>NC_141685.1:758103776-759303776 GCF_964263255.1 Lissotriton vulgaris | reverse complement strand
GGCCCTATGCTCTGCAGGCAGAATATGTTCACCTCTTTCACTAGACTGGAATGTGTTTTTGCGGAGCTGAGCAGATAACTGTAGGAAAAATACCGTCTTGGCAGGCAGGCCAGGCCGGGCACCTTTCGGCTGAGCAGGGAGTAAGGGAGAGGTCAGGGATGCATACCTAAACTGCAGCTTTCAGAGTCAGAAGAGGCTCGGAGCCTGAATTCAGGGCCTGACTCGGCTGGGCCACAAAAACGTGTGCTTCTCGATATTTAAACGTGTACCATGTAAATGCATTGGCAACGTAGGCCTCAGTGCAGAATTAACGTTTCATTCATGGAAGGCCTAATAACTGACATGCCAACATTAGACGGAAATGCAGGGGCATTATTGTGACAGGCACGTGAAAGGAATTACATGATAACTTGGACATACATGGGATATAGGTACGTGGATAGGGTGCGAGTGGGGGGGACACACTGACCACATAAAATTCCTGTTTCCTCATTCCCTCCTTGTCCCCTACTGCGCCCTTTAGGATACATCTATTTTCATGAGACCATCTATTTGTTCATATAGCATCATTTGCTCATCTTTTTTCATTCGGGCACGGGAACGTGAACGTGGACGGGGAATACAAGCAGTGGCACACAAGCCGCAAATCGCTAGGCCACATTGCAGACAGAGAAAGCAACTGAATAATATGAGCAGTATTACTCCTAGGAATGACAACACTTTCCATCCCCAGGCTGATATCACACTCCAGAGCCAACCGGACCAAGTCCAGGTGCCTGGATTCTGGTGCATCTGGTGAGCTATCTTATGGAGCCTTGTTATTGCTGCATACACTGATGGTGCGTTATTAGGAATAAACACACAACAACTGGAACCGATCACTCTACAAGCTCCGCCCCTATCGGCCAGGATGACGTCAAGAACAAGGCGGTTCTGAAGAACAACAAGTCTCATAGCAGACTGCTCCTCGGTCAGGTTACCTAAGGCAGAAGTAGCCTCATTCACTACTGCTTCCAAGGTTCTGGTTAATTTGCGTATTAATTTGCTGTTTTGGACGGGACCTACAAAGAAAAAGAATCCTTTATTGAAATCTGTATATTGCTCCCACGCTGTCTCAGTCTGATCGACAATTGGGGACTCGATCTCCCTCTTGTGTCTTACATGTATGAGTTGGGAATCTCGATGATAATGGGATGGGGCTAGAAAAACAGGTGGCAGTAGGAACGCAATATAACATGTTCCACCCCAGTCTAAGGGCAGACGTACATAAGCTGTCTGACCACAAATGAAATAGGAATGACGGGAAGCCTTGAAAGTAGACTTTCCTTTATCATTGAATTCGACCACAGTATTACAATCACTGTGTCCCAAGTGCACTGAACCATTTTTCCTAACGCATAATTCACCTTTTACTGGTAAGACTGTTATAAACGGTGAACCTGTATTGGTCTCGGATTGGACGTTCAGAATCATGAGATTAAGAGAAAAATTCCCTAATTCGCACACTTCATTTTCTAGATCAGTCCCTTTCCTTTGGGGAAGACCGTCTTCGTCTGGGAAACATGCCTTATTCATAACTGTATTCAGGTCTCCCCATATCCAATCGCCCTGGAAAACTGTGGACTTACTGTCTAGTGATGACATTAAAGAAAACCAAGCTCCGCACAAACCATTGTGCGAAAACGGATAAGGAAAGAGGGGCAGAACTCCCTTCATTTTCTGATAAGGTGGGAGTCGGCCGCATACCCAGCAATTCGTAACATTGCTGGTCTGGTGAGAATGGTGTAACATACGGATAAAAGTATTGTTGCGTAGTGCTAGTCGATATGACAATTCATGGGGTGGCAGGTCGCTGAATGTGTGTTCTACAGTGTCATTGAAGGATGAATGTCTATGGTGTAGGAGAGTAGGGTCTGCAATCCTATGATCACCCAGATTTTTTGCTTTTGTTTCACTGGTTTACGACTTTCTCTGGCTGTGGGCCTGCCAATCAGACCCACAGCCTGGCTGTTCTCTCTCTAAATTATCACATGTACCCTAGGTGCATTTACCAATTGGTACTGGGCCACCTTATCAGACCCTGTAACTCAGGGCATAGGTGTACCCAGGGCTGCCATGGGCTGCAGCATGTATTATGCCACCCCTGGCTGGCCTCCTAAATTTGACACAACTGGCTGCATGACAGCTGGGGCAAAGTCGTGTAATCACCCTTTGCTGTAGGTGTAGTATACCTATACCTAACCCTAAAATGGACACACAGATTCCTATCAGTCACTCCTATGGCAGGCCTTGACAATCCTGAAGTCAGAGTGCTTGGAATCGTGTGAGATGGTGCTCTGGCATGAGCTGAGCCTGTCTGCAGCATGCGGAACCAAGTCCTAATAGCTGTTCCATGATATCGCATACCATATACTCTTAAGTGCATTATAATCCTCGCGGTTAAATGCTATCTTTGGTATTGCTTTATCAAAACATGTCGAGTAAGGTGTCATACGAATTGGAATACTAACCCCTCGCCAATTCTGGCGACGGGGTTAGCATTCCACCCTTCTAGAGGGACACGACATGTATGTAACTGTGAACCCCGGTTAAAGTTAAACGAAGCCTCAGCTCCACAAAATGGATGCTGCCACCACAGACACGAGTCTGACCCCCTGCAGCTGGGAGTCCTTCCAGCGAGGGGAGCCTGGACAAAGGGTTTCCTGTCAGGGGCGGTGCTAGCACCGTCCCAGACATGGGTTTGTGTATCCTGGGTAGGCAGGGCTTTACAGGAAGGTGACTGCTGAGTGGCACCCCGGTGCTCACTACGCATAGGCCGGTCAGAACCAGTTCCAGGGGCACACCAGCCCCTGGCCTGGGGAAAGTCCGGCATGGCAGAGGGGTGTAACCACCCCCCTCCTAGTCCCACCCATAGGCAGGACCTAGTCACCGGGTCAGCCCCCTTTTTTAGTATAAAGATAGGAGCGGGCCCCCTGTTAAAATTAGATCATCTTTGGAATCAAGACACGACTTTCTGAGAAAGGACATCAAGATTTCTTCTTCAAGATTCTCCCTTGTGGCTAAGGAGTAGTCACCCTGCATCAAGCGGGCACCATCCTAAGAACACTGCGGTCTGCTGCAAGTCCTTCTTCACGAATCCGACGACCCAGCTCGACGAGACCCGGCTTCCCTGGCACCTCTGACCTCTACTCACCTCTACAGCAAAGCTGAGAACCGTGAGTGCGACGAGACCTCGAGGGACCGACGATCGCCAAGACTGCACAACTTCTTTGTAACAAGCCCACCGTGTGCTCCACTGGTGAGTGCTTTGGGGTCCGAGAAGCCCCCACCCTGAGCAGCTCCAGCACCGAAGATCAGCCCTCCAGCATCTCCACGATCTGCGTGGGGCCCTTCTGCTTTTGCGTGCTCACCGTGCTGTGTGGCTACTAGCCGGCTGGCTTGTGGCCTTCTTCACGATGCCCAACGACATCACTGCTGCTGGTCTGGTTGCTCCAGACTGGCCCTTGCTTCCTTCTTCAAGAGAGGCACCCCGGACCCTCCTGGTCCACTCCAGACACCATTTTGAGTCCACCGCGTGGGCTTGAATTTGCCAAGGCTTTGTTGCCCAATCCTGGGTCCAGCGACGCCGACAGCTTCATCCATCGTGGGACAGCTCGCTCCTCCATCCTGGTCACCGACAACGCCTCCTGGTCCGTGAGATCTGCGAACACAGCGTCACCCACTCACCTAGTCGAGGTGGCTACCATCCGGTGCCCACTGACTACTGGCTAGTAGTCTCGAACTTGGTCCCCTCTGCTTTCAGGTGTCATCTTCCTTCGATCCAGGCTTGGATCCATTGAACTTTCTTCACTGGTCGCCTGCCAGCAACTTCTTTCTTCCAAGCTCCTGGTCCGTCAACGAGGATTCCCGACGTCTTTTGAGACCTATGCAGCTGCAGCGCCTGGGCTAGGTAACTTCGGCATTTCGGTGCCCCAGCATAGCCTTACTATCCAAGGGTCAGGATCCACTTTCGTTTTCTCCCTACCAGGTCGGGTTCGCCCGAGAACACTAACTTTGTCATTACTAGCTACCATAGACTTTGTCCCGCATCACGCGTGAGAGTGCACACTCTGCACCCGAGTCCCCTAGGCCTCCTATAAGTAATCTGAAGGTTCTATAGTCAAGTCCTAGCAATTCCTAAGCCTATTAGTACTGTACTTACCTGCTAGTAATTTCGCATTCCACTTTCAGAGTATATGGTTTTCCGTGCCCCTCGGGCATTTGTGTATACTGTGCTAACTTAAGTATTTTCGTAAGAGTTTTGTTTTGTGCTTAGTACCCTGTCCTCATAAAGAGTACAGGGCTGTTGTGATTCTTAATAAATATCTTGTTTATTTTCATAACACTTGTGTGGTGTCCTTTCACTGGGTATTCAAGGGGTATATGTGTGGTAAACAGCTGGCTTAACACGCCCTCTCGAGTCTTTAGCCTTAGACTGCTCGTATCCACGCTACTAGGATAGCTGGTCTATAAGGTTGACTTACAACCAATCATCAATAAGGGTTGCTGGACTGATACATAGTGTTCACTAGAATAGTGAGCATTGCATATCAGGCCACCTTCTCACATTGGTGAGCAGCGGTTGGGATTTGAGCTTGCTGTTGTTTTACCACACTTATCCTAAGAATATCTTGTTGAAAGATCACATAAGTACTGTTAGTACATATAACTAAGCTTAGAATACTCTGAGTTATACTGAACCAGCTGTTGCAGCTCCTCAAGGCTTAGCACACCTTGGCTGCAACTCTTAGCAAGGGATCAGTAGGTAAACACATAGTGTAGGTAGGTGCATCACTTACACCACACTAGAAACAGTATGTCAGACAAAGGAGGAAACTCTGAGTCTCCCCTTGTGTCAGTGGACCCTCCACAGGTCCTTCCTTCCAGATATACTGTGCTTAGCTTCCATGAGTTACGACAAGTGTGTACCTCTAGGAAGATTAAGCAGGGGTCTAACCCCACAACTTCCTTTCTGATTGGTCTCTTAGAGACTTATGATGCCAGAAAAGCTGAGAAACTTCTTAGCTCTTCTAATCCAGATGGAGGTATGCCTCCCCTTGAGGGAACCAGAGGAGACCCTGACCTAATCCACCTCTCAGCTGAGAATGAAGAGGGGGAGGAGGATGAGGATCCCTCTGGGGATGAGGCAGACAAGGGACAGGTAGAAGTCAGCAGACTAACCAGGTCCAACTTAAGCAGACATGACATTGGTACTGGGGGAACCCTGGGGCAACTCTCAGGTCAGCTTAACATTGGGAATGGACGAGCCAGATCTCTATCAAGAGGCTCTGGCAGATCCCTTCAAACCAATGGCTCTCACAACTCTTCTCAAAGAGGGATGACTTCCCCTCAGAGGAGAGTGTATGAAGCTAAAGAAAGGGCAGCCAATCTGAGGATTGAAAGGGAAGAACTTGCCCTGGCCAAAGAGAGGCTTGCCTTTGCTAGAGAGCAACAGTTAAGTGGAGTAGTCCCCACTGGTGGCAGCATTGTACCTAGCAATAGGGAAAGGAGTTTTGATACAAAACACCTGGGTAAGATAGTGCCCCCCTTTAAACAAGGGGATGACATCCACAAATAGATTACTGCTTTGGAGAGGGCCTGCACTGTGCAGGGTGTTCCCCAGAGTCAGTGGGCAGCTATCTTGTGGCTCTCCTTTGAAGGAAAAGGTAGAGACAAGCTCCTCACTACTAGAGTGGAGGATGCTAACAATTACCAAATCTTGAAAAATACACTGATTGATGGGTTTGGCCTAACCACTGAGCAGTACAGGTTGCTGTTCAGGGATACCCAGAAAACTCAGTCTCAAGATTGGTCTGACTTTGTAGATTGTGCCACTAAGGCGTTGGAGGGCTGGTTGCTGGGCAGTAAGGTTACTGATTATACAGGATTGTACAATTTGATCATGAGAGAACACATTTTAAACAATTGTCAGAACCAGTTGTTGCATCAGCATCTTGTTGACTCGGATCTGACCTCTCCCCAAGAATTGGGAAAGAAGGCAGACAGATGGGTCAGAACAAGAGTTAAACAGAACCAGGGCCAGAATCAAGGTGGTCAGAAGAAAGCAGACCAGAAGGGTAAAGATTCTAAGGGGGAACAAAATGACCAGAAGTCTTCGACAGGTCCCCAACAACCCAAAGAAGGTGGGGGTCAGGCTCCCCAGAAGAAGAAAAACCAAGAAGGCCAATCTAAAAGGTGGTGCCAATACTGCAAAAGTAAAACTCACTGGTTTAGTGAGTGCACCAAGAAAGGAGGAGGGCAGACTCCTGCCACTGCAGCCCCTAAGGCACCTGTGCCCCCTAGTACAGTCAGCAGTGGTAGTGCACCTCCCGAGGGTTTAGTAGGGTTAACCCTGGGTTCTGAGGGGTGTGACAACTTAGTTGGTACACTCACTCAGGCTGTCCTTGTTTGTACAGGGTATGTGGATATGTCCCCTGATATAAGTCCCAATACTTTGGGCAAATACAGACAGACACCTTTCATTAATGGAAAGATGGCTCAGGCCTATAGGGACACTTGTGCCAGTGTCCCAATGGTGACACCTAACTTTGTGGACCCTGGACAGATCATGCCAGGTACAGAATTCCTGGTGACCAATGCAAGCAATGTCACTACCAATCACAGTATGGCAATTGTAGCTTTCTCCTGGGGAGGGGTAACTGGCCAAAAGAAGGTTGTAGTTAGTTCAGACCTCCCAGTGGATTGTTTGTTGGGCAATGATTTGGAGTCATCTCAATGGTCAGAAGTGGAGCATAGGACTCACATGGAAATGTTAGGCTTGCCAGCACATGTGTTTGCTGTGACCAGGTCACAGGTCAGGAAATGCCCCACTGAACAGGTGCTGGATCCTGGAACAATGGACCAGACACCTCCCAAGAAGAAGAGCAGTAGGGTTAAGGCTGTGCCTTCCCCCTTGCCCCAGGTTGAGGATCAAGTCTCAGAGGAGGCTGACCTACAGGAATTGAGGGAAACTGAGCCCAGAGAGTTTGAACTTGATCAAGTTGAATTCTTGGGTTCAGGGGGACCCTCAAGGGAAGACCTGGGGAGGGACCAGTTAGGCTGCCCTTCTCTTGAACCCCTCAGACAGCAGGCTGCTGCTGAGGCTGCTGGGAACGCCACAGGTACCCACAAGGTATACTGGGAAGATGGACTCCTGTACACTGAGTCAAGAGACCCCAAGCCTGGCATGACCAGGAGGCTGGTTGTACCCTTGTCTCAGAGAGGTTTCCTCCTTACCTTGGCCCACGAGATTCCCTTAGCAGGTCACTTAGGCCAGACACTTAGGCCTGTGTGGGACAGGCTTGTCTCACACTTTCACTGGCCTCACATGAATGAGGATACCAAGGAGTTTTGTCGCTCCTGTGTCACTTGCCAAGCCAGTGGTAAGTCAGGTGGCACAACAAAGGCCCCCCTTATACCAATGCCTGTGGTGGGGGTGCCCTTTGAAAGAGTGGGGATTGACATTGTTGGTCCAATGGAACCCCAGACAGCATCAGGGCACAAGTTTATACTGGTGGTAGTGGATCATGCCACCAGGTATCCTGAAGCTATTCCACTTAGGACCACTACAGCACCTGTAGTGGCAAGGGCCCTAGTTGGAGTGTTCTCCAGAGTGGGCTTCCCTAAGGAGGTTGTCTCTGACAGAGGTGCAAACTTCATGTCAAGCTACTTAACTGCTATGTGGAAGGAATGTGGTGTCAACTACAAGTTCACTACACCCTATCATCCACAATGCAATGGGCTTGTTGAAAGGTTCAACAGGACCCTAAAAGGGATGATTCATGGACTACCTGAAAAGCTCAGGCGTAGATGGGATGTCCTGATTCCCTGCCTTCTGTTTGCTTACAGAGAGGTCCCACAAAAGGGGGTTGGCTACAGCCCTTTTGAACTTTTGTATGGGCATCCTGTGAGAGGCCCCCTGTGTTTGGTGAAGGAAGGATGGGAGAGACCTCTCAAAAAGCCTGCAACCAGCATAGTGGACTATGTACTTGGTCTCCGCTCCGAGATGGCTGAGTATATGGAGAAGGCATCTGAAAACCTTAAGGCCAGTCAAGAACTTCAAAAAGCTCGGCATGACCAAAAGGCTGTCCTGACTGTTTACCAGCCTGGACAGAAGGTGTGGGTGTTGGAGCCAGTGGCCCCAGCAGCACTCAAAGACAAATGGTCTGGGCCCCACACAATTCTTGAGCAAAAGGGAGAGGTCACCTACCTGGTGGACCTTGGAACTCCCAGGAGCCCCCACAGGGTGCTCCATGTCAACAGGCTCAAAGCATATGTCGACAGGAAGGACATGAGCTTGCTCATGGCCATAGATGAGGGACAGGAGGAAGAGAGTGACCCTCTCCCAGACCTGCTCACTCAGAATCCTGATGATGGGTCAGTAGATGGTGTTGTCTTTTGTGGCAGCCTCTCTGAACATCAACAGAAAGGCTGTAAACAGGTTCTTCAGTCTTTCAGACATATGTTTTCTCTGACACCCAGTCAGACCAATTGGTGTACCCATGAGGTTGACACTGGTGACAGCCTGCCAGTTAAGAGTAAAATCTACAGGCAGCCTGATCATGTTAGAGACTGCATAAAAACTGAAGTGCAGAAAATGTTGGAGTTGGGAGTCATTGAACCCTCAGATAGCCCTTGGGCTAGTCCAGTAGTTCTAGTGCCAAAACCTCACACCCAGGATGGTAAGAGAGAGATGAGGTTCTGCGTAGACTAGAGGGGTCTCAATGCAGTCACTAAGACTGATGCCCACCCAATACCAAGGGCAGATGAACTTATAGATAGATTGGCTTCTGCCAACTACTTAAGTACATTTGACCTGACAGCTGGGTATTGGCAGATCAGGTTAGCTGAGGATGCCAAGCCCAAGACAGCATTTTCAACCCCTGGTGGGCATTATCAATTTGTGGTAATGCCCTTTGGTCTGAAAAATGCACCTGCCACCTTCCAAAGGTTGGTGAATCAAGTCCTCACTGGGCTGGATGACTTCTGTGCAGCATATCTAAATGATATTGCTGTCTTTAGCTCCACCTGGGAGGATCACCTGGTCCACCTGAGGAAAGTGTTAGAGGCTCTGCAAGCAGCAGGCCTCACTATCAAGGCCACCAAGTGCCAGATAGGGCAGACACAGGTTGTATACCTGGGCCACCTTGTAGGTGGAGGCCAGGTTCAGCCACTGGAGAGCAAAATACAGTCAATCAGGGACTGGGCTCCTCCAACCACCCAGACTCAGGTTCGAGCTTTCTTGGGCCTGACTGGTTACTACGGAAAGTTTGTCAGGAACTATGGATCAATTGTGACTCCATTAAATGAACTGACAAGTAAGAAAATGCCAAAAAAGGTTCAGTGGACAGCAGGCTGTCAAAAAGCATTCGATGACCTAAAGCAGGCCATGTGCACAGCACCTATCCTTAAGAGTCCAGACTACTCCAAACCATTCATTGTCCAAACAGATGCTTCTGAGTTGGGTGTGGGAGCTGTTCTATCTCAACTGAATTTTGATGGTCAAGACCAGCCCATTGCTTTTATAAGCAGAAGGCTGACCCCCAGAGAGAAGAATTGGTCAGCTATTGAGAGGGAGGCCTTTGCTGTGGTTTGGGCCCTGAAGAAGCTGAGGCCATACTTGTTTGGCACTCACTTCAAGATTCAGACCGACCATAAGCCCCTCTTGTGGCTAAATCAGATGAAGGGTGAAAACCCCAAACTGCTTAGGTGGTCCATTTCCCTACAGGGGATGGACTTTACAGTGGAACATAGACCTGGTACTGATCATGGCAATGCCGATGGGCTCTCCAGATATTTCCACTTAGAACAAGAAGACTCACCTGGTCAAGGTTAGCTTATTGTCCCAAAGTTTGGGGGGGGGGGGGTCATGTTGGAGAGTAGGGTCTGCAATCCTATGATCACAAAGATTTTTTGCTTTTGTTTCACTGGTTTACGACTTTCTCTGGCTGTGGGCCTGCCAATCAGACCCACAGCCTGGCTGTTCTCTCTCTAAATTATCACATGTACCCTAGGTGCATTTACCAATTGGTACTGGGCCACCTTATCAGACCCTGTAACTCAGGGCATAGGTGTACCCAGGGCTGCCAGGGGCTGCAGCATGTATTATGCCACCCCTGGCTGGCCTCCTAAATTTGACACAACTGGCTGCATGACAGCTGGGGCAAAGTCGTGTAATCACCCTTTGCTGTAGCTGTAGTATACCTATACCTAACCCTAAAATGGACACACAGATTCCTATCAGTCACTCCTATGGCAGGCCTTGACAATCCTGAAGGCAGAGTGCTTGGAATCGTGTGAGATGGTGCTCTGGCATGAGCTGAGCCTGTCTGCAGCTTGCGGAACCAAGTCCTAATAGCTGTTCCATGATATCGCATACCATATACTCTTAAGTGCATTATAATCCTCGCGGTTAAATGCTATCTTTGGTATTGCTTTATCAAAACATGTCGAGTAAGATGTCATACGAATTGGAATACTAACCCCTCGCCAATTCTGGCGACGGGGTTAGCATTCCACCCTTCTAGAGGGACACGACATGTATGTAACTGTGAACCCCGGTTAAAGTTAAACGAAGCCTCAGCTCCACAAAATGGATGCTGCCACCACAGACACGAGTCTGACCCCCTGCAGCTGGGAGTCCTTCCAGCGAGGGGAGCCTGGACAAAGGGTTTCCTGTCAGGGGCGGTGCTAGCACCGTCCCAGACATGGTTTTGTGTATCCTGGGTAGGCAGGGCTTTACAGGAAGGTGACTGCTGAGTGGCACCCCGGTGCTCACTACGCATAGGCCGG
The DNA here is from genome assembly GCF_964263255.1 of Lissotriton vulgaris. Lineage (NCBI taxonomy): Eukaryota > Metazoa > Chordata > Amphibia > Caudata > Salamandridae > Lissotriton > Lissotriton vulgaris. Next base: position 759,292,946 of record NC_141685.1, on the reverse strand, counting down.
TCAGAACCAGTTCCAGGGGCACACCAGCCCCTGGCCTGGGGAAAGTCCGGCATGGCAGAGGGGTGTAACCACCCCCCTCCTAGTCCCACCCATAGGCAGGACCTAGTCACCGGGTCAGCCCCCTTTTTTAGTATAAAGATAGGAGCGGGCCCCCTGTTAAAATTAGATCATCTTTGGAATCAAGACACGACTTTCTGCGAAAGGACATCAAGATTTCTTCTTCAAGATTCTCCCTTGTGGCTAAGGAGTAGTCACCCTGCATCAAGCGGGCACCATCCTAAGAACACTGCGGTCTGCTGCAAGTCCTTCTTCACGAATCCGACGACCCAGCTCGATGAGACCCGGCTTCCCTGGCACCTCTGACCTCTACTCACCTCTACAGCAAAGCTGAGAACCGTGAGTGCGACGAGACCTCGAGGGACCGACGATCGCCAAGACTGCACGACTTCTTTGTAACAAGCCCACCGTGTGCTCCACTGGTGAGTGCTTTGGGGTCCGAGAAGCCCCCACCCTGAGCAGCTCCAGCACCGAAGATCAGCCCTCCAGCATCTCCACGATCTGCGTGGGGCCCTTCTGCTTTTGCGTGCTCACCGCGCTGTGTGGCTACTAGCCGGCTGGCTTGTGGCCTTCTTCACGATGCCCGAGGACATCACTGCTGCTGGTCTGGTTGCTCCAGACTGACCCTTGCTTCCTTCTTCAAGAGAGGCACCCCGGACCCTCCTGGTCCACTCCAGACGCCATTTTGAGTCCACCGCGTGGGCTGGAATTTGCCAAGGCTTTGTTGCCCAATCCTGGGTCCAGCGACGCCGACAGCTTCATCCATCGTGGGACAGCTCGCTCCTCCATCCTGGTCGCCGACAACGCCTCCTGGTCCGTGAGATCTGCGAACACAGCATCACCCACTCACCTAGTCGAGGTGGCTACCATCCGGTGCCCTCCTGGTGCGCACTGACTACTGGCTAGTAGTCTCGAACTTGGTCCCCTCTGCTTTCAGGTGTCATCTTCCTTCGATCCAGGCTTGGATCCATCGAACTTTCTTCACTGGTCGCCTGCCAGCAACTTCTTTCTTCCAGGCTCCTGGTCCGTCAACGAGGATTCCCGACGTCTTTTGAGACCTATGCAGCTGCAGCCCCTGGGCTAGGTAACTTCGGCATTTCGGTGCCCCAGCATAGCCTCACTATCCAAGGGTCAGGATCCACTTTCGTTTTCTCCCTACCAGGTCGGGTTCGCCCGAGAACACTAACTTTGTCATTACTAGCTACCATAGACTTTGTCCCGCATCACGCGTGAGAGTGCACACTCTGCACCCGAGTCCCCTAGGCCTCCTATAAGTAATCTGAAGGTTCTATAGTCAAGTCCTAGCGATTCCTAAGCCTTTTAGTACTGTACTTACCTGCTAGTAATTTCGCATTCCACTTTCAGAGTATATGGTTTTCCGTGCCCCTTGGGCATTTGTGTATACTGTGCTAACTTAAGTATTTTCGTAAGAGTTTTGTTTTGTGCTTAGTACCCTGTCCTCATAAAGAGTACAGGGCTGTTGTGATTCTTAATAAATATCTTGTTTATTTTCATAACACTTGTGTGGTGTCCTTTCACTGGGTATTCAAGGGGTATATGTGTGGTACGTTCAACAAAAAGTGGGGAGGGTCTAAGGGCGAGTTTATAGACCAACCAGGTATAAGCCCCTTTACTCAATATATCACAACAAATAATACCTGGGGGTCTAAAGAAAGAGGAGAAGAGTTTGACAGTAAGAGCCACTACACCCAATGCACACAGAGCAGTGTCAGTGAGAGATGATAGTTAGTAACTGGTCAAGTCGAGACTCAAGAGTACCAGGAGAAAATGTATTGTTCCCATCAGAAGCCACACTGTACCGCCCTTGTTGTCATCATTTGGGATCTCCTTACCCAGGAGACAAGACGGCCGGTAAGCATTACCGTGACCGAGATGTAATTAAAGAGCAGAACAGCAGAATGTAGTGGTGGCTACTGAAAAAAGCAGTGTACAGTGTTTGGAGTGAAAAAAGTGAAGGGTAATAAAATTAGGTGAATGGGTGGAAAAAGAAATTTTATTGATATCCCCCAAACCCTAAGGTTAAAAGGCAGGTGTGGGTGCAGGTTTTAAAGAATAACCGCACTTATTAGTGGTCGACATGTTTCAGCATATCATAAGATTTTCTTAATGCATTCTTCAGGACCTTATATATAATACACTACTGCTTTTGAAAATAAATAAATTATAAAGATATCACCTGGACATCCAGGCGTGCTCAACCAAATACCTTACGTGTAGGTTGAGGAGCTTCACCCCACCTGGCTGCAGTGCAGGTAAAAGGAGCACCGCTCTAACCGTCGGCGTCTCCTGGCAGTCTTCAGTACTGCTCGGGGGGGCCCTTTTTCACTCCAAACACTGTACACTGCTTTTTTCAGTAGCCACCACTACATTCTGCTGTTCTGCTCTTTAATTACATCTCGGTCACGGTAATGCTTACCGGCCGTCTTGTCTCCTGGGTAAGGAGATCCCAAATGATGACAACAAGGGCGGTACAGTGTGGCTTCTGATGGGAACAATACATTTTCTCCTGGTACTCTTGAGTCTCGACTTGACCAGTTACTAACTATCATCTCTCACTGACACTGCTCTGTGTGCATTGGGTGTAGTGGCTCTTACTGTCAAACTCTTCTCCTCTTTCTTTAGACCCCCAGGTATTATTTGTTGTGATGTATATGTGTGGTAAACAGCTGGCTTAACACGCCCTCTCGAGTCTTTAGCCTTAGACTGCTCGTATCCACGCTACTAGGATAGCTGGTCTATAAGGTTGACTTACAACCAATCATCAATAAGGGTTGCTGGACTGATACATAGTGTTCACTAGAATAGTGAGCACTGCATATCAGGCCACCTTCTCACATATGGGAACCAAGAGGAGGAAAGAAAACATGTAGCGTCAGGCTTATACATATAATCGATATACTTAGAAAAAACATAATGATCAGAGTTACTATGCATCTACTGCGTAAGTTTTTGCAGTACTTCTCTTTCATTTTTTTCTGCCTATCTCTCTGACTATTTGGGTCTACGATCTTATACATGTCAGGAACCTGTCTAACCGCTTCACCCAAGGGGGACTTAAACAATTAAACGCTGTCTGACTTACTAGACCGTAACTTCTGTCTATATTCTTGTTGCGGAGTCTTTACTAGCAAAGGGGGTTTAATGTCAATGTTCTCTGGACAGTTCTCAGAGTCCTTTACTGGACCAAGTCCATGGAAACGCTTCACATGATGGGCGTGAAGCCATCCTTTTCTTCCCTCGACCTTGACGGCGGTTCTCGTCGTGAGCAAGACTAATTTGGGCGCACGCCAGCAGGGCTCCAGAGGGCTTGAACGGTCGAAGTTGTGAACAAACACCAGGTCTCCTGGAACAATTGAATGAGTCTTCACCTGGGTGTTGTCTGGAAAGGCAGCTGCAACCTGTGAACGACAAGAAAGTAGTGCAGACATCAAGGAAGCCAGGTAATCTGTCAGCATAGTACTGTCAACATCAGTTATTTTACGTGGCATAGGCGTACCCCACATATTCGGCGGTCTACCAAAAACCACCTCGTACGGGGATAGTCCGGTTCTGGAATGAGCTACCATACGCATGTAAAAGAGGGCAACCGGCAAGGCTACCATCCAATCCACACCTTTTTCTGCACAGACCTTCGCTAATTTAGTTTTCAGAGTCTGATTGTGTCTCTCGACGAGACCTGCTGCCTCTGGGTGTCGTACGCAATGGAATTTCCACTGGTACCCTAACAGGAGAGATACTTGTTTCATTAATTCAGAAGAGAATGGCTGCCCATTATCTGAGTACACAACACGGGGCAAGCCGTATCGTGGAAAAAATTATCGGACCAACTGCTTGGCAGTGGTCACAGCAGTGTAATCTGGGACTGGATACGCTTCTGTCCATCTAGATAGGGCACATACAACTACGAGAATATACTTAAATCCTCGACATCTGTCCATCTGAATATAATCCATCTGGAGGACTTCAAAAGGGTGGTCAGGAGGTTGAAATCCACCTTGTTCCACCGGAATGCCTTTGCCTGGATTGAACTGACAACAGATCATGCAGGTACGCACTTTCTGTTTCGCTGCTGCACGTAAATGCTTGTTAAACCAGATGTTCTGTATACTGTCTAACATGGCTTTTTCTCCTAAGTGTGCTGGACTATGTGCTGTATTGATTATAACTTGAACCATGGAGTCGGGGAGAAACCATGTGACTTTGCCTTTTGTCATCCAACCCTGGTCTGTCTGGACCCCTCCTTGTTCCGCCCATTTTTTTATTTCGTCTGGAGTGGCATGTGTCTGTATGTCGAGTACATCTTGTGAGGGATCCCTGACGGTCATGCAATTTGTCAGTGATGGTACTTCAGTCTTTGTCGTGTCAGTTGGAATGTCTGTTTGAGTCTGAGCGGTAAGTTTAGCTGTTCGATCTGCCAGGTCGTTACCCTGGGAAATAGTGTCAGTGACTTTAGTATGTGCTTTGCACTTCATGATGGCTATTGCTGTAGGTAAGTGTATTGCATCTAACAGGGCTTGAATGAGGGGACCATGCTGTATTTTGGCCCCATGAGAGGTCAGAAAACCTCTTTCTTGCCAGAGGACACCAAAATCGTGAACAACTCCGAATGCGTACTGTGAGTCTGTGTATATGTTTACTTTTAGGTTCTTGGCTCGTATACAGGCTTGGGTCAGAGCGATGAGCTCTGCTGCTTGGGCTGACAGGGTGTCAATTCGTTGTGTTTCTATGACTTCAGTATCAGTGGTCACTGCATATGCGGCCACTAACTCTCCTGTACTTGTTCTCATATATGAACCATCCACATAAAGTGTCAGGTCTGGGTCGGGTAATGCGATGTCTGTCAAGTCTTGTCTTGGCTTCGTCACCGTGTTAATTACTTCCACACAGTCATATGGTGCAGGGTCTGATGTACTTGAGGGTAAAAGTGTAGCGGGGTTAAGGATATTGCAACGTCTGATCTCTATGTGTGGCTGAAACAAAGTCAGTTCATATCCTGTCAGTCTTGCTATAGTCAGGTGCTGTGTCTGTGTCCGGTTCAAGAGAACTTCCACTGAGTGTGGAACCTGTACTGTCAGGGGATGTCCTAACACTATGGAATCGCTTTGTCTAATTGCTAGAGCTGTTGCTGCAACTGATTTGAGGCACGCAGGCAGAGCCTGGGCCACTGGATCCAATGTACTAGAAAAGTAAGCACAAGGCTTGTGTTTTCCTGCTTGATCTTGTGTAAGGACAGATAATGCTGTGCCATCGCGTTCAGTAACAAAAGGTGTAAAAGGTTTACTGTAACATGGTGTCGCTAAAACTGGTGCTTGACATAGAGCTTTCTTCAATTCATCAAATGCAAGTGTATGTTCCTGAGTCCAAGGGAGGACAGTCGAAGTCGCCGCCTCCAGTGTTGTCAACTGTATGAGTGGTTTGGCTAGATATGCGTACTGGGGAATCCATTGTCTGCAGTAAGAAGTGAGGCCAATGAAGGCCCGTACTTCCTTTTGTGTCTTGGGCTGTGGAAGATGTGCAATTAACTGAATGCGGTCAGGTGTCAACTGTCTACCCCTCTTGGACAGCAAGTGACCAAGGTACACAACTTGCTGGACACAGAATTGTAGCTTTGAAGGGGACACTTTGTGCCCCTTTTCCGCCAGAAAGTATAAGACTGTCAGTGATGCACGTTCGCAGTCTCGTTCTGTCCGTGCTGTGATCAAAAGATCATCAACGTATTGGAGCAGTGCAGTGTCAGCAGGCATGTGAATACTGTCCAGTTGTCTTTTCAATGCTTGACTGTAAATACTAGGGCTTTTTGTGAACCCTTGAGGAGCCCTTGCAAATTTGAAGCTTCGGCCATTTAAACAGAATCCGAAGAGGTATTGGCTCTCCGGATGGATCGGGACACTAAAGAAGGCGTTCTTCAGATCAATTACAGTAAAGAACGCTGCTTCGGAATCAATTGCAGTCAATAGTGATGAAATGTCTGGGACCACTGGGTACTGGGGTATTATGCATTTGTTCAGTTCTCGGAGGTCAATCACTAATCTGTAAACCGGTGGTGCATTTGGGTCAGTTCGTTTAAGAATCGGAATGATAGGAGAATTACATACATTGGAGTCAGTTTCTACAACCACTCCCTGTGCAATGAGTTTGTCAACAATCTTCAGTAATGCAACTACAGCATCAGGTGGCAACTTGTATTGTCGGATTCGTGGTAGTACAACTCCTTGCTTGAGTGTGACACGGTATGGTGTAATTTGCATGTAACCTACATCAGTCGGACCTTGCGCCCATAAATGCTGTGGTACATTCTGAAGTCTGGGATCAAAATCTCTCAATACATAATGTCCTTTAAAGTCACGTAAAAACAATCTCACTCCTTCCGGAGAACAACAAATCACTGCTCCTAATTCTTTCAATGTTTTTATACCAAGCAAGTTTTCTGGACATGAGTTCGTAAGCAACAAGTCTGTAGTGCGGGACAATGGACCAACTTCTAGGGAAACTGGTTTTGACACTTCATTAACAATAGGCTTTCCTGAAAATCCCAGGGAAACATTCTGTGAGCCTGAGAGGGGTGCCCCTGGAACCTCATCATGGCTGATGGTAGTTCTGCTCGCCCCTGTGTCAATCAAAAATGTTCTGTCTTTTCCCAATACATGACTATGTACATAGGGACCCTCTTGATCTACAGGAACCTCGATAAGGGGCAAGCCAACCTCCCTCTCTAGGCTGTTTCATGAGTACTGTTGATAATCTGGGTAGTCTGACTGAGCATATTGGTACATCTGTTGCGTGACATGTTGTGTGGCAGCAATGGGTTGGGGTACAGCCACTGTCTGTTGTGCGTTCTGTGGCGGTTGCGTGTTCTGTGGGATGTTATCCTGTCTAGGAGGACGCGGTCTTTCTTTCGTCTTGCCTGTAGCTATATTGTGTTTCAGGACAGCACATTCATTTATATAGTGACCTGGCTGTTTACAGTAGTTACAGTTCCCTTTGACAGGTGCCGTGCCCTTTTTATGGCCATCAGCTGGAACTGATTGAGCGACTAGTACTTTCATTTTCGTATCTTTCATGCGTCTCTTTTCGTGTTCCTGTTCTTCTCTAATTCTGTTCTGGTGATACTGTAACATTTGTAACATTTGGGAAGGGCTATTCGCTTGCCAGGTACTCTCAACCTTCAGTACTCTATTTTTGATCTGAGGTAAAGAATTCTCTACTAATTTGCTCACAAAAAGATGTGGGTACGATTCACTACTTGTCTTCAGGCCACTATTAATAAGAAAACATTTTTCGAATCTAGAATAAAAATCACTAGTGTATTCATCTTGTTTCTGTTTACAGGCTGAAATAGCATCCCAATCTTCTTTTTTAATAGTCAATAATCTCGGCAAAACCTGTATTAATAGCTCGGGTAATTCTTTAACTTTGTCCCCGAGACCAGTACCAGGGGTTCGTATATTATCTTCGTCTTCTAATTCTGTCCAGTTAATCTTTTTCTCTCCCACCTCCCACTCTTTTTCTTTAAGTTTTTCGTAAATGCCTGCTGGTAACAGTACTTTCAACATTTTAATAATATCAGCGTATGTGTACTCCCCCATGCGGAGCATATCTTTTAATTCACGGTGGAACCCCCCTGGGTCTTTATCGTGACAGGGCAGTAATTTTTTCATTTCCAATAATTCCATTTTCGTCAAGGGTGTGTAAACGTATACCCGTTGAAGCGCACCTCCTGTAGTTCTAACGGGATGAACCTCTCGTAGAGGATTCTGTCTGTCTATGTAAAAGGTCTTTCTTTCTCGATGGGGGGCAGGAATCAAGTGCGGAGCCAGAAAAGTCAAGTACTTATGTCGTTGATCTAAAATGACATTAATTAATTCGGTACCTGGGCCTCTCCATCTGACTAGGAGTAAATCGTCCAATAATTTATACAGGGGACCTGGATCAGAATGCTGACTCTCATACAATGTGATGAGATGTTGAATCATGTAAATACCAGCTAAACGCTGTTCTTCCGGAGGAAGACTCAGAAATGTTTGCGCTACTATGTCATCCTTATATATATTAGAATTGCCAGCCCATTGAACTGCTGACCGGGCTAGTTCCTGTTCATGCATAGTACTAAGTTCGCTACTCCCTACTCGTTTTTTCAGTGCTTGTTCAGTAGCTTGGAATAGATGTTCGAGGGACTGGAAATTGACAGAATATCGTTCTGGTATTGGAGAGAGAGAACGTTTATTGTAATCTAGGCGTCTGGGTCTGTCAAACGGCCTTGCCCTACCTACGTAATGCAATTTATTTATTTCCCCTGTTACTGCATCATCGTCCTCTGAGACTTCGTCGTCCTCTTCCTCGGCTTGCTTCTCGGCCTGTTCTTTCTTGTGTATTTCAAGTATTTCTTTACGAATTTTCCTGTACATGCTTTCTACTCTATTCTGTGTATCATGTTTACCAATAGCTATATTGTCACTCCAGTTCGTCATACCTTTAGTTACTTCTTTATCTGGCTGGTCTTGTTCCCTGATCAAACAATTAATCAAAAACTGTAAGAGCATGCGTTGAAGCTCCACTTTTCTATTTGCCATAGCCTCTTGTATACTTTCTGATCCTTCCCCCGTTCTAATGAAGTGGTATATTCTGTCTAAATGTTCCTTCATGCCTGGTAGAGTAATCAGATAGTCTGCATCGCGTCTTAATCGTATTGAGTATATGAGCATTGTGCCTTCACCTGGTACTGGATCATATATACAATCGGTGAGGGACTGTCTAAGGGTTGCTAATGTCATTGGGTTTGGCGTGTGTTGTAGTGCTAAATCTCGTAGTGATCGTTTTACTGGTGGTGGGGTGTGCGGTGTATCTCTAGAAGGCCCCCCTCCCGATGCTCCTGGACTTGAGTCGCCTTGGCTTGAATCGGCTTTTACTGCCAGCGCTGCCGCTGGTAATGCGGGTTGATCTTGTACTATGGGTGATGGGCGAAAAAGATTGGTAGGGAGGGTGGCAGGAGGATTAGTAGGGTTGGTAGGATTGATAGGGTTGAGAGGAGGTAAATCTTCATTTACGTATTCTGGAGCAGCGTCGTCTAGATAGGAGGAAAGAAAAATGTCCGCTGTGGTCTGTTTATGACTACGGAGTTTAGTCGGGATCAGTGGTGGTGGCAAGTTACTGGGTACTTCCGGGGTCACTTTCGGTAGGCCCTCGGCAAGGAGGGGATACATGCCTTTAATTAGGGCATTTCTTTGTCTATCTAATTGTTCAGCCTTAACCCGTTCACCTTCTTCTTTTAGCTCTTTTTCTTTGGCTTTTTCTGATGCCTCTCTACTTCTCTCTGCTTTGTTAATTTCTTTCTCTGTTCTTCTATGCGCTTCTTTACGCCACAACTCTATGGCATCTTTCTGGGATTGTCTGGCTTTCTTTTTCCATAGTGCTTCCTCTACTCTCATGATGCAATCAGCATCCCATGTCCCTGAGACAGGCCATCTATATTACTCTTCCAGATCCTTTGTGTAATCCACCCATAAATCTAAATACAGTATGGCATCTAGGCCATGTTTTTGGTACATAAAATGTCCAGGAGTGTCCCTAGGCGGGACGGGAACTGCCTCTTCGAGTATCCCTTTCCTGGTTCCTATCTGACGTAATTTCGAAAACAGCGGCATGTTTGAACTGATTTGAACAGAAACACAATAAGCACAATAATAGACTATAAACAATCATTCATACCACGACATTAAAACATTAGAAACAGATACTAACTAGTACATAGAAGAACACAATCCTAGAAATTCTAACATACTGGATGCACTGCTAGATACTGGATGCACTGCTAGAACAGTACAGTCATACCGGTCTCATAAGGAGACACGTCTTTACCGCATCCACCTAAAATGGACACGTCTGTACCGGGTCTGTGTACCCAGACCCGTCTTGACCGGGCTCAAATAAATGAACCCGTCTCTATGCGTTCCCAACAACGGTACTCACCGGGAAGCAAAACTGAAGGCCTCGGAAACTCGATACTGGACTAGACTGCTACGGCTTCTTGCTGCGCATGTGCCTCGGAACAGGTGGGCCTCGGGATACCTCGGACCTTGCTCTCTCGACTTGGGCTCTGGTCGGGATGGTCCGCACTCCTCACCGCCTCGTGTGGATGCCTGGTCGCAGTCTCCGTCTCCTCCGTGGGCCTGAGGGAGTTGGCAGGAAAACCCGCGGATGTGCACAGAAAGAGTCCGTCACGGCTATGGAAGGGGTCAGGGGGCTGCGCCTACATCGCCGGCGCGTGGGGAAGGGGACCTGTCCCTATTCGGGCGCCAGAATTATGTGGTAAATAAAATTACCCGGACATAGTTTCTATACATTAATAATGAAAAAGGATAGCTCATAAAATGAGAGGCAGAGTCCGTGGTATCTGAGTCAAAAGGGCTTTAATGTAAATGACTCGAGTCACTGAGAATCGGGTTCCATCACCACTAAGGTTCAGGAAGGGATATCTAACGTTTTATTCACATCACACATTATATATAGTAAAACCATACAATTGTAATGAATAGAGAAGGCGGTACACTCCAGGCGGAGCAAGTGAAAGAGAGAGATAAGAACACAAGGGCGTGAAAGAAGGCGTGTAGGTAGGCGTACACGTGGGTGTTCACTTGATGAGTCATAGAGGTGTCATAGGTGGGTGGATGCATAGAGGAGGTCTGCAGGGTCAGCAGAAACTTTTACCCTACATGTGTGCACAACTGGTCATGACGTGAAATTGACGTGTAACTGGGGAGAGCTGGGGGGGAGCTGACTTTAGCGCTAGAAGAGGAGTCTGGAGTCTGGGATGTCAGAACGACCTGCACCTTTTGGCATATCTGGTATCTTGTGTTTGGAGGATGTATTGTCTGAAGTAAAGGTCTCTCGAGCAAAGGCTGTTTCATCACTAAATGCTAATGTGTGCATATATTTCTTCGTGCATTGCGTGGGGACCATGGGCCTTCTATGGTAACGGGTTCAGTAAATCACTTGAATGGAGACAGGAAGGCTAGGCCCTATGCTCTGCAGGCAGAATATGTTTACCTCTTTCACTAGACTGGAATGTGTTTTCGCGGAGCTGAGCAGATAACTGTAGGAAAAATACCGTCTTGGCAGGCAGGCCAGGCCGGGCACCTTTCGGCTGAGCAGGGAGTAAGGGAGAGGTCAGGGATGCATACCTAAACTGCAGCTTTCAGAGTCAGAAGAGGCTCGGAGCCTGAATTCAGGGCCTGACTCGGCTGGGCCACAAAAACGTGTGCTTCTCGATATTTAAACGTGTACCATGTAAATGCATTGGCAACGTAGGCCTCAGTGCAGAATTAACGTTTCATTCGTGGAAGGCCTAATAACTGACATGCCAACATTAGACGGAAATGCAGGGGCATTATTGTGACAGGCACGTGAAAGGAATTACATGATAACTTGGACATACATGGGATATAGGTACGTGGATAGGGTGCGAGTGGGGGGGACACACTGACCACATAAAATTCCTGTTTCCTCACTTCAGGTGTGCCATACTTTTGTCATAAGTAAGACTGTTAGCGCTCTAGTTGTTCTTTAGAACACTCTGGGACATTCTGTCATTGGGCTATAGTTGGGCTACATCTGGCTGATAGTTGGGCTACATTTGTTTTTTTTTGTCTCTGGTGGCCATCTTTGGGCTACATTGGGCTACATTGGGCTACATTGGGCTACATTTGGGCTCTAACATATATATAGCCCAATGTAGCCCAATATATATTTTTTCAAAGTTAATTTTCGTAAAAACCACTGGAGCACATATCTTGAGACATAGCAAAGGCACATCGGGCTACCAGTCCCTACAATTTCGCCAAGTTTGGTGGAAATCCATTCAGCCGTTCGGGCTAAAAGTGAGGTTGACCGCCCTATGGAAATTAACATGGGGAAAACACGTTTAGGGACCCCCATTTTATCTCGGCCCCCGCTTGACGAATCCCCCCGAAAATTTCAGGGAATGACCGGAGCTCCGCGAGAAAAATTTGAGGTAATTTTCAAGCAGATTCGTCAACCGGCGCCAAAGTTATTCACAATAGAATGTTTAGATTTTGCATTGAAAAAAATCCTAACTATAACTACCTACTGGCGACCGTCAGTAGGTAATATATATATATTATATAAATATATATATATATATATAAATATATATATATATATATATATATATATACATACATACATACATATATATATATTATATAAATATATCTATACTACTATTATAAAGAGAGAACTTGCACCTTTGAGACAGGTAAACTCGGGAACCACAGCGCCAATCTACACACCCGATACATTGTTGAAAATGTCAGGGTGTGTAGAAGGACATAGGCGATATACATTTTTTTTAAAACGTACGTTTAAAAAATTAAGTTTAAAAACAAAGTAGTCCCCTGAACGTAGCGCCGGCCGGGACGTAGCGCTGACCTCGACCTAGACGTGCGTGATGACGACAGGCGGGGAGGAGCGGTGACGAGTGGTAGACTGCCTCACTCCAACACCATTACGTTTGACTAAGTGCAATGACAGAACTATGGACAACATTTCCAATGGTGGATTGAAAGAGAAAACCTTGTCATACCAAATAACCTTCTCCCTCACAAACTGCAGAAACAGGTAAACGACAATGTTCATAACACAGAGAAATGACCCACACACGGGAGAATGGTCAGAATGCAAGCGGCAACGAGAAATTATCACTTTATGTCTTTATTAAAACAGCAAAACCCTCTTCTTGCCCTGTCCGATTTCCCCCATACACGTCAGAAGATATTAAGCCGTTCCGAATCTGAATGCCATTAATTGATGGCTGTGTACACTGCGCGCCCAAATATCGACAGAAAAAACCCCAAAGCCGCAGCGCTCCCTTCCCAGACACCGCCACCCCCACCCTCCCGCATCCTGGAGCCCAGCCAATCGATCCCACCTCCCTTATCTGTCTGATTAGCAGAGGTACAGGGCAGATAAGGCCCCCTATAACCCCATTAAGGAGTCAAAGACTGCTGTTGCCTCTTTTTTTCATCTCAGGGATGCACACAAAGCCTCGCTGATTGCTCTCTTAATTTGATAATGAACCTGTCTCTGCCACTGATTTCTTTCAATGTTTGCGGTGAATTGATGGGGGCGGGTAAATTCAGTAAGAAAGAAGCCAACTCGGATTCACGCACGTCATATTAATGTGTTTTATATAGCGCCGAACATCTAAGCGCTATATGTAACAGGTTCTGTTACCCAATTTAATGCTGGTCAAAGTACCACCTTCCGATGAATGGAAACGACAGATGGCCATTCCAGGATATTATCTCATAATCATCAGATGAAACCACAGTCACGATTTCATGAAAGGGATGGGCCTTTGAAGCATCAGACATAAAAACGGATTCCTTTGAAAACAAAATGACATGGCACAGTGCTTATAATACTTGTCACCATAAAAAGAGGAGCAGGAATCCAAATACTTTCTTTACATTGTGAGGAGCAGATATATAAAAAGGCAAGTGTGCAGCAATTATTCTTAGTTTTGGTAATTCAGTCACAAAGGATTATGAATAAAGTGATTAAATAGGGGTGATAGGGATAGTAATACTTTTCGATTAAGAAATTAAGCCTGGGAAGCATCTCTGAAGGGTAATAAAGTAATGAGGACAAAGTGGATGAAGATATTCTTGGCATTTCCCCACTGGTGTATCTATACTACTATTATAAAGAGACAACTTGCACCTTTGAGCCAGGTAAACTCGGGAACGACAGCGCCAATCTACACACCCGATACATTGTTGAAAATGTCAGGGTGTGTTGATGAACATAGGCGATATAAATTTAAAAAAAACGTACATTTAAAAAATTAAGTTTAAAAACAAAGTAGTCCCCTAAAAGTAGTGCCGGCCGGGACGTAGCGGCGACCGCGACCTACACATGTGTGATGACGACAGGCGGGGAGGAGCGGTGACGAGCGGTGAGGAGTGGCGGTGAAGTCCGGAGCGCGGGGTGGAGCGGCGGCTCAGGTAAGGAAAAGGCGAGGCGGGCGGGAGGCGGGCGGGAGGCGGTCTGGGCATTGTCGGGGGCCCGGGCGGGAGTGCACAGAAGCCACGAAGATGCGGGAGGCGGGCGGGCGGGAGGCGGTCTAGGCAGTGTCGGGGGCCCGGGCGGGAGTGCACAGAAGGCACGAAGATAAACGCCTTACCGAGAAATAATTCGGGTGACTAATCGACTGTGGAATCTGTAAATATATATACAAGCTACTGAGTCACAATGTGCATGACGATTCAAGTCTCGTGCGCATTAACAAAAGTTAAGCCGTGATGCAGCCCCCAGCCCCCTTCTGCCCCGGGCAAAGCTGGGGCGGGCTGCTAGTATATATATATATATATATATATATATATATATATATATATATATATATATATATATATATATATATATATATATATATATATATATATATATATATATATATATATATATATATATATATATATATATTATACACAAACACATAGTCCCACTTCAAGGAACACTCACAGAGCACTCTTGGGTCTGGGAAGCCTTTATTTCACCTCGCATGACGCGTTTCATCACTCCTGCCTTTTTCAAATTCTGTTCTGTGTGAAAAAGGCTCTCTGGCATTTCAATGTCTTTAAAGCCACACAGGGCTCCTCCTGCACATTTTCAGCAAGGATGGACTGCATTAGCAAGCAGGCAGTTCCTCCTAATTATTCATGGCTGCCATCCTTGAATGTAAGTGTCTTCGTTGTTATACCATCATGGTGATTCCTTTAAGAAGATGACTCTTTTATTGTAATCTTCCATTCAGTGATTGGGAAGGAGGGATGCATATTTCAAAGATCATACTTCGCCACTATGCATTGAATTGGGAGCTGCAATGTTCATTACACCAGCCCTTGCGTCAGCCGCTAAAGTGCCACTTGAGAATTCTGTGCCTGAGGGCGCTAAATATAGTATGGATACATTGTTGGTGGCACACGTGTAGGATGTGAGATGACATTGTTTAATGAAATAGCCAATTCAGGGCAGGATTGACACATAGACCGAAAATGAATGAACACAAATATGGCACATGAAATGGCATTGCAATATATGATGGCAGGCCCATTAGGGCATGATTTTAGGACGATTAGCATTTGTAGTTTGTTCATATTTATAGATGAAATAGAAGATTTAAGTGCAGTCCTGAGGTCTAGGAATACCAATGAAATTGGGATATGCCACATGTACGCGGGAATTAAGGGCAATAATTGATGTAAATTCCTCTTTTTTCAATAACACCAAAATGTGTGTGGTGATTTTCTTAATATATCGGTTTTTGTGGAAATTACACACTTCAACATCCAGAAATTACACAAATTTCGCTATCATTAAGGCCATCTAAGATGGCTGACATTTGTTTGATGTATGTATAATCTGCATTTGGTCCTTCTATTAATTGTAATGACTGGTGTGATCCAATGAATTCAAATGCTGTTAAAAGGCCCGAGGTTGCGGGCCGCCACTGACACAGATGAAGGGCAGGCGGCTGAAATGCGTTTGTCAGTGCTTCTTCATTTTGAGTGGCATGGAAAAAGAAATTCTTCAAAGTAACTAAAGACCCTAAGTGGCAGCATTGTTTTTTGACTGCTGGTGCGATATATATATATATATATATATATATATATATATATATATATATATATATATCCATTCTAAATGTAAATGTAAATGTTTTTGTACTTGTATAGCGCGCAGCTACCCGGACCGGGTTTTGCAGCGCTTGTACTCATACCGCTAAGGAACCCTTCCTGGTTTTCCTTGTGAAGTGTCCACTCCTGGGCATCCCCATGGTGAAACCAGGCATCCTCGCACTGTTGGGGCCGTTGTGGATATTAAGCAAGCTATTGCCCAGAGTTGCAGCATGGGACCCATGATTAGAATAGGCACTGAGGCGAGAATATTCGGTCAGAGGAATTTGAGCCTGAGACCTGCCGAGGCGGGAATCGAACCCTGGTCCCGGGCCAGAGTTCTGCATCAAGGTCTGCCACTCTAACCATTGAGCCACACTTCTCCACTACCTACTGGATATAGCCAGTAGGTAGTTATAGTAAAGACCAACTTTTCCTATAAATTAAGCATTTTTTGTTTTCAAAAGATCAAGTAGGGAAGGATCACTTGTCCTGCATAACCTGGGTATGCAGGTCGCTTACCGATATGTCCCAAATAAAAAAACCCTCATACACGTGTTGTGCTGGCGAAAAAGCGGTATATCTTGATTCTCCGGTAGTTGGTCACGTGTTCGCATAATCATAGGGTTAGTGGTTATGCATCCTCCAGCCGGAGGTTCAGCCTTGGTTAAAAGTAGTAGTGATCAGTGATGTGTGGGGTGTTACAATTAAAAACTTGTACAGCTAGAAAATAGTCTTTATTGGATCTGGATTCGAGATAGGGTTAAAAAGTTTGTAACATGTGTTAGAGAGTTATGAAGGCTCTCGCACACTAGTTAGTGATTAAAAAAGGTCGACATGTTTCAGCCCTTGGTTGCCTGGTTATGTCAAGTGGGCTTTCTTCAGGACCAAAGTGCAGGGTGTATTGAGACCGAGGGCATCTCAGTGAGTGTGATCTCCTATAAATGGAATTGTCTATTCATATGGAGAGGTGAAAGGAGGGATCTATTAGTCTTTCTCCTGGTTAGGTCTCAAGGTACCTTCAGTGGTTTTAATTTCGTGCCTCAACGGGTTCCCAGTGAGTCGAGGAGGCCTACTGCGGTCTCGCTCCAGTCACGACTTGTGCTGACTCCACCACTCTGGGCCCGGCATTTTTTGTTTTGCCAACAACTTTGGTGCCGTTTGATGAATCTTCAGGAAACTTTCAAAACTAGTACACAAGTTCGTTCAGCTGCTGTTTGGAAAGTGTTGGGGTGATTCATTAAGCGGGGACTGGGAAAAGAGGGAGGGATCCAAAAATCTTTTACCCCGTGCAATGTCTATGGGGATTTTGCAAGATTTAGACACAGCTACCTCCAAAACCGCTGAACAGAATTACACCAAATTTGGCAGAAAGCTAAATCTTGGGCCGCAGATTGTGGTATTTGTAATATGGGGTAAATCTGTTCAGTAGTTTAGAAGTTTTTAAGGGAGGCACAATTTGGATAGCTAGATATGTGGATCTTTCGCAGATTCGCTGGCACCCAGGAGGGATCCACAGGTACCCATGGATCCGGGAGAATAGCAAGGTCCTGACTGATTAGCTGGCCACAAAATACAAAAATGAGAACTCTACCTATGTGATTGGGCTATGCTATACATCAGTTAATATTTATACCCACTCTAAATGTGCCTAAATAACCATGCTCTTCAAGTAAAAAAATAGATATAAACATTACTTTATTTTTTGGCTTTCTGCATGCAATTTTTTATTTATTTAATGAAAAATTGTTGAATCACACTAAGATATCATATATTAACTATTACAAAGAAAGAAAAACAGGTTCCATTTATTCATTCATAATTAACAGCATACATACAGTATCATACTCAGACAAACACACTCATATGTAGAAAGAAAAACATAATAGAAATGTTAGACTGAATAGAATAAGGCAGTTTTTTAATGGGAACTTTTATCCAAGAGCCGACGCGCGTTTCGGTGAGACGCCCATTTACTGGGTATCACCCTCTTAAGGGCACAAATGATGGGAAAGAAGAAGAATAGACACTGTGGACTTGTCAAGATTGAAATATGATGGTAGTTGAGTTACACAGTTGAAAATATATAGGGAGATCGTAATGGAGCTCAAATAGAAACAAGTTGCCTATCTACAAAGTAGTGTAAATGCTTGATATCTGTATGTCAGAATCCCTTTATTGTTCTTAGTAATTGTATACAGGTCATCGCAGGGGCTAGACGATAGACTGCTGGTAATTTCGAAAGGCCCGCCGGTGAGGTAGCTTCTTAATTTAAGCACTTGGGCTCGATGGCGTTAACAAAACAAATAACCTAGGTAATCTTAGGGGAACCCCTTGCTTTGTTGGATATCCTTTTTTCGCTAGGCAGCCACAATAATGGAAACGGCAAGATCAGGATGTGGTCACTAAGTCAGTCAAGTGGCAGCATAGCAGCACGGCATCCTCCAAGATCTCGAGCGGTCCGGTATAAGCATATTTAGAGTGGGTATAACTATTAACTGATGTATAGTACAGCCCAATCACATAGGTAGAGTTCTAATTTTTGTATTTTGAATCCATATCCCCTGCCCCTCTACCTTAAATTGCTTTCAGGGGTATCCTTGTTTTGAGTAGTTGAATAGCTGGCCACAACCTGAAAGGAAGTTCCGGCTGCCATTTTGTTTCTTGTCTGGGCCCTGGGGAGAAAACATAAAAGAAAGCACACATAAGTGGTCAGGATAGAGGTACCCTGACCCCATAGGACACAAGGAGATTGGCTCTGAGGGCCCCCTCATGGGGAAAGAATTGCCCAATTTAATTTTTGGCCAATTCACGGATCCACTGATGTCGTATAGCGCGACACCCAGTGTAAATTTGTGATGGCTCCTTGGATTTGAAGGAAGTAACCCGATTAGGGTCACTCGCTGCCACCTCTCAGCCTTCCACACAATTGAAGAGTCGGTCAGATAGTAGGGAATACAAACCAAATATATTTTATTCAGGTACACTTGAGTAGAGTCCACTCTGACCAGCATCCTTGGATTGCTGAAGAGGGACTGACCTTAGCAAGCATGGTGATACATTGTCATAAATTATGTACAATTCAGAACCAATGAAGACACGTCCTGACTGGAAATTTACAGTTGGTAGCTGGTGAACAAAGGAGATACAAAAGGATGGGTTTCGATCCCGAGATTGGGCACATGCTATATCAGCGTCAAGGTCACTCGGCTTGTACCAGCCGCTCTAAGGGTGGGAGCAGGCCTATCTAATGGGAAAGGTATGTACTGACAAGAACAGTGTATTCATTAGCCCAGCAAAGCATAACCTTGTAGAAACTAAAACTATCACAGCTGCTTCCACCTGGGGCAGAGAGAGAGTGAGACAGAAGTTAATTTCGATCATGGCTCAAAATGGCGGCTGAATATAAAATGGAGCCGAGAATGCTAACTTAAGACATACAATATGTGGAGAACTCAGCTAAAACATTTTTATTCCAACAGATTAGAAGCCCAAAAGTAAAAACCTCACACTGCATACGCCAAAGGCTGTGCGCAGTGTGGGGTTGGGTACATGCAAAGGGATTGGCTGCAGGCCCTGTGGCCAACCCCAGACGTGCACAGCCAAAGGCCATGTGTGCTAGTGGTTGTATTAACTTATGGTAGTTATATATTACTTCATGTTAAAAAAAACATAGAAATTCACTGAGAAAAAACCCCCAAAAGTCATAGGGACATTATAGTTACGTTTTCTTTATACTTATCTAAAGAAACTATAACTTGTGCCACATTTTCTCTGCAGTGCCTGTTTATCTAACTCCTTTGATGGAGTTAGATAAACAGGCACTGCAGAGAAAATGTGGCATCTAGAAAATTCGAGCATTTTGGTGCATGGGACATCACGAATATATTTGGAAGTATGAGCCAGCATTTCCCCAGAATCTAATAATACAGTGGAAAACGGAATGCAGGCCCTGTGGCCAACCCCAGACGTGCACATCCAAAGGCCATGTGTGCTAGTGGTTGTATTAACTTATGGTAGTTATATATTACTTCATGTTAAAAAAAACATAGAAATTCACTGAGAAAAAAACCCCAAAAGTCATAGGGACATTATAGTTACGTTTTATTTATACTTATCTAAAGAAACTATAACTTGTGCCACATTTTCTCTGCAGTGCCTGTTTATCTAACTCCTTTGATGGAGTTAGATAAACAGGCACTGCAGAGAAAATGTGGCATCTAGAAATTCCGAGCATTTTGGTGCATGGGACATCACGAATATATTTGGAAGTATGAGCCAGCATTTCCCCAGAATCTAATAATACAGTGGAAAACGGAATAACAGGCTTGCCAAAAAAGAATGCATTATCATGTTAATAAAGTGATTCTCCCAATGCATTATGGACATTATAGGAATAGGAGACTACGGAAAGACGCTGTAGCCTTTAAAAAACGGACTAAATCTCAGTCTTTCATACTGCTCACCTGTGAACAAGACTCCACGAGAGTTGAAACGCGTCAGGATTGAATCTGTTGCCACTTTCAAAGGTTGCAATAAAGAAGTGCTGGTTTTCATCAAACTCCGGTCTGCGGCATGCCTCTTTGTGCTTTTCAAGGGAGGTTATGTTGGAGATATATATATATATATATATATATATATATATATATATATATATATATATATTTATTTATTTATTACCTACTGGCGGTCGCCAGTAGGTAGTTATAGTTAGGTTTGGCTACCATAGGGAATTCCGAACATTCTATTGGGAATAACTTTGCCGCCGATTGAGGGATCTGCCTGTAATTTTCCTTAAAATGGGCTCGCTGCGCTGCGCTCCGCTCCTTCCCTGAAAGTTTCGGGGGGATTCGTGAAGTGGGGGCTCAGGAAAAAAGGGGGGTCCCAAAACGTGTTTTCTCCATGTTAATTTCCATAGGACGGTCTGACAAGTCTACAGCCCGAACCGCTTGGCAAAATTGTAGGGACTGGTACGCAGATGTGCCTTTGCTATGTTTGGTGAAAATTGCTCCAGTGGTTTTTATGAAAATTAACTTCAAAAACACATATATCTATAGGCGCGCTGCGGGCACTCTCCGGTGCGCGTACCGGGGAGCGCACACGGCGCGCTACGGGAGTGCGCGAGCGGAAAGCTGATTGGCTGTCGGGTGTCTGTCAACATTCTAAACAGTCCGGAGAGTCCGCCATCTTGTGTCTCGGTAGAATCGAGACACAAGAGGTGAAAAAAGAAAGGGGGATATAATTAAAAGGGCGCAGAGTAGACACCCTCTGACCCCCTAGGTTTTCTGAGGGGGGCCTAGAAGGACCTTGAAGGGGTAAAAAACTTTTTTTTACATTTTCGCGGGGTAAGCGCTGGCGGCACTCCCCGGTACGCTCTTCGGTACGCGCACCACGGAGAAATACAGTGTAAAAAAATAGAGTAAAAAAAAATGTTGAGTATTTAGAGGAAAGTGATGCATTGCTGGAGTGTGTCACAAAAATGATGCAACTCCAGCAATGCATCCTTTCACATGGGGACAGTCCCATGTGAAAGGGCCTGCGTTAGTCTTACGGCTGCTGTTAAGTAGGCGCAAGATTTGGACGCAACAGCGTCATAAAAGTGACGCAGTGACATCTCTTAGATTTCACCGTGTCACCTCTACGACCCTTTCTTGCGTCAATACACCCCTTTTGTATACATTACACCTGACGTAGGTATAATGTGGCGCAGGGGTTTACAAAGTGACACATCTACTTAGATGCGTCACTTTGTAAATATGACTCAATAAGGTCCATTTTTTACAGCACTGGTGCGTCACAAAAAGTGACGTACCGGTGGCGCAAAAGTGACGCATGGCCTCATAAATGAGGCCTTCAGTCTTCTACTCATGCGTCATATTAAATATATGACGCATTATGTCGCAAGTACTTACAGATACGTCAGTATTTCAGACGTATCTGTAAGCGCAAAAGTGATGCATTGCTGGAGTGTGTCACAAAAGTGACACAACTCCAGCAATGCATCCTTTCACATGGGTCAAGTCCCATGTGAAAGGGCCTGCATCAGTCTTACGCCTGCTGTGAGACAGGAGCAAGATTTGACACAACGGCGTCCTCAAAGTGACGCAGTGAAATCTAATAGATTTCACTGCGTCACCTCTACGACCCTTTCTTGCGTCAATACGCCCCTTTTGCATACATTACACCTGACGTAGGTATAAAGTGACGCACCGGTGGCGTAAAAGTGACGCATGGCCTCATAAATGAGGCTTTCAGTCTTCTACTCATGCGTCATATTTAATTTATGACGCATTATGTCGCAAGTACTTACAGATATGTCAGTATTTCTGACGTATCTGTAAGCGCAAAAGTGATGCATTGCTGGAGTGTGTCACAAAAGTGACACAACTGCAGCAATGCATCCTTTCACATGGGGCCAGGCCCATGTTAAAGGGCCTGCGTCAGTGTTACGCCTGCAGTGAGGCAGGTGCAAAAATGAGGACTTCAGTCTTATACTCTTATTTTTTCTTTCACTTTCTCTGTTTCTTCACTGCCTTACTTACCTGGTCTCACACTTACTTGTCTTTATCCAGTCTGTATCTCCACTCTTTCCAAAACATCACTGCTCTTTTCTTACCCTTCCACACCCCGTTCCTTTACTACATTTTCTTCGATAATCCACATTCCCCATGTTCACTCTCCTTCTCCTCACTCTCCTTCCCCACACTCACCTTCTTTCAGTCCCCCTACTTCACTTCCTTTCTCCTCTCGTCCCTTTCTGTGCTTTCTTACTCATTTTTCTCTCCTTTATCAATGCACTCCACTTCACTTACTCTTTTTCATTTTTTTAAGAACATAGCTCTTTGACGAGAATTGGAGGTAGTTCTGAAAATAACTTTTTTTTTCTTCTTTTTTCCTTTTTTAGAACAAAAACAAAAACAGGGAATGGAAACTGCTCAACAGGAGCAAAAAAACAAAACAAATTTAGGGCTGGGAACGGCAGCGATGGTTCTCCAATGCTCGAACCATGAGCAGAACACTTAATAATAATAATAATAATAATAATAATAAAACATTTATAAAGCACCTGGCTGCACAGAACTGTGTGTCCCCGCGCTAACTGCTAATACAATTCAGGGATCCAGAGGAGCTGTAGAAATAGAAGCTCGGGGGAGGTTTACATGTTGGGGAACAAATAAGTTTTCAGTTTTGTCCGAAATCTCAGTTCAGATGGCTCCATCCGCAGGTGGAGCGGGAGCGCATTCCAGTATTTAGAGGCTAAATACCTAAAGGATCTTCCTCCCATTTTGGCCCTGATGATTCGGGGGAGTTTGAATAGCATCATGCCAGATGATCTTAGGTTCCGGGTCGGACGGTGTATAGTGAGGAGATTTTTTAAGTAATCAGGACCTTTGTCCTGAGCGATGCTGTGGGCATAGCAAAGGGTCTTAAACTTAATCCTCTCCTTAACCGGCAGCCAATGGAGTTTGGTTTGGACTTTGTTCCCCATAGCAAAGTAGCTGATCACAGTCTCTGCATTTAAGAACGCCTTTATTAAAAGCAGGCTGAATGTTAAGAATCAGCTCTTGCGATCGCCCCCTCACTGAAGTAGTTGCTCCTCCGGTTGAAGTAGAGGCCCCATCACTGGGAACCTCTCGTGCCAGAGCCCTGACACTCTCTCGGGCAAAATTCTGGGGGTGCCTCCTCTCCACATGGCGAATCATTGTGGAGTTTCCAAAATAATATTTCTTGGTGGGGTCACCCCGTGACAGGACAGTGTGACAAATCCTGCACTCCACTTTTGGAGCATTTACTTTTTTCTGGTCATTAGGAATGGAAAAAAACTTCCATATGAAGTGTTCTTTTACTTTCGGCTGAGGAACATTTTCATCAAGAAATTCATTGGAGTCATCTTCACTGCTGGATGTTCTGGCAGCCATGGGAATACAAGATATTATTCCAACAAAGATCCAACAGCAAAAAGGCAGGTCTTGCAGTCACAAAGGTGAAAGAAGAAGTGAAGGAAATGGGTGGGGATTTCATTCTTTGTAAAAAAAAATGTTAGCAACCAGTGAAAAGAGTTATTTTAAGGTCACATGACTTGACGCGCTTACGCTGCGCGCACCGAAGCGCTTCGGGGGGCGTATACGCGGCGCGAACGTAGGCGCTTCCGGGGGCGCTTACGCGGCGTGCCTAAGTGACGTTTCGATAGCTTCACGGAATTGCAAAATCATTTTCATTTCGTAAATCAAAAATACTGCTTTTATAAGTATGGTACTAAATGTCTTGCGTTATTATTTACTTTTCATACATTTTGTTTAACGAACGCAGAAATAGCGCTCTCGGTGTGCTCTCGGGAGAGCTTACCGGTGCGCGCACCCTGAGCGCCCCAGGAAAAAATTATAAAAAAAAAAAAAGGAAAAATATTATTTCAAAAATAAATTATTGAAAATTAATACTTACACAAAACAGCAAATAAAAAAAACAAAAATCTTAGGTTACAAACTCGATATAGAAAGGAATTAGCTTTTAAAAAACCTAAGCAATTCAGTGAAAAAACCAGAGTTTTCACAATCATTATAGTTAGGAATTAGCATTTAAAAAAACATTGAAATTCACTAAAAAAAACATAGGTTTCACATTTGTTATATTTAGGAATTAGCATTTAAAAAACCTTTGAAATTCACTGAAAAAACCATAGGTTTAACACTAGTTATAGTTAGCTGGACATTTTACGCATACAAAACCATTGAAATTCCCACGTTTTAGTTAGTTGGACTCACTATAACTCGCTCGCCCGCAATCCACTGCTGATGATGTCACATATTACTGCCCGAGCAACTCGAAAAACTTGAAAAGAAACAGGTTCGCCTACAACTTATGGTATTAATGCTAACGGATTACCTAAAAGCTGAGGTTATACTGGTTGGTTTACAGGTCCGTAATATCCCTGGTATCTTTACGGATAACCCCAAATACGTCTCCAATTTTAGTTACATTGGGACTATATGCTCTAGGCACTGGCTAGCGCTAGGCATCGACATAGCCACGGAAACATTAAAATCTCTAGAAATTGAAATCAATGACTTGCTGAAGCAGATTAATGATTCAGATCCCACTGCAGATTGTAAGAAGCTACTTGATCAAGTAGAAAAAACAGTGGCAGATTTCCACCGTATCGAACAAAACAAGAAATCTAACAAAGTCAAGAAAGATATAAAGACCTATAACATAGAAACCACCTATCCCTATTTGAATAAGGACTTTTATACCAACAGCCCACACTTTAACCCTAATAATAGACCCTGGGGGAGATATAACAAACGGCAAAATATAGTTGGCTTTTCTGATACCTCAGAGGATTCCTCCGACACTTCAGATCCCGGAGAAGGAGGCAGCAATCCGAGACGGGGAGGAGGGGCTGCCCATTCCAATTTTTTATCCAGGGGCCAACCGGGCACACCCCAAAGGGGAAGGGTGAAGAAACCCCAAAGATGGTTCAACGCCCCTGGCGAGCGAAAAACCCGGAACAACTTCTATCAATGGTAGAATCTACTACAGACATTGACCCAACGTTGCCCGCCCAACCACCCTCTGAGATGATACCCATCTTTAACCTATCTAAACACACACTGCAGGACCCCGAAATTGAATTGCTGAAAAAAGGCTTATCCTTTGCGCCCACTATCCGTCCAAACTATATGGAGTTGCAGACTGAATCACTTAGATTCTTCAGACTGGTCCGCCTGAAAGCTTTTTTTTAACTGCACCCATCAACCCCTTCTAATTCAATCATACCTTTCAGTCCCCCATCTACGTTTCTCCCAACTTCAAACATGATTCCTTCTGAAGTCATTACCTTCGAAAAGCTAGTCCAAAAAGATCTTTGTGACCTAGAAAAGAAAAAATTATATATTCCCTACAACATCTCACAGGTTGAGAAAGATGCCATAAGCACGTTGAAAACGAATAATAATAATAATAATAATAAAGAGTGCTGACAAGGGTGGCGGGATTGTCCTCCAGGACATAGATTCCTATAAAAATGAAATTAATTGCCAACTCGGTAATACAGACCATTACCAAAGATTACCCAGGAACCCAACTAAGGAGATTCAAGACATCATACTCAAACTCACAACTGATGCTCGAGCCAAAGGGTATTTGAGCAAGAAGGAACATGCTTTCCTCAATGTAAAAAGCCCATGCCTACCTGTGATATACACTCTCCCAAAGGTTCACAAAAGCATCTTCACTCCCCCAGGCAGACCAATAGTCTCTGCCTGTGGCTCAATCTTGGAACCACTGGGGGCATATGTGGACTTTTTCATAAAAGAGTTTGTGCCATCTACATCCTGCTATGTACGGGACAGTATGGATAACCTGGTAGAGCACTACCCGTATGACCCAGAGGTTAGCACACTCTGCACCATGGATGTAGAGTCGGTCTACACGAACATCCCCCAAACAGCGGCTCTCCTGGTTATTCAAAAAACCCTTGACACTCGCCCCCGGCCTCATAGGGTGCCTACACTCTTCATCCTCCAACTGCTCGAGCTTTGCTTATCCAGGAACTTCTTTATCTTTGATAATATATATTGCCAACAGATAAAGGGTACTTCAATGGGGGCAATTTTTGCCCCCCACCTGGCTATCCTGTTTATGGACGCACTTGAGACTGGTTCCATCCTGACTGATGAAAATCCATTCCGCTCAGGCATTGCCATTTGGCGTCAATATATAGACGATATTTTCCTGATCTGGAATTTGGACATTGCCACATTGCATTAATTCCTCCATTGGCTAAATAATAACTGCGCAGACCTCACTTTCTCCCTTGCCCACGATAAAACAGAAATAGCCTTCCTTGATCTGACAATCTATCATGAGGCAGGCGAACGCTTGACACGCTTGTACAGAAAACCCACTGAGCGTAATATCCTTTTAAGCTATGATAGCAACCATCTGAGGGCCCTGAAAGACTCACTACCATACTCACAATTTCTGAGGATTAGGCATAATTGTTCATCAAAATCGGACTACTTCAGGGAAGCAAAGAACTTAGCAAATAAACTAAAAGCGCGTGGCTACCCCAGAAGATTCGTGAAAAATGCATCCAAAAGGGCTTGGTATTGCCCACGCGAGGCTCTTCTTGCACCTAAGACCTGTGACAGAGTAGAGAGGATTGCATGTGTCACCACTTTTTCCCCTGTCTCGAATAAAATTCGTAAATCTATTCTCAAACACTGGCCCACGATAAATGCAGGTCCAATAAATCTAAAGAGACCACTTTTTGCTTTTAAGAAAAGCAAGAACCTGAGGGACCATCTGGTACGAGCAGCCCTACCTGCCCCCATCTCTAATGCAACCATTGAATCTAACTGGGGCCTTCCACCAATCCTGGGTGTCGATGTTGTACTGTCTGTGAATTCACGATTGAGGCTCGCAATTTTTGCCATAATGGTATAACTGTTGACATAAAAAGCTTTACCAACTGTAATAGCAGTAATGTAATTTACGCAATTCTCTGTCCATGTCCTAAAATGTATGTGGAACAAACTACCCAAAAGGCTAAGACACGCATATGCCAACATAGGAGTCAACATAGGAGTCGTTGAACATTTTGCTGAACTCAAGCATACCGTAGACGACCTCAAATGGACAATTTTGAAAGCGGTGAAGTTGCCACAAAAATGAGGCAACCTGGGACAACTCCTGAATCGTGAGGAACTCAAGTCCTTAATTCAGTTTAACACTATTCACACAGGACTCAATAGAAGGATTGGACAACACTCTTCTAATAGAACAATTTGTACCAATGCAAGATGTGTCTTGAATAGTAAAATGTCCAGAAGTGAATTAAAAACTGATTGTTTTAATGTAATCATACAGCTTGACTATGCCACGTGCACTTCCCCCAATAACCTCAAGCCGGGCACTTCACCTGAGTCCCTGCTCAATTCACTAAGGGACGACTTTAAGGTTTAAATCACAATGCCCTTCTCACTTTAAAGTTCACTTGAACTTATGCACTGCTTATCTATCACCACTTTCGTTTTATCACTTGTCCCTCCTAAGTAGGCACCAGCACGCGAAGCAGCAAAAAACTGTATCGGCACCATTCCAAGATGGCGTCCATTCTGGTCCCGAAGTCACACAGGGCAATTTTCCCCGGTCACATTGTTAAAATCTGGTTTGCGATGTCAACATAATCGGCGCCACCTTGTCTCCACTCAGGCCCGTACGCTCTAGTAAGCGGCAGCCATTTTGAAGGCGCCATGGCCCCTCTGCCCCTCGCCGATCACCAGCACGTCCCCCTGGCACTGTGAAACACCCCCGCACTCTCTGACCACCCCCGCACTCCCGTGCATTGGCCTTACACCCCTCCCCAGCGCGACCCGACCTCAGAAGCGCCCCCCCCCGGCCAACACCTCCCCGGCCTTTGATGAACCCCCTTCCTCTGCCCTGCCCGCTCCCAAACCGCCACCTGGCCCTGCAGCTGCCATTTATTGGCCCCCTTCCTGTAAACAGTTGCCCCGATTCAAAGGATCTCCGACTAATCAAAGGCTTCCCACCCCGTGCGATCCGACCAGATACACCCGTCCCAGGAATCAACAGAGTATCCTGCTGTGGAATAGCCATCACTTTCTGTAGATATGTGTGAGAACGAGCTTGAAGTGGGGATTCCAAGGATGTCTTTCCGTACATCAAAGTCTTAACAAGAATGTAACACGTGTAATAAAGCAATAAACCTGTGTATAAGAGGCCAGGCCTCAGAGATATGGTTAGAGCACCTCCCGAAGACATTCTGTGTGCGTGTCCGAAATGACTGGCTCTCCTCATGAGAAATAAACCCTGTTCTTGCGTTCCAGCTTCCAGCACCTGTCTCTTTATTTGGTAACTATTTGCTATGGGAAATTAGAGGCGTCCTTGCGCCAACAGCCTGGACATTCAACAGTAAACGGCTGCTTTTCCTCAATTGGCATCCCAACCCGGGGGCCATCAGCGACATGTGGGTTCAGTAAGAGAGGTCCTGACGACGGGGTGAACGCCTAAACGATTGGAGTATACCTGCCTGGAGAAGACCCTCGTCTGGCTGCCGATCGAGTGAACTTCACCGATTCTGAATGGACCTCTCTGGAGTGACCTGCTGTCCTGACTGGGACCCCACAGGAGTGCTACGGTAAAACTGGAATAAGAGGACGATCGGGGGCTGGAAGGGGAAGGCGAAGAACTGTCCACGCGGTCCGGGTAAGGTTAAGTAGGACGTTTTATACGTCTGATTGGCAGGATGGTTTTATCCACCTGATTGACTATTTGATTGATTGTTTGTATCGGAATTGTTTGAAAATACTAGTATTATTCGTTGATTGGTTCGTTTAGCCTTGGTCGCTACTTGATACATTGGTCCTCTTTGGAGATTCTCTGTCTGCAAACGGAGAAGAATACGAAGATTCTCTCTTCCTTTGCAGGTAGTGAAGGGTAGGTAACGCGGACCTTTGTCCCCCGTTGTAACCCGTCGTGCCTACCTCTTTCTCACCATTTGATTGTTTGATTGTCCGAACACTGGTTGTTTGATATTGGTTTTTGGAGGTATTCTCTGCTTACAAATAACGTGGAATAGAGATATTCTGTCTAGTCTTTGCAAGCAGTGAAAAGATAGGTAGTGCGGACCTTTGTCCCCCTTTTGTAATCTGTCATGCCTATCTTCTCCCCACTGATTGGTAATTGGTTCTACCCAGACCGTTTATTAGAGGTAGATCATCCGGCTCCACCGGAGGGCACCCCTAATAAAAAGGACATGTATATAAAATACGGATTAGCCACTGTATCTTTCTAGCAAACTATGACATAAAAATCGCTAAGAAAAACGAAAGGAATCGAACAAAATCAGTAGGCCACTGATAGGATCCTTTTGACCCTGCTAAAACAAGAAACACTAGGAAATAGCCCTTCGCAAAAAGTATGAAACTAAGGGGAGGAGCCAAGCTCGCGGTCAAGATAGCCACAAGGTAGCTCGGCTCCGTCGCTCTCGCTACCTAAGCATGTCTGCCCTACCACCCACCCCGCCCAATAGACGACAAACCCTATACAAATACAATGAAAGCCTGCTGATACCCACTATCGGCGTCGCCAGATTGGGCTAGATCACGCACAATTGGACTATGTCTTTTTCTGGTTATACAGTAACATCTTTGTGCTCGTTGCCAGACTACAAATATATAACAGTCCAACAAAGTAGTATGATTAAAACGCTTTAATAACTTATAGATATATACAACACTCCAACAAAGTAAACACGTTAAAACACATTTTTAACAACTATTCACATGGCAGCCTGCTGCAACATCCATCCCAAAGCATTCACCGTCCGCTTGACACTGTCCCTGTCCCTCCTTCCTCGGAGTAGCAACATTGGGCTGCTTTGGGCTGTCTTTTAGTCGGCTTTGGGCTATAAAAAGCCTACAAAATCCATCAGTCCACGAGGCGGCATCAGTGGCGGACCGTTGTGCGAATAGGCCGGAGGCAGCACAACGCGCCGAGATCCGGACGGCACCTAGGTGGTGTCCAGCAAGTTGCTGCACTGGTCTGACCATATTACAATGCTGCGCCGAAAGACGGCGTGGGGTGCCCTGGGGGAGGCGACGCGAACGGGCCTCCCCCGCCTCCCCAGGTGGAGGCTCCTCAGCTGCAGTAGGGCGCCCCTTAGCGTTTCACTCTCCGACCAGCTGAGAAGGCGCCCCTTAGCGTTTCACTCGCCGACCAGCTGCAGTAGGACAGCCATTAGCGTCTCACCTGCCGGACGGCTGCACCAAGATTGCCGTTCATGTCCCACTCAAGTGGGCCCCCACAGTTGGGTGGTCGGGGGACCCACTCCGATGGCCGTGGTGGAAGGCTGCTGCTGCCACAGGACTCTCAAAATGGTGGCCGGCTCTTCAGATTCGGGCCTGGTCCACTAAGATGGCTCTGGGCTACCTTGGAACTCGGAGGCTTGCCTGTTCGGGCATGGGCCCCAACCTTGAAGACGTCCTCTCTGCTTCGCAGATTCTAAGGGAATCATTGGCCCTCGACTCCCACGGACGTCCGGTGTGGGCAACCGCCACTATTGTTCGATCATTCCACATCGACTTGTCTTTGCCCGGGGCGGCTGCCACCTTGTCCCCATTTGGTGCCGCGAGAGAGGCTGATTCAGGGCGTCGGCAGAGGGACAAGCCTGTTGTCCCGCTCTCCGGAAGGACCACGGCGTTGCTGCAAGATGGTGGTGCTCTCGTGCTGATGCCAGCTTCTGTTTGAATTACCAAGAGACACTGTAGACTACCAACTCGATCAGTTCCGGCGGAACCCCAGCGTGACCCGGTAGGGAAGACTTTGCTTTCCCCACCTTTGAGTCACGGTTCATGCTGTCTGTTTTTTTTTCTGTTAGCGTTAATGACATTTTTTTGAAACTACCGAAAGGGGTTCTGGTCCAACCACTAGTCATTGGGAACATTTGGACTGTACCCTGGGCCCGCCCGACCTCACCCCAAAATGACGCCGATGTAGGCGGGACTTACAACTCCTTATGACGTTCCAGTTACTTGGCATTTATGTTAAGGGATATATATACGGTCTTCTTGCACATGGCGGGCGGGGGGTACTGACTGGGCATGCGAACAATCCTATTGATGCTGGTCTTTTCATTATTGATTATTTTTATTGTTGCGTTAAAGTAGCGTTGTTCATGATACTCAATGCCTCTTGCACCGTGGCCGGCCTATACGGTTGTAGGCCCGTATTTGTATACTGACCTTTTACAATAAAGGGTTTTCAAAGGAATTATGGAATCAGCGTCATAACAATCGTCTAGGTTGGTAAGGTTTTTGATGGCTGTCATTCCCAAACAATAGAAAATAGATAATGCAGACCCTTTGCCTGAATCTTGGATTGATCCTTTTTGGATTCGTCACACCTGTCTTTTTCCAGGATTATTAGATAATGGTCGACTGTAGCTTAAGGTGTCTGCCGAATGTAAGGTGAGGTATTTTGTCCCATAAAATACGACCAATTGAGAAACAAATACACGAAGAGGGAACTCGAATTTAGGGACAAACAAAATGAAGCATGTTTGGTATAATAAGAAGAGGAGGATATGTTACACAGAAAAATAATGTGAAAAGGATAGCCAAGATCTGTTGTATCACACGTTCCTGCAGCTAGTCTGGTACGCGGTAAGTAGAAGCTTTTTCGTGTTTGCACGCGCTGATGTGCTCTGAATGCTGCACCCCCCCCCTTCTTTTCTCCTCTGTAGGTTACATCGGAGTTCCGACTGAAGAATGGAGTGGACATGGACCGCACCGTGCTCCGTGTAGGGAAAGACATAGACAAGCGCTGTGAGATATTGCACGGAGCGCAGACCATCACTGGGAACGTGAAAAATTGTATGGTGTGACTGTGCGTACGTGCCCTGATTGTATGGTATGAATGTATATGTATTGCATATGCCCGGGTCGTTGGAGAAAACGTCTTTGTATGACTGAAATGCTGGTCTACCGATCAAGGGGATGGGGAAATAAGCCCGAATATGGTAACTCCTTGTCTGAAGAAATGACTCTCCCTCAGTCCAGGAGTTAGGGATATTGGCATGTTTTAGATTCACCACATAGAAAACAAGAATTGTGCCACTGAACGTCCGATCGATACCCCTCCTCTGCCCCGGTTTTGATCACCGCCTGCCCAGAGGTTGGAAGGCTCCACTGTGAGTATAAGCACTACTGGACTAATGTCCGACCGGAAAAGGAGGAGTAAGTCTTTTTTTTAAAATGAGGCCTCCGACAGAATTGCCCAGGAAGGGAGGGGAGTGAAAAGTCCGACCCCCCCCAAATGAATTACGGAGAATACTGAAAATACGCAGCACGCATAGAAAAAGGAAAGGAAAAGAAAGGTCCCTTTACCCAAAATAGCTCTGTGTCTTCGCCTTAGATTTCTGCGTTTGATGTATGTACTGTCACACCCTATCCGGTATTTGTGTGTACGTGAACGTTGAATTTATGTTTTCTCTCAGCTTGCGTTCTTGTACGTAAACCTGACCCGTGTTGCTCTATGTTGTGTGTGCACCAAGTGGCCTATAATCGTACACCTTTCTCTCTCTCTCTCTCTTTCGTTTTATGTCGTACGTGTACCAAATAGCCTACTTGATGCGCGCGTCTCCCTCTCTCTCTCTCTCTCTCTCTCTCTCTCTCTCTCTCTCTCTCTCTCTCTCTCTTTCTTTCTTTCTTCCTCGCTGAAGCCCCCCCCCCCTTGCCCTCTTTTAAATAAATGACGACACTGTACCTCCTCAAGATATGTATAATTGGCTTAAGCTCAACAGGGTTCGAACAAATTAACCGAAGCAAAACTACCGTATTTTGCCACACTACTACCTCTCCTTTCTGTAAAATGATGGAACTTAATTGGCTGAGAAAGAAAGGACAGGTAAGATGACTGATGTCCCCCAATCTGGCCCTTATAACGGGAACTATACGTCAGTGGTTTTTGTTGTTTTAGGGCTCTAACAACCCCACCTCCATTGCTCGGACCGCCCCGCCTATTGTCCTAAAGTAGGACGTCGAAACACCCCCCGTTCCTCCAGAATAGTCCCAGTTCTGTACTAGCTGTCCCTGGATATTTTAAGAAATAGCTGATGACCTTGTTTTTCGAAGATGCATCGCTTAAAACTGATAAAGGTTAACAATTGTTTCCAGCAAGAAAAATGTTTAGCTTGTGTTCCTCCCCGAACAGATACTTGTGTGCCCATGACAGTAGCACTTCGCACTTTTTCATAAACTTAGCAGTCCCTGGAGAAAAATATGAATCAACAAGGCTTGTGTTAGAAAGACGAGTCTCTACCGGAGAAGCCGGTTCGAATTTTGATAGACCAGGTAGTTGATAGATGTCAGACTTCCTGACATGTTTGTAAAGTACAGGAATGAACACCTAGCAGACCAGATGATGGAAATTTGCGGGAGCACTCGCAAACCTGCATCACAGCAATAATTTATGAGTTAGTAGCATACACCGATGTAAGAGTTAATAGACATCCACCATAGAGTGACCGATAAACGTTTCCCCAACTACTTGGGGTTGGGAGAGAGAATGAAGTATGTAAATGTCTTCCCTACCAGTTCCCTAAGATTTGTTTTTTACTTATTCAAAGATAACATGCGGTCATCGGAAGAGAGGGGTCGGACGTGACGCACAGTCTGGCTGCGGATCGTGGAACATCTATGGCCTCGACCAAGAGGGAGCCACGGAGCAAAGAGATGCGGGACGAGGCACTATTCTCAGCATGGGAAGTGATAGAAAGAAGTGCTATCCAGAAACCCCCTGCTCATTGATCAGCTCGTGCCTGAAGTCCCAGCCCGTCGAGCCCGGTTGATGGGCTCATTGCTAAAAGACTCTGCTCTCCTTGGTCTACATTTTCTGATCCCACTCCACCTCCTCTTCCCTCGACCTCCCAAAGCACGCCCCTATTTCCCCCCCCCCTTTTTTTCATATGGGATTTTGAACTTGACTTAACGAAAGAAGAACAAAGTGTGGGTACCCAGTCTAAAGGTACCTATGATAAAATTAGTTAAGGAACAGGACAAAACAGGACTGGGATCCGAGAGCAAAGAATGGTCACCCCCCCCTGCAGCGTGGAAACTTGGATTTGGGCTGGACCTTAGCTCCACCGCCGGTGCTCAACAGTGCCAACGAAAGAAGAAGAACAATGAGAGCCTACCAGTGATGGCTCGCTGTAATAGGACACTGGAAAGAAGAACCCCCTTTTTTTTAACATTACCCCCCCTTCTGACTGTAACTCATGTTGAGTTGAATTCCTCTCCCAGCCACATTCGTATTGACTATCTTCCAATCGAGTTTTCGAGATATTACATCGGTCACTTCCAACTGAACATTGATAGTTAAGAAACATTAACTCACCATAATAACGATTGTATAACATCAGCCGTGCACATGAATATGCTGTCTAGTTTGACCCCCATGAAGTCTAGGCCTTAAGTAATGTACATAATATCCCTTGTTCTGCCAGAATGTTTTATGATATCATGTTTGTGTTCAAGCGAGCTTCCCTCCTCCCATCTCCGGGTCTGACGTATGACGCAGTTGATGTAATTTTGTATGCGCTACCTCCTCGCCTATCACATCAACTACATGTAATTGTGTACAATTCTGTCAGATTATTTCTGTCTGTCCTAAGACTCTGTATTGTGAAGGGAGAACGCCTGAAATCATTTACGATGTCGAGGTTAAGAATTTAAGCGAAGGTGGATGTCGGCTAGACAAGCTGGCTAGATATGTTGAAAAGGGAGGACTGTTAAAATCTGTTTTGCGATGTCAACATAATCGGCGCCACCTTGTCTCCACTCAGGCCCGTACGCTCTAGTAAGCGGCAGCCATTTTGAAGGCGCCGTGGCCCCTCTGCCCCTCGCCGATAACCAGCGCGTCCCCCTGGCGCTGTGAAACACCCCCGCACTCTCTGACCACCCCCGCACTCCCGTGCATTGGCCTTTTACCCCTCCCCAGCACGACCCGACCTCGGAAGCGACCCCCCCCCCCCGGCCAACACCTCCCCGGCCTTTGATGAACCCCCTTCCTCTGCCCTGTCCCGCTCCCAAACCGCCACCTGGCCCTGCAGCTGCCATTTATTGGCCCCCTTCCTGTAAACAGTTGCCCCGATTCAAAGGATCTCCGACTAATCAAAGGCTTCCCACCCCGTGCGATCCGACCAGATACACCCGTCCCAGGAATCAACAGAGTATCCTGCTGTGGAATAGCCATCACTTTCTGTAGATATGTGTGGGAACGAGCTTGAAGTGGGGATTCCAAGGATGTCTTTCCGTACATCAAAGTCTTAACAAGAATGTAACACGTGTAATAAAGCAATAAACCTGTGTATAAGAGGCCAGGCCTCAGAGATATGGTTAGAGCACCTCCCGAAGACCTTCTGTGTGCGTGTCCGAAATGACTGGCTCTCCTCATGAGAAATAAACCCTGTTCTTGCGTTCCAGCTTCCAGCGCCTGTCTCTTTATTTGGTAACTATTTGCTATAGGAAATTAGAGGCGTCCTTGCGCCAACAGCCTGGGCATTCAACAGTAAACGGCTGCTTTTCCTCAAAACCTCCGGGCTCATTACTAACAGGCCCGCCCATTTCCCTCAAGCGCGCTGACTGACAATCACTGTTGCCTGCCGGCACCGAGGCATTGCTCCTGTTTCTGGCAAGCTCCCGAATCACAGGTCCTCGAATCGGTTTTTCACTCGGTAGCTAGATCTAAGTACTGTCCCATTTCCTTTTCAGCGGATCGCTGATCCAATCGACCGCAGCTTAGCGACGGCCATCGAGCCGTTCCCCAACCTTTAAGTGCATAATCACTTCGAGAACATCGATAAGGTTTCCAAACCTTAAAACAAGGGTATGTTACATTTTTGACTGAACCCTCCACCCATACCCTCCCACGTATGACCACTAACCAGTCTAACTTGGCGGATTTTAGGTTTCTAGCGTGCCCAGTACTGGCCCCACCATTTGGTTGCTGAAACTTCGGATGGCACCCGGCGCAAGCCTATTCCCACCCTATTGAGACGCCCTTGCTGGTTCGGACTCAGCCAAGCCCAAGGTATATCCCAACTCTCCCCAACCCTACCCCTCCACCACTTTACCCAATGCGGAAGCCTAACCCCCCACCCCCTTCTTCCATTCACAGCTGCGGCCATCGAGCCCCCATCTGTAGTAATAAGGGAAGCCCCCAGGACGCTGGCGCTCCCTATCCCGCGCCCATGCGGAGAACTCCAACCTCCTCACCTCCAACAGAGGTATGCAATTCTCTTAACCCCATAACGTCAGCAAGAAACAACGCCACACCTAGTTTGTCCTTGTTGATAAGTCGCGACTCGGCTGCCGCATGTCATTTTCAACTGACAATCCCCATGGAAGTATAAGTGCACCTGGCTCTCCTCACTAACACAGAGGAACGAGAGAGTTTTTTAGTCACCATCAGTGCACCAAACTTCGTATTCAAGGCGCTTCTCTATATGCACATCCCCATCACTGCGATTCCGATGATTATGTCTACAATGTCACAAATGTTTACCATTAATGCACTAAGCACCCTATCTAGTGTTCACGTTCACCAGCACAAACTCATCACTGCGATTCCGAGGATTATGTCTACAGTGCTGCAAATGGTTAAGCTGACCGCTCTCCAATGTCATTTAAATTGAAAATTCTTTAATTTCTTTTCTGTTCCCTGTTTTCTCCCCAACAGGCTTATGTAATTTTTAAATCAGGCAAAACATTTATTTAAGTCCTGAAGATGTTCCCTTTATAATCTGAGCACGGGATCGAAACGTCGACTCTTCTGAGTAGACATACGTCTAATGAATGTATATCTATATCTGTATGTACTACTCCAGGAGATACTGCTAATTTTGACTTGAAACAGTATCCGGTTCGCTCATGCCCTTTGCCTGAAACACCCTTTCTTTACTATCCTCTCTCTCATCTTTCTCGGTACGGTACAGGATTGTGCCTTACTGCAATGAAATGTTTGTTGCATGAATGTATCCAGAACTAGATTCTATTTATTTGATTAATAAATTCCCTATCCGCCTGGATAAGGGAGATAAATATATAGTAGCCTATTGTAGTCTATATAACATTTTTCTAGTATTTCATTTATGCTTAGGACCTTTGTTCCCAAGACTTAGATGTCACATATTACATCATTCATGACATGGTCAGTGACATCACTGATGACATCTCAAATGACATCACTGATGACATCACTGATGACATCATCCAGTGTCTGTGTGTTTCTGAAAAATAAAAATACAATTAA
The DNA here is from genome assembly GCF_964263255.1 of Lissotriton vulgaris. Classification (NCBI taxonomy): domain Eukaryota; kingdom Metazoa; phylum Chordata; class Amphibia; order Caudata; family Salamandridae; genus Lissotriton; species Lissotriton vulgaris. The sequence goes on along the minus strand of NC_141685.1, from coordinate 759,255,342 downwards.
GTTAAAGTTAATAATTTACATATTGAAGAATGAGTGGATGTATGAGTGTCTGGATGAAGGATTTAGTAGGTGCGTGATTGACTGTATGAGTGAGTGATTATTATTATATGTGAGCAGTTGATTCTCTTGGTATATGGGTTCAAGAGTGCATGTGGAAAGAGCTGTATGGGGGGTTGACTGTCTGCATGAATGTGTTGGTGAGTAAATGGCTATCTCAGTGCTACATGTCAAAGTAGGTACATATGTAAAACACAGTGCATGTGAGAGTTGCCATATGTAAATGACTATACATGAGAGCCTGTGATTGCATAAGTGACTGTATGGTTCAATGTGTACTTGTTTCAGTGATTGCAAAAGAAAGTAAGTATGTGTTACTATATATTTGAATAAGTAAGGTTTAGTGTGTATAACTTTGTAGTTGAGGAAATGGGAGTGTGATTGATTCTCTGCATAACTGACTAGGTGTTTGTGTAACTCTGTGAATGAGTGTCAGTGTATAAGTGTCTGTATAGGTATATGACTGGATGTGATAGTGTTCTATTGATGAGTGACCGTATGTATGATTGATTGTATGGGTGAATGAGTGGATGTGTGTGTAGACTTAGAGATCAGTGAGTGTGTATGTAGTTACTAGTATTGGTGTGTCAATAATTTCAGGAATGGTAGTTTGTATTTAACACTGTATGTATCAAAGATTAGATTAGAGTGTGAGGAGATGCATCATATTATCACATGGATGATGTCATCAGTGATGTCATCAGTGATGTCATTTGAGATGTCATCAGTGATGTCATCAATGATGTCACTGACCATGTCATGAATGATGTAATATGTGACATCATCAGCAGTGGATTGCGGGAGCGCGAGTTATAGTGAGTCCAACTAACTATAACATGGGAATTTCAATGGTTTTGTATGAGTAAAATGTCCAGCTAACTATAACTAGTGTTAAACCTATGTTTTTTTCAGTGAATTTCAAAGGTTTTTTAAATGCTAATTCCTAACTATAACAAATGTGAAACCTATGTTTTTTTATTGAATAATTAATTATATGTATATATATATATATATATATATATATATATATATATATATATATATATATATATTATATATATCGAGTCCGCTGCAGCAAAGAGGCGGGCAATGGGTGTTGCTGTGGGCCTGCCACTGCAACACCCATTGATTTATGATGCTGCCCCATATTTATAGGATGGGGCCGCCCCAAAAACTAAGACCAAGGAAAACCTGGTCTTAGGATGGCAATACGAGGAGACATTATTTTGCTCTTTCTATGTGTGCTGCACACATAGAAACAGCAAATCGCATTTAAAAATTGTTTATGTGCAGGAAGGTGTCCCTTCCTGCACATAAATGATCACCCCTAGGCTGCTTTTTTAGTGCCAGTGCTAGGGGAAACTCAGGGGTGCATTGTATTTCTGTATATATTGCGCATCCCTGCGTTTAAAAAATGTTAGAGCACAGTGTTACCAATTTTGGAGTGTGAAATATATATATATATATATATATATATATATACATACATTTGTCGATTCGCTGCCCGAGCAGTTCCCTGCCTACGACGTTGATGCCATCTGTGGCAGCAGCAGCCACCTCGTTCTGTAAAATTTCCCCTGCTCCACAATTATTTTCAGGAATCAAAGGACAGCACACCAGGAAACGGCACAAAACTTTATTGTGCACTAACTATCAAGGACAATGCGTTTTGGCGTTTGCCTTTATTAAGTAACTTCCTGTGCCTCTATTCACCATAGAAATACGTTTACATGGTTCATGGAGATGATAAAAATACTACATATTGCATTTTATATCGAGTTTGGCATAAATCATTGTAAACCTAAATTCGTTGGTTAAAAATCACAAGCATAGATTGCCACAACAGAAATTTCATAAATTAGTAGACCAAAACATATGATCAAACAATTTGCAAAGCGGCAGCAGCATTACGGGCATTGTGAGCGGGATAGGCGTAAATGTTATTACAGCGTGGTGCTGACAGTTAATTGTGAAATACATTTGTAAAGACATCAATTGCAGCTCTAATGCATTTGAATTGCAATTATCATACCTTGCATTATTACGTAGCACCATGTTACATCCTAATTATAATAAATTGGCAATAAGTTGGATGTCAGTGAGTCCCACTACAGTGTCATACTGTCGTTCTCACGCTTTCAATATTTTACCATATACTCTTAACAGCTTATATAGCGCCTTATATTGTGTCCTCACTTGATGTCTTGATGTTATGGCTGAGGCTATGCCGTTATGCGTGGCTAACATTTCCCTATTCTCCATGAGGCACAGGTTGTATCCTTCTCTAAGTGATGGGTGTAAGGTGTGTGATGGGACTGTGCATGTGTGTGTAAATATTATTACTAAAGTGTCATATATGTGAAAGGGCAGGGTGTGTAACGGGGACGTAAGGTGTATATGGAAACCTGTACGGCTTCCTAATAAGACTCCACAATTGTGGTTAATACTCATTTGTTTTCCTAAATAGGAAAACCCGTTCCAGCCAAAAATTCCCTGTTTTTTATTATTTTCCCTGTCTAAATTAAAAGTGATTATAAGAAAAATTTAACAACTAACAATTCATCTTTGCTAAAATCCTAACGTAATTCTGTTAGGAGGATATTGGTGTTTGTCATTCAACTAATGAGAGCATTGCAGTTCATTATAGGCCTATGGGTTTTGCAAGCTCCTCCCCACTGTTGAGCCCTCTAGGTCTTTTGCAATCCAGATCGAGGATACACCTGGATTCAAGGATTCTGAGTCGTTTCTCCGTGATATGTTTAGGTATTCTGTCCACACCAAGAAACTGTAGACTGCTGTTATTACTGTTGTGGAATTTAGTATAGGGACGTTCCACAGGATAGTTATGATCACGATTTGTGATGGCATGAAAATGTTGCAGAATCCTTAGCTTAAGCGGGAATGGTACTGCCTACGTACTGGAGGCCACAAGGGCACACCAGCACGTAGACAGTAAAATCACTGTTGCAGTTAATCATGTTTTATTGGTCGCCTCTGTTTAGTGCCTGTAGTGTATTCCTTGCAGTTCCTACCATTGCGATCTGCTTTACAAATACCACATGTGGTAAAGCCATTCAATATTATTAGCCACTGTGATTGTGTCTCCTCTCTACGATAGCTGTGGACTAATCTGTCTCGTAACGATCTAGCTCGTCTGACTCCTATTCGGTCACCTATTATGGGATCTGCCACTAAAAGGTTCCAATGTTTTTTCATTATTTTCTCTAGAGCCCATGCTCCCCTACTGAATTGTGTTATCAATCTTGGGGCGCTGGGTCTACCAGAGTTTTGCTCCTTCTTCCTTGCGGCACTAGTAGATGGTTTAAAAAGCAGGTCATGCTGTGGTAGATCCTTCACTTTGTTCTTAGCTGTCTCTAGAGTTTCCTGCTTGTAGCCTCTTTCTTTAAAACTTACTATCATGGCCGGTTGTTCTCTAAGGTAGTCATTGTCGGTGCTGCAATTGCTGCAAGCCCTTAGCAATTTCCCATAAGGTATGCTTTGTTTTAGAGGGGTTGGAAGGTGGCTCGCCGCATGTGGCACCACATTGCCTGCGGTTTGTTTACAGAAAAGGCAAGTTGTAATTTCGCCTTCTCTTCCATTTACACACTTATATACCCATTTATTCTTCCATCGACCTTGAGATATACATATATAAAACATATTTAATTTTCAGAAAAAGACACATTCACTGGATGATGTCATCAGTGATGTCATTTTAGATGTCATCAGTGATGTCACTGACCATGTCATGAGTGATGTAATATGTGACATCATCAGCAGTGCATTGCAGGCACGCTAGTTATAGTTAGCTGAACTAACTATAACGGGGGAATTGCAATGGTTTTGTACAAGTGAAATGTCCAACTAACTATAACGCCCCTAAAACCTATGTTTTTTTGCAGTGAATTTCTAAGGTTTTTTAAATGCTAATTCCTAACTATAACGTGCCTGAAACCAATGGGTTTTTTCAGTGAATTTCAATGGTTTTTTAAATGATAGGTTTCAGGCACGTTAAAGTTAGAAATTATGTTTTTTTCAGTTAATTTCTAAGGTGTTTTAAATGCTAGTTTCTAACTATGCCTTCAGAGGTAGGACATGTGAAGAAAAAAGAAAAAACACACGTAAAGAAGAAAAAAAGAAATGCAGAAAGAAGCAACAAAAGTCCTCCTAGACGGAGAAAAGTGCAGGAAGAAGGAAGACGTGCAGAAAGAACAAACAGAGGAGCAGGAAGAGGCCTTGTTGCAAAATCATTCTGTTGCCTCAACTTTTGCAAATGGGTACTGGTGGTAACTGACTTTGACTAACCAGTCCTAGAGCCAGTGCTATGCTAAAAGACACTTAGAATACAGTTAAAACACCTACATACACTAGGGAACACTATGCGTTGGGGTACCCCTGTGATTGCCATGTTTAGTTTAGTTTATAGTCTTACTAGCAGCCCGCCCCAGCGTTGCCCGGGGCAGAAGGGGGCTGGGGGCTGCATCACGGCTTAACTTTTGTTAATGCGCACGAGACTTGAATCGTCATGCACATTGTGACTCAGTAGCTTGTATATATATTTACAGATTCCACAGTCGATTAGTCACCCGAATTATTTCTCGGTAAGGCGTTTATCTTCGTGGCTTCTGTGCACTCCCGCCCGGGCCCCCGACAATGCCCAGACCGCCTCCCGCCCGCCTCCCGCCCGCCTCGCCTTTTCCTTACCTGAGCCGCCGCTCCAACCCGCGCTCCGGACTTCACCGCCACTCCTCACCGCTCGTCACCGCTCCTCCCCGCCTGTCGTCATCACACATGTGTAGGTCGCGGTCGCCGCTACGTCCCGGCCGGCACTACTTTTAGGGGACTACTTTGTTTTTAAACTTAATTTTTTAAATGTACGTTTTTTTTTTATTTATATCGCCTATGTTCATCAACACACCCTGACATTTTCAACAATGTATCGGGTGTGTAGATTGGCGCTGTCGTTCCCGAGTTTACCTGGCTCAAAGGTGCAAGTTGTCTCTTTATAATAGTAGTATAGATACACCAGTGGGGAAATGCCAAGAATCCAAGAATATCTTCATCCACTTTGTCCTCATTACTTTATTACCCTTCAGAGATGCTTCCCAGGCTTAATTTCTTAATCGAAAAGTATTACTATCCCTATCACCCCTATTTAATCACTTTATTCATAATCCTTTGTGACTGAATTACCAAAACTAAGAATAATTGCTGCACACTTGCCTTTTTATATATCTGCTCCTCACAATGTAAAGAAAGTATTTGGATTCCTGCTCCTCTTTTTATGGTGACAAGTATTATAAGCACTGTGCCATGTCATTTTGTTTTCAAAGGAATCCGTTTTTATGTCTGATGCTTCAAAGGCCCATCCCTTTCATGAAATCGTGACTGTGGTTTCATCTGATGATTATGAGATAATATCCTGGAATGGCCATCTGTCGTTTCCATTCATCGGAAGGTGGTACTTTGACCAGTATTAAATTGGGTAACAGAACCTGTTACATATAGCGCTTAGATGTTCGGCGCTATATAAAACACATTAATATGACGTGCGTGAATCCGAGTTGGCTTCTTTCTTACTGAATTTACCCGCCCCCATCAATTCACCGCAAACATTGAAAGAAATCAGTGGCAGAGACAGGTTCATTAACAAATTAAGAGAGCAATCAGCGAGGCTTTGTGTGCATCCCTGAGATGAAAAAAAGAGGCAACAGCAGTCTTTGACTCCTTAATGGGGTTATAGGGGGCCTTATCTGCCCTGTGCCTCTGCTAATCAGACAGATAAGGGAGGTGGGATCGATTGGCTGGGCTCCAGGATGCGGGAGGGTGGGGGTGGCGGTGTCTGGGAAGGGAGCGCTGCGGCTTTGGGGTTTTTTCTGTCGATATTTGGGCGCGCAGTGTACACAGCCATCAATTAATGGCATTCAGATTCGGAACGGCTTAATATCTTCTGACGTGTATGGGGGAAATCGGACAGGGCAAGAAGAGGGTTTTGCTGTTTTAATAAAGACATAAAGTGATAATTTCTCGTTGCCGCTTGCATTCTGACCATTCTCCCGTGTGTGGGTCATTTCTCTGTGTTATGAACATTGTCGTTTACCTGTTTCTGCAGTTTGTGAGGGAGAAGGTTATTTGGTATGACAAGGTTTTCTCTTTCAATCCACCATTGGAAATGTTGTCCATAGTTCTGTCATTGCACTTAGTCAAACGTAATGGTGTTGGAGTGAGGCAGTCTACCACTCGTCACTGCTCCTCCCCGCCTGTCGTCATCACGCACGTCTAGGTCGAGGTCAGCGCTACGTCCCGGCCGGCGCTACGTTCAGGGGACTACTTTGTTTTTAAACTTAATTTTTTAAACGTACGTTTTTTAAAAAATGTATATCGCCTATGTCCTTCTACACACCCTGACATTTTCAACAATGTATCAGGTGTGTAGATTGGCGCTGTGGTTCCCGAGTTTACCTGGCTCAAAGGTGCAAGTTCTCTCTTTATAATAGTAGTATAGATATAGCACTTGAATCACCCTCGGAAGGGTATCTCAGTGCTCTGGATATGCAGCAGAGGCAACAGTAGTGGGCTAGTGTAGAACAGAGCTGTTTTCAGGGCTTTCCTACATTTTCGGTGGTCTGGGCATTGTCTTAAGGAGATAGGGAGTTGGTTCCATATTAGTGGCGCTTGATACGAAAAGGTCTTGCCTCCTGTTCTCGTCTTTTTCATTCTGGGGACGTTAGGTAGGGATTTAGAGCTTGATCGCAGAGTACGGCTAGAGGTGTATTGGTGGAACCTCTCCGCCAGGTAGGAGGGTCTTTTTCCCTAAATTGCTTTGTGTGTTAAGCAGCATATCTTGAATTTCATGCGCTTCCTTATGGGTAGCCAATGTAGCTGGTGAAGGAGAGGGGGTGAAGCTAATCTGAGGGGGGGCATTTAGGACTAGCCGTGCAGCAGTATTTTGTATCATCTGTAAGCGGTTCAGTAAAGCCTCATTGGCTGCAATTAATAAGGCGTTACAATAGTCTAGTCTGCTCAGTACTAAGGTCTGGATCAGGGTCTGTCTCACTGAGTCGGGAAGGTAGGGAAAAACTCTCCTCAGTAGGCCTAGGACGTGAAAGCATGAGCCCTCAGTATGTGTAACATGTTTCTTCATGGTGAGGGTCTGCTCGAGGTGCACTCCCAAGTTCTTGGCTGTGGTAGCGGGGGTTGGGGAGTTTCCCAATTCCTGTGGCCACCAGTGCGGTGTCCACAGAAGTGGGGCATTTCCGAAGAGCAGAACCTCTGTTTTCCCGGAATTCAGCTGGAGGAAGTTATTTTCCATCCATTGTGAGATTGCCAGCATGCCGGAGGAGAAGGTGGATTGGGCTGTCTGCGAGTCTTTCTTGAAGGAGAAAGTGAGTTGGATATCGTCCGCGTAGGATATTGGGACGAACCCGAAGTTCCTTAGTAGAGCTGCCAAGGGAACTATGTAGATGTTGAACATAGTTAGGCTTAAATATGAACCCTGGGGTACCCCCTTAGTTAGTTCTTGTGATTTGGAGTGGTAAGGGCCAAGGTTAATAGTCTGGGAACGATTATAGAGGAAGTTTGCTATCCATTCAAGGGCCACTCCCCCTATTCCTGCCTCCCTTACTCTCTTGAGCAAAGTCTGGTGGTCAACCGTATCGAAAGCGGCGGAAAGGTCTAACAGCACTAGTAGGGTGGGTTGGTTCTGGTCTAGGGCAAGCCTGATGTTATCGGTGACGGCCTCCAGGGCCAATTCTGTGCTGTATTTGGGTCAAAAACCCGATTGAGCTGGTCCAAGTAGCCAGCCGCTTCGATATGGTCGGACAGATGTTTGTTGACATGTTTTTCCAGGACTTTGCTCAGATAAGATAGGAGGGAGATGGGGGGAGGTTTGAAAGATGTTCCATAGGCATTTTGGTGTTTCTTCTTGTGTTAGATGGGGAAAGTTCAGAATCGTTTTCATCTTTAGTGGATGACTTGAAGGGGAGGTTGAGAAGGTGCCGGCATAGGGGGGTGATCTGGTAGAGGCGATTTTGTTATATATGGTATCAATTTTCTGTATTAAATAGTCACTTATTTTGTCACAGAGCATTTGGGAAAGGTCTTCGTCTGATTCGCAGGCTTTGGGGTTGGTGAAAGCTTTCAGAATTTGATACATGGCTTTAGGGGTGCTTTCGTCTTAGCTAAGTTGTTGGGCTATATGGGTTTTCCGGGCAAGCTTAATGTTTTTATGGTAGAGGGCGAGGGCGACTTTATATTTTTCTTTATTGGCAATGAGGTGGGTGCGGCGCCATTTCCTTTCAAGGTTTTTGCACTTTGTTTTTTCCTTGTGGAGTTCTGGGGAGAACCATGCTGCCTGGGTAGTTTTGGGTTTGATAGGAACCGCTTTTTGTGGGGTGATCAGATCAATGGCAACTAAGGTATCATTGTTGAGATGGGCTAGGCTTTCTTCAATGTTGCTATGAGGTAGATCATTAGTGGTAGTAAAGGTGGATACGAAGGTAACTGGGTTGACTTTGTGACATTGTCTGTATAGATATTGTTTAGGTGGGATAGGCCGTTGTGGTTCTTTGGGGCCCTGAAGCTGGAAGTCAATAATTTCATGGTCAGACCAGTTAACTAATTTGGGGGCTTCGCACGTGAGGAGGGGGGAATTGGAGAAGATGATATCTGATGTATGCCCTGCTATGTGTGTAGGGCCGTTGTTTATTTTATTGAGATTCAGTGTGGCTAGGTCTGCTAGGAAGGATGAGGTTTCTGTATTGTCGAGGTGATGGAGCAAGGTGGAGAAACAAAATTTTTGTACCCTTGCAAATTCATACTTCCATAATCATAATCTGAATTAACTGAGTGACGCATGAAACTAATCAATTTAGAATAAAAGTTGCACCTACACCAAGAAACGTGGGAAATTAACATTGCTTATGTTGCAATCATAATTAACTAATTTTGTGATTTTGTCATGACCTAAACTAATGAGCAGCTTTAAGATAACGGAATGCAGCATAAATATGCTTTTGTTTATGTATTATTGTGGCAAAACGCGAGGATAAGTGAGTATATTACGCTTAAATGTGGTTATTTGCTAGGTAATTACTAATAGGGAAAACCTTAGAAAGGGGGGCGGTAAACAGAAGGGTTAAATTACTTAAAAAATTATTGTTCATTTGTGTTTGTTTCTATGATAGAGGCCTAAAAGAAAATGGAGTCACTCGAATATTGTGGTTACAAAAGAAGTACGCATGCAGAGCAAAGTCCGAGTCTGAATGCGAGCTGCTTGTGCCTGGAGTGACTACGGTTCAAGGACAGTTTGGCCTGGAAGTATAGATGGCTGCCAAAATGATGAGCACAATGGTTTAGAACGTCGGAATACATGGCAAAGTTGAGAGTAGAGAAAAGGACTAGGCCGGACTTGAGCCAAAACAAAAGGACCCATTAGAAATTTGCGAACGGAAGAAAATGTAATATTATGATGATGACGAGATGATGCTCATCCACCCCAAAATTGTCCAATCAGAACTCGAATTTAGGCTGAATGTTACACTTTTAGATAGATAGAGCTAATTAAAAGGTTATAAAAAGTGCTGATTTTATTGAAGAAAAAACTTCTCTTCGATTTCCTCCAGAGATGCTGCTGGAATGCTGATTTTTTTCCTGAGATGTACGACTCTGACTAATTTTTCTATTTCCTTTCACAGGGTGATGTACTTTAGCTGAGGGTTTAGTTAGGGAAGTTAGGAGAATAAATGATTATTTGGGAACTATCTGTCTTTTGCTAATACTTGACTGATAAAATAAATGAAAATGTCTATTTCAGAGTGTTCTTAAATAAATTAATCTAACTGTCTTAAATTTAGAAATCCTTATTCTTTAAAATGTCGTTTTGAAATAAAGAAATAAATAAAATGAATAGAATTTAGACATGCTGAATTTGTTCTTAATAAAAATTACATAAATGGAGAAGTAAGCTGGTCTTGAGTTTTCCTACACCTAATTTATTACTAGCAGATCCGTCAACCTTAGTGGTGGCTTGTCTAATTAAATGTTTTATTAAATGAAACCCATGGTAAGCTCCTTTAAGCTGCAGGTGTAAATAGTATAAATATCTAGTTTTTTAGTTTAGACACTCCACCATGATACAGCAGCTCTCCTTTGAATTTCGCCGATCCATGAAATAGGATGGATGTGTTTTGTGAGTGACTTGCAGTGTCATGGGCCCCACTATTGAGTATATGTATGATTAGTACTTCAGGGAAAGGTGATATGGCAGAAGAAATTATTTCTGGAGTAGAGCTGCATCAGTAATTAGCTTGGTAGCAGAGCACTGGTTGCTATAGAATTAGCTAGGATTATGTATAAAGTGTTATATAAGGGTTTTGATGTACAGAATTATGACTAACATCTGTTGAGTTCGTATTATTTTATATGTAGTCCTGAAAAGGATTCTGAGTATTGCGTGAAGCTGGTTACTCTGTCTGAAGGCAGAGGAAGTGTGGCAAGTAAAGTTGCATATCGCATGGTCTGTTTCAAAGAAATAGTATTGTCGTATACTGCGGTGGTATCGTCGTATATCACTGTTTAGGGACACTACTTTTGACAGGATAAATGCATAGCGAGGACAGTCTATAAAATCTTGTTTTTCAAGTACAGGGATCATTGCGTTTCCTGATTTAAAACTTATTGCTGAGAGAGTAATAGAGCTTAACCCGAGCTTGTGAGAAGGGTGAAGTCAGAGGCAAGCGCTGCTTTATCGGCGAATGTAAAATTCTTTGGTAGAGAAGAGGTAAGCGCTGTTTACCAGAAGTACAGAATACTCGTATAATTGAGAAAATCTATCACTTTGTTTAGCGAAACAGACAAAAAGAGTTGTTTTGTGTAAGTTACTAACTGATTTCATTGAAAAATTTTGTAAATACGGCTTCTCGAAAAATCCTGTAAAGGAGGGGTCAGTCGGCGCTGCAGAAGCCGGAGCGATGGTGACGTCAAAAGTGCCGAGCTGGGATTGGTCCTCGTGACCAAGACAGAGTAGGAGCTGATAGGTTCATCACAAAAAGCAGCGATACTATTGGTTAAGCACTAGCAAAAAGTTTCTTGTTCTAATTGGTACTTTACTGTAAACCGCGCTGTGATAGGTTGGTGTTACGGAACAGCAATCAGGAAGTGTGCGATCTTTTGAAAGACAGGGTATTTACAGACAAAATGGATTACTATTACGGAGAGGAAAAGAAGAAACCTTCATGGTTTAAGAAATTGAAAAGTGTGTTCGTGAAGGACAAGGAGATAGTCACAAGAGAAGGAAAATTTCTTCCTCCGCCGAAAACGCCTGCTTCCTATATGTTGTCAAAATATGGTTACCATACATGTGTTTGATTAGAGAATTGGATGAGATATACCAAAAAATGATGGTGTATTAGCTTTTCCAAAAGGAGGATTTTTTGATGTGGCAGTTTTGAGAAATTTGAGATAAAAGATAATGAATCTTGAACCAAGACCCAGACCGACTCAATTTGAAGCTCTAGTAGAATGGGAAGATGAGATGCATGAACTAGAGAGTGAGAGATTGAGAGGGCATATCAGACCAAGAGGAAGATTTCTAAATTTATGGGGAGAGACACATGAGAGTAGAATGCGTAGATGGAGAAATACAGTGAATCAGAGGACGCTATATTAGAAGAAATATTAAATAGGAGACCGCCACCATATCAACCAGGTTCTTTATGGACTACACCTAATGCTCCAACTGTAGATGAGCGAATTAATGAGACTTCAAAACAAGTTTCTAATTTTAAAGATGTACCAGACAGAGTAGAAATGAGATATAATCCGAACACTCCAATGACAGAAACAAGACCTACTGGCACCCCCATGCAAATTAATGAACGAGAAAGTGTAAATAGAGTAGAAAAATGGGTTGAAGAGCAAGTCAGTACGAATATATACGAACTACGAATGCATTGACAGAAAAGATACAGGAATTTAGGTAAAACATGGAAGCAGTGACAGTTCCAGTAACGATAGGACCTGTAATTCCAGTGTTTGAAAATCAAAGAACAAAAGAACCAAGTTTGACAATTCCTCTACAACAGAGTTTGCAGAAAGTAAAAGAAAACATTTACCCAGATCTGTCAGAAATTAGACGGACAAATAATGTAAATCCACCAGATTTAACTTTTAATCAGAGCTTGCCATATAAGTATGCAACCGGAGCAGAATCTGACTCTGCTGCACTTGAAAGGAGTATAGAGAAAATAGATTTAACACAAACTGCTGTAGGACCATCAGAAAAAGAATTAAGTGATTGGATTAAGACTTTGAAAATAAAAGAGCATGAACCTAAAGTACTGGATGTAGCAAGATTTAAAAGTCGATATGGAAGAACTAATCATTGGAACAATTGGAACAGAAAGGCTAAAAACATATTAAAATGATGAACTTATGTTCATGTGTAAAAGCATTACATGGAAAGCAAAATCTGTACATGATCAATTAGAAGGGCTAGCAAATGAATTTGAAATAGAATTTGCAAAGAATAAAACATTGCAGAAATCCTACAGAGTAGATCTTTCAGAAAAGGACATCGAAAACATGAACAATGCAGGAAGGTTAACCCAAATAAAAGAATTAATTGTTTTGTTACCAAGATGGGGAGACGTGAATAAATGGAGGGTGAAATGGGCAAAAAAGAGAGAGGAGACTAATGATAAATCTACATTAGTGTTTTCAGTTCGAGAAAAGGAGATAGTTGCAAATGAGTTTCCTATGAGAAAAATACCAGGAGGAGGATATGTACATGTCCCATGGAGTAGACAAGATATTTTATCATTTACAAATGATTTCCCCAGATTGAGAGAGAAACCAGTAGAATGGTATTGACAGGTAGATCGATTTATAAAGGTTTCAAAAGTTTTATGGGTTGATTTGGATGGATTGTTTGACATAGGTGTGCCAGCAGACTTATGGACTGAATGTGAGATATCTATAAATTGGCCGAGAGAGGAGTATCCTCGAGACAAAGTGACAGGTGCCCCGTCACCTGAAGTAATGCGGAAATATGAACAAGTGATAGTGTTTTTGAAGAATAAAATCCCGCCAAAAGAAACAGATTGGGTTAACATAGACAGAACCACACAGGAACCATAAGAATCTGTACATTCATTTTATGAAAGATTATTAATGGTATTCAAACAATATAGTGGATATGAAGAGCTGAGTGAAAAAGATATGACTCATTTTATATATCGATTTGTACATGGATTAAGACCAGAAATCGGAGACATGATCAGACATAATATGATAGGATGGCAGTCAGGATCTGTGGATCATGTTTTGAGAAAAGCTAAATATTGTAGTGAAGAAATTGATGCTAAACAAGAAATTAATAGAAAAGGCCATGTGGGCACAAGTGAAAGTAGCAGAACACCAAGTAGCACAATTGGAAAATAAAAGTACAGATACAAATCAAGGAAAATTAAAAGGAAATTTCCCAAAAACAAAATTAGTAGGGAATATAGAAGAGCTTAAGAAGAAATTCCCTTATCATAATTGCGGCAGGATAGGGTACTGGAAGAAAGAGTGTAAGTATTCACCAAGGGTTAATCCGGAAAATACATAATTGAATCCACAGGTGCAGCATGAGGTAATTCAACAGCAACCGCAGCAGCAGCAGATAGTTACTCAGCAAAGTCAAGTGCCACAACCGCCACTTCCAAACAGTATAAATCAACAGAGATACAGTGCAGAGACAGGATTCAGGGGAGTCGAACAGGTAAACAGATCACCTAGAGTGAATGTGAGTTCATAGTATTGGTTGCGAGAAGAAGGTGGAAGTGAGTCTGATGCAAGTTTCCGACGGTGCCTGAGAGAGGGAGAAGAGTGTATGCTTGGAGCCACTCTTGAGGTAGATCAGTCTGGTCCATTTGTAAGCGGAAAAGTGAATGATGTAGAAATAACTTTCCTAGTGGACACTGTTGCTACCAATTCTACTGTTAGATCAGTGGAAGTCCAAAATCTTCCTCTCTCAGGAGACTCCATCCAAGTTGTGGGTGTTGCCAATAGACAGATTAAAACTTCTTTAACACAACCAGTTGAAGTAGAAATTGGAAATTTCAAAGACATGCACCGATTTTTGGTGTGTGATAGTAGCCCTGTAAATCTGTTAGGACGAGACATTCTGTGTAAGATGAACTATGCCATATATTGCTCACAGATGGCATAGAATTGCAAACCCCAGATGAAGACAGTCTGTATAAATTGACCATGCTCATGATTGAAGCAGAACAAAACAAATTGTTTCCCGTGATTGATCGAGAGAAGATACCGGAGGAATTGAAAAAGGTAGTGACAGAAAAAGTGTGGAATTTCACAGGAGAAGATATTGGATTGATGAAAGATGTAGATCCTGTAAAAGTCTCTATAAAAGAAGGTGTGAATTACCCAAACATTCCCCAGTACAAAATGACAGCAGAGATAATTGAAGGAATATCTCCAGTGATAAATAAAATTATTGAGCAAGGAATATTGAGAGAAATAGAGAGTAGTCCTTGTAATTCACCGATAATGGGATTGAAAATGCGTAATGGAACATTTAGGATTGTACAAGACCTTAGAAAGGTAAAAAAAATTGTTGTTCCATGTTGTCCGATTGTACCAAATCCAGCAGTGATTTTATATCAAATTCCCAATGATGCAGAATGGTACACTGTGATCGATTTGTGGAATGTGTTCTTTACTGTTCCATTACATCCAGAAAGCCAGCCAATTTTTACGTTCAGATTCAGAGATCGAATTTTGGCATGGTGCCGAATTCCTCAAGGGTATACTGAAAGTCCATCTAATGGACAGCTGGGAGGTCTTTTAGTGTTCCAGAAAGTCCATCTATCTTTAACCAGTTGCTAAAGAGAGTTTGAGCATGTCAGGAGAGTCTGTATTGGTCCAATATATTGATGATCTCCTAGTGGCATCAAAGACAAAAGATGCATGTGTAACTGATACCATAGCATTGCTAAATCATTTGACTGAAAAAGGACATAAGGTGTCTCCATCTAAATTGCAATTTTGTCAGAAAGAAGTGCAGTACTTAAATCATAAGATTGCTAAAGGAATCAGACAAGTCACTGTAGAAAGAATTAAAATGATACAGGAAATGCAACCACAAAAAACTAAAAGACAAGTAAGGATGTTCTTCGGAATGGTGGGTTATTGTAGACAGTGGATTAGTGGATTCTCATTGATTGTGAAGCCATTGCCGAGATTAACCAAAGCAGATATCAGAGACCCTATAATTTTGACCAAAACTGAAATGGAAGCATTTGAACAGCTGAAGAAAAGCGTATGTGAAGCACCAGCTTTAGGGATGCCTGACTATGAGAAAGAGTTCGAATTATACTGCAGTGAACGGGAAGGCTGTGCGTTGTCAGTATTAATTCAGAGGCATGGAAAATTGAGAAAGCCTATTGCGTATTTCTCAGCTGTTTTGGACCCTGTTGCAAAAGAATTGCCAGGCTGTCTGAAAGCAGTAGCAGCTACAAGTGTCAGTCTTGAGCAAAGTTAAGGAATAGTGATGGGATTTCCTGTGAGGGTGTATGTACCTCATTCTGTGGAGATTCTCCTCAGTAGAACAAAAGTACAGTATCTGACCAATAACAGAATGACCCGATACGAAAACACAATTCTGGGAGCAGAAAATGTGACAATTTCTAGATGTGTGAATGTAAATCCTTCTACATTATTGCCCGACACCATGGAAACTGAAGTGAGAAATGAAGTTGATCACAAGTGCCTAGATGTTCTTGAATATTGCACCAAATCAAGACCAGACATCAGAGATGAGCCTTTGCCTGAATCAGACTTTGTGATGTTTGTCGATGGTTCGTGTCTGAGAATAGATGACGGTGCTCTGAGCGCAGCATACGCAGTCTGTACTGTGGCAGATGTACTAGAAGCTTCTTGTTTGAAAGTAATACGTTCTGCTCAAATAGCGGAATTGATTGCTTTGATTCGAGCATGTGAGTTGGGAAAAGAGATCAAGGTAACTATAGTGACCGACAGTCAATATGGCTTTGGAGTTTTCCATGATTACGGACAACTGTGGTCCCAAAGAGGTTATTTGACTTCTAAAGGATCCCCCATTCGGAATGCAGAATTTGTAAGAATGTTGCTGGATGCAATACAGTTACCTGATAAACTTGCTGTTGTTAAATATGCAGCTCACAAAAAGGGGGATGACTATATCACCCGAGGTAACAGGTATGTAGACTCAATAGCTAAATACTGTGCTAGAAATCTTGCATCAATCAACAGGGAACGGGAGAAAGAAAATGTTTCAAGTCCTTTAATGCTAACTAACGTAGTTGACACTTGGCAGGAAGTGAGACAAAAGCAGGAAGAAGCTGATGAGGGGAGAAAAATATCTGGTTAAAGGCAGTATGTAGACAAAGAGAGGAAGATGAAATTTGGGTTTACAAAGATGAAAGATCAGTAATGCCCGATAGCATGATTTCAAACATGGCCCGAATGTACCATGGTCAAGCTCATATTGGGAGAGATGCCATGCTTCTTTTATTTAGACAGACGTGGTACAATCCCAAGTTCAGGATGATTTATTTTTTATTTTTTATATTTGTTTATTGATATTGTAACAACATACAGTCTTAAGGCACGTTAAGAGCATATTCAGGACATTCATATTACAACAGTCGAGCATTGTGGACATTACAGTGTAATAAAACTGTACAGCTCTTCATCTACCCGTACAATACAATAGATACAGTCTAAGAGCGCATTCTGAGCACCATCGTCCCTCTCTGACTTACATTACTATACCGTGTGTAGCGGTCCATCCTTCCGTGTGTACCCAGCGTCCAGTGTAAAGTGTGGCTCTCCCTGTTCACCGCCCCCTGTGTGAATCTGCTCTCTAGGTACAGCACCCAGTAGTTTTTAGGTCTATTACGTGGTGGAAGTAATTCACTATAATGTTCAGATTGTGTGCAGCAATACAACATATCGTTAGACCAGCGAGCCAGTGTGGGAGACGCGCCCCGCATCCAAGTGAGAGCCAGGCACCTTTTTGCCACTATGAAAGCCATATCTACCAGGTGGCGTGCAACAGGGGGTACTTCCCTAGAGTATCCTAATAGGGCCAGCAGTGGAGATGGGACCAGTGATAGATTAGTAACCCTATTTATTTCGCCATACACTTCACGCCAGAAGTCAGCCACTCTCGGACATTGCCAAGCTAGATGCATGAAATCGGCCTTCGGAGCACTGCATCTTTCGCAGCCTGGGTTGTCGCGTAAACTGTATCTAAATAGGCGTTCCGGGGTATAATAAACCCTATTTAAAAATTTTAAATGTAACAATCTATGTCTGCCATTAAGGGAAACCTTAGGGACACTAGCACAACAATATTTCCACCTTTCTTCGGGCAATTCAATATTTAAATCCTCCTGCCAAGCCAGCCGTGGCTTAGTGTAATCCACCGTCCATTTGGCAAGAGTAATACGGTATAGGTTAGTAATCAGTCTGGTGGTGGTTTTGGCCGTAACTATATATTTATATGCCAGTACAACTTGGGGTTCCGTAATTTCCTCACCTAGCAGTTCTATCAGTGCATGACGAACTCTGTGATATTGGAATCGCAGGAGCATCTGAGTCCCGGCGCCTTCCTTCTGGGTAAGATCTTCCCATTCGCAAGCTCTTTCAGACACAAAAAGGTCTCCCATGGTAACTACATTCAATGTCGAGAGTGCTTCTGTCACCGCCCTATCTCTGCAGGGGGCAAGCCACATGCACCACTCCGTCCGCGCCTCTGGGGTATACATCAGCGAGCATGCCTGGGCGTCCATAAGGTGATGCCATGCATGTGTAACAATGTTTAAGGAGTCCAGAATGCCCGTACGCCTATCTCTAGGCCTAGACAGTAAGGCCGGAAGCGGCGTCGGAGCAGCCACCAGAGTCTCAATTCTCAAATGAGGAGCATCTGCAGGGCCATGTATCCAACAGTACGCATGCGCCCCCTGCGCTATCCGGTAATAAAGTTCAAAATCCGGGGCGTTAAGTCCTCAATCCTCATATGATCGAATGAGGATGTTCCAGGCAACCCTGGACTGTTTCCCAGCCCATACTAGCCGTAGTACTAATACATGGAGTTGTCAAACAAATGCGCTCGATAACATAATAGGAATGTTACTAAAAAAGAATAAAAAGCGAGGCAGCACAACCATTTTCAGCAATTATATCCATCCCACGAGAGACAAGGGCAGTGCGATCCATTTATCTATATCTTCCTCCAGTTTGGAGACTGCCACTCCATAGTTTTCCATAAGAACTATGTCCGAATCCGTGTCCAGTTTAATGCCCAGGTAACGGACCGGGTCGGTAGTCCATCCGCATCCAATTTCTTTGTCACAGGAGTGAGGGGGAACATAACGGTCTTGTCCCAATTCACATGTATCCCCGATAACGAGCTGAATAAAACCACTTCCCAAAGCACCGTCGCTAGATTGTCCTCAGGATGTCTCACATACAGTAAGGTATCGTCTGCATACGTGGATACAATTAATTTATACTTAGAAAAACCGAGACCACGATAGCCATGGTATTCTCGTAACGCACACGCCAAAGGCTCCGCTACTAAAGCTTATAGAAGCGGCGACAGCGGGCATTCCTGACGAGTGCCTCGCTCTACTGCAAAAGGCTCAGTTGTAAGAGAACCTATGTGCACCCTAGCAACGGGGGAAGTATACAGCTTGTCCAATAGCTGAATAAAGAGGTCTCCCACACCCATACGTCGTAGCACTAGTCTAAGGAAAGGCCACTCTACAGAATCAAAGCCCTTTTCCATGTCTAAAAAGACGGCCACAGCCGGGAAGTCCTGTCTTGTGTGCTGAAAGGCAGCAAACACTGTCCGGATGTTGTGCGTCAAATTACGATTGGGCACAAAGCCCGCCTGTTCAAGGGCAACTGGTTTTGGGGTCAACGGTCTGAGTCGATAGGCAATAATCTTAGCAATAATCTTAGCAAACATCTTTGCATCTACATTAAGCAACGATGGTTGCCTATAAGAGGCACAGTTGTCAGGGGGTTTTCCCGGCTTAAAGATAGCCACAATAATGGCTTCGCTCATCGTTGGTGGAATCTCTGCTGTTTCCACCATCTCCTCTACTAGCGTCAGCAATTAAGGGATTAGTAGCTCCGAAAACGCCTTTTAAAATGAGGCTGGGCATCCATCACTACCAGGGGCGCTTCCAGCTTTCATGGAAGACAACGCCCATACTACCTCCTCAAATGGTCTAGCCAAAAACTCTTTTTGCGTATTAGTCAGACCAGGCAGTTGGATGTGCGTCAAGTAATCTAAAATGCGTTCCTCTGAGGCCGGGCCCCTTGATTTGTATAGTGCTGCATAAAAGTCTCTGAATTGTGCCGCTACTTGTCCCTCCGACAAAACCTCTCCCGTGTGCTCATCTATCATCGTAGGCACCATAGCTCCCTGTCTACGTTGTTTCGCCATACGCGCCAGTACTGCTCCTGGGCGCTCCCCCTCCCCATATGACCTAGCTATACCGTATTTCCCTAAGTGCTTAACTTCCGCGTCTGCCTCCTCGTGATATTCACGGAGTGTCTGAG
This sequence comes from Lissotriton vulgaris, assembly GCF_964263255.1. Classification (NCBI taxonomy): domain Eukaryota; kingdom Metazoa; phylum Chordata; class Amphibia; order Caudata; family Salamandridae; genus Lissotriton; species Lissotriton vulgaris. Next base: position 759,235,665 of record NC_141685.1, on the reverse strand, counting down.
CCAGTTTGCTATCAATGTCTACGTTAGGAGTTAGGAATCGTTTCGCTTCTATGTCTTTCAGCTTGGTTTCTAGAAAAGAGAGTCTAGCTCTGATTGACCTCAGAATTCCTCCATGCTTTGCTATCGCTAGCCCGCGCATGTATGCCTTAAAGGCCTCCCATACCGTGAGGAAGGAGTCCACCGAGCCCTCGTTATTTTCAAAGAATTGTTCGGCAGCAGTCGGCAATTCTTCTCTGAATGCAGCGTCTTGCAACGAAAAAGGTGGCAGTCTCCAACTGAAAGGGAGCGGCCTGTTCGTTAGAGCTCTGATCTTAAACAGGACTGGTGAGTGATCGGAGTACATGCGAGGTAATGTCTGACATGACAACACCGCAGAGAGATAAGAAGTAGGTAATAGCCAATAATCTATCCGAGTGTGGATGTCATGTTGCGCAGAGTAGTGAGTGTATCCTCCTTGCGATGGACATCTAGTTCTCCATACGTCCTGTAGCCCCAATCTAACCATCTCGGCCTCCATTGCCCGTGCAGAGCACGACGGCCGTCTTATCGGTCCGTCCGATCTATCCAAATCGGGCTGTCGCACCATATTAAAATCCCCGCCCCAGAGGACCTGGTCACCACATTTGTCCCTTATAGCAGTGGCCAATTTTAGGTAAAAAGATGGGCAGTCAAAATTCGGGCCATACGAGTTGACAACATGGAAAGTCATGCCCTTTCCTACACATTTTGAAATGACATACCTCCCATCCTGATCCGTGAGCACTGGAGTCAGCGTCATATTCGCCTTTGGGTTAACCCATGTGAGAACTCCCCTAGCGTGTGATGTGAACCCAGCAGCATGTATGTGCCTATGCAGTCCTCTGTATGACAGTGTTGGGCTGTCAGGTCTTAAATGTGTCTCTTGAAGAAGTGCCAGGTCAATAGAGTGTCTCATTAAATACTGCAGAACATGCCTGACTTTCCTGTGGTCGTTTAGACCGCGTACATTCCATGTCAGCAGTGTAATGGTGTCCTTATCATGTGCTATCTGCGTAATGTGAGGTGGCATCGTTTGCGTGCAAAGTGGGTAGTGTCGTCCTCATCATGTCTGCCCATGTCCAGAGCTCTGTGCCAGAACTTACATCTACATAACATTGTCCGCTATTAAAATGCAACATATTAAGAAAACCCCATGAACCTGCCCCAATCCCCCCCCACGCTTGCCAACCCAAACATGGCCGCGTCCCTTCCCACCCCAGTCCCTACCCCTCTCCCTCCCCAGCAAAAAGGCTAGAAACATTACCCCTCTCCTCCCTCCCCCTCCCTTTTTCCCCAACGCTAATAGTGAAAAACAACAGAACACATAGCATAAATAAGTTACCCATAAAAGAGGGTAATTTGGAAAGGCGTGGATCACACACAGGGGCGTATGTAGCTCGCTCATTATGAGTCTATATCAACGTCAATTCTTCAATTCCGCTTCCATGTCCCACCCCTCCACCTCCATCAATAACAATGAATATAGGTGGGTAAGTAGAGCCCCCCGAAACAACATAACCGTGCCCGCCGTAGTAAGGAACCAAAACATTCTACCTCTATGACACTCAATCTCCCCGTTCCCCCCCTTGCTAATAACTTCAATCAGTAGGCGGCCAGCTTTACCGTTATAAATAGTGTATAGTAGCTACCCATTACCAACTGAGCTGCCGAATTACAGGATAATCTCTGGGTATAGACTCATTTGCAGATATTATACCAAAGGAGAAAAATCAGTACTGTACTGTAAAAATATTTATGGTGATGTATATGTCATTCTTTCCCTTTCATCCTGTGTCTCAAGTCCACTCTAATAATTCGCTTAACTTCTTTATAATGCAGGTCTCCCACAGGGCTCCGCACAGCTCAGCACTATCCCCATGCAACCACAAAGGCAGTGTCCCCACTCAACAAAAGTCACGTTAGCACGGATACTTCCCTTAGTAGCGGACCACTTCCTCAATCCTGTTACTCTATCGGGCTGTCAGTGGCGTCTTCATTCTCTTCTTCTGCAGGGCGTTCCGGTTGTCCCTGCGCCAGTCCTTCATGGCTTTCTGTAGTGCCCTCAGATCCGTGAAGATGGTAGATCTCCCCTGTCTGTTGACCCTCAACTTAGCAGGGTACAGCAACGCGTAATCAATCCCCATGCCTCGAAGTTGGCATTTCATGTGGACAAATTGGCGTCTCGCTTCCTGGACCCTCGCTGTGAAATCCGGAAACAATGACAAGGTGGAACCCTCATAGTTTAGTGATTGCGTCTCCCGTGCCAGTCTCAAAGCAGTGTCTTGGTCCCTATAATTGAGGAGCTTGGCTACTATAGGGCGCGGAGTGGCCCCCGGCTTCGGGCGAGGTCCAAGAGTACGGTAGGCTCTCTCTATGACGAACATTTCTGAGATTGCGTTATCCCCCAGTAGCTTCTTCAAGAGGGATTCGACAAACAGCTCCATGTTTCCCGTTTGTGTGTTCTCTGGAAGTCCAGTGATGCGTATATTGCATCTTCGCGAACGCGCCTCCAAATCCTCTGCCTTGTCCTGCAAGACTTGAATCACCTTTCCAAGTTGTTTATGCTCCGAGTCCAGAGTCGTCTGCGCCTCCTCGACCTCGACTAATCTTCTTTCCGACATGTCTATGTGCTCGGCATGTTTATCGAGCCTATCCACCATCCGGTCCATTCGGTACGTGAGCGCATCCATCTTAGCTCCTAGAGAGGTGATACCGCCCTGTAAGTTCTTCTCTATTGCTAGTAGTATGCCTCGGATATCCATATCCGCCGTTTCACCATCTCCCAGGCTCCCAGCTCCGTCTACCGTCTCATTTGAAGGGGGGTCCGTGGTCTTTGTTTTTTAAGTCGTATCAAAGGACAGTTTTGGTTGTGTGCAGTCTGGGCGGCCCATGGTGTCGCAGTTCTGCCCCCACCCAAGGGCGTCAGCACACTAGGGATCCTCTCTACGCCCTCTATTCAGAACAGGATTTTGCCATGCAGGGGGGGTCTGACTTAGGGTTCTCCCCCTACCAGAGGATATCTCTGCATCCAAGGAAAAGCGCTTCTTATGGCGCGGCCGTTCCGCATCTCCAGGCCAAGCTCCGACGAGTAGACAAGCTCAGGCAGTGCGCAAAATCCCGCTCACTCCCCTCCAGATATAGTAAAGTCAAGGGCCCGGCAGCCTGTGGCAGCCCGGTCGCGATATCCGCCTGGTCAAAGGCCGACAGGAAAGGGTCGCAGAGAAAGATCAACACTCAATATGGCGCTACAGGACCTGGAAACTGCCAGTGCGCAGGTAATGGAGCCAAGGCATCAGGTCGCCGTCTGCACTCCCTCCACCAGGTGCCTTCCAGCAGCACTCCGCTACCTCACTGTCTAAGCCTGATATTTAAAGCATGTATAATCCTAAGGCACCCACACCCCTCGCACCAGAAGACAAGGGCCGGGTCGCGGTCCTCCACCCGATGCAGATCTCACGCCGGAAGGACCCCTCACAGCTGCACCAGGGCCGCCATTTCACCGTGCAAGGACGGACGGTAGGCTTCTCCGCCGCTCGGTCCCGCTCAGATGTCTGCCCAGAAGCTTCTCCTCCACCTCGGTCTGCCCCAGATATGGCGCGCTGTCAGGTGCCTCCGCAGAGATCCAGCAGCACCCCAGCCCAACTCAGCACCGCAAGGCTGTGGCCGCCAGATCGCGCTCCGTCTGTGCTCCTCCTCTCCGATATGCCGCCTGTCCCCCTTGTGCCCCGTCTCTCTCCTACCGGGTGTCAGGCAGGTATCCGGTCCCCCCAGCAGCAGGATCGGCCGCAGAGCGTCTCAGTCCAGGCGCTGCCTCATCAAGGGATTCTGCAGGGACGCGAGGCCCAGAGCTCCCGCCAGAGCCGGGGTCCCGAGTAGTGATCCGTAGCCACCTCAGGTCCCGGCGAGCTCGTGTCGTGTCCGGCCCTGCGCCGCAGCTCCCCGCAGCTTCATACGTCGCGTGTGCACCGCTCTCACAGCTGCAAACCAACGTGTATCTGCAATAGTTACTTTCGGTGTCCGTAGGCAGCAGTCAGTCTCAAAGCCGGTGTCGCTCACCTCAGATCGCCAGGCAGGCGCTTCTTCCACTCCACCATGCGCACGATCCGAAAATGGCACTTTTCGGCAAGCTGCAGCACTATAATTTACTCAGTGTATGCCTCATCTGTTCCGGTTTTATTTTCGAGCCGATTTCGGTACGAAGGTCACCTCTACACACAGGATAGTATTAAGGATAGTTATGTTGGCAGAGGAGCTGACGGACTAGGCGGCCATCGCTGTTGCTTGCTAGCTCCGCCCCCCCAAGTTCAGGATAATTGCTGAGAGCCTATGCCAGAGATGTTTGGTGTGTCAGCAGTTTAATCCAAACAGGAAAACAATTGTGAGTTTGGGAACCATAGGAAGGGAGGGAGGTCCATTTTCACCAATGCAGTTGGACTTTATTGAGCTTCCGCCATGTAACAGACTCAAATATGTTTTGGTGATCATCTGTTTGTTCTCCTGATGGGTAGAAGCTTTCCCCACAAGAAGGAATGATGGGCTAACTGTTGCAAAATTACTTTTAAGGGAAATAATACCGAGGTTCGGTTTCCCAGTGACAATTGAAACTGATTGTGGCCCACATTTAAAAAATGAACTCATGCAAATGGTATGTGGAGCACTGGACATTCGTCAGAGGTTGCATTGTGCTTACCGACCAGAGCCTTCAGGAGTGGTAGAGCAAGTGAACGGAACAATTAAGTGCAGGCTTGGAAAAATGTGCCTAGCAACAGGATTAAAGTGGCCTGATGCCTTGCCACTTGTTTTAATGACATTGAGAAGCATTCCTGACAGAAAAACTGAACTAATTCCACATGAGATCCTAATGGGTAGGGTAATGAGGCAAGCATGTGTACCAGTGGATAAATTGTTGACAATTAATAATGACATCATACTGTATTACTACAAAAACCTGTCTGACGTGGTGACTTCTGTGTTCTATTAGGTGGGAACTGAATCGAACACGTAAGAGAAAAATCCAGCTCATGATCTAGTGCCTGGAGACTGGGTGCAAGTAAAAGTGCACAGCAGAAGAAACTGCTTGGTACCTCGTTGGCAGAGACCGAGGCAAGTTATATTAGTAAGCACCACAGCAGTTAAATGTGCTGGATTAAAAAGATGGGTACATGCAAGCCACACAATCCGTGTGCCTGAACCTGAAAATATAAACGAAGAAGGAGAAAGTACAACTGATTCTGACTCTGAAGGTGAGCCAGAGAAAAATCCAGATACAGAAGATCGACAAGAACGTAGACATCTGGAAGTATCAGATACAAGCTCTGCATCTGAAGGAGAAGGAGAAATTCTTGAAGTACCGAATTCTGAAGATCAATCTGAAGATCGAGAATTGGTAAAGACTGACAACAGTAAGGACACTGAGCAAAGTGAAGATAAAACTGGTGAAAAGAAAAATCCTGAAGGACAGCCTGGAAACTCTGAAAGCAGGAACGAAAATCCTCACACTGGAAAAGCGGAAACAGGTCACGAAAAGGATGAGATTCCAAGTACCAGCTATGGAGATGTTCCTTACAGAGTGAATGAACTGTCTAAAGAGAAAACTGACTCTGAAAAAGAAAAAGAGGCAGTAAAAATCATCATAAATGAAACTGTCGAAGACACTGAAAGTGAGACAGATGACAACGGAGATGAAACTCCATTGAGAAAAAGTTCAAGAAAAAGGGCTTGGAGAGTGGAACATAACACCACGGAGCCTAAGACGAAGAGAGTTTGCAAAGGAGACAATTGATCTAAAGGAAATGATGGACTGAGATTTAAACTGGTTAACAAAGAAAGACAACAGAAAGAACAGGTCAATGAAATAACCAGTCAGACAGAGACATTGGGAAAGAAAATAGAAGTTGTCCAGAGGCCACAAAGAGTAAGAAGACCAAATCAGAAGTACAAATCACCTGAATGGCCCTACCTCCAATTGAAGAAGTGAACAGCAGTCAAGAAGACTTGAATTGCCCAAAGACAAATGGGAAAAGTAGGTAAAGGACTGAATTGCAAAGAAAAATGGTAATTGATCGAAGAAATAAAGTAAAGGTAAATCCTAGAATCCTGATAATAAGAAAGGACACTGTAAATGAAAAGTAAAGGTTTGTAGGTGACACAAGGTCGAAGAAATTTTGTTAGAAAAGAAAAAGATTGTAAGACACAAGGTCGAAGAAAACCTGTTAGAAAATGTTGGTGTGTAAAAAAAAAAGGTTAATAACGAACATAAGACAAAGTGTTCTATTTTTAGAAAATGGTGTAGATCCTTCCTAATTTGTACTGGATTACTAATATTGATATGGATAATATTAGCTATTGTTATTCCTTTTCGAGATATCCTAGTGAAGTTGAAGCATAATGAAAGTACAGGTGAACAGGATGTGGAATCAAAGACTAAAAAGCTACATGTAAATAGGCCAGAATTACATCAAGATAGCTCAATTAGTGACTTCATGAAAAATACATTTTCAAGATTGTTATCAGAATATGTCAGGGCAATGGATGCTAGTGACTGCTAAGTTTGTGTAAAGTTACCTACATCTGTTTCCGAAGGGGTGACATATCACCACCTTCCGCTTACATATGGAGTTACGTGTAGTGTGATTGCAAGCCTGTTTTACCAAACAGGAAAGCTAGATTACCATTATTCGAATTCAGATGTGGTATTTGCGAAGTTGAAAATTGATAAAGCTTTAAATAAAAAGAAAGATGCTACAGTTATGGGAGAATACTTTTTAGGAATAGATGAATTAACACATGATTATGCTTATAAGAATAATTTGACATGTAAAATGAGAGTGGAAGAGAAAGCATTTTTAGATATGGTTGAAGAAAGGAGAATGCCTTATAAACGTAAAGAAAAAGTAAAGCATGAGAAATCAAAATATTGGGCATTTGATGATGAAAATCTTGATGAAAATAATGTGAATGTAGCTATAAACATAGACACTCCATTGTTAGGGAAATTCTGTATTAGGAGAGACAATACCATGTATGACAATTACTTTGTGGGAGCAAGTCAATGTAAAGACACTTATAGAATTCAAGGGAGTTAGGGATTTAAAGGGGGAAAAGATCCAGTTTTTCCTGGTATCTATTTCATTTGTGGATATAAAGCTGATTTTATCCAAAACCCCACGTGGCCAGCAGCGTGCCTTAGTAATATTTAAGGAGTTTTACTCTGACCATGGTTTGGAAGTTAACGTGGCAAAACCAAACTCATGGCTTTTAATCAGCATCGTAGTTTTAATGGGAAATTCTTCATGAATGGGCAATCACTGGAAATGGTCAAGTCTTTGACTTACCTAGGAATCCACATAGCAAAAGATACTAAATGGGACCAGCATATTGATTTAGCTGCGCTTAGACACCGGCAATATGCGGGGCTCTAAACTTGGAGCACAAAAAATCACTAACAAAGCCGATAAAACCTGAACTCCAAGTCTATGAAGCTAAAGCCCTTAGTTCTGCGCTCTATGACGCAGAGCTATGGGGGTTTGAGGCATTGAGGCCACTAAAACACTCAGAAAATAATTTTTTCGTAACATAATTGGCCTTCCCCAGAGCACCCCGTTACACCCACTCAGATATGATCTTGGCAGGAAGGCCATCGAGGATGTAGCAAAGCTCCGACCTATTCTATACTGGCGTCGGCTTTGGACTACACCGGAGTTGTCACATTTTGCCGAAGGGTTCACGGACATTATAAAATCAGACGTCTTCCACAAGATCAGGTGGCTAAGGGAACTTAGAAATTGTCTGGTGGACCTGGCAATGGAAATGTTGTGGGAAAACCCTATGTCAGAATCTTTTCCATCTAAGTGTGCCCTAAAGGAGATTTATTGGGAGCGGGTTGCATTCCGCATTTGGAGAGGTTCTGGTTCATCAACTATGGCTGGGAGATTTCTAGAGGCAAAGCTTATCCCCAGGTTTGAACCATACTGGGATACCGTTACTAAGCCTGGGGATAGGAAGCTCTATTTCCAACTCAGAGCAGGATCTTTGCCTCTCAAGTCACTAATTGGTAGGTGGGCTGGGGCAAGCAGTAGTAACATCTGTCCCTCCTGTGGGTGTGACAAGGAAACCATTGCTAATTTTCTCTTTGTCTGTCCTGTATGTGCAATCCCAAGGCGTGTGTGTCTTACTCCGATGTGCAAGTTACTGGGTACAAATAGCAGTGCTGAAGCACTAAGACTTATATGCACTAGCACTTTACCAGTCATCTCATTACCAACTGCTAAATATCTGGGATGGGCATGGGTGCTAAGACACAAACCCTAGGCTGTGATTACCGAATATGTGTCTGTTTTGTTTTTTAAGTAAAATTACTCAGCACAATTAAGCAATAAGTAATCTGCCGCAATAGGCCTTTTCCATACAGTCCTTGTGATTAATTTTTATCTTTTTTATAGTTTTTAACTGTTTTATTATAGGTATATATATGATAAACTTCCATTGCACACACTTTTGTAATATTGTAATATTGTGGAATGTCTATTTATGCTTTTATGAGTATATCTCAAATAAAGCTAACTTGACTGACTGACTGACTGCTTATTATAGGTTACCTGACCACTGGTACGGGACATGTTATATGGGGTTGGTCTTTCTTAAAATCTTTCATGTAGACAGAGGTACTAACGGTATACATGAGATAGGTAAACCTTTGAGTCGTAGAAAAAGAGAGAGTGTAATAGAAATAATAGGTGATATCTTTGGAGCACTGATACCAGCAGTGGGAATATCTTTCAATGCAAATCGAATTCGAATTCGATAGTAGATCGTTTGTCAACAGACACAGCAGGTGGATTCTTAATGGTAAACACCAAAATGATTGCTATGAGGACTATGGTAATACAAAATCGTCTTGCTCTTGATATAATTTTAGCAAAAGATGGAGGAGTTTGTGGAATTTTGAAGGTACCGCATTGCTGCACCTACATACCTGATAAAAGTCAAAACATTGAAAAGTATATTACAAATATTACAGACTTGCATACAGAAATTGAACCACTGGAGGTTGATAGTATTCTTGAGCGACTTGGAAGAAGTTTTACAGCAGTTACGCATTGGTTTCAAGAAATAGGTAGTTCAATTATAGGCAAGATAGTAATTCCGATAACAATAATAGTATCTGTTGTTTTTATGATCAGATTATGTTGCATATACAGAAAGAGAAGGAATATAGGAAAGTCATTGAAGAAGATAATCCAAGAAAAACGAAAAAGAGAAAGAGAAAAAGGTGATATAGAAAGGGATGAATTCCGAGAAAAATTCTTTAAAGAAACTAGAGAGAAAGATACTGGAGTATAAACCTGTACTAATCTGAAGAATTTAAAACATGTTTTGATACATTTTGGGAAAATGTTGGGAAATATGTGGTGATAAATCACCAAAGAGGGGAGTTGATGGAGCAAGGTGGAGAAACAAAAGTTTGTGTACCCTTGCAAATTCATACTTCCATAATCATAATCTGAATTAACTGAGTGACGTATGAAACTAATCAATTTAGAATAAAAGTTGCACCTACACAAAGACACATGGGAAATTAACATTGCTTATGTTGCAATCATAATGAACTAATTTTGTGATTTTGTCATGTCCTAAACTAATGAGCAGCTTTAAGATAACGGAATGCAGCATAAATGTGCTTTTGTTTATGTATTATTGTGGCAAAACGCGAGGATTAGTGAGTATATTACGCTTAAATGTGGCTATTTGCTAGGTAATTACTAATAGGGAAAACCTTAGAAAGGGGCGGTAAACAGAAGGGTTAAATTACTTAAAAAATTTATGTTCATTTGTGTTTGTTTCTATGATAGTTCCCATTTTGACTCGAGAGGCCTAAAAAAAATGGAGTCACTCAATTATTGTGGTTACAAAAGAAGTACGCATGCGCGAGCAAAGTCCGAGTCTGAATGCGAGCTGCTTTTGCCTGGAGTGACTACGGTTTAAGGAAAGTTTGGCCTGGAAGTATAGATGGCTGCCAAAATGATGAGCACAATGGTTCAGAACGTGGGAATACATGGCAAATTTGCGAGTAGAGAAAAGGACTAGGCCGGACTTGAGCCAAAACAAAGGACCCATTAGAAATTTGCGAACGGAAGAAAATGTAATATTATGATGACGAGATGATGCTCATCCACCTCAAAATTGTCCAATCAGAACTCGAATTTAGGCTGAATGTTACACTTTTAGATAGATAGAGCTAGTGAAAAGGGTATTAAAAGTGCTGCTTTTATTGAAGAAAAAACTTCTCTTCGATTTCCTCCAGAGATGCTGCTGGAATGCTGATTTTTTTCCTGAGATGTACGACTCTGACTAATTTTTCTATTTCCTTTCACAGGGTGATTTACTTTAGCTGAGGGTTTAGTTAGGGAAGTTAGGAGAATAAATGATTATTTGGGAACTATGTGTCTTTTGCTAATACTTAACTGATTAAATAAATGAAAATGTCTATTTCAGAGTTTTCCTAAAAAAATTAAATCTAACTGTCTTGAATTTAGAAATCCTTATTCTTTAAAATGTCGTTTTGGATTAAAGAAATAAATAAAATGAATAGAATTTAGACATGCTGAATTTGCTCTTAAAAAAAAATAGATAAATGGAGAATTCAGCTGGTCTTGAGTTTTCCTACGCCTAATTTTTTACTAGCAGATCCCTCAACCTTAGTGGTGGCGTGTCTAATTAAATGTTTTATTAAATTAAAACCATGGTAAGCTCATTTAAACTGCAGGCGTAAATAGTAAATAAATATCTACTTTTTTAGTTTAGACACTCCACCATGATACATCAGCTCTCCTTTAAATTTCGCTGATCCATGAAGTAGGATGGATGTGTTTTGTGAGTGACTTGCAGTGTCATGGGCCCCACTGTTGAGTATATGTATGATTAGTACTTCAGGGAAAGGTGATATGGTAATAGAAATTATTTGTGGAGTAGCGCTGCATCAGAGGCATTCAATATGGATGTTAAAATCTCAAAGCAGTAAAAAATTGCTGGAGGAGATCGTGTGGGGGGCTATCAGCTCCATAGGTTGAAGAGAGAATTCCGCTAAAGGTCCTGGGGGGCCATAGACCAGAGACCCTTTCCAGTTGTGCTGGGGTAAGAGATCTAGTCTGAAAATCATGATTTCGATCTGTTCAGTGGAACTTTGTTCCAGTATGGAGATGTTTGCCCTGTTTTCATAGATAATGGCAATCCCTCCTCCTGTTTTGGGTTGTCTATCTAGCCTGAGAATCCTATGTCCTTCAGGTAGGGCGATGGCGATTGCAGGGGTGCTGGTTGGTTTCAGCCACTTCTCAGTGATAAAGCCAACATCGGGGGAGTAAGTATCCAGTAGGTCCCATATCTCAATTGCATGCTTAGGGAGAGATCTCACACTTCCCAGAAAGCCTTTCCAGCTTTGTCAGGAGGGCGCAGGTTTATTTTTGTAGTTTTAGGGCGAGTCTCTTTGTTTCCTTGTCTTAAGTGGGTTTGGGTTGGAGATGGGATTAGGGAGTAGTGGTGTAGGCTGTGTTTGAGCTGAGCAGAGTGATGATGATTTTCTCCAATGAGTAGGAGCTCTGTCTTAAAGTAGGTGTGTTTGTGGTCTGTGCCATGTTTTGGGTGTAAATGGGCAGGGTCCCTGGCGGCGGTCTGGGCTCCTTAAGAGTGCCTTCGGTGCACCAGCTGTGCGCGTCTGCTGCACGCTCCAGTGGCCATCAGATTTTATGGGGCAAGTGAGGTTGAGACTAGAGCGCTGACCTCCTCCCTGCCGGAAGTACCTTCCTCCACACAAGCAGGATATTCCATGGTGGACCAGGGAGAACGGTTCGGGGAAGAGGCTGCGTGTAATGCGGGTAAGTGGTGCTTTGATTTTCACAATTTAAAAGGATGCATGCACATTAGGTTTCAAAATCGCCCCAATTTAAAAGCAAAAGAAAATCAGGCAAAGAGTTTGGTGAAGTTAAAATACCTAGACTCACAGTTGTAATCACAATGAGTAGGCTGAGGTAGAGCAAGTCCTTGAAGTGGGGCAGCTAGCGCACAATACCATTGCTAGTCCGTGTGTGTCCGCTGCGCGCTCCAGTGGCTATCAGTTTTTATGGGGGAAGTGAGGCTGAGACTAGAGCACTGACCTCCTCCCTGCCGGAAGTATCTCCCTCTACACAAGCAGGATATCCCGTGATGGACCAGGGAGAACGGCTCGGGGGTGAGGCAGCGTGTAATGCGGGTAAGTGGTGCTTTGATTTTCACCATTTAAAAGGATGCATGCACATGAGGTTTAAAAATCGCCGCAGTTTAAAAGCGAAAGCAAATCAGGCAAAGAGTTTGCGTGAAGTTAAAATACCTAGACTATCAGTTGTAATCACCGTGAGAAGGCTGATGGTAGAGCAAGTCCTTGAAGTGGGGCAGCTAGGGCACAATACCGTTGCTGGTCCGTGTGTGTCCGCTGCGCGCTCCGGTGACCATCAGTTTTTATGGGGGAAGTGAGGTTGAGACTAGAGCGCTGGAAAAAGGAGGGGGGCTGAGCAGACATGTGCAAGCACCCCCTGTGGCCTTTTTAATTTGGTGGATGAAGTCCCCTTGAATCCTGAGTGTCCCTTGGGTAAAACTAGCCCACCAGGTGCTTCCAGTAAGCGCCACAGAGCTACGTTGCAGAGAGGTGTAAAAATGGGCACGACCTGGACCACCTCTCTGCAACGCAGCGCAGTGGCGCTTACTGGAAGCACCTGGTGGACTAGTTGGCCCTGTGGCTGTTTTAAGTTGGGAGATTACATCCCTTTGAATCCTGAGGGTTCCTAGGGTCAAACTAGCCCACTAGGTACCTCCAGTAAGTGCCGTTGCAGAGAGGTGTAAAAAGGGGCACGTCCTGAACCACTTCTCTGCAATGCAGCGCAGTGGCCCTTACTGGAAGCACCTGGTGGGCTAGTTGGGTCCGTTGCAAGTGTTGTAAAAAGGGGCGTGGCCTCTGAACACCTCTCTGCAACGCAGCTCCCTGGCGCAAACTGGAGGTACCTGGAGGACTATTTGGCCCTCAGGGACCCTCACTATTGAAGGGGAATGAATTCCCCAAACTTACAACTCGCCAGGGGGCGCATTTGCACAATGGTGAAGGAAAGGGGCGGGGCCTGAGGTGACATGTCTGCAAACACGCCCTGTGGCGCGTTTTAAGTTGGGGGATTAATTCCTCTTCAATCCTGAGGGCCTCTGGGGGCCAACTAGCCCACCATGTACCTCCAGTATGTGCCAGAGAGCTGCTTTGCAGAGAGGTGTTCAGGGGCCACGCCCCTTTTTACAACACTCTGCAACACAGCTCCGTGGCGCTTACTGGAGGTACCTGGTGGGCTAGTTGGCCCCCAGGGACCCTCAGGATTGAAGATGAATTAATTCCTCAACTTAAAACGCACCACAGGGTGAGAAGCTCAAGAAAAAACAAAAGTATACCATCTACGCAATCCGGTGACGAAAACCTAAAGAATACAGAACTGACAGATCCATATTTAATCATTAATCTTTCAAAACATGTACTGACACGAGCCAAGGAGAGTCTACTCAACAAAGTACAAACTTTCTGTCCAGAAAAACATTTTGATATAGTAGAAACAAAAATAGACCTCTATAAACACGTACATAAACTCAAATTGGCCAAATTCTTCAATAGACAAGGAAGGCATATTGTGATGTCAAATGAAATAACAGAAGATGCGATTGAAGGACAGACACAACAGCTGATGATTGCAGAAATCTCTTGTTTACAGACAGCGTATGGCTTAGTAAATGAAACTGATGAGGAGGACATTACAGATACACAAATTCTACATGAAATGGGTGACAGAACAGACCAACATCTGATTGCCAAATTCAAAAATAAATCTAAATTCTGTCCTACATTACATCCTGGGAATAGGATAGACACTTTCTATGATGTAGTAGCTACGGATTTGGAAAAAATGAGCAATGTCAAGCATGGAGTAAATAAAGAAAATCTGAGCAAAGAAGAATGCATTGCATTAGAATCACTTATGAATAACAGCTCAAAAGAGATAAAACCTGCCGACAAAGGAGGGAACATAGTGATAATGGAAAAAGAAGAGTATGTAATGGAAGCCATGCGCCAATTAAATGATACCAACAAATATGCGAAGCTAAAAAAAACGGCTATCAATAATTTGATTATGAATCTAAACAAGAAATAAAAAAAATGGCAGGACCGTGGCTTACTAAATTACCAGGAAGTACAATTTCTTTGTAACAATGATCCGATTATACTGACTATTTACTTCCTCCCGAAGGTACATAAAACCATAAAAAAGCCACCAGGAAGACCAATCATCTCTAGCTGTGGGTCGCTCTATGAGAATATCTCCACATATGTGGATAATTTTTTAGCCCCATTGTTACCCACACTGACATTGTATATCAAGGATATCAGGGACTTTTTGAGAATACTCATGAACACTGGATGGAGTAAGGATTACCGGCTGGTAACCATTGATGTAGTGTCACTTTATACGTCCTTCGATCATGATATAGGCTTAAAAGCGATCAAATACTTTTTAAAACAGAAGCCCATAGAACAGCTCCAACACTGTGAGATGGTCATAGAAATGATAGAACTATGCTTAAGGAACAACATCTTCCTCTTCAACAAGACCTATTACTCCCAATGCTGTTGTACTGCCATGGGAGTTTCCTTCTCTCCAAGCTACGCCAACCTAGTGATGGGTTGGTGGGAAAAGATCATAGCTTGGAGAGAGGAGAATGACCATCACGCCGCCAAGGTGATACTTTTTAAATTATATTTAATTATTGTCCAGCACCTACCCCAAATTAATGTAGACTGGAGTGGGAATAGTAAATTATATTTAATTAGTGTCCAGCACCTACCCCAAATGAATGTAGACTGGAGTGGGAATAGTAAAGTATATTTAATTAGTGCCCAGCACCTACCCCAAATTAATGTAGACTGGAGTGGGAACAGTAAATTATATTTAATTAGTGTCCAGCACCTACCCCAAATTAATGTTGAATGGAGTGGGAATCGTTAATTATATTTAATTAGTGTCCAGCACCTACCCCAAATTAATGTGGACTGGAGTGGGAATAGTAAATTATATTTAATTAGTGTCCAGCACCTACCCCAAATTAATGTGACTGGAGTGAGAATAGTACATTATATTTAATTAGTGTCCAGCACCTACCCCAAATTAATGTAGACTGGAGTGGGAATAGTAAATTATATTTGATCAGTGTCCAGCACCTACCCCAAATTAATGTAGACTGGAGTGGGAATAGTAAATTAATTTTAATTAGTGTCCAGCACCTACCCCAAATTAATGTAGACTGGAGTGGGAATAGGTAATTATATTTAATTAGTGTCCAGCACCTACCCCACATTTATGTAGACTGGAGTGGGAATATTAAATTATATTTCATTATTGTGCAGCACCTTCCCCAAATTAATGTAGAATGGAGTGGGAATAGTAAATTATATTTATTTAGTGTCCAGCACCTACCCCAAATTAATGTAGACTGGAGTAGGAATAGTAAATTATATTTAATTAGTGTCCAGCACCTACCCCAAATTATTGTAGACTGGAGTGGGAATGGTAAATTATATTTATTTAGTGTCCAGCACCTATCCCAAATTAATGTAGACTGGATTGGGAATATTAAATTATATTTCAATATTGTGCAGCACCTTCCCAAAATTAATGTAGACTGGAGTGGGAATAGTAAATTAGATTTATTTAGTGTCCAGCACCTACCCCAAATTAGTGTAGACTGGAGTGGGAATAGTTAATTATATTTAATTAGTGTCCAGCACCTACCCCAAATTAATGTAGACTGGAGTGGGAATGGTAAATTATATTTATTTAGTGTCCAGCACCTACCCCAAATTAATGTAGACTGGATTGGGAATATTAAATTATATTTCATTATTGTGCAGCACCTTCCCCAAATTATTGTAGACTGGAGTGGGAATAGTAAATTATATTTATTTAGTGTCCAGCACCTACCCCAAATTAATGTAGACTGGAGTGGGAATAGTTAATTATATTTAATTAGTGTTCATCACCTACCCCAAATTAATGTAGACTGGAGTGGGAATGGTAAATTATATTTATTTAGTGTCCAGCACCTACCCCAAATTAATGTAGACTGGAATGAGAATAGTAAATTATATTTAATTAGTGTCCAGCACCTACCTCAAATTAATATAGACTGGAGTGGGAATAGTAAATTATTTTTATTTAGTGTCCAGCACCTACCCCAAATTAATGTAGAATGGAGTGGGAATAGTTAAATATATTTAATTAGTGTCCAGCACTTTCCTCAAATGAATGTAGACTGGAGTGGAAATAGTCCATTATTTCTGAGAATAAATACATTTCATACAATTTGTGTATAGTTGGAATTTGTTATTTTTTTATTAACATGACAAAAAATAAACAAAAAACATTAGTACATTTTTATTTAATGCAAATATATTTAGTCATATATTTGTTAAAATATTTTATGGTTAATTTTAAATTTTTATTGAAATAGTAAATGTTATTTAATAAAAAACATATTTCATGTAGATGTAAGTATTGTATGAAATTATTTTAAAAAGGTAAAATATTTTCACAAATTATATACAATTTTTATATTGTCATACATGTTGGTTGTACATAATATTTTTCTATTAATATTAATATAAAAACTATTAATATACATTTTTTAAACAATATATTTAAATGAAGAAAATATTTTAACACAGCTTTATTTATATACATTTTGAAAAACATTTTTAAAGAATTGTGTAACATTTTTCCAGATTTTAAGAATTATAATATTAAATATGTATTTTATATTATTTTTATAATTTTATAAAATATGTAGATTTTGTTAAGTATTTTAATACAAGTAAAAAATCACAATTTTTTTACATAGTATTCAATTTTTATTCTGTAAAGGAATATTTTTATACATTAAATAATATGTTTGTTATGTTAATCTTTTTATTTAGTTTTGGGTCATTTATTTTGTAACCGCTTTAGGTCGTTTTGTGTCATTTGGAGGAAGACAAGCTCGCGGTTGGGAGACACTTCACGTCGCTGAAGGTAAGGTTTGTTTTACATGTTTTAAGTGTGTTTTAAATACATTTTGATAGAAGTTTGGTGCTATTTAGTGTGGTTAGAAGTAAGTTAGTTGCATTAGGCGTTTCGATATGTTGTATTTACGTATGGTGGATGTACGTACTTTTTAGCGTTGTATAGGCTTGTTTGTAGAATTAGTGTTTCGATGTTTAAAGTTTATTAAGTGAAATCTAATGTTAGTATTACTGTTAGTAGGAGTTTATGTGTTGTTTTGTGTGGGTGGGAATGTATGTTTTATGTATTTTTGTTGCAGGAGTTTGTGATGTCGAAAGGAGTCTTTTTTTTTTAAAGAAGTGTTTGTTAGTTTTATTAACTAATGGATTTTTAACACTTCTTTAAATTTTTCGGTTTTCCTGGAGCGTTTGTTCTATATTTTATCTTTTTTCGGGATTTTTATGGTTTTTCGAACGACCTTCGTAGAATGGATTATTCAGTTTTGGGACAGTTGGATTTTTTCATATTTTGTTTTGGGCAAACTTTTTCTAAACTGGATTATTTTGGTGAAAATGGATTCTACAGCCTTTGGGATATGCTTGGTACGTGTTTTAAATTGTAGTTATTGTGGGTGGGTAATGTTATTATGATTATTGTTATGTTTTATTTATTTCAAATATTATTAATGTGTGTATATATATTTTAAAACATATAATATATATTGCACACAATTATTTTTTAGATAAAATATATGATTGTGATTTACATTGTATTGTTTGTATTTTGTTTAGTACTGCTTTGTTGGTTAGAGTAATTTAGAGTAGTGTTTTGGCTATTATGTTGAGGTATTCTATGCCTTTTGTGCTAAGGTACAGCTTTACTTGTTGCTCTAGGTATTTGTACATTTGCTTGGTTTATTTAGATGTTTTTGGAGTTAGTTCAGTAATGGATTGTTCCATTCTGAACTCTTGATAACTTTGCTCTTTTTGGAGGCATTTAATACATTTTTCTAAAATTGGTTTAGTTCTGCCTGTTGATTGGAGGAAGGCATTGTGCCAGCCTTCAACAGCTTTGTTTGTTTTAGATTCCCCATTTAAGGTGCTTCGGTAAACGTTCCACTAGGGTATTAAGAATTTTGGATTTCTCCTGTGGCCAGATCTATGGAGCCTACCTACCCATGTGTCCTCAAAGTAGTCTAAGAGTGCACTTAATTTTGCTTCATTTTGTTTGTAAAATGTGCTATCAATTAAAATGCTGTAGTGTTCGGCAACATCTGTTTCTGGAACGTAAGCTAGTGCTGTTAGTTTTTTTATTTGATATGCAAAAGATGAATTGGTTGCATATTCTATGCTTAGGGTTGTCTTTTGTAAATGTCTCCATAGACACTGATTAAAGTGATAATAGCAGCCTTGGATACAGGTATGGGGGTGTATTTTTAAAATACTTGAAAGCATTGCTTGTTCAAAATCAAGTATTATTTTTTCTGGGGAATAGTCATTAGTTTTTTGTTTGATAGTGTTTAATAATTCCATATATGTTGAATTCGTTTTATTTGGTAGCAGTGTATAAACTAGAGATATAGTGCAGTTTTGATATAGGCCATGTATTGTGTATAATTGGAAAAAAGGTTTGGGACAGATGTTAAAAGTCCCATCCATCATCCAATATTGGCTTTGTTGGAGTTTTATGAGGTTAATAGCTGTGCCAAAAATTATGAGTCTTTTCTCATTGTTTTCGTTGTCGTAAATGACAAAAGGTTGTTTGTTTAATGTTATAGTTTGGTCAGGATTTAAATTTATATCGCTATATGTTCTAGGAGGTGGAGTGGTAGTGGTAGTTGTTCTTTTGGTACGTGATATTGTTCTTTTGAGGGAAACTATATTTGGCATTTGGGTAGTGGCTGTTTTAGGTATTTGGGGAATCTGTTCTTTTAAGATTACGCTTGTTGGTTTTTGGAAACCTGTACTTGCTTCTTTAATGTTTTCTAATGCTGTTCCAACTTTTATTTCGGTTATGTTTGGTGGGTGGTTGTGTTCCCTGGTCAGGGGCGGCTCTAGGTTCATGGCGGCCCTGGGCAGGGAGCGAAGATAGGGGGCCCCGGAAGAGGGCGTCCAGCCGGGGCGGAGCACGGAGGCCAGTGAAGAGGGGGGTTCAGGGTGTTTGGAAGTGGAGCAGAGCCGGAGGCCGCCAAATCCCTGCCAGGGGCCGCCACGCAAATATGTATTGATCCTCAGAGGATTATTATATGAAGGATATATATTGGCGTGGTGGCCCCTGGGGTTTGGTGGCCCTGTGTAGGTGCAAAGCTTGCACATGCCTAAGGCCGCCCCTGCCCTGGTATAAAGGACTGTTGCTTCCCTAGTTGTTGCCCGTCCATAACATTTGTTGGAGTAATATTTGATACATTTCCAATTAACTTTCCTCCCAAATTGTTTCTCTTGGGTATAAGTGTAACCCATGTAGCAGAGTATTAGTTTTCCTTTCTGGCTGGTAACAAATTCAGCTCCTTCTGTCATTTTGTTGTTTGTTAATCTATAAGAAATATATTTTATAGTTATTTAAAATATAGATGTATGTATATTAAGTTAAATTTAAAAACATTTCTATCGTGCATGCTTACCTTTTTGGAAATTCAGTCTTTTATTTTGATGTTCTTTACTGTTTAGTTGTGGTCTGTATTTGCTGTGTTTTCTTTACCTGAAAAAAAATGTATTAATTTGTGTTAATTGTTCTGATATATTTTTTAGGTTGCAGTTACAGTTTTTGCTATAAGTTTTAGATTAGACTTATTTTATATTTTTGTAAAAGTCTTTGGACATACTTACTTTGTTAGTTGTATTTTGGTTTTCTGAGTTCTGTTCTCTGTTCTTTGTCAGTAGAGTATTCTGTAGTGGTGCTAGAAAATAAGAAGTAGATATGCATAAGTATTTGGATCATGTTTGTCATTTTTTACAATTTAGCAGTTAGTTTCATTTAGTTCATTTTATGTACTTACTTTTTATTCACTGATTTTTAGGTTGGGTTTTGATGCTCTTGTAGGTGTAGTCGAATGTATCCAATGTTTAGTTGTGGCCTGTATTTTCTGTATTTTCTTTATCTGTAAAAATAATGCATTTATTTGTGTCAATTGTTTTGATATCATTTTTTAGGTTGCAGTTACATTTTATGCTATAAGTTTTAGTTTAGACTTATTTTATGTTGTTATAAAAATCTTTGGACATACTTACTTTGTTAGTTGTACCTTGGTTTTCTGAGTTCTGTTCTCTGTTCTTTGTCAGTAGAGTATTCTGTAGTGGTAGGAGAAAATAACAAATAGATATGTATTAGTTATTGGATCTTTTTTTTTTTACATTTTAGCAGTTAGCTTCAGTTAGTTTATTTTAGTAACTTACTTTTAATCCTCTGAATTGTAGGTTGAATCTTGATGTTCTTGTTGGTGTAGTCTAATTTATCCACAGTATTTTCTCCTGTCGTTTTTTTTTCAGGTGGTTTGTGTTTAGTGTTTAATTGCTTATATAGTGGTTTGGAGTTAGTAATTAATTTGCTATTGGTCAATTTATATTTGCAGTGTTTTTATTGGTTAGTTTGTATTTTTGAAAATATGTTTGGGTATTTATTTTCCATATAAGACAAATGCGAATTAATCTTTTGGTGAGATGATTTTATATATTTATTTAAATAGTTTTAGTAAAATTTCTATCGAATTTAATATATTTAAATTTTGAAATGTAATTATATTTATAGTTTGTTATGAGAGATGTGTATTTTTGTGTTAATTGTATTTTTAAATGTTAAAAAGTGTTATTGTACATTAATAATTATTTTCGATATTTCTAAATTACCGATATTATTGTTGTCGATAATTTTACTCTCGTTATTTTGTACTTAGTGTGTATATTTTTTAGTAGTCGATATTTAAATATTTTGATATGTAAGTTGTCGATATTAGTGAGATCGATGTTTATGTAGGTCGATATTTAATATCTGATATTTTTGTATGTTTTTAGTTATGTATAGGATGTCGATATTATTGCTTCCGATATTTTTGTGTCGATATTTTTGTAGGACGATAGTGTGTCTTTCAATATTATGTCAGTGATTCGATAAACAAAAAAGATATGAGTGTGGAAGAACAATCAAAAGAACCTATAAGAATGGTATTAACTTACAGCAAAGAGAGTTACAACGTTCTTAAAACCCTAAAGAAGTATTGGAACATTCTAACTAAAGACCCAGATATTGGTAAAGAATTAGGAAATTACCACAATTAACGTACATGAAGGCACCATCATTGTCTGACAAGTTAGTCAGAAGCCACTTTCAAAGAAAACAACCCAGCACGTGGCTGCAAGACATGTAAAAAGGATTCAAGAAATGCAGCCAATGCAAAGCCTGTAAGATTGGGAGAACAATTAAATCAATCAAGTACCCACAAGGTAAAATATTCAATATTAATGATATCATAACATGCAAAACCACCCATGTGGTCTACCTGCTGGAATGCCATTGTGGGAAACGGTACATTGGAAGTACGATCTGTCCATTAAGTAAACGCATCCTTGAACACATACGGGCCATACAAAATAAAGATCAGACTTATGCTATAGCGAAGCATATGACCGCGCATGAAAACAAGAGATGGCTGGATGTAACTTAAAGTGGCTTTGCAACGATACCAATCAATGAAATAGGTGGGAATAGAACCCTCATGTTGAGACGCCTGGAATCAAGACTAATTATCAGATTCAGGACTCAAATCCCGGTGGGGTTGAATGGGGATGAGGAATTGTATATACATTTGTAAAAATCTAGGTCAGAAAAAGTATTTATTCTGATGATTGAAATGAAGTAAAACTGAAAAACTGAAATGAGTGCATTAGAATCCATGATGTGAGTGACAGGAAATAATTAAGAGCAAAGCAACAATATGAGAAATATGAGAAGACAAATACCATGGACATACATGACAATGATTACCATCAAATGCACATATGTATATCAATCACTCAAGGGCACTAAGTCCCAGGACAAGGAGACCATTAAGGGTTAAAGGCCTATGGACGTTCACAAATGGACACTGTGCCAGGAATTGAACTGCTTGCGCACTGTTGCAAATTAATCATTAACACCAATAATGGCCGCTCAACAGGACTATCCGGTTTGCGACATGTACCCCTGGTCATAATCTTTGACAAATCCAAAATGTGTCAAATCTTTTGTACTTATGATGGTATAATTACATGAATGTATTGGTATGTTTTTGTTTGCCTAATAACGTAACAAATTGAAAATAGATGCAGGTAACAATATGTATATAGAGTCTCAAACTACCATACCCATGATGCATCATAAAGTGCTAATGGGCATTGCGGTATAAATGTGAGAAATTGAAGTAGTACTATGTTGAACACCGTGACCAAGACCTGCCGATCGAAATGCGTAGGTGTGGTTGGAGCTGGCAATGGTTTAAAAAAGAAATCTTTATTTATAAACTTAATCTGGGAGAGTGCAGCGTTGGTGGTGGATAACATTTGGGGATAGTACGTCCACGCTGCATGCACCAGCTGTGCAAGAGTGCACCCTTTGTTATCGGACTGCTTTGTTGGATATATATATATATAACTGTCCGAATCATTTTAAATCGAAATCTACATTTAACCCAACATTGCCTGCTTGCAGTATTGACACATTCGAAACTTTGGTCATTAATGATTTTAAGAATCTGGCTAAGAAAAAGTGTTGGTCTAATGACAATTTAAGTAAAGCAGAAAGAGTAGCTATTAAGTCATTGGAATGTGACTCCTCTATTGTCATTCGTCAGTCTGACAAGGGGGGGAATGTAGTTGTAATGGATGTGGGGAACTACATTAAGGAGGGTATGAGACAATTGAGTTTGAAAGAATGTTATGAAGTCTCTTCCCTATAGACAATTGAAGAGAGTAACAATACCTACTATGAGATGCTTAAGAACTGGCGCTCTAGTGGTATTATTGAATGGGATGAGTACTCTTTCTTGCTGAACCGCAATCCTAAAATAGCAGTCTTGTACTTACTGCCCAAGTTACATAAAGACCCTAACAATCCTCCGGGCAGGCCAATTGTGTCTTCGATTGGTTCACTTTTAGAGAACACGTCAAGATACATTGACTTTTTTCTCAGACCCTTTGTTGAAAATGTCCCTTCGTATCTCAAAGACAGCAGAGATTTTATAAATAAACTCACTGACTTTGAGTGGCAGGATGACTACCTACTTATTACATTAGATGTGTGTAGCCTCTACACGTCTATTAGACATGAGGATGGCATCAAAGCTTGTCGTAAATTTTTGGGTTCTAGATCAATCTCATATTTGAATCATTCTGAGATGATTATCCAGATGATGAGATTCTGCTTGGAGCACAATTTTTTTGTCTTTAATGATGTTCATTACAGGCAACAACAAGGGACAGCGATGGGAACTTGTTTTGCTCCCAGCTTTGCTAATCTATTCATGGCAAGCTGGGAGCAACAAGTCGAGAAGACTCACCAGATGTACCGCAGCCATGTGAAACTATGGCTGCGCTACATCGATGATTTGTTCATTATCTTGGAGGGCACACAAAGTGAAGCGGGGAACTTCATTGTTGACCTGAACAGAAATGACCAAAACATTTTCTTGGAAGGCCATATGAACACCCAAACCATGGTGTTTCTTGATCTGCATGTCAAAGTATCTGGTAATAGACTTACTACCAGCCTATACCGCAAGGAAACTGCGGGGAATACATTATTACATGCAGACAGTGGACAACCGAAAGCCTTGATAAAAAGTATCCCCTTTGGTGAATTTCTCCGGGCTCGGAGGAATTGTAGTACTGAACGGGATTTCTTGACTGAGAGTATGTGCATGAGAGAGCGTTTTATTGAAAGAGGGTATCAATCTTCTATCATAGATGCTGCACTGAAAAAAGCTAGTGAAATTAGCCATTTGTCTCTATTTGTTACTAACAAGGACTCGAGACCTGCAGATACCAAGGAGGTGGTAAGATTTATCTCTACCTATCATTCTAGATCATGGCAAGTACAGAACAGTCTCAAGCGCCATTGGAACATCCTCAGGACTGAATCTACCTTGAGTGATGTGTTGGGTGAGAATCCTAATATGACCTATAGGAAGGCCCACTCTCTGAAAGACAAATTAAGCAAGAATGAGGTGAGCACTAATACAGCGAAAGTGAATGACATCCAAGGCTTCTATACCTGCATGAAATGCAAGGCATGCAGGTATAGCAATAATATCAAAAGAGTCTTCTTCCCTGTTGAAGCAGTTGAAAAAACCATCAGTAAACACCTTACATGTCTTTCCGAATATTGTGTCTATGTGTTGATGTGCCCATGCTCCAGGAAGTATGTAGGGAGCACTATGATCGTGTGAACACACTGTATATAATCTCACTGGGGACTATATGAAAGGCACTATTTCTTAATCACTTAACTTGTTACAGTATGTGTAATATAACTCACTTGAGTTTGTAATAACTGTAAATGATTTGAGCTCAAACAGAACGATCCTGCCCTGAAATATGCTAGGAAGCTGGTGTCTGATGTTGATGTGAAACGCAAATTTAGCGTTTTTGTGTATGTATTTACTTTACACCAAATAATACAATTATTTTGACAAAAGTAGCCATATATTTCGAAAAGTTTGTTTTGAAATGTATTTGTTTAAAGACAAACAATGTATACTACACACTGTGGGCCATATATATTTATGAAAGCATACTCCAGTCCAAGATGGCCGCGATATTAGGGCCTTGAGTCCATTGTTTATTTTCTTCACTAATCACGTGAAACTTTATTTATTGTTTGCACATTGCTTGTGGAATCACCCGTGACCAAGGCGAGTGTTTTCGCCGAAACGCGTTGGGTTTTTTCCGTGTTTCATCACGATGCTGCATTTAAATAAATAAATGTATTTGGAAAAGCGCACCATGCATTGGATTTGATCATTGGATTCTCGAGGAGAGTGCAGTCGCGTAGCTACGCGTTGTGGACCTGAATATATATATATATATATATTCTTTGAAAGCCCTGGCGCACATGATATGCACTCCTCGATGCTCTGACTCATCGTCACTTCTTGGCCTTACTGCAGCACATTTGTCCTTTGTTCCATGTATTTTCACAGCTGATACTCGACACGTTTCGAGGCCGACGCCTCTTAATCATGAGTTCCTAGAGGCAAAAGAAAACGCTCACCTGATTATTTGTTCTTTGCTTTATTTAGTTTGAGGTCACTCGGAGTGGGCGTGGCTTACATAGTTATGCCGCTTTGCATGCTGGTACTTGCAGTCTATTTGGGTGAGTACATCGTGTCAGTCCTTTAGTAGGCTCCATGCCTCAGGGTACAGTGTATATATAGGGATTTATAGGGTTTTAAGGAATTTCTGCGTTTTTTTAAGGTACCAGGCTTGATTCCAAGATACTGCATTAAACAACAAGGTGATGGTATGGTAGGGATACTTGAAATAAGTTCAGTTTTTTCACTCTCTGTGCTATTCTTGAGAGAGAACGGCCTTATACAAATCAGGTTTGGTCCTGGTCCAATGGGAACAGTCCTGCTCAAACTGCCAGGCCAGGTCCACCTCTGCAATATGGCTCAAGGATGCCTTCCTGCACATAAACAATTTTTTAAAGCGATTTGCTATTTCTATGTGTGCTGCAGAAAGCAGCGCACATAGAAAGAGCAAAATACGTATTGCTATCCTAAGACCAGGCTTTACCTGGTCCAAGTTTTTGGAGCTGCCCCATCCTTTAAAATATGGGGCAATTAAAAAAGCAATGGGTATGCAGCAAGGGGATTATTAAGGTACCAGAGTAATCAGGCGCACTGCCTGTGTGTCCGCAGAGAGGAAAGAACTGTAAGGTAGATGGTACAGGCAAAAGGGCGGGCGGTAATCCCACAAAACCGCTCAAGGTTGGACCAAATGATCCACACAATAACAGTCAAACAACAATGCCCCTGCACTATACAAGATTAGAACATTCTAGGTAATGTTAGAGTACAAACCAATTATCTTTTGGACTCTAACATTACCTAGAATGTTCTAATCTTGTATAGTGCAGGGGCATTGTTGTTTGACTAAAAAAGCAATGGGTGTTGCATTGGAACGCCCACAGCAACACCCATTGCACGCCCCTTTGCTGCAGTGGACTGCTGCGGTAAGCGGCACATTTACAAGGTGGCGTAAAGCCATGTTAAGTGGCTTAACGCCACCTTGTACATATGAGGTGGAGAGCAACGATAGCGCAGCGTAAGTGACGCTCCAGTGGCGTTAGGGGCTTGTAAATATTCCCCTAAGATCCTCACCTCTCTCATAAGGTCAGACAGCTTCTTTTTGTTATTGCTGAATTATAACCCTCTAGAAGCATGGATGCAAGGATTGCTGCATGAGCATTATGAAATTTGATAATTAACCATTTCAAGAAGAGGGTTTACTTGGCTTCAGATCAACAACATTCAACCTACTCTACTCCACAGTGAATGATACGTCTAGTTGCAATGTAAGATGTGAATTGAGTATGGGTTTCATTTTCACATATTGAGATGTCTTGGGCATTTGGCTTATTATAATATCCCCAAAATGTCAAATAAATTGAATCATTATTTCAAAGTTGTTCCTCTGCATCATCCTCAATTTTGAGAACAAGGTTCTGTCCCGCTTAATTCCACATCACCCAAGCTAGAACCCTTCCAATGTACCTGAGCATAACATCAACTTTTGTATTTTTGGCCACAATTTTAACTTATTCTGGTGCTACATCAACAGATTTCGACCTCTGCATCCGGACTTCACCAAAACGTTCTATTTTTTTAACTTTATTGTAGCCATTTCATGGACAACAATTGACCGTTCTGTTTTCACGAGCCCATTGCTAAAAAGTTATGGAATGCCCTCTACTGATATAGAAATTCCTTGAATGTTAAATTTAAGCTTTGCATAATTCTCCAACTGTCATGCCTGGTGTCTAATTTCTTGAGTAGAAATGCACTATTTCTTCTGCTATTTACAATTAAAGATATGCTTACTGCATCTGCTACTGTCCTAGAGTATTAGACTTGTAACAACTTGTGGATAAGTAGCAAGACTTCCCCTTGATCCCTTAGTTTGTTATGTGTAGAATCTGTTTCACCCTAAAACATGGGCATACCTGTGATGCTTTCACAACAGATGGATCTTTAGACGCATGACCGATCTCAATCTAAATCTATTTAAGTATCCTACAACATTTGCCGCTTTACCCTATTGTTCTACCTCCCTGACATTCCTGGTCACGCACTTTATACACCATCAGACATTCCATAACCCATGGTAGATGTCTAAATCAACACCAGTTAATCCTGTGTGGTTTCCATAGCTTTCTGTTCCAAAACTGCAATTTTAATCCCCTTTAACTCCACACTAGCAAATCTCACAGTCTCCCCTAGCCTGCCATTATCTGCCTCCCGACCCAACAGATATTGACCCCCCCCAAAACTACAATAACCATAAAGGGCAGTAACAAAACATCTAGCATGTGTTCCTAGCAGGAATCAACTTCAGCCGCAACCTGGTCAGTCTTTTCCGGTCCTTTCATGGAGACCCGGTGCCTCCCCCTCACATCTAAATGTGCTTGTTCAATCAAGTGCCTGGGCTCATCCTCTGCGCATGTCTACTCGCTGTCTGTCCACATATCATGTACAGAAA
Source organism: Lissotriton vulgaris (assembly GCF_964263255.1). Classification (NCBI taxonomy): domain Eukaryota; kingdom Metazoa; phylum Chordata; class Amphibia; order Caudata; family Salamandridae; genus Lissotriton; species Lissotriton vulgaris. The sequence continues at coordinate 759,207,830 of NC_141685.1, read as the reverse complement.
CATTGTAATACCAAAATATTGTGGGAAAAATATCAAGAACCGAAATATGACAAACAGAAATGCATATAGGTAATTATAGATTTACTATTCTTAACTCCATCCACCCTACATACCTTGGAGATGTAGTTATAGCATCAAGATACACTCCAGATCCGGATATGTGGAGTTAAGTTAACTTATAGCTAACTTTGTGATACTATAGCTCTTAACCTTTTGGACGCTCATGATGAGCTCAGCTCGTCATGAGCCACGGCGCTCCGGTGCTCTTGACGAGCTGAGCTCGTCATGACCGCGCCCGTTAGATGGAACGCTCGCACGCTGGGCTGATTCCCCTGCTGTGCGGAACGTTCCATTGGAACGGGCGCGGTCATGACGAGCTCAGCTCGTCATGAGTACCGGAGCGCCGTGGCTCATGGCGAGCTGACCTCGTCATGAACATGGGGGCGCTGTACGCGCCACCGCCCCACAGCACAGCGGGGGAATCCCACCAGCGGCGATGGGGTTAATATTTGATTCACAAATTACTGGTAGGGCAGCATGCTGGAGTTGCTACTAAGGTGGAATATGTGTGTTCCAAATAGCCGCCTTATCATCTGTCACATAGCATCTAATCTGTGAGGGGTCACATGTCCCACTAACTGGGAGAATGCCTGCTAGTTTCCACTTATAACAGGAAGCAGATGTCCATTGCATATCTCTGTTCACATCATATTTCCACTGCTTCGGTTATCCAGTCAAGAGGTGAGGATAGTGAATGAATGCCCTGTTATCCATACTCTCAGAATGTCCAGTTGCAATCCGGCATTGGGGCACTAGCAAGGTTTCCAAAGCATGGCATGTCTCCTTTGTCACCTGTGTTCCACGCATTTCATTGGCCTTGAGAAAGTTAGTCAGGACTAAAGAGCTAATTAAATCAGTCAAATATTCAGAACCTGGGGTCCTTTGCACTCAGAATGCATCCACTAAAAGTGGTTGCAATTTGCACTCCTACTTTTACCAAATGCATTGGTATTTTGCAAATCGACCTATGTACTAATAGATTGGTTCGCAAAATACTGAATCGTGGGTGCAATTCGACTTTCCCCATAATTTTGACGTAATGATGTAGGTAGCAAAATGCAACCCTCTACGATCCTCTGCCATCACAGGGATGGTGGCCTGCTGGGGTCAGGAGACTACCATGTCTGTTATTGCTGTTAAATTTTTTTTAATTTTTTTTAATTAAGCTCTTTTTCCTTGAAGGAAGCTGGCATGCGTGTAAAAAAATTGAAGCTTCAGAAACATCAGGCTTATGTAGTGGTCCCATGAACCACTTTGTACTCCTAAAAACGTTTTGTCAACATTCACAAGGGGGGAAAGGGGCCCCTTAGGGAACCCTTGCCGTTTGCGAATGGGTTACCACCTCCTTTGCTGTATCAGTAACCCTTAAGGTTGCAACCACAATTGTGATAGCAAACCATTGATACATACCTTAAGGAACTGTAAATTGGAAGGGACATCCTAAACGGCCCATTTAATTCGCCATTCAGTATATCTACTCAGAAACCTATTTTGCAATTTGTCGATATGTAATTTGGGTTATGCACATACATACCCAAAAGCTATTTTGTGTTCGTAGAGGCTCCGATTTTGCGAATTGGAGTCTTTGCGACCTCAAAACAGCTTGGTAGATAGAGGCCCCAATCCTAAAGATTTTTTTTTTCATTTTCTAACAATACATCACATTAATGGCAAAATCTATTACTGTTTGTGGTAAACTGGGACAGATGGTTACCTCTAAATTAACCACTGCTTTCAAACATACACTCGGGCGCACGAGAAACCCGATGGAAATCGGACCACGTCACACAACCTCCACCTGGCTTGAAACTAGCACCCGTGGTCTCTCCCAGCCCTGAGCCCAGGCCAGTGCACGCACTTTCTTTCTTCACGGCACGATTGTTGGGGAATGCGTTCTGTCCTAGAGGATTTTCTTGTCACGCTGATGTATGACGGTTTAATCTCTCCAGCATGGCCCCGAACAGCAGGGAAATGTCGACTAGAACATTCCTTGAACTCTTCTATCCCCCACAGTCCACGCGGGGGAAGCCACTGCCAGGTGCTAAGACTGATGACCTCACAGCCTGTGTGAAAGGAAGCGAGGGAGGGAGAAAAGGCGTGATCAAGTGTACTACTTCCCACTGATTGAACAAAGCCATGAAAACACCCAGTTCTGTGCGCAAATACACATGTGGGGACAGATGCAGAGTCTGAGACTACAACCATGTGATAGGCAGCGAACCACACACCACTATCGGTGCTCGGTCACAACAACACCAGAGACGCCCATACATTTTTTTTAATGAAGGATAGAGATTTAACAGGGGCCATTCCCAAGGTCAGGTGATAGTTTGCCACATTTTAGCTACTTTTTTTGCCTGTCTGTAAATCCTACTTAGTTTTGATGCTTCTAGGGGCAATGTAGCCCTCTTTTGCTGGAGAAACTCTAGGTACCAGCCTAGTAGAGCATTAATGAACTATTAACACTTAACATATTTTTTTTTGGTTGTATTGTGTAGCGTGGACAAGACCGGGATGTAACAGAACGCTTTACATAGGAGCACATTTATTGTTATATGTAGGGCTCCCGGTTTTATTGTATTTCTTTTTTTGAACATTTCCGTCTGTGTTTTTGGGTCATCTGAATGGTATATATATCAAGATTTAACTGTGCACAAATGAGGCAATAACTTGTATATTAAATATATGTATGTACTGGCTAAACGTCAGCTCATACTTTGATGCCTGTCAGTTTTAACACATTACACAGCTAAAAACAGTAAAGCAATACACCCACATGAAAAAGTAACATGATATCACAAATTCATATTGAGATATGCATTGATTTAACTACATTTCATTAAATTTTGTAACTCCCCATGCGGCCAATATGCACAGCTAGTGGCCTGAAATGTATTACTCGCAGAGTGGAGAGTCACTCAAAAGAGGCCACATTTTCTGTATTTTCCCACCTTTTAAAACAAATACAGACAGGAAACAAACGGTTTTCTGTCTGCATCTGTAAAAATCAGAAAAAACAGAAAACAGGGAGGCTCAATTATCTGTTATGTTAGGTGTTTTTGCAAAGTGCACTATCACCACCAAGGGTATGTTGGCACTGAGCCATGCCTATGGTATGGTGTAGGATGCTGTCTCTGTATATACTATGCCAAAAAGCGGTATAGTGTGCACACTGTCCAGTGAATCCCCAAGTGTATAGCAGAGGATAAAGTAGATAATACCTTACTCTCAATTTAGTGGTAGCTGGGCTGAGCAGTTAGGCTTATCAGAGGGTAGTGTGAATGCATTTGTTGTACATGTTCATACAAGGCATGAACACAAAATTAATGACTAACTCCAGACCAATGTTTACAAAATTATTACTTTAGTTACATTTTTTTAGGAACCAAATAGAACTCAGTTACAGGTAAGTAAGCTTTTCAGAATTGCAAAACTTTCAACATACACTTGGGAAAGGTTTGTTTAAGCTTTAAAAATACTTTACAGGTACATGAAATACTTTTCAATGTCAAAGAGATAGTTGTATTATTCCCAGAATTAACATTTAGTGCAATACAGAGAAAAACCAATACAATCCTATGGGAGGAAAGACAGGTAAGTACTTTTCAGGTAAATGTAAATGTAAATGTACATGTATTTATATAGCGCAAATCGCCCACATCGCAGGCATCTATGCACTTGCTTAGGGAACCCGTCCTGGTATTCCCCTGTGAGATACCCCGGCAGGGTATCCACAAGGTGAAAGCCAGGCATCCCGCCGCGAGGGGCCGTTGTGGAGATTAAGCAAGCTATTGCCCAGAGTCGCAGAGTGTGAACCCGTGAGTCGAGTAGGCACCGGAGTGAGAATTATCGAGTCCGTGGAATTATTGAGCCCAACCCCCGTCGGGGCGAGGAATTGAACCCTGGTCCAGGGCCGATCTCAGCTTCCGGGTCTGCCGCCTCTAACCCCTGAGCCACACTTCTCCACTCGACTTACAAGTTCAGTCTTCGGGAGGTTTAACCAAAAGAGGGCAATGGTTGGACCAAGGTAGGTACTGCGCCACTAGCTGCACTGGGGCGGCGGGATGTAGTGGTCACTGAGCCCAATGTTAGCCTGTGGGAGCTGGGGGTACCTCAAAAGGCACAGGTTGCAGGTAAGTACCCACGGTTCAGGGACACAGACCTCAGGTGGTTGAGGTCAGCACTGAAGGGGTCCACCAAATAGCGCTAAGACTGCACCACCAGCAGCACAGGGGCGGCCGGGTGCAGAGTGCAAAGGAGGCATTAGGTGCCCGGTGGAAATCAATGGAGAGTCCCAGTTGGCGAAAAAAGGCTGCAGGCTCGTTCTAGAAGGCTGGCTGAAGGAATCCAACAACTGGAGAGGTAAGTTGGATAATAGGGACATTGGAGAGAGGGATCATGTATGCATTGCAGAGAGTGTGGTTGAGCGATGAACTCTGAGGCACTCCATAGATGAGTTTGCAGGCTTCTGAGGATTAAGCTGCAGGCTGACACCTTGCGTTCTATCTGTTAAGAAGGAAAAGATCCAGCAGAGTGCGGGTACTTGGATTCCAATCTTGTGCAGGCACCTGATAAAGATGGGGTTTGAGACTGTCAAATGCTGCAGTGAGGTTCAGGAGAATGAGGGCTGCTATGCCTCTTCTGTCAAGAATCATGCAGATGGCTTGTGTGGCGGCGATTAGTGCTATTTCTGTACTGTGGTTAGGCCAGAATACAGACTGTGTGGCATTGAGAAACTGGTGGTTGGTGAGGTGTCAGTTGATTAGTTTTGTTAAGACCTTTTCTGGGTATAGTAGGACAGAGATGGATCTGTAATTGGAATGCGTGGCTAGATCTGCAGATGTCTTCTTGAGAAGGGACATGATAGGGGCATGTTCCAGGTGTCCGGGAATGTGGCTGAGTCGATGGAAGTGTTGAGGAGGAGTGTTATTGGTCCACTGATCATTAGGAGTCCTTTGGCGAAGGACTAGTAGATGCAAGAGTTAGATGGGGTTCCTAAGTGGATGATCTTCATAGTAGCAGTGATTTTGACAGTGGTTACAGCGGGCCACGAGGTCAGGGCACATTCTTCAGTCATGATGAGAAGCTGAGTTGCGATGGTGATGTGGTCCAGTTGAGGGTTAAAGTGTGTGTATGTGGAGGTGATTTTGTTACAGAAGAATTAAAAAAGCTTGTTGCAAAGTTCTTGTGAGGGGGCGATGTTCCTGGAGGCGGCAGGAGGGGAGGTGAAATCTTTGATGATGGGGAAGATTTCCTTGCTGCTGTTAGTGCCAGTGTTGACGTGATCTGAAAGCGCTGTGTGTTTGGTGTTCCGTCCTTGCTGGTGGTAGCATGTTTTTATCTGTTGTGTGTTGAGTTGTTCTCCATTTGGGCTCCAGTTGCTTGCAGTGGCATTTCACCAATCTGAGTTCCTCTGTGTACCGGCTGGCCTGTGTTTGGACTCTTGCTGATTGTTTGTGCTTGAGGGGAGCCAGGACGTAGGTGTAAGCAATGATCCAGCTGTTGAGATTTTTGATGGCTTTCTGAAAGTTGCTAGTGTGCCTGAGACACTGTGTGGAGAGGGCGAAAGCCCACTCCTCATCTGGGATCCTTTTCCAGCTGCAGCATGTGGATGCCGTTGTGGTAGGTCTGTGGTGGTGCTGGATATGTATGCTGAAACTGGCAGGTCATAGTTGCTGGCTTGTCGAGGAAAAAATCAGTTCCATTAAGTGTTCAGCAGAGAAGGTGTTCTCGGCAGCATGCTGGGTGAGGCTTCAAGTTACAATATTCAATGTGGTGTAGAAAAAAATAACATCTCCTACAACCTCCTCGAGCATCTACACAACATAGGACTTTCCCAGCTCATCACAGACCCCAAACACAAGGCAAGACACATATTAGACACAATCTTAGCCTCCGGCAACAGCATCAGCTACCACTCCGCCTCGCCATTCACATGGACTAACCACTACATCACCCATTTCAAAATCTCCATGCCACCAATCCAAAGCTTCCGTTAACATTAACCAACCCAGCCGGAACTGAAATAGAATACCGGAAACTGACTTATGCAGCATACTCGAAATAAATTAACCCTTCACCACCAATAATCTAGCCAAGGACTTCACCAACTTCAATTAGTCGATCTCTACCTGCGCTGATGCTCTGGCACCCATCAAAACTTACAAACACCACAGAATCAACAAACAAGCCTTCTGGTACACTGAAGAACACTGAACTCCAAAACATACTGCAAACAGTTGGAAAGGAAATGGCGAGCCAACCATGATGCCTCCGCCAGAGCAACCTATAAAGCTGCCCTCAAAAACTATTACCACCTCCTGAAAGTTGCAGAGAAAAGTCCCACACAAATCGCAGCCAGCTTCAATAATGGCAAAGAGATTTTTGGCATCATCAAGAAATTAACCACCCAAGAAGCCTCAGCCAACTCCATCACCCCTTCCCAGGAACTCTGCGACAACCTCTGAAACTACTTCAACAGCAAAATTGAAACAATCTACGAACTTCGAAAAAAACAACCAAAGCCTGGGGATATCATCAGCAAGCTGCACACTGACCACTCGGTCAGGCGCCTAACTAACTGGAGAACACTCCCTGAAGAAGACACCACTTCTACCATAAAAACCATCCACTCTGGGTCCCAAACAGACCCATGATCACATCACATTTACAACCTTGGAGGACCTGTGATCAGTAAATTCCTCACTCACAACATCAACTCGTCCATCAAGTAAAATTCCCTTAGAACTAAAAGCATGCTGCAGTCACTGCCCTCCTCAAGGACCCGTGAGCAGACCCTAACAAACTGAACAACTTCTGCCCCATCTTCCTCTTACTAAACCCAGCTAAGGTGATAGATAAGGCAATCAACCAGCAACTCACCAACAACCTGGAACTCCACAACCTTCTCAACCACTCCCAATACTGCTTCAGAAGCAACCACAGTAAGGAGACAGAACTCATCATGACCACAGATGAGATCTGCATCCTTCTAGACTGAGGAGAAACCTCCTCCCTCATACTGCTGGACCTCTCAGCTGCGTTGGACACTGTGTCACACCCCACCCGAATCAAAAAACAACACACAAAAGGCATCCAAGGTCTAGCCTTCAAAAGGATATGCTGCTTCTTCACTGGCAGTACACAGCAAGTTAGACTACCTTCTTACACATTAGAGCCCAAGGACCTGATCTGAGAAGTCCCTCAAGGATCATCTCTCAAACCCACCCTATTTAACATGTACATGACACCACTCGCAGATGTCGTTCGATCTCACTGCATCTCCATCATCTCCTATGCCACCCAGCTTGTCCTCTCAATGTCAGACAAGTCCCCCGATGGCCAGATCCAAATTCACCATATCCCTGATCTGCATAGCAGAATGGATAGAAACCAACTGCTTGAAACTCATCTCGGACAAGACAGAAGTGCTGATTTTCAAGAACAAGGACTCCCCCTGGGACTCCACCTTGTAGCCATCAGAGCTTGGCCCAACACCATAACCCACAAACCACACACAAAACCTGGGAATCATCTTAGGTGATAAACTCAACATGGCCTCCCAGATGAATGCAGTTAGCTCCTCCTGCTTCCACACGTTACTCATCCTTAGAAAAATCTTCGAGTGGATCCCCAAGAACACCAGGCGTGTCATCACTCAAGCCCTAGTTACCAGTAGACCAGACTACAGCAGCGCACTCTATGCCGGAATCCCCAACCACCTTCTCCACCATCTCCAGACCATACAGAACTCCTCAGCCAGACTGGTCTTGGACCTCCCATATCACACCCACATCACACCTCACCTTAGATAACTCCACTGGCTACTGGTAAACAATCCAATTCAACTACCATCTCCACTTTCACCATCCCAACATACAACTATGCTCTGCCTCACTCCCTCTCGCAAACACCCCTCACATCTGCGAAAGCAGACCAAGAGGCCTAGCCTTCGCCTACTTAGCACCCAAATTTGGAATGACCTTACTCTACACATAAAAGTCTCCTTCTTGCTTTTGAAATTCCACAAGAACCTGAAGACCTGGCTCGTCAACTAACACCCAGCAGACGACCTACACACCTGATCTAGCACCTGAATACCCTTTGGGTGAAAAGCTGTGCTTTCCAAATCCAAATAACAACAGTATTAAAGTAATTTAAAAAATCCTCCACATTTTTTGGGATCTGGGTCGAAGACAGTCCTGTCAGGAAGATACAACTGAAGCACCTACATGAAGCCATTTGTTCCCTGAGTAATTAACATGAGTTAATGTATTAGGATGCGCTGGGTAGTTCAAAGGATGTACTGGTTGGCTCAACCAGATTGGTACAGTTTTAGGGAGCATTTAAGGTCATTAGGAGTTTTAGTCAGGACTGACAGTGGTCTATGGTTTCCAAGTTTATTGCTCCAGTGCTGGTTTCTACCAAGGGTCTTTGGTCTTAACTTCATTTTCAATTGAAGTGGTGACATAAGCGGTATTGCCTATGGACTGAAATGTGACAATGGTAATAGAGAAACCATGTTTGCTTTCAACGAGAGAGAGTACAGAGCCACATTTTGGGCCAGATGCCACTGAGTACTGATACCTCCCCTGAAATGTGGTGACCAATATATTGAACTGAGAACCTAAATCAGTGTTTTTTTTAATTTAGTTAAGATTCGGCTACAAAGTTGACAGCATTTTAGTCTGAACGAATGCCCATCTTCCAAAGTGGCATTGGGTTTCTCATGGTTAGCTGTCTCATGTTTTATTATGTTATGTTATTTTAAGATATGTACATCGCTGTATTGCCATTAGTACGGCATTGCTCCACTGTTAGGCTCCGCCACTCACTATACATCTAGTCAATATGAGTACAATGCATCAATAAACTAGAGTACATAAACCAGGCTACCCTCCGTGTTTGAAAACCACACACCACTTTTCGTCACAGGCAGCAATTCAATTTTTGATTGTGGAATTCGGGGACAGAACTAGCACAAAGTTAGTGACATTCGACACAATCTGTGCTTCATAAAGCGACAAGAAAGTTGCAGCCCGTCATGTTTACCTAAGTATTTTTTCTAATAGTGCACAAAGTTATTTTCTGAACAGGACTTGGATTGTAGAATGTATTTAGATGAGTTTTTAGAAATAGCTTTAAATTTGACTGATCACCTTGTTTTGACACATGGGCTACTGCAGTTAGGGACAAACTCTTTGGGCCACATGTATCAACCAATTTTGCTTTAGCAAACGGGCTGATTCGCAGAACACAAAAAAGGCTTTTTACATGTATCAAACCCTATTTTGCGATTCGGTAACCTGTTACCGAATCATAAAATGGGTTTGCGATTCTGTATTTGGAAGTGGCATGTTTAGGGCATTTGTTCAAAATACCGAATCGCAGTGGTATGTATGAATGTTTTGTGACCGTGAAGGCGGTTGCAAAACCTTAGCATTTTAGCCCCAACTTCAAGTTGGTGGTAACCCGTTCTCAAGGAACCCCTTCCCCTTTGTGAATGTTTGTAAAAGCATTTTCTAAGAGCAGGCAGTGGTGCCACCGGCCACTTTTCATTTTTCTTTTTGTAAAGCAGCCCGTTTTCTGTTAAGGAAAACAGGCTGCTATACAAAAAATATATATATATTGATTTAAAATCAATCACAGACATGGTGGTCTGCTGGCCTCAGCAGGCCACCATTTCTCTAATTTTTGCGATTCCTAATGAGTCGCAAATTGCGACCTACCTCATTCATGAGGTAGGTAATTTGTGACCCACTAGGAATCTCAGAAAGCGTTCAACACACTTTCATACATGCTATTTTGCAATTTCCTAATTGCTAATCGCAAGGATTCACAATTAGGTAATCGCAAAACTGAGTCTTCAGACATCTGGCCCCTAGTTTTTATTAGCCTAAGTGAACTGGTCTATCAATCCAAACATTTGGGCTGGGCACCTTAAATTTGGAATTTAAATTCCTGGGTATTTTTGCTTGCTTTCTAACTTCTTGCAAATCCCTTTTTGACACCTCTTGGTGACTCCTACAAAGAGCTCCTTAATGCTTAGCTTTTTTCCTTCTAATCTTGAATTTCTGTCTGGGGTGGTCTCAACTTGGATTTCTATTCATATGTGGAATTGCCATGTTGTAACCATTTCCTTTTACTCATGATGATGTTATTATTTATTCCAGAAATGTACAATTCAGCAGAGATAGGCCATGTCCTGATGTCACTCTGTAGGTAGGTGTGTCACTGACACACCCACAAGCAGCCATTATCATACCATTGAGTTGCAGCAGTTTCAGCTGCGTAATTGTCAGGGTAGCGGAAGATTAAATTAGAACGTTTCTTGTTGTGCTGCTTTGTAGTATTTATGAAACACATCAAGCACACAAAAGGGGATGGCAGGAAAACTTCCAATTTGTCTAACCACCGGCAATTGCATATGGTAGTATTCCAAACCATCGTTCTTTTTCCAACCATGCAACCTCAATTCGGACCCATTCATAAGCAAATCAGTATTGACTCTGCTACAATAGGAATAGTCGAGCACAAACTGCGAGGCCAGGTCCTCCCTCAACCTGAACACCAGCAACCTAAGACTGGTTCCACCCTGATTGTGGTTTCTTTGGATGGGTGTAACTCAGTAGCAGCTGCTGGGGCATTAAAGTGGTTGGGCAACACGGCGAAGGCAGCGCACGGGGGTGGGGGCAGTGCGGGGAAAAGAATATAAAAATGCTTACCTGCCATCTGCAGTGGTTGTGCTCTTCTGGCCTCTGCTCCTCGGCATGCCACAGGCTCCCCTACGCCAATCCAGATGCTGGTCTCTTGCTAGTAGTACCCAGCATGAGAGCAGCGCCGTGATTGGTGTGAGTGCAATAGTTAGGCGCTCACTAAGGGACTACAACCCTGTGCTTGCTCTCCACTCTACATCTCGGGTGGAGAGATCAAAGCACACATCCAGCCAAACTGTCCTGCGCATTTGATGCAGTGGCATCTCTCCTCCTCCTTCCTGCAGTTGTGTCGTGTCAGAATGGACGGCCCGCCATGCCCTTGGCTTGGTACAGGAAGTGAGCGAGGAAACCTAAAATGATAATAACCTTTGTTATTATCATTTTTAGGTCTCGCTATTCCATTCCGCAAGGAATGAATAGCGAGAATTATAGGGTTGCATCAGGAAAGCTAAACCAGCCGGCGGATTTCCACAAGTGCATGTGATCGTGAACACGCATCCGCCTGCTGGTTTAGCTTTCCTGATGCAACTCCGTCACTTCAGAGGGATCCACTCCGCCCCCTGCTGCATGCGCTTTCCATCCGCTTGCCTCTAGCGCGTTCACTTCAAAGCCATCTGTTGCTCGGCCTCACTTCTCCTCCCCCCTCCTCCCTCCTTATTACATCCCTGTTCACGGCCGCAAGGCTATGCTTCGAAGGGATCCGCAGTCCCGCCCCTAAAAGCTTCTTTCGGCGACGACTTTTCTCTCCTTCGCTCTCCTTCTCATGTTTTCTCATCCTTCTTTGCTGCACTCTGAACCCCCACCTCTTTGTTTTTCTTTCTTTTTATCTTGACCTCTGTATCTTTCTTCTATTTTCTCCCTAACTGTTTCGCTTCTCATTTCCTTTCTTTATCCTGGCTCTGCATCTGTCTCCTATGCCCATCTGTTTTGAGTGGCAGATCTCTTCAGGCAGGGGGCCAATCCCAGTGGATTGTGTGACCAGCGACACCTCAGCGCCCTGCTACATGAAGGCATCCAGATTCCGCGCCAGCTGGGAGTCACTCCTGATTACAACTGTGTTGTTGAAGAGAGCAGCGGGCATAAAAATGTAGTTGTTTTTTTCAAATTCGTTTACCTCTTTTCAAATTGGAATTTTATTACACACATTGATAAAACATCAAAATGGCAACACAGGTCTGCCACACTGTCAAGATAACCGAAAAGGGAAAATCTTGTAACTGACTTTTTTTTTTTTTTAGTGCTTCTTAGCTACTGGCATAATGATAAGCGATGGTAATTTACCCTAAAAACCTTAATGCGTAGATCATTACTGTAGTGAAATGGAAGGAAAGCTTCAATCCTGCAGAGGCGGCGCTGCATGCTTGGCTGTGCAATAGCCAGACAGAGCTTCTCGATGAGATTCCCAAGCTTCTCCCGAGATAAAAATTTCTCTCCCTCCACTTTTGCAAAGGTAATGAGGAGGTAATGAGGCTTGACGTGAATTTTTTTAGCGCTTGATTCCCTTCATTCCGTAGAAGGTTCCCATAGGATGGAGTAAGACGTTGCATGTCTATAAAAGCTGTGCTGATGGACAGGTGGAGGAGGCGAGCCATGCCGTTTGGTTTTGGATTCGGCCTTCTGTGAGCGGGGCCGCGGACGCATTCCAGCTTCTTTCAGCACTTTCAATTCACTCAAGATAGTTTCCACAAAATAAAGGCACTTTGACGATGTGCATGCCCTGTCAGGCCTGCTGACTGTTACTTTTGTCACCTCACGGATACTAAACGCTAACCTCTCCCTGGCACCTTGTCTTCCTCTTTTTTTCTTCTTTTTTCCTTTTCTTCTTTTCTTTTTCTTTTTTTTTTAAAGCAATACGCTGTTGTGCCCCTCTGCCCTCTCTTAGACCCATTTTTTGTGCCCTTCTGACCCTGTTAGACTCATTTTTTGTGCCTTTCTGCCCCTATTAGATTCGTTTTTTCCCATTTTTCTGCCCTTCTGCCCTCTGTTAGACTCGCTTTTTTGTGCATTTCTGCCCCTGTTAGACCCGTTTTTTGTGCCCTTCTGCCCCTGTTAGACTCGTTTTTTGTGCCTTTCTGCCCCTATTAGACTCGTTTTTCCCGTTTTTCTGCCCTTTTGCCCTCTGTTAGACTCGCTTTTTTGTGCCCTTCTGCCCCTGTTAGGCTTGTTTTTTGTGCCTTTCTACCCCTATTAGACTCGTTTTTTCCAGTTTTTTGCCCTTCTGCACTCTGTTAGACTCGCTTTTTTGTGCCCTTCTGTCCCCTGTTAGACTCGTTTTTCCCTTGTTTTTCTGCCCTTTTGCCCCTATTAGACTCGTTTTTTGTGCCCTTCTGCCCCTGTTAGGCTCGTTTTTTCCCCCTTGCAACCCCAGCATCACTCAGCGCAACCCCAACATCACTCAGTACAACCCCAGCATCAGTCAGCTCAACCCCAGCATCACTCAGCGCAACCCCTGCATCACTCAGCGCAACCCCTGCATCACTCAGCGCAACCCCTGCATCACTCAGCGCAACCCCAACATCACTCAGCGCAACCCCAACATCACTCAGCGCAACCCCAGCATCACTCAGCGCAACCCCAGCATCACTCAGCGCTATGCCAGCATCACTCAGCGCAACCCCTGCATCACTCAGCGAAACCCCTGCATCACTCACCGCAACCCCTGCATCACTCAGCGCAACCCCTGCATCACTCAGCGCAACCCCTGCATCACTCAGCGCAACCCCAGCATCACTCGGCGCAACCCCAGCATCAATCAGCACCACCACATTATCAATCAGCACCACCACATTATCACTCAGCACCACCACAGCACCACTCAGCACCACCACAGCACCACTCAGCATCACCACATCATCACTCAGCGCTACCCAAGCACCCAAGCATCACTCAGCAGCACCACATTATCAATCAGCACAACCACATTATCATTCATCACCACTACAGCACCACTCAGCGCCACCACAGCACCACTCTGTACCACCACAGCACCACTCTGTACCACCACAGCACCACTCCGCACCACCACAGCATCTCTCATCACCACCACAGCGCCACTCAGCACAACCACATTATCACTCTGCAACACCACAGCACCACTCAGCACAAGCCCAGCACCACTCAACACCACCCAGAACCACCACAACACCACCACTGCGTCACTCATAACCACCACAGCTTCACTCTAAACCACCACAGCACCACTCAGCACTACCACAGCATCACTCAGGACCACCACAGCACCACTCAAAATCACCACAGCTTCACTCAAAACCACCACAGCACCACTCAGCACCACCACAGCATCACTCAGGACCACCACAGCACCACTCAAAATCACCACAGCTTCACTCAAAACCCCCCCAGCACCACTCAGCACCACCACAGCATCACCCAGGACCACCACAGCACCACACACAACCACCAAAAATTCAATCAACACCACCCAGCACCACCACAGCACCACTCACCACCACCACATTATCACTCAGAACCCCCACAGTATCACTCAGCACCAACAAAGCACCACTAAGCACCATGCAGCATCAGTCAGCACCACCACAGCACAACTCAGAACCAGCGGCGTAACTAGGGGTGTGCGGGGAGTGCGGACCGCACCGGGTGACACCATCATATGGGGGTGACACCATGACACCCTTGCCGTTTTCATCAGCCCACTGCTCACACTACACGTGTTTAAAAACGCCCACCGCTACGTGCTTAAAATGCACTGCCACTGCTGTTTCTTCTTCATCATCACCAGCACGTTAGGAAGCGCCCGGGGATGGGGCATGGCGGAGCGTGACTCCTCTGTGCCTGGAGCCGAAGGCAGAGAGAGACAGAGCGAGTGGGCGCGTTGCATCCCAGCAGTGCCCTGTCCGGCCTGCTAGTCTCTGCAACTGTCAGAAAGCCGTCCCGGGCCCACTGCGCTTGGCGTATGATGAAAGCTGCAGCCTCTTGCCTCAGTCTGGTGCTCGCAGGGAGGCAAGCGCTGTAATCCGACTGGGCCCTGCGAGCTGAGTCAGGCGCAGCGCTTTCTAGTTTTACGGATGCGTGCCATCGGAGTTTGTATTGCTTTTGGAAATGCTGTATAACATTGACTTGTGGTAGAGCATAGGCACATCGCACACTAAATCTGAAAAAAAAGTTTAAAAAGTGTAAAGTGTTCTAGTTCCTCGTAGTACAGGAGTCATGTCTGCTTATTTCGTAAGGACGGAAGACTCAGCTGATTGTTGAACCTTGACCCCCAAGCTATTCTAAGACCTTTTAAGCAGGTCCTCAACTGCCTGATGATGATCTATCTGATTTTCGCCGTGTAAGAGTTGTTTCTCTTCCCATTGTGCCCCCTTGGCTACTGTCTTATGGACTGGTTAGCATATTAGATAGATTGCAAAACAGAATTGAAAACAAAACATTTTTTAGCTAAAGGGTCTCCGATTAAGAAATTCGCAGTGGAGTCCAGTTAAACAGAAAAGAGGCGCGTTGAACTCTTCGAAGCAAGGCTCGGAGGGGTGATAGGCTGTGTTTTTCATCATTCAGCTATGAAGCCCTAACACTACGCGGTACTGTAGAACGGGTATTGTTTTCTAGATGAAGGTATTGTATGGGCTATAATCCAGAGTGATGCAGAGTGTAGAGCCACAGTTTGTCTGTTGCCAACCTTTAGACATGACTCAATTGCTTTTTCTACAAATTAGGTTGATCATTGTTTATAGGTCATTTAAAAAGATATAAGGCTCTTTCTTTTTTTGTTTTTTGTTTTATATAGAGCAAACTCGACACAAAGGCATTGGAGCGCTATACATGACCACCAGTTACAAAACACATGGTTCTATCAATGTTTTTTTTTAGGCACAAGGCGAATAATGGAAACACATTTCATTAAAGGAAGTACAGAGATCAGAAAGTGAGCCATAGACAGGTCAGAGCGTTGCGACTTGTGAGGCTGTTTGTTTATCAGAGGAGGGAAGGGGGTTTATGTGCAGACTGCAGAGCATTTCTGTATTGAAGCTGTCAGGTCTCGGACCTGCAGGGAATAGGGGCAAATGAGAGGCGGGGACTGAGGGTGGCAAGGGACGGGGCAATGTGGGGGTTAGCACTGAAACCATTCTGTATGGCGCCGTTATTTGGCACTGGCGGACTCGGTGTTGGTCCATCATGGATTCATGGGGTAAGTCGTGAGGGGGTGACACCATGAGTTACCCGCACTGGGTGACACCAACCCTAGTGACGCCACTGCTCAGAACCACCACAAAACTACTCAGCACCACCACAGCAACACTCAGCACTCCACCCTCCAACTCCACCCTACAAATCCACCCTCCAAATCCACCCTCCAACACCAACTACACCCTCCACCCTCGAAATCCACCATCAAACAACAGACTTAAAAAACAAAACCACAATCAAACTCCACCCTCCAAATACAAGTCCACCAAGTTATTTGCAAAAGTTTTACCAATTACCATTATACATTACAATAACTTTTATTTAAAAATTAATTCATACATTTCATTAGAAGACATTGTTATTTGTAATATCAATACATATAAGTCACATACAAACAACACATATTGTATTACAATTGCAAAAGGTGTCACATTAAAAAAATTAAAATTATTGGCATTGTAAAATACAAAACTATTAATTCCTATATTTTCACTATTAAAAAACATAAATAAAAATAAATATTATTTACAATACCAAAACATCAAACTTTCCTAATGCGAGACCTATTGCATTGCAAAGGCTTGTTATTTATTTTTCACTGCTGAAAAGCAGTAGGGCGACGCTTCTCTGCCTTAGCAGAGGAGCCGCCGCAGGTGTAGCTTGGCTCTAGAGGCACAGTGAGCACAGGACCCACATCTGGTCATACCCCTTCATACTCAGTGAAGACCATCAAACACACAAAAGGGGGTGGGTGGCATGCTAGCAATTTATCAAAACGGGGGTGGCATTGTGGGCAAAAGAACTATGGGTAGACTGCGACCCTGACCAATGGCTAGTGGTTAGACTAATTGCAGGTATCCCTCCCATCACCTTCTTCCTGTTTGACGTACTGCCATAAGCAGTAAGGGTATGCCCAGACGTGGGTCCCCTGTTCACTGTGCCACGGGAACCAAGCCACACCCGATTAACACACCCCATCAATAAGGTCAATGCCATTCTTCCTTAAGAATCTCACCTTTATGAGTGCACAGGTACGTTTGATGATAGGAGGGCATTGCAGAAGCAAGCCTTTACAGACATTGGAGGACTGGGAGGATTGAGAGAAGTGAGAGTTAAAAGGGGAGGGTAAGTTACTAGGGTATCTGTTTGGGGGGATTGATCAGAAAATTACAGGTGGTGCACTGCAAATCACCAACTAGCAAATGGCTTATTTGCCCCATTCTGACTCAGAAATAGAAGAAGGCATGAAAGGGGCATTCCCCTCCTATTTGAGAGTTGCAATGCGTTGTAGGAATGATTTGCAACTACAATTGTGATTTCAACCATTGAAAAGATACAAACACCGGACTTGGGGTGGTAACCAATTCACTTTAGTACAGTTTCCACTTTGTGAATATGGTGGGCATCCTCAGAGAAGAGCAGACAGAGGTCCATGGGGCCATTGCATATGTCACCGTCACCGATGTGACTCCTTTCATCTGCACACTTTTTAAGTAAGCCTTTGTCACTTTAACAGACGTGGGCTGCCTTGAAACAATTCCCATTTAAGGAATATGAAAGCAGAGGCAGACATCTGCTGTTCCCTGCAGGCCTCCTTCCTTTCATCTGAAGACAATGCAAAGGGTTGCAAAATGGCTCCTTCATAAATATTAATGAGGCAGGACGTTTTGCAAGTTACTGTGAATGTGCAATTTGTAATGTGAATGGTTAGTGGTTTAGGTGCATCTCAAAATTAAGCACAGTCGATATGCAATAAATATTGACTGGTTTGGATTGCAGACTTAGTATATCAGGCCTGTAGTTCTGAACTCTGGGTCTATGGCTGTAGGTCTGTGAGCTAAGCCCAGAATGTGTTGGGGGTCTGTGAGCTAAGCCCAGAATGTGCTGAGGTGCAACCTTAGAAGTGGGAGGTAGACTGCACAGTAGTGAACATATGAGGTCAGCCTAGAAGTGGCTGTGGCCTATGGGGACATTCCATTTGTGCCTAAGGCGAACCCTATGAGTCTGACGTAAAACCACAGCAGTGACTCAGTGGGGTGAGTCCAGAAGCAGCGGAGGTGCCTGCGGCCTTGGGACTGTGAGGAAGACACTACCGTAGTGGGTATTGATAAACCCAGAAGCAGGTAAGGCGCACCCTTAGGAATGAGATGTAGATTCAGCGCAGTGTGTCTATGAGGTTGATCCAGAAATCTTAGGAGTCTTAAATAGACATCACAGGAGTTTGTCTATGGGTCTCTTAAGTGGAGGACACCAGTTGTTTCCCAGGTGGACAACAGAGGACTGAGAGAGGAGTATATTGTGGGGAGGAGAAAGGAATTTAAGACCAGAACTTTGGTGACAGACGATCAGTGGTTTTGGTTCTAACAGGCCCAAACAAGGAAGATGCAACCGAAAGTCACCTTTCGAGCACAGCCTTTTGAGGTATAATATGCCGGCGATGGAGTGTAGGTCTGTGCTCACTACAGTCTGTCATATAAAATGTGTAAACTGTAACTCTTTCATGAATAGGGGCGGATTGCACGTAAAACTTTGCAAAAGTCATGATAACTATTGCAAAGTATGTTTCAAAGAGTTACAAAATATTTAAATGACCAGAGAGGTGCTCTTATCCTGCTTTAGGCCTCTGTGCGTAGGCGTAAAATGGGGGGAGGGGAGTAACAGATAGAGCACATGCACTTTATATTAGTTTATTGTTACCCGTCACTAAGTGGGTCTATACGAAATTCACCAACAAGTGACAAAGGAGTTCTCTATGGCATGCACATGGTACAGGTGCTCATGGCAGATGTTCTATATGATACGATGGAGCATCAGAGAGGCGACAGGCCAGCATGACCTGTGTAGAGCCAGTGAATATTGCTCTAAGGTGTCTTTCCATGAGTGACAGAGGAGCAGCTCACAGTTTGCATGGATACTGGCAGCTGAATTAAGGATCTAACCAGCATGACCTACCAACATACATATCCCTTGTGAAGGCTCTCTAGAGTCTACCCAAAAACGATACCGGGCAGTCTTTAGGCATGCACTGGTTACAGGCAAATGTGGCGAGAAGCTTGCAATCCAGTAAAGACACTTGTCAGCAAGAGACAAACAAGACAAGTTACAACTCAACATAGCGATGGCCACAAAGCTTGCACAATAACACTCACCGCCCTATCATGCAGACTAGAAGTGCAGGGCATATTTCAGTTGTTGCTTGCTGGGATCCCTTGGGTGTGGCCAGACTTTGGTTGTCGGTGAAAGAGCTAGGAAAAAGGCACTGCAAAAGATGGGAATGTGGAAGGAGAAAGGGCGAGGGATAGGTGGGAGGGAGGGACGGAAGCAGTAAGGCTCAGGTCACAAGGACGCTTTGCTGAAGTGAGCCGGAATTGGGGCGAGTATCTACGGCGCCCCAAAGGGGCCAAAACCAAAGTGCCAGTTATAACTAAATGAACTCTAGTTGAAGATGACCAAAGGACTAATAACCCTATAAATAATTAACTTGTGATTTCAACGTATTTTGTTTTATTGTAATCAGGTGGTTGCAGCACAGATGAGCCCCATCACCAATGCCTCTTTTGCCCAAGAAGACATTGCGCCTAAATCAAAACGTCACTCATGAAATCCGCAGTAAATGCCTGCGTTCATGGAATGCCTTGGATTGGACAACTTCATGGTTAATGGCGGCACAGCTCGGCCGGCCAGAGTGGGAAACGTCTGCTCCCTGTCTAACCACATCCATCACGGTTGCCCTTTAACCTCTTCCATGCAGCACAAATATGTGCTCTCTTTCTGAGATCATCGTGTAATTGTTTCCCAAATGTATGTAAGTTATTCCTTAAACTCAACAGCTGCAGAGCCGTCCCTGTCGATCACTGCAAACAGCTGTATCTGCACATGCCTGGCAGACAGAGTAAAAGCGGTAAAAGCGGCTTGTCTGGTGTTTAAGTAGTGTCTGACGCCCTCACTTTCAAGCTTCCCTCCACGTGGCCGCCTCCTAGAACCCTGACGCACTTCCGTGACAAGGATCCATAATCAAGGCACTGTGTTTGATCAGGCAGTGATATTCGAAGAGCAAGAAGACGACCATTAAGTCTCTAGATGCGATTAAACGTTCAAGACTGGCAAACATGTCACCAGCACAAGATAGTTAAGGTGTATAGAACTATGTTTGGAAAATGATGTTGCAAACTATATATATTAACAAAGGCTCCCTAGGTCCACCCTAATGGGAAAAAACGCAAGGACAACAAAAACCTCCAGACTGCGAATGCCTGCCTTATTCCGGTCCATGCACCGAGAGGCCGCATTTTACCGCGAAGTACCATTGTACTAAATCTAGTCTGGATCAGGACCAAAATACATCAGTCACAGACTCTTCACATTCGTCCCCCACTGACCTTCGAGATCGAGCAACAGAACATCACTTTACAAATATATATATTTATTAAGGGTTTGGCACAGCGTGACTATTACACCAGAAGTCATATTTACTAACCCTGGCCGCTGTACTACGCTACTTTTGCGTAGTTTGCGCTACTTTGCACTAAGCCAATTGCACATAGCACAGTGCAAACACGTGCAGGGTAGCATAGCGGTCATTTTTTGCTTGCTTGTGGTCCTCAATGTCAAGTTGGCGACCGCGAGCGAGCAAAATGACATCCCGGCGTGACTTTTTCCTCGTTCACGATTAGCAACATCAAGTTGCCGATCGCGAGCGGGAAAATAAACCTCCCGGCGAGATTCTAAAACGCGGGGAGGTCAGGTTTCTAATTGTGAGTGGTTGCGTATGCTCGCGACTGCTCGCGATGGGAAACCACCAGTCCGCGTTGAGAAAGCTGCCGCTCGAGTAGAAATCTATTTGAGCGGCAGAAAACGACCGCTTGCACTGTGCAAGATGCAGTTTGCACTGATTGCACAGTGCGGACAAGCATCCGTCACTGTGCAATCAGTGCGAACAGCATTTTGCACAGTGCACTACGCAGTTTGCGTTGCGCGCGTAGTGCGAAGTGCACTTCGCGTAGTTACGCGTAGCGCTACTACGCGAACTAAACCCAGGGTTAATTTTTGCGCCGTTCAAATGATTTCCTCTGACGCTTCGCCTCCGAGATTTCTGATCACAATGATGTGTTTTTCGGAGTGGTCCATTTCGTTCCTGGGGGAGGGGGTTAGCCAGACTTCTGAGCTCATCAGAGACGCGTATTGACGGATCTCTGGCCCGGCCACGCCCCCAGATCGTCACTTTGATGTGCCTCATTCAGGAAATTGAATTGGGTAGCACCCTGACTGTTAAAGTCTTGATCCTCGTGAACACCCTATCGTCCTTTATTAAGCTCAGGAGTTCTCAAATGCATTCCCACAAGACTTTAAATACCCACCTAGTAGGATAGGATAGCCAAATTTCCTTTATCACTTCGCAGAACACTTTGGATGCGGGTATGCACTCTTCATGTATGGGGACATTTTGCGCATGCGGATACATGTTGCGCATACGCATACACCAGATGATGACTTTTGTTAGGGAACACAAGGGAACTATGAGTCCTGAGGCAGGTTTCTGGTGTTTAATTATAACCCCATTCTGCGCTATAACCTAATGAACATTTTTCACAATTTACTTAAGTAGTTTTACAATTATACAAACATATTGGGGGGGTGGGCTTAGAAATAGGTACAATAAAGTTACCTAGAACTATGAAAACACCTTGACAGGACCCTTTGCATGGGGGACACTTTTTTGTTGCAGTTGTATGTAAAGTAAACTCTCCTCAAAGATATTGGAGAGTTTTACATGAGCACTTTACATGACTACAAATAATATTATAATAGGTCACATTTGTTTTTCATGCACAGGGAAGTTAAATGATTTGCCCTGAATCACAGGATGTTGAATCATTGCCAAGACTCAAAGTGGTTCTTCATTTCCAAAGTCAGCAGCTCTGACCATAATGCCACATCCACCCCCCATCAGTGGTGGCCCATCAGTGTGGGCATCGGGGCTTCACCCATCCCTTCTTCCAGTGCATGATGAGTGTCTGTCAGACTGATCTTCCTAACACATTATGTCAGGGTCAGGTAGCCAGGCACATAACATGTTCTAATGCCCAGACGTCAGACAGCAAAGATTTGCTGACTGAAGATCTATCAGCCCTTAGGGCAGTGACATCAGCCCAACAAGTCCTGTGAGTATCCTTCCCCTGATAATGAGGGAGAGCGTCACTTTTAGATCCAGCCCTGAGCGCTTTAGGTTTCCGCCCTCACGAGCCCAGTGCTGACTGTCAATCAACAAATCCTCTCACCACGTTTCCCAGCCTATCAAGAGAGTGGGGTAAGTTGAGAAAGTCTCAATGATAGCACCTCAAGCCAAGTTAAGAAGGGTCCTCCTCTGATTAGCTGATGTTTAACAAGGTTGGCCAAAGATAGGAAGTGGTGGGATCTTCTGTTTATGCTACATGTTCTGTAGTGTAGTTCCTATATCCCCAATAGGCTCTGCGCATTGGAATAACATAAACAGCAGTGTAGACGTAGGACTGAGGTCATCTAGGTCTCTACTGACTATGTTAGACTTAATTAGTTTTGCCAGCTAGCTCAGAGGTCACTAGAAACTTTCTCGAATGTTCAGGAAAGGGTTAACCGTCCTGATTTAGACAAGAAGGGATTAGTTTCTGACAACCGCATAAACATGACAACTTTGCTCCCTCAGAATAAAGAGTGTATCTCTAGAGTTGTGTGAAAACAATAGACAGCTATTTAACTCAGTCAATCGTGCATGCTTTATTTCACCAGAGTTCAGAGAAATAGAGAGAGACGGGCGTTTTCAATAAAAGGTGTTATTTTATTGAGCAGTCTTCTTTCTCATGCAAGAGAAATGAATTGCCACAATTGCAGTACTTATTATAAAGTGAAGTGCGTACAGTAACAGCTGGGTTCTCGGGCAAGTAGAACGTCGCTCCGCTCCCCACCACCTAGATAGAAATACAACACCCACTCCACGTATTTATGTCCATCATTACTAAAAAATAAGCAATATTACACATACGATGCATGTGTGTTTTCCAACCCACCCCAAAATACATAATTGCATTTGAAATGGTGTATGGTTTATACACGAAAATGAGTATTGGTACTGTACATTTTACAAGCAGGGTTATCATTCAGTTAAATGCATATATATCAGCTGAATGAATTGCGAAAATGACACATGAAATGGCTCTGTATACAGAAGAGAAGGTCAAGACCATTTCATCACATATTTATACGATAATGTACATGTGCTAGAGGCTGAGGTAAAATATTGTCTCTAATGTCTCTAAAAATAGAAGCTCTGTTCTCTAAGAATAGTTCTAATTTAAGCAGAGTACCATGTGCCGGAAAAAATGGTAAATATTTTTGATTTGAAAGAAAAATAATTTCGCTTTCAGGGGAAAAAATAGTTCCAAATGTTTTCAGTTGCTTTGTTTAACAGAACTGAAGGCCAAATTCAGAGTTCAGGGAACGCTGTGTGCTTGTTGTTTTTAAAAGTTATTCTCGTTGTTCAGGGGAGAGCATCATATCAGACAGGCTTGCAAAAAATTGGCCTACAACATCAGGTGAAAGTTTGACCAAGTTTGAAAATACTGTAACTGTGCAGTTCTGTGCGTGATTGCTATCATCGATGTGTGGATCAGTAATGCTCACAGAAGGTTGTACCTGTTTGGTGCTGCTTTCCTCTCATACTTCACCGCCACCTACTCATAATGGTGAAGTCTCAACGAATGCCGTCATCAGAATAGGTAGCCGCTGGGGACAACACATTGCATGAGTCGTTAATGGACAAAGCAAAGTATTGATATCCATTGGTACTGCTGATGGTAGTGTAAGACAGACGTCCAACACGCATTCTTCTCTGCATAGCAGACATCCAAGCTCAGGTAAGATGCAATCCTGCCAGATTGGTCTGAATGAAAGAAACCAAGTTGTACTCAGATCTCTTAGCCGGGCTAATTCGAGGACCTTAGTGATACGGTCTCAATATCGTATTGCTAGGATCGTTTCTTCCATCGTTGCCGGAGTCTGGTCTGTGGATTGGCTTGCCATATCGGAGCAGAAGGAACAAAAATAAAATTCCTGGTACGAGTCCCAAAATTAAAGGTAGGCCGCCAAAGACAGAATGGACAAAATTCTCAAAGATGCCCAGAACTGTTTCAAATGGTGTTACCAGTCCCGAAAAAAATTGTCTTAAATACATGTGCGATGCCACTGGTATCAGATATGTTTAAAATTTGACTTAACATATCTACGAAATGCATGGGGCAATTTGTCGTTAAAAGGGTATGTATCTCTGCCGTTGTCCTTGCAACTTGCAGATCATACGTTTCTTTGGATGAGGTCAGCGGCACAGTAGTCTGTAAAAGAATAGACTTCATTCTGCTTAAAGTATCAATTCGAATAGAAGAGATATTCACATAAGGCCATATTGCCGCCTCCATGTCTGGATTGCTGTTTGGATACAATACTTGCATACAGCAAACGACCCTGGAAGTAACAGTTACGAGATAGCAATCTCCTGGCACCATTCCACAACAGCTGTGGTCATTTATTAAAACGTAGCTACCGTTGGAAAGCTGTCTGAAAAATGGTTCTATCTGTGTTGCAGGAGTGCCTTGCAGGTGACATGAAATTTTATTTGAAGACCCTTCGCAGGCTCCATGCAAGTTAATACCTTGACACAGAAGTGTACCGCTTAGTGATTTTTTACAATTATTGCCACTAAGGAATACCTAATTTTTCCCTTCACTATAACATACAAGGTAAATCCCAGGTTGATTTGATGTATCCTTTACCCAACCTTTCATACTGGCCTGCTGGTATATATTCTTGGCAATATTTAAACAGGAAAGTTGTTATCAGAATTGTAATTGTTCCGTGTATTATCCATTCAATGACAGGTCTCTCTGACATTGTCAATGGTAATCTCTCAAGTTTTTCAATGCTCAGAATCGTATAGTCTGCTCCTTTCTGTGCCAAACTGATTTGTTTATCAGTAAGGTTAAAGATAGAAAATAATGACGTTATGTTGATTAGACGCCATGGCACGTAGCCTGAACGTAGGTTTTGCAACGTCCAGCCTAGCTGTACAATAGAACGCAATTGGGACTGACCATGTTGTAACATTAGCAAGTCTTGCTCTATTATATCAAAGGCAGATGATACAATACTGTCCAGTGAATATATTCTGGAAGACAGAGTCGTTAACCCATTGTCCACTACAGAAAGTGATTTTTCCAAATTTATACGATCAATTTCTCGTATTTCTTCTGCTGTTTCAATTTGCATTACTTTCCAAGCTTTGTTGTATGCAGTGTATATACCGGCCACTATGAAACGTTTTTGACGCTGTTTGCGAGGTCCCAGTATGAAATCTCACAAGTCAGCGCCTTCTTTAAGTAAAGTCAAGTGTTGCTTAATTTCAGCCAGTGTGGATTTCTGTAGCCACTCAAGGCATAATTTCCCTACACTGTATGTTGTAACTATCCCTGGATGTTGTCTCTGGGAATAACTTGGGTCTGGCCTGGTCAGTTTGAACCCCTGTCTTTTGTTCAGGAATCTATCTTGACAGTTATTTGTGTCTGTGGGCCAGATCAACCCTTTTTTCCAATCAGGATTTGTTCTGTTTTGGTGAAAAATATGGGATACGTCTATTTCCACATCCGTAGTACTATTACTATCAGGTATGGGCTTCGGAATAGACAGTTTATTTAAGTCTTTTATCTTAGCTAAACCAAGACAAGTAGTTTGTTGAATGGTATCATTCAGGAATATTATTTGTTCTGGGATCATGCAGGCTCTAAATGATGATTCTAGACCTTGTACCTGCCAGTCTTTTGTCCCCCCGATGGTTTTTGTTTCAATAATATTTTTCCAAAATTCAAAACCAAATGTAGACATTTTGTCATAAAATTTTTCAGAATAAATCAGTTTAGTATTTGTTAACATTGTTTTCATTTCTGTCTTATTTAACATTCTTAAATAAAACGTTTCTGTTTCACTGTTGTTAAACCCTGAGAAGCATGGAAATTTCTCATAAAATGTCTTCAAACTTCCTTTTGGTGGAGTTGGACAATGTTCCAATTGATTATAAGTAAAAACATTCCTAGGTTGTGCAGATGTATGCAAATAGTGATGACCATAGTGATTGTAACAGTATAATTCTTCATAATTTGATGAACCCTGTAAATAATCATGTTCTGTAAATTTAGCTGACATTACTAAATCTGACATACTATTATTAATATTTTCAAAGTCCCAATCATCAGTAAAAGAACTTGGTATCACAAAATCACTTAAGGAAACCTTAAACTGGTGTGGATACATCAAGAGCTCAATCGGGCCATGCATTTCATAGTCAGTTCTGTCCCATGCTATACCCCCAGGTATTGGGTTGGCTGTGATGTTCACTGATGATAGTTCTCTTTTCTCGATGTGAGAGGATCTGTGAGACTTTAGGACCAAGTTGATGTTCTGACTTGCTGTGTCCATTGTACTATATTTTCATCAATGAATTTACCCAAGTATAAGACCATGATGAGCCAAAGCAGGAGGAACAGTACACCTAACACAGTCCAAAATTCAATCCACGGTGAAATCAGATATGTTTCTTTTAGTTGGTGAAAAAGCTTGGTTATTTTTTCTTTGAAATTTTTTGTTGCTGGCTTATCTCCATGTTCACTTGGAGCATCGGAAAAGTCATCAAAGTTGATAAAATAGCCAGATGCAGTTCTGTCAATTGGTGGGATTGCTTCCGGATTTCCATTGATCTTTGCATTTTCATTGTTACATTTGTACAGTCTGAGGCTACATCGTTGTAGATCGGTGTATCATCAGGAATTGTTGTAATTTGGGTTTCAAGAGGCACAAGTTCCATGGCTTTGTTGCAAAGTCCTTTTTTATTTACTGCAGGTTTATCGAATGTGATTAGTCTCTCAGTTTGAACCTCTTGGATTGTAGCAAAGTTTGGTCTTCTGCTATTTCTTGGTAGTCCACTGGGCCTGCTATTTATTATCGGCCACATGTTTGTGGTTTCACCAGGTCGATGGAAACAATTCTGTTTTCCTTTTTACCAGCAAGTGGCGGTAGTACTACTGATCTTGTTCCGCTGATAGCTAAGACAGGTACTGCTTTCTATAAGAAGGCCCAAATTCCTTCTTCACCGCGATCTTTTCTCTGACCAGATCCCCAATCTTTGGAATCCAGACAGGTCTTGCTGGGACAGGTGGTTCTTCAGTGGTTGTTGGCTTAAACGTTATGTTACTTAGACTCTTTCTTGTTTCATTCAAGTCCTGTAAAACAGCCAAACGATCTTTGATATCAAAAGTTTTTTCTTCTACCACTGAAGTTTGACGATCCAGATCCTTGATAATCATTCTAGTACCAAACAAAAGTTCATACAGACTGATACCTCCTAGAGAATTTCTTGGCATGTTATTAAGACTACGTTGGACACTTATTAGATGTTTGACCCACCCATCACCCGAACCTAATACCCTTGCTGTTATAGATTGCTTTATGTCACGGTTTTTTCTTTCCACTACCGCATTTCCCTCAGGTTGGAAGGGAGAAGAGTACCGCAATGCAATGCCCATGCTGGTCATGGCCTCTTTGTAAGCTCGAGAGCTAAACGCAGGACCCTGGTCAGATGTAGCATGCCAATTGCGTATGTGCCGATAAAGACTCGCAAATCTTTTATAACAGTTCTGGCATCAGCCGAGCGCTGGGGCCACATTTTTAAGTGAATTCAGTCTTAATATTTATGGGGACGCATTTCTCCGGCTGGATTTCTGCGTATAGATCACCTGATGCTTTCTAATAAAGGTGTCCTGGCAATAGTCTGGTCCGGTTCACAACTGAGATCTCTGTTGCAGTCTGGACAATCCATTGCAAATTTGTAAATCTGCAAGCTCATCCCCGGCCACCAGTATTCTGATTGTAATTCTATTAGAGATTTCAAGATCTCTTGGTGCCTCGGACCCAGTCCCATGTGTGCGTCTTCAATCAAGAAATGTAAATGTTGTATACTTGTAAAGCGCACAGCTGCCCACACCGCGGGCGTCCCAGCGCTGTATACTGCTGGGGAACCCGTTTTGGCTTTCCCTGTGAGATGGTCCCTTCTGGGCACCCCCAAGGTGAGACCAGGCATCCCCGGCGTTGAATGGGCCGTTGTGAAGATTAAGCAAGCTATTGCCCAGAGTTGCAGAGTGGGACCCAAGGTTAGAGTAGGCGCCGAGGCGAGAATTATCAGGCCCGCGGACATTTTGACCCAAGACCCTGCCGCGATGGGAATCGAACCCTGGTCCCGGGCCAATCTCAGCTTCTGGGTCTGCCGCCTCTAACCATTGAGCCACACGTCTCCACAAAACTCTCCGGTTCATGTTTGGAATTACTCTATACCCCACTCCAGGTATTCGAGCAAAAGGAACGGAGTTTGCATCAATTATGTATGTATTACTGAGTGGATAGTTGAGAGGTAATGCTGTATAATCGCCTTTTGACGACGCTTTTACCGCCAGCATGGTTTCTCCATCTATGTGTTTTTTAGAACGCTTTTTTGTGGCTACGGAAGCCGGTTGAACCGCTGCCGCTGTGGCTCTGTTAGCCAATGAATTCCCTGCAACGTGAACGCTATCACGTTGATGACTCAGTGTATGTATCACGTGAGTCTTTTGTAGTTCTTTCTGCAAAAGAACTACTTGTTCCCAAAGCGTTTTATACTTTATTGTGGCACCTGTGTCATCTTTTTAACCGTTTTTTCTCCATGTCTGCATGTCACTGTTGTATGACTTGACGCAGTAATGCGAATCGCACACTATTAGTGTGAAGAATTCGCAGTCGGCATTTTCAAGCGCCATCTTTAAAGATCTTATTTCAGCTCGCTGAGCTGAACAGTTTCTGAGTGATTCAGTTTTGGTAATCCTCGGTTTGAATTTACCAGAGCGCCAGCGACCTTTAACAATCGCGCACCCTGCATTGTCGGACTTTTTCTCTACATCATAATGGTGTGCAAATCTGTCCATATAGATTACACAGGTATATTGGTCGAGAGGCAGAATTTCGATTGGCAGAGGATATTCTTGTTCGTATTCTAGATCATCTAGTTTTTTCATTTTCGGCTCAAAATAGTATTTCTCGTCTTCTGTAGCAAGAGAATTTTCCCATTGTATCCATTTTAGATCTAATGCCACTGTATTCAGATTGCGTGGACTTGTTAATGCCTCAAGAGCTGATTCTGCTGTATAAACAGTTATACTCTTGCCTTGGGCTAGGGCTCTTTCTCTTGCTACAGCAGTTTGAACCGCTGTCAGAATTTTTTCTGTAGAACTGAATTTTATTTCAGCCTGAGTGTACAAATGTGATTTGTAAGCTATAGGTACCGTTTCTCCCTCATTAGAGGTCAGGTATGTGAATCCGCATCTTCCTGGGATGACTCGGATTACAAGGTTGCGTACGTTTTCGCGAGTTTGCAATTTTGTTTTAGCTAACATGTTGTTTGTAATGATCTTAACATTTCTGTGTGTTTCTGAGTCCAATGTATTGGTTTGAAATCAGGTTTTATTAATTCATAGAGAGGCTTAACCCTCTCTGCATAATTTAGAATGTATGTTCTACCGAAATTCAGGAAGCCTAGTATTGATTGTAGATTTTTCAGCATTTTTGGTGCTTGGAGTACTGCACACTTCTCTAGGAAGTTGTCTGCCAGGCTTTTGCCTTCACTTGATAATTCATATCCTAAAAATAGGACTGTTAGATGGGAAATTCTTGACTTTTTAAAGTTGAATTTGTAACCCTCTGATGCGAACCCAAGAATTGTGCTGTTCACTCTTTTTAAGTGAGTCTCCAGGTCATCGTCTGTAAGATAGATGTCATCGACATATGATAATGCCTCATCATCATATATTTGTAGTAATTCTGTTACCCTTGCTGAGAATAATCCTGGGCTATTCTTGAATCCCTGTGGGAGTCGGCAAAATTGTTTTTGCAACCCCATTATTGAGAAAGCGGTCAAATACCTGCTTTCAGGTGCAATGTTTTGACAGAAGAATCCATTAGAGATATCTAATGTTGTTTTATATTTTTTGCGCATGATGTTGTTCCTTAGTGCTGCACTGTGAGAGTTTTGTACTGCAAAATTTTTGCAGCAGGAGTTTAAATGTCGGTAGTCCAAAACTAGGCGATATGAATCGTCTGGCTTGGAGACAGGAAACAAAGGAGTGTTCATTTGTGAGGTGCATGTTTCAATCACCCCTTGATATTCAAGTTGATCTAAGATCTCCCTGACTTGCTTTTTAGCTTCTTGTTTAACTGGGTACTGCCTTTGTGCAGTGGGTTGATTTTTTAACTGGATTTTGTGGGGAGGAGAGTCCTCATCCCATCCTACATGATTTTTGTATAATGCAGGGGCTTGGGCCACTGACCATTTTCTTGCGATGGTGTATTTTTTATGAATTGGAATATGATTTGAGAAGGCAGGCATAATCATTTCTTCGCCATGAGGGCACTCCCTGACAAACTCTGGTGGCCAGTCTTTTTCAACTAACAGGATGTCATAGCCTTTAGAAAGATTCTCCCAAAAGAGACCTTTTATTTTCCTAGTTTTATCTCCCTCTATACGTAATGTTATTTCATATAGTTTATGGGGCACGCTAACTCGTGTGTCTGCAGTTTCCACCTAAATGTATTCATTTGTGTCCACTGTCTCCAGAAGATTCATCAGGATCTTGCGAGCTATGGTCACTTCTGCTGCGCTGTCTAGCATTGTCTGGGCCCACTCTCTGTTTTTCAGTCGTGTCCTCAGAATCCTGGGCATGTTTGATTTTAATACTTGCTACCTTCTTTCTGGGAAATTGTGATTTTTTACTTTGATGAGCAGGTTCTTTGTCTTTGGACTTGACGTGCTCTTCCTTGTGTTCTGACCGTCCTCTTCTTTCCGATTTCTGTGAGGAGGTCTGAAAATATCGAGAGGGACGTGTATCAATATCTTGATATCTATCAGGTTTTCTCAATTTATCCCTGTCTCTAAGGCTGTATCTTTTCTCAGAGGGTTCCCTTTGGGGAGACTTGCCTCCTCGGCCAGGAGATCTTTCTCTCCGTTGAGGAGACCTTCCTCTGGACTGGAATCGTTTTTCCTTGGGAGTGGATTGTTTATTACCATCCCAACTCTTTTTTGGAGTATTTAGATTATTTTTAATAAATGTTTTTTCAGGCTTTTCAGTTAATTGGGGTTTTATTGGTTTCCCACCCAAACTATCTCTTCCTAGCTCTTCATGGGTTTTTTCTATGATTCTGGCAAGTTCAAATGGTTGGTCTGTTATATCTGTCTTCTTCAATTTCTGCAAGTACTTTATATCGTCCCTCGCCAATTGAACTAATTCTCTATATGCCTTTGTTAGTTCTTTTAGTTTAACTAGGAGTTCTTCGCTCGACATTGTTTTAATGTCTGGGTGTGTTGTGTAGCTGGCTAGAACCGTCCACGTGGCTCCTGGTCTACCTAGTGGACCGTGCCAGGTGATGTGATTTTGATGTTTTAGGGCGCCATTAAACCAGAGCAGGTGCTCTTGGTAAGTTAGTGGGATTTCAACGTCCTCGAAAGGAGTGTATACATCCGGAGGTTCCTCTATTTTGTAATAGTGGAAATCTTTTGTCACAGCGTGTGCTGCTGGAAAATGTATCCATGAATAGAATACCTCTGTCTGCCGATATTCATGTGCCTCTATCACGAATATGACCGTACCACCTTTTGGTGATAGTCCATTTTCTATAAGTTTAAGAGTTATAATTTTTCTTATATTGACCGGAATGATTATAGCATTCGGGTCACCTTGCTGGAGACTTGTGTCTTCCTCTAAGAGTTGAGTTGCTAATGCTTCGCTATCTCTTTCTTCTTCACTTCCCCCATTTTACTGAAAGAAAGTTTTTTTTGTTGAAGATCAAGTTTCAAGGAAACAAAGATTAGATGCACAATATTTTGGAACACTGTATCCTTCAACGTTGATTAAACCAAAAACTAATACATAAGATTCTCATCCTACTAAGTTCCGGCGGAGATTAACCTTTCACCCACTCCAGACGTCTATTGGAGTTTTTACGGAAGAAAGGGGTCTGTGTGAAAAGCAAGACTGAGTTACTCTAGTGTCTTGCGTTAGATTATCGCCTTACTAAACATTGGGCGCCATGAAGTGTAGTTCTTATATTCCCAATAGGCTCTGCTCATTGGAATAGCATAAACAGCAGTGTAGACGTAGGACTGAGGTCATCTAGGTCTCTACTGACTATGTTAGACTTAATTAGTTTTGCCAGCTACCTCAGAGGTCACTAGAAACTTTCTCGAATGTTCAGAAAAGGGTTAACCGTCCTGATTTAGACAAGAAGGGATTCGTTTCTGACAACCGCATAAATATGACAACTTTGCTCCCTCAGAATAAAGAGTTTACCTCAAGAGTCGTGTGAAAACAATAGACAGCTATTTCACTCAGTCAATCGTGCATGCTTAATTTCACCAGAGTACAGAGAAATAGAGAGAGACGGGCGTTTTCAATAAAAGGTGTTATTTTATTGAGCAGTCTTCTTTCTCATGCAAGAGAAATGAATTGCCACAATTGCAGTACTTATTATAAAGTAAAGTGCGTACAGTAAAAGTAGTATTATGAAATAATACTGTAAAAGCATTGATATGGTTTCTTAGCCATATGATACTTTAAAATGGATAAAATATATACATACATAAAAACATTGACTAACGAACTCAACTGGTGCTTCTAAGATACGCCTACCCTGGTGTACCTGAACTAAGCCTAATACGTGGGAAGTAGTAAGTAAGTTGCAGTTTTAAGTTAAGGTAGGTTTTTGCCAAGTATCGGAATAAAGAATTCTCTCTAAGGTTTTACTCAGCTCCGTACCTTGGTTATAGAATGAAGGAGGTCTAGTATCTCGTTTCTCAGGACTCGATCTTCCAGTAACCCGCGAGGGTGACTTGGGAACACCAGAGCTGGATTTCCTTGGCTGGAGAAAAAGACAGCGTCTCTCTCAGTCCGTCGAAGGGAAGGGCGTTTTCCTTTGGCTCTGGCAATAGCTGGGTTCTCGGGCAAGTAGAACGTCGCTCCGCTCCCCACCACCAGGTGTTTGCTTAAGGCAACGTTGGTATATTTATACCTGAAAGGTACCGGGTTTGACGTAAGGTTGGAAGTAAGACGTCACTAAGAACTAACAGTTCTTTCTGGACTCCAGGAGTTCTTGTGCAAATCAAAACAAAAGCAGGGGGAATTCCCGGGCTGCTGGAGGCTTGGTTTGATTACAGAACGCGTTGTGCTTTCTAGGAGTCTATGGGAGTAGCCTTGCCGTGTTTGGACTGCATGGGCTATTAATAAATATGGATATGATTCTTATGCCTTTATAAGGATACTATTTATTATAACCACATAAGGGCATGAATCGGGAATATCGAATTAGGGTCCTAGATAGAAATACAACAGTTCAAAGCCTCCAGCTCCCTCCTGGGCCGTTATGCTTCTCCCTCCAGCATCCTGCAGGCAAGTGCATCATTGAATGTTTGGGTGCATGCATGTGTGTATGAATGTACGTGTATTTGTGTACATGTGCTTGTGAATGGGTGTGTGTAAGTGTGTGTGTTTGCAAATAGGTAGGTGTGAGTGTGTGCCCGTGTGTGCTTGTGAATTGACAGGTGTGAGTATGTGCAAGTGCGTACTTGTGAATGGATGGCTGGAAGTGAATTTGTTTGCATGTATGCCTGGGAGAACAGATGAAAGAAGAACCACCAGAAACTCGTTCTAAAACTCGAGACAGAGAATCCACATCCGATAGTGGAGAAGTTATGGCATGACGTCATGCCAGGTCAGCGTTGTAGGGGAAGGGAAATCCTTTAAAGAGAGTCATTTTCTCTCTGGATTTCCCTTCTCTTTTTGAAACTGAGGAGCAGCAACACTGTCGTGGTGTCACCAGGCTTTAAGTGAAAGCTTTGTAAGCCACGCCCCTAATTACATTGACCACGCCCCCTTGAGCGACCCTCCAGTTTTTTCATCCCACTAAAGCCCTGATTCCCACTGTCCTAAGATGCTTGTGCCCAAGGTGAGCATGCTGCAGCCAAGATGTTTTGTGTTGGGACGGAGTACACCTCCACCAAAGGCACAGTGTCCCTCCATCCAGAAGTTTCTGCTGAGGTAGACATTGCTGCTGCCATCCTTCAACAATGGCACCCAAGTAGTGCTGTTCCTCTGCACCCTCATGCTGTCCAAACTTCTAGAACCTTGGCTCATCAATATTCTAAATGACAAAAGTAAGACCTAAGGTAAAGAAGGAGAATCACAGAGGGAACAAGAAAGGGAAGAAGCTTTGCCAAAGTCAATAGGTCTTGTCTTTTTGACCTACTGACTTTGCCAATGATGTTTGCTGATGCTCCGCAGAATCGGCAAAAAGAAACAAGCATTTGCAATGCAATAGATCTCGCATTAACTAAGTTTGAACTATTGGCATTGATAAATATTGCAACACCAATTGCAACAAAAGTCTATAAACTGTAGGACAAAATATGTATTTATTTTTGTAGCAATGGCGGCATGCTGCGCTTTAGATGAATATGTATAAAAGTGAAGTGCGCAATACTGCGATTGCTACAATAGCTTATTTTGGATGCATTAACAACTGATGTGTATGTGAAAAAACAATTCCTAGGCAATCGTTTATGCATGCATATATAGATATGTAGAGGGTATAACAAGCACACTACAGAGGTAATTAAAAAGGGGATACGTAAAGTTTATTCAATACAAAAAATCACAGTTGGTTAAAAACAATTGCATGGAATCAAAAGCGTAAATGCAACATTCATCTTATTTACGTATATTATTGCAAGAACAAATAAAAAATAATATACATAAAAATCTAAATCAATACACAATAGAAATTCATAAAACAGTAGACAAATTGTGGTTCAAGTATTAATTATTTTCCTCAATTGATGTGTGCACTGATGTCTGGTGGTGTATGTGCCTGTAGAAATTGTGCACTGATGGCTGGTGGTATGTGTGCATGGTAGAAGTGTGCACTGCCAGCTGGTGGTGTCTGTGCCTGGTAGAACCATGCACTGACAGCTGGTGGTGTGTGTGCCTGGTGAAAGCGTGCACTGACAGCTGGTGGTGTGTGCCTGGTGAGAGCGTGCACTGACGGCTGGTAGTCTGTGTGTGCCTGGTGAAGCATGCAATGACAGCTGATGGTGTGTGTGTGTGTGCCTGGTGAAAGTGTGCACTGATGGCTGGTGGTGTGTGTGTGCCTGGTGAAAGCGTGCACTGACGTCTGGTGGTATTTGTGCCCGGTGAAATCATGCACTGACGGCTGGTGGTGTTTGTGCCCGGTGAAAGCCTGCACTGACGACTGATGGTGTCTGTGTCTGGTGAAAGTGTGCACTGATGGTCTAGTTGTGTGTGTGGTTGTGTGTGTGTGTGGTTGTATGTGTGGTTGTGGTTGTGTGTGTGGTTGTGCGTGTGGGTGTGGTTGTGTGTGTGTGTATGTGTGTGGTTGTGTGTGTGGTTGTGTGTGTGGCTGTGTGTGTGTTTGTGTGTGTATGGTTGTGTGTGCAGTTGTGGTTGTGTGTGTGTAGTTGTATGGTTGGTTTGTTGTGTGTTGTTGTGGTTGTGTGTGGTTGTGTGTGTTGTTGTGGTTGTGTGTCATTGTGGGTGTGTGGTTGTGTGTGGTTGTGTGTGGTTGTGGTTGTGTGTGTTGTGTTGTGGTTGGGTGGGGTTGTGTGTGTGTGGTTGTGGGTTTGGTTGTGTATGTGTGTGTGGATGTGTGTGTGGTTGTGTGTGTGGTTGTGTGTGTGTGTGTGGCGGGGGTTGTGTGTGTGGTTGTGGTTGTGTGGCTGTGTGTGGCTGCATGTGTGGTTGTGCATGTGGTTGTAGTTGTGTGTGTGGTTGTGTGTGGTTGTGCGTGTGGTTGTGTGTGTGTGGTTGTGTGTGTGTGTTTGTGTGGGTTGTGTTTGTGTGTGTGGCTGTGTGTGTTTATGTGTGTGTGGTTTTGTGCCCGGTTGTGGTTGTGGTCTGTGTAGTTGTGTGTGTGTGGTTGTGTGTGTCCTGTGTGTGGTTGTTTGTGTGTGTGCTTGTGTGTGCTTGTGTGTGTGTGTGTTTGTGTGTGGTTGTGTGTGTGTGGTTGTGTGTGTGGTTATGTGTGTGGCTGTGGTTGTGGGTGTTGGTGGGTGTGGTTGTGGGTGTTTATGTGTGTGTGGTTGTGTGTGCGTGTGTGGTTGTGTGTGTGTGTGGTTATGTGTATTTGTGTGTGGGGTTGTGTGTGTTTGTGTGTGTGGCTGTGTGTTTTTATGTGTGTGTGGTTGTGTGCCTGGTTGTGGTTGTGTGTGTGGCTGTGGTTTTGTGTGTGGTTGTGTGGTTGTGTGTGTTTGTGTGTGTGTGGTTGTGTGTGTGTGTGGTTGTGTGTGTGGTTGTGTGTGGTTGTGTGTGTGTGGTTGTGGCAGTGGTTGTGTGTGTATGTGTGTGGTTGTGTGTGTGTGGTTGTATGTATGATTGTGTGTGTGGTTGTGTGTGTGGTTGTGCGTGTGGTTGTGGTTGTGTGTGTGGTTGTGTGTGTGTAGTTGTGTGGTTGGTTTGTTGTGTGTGTGTGGTTGTGTGTGTGTGTTGTGTGTGGTTGTGTGTGTGGTTGTGTGTGTGGTTGTGTGTGGTTGTGTGTGGTTGTGTGGTTGTTGTATGTGGCTGTGGCTGTGGTTGTGTGTGTATTTGTGTGGTTGTGTGTGTGTATGTGGTTGTATGTATGGTTGTGTATGTGGTTGTGGTTGTGTGTGTGGTTGTGCATGTGGTTTTGGTTGTGTGTGTGGTTGTGGTTGTGTGTGTGGTTGTGGTTGTGTTTGTGGTTGTGTATGTGGTTGTGTGTGTTGGGTTGTAGTTGTGTGTGGGGTTGTGTGTGTGGTTGTTCTGTGTGTGGGTATGGTGTGTGTGTGTGTGTGTGTGTAAGTGTGTTTGTGTGTGTGTGGTTTTGTGTGTTTGGCTTTGTGTGTGTGGTTGTATGTGTGGTTGTGCGTGTTGTTGTGGTTGTGTGTGTGTGATTGTGTGTGTGGTTGTGCATGTGGTTGTGTGTGGTTGTGTGTGTGGTTGTCTGTGTTTGTGTGTGTGGTTGGGTATGGTTGTGTGTGTTTATGTGTGTGTGGTTGTGTGTGTGGTTGTGTGTGTGGTTGTGTGTGTGGTTGTATGTGGTTGTGTATGTGGTTGTGTGTGTTTATATGTGTGTGTGGTTGTGGGTGTGGCTGTGGTTGTGGCTGTGGTTGTATGTGTGGTTGTGTGGCTGTGTGTGGTTGTGTGTGGTTGTGTGTGTGTGATTGTGGGTGTGGTTGTGTGTGTAGTTGTTTGTGTGGTTGTGTGTGGTTGTGTGTGTGTGTGGTTGCGTGTGTTTGTGTGTGTGGTCTGGTGTTGTTGTGTGTGTGGTTGTGTGTGTATGGTTGTGTGTGTGGTTGTGTGTGTGGTTGTGTGTGTGATTGTGCGTGGTTGTGTGTGTGGTTGTGATTTTGTGTGTGTGGCTGTGGGTTTGGTTGAGTGTGTGTGTGTGTGCATGTGTATGGTTGTGTGTGTGTGGTTGTGTGTGTGTGTGTGAAAATCTGCACATATGCATTTTTCCTATCATTTTCTATGTGTTACGTTTATCTTCTTCAGTGTCACGCCACTTGTACTCACTTGGCAAGCAAATATAGTGATTTTGTAGAAGACTGACTTCAATCCTTCATGCTTACTTTGTATTCAGATCAGCTCTCTTTCATCTCAGTTTCCTTCTTCCAGTGTTGTCTTTAGTAAAGGAGTAAGGGTCATATGTACCAAGATTAGTAACTGTGATTTCCAAAGTGCGATTTTTACCGAATCACAATTTGGAGAATGCAATTTTTAATGTATGAAAGCTTTAATTTTAAATGAGCAATTTCTTGTGGGTCACAAATCAATCTTTCTCATGAATATTCATGATGTACTCCACAATTTGAGACCCACTAGGGATCAGCGTCATCACACTGATGGTGGCTTGATTGTGTTAGCAAACCACTACGTCTGTGATTGCTGATTTAAAAAAATAAATGCAACTTGTTTCCCTTAAAGGAAACAGGGCTGCGTTTAAAAAGAAAAGTTTCTTTCTTTTTGTTTTATTTGCTTAAGAAGATGCTGTGGGCCCCTGGGTCACCACTACATGTTTGCAGTCAGTAAATTATTAATTCCGTTGCAAAACATTAATACATACCATTCTGATTCGGTGTTTAGAAAGGACGCCCCTTCCAAATACCGAATTGATTTTTGGTGGCAAACCAAAATTGCGACTCTGTAATGTGTAAACAAATGGCAGTTTGGGTTTCTTACATTTAAAAAAAAATGTGATCTTAAATAGCTCAATTAGCTGGCACACAATAATAACACTCATTAAAATGATTGCTTGCCAGACAATGGGAATTACTAGCCCACAGCACCTCCCCTGAGGCTGCTCTGATTCACTACCCTTAGAGAATCAAGCACTACAATGGGGCTAAAGTGGACCCATTACTTGTGCAGGCCACACAAGTAATGGTTAATTTCTTTACGTTGGTGTCTTGCGGTGGGAAACATAGTATCCAGTTCCAGTATGCATTGATAGCACTTGATAAGTCCAGTTTTGCCACACATTACCTTTGCATTAATGAGGAAATATCAGAGTGCAAGGTTCTGAGAAGGGTTCAAAGTTGTTGGTTAAGTGAACTAAAGATGTAGGAAAGGAAAGCCCGCACACACATATACGTCATGTAAGGACATTGAGGTGTAATGTTTAAACTGTGTTATTGTGACTGGTTAATATTTGCAAATAATGCAATGGTGGAGCGGACTTTCAAAGAACTGTTTCCATGAGATTGTTCCAGGCCCTAGTATCCCTTTGCACCCCAATACTACACTCACTAGGCGTGTATGAGGAGGGTTCTTCTCTATAGGTAGGGAAACCAACAGGTACCCACTTCAAAAATTTGAAGCAAATGGGGGGCCCTGCTTTTTTGGGTGTAGGAGGGGATTAGGGGGCTCCAGGAAAATTCATGCAGTTGCCAGAGACAGGGCAGATTTCCAGAGAGGGAGCCCACAGTTAGTCATTGTCTCCACAGAGATTTTCCTGCCATTGGGGCATGGCAAAACCACTGAAAGTGTGGGGCAGGAGAGTACCTCAGAAGTCAGTCACATCCCTAGGAGTACCTGCGATGATGGTCCTTGAGAAAGTTTCACACAGTGGTGAGGGGCGAAGAAGTTGTGCTTCCCACGGTCCCACTCGGTTATCTGATTGGGAGGGTAGGCTATTCAAGGGTGGGCCATAGTGGTGGGTGTCCCAAGTGGGGAATGATTCCCAAGAACTGGGGTGTAGTATTAGCACCTAGGTTCCCTAGGTGGGATAAGTGACTAAACCTGAGGTGATCTGAGTGGGGATGTTGTGGACTCCCTAGATTCCGGGAGGGGTTAGTAGTGGACTCTGAGGTGTCATGCTGGTTGGGTGACTGCCCAAAGAGAGTGAAAGATGTCATCTTAGAGAGCGTTGTTTTGAACTTTCGGTGGTGGTTGGGGCAATGCACAGCCAAGTGACCAATCAGGTCAGTCCTGTGGGGTCAGACCCAAGGCAAGTGGCAGGAAATCAAGTCTGTTGGGGATTTTGCACTGAGCTGTCAAAGAGGGGCAGGCTGCAGAGGTTCTGCCTTAGCGGACTCCTGCCTAGTGTACCTTAGGTGTACCAGCCTTGGGGTATGACCCTGGCCCCCCTTGAAGTGATTATCTGGTAGGTACAGCCCTCAGCAATATTCAGAAGCCAGACGCACCGACAATGGCACAACCAGGGGGCCAGATGGGGCCAGATGGGACCTATCTTATAATGAAGGGACCCTGTTCTTTAGTCTGGGTTGGTGCTTTCTCATCTGTCCAGGGTTGTGGCTCTGAACTATCAGTGGGGCAGGCTGCCAAGGCTTTGGCCGTCAAACCACTGAGGGGTGCAAGGTAGGTTTTGCAAGTATAGGGCTGATGCCCTAAAGTGGAAGGCAACATCGTGTGTCTACAGGATCACTTGTCAAATTCCAAGGAAGGGATCTTTTGGGTCCCTAGGTGGTTTCCAGCTAGGCTGCTGGGAGGCGGAGGAGTTACCTAAATAGAGTGGGTGCGGGTGAAGCTGACCCGAGGCACATGGGCTCTCCTAAGTAACCCTGAGGGATAGAGCAAATTTCTCATGAGGGAGGGCTTGAGACTCCCAGAGGAGGGGTTTGAGAGTTCCTAAGGTAGGGGACATTGGCCCTGTTCTCGCAGTGAGAAACAAAGAGAGGTTTCTAGGTTCCTGGGATAGTTCCCATGTGGAGCTACCTAGGAGAATTGTGCTGCAGGTTTGCTTGATGAGGAGATCTCAGCCCTTCAGACACTGCCAGTGTGGTGGTGATTTATGGGCTGTAAGCAGGAGAGATCCATCTACGGGCTCCCAGCACAAGCAGCAACAGGGAGAGAACCAATGAGCTCCTCTGAGAGGAGGAGGGGCCCAGCACCCCATCTCCGGACTTCCGACACCAAATGAAAAAGAGATTGCATCACTTCTCTTCCCCCAACGTTGGTGAGCCTGTCATCCGCTCCATGTGCGCATTTATAAGGGGAGTGGGGCAGCCCCCACAAAGGAACTCCTTGCCTGCAGGCGCAGGCAGGAGAAGAGCCCTGCCGGATCTTTCACCGGCAGAAGGGGGTACAGGCCAGGCAGGGTGCTGGGTGGGGCAGCCGGGGGAGGGCTCCCGCACTACCCCAACAGATGGAGGCACACTAGGTACCCAGGTCAGACTGGGCCCCTCCCCCAAGAAATAAAAGCAAAAGAGGCCGCACAGCAGTCAAAGAAAAGCAGCCAGAGTTGCTCATCAAGATGCACACTCCCAGGAGGGAGCGCCCCATAAAGCCATGCAGGACTTGAAATTTACAAAGTATCTGGCTGTTTGTGGTTGCACATAGGGATGCTGCAGGAAATCAGCTGCCACCCCCAAAGAAACCCGAAAGGATTTGCAAAGGTATTGACCCTAAGTTTGCAGGGTCTAAAAAAGGATGACCACCCTAGGATTTTTCTTCATTTTCAAGCACTCACAAGGCTGGAGATTTTTCTCTTCAGCTAGGAGTGCAGCACCTCCTAGGGGCTTGTACGACTGCTGCAGTTTATGTGGCCAAAAGTTGATAAATAAAGACAAATGGTTTATTGAAAAGTTTAATTCATAAAGCTTTGAGCAATGCTTTATTTAAAAGTGTTGTTATGCTGACAGTAATGCTTATTCATAAAACACTGCAATGCTTTATTAATTATAATGTGAGTACATGGATCCAATGCTTTATTACTTATGATGATTGCAGATGGATTATGTTTACTGAAGTATTATTCTGACATGTGATTCTGGTCTTTCAGTGTGGTAACATTGACCTTATTTAAGGCAACACCCTCCTATATCGTTTTGTAATGTATTGTACATTAAGGGGGGCGGGGGGGGGTACTGTGATTTGTGGGGTCTTGTAATGTTGGCAAAGGTATTTCCACCATCCTTATGTATATTTGTAAATTACAGTATAGTATTCATTAGTGTGTGTGAAATAAATGTACTTTTCTTTTCAAAAGAAAATGCACACACTGGACAATCATCGATTGAGTATTAAAATTGTGTGCCAGCGAATGGTGATTACTGGTCCACACCACCTTCCCTGAGTAGACTTTGGACTGCTCTGCTTCGCTACCCTGAGAGAGTCAAATGCTATAGTAGTGTGCTTGGTTTCCAGAGAAGGGGGTAAATGTGGTCCCATTTCTTGTGCAGGCCACAAAACTCATGGCCCGTTTCCTTACAGTCTTCAAATGTGAATTACACAGAATGAGCAAGACGATCATCAGCATGATTAGTTCTGTAAAAACCTTCACATCAAAACTTAAGCTTTTCATCCAGCATGGGCAAAATAGGAAGATGCAGCACTTTCCCTCTGTGCTCCAAATCCTTCTAGAAAACAAAACTGCAATCTCTAAATACTTTCAGGAAATAAAGCTGAGGCTGAGCTCCTGGACACTGAAAAATACAGTGAGGCTTAATCAAGAGTTCACCAACTAATTTAGTGATTTTAAGCAACTGGAGCCCTGTATGATGTTAGGTCAAGCATCTTTCTGGAAGTGGATGTTAGTGACATTTCTGAAAAAACTAGTGCACTGCTTAACCTTGACTCAGCCACTATGGAGATGGAGACTATCTCTCTTCAAAATGACATTGAATTGCAAGCAAGGGAATCTGACATTAATTTGTGGAGTTTTAAGGATGCTGAAAGTACAAGAACAGCTGCACAGCTGCAATGAATGTTTTCCCTGTTTAGCTCCACTTTACTTTGTGAATCAGCCTTCTCTGATATGAAGTTTGTATAATCCAAGTTTTAAATATGTTTGACTGATGGACATCTGAATGACTCCATCAGAGTTGCCCTCTCAGGCTCTACCCAGATTACAGGGGATTGTGGACGCCAGGCAGTGTCAACTTTCTCACAGATATGGCAAAATGTTTGTTTTATGCTTCTTTGAAAGATTGTTTTGGTCGAACAAGATCCTAACAGTGTTTACTTTACTTTTAAAAAGGAGAAATGAGAATATAATTGACAACATGGCTGGTGAAATAAAAGCTTTACAGTAAAAATATAACCTGTTAAAAGAATGCAGAGTGATAGACGGATGCAGCACTTTCCTTCATGCACCAAATAGCTGCATAAAGCAGAGCTGAAGTTGAGCTGATCTGGACATTGTCAAACAGGGTGCTCTTGTCACAGCTGCAGTAGAAGAGTACTATCCGTTTAAATCCATACACTTGTGTTTTAGAAAAGGCTTGCACCGGTCTGACTGCCACACACTGTGACTACGATAAAGATTCTTTAGAATTGCTCTCTCAGACTGCCAGATTACATAGCATTAGAGCAGTGGCATAGCTAGATGATCCCCCTGCGGCGGCATGTAAGAGTGTGGGGGGTGCTGACGGATTCCCGCAACGGCCGGGAGGGGGTGATTCCCACACGGCAACCGCATCACAGATCCCGCTTGTACAAGGGAGGGGGTGGGGGGAGAGCGCTGCCCCCAAAACCAGTGCTTTAAATGGGAAAAAATAAGTGCAGGTACTCATTAAAATGAGCTAGAGTTGTAGTGAGTGGGCGGGGCTGGGCGGAGCTAGGCATTAATTTTAATGGGGTAACCCAGTGACCCTCAGAACCTGGGTAATACGTGTTATTCAAATAGTGGTTCTGTCGTATTTTGCTCAATTTCTTTGCTCAATTTCTACTTTACTTAGTATTTGTTCATATATACCTTTTTTTCTAAAAATCATGGAAATACTTTTATGAAAAATGCATACACCAACGTTTTCACTGTAAGCAAAGTTGTAATTATTCAGTCACTTTGCAAAGCTTTTTTTTCAACATTAAATGTTCGATTGTCCATACAGTTTGAAAATGAAATAACAATAAAAAAGTGCAGAAGTGAATAAACGTGATCTGTGATTAATGGTGACTGTTATAGTGATACAGTTTCATGGAAATGCAATTAGAAACACAGGTCCAGCAATAACTTCAATTTCCTCAATCAGTATAGTTATTCATATTTTTCTGTTGAGATACAGTGAGGACCAGTTGGTGGATTAGCGTCGACGTTTCGACCCTACGGTATGGTGCTGAATTATTAGCAACCGTTTCGGGTCTTCATCAGGACAAGAAGGGGGACAACCTAAAAAAAAGGTGCCTGTTTTAGTATTGGATGTGTGCATTGCTAATCCAAATAATTGGAGAAGCACGGCGAGACTTGCTCACCTGATGGTTAGAACTCGAGGCGTCTTACTCGTAGCCTCCAAGGGGTGATTAATCTCTCCTATATTGAAGCGTGATATCTGTAGATTATTAATAACATTCAGTACCAGGCCTGTGTGTGTTTTTTTTTTTTTTTAAAAGAATGAACACATGGTTCATCGGAACACATACCTTAGTAAAAGAATTTACCACCGTCCGGTGAAGAATTCGGGTTTGTAGTGCCGCAGCCGCGATCACCTAAACAATAAACATTTCTTAATTAGTGAGATTCCCTGCTTTATGCGTACTTGCTCTGGATTCAGTATTTTTAAAAGGGGGGAGAGGTGCGCCGGGCACCATATCGGTAGCCCTGTCACTTACGATGACCGCACTACGCCAAAACCTTTTTAGTTCATTTATCTAGGACGCGGTATTGGACTTACTTAAGGAGCATGACAGCAGCCGTCTGTATCTCTCTCCCGTTCGCGAATCATTTGGTTAGGTCGCGTCTGATTACCTGTTAAAAGACAGATCGTGTCAGAGCGACGTGCACGGCTGCACGCCTAATTGATACGTCATACCTGACGTGTAAAGGAATTTTCAAAGCTCGGAGGCCTGTAGGTTTGCCAGGGTTACATGGAAAACCCGGAGTGGCTGAGGTTTAAATTCAACTATTGTATAGTTATGTTGTTGAATGGGGCCGTTTTGATGGAGACGTTGGACTTACTTTGGGACCGTGTCAGCTGCCATATGTATTAATAGACCTGTCGGTTCTGGCGTAGGGGAGGGATTTACGGAACCCAGAAGGCATACAGTTTCGCCAGGGCAACATGGAAAACAAGGTCTGGCCGGAGTCTAAATGGAACATACAATTATTATGCTGTTCACCAGGGCCGTTTATACCGGGGCAGGAGTCAACTACATGTATACATATTAGACGTATGCAGTAAGAGAATCAAATTTTTACGGTTTCATACAGTGCATGATTGAGGTTACATCACATGCATGATTAAAGTCTGCTCATTTGTATGCATGTTTCTTCCTGGCTATTCAATCCATGTGCTACAGAGTCTAGGATATGGATCCAGAGGCACTCTTTATAGTTCAAAATGGAGGCCATATCCCCTCCTTTTTGGTGCAATTCAATTTTTTCCAACACCCACCATTCCAGTTGCTCATGTGAATGGTTGGACACGTTGTAGTGCTCAACTAGCGGTGCACCTTGGACTTTGCACCGGATTCTACTT
This sequence comes from Lissotriton vulgaris, assembly GCF_964263255.1. Lineage (NCBI taxonomy): Eukaryota > Metazoa > Chordata > Amphibia > Caudata > Salamandridae > Lissotriton > Lissotriton vulgaris. The sequence continues at coordinate 759,162,836 of NC_141685.1, read as the reverse complement.
TGATGTTGTAAGATCCTGTTTTTTACTCGCTGGGTAGTTTGGCCTACATATACCAACTGACAAGGGCACTTGATGACATAGATGAGATTTTGGCTGTTACAGTTTGTGAAGTTGTTCAAAGTATATGTCTTATTTCCATGGGTAAAGGATTTAGCCGTCTTAGTATATCTGCATGCTTTGCAGGACCCACATCTGTGGTGCCCTGTGACGGGTGGCATTCCTAGTTGACTCCTGATGTTACTGTGAGTGGGTGTATCCAAGTAAGAGGAAACCACATAGTCCTTAATGTTTTTAGCTCTTTTGAAAGTGCACATGGGTGTCTCCTCAATCCCAATCTCTGGTCCCACCAAATTCCAGTATTTCTTAACTATTTTGTTGATGTCATGGCTCCTGGTATTAAAGGTGGTTACACAAATCAGTCTTTCAGTTATCTCAGGTTTTTCCACTACTTCTGGTAGCGTTTCTCTGGGTCGATACCATGCCCTCTTTCGTGCTCTGTTGAGTAGGCCTCTGGGGTATCCTCTGTCTCTTAATTTCATGATTAATATGTCTGTTTCCTTGAAATAATCACATCGCTTTGTGCAATTTCTACGGATACGTAAAAATTGTCCGTATGGTAAATTGTCGCGTAGATTTCTGGGGTGTTGGGAATTATATTGCAATAATGTGTTACAATCGGTTGGTTTTTTATAGAGATTCATTACTATTCTGTCATCTTCCACCTCAAACGTCAGGTCTAGGAAGGGCAGCCAGTCTCTGCTGCATGCCATCGTGAATTGGATGTCTGTTGAGCGATCATTCAGCCAAATCAAAAATGTGTTTAGATGTTCTTCGGTACCAGTCCAGATCATTATGATATCGTCTATATATCTGTTCCATTTGGTAATACAGTTGGAGTATGGATTTACCTCGGAGTAGATGTGCTTCCACTCGAAATCATCCATGTAGAGGTTCGCCAGGCTCGACGCAAAGCCCGCGCCCATAGCTACCCCTTTGCATTGGACGTAAAATTGGTTTTGGAACATAAAATAGTTCTTGGTCATTGCTATTTGTAGTAGCTGTATTAGGAATTCTGTGGGTACCCAATGGGGAGCTTCTCTGGTATTGAGTATCTTTCTTAATATCTCTATTGCTTCATTCTGTGGTATGCTCGTATACAGAGAGCAAACATCCAGTGTGACAAATAATTGTTCTTGTTTGTTGAATGGATGATTTTCGAATATTTGAATCGTATGCATGGTGTCCCGGAGGTACGAACTAGTTTTCAGGGCAAACGGTTGGAGAAAGATGTCCAAATATTGGTTTATAGGCTCCAGTATCGAACCACATCCGGACACGATGGGTCTTCCAGGTGGGTTGATCAAGTCTTTGTGTATCTTGGGTATTGTATAGATTGTTGGAATTCTTGGATGTTGGTTATTCAGAAAACGTGACTCTGGATCAGTGAGAAAACCATCTTCTAATCCCTGTGTGGTCATATTCTTTATTAGTTTACTAATCTCTTTTGTAGGGTCACCAGGTATTTTGGTGTAGCTGTCTTCACAGTTCAGTTGCCTCAGGATTTCAGATATATAGTTCTCTCTGTTTTGTATTACCACAGCTCCCCCCTTATCCGCTGTTTTTATCACAATTGATTGGTTGGTTTTAAGAGCCGTGAGGGCATGTCTCTCATCTTTAGTGATGTTGTGCTTGATATATTTAGGCACTTTTAATACGTTCATTACCTCAGACATGACAATTTTTTCGTAGGCAAGAATCCTTTCATTCATAAGATGGTTTGCCGGATTGAATGTGGATCCAGGACGGAAGTTGGTGGCTGCCGGTTTTCTGATGTATTCCTCCTTTTTCTGATGAAAGAAATATTTTAGTCAGGATCTTCCGAAAGTATTGTTGTAATTCAAGTTTTACATTGAAGGTATTGGGTGGAGTCGTGGGTACAAACGATAGTCCCTTTGATAGTATGTCATGTTCTGATTTGGTCAGAATATGATCCGAGATGTTGATGATTGGATCTTTCTTATTGGTATGTAAGTTAATCACCTGTGTTTCAGTGGCGGATGTGGTGGGAATCTCTTCTGCCACTTGTGCATTTTCTGTCGTATTTGAGTTTGTCCCCTGCATTTCGGTGGAGGACGTGGTAGGAGTCTCTTCTACCATCTGTACGTTTTCTGTCTGGTGCTGATCTCGCCGTGATTCTGACGAGGTTGGGGGTTGAAGCGTACCTTCGTATTCCCTCTGCGGTTGTTCACTCTCTGATTCACCTGTCCCCTGCGTTTCAGTGGAGGACTTGGTGGGAGTCTCTTCTACCATCTGTACATTTTCTGTCTGGTGCTGATCTCGCCGTGATTCTGACGAGGTTGGGGGTTGAACCGTACCCACGTATTCCCTCTGTGGTTGTTCACTCCCTGATTCCATCTGGAAGGTCGTCGCCAATTCGGGTCTCTGCTGTTCCAGGAGGGATCCCCTAAAAAAGACGATGTAGAGGGACCTTTGTATTGAGCCCCTATAGGGTAATTTGCTCCTGGTGGGAACACCGGTTCCTGTTGTTGATAGTGGTTCCCTTGCTGTTGTCCCCTTGGGACTAGGTTAGTGCTGTCAGATTCACTTTCAGGCCCGCTTCCAAAGGAGGAGTTAGAAAAGGTAGCAAACCTTCTGGATGTTTGACGATTGCTATTTGTATAGTACCCTTGTGCGTCTTGGACGTAGTAATCGTCGTTGATGTAGGGATAAGTATGTTTCTTATCGTACGATTTGATATCTTTCGCTAGTTTTTCCAATTTTTTGTTCAGGGTTACTGTGTTGAATTCCGCTGTGGCCTTGTCTGCCCTTTCCAGTGCCTCCTTTGCGTTGGTCAACGCTTTATCATCCAAGATTTCTTTTTTTAGATCAGCGATCTGTAAAATTAGTTTCTTAACGTACTCTAAAGCAGTTTCAGCTCCCAACACCATCCAGTGTCGGGAGCAGTTATTCGCCACAAAACTGAACCCTTCTCTGAATTTCGGTAGTTCTATGAAAATCCCCGGCTCTTTTTTGACTTGAAGTCCTTTTGGAATTATATTTGCCGCAAGGTATTTGGTTAGTAGATGGCCATGGAGTCTTGTCCGTATTAGTTTTTTCTCTAATCTTTCTAGTTGTGAAAGTTTGTCGTTCAATGTAGTGTCTGTTGGTGTTACTCCTGTGCCAAGGTTGTCGAATTCTGCTTGATCTTGAATAAATTTGGCAAAATACTCTTCTGTATAAGATAATGTTTCTGTATTTGACATAATCTATTGATTTTTTACAAGCTCTACACAGATGCTGAAAAAAGAAACCCTAGCAGGTATGCACCTGCACTAAATAACCATTAATTTTTATGGGGTAACCCAGTGACCCTCAGAACCTGGGTAATACGTGTTATGCAAATAGTGGTTCTGTCGGATTTTGCTCAATTTCTTTGCTCAATTTCTACTTTACTTAGTATTTGTTCATATATACCTTTTTTTTCTAAAAATCATGGAAATACTTTTATGAAAAATGCACACACTTAGCCCCGCGGAGCTAGGGGCGGGGCTAAGGGCAAGACATAATGATAATTAATAACTTCCATAATAGTTGCAGCACACACCAAAGCACACGATAAATGTGTTTATATAAACAAAGCAGGTTAACTCATTATACAAAATGAAAGAGAAATGGGATAATATGTTAACTTTTCCTTTTTTTGCAATAGTTGCACCTTCTTAATGCCATACTGTTAATTGATGATGTTTGGCACAATACTATATATTTTTGAGCATGTGAGTAGGAAGAAACTGAAAATAACCCCACATCAAATCAAAGCTCTTATGGCAACTAGCAAATGAAGCAAATCATCATGACCCTCCCCAGAAGATATCTCTTGTCTCTTCCATTGATCTATACAGTCATCCTTCATCCTACCATTTACCTGCTGATGTCCACCATTTACCCTTTACATTCTGTCATCTATTCAGTATTTCATCCATTCAGTTTTTCACCATTCCGTCTGTCCACCCTTCATATCCAAACCTATCCATCCATCTTTAAACATATCCATTCATCCTTTCACTCATCCATCTCTTTATCCACCCTTTCACTAATCCATCAATCCTTTTGCTCATCTATCCATCAACGCTTTTACTCCTTTATACCATCCACTCAATACCTCCTTTCACTCATCCATCATCCACCCTTTCATCCATCCTCCCTCACTTCCATTCATCCCCTCACTTCCATTCATCCATCCATCCATCCATCCAATCTTTCACTTACACATCCATCATCCGCCCTTTTATCCAATCATCCACCCTCTTTCACCCATACATCCATTCACTCATCCATCCATCATTACATCCACCCTAGCTCACTCATCCATCCACTCACTCACCCACCCACTCACTCACCCACCAACATTCCCTACTACGTTATTCATGAACCTTTGTCACCACAGACATGTACACACAACGTGCCACCCATTTCCTTTAAAATACCTCCTGAGCATGCCTTGATTCTCTCTCTCTCTCGCGTTTTCCTTACAAAACCAGTCATACAAATGCAGGCACACTGAGTAATTGAGACATTTTTTTTTTAGGAAGGTGGGTTTCTCAGTGCAGAACGCTGTTAGATTAACGCTCAAAGAGCCTCTTCCATCGCATTGTCTGGGCATTAACCCTCTGATCCAGAAAGTACAGGAAGTGTGAGAATCCGCCGCCCTTGCCACTGCTAAAATGTATATGTTTAAAGTACTTTTCACATTCTGAAGTGCTGCGCTATATTATTCAAGAGAGCCCTGCCGATTAGCTCAGCAGGGGCTCAGATGGGGGCTACAGAAGTGGCGCCTTGGCTGACAGAAACGTCCCTACCTTCTCATTCGCACTCTCAGCCAGTGACCTCCCTTGTCATGAGTACCGGTACTCTCCTCTGGCAGAAGAGAAGTGCCGGTACTCAGAGTGACAAATAAGTGCCGGTACTCCGTACCGGTGAGTACCGGCCTATTTAAAGCACTGCCCAAAACTCGTGTCGCCCAGGGCTGTCCGCCCCATGCCCCCTTTGCTCGCCACTGCATTAGAGGACACCATGCAGAACCATAATGAAGGTAAGACTGGTTTTTGTATAAATTTTTTAATTGAGCTTCATTATAATTATTATTTCTGTGATAGTTGTTAATTGAAAGGACTTGAAGCACGGTCACAACCCAAACCTGGTGTTATTTTTTATCATTGTTTCTAGATAGGGAACTCAAATATCCACATGCATCAAGCATTTTTGGAGTCGCAAACGGTGCGATTCCTTAAAATCGGCCGTTTGCGACTCCAAAAATGCTTTTTCAGATGCATCATTATTTTGTAATGAAAATCGCTAATTTTGCGACTTTCCAGAATGCGATTGCATTTAAGGAATCGCAAATTTGCGATTCCTTAAATGCAATGCATCATTCTGAAATCAAATTGCGAAAACAAAGTTTGGAAGTGCAAATTACCACGAGGTTGAACCTCGTGGTAAATTGCAAAAAATGTTTAAAATGTTCAAATGTACATTTTAAACAATGTCATGTTACAGACACACATGTCCTTAGGACATGTGTGTGTGAAACATCCATTTAAAAATACATTTCAGATGTGCAGGGGGGGGGGTCCTTTGGACCCCCCCCTGCACCCATGGAATGCATCAACATTTGCGAATTCAAAATTGCGAATTCGCAATTTCTATTGATTCCTATGGGCCTTTTGGCCCATAGGAATCAATGGGAATAGCGAATTCGCAATTTTGAATTCGCAAAATATTTGCAATTCGGTAAAAATTGCGATTTTTACCGAATCGGAAATATTTAGCACTTTCTATGATGCATCCCGTTTTGCGAATCCATATTTGCTATTCCGTAAAAATCGCAAATTTGGAAACGCAAAACGGGAGTTTGATGCATGTGGGCATAAGTATTTTGTTCAATCCATAGTAATTGGCTCCTTAGAAATTAGGATTAAAGTCAATGAAGCTAGGAGTGTGGGTCTCTGACGAAAATGCATGAGATGCTTGGCCTTTTGTAGCTCATGATGATTTTCACTGATCGGAAGTAGTCCTCATGACAGAAAGGATTGGAGACCCCTGATTTAGACATATTAAGCAGATAATAGACTATTAAATAATCCTATAACAGTAAAATACTATTCATTATGTGCACTCTGTTTTGGGTACAGGGATGGGGCTGCACTTTATCCTTAGCTGGATCACCTGCAGATAAAAGAATCTCTGACAAGTTTCCCTAACTACTAATATTTCCTGTCTAATAGGAGCATACCTCACTGAGGAGGTAGTGAGAGTCACTTACCCCTCCCTCTTTTCACTGAAAAGGGCACATTTCCTTTTGGGACAAAGAGGATCTGCCACGTGTGACTCCAATAATATTGGAGATAGGTTTTTAACTTTCTGCAACAGAGGCAAATCCTGAATGGTTAAAAGAGGCCTGACTATTCTTGTAAAAGAAACATCAATAAATCATCCAATTAATCAACACTTGTATAGTAGTAGTCTTGAGGCGCTGGAACTGTTCGCTGCAGGGAGGGGTTGAATTAAACAACTCTTCTGAATTAATGGAATGACGATGCATTCCTGAGAAGCAGGGGGAGGTTGATACAAGTCTTAGCTGCCATGTGTGAGAATGAGCGTCCTTTGCTATTGGCTCTTCGGATCTGTGGAGTGTCTGCGATGTAGAGGGAGCCTGAACGGAGGTGTCTGGGTGGTTGGTGGAAGGTTAGGCATTTGTTGATGTAGGCTGGTCCTTTGTTGTGCTGGGTCTTGTAGGTATGGGTTAGCATCTTGAACTGGCATCTCTTCTGATTCGGGAGCTAGTGTAATTTCTTGAGATAGAGTGTGAAGTGGTTTTTCTGCGGAGGTCGAGAATGAGCGTTGCTACTGAGCTCTGTATAGTTTGCAGTCTCTTCAGGAGGCGTCCAGAGATTCCTACGTAGAGCATGTTTTTGTAGTTCAGTCTGCTAGTGATGAAGGCTTCCTTGACGGTCCTTCTGGTGTTGCCTGGGAGCCACCGGAAGTTTGTTCGAAGCATGCGAAGAGTGTGGAAAAAGGAGAAAGAGACAGCATTGACTTATTTCTGCATGGATAGCTTGTTGTCCAGGATGATGCCGAGGTAGCGGCATGGTCTGTTGGGTCAGAAGTGTACTGAGCTCTCCGGGCCACCATGAGTTGTTCCATGACGTGGTGCTACCGAAGATGAGTACTTCCATTTTTTCTGAGCTGAGTTTGAGACACTTATCCTTCATACAATCTGCATTGTTTCTCATGCATGTGTAGAAGTTAGCTTTTGTGGTGGAAGGATCTTTGGACAGAGAGAGGAGGAGCTGTGTGTCATCTGTGTAGGCCATGATATTGAGTCCATGTGATCTGACGGTGTCGGCCAGTGGGTTCATGTAGTGGTTGAAGAGGGTTGGGCTGAGGGAATATAGTCTTGGGGGACTCAACAGACGATCTTCATGGGCTCTGAGGTGAATGTTGGGAGATGGATCCTTTGGGTTCTGCCGGTGAGGTACGAGGTGATCCATTTGAGACGTTTCCTTGAAATCCGATGTGGTTGAGGCTGTGTCAAACACGGCGTATAGGTCTAGGAGGATGAGGGCTGCTTTTTAGGTCTCGCCTGTCGATGCGCATGCGCATCGAGCAAGCGAGACTATGGGGGCTTATCCACTCTTTATCCACTGCAAGGAATCGTGGCGATTCCTTGCAGTGCCCGTGACTTTTAAGCTCAATGCGCATGCGCATTGAGCTTAAAAGCGCGTGCACGTCCGTCTTGTTTTACCCGCTCCGCCCCCTCCCCTTCTCGCCGTGTCGCATTTCTCCTCCCCCCTCCCCTCTCTTCCCTCCGTCTTGTTTGGTTGTTTATTTCACCCGCTCCGCCCCTCCCCTTCCCGCCGTGTCGCATTTCTCCTCCCCCCTCCCCTCTCTTCCCTCCGTCTTGTTTGTTTATTTTTTTTTAAATCCCCACTTCCCCCCTACCCCCCATCAATGCCAACACTGACGCCGTGCTAAAGCCCGCTCTCCCTGCTCCGCCCCCTGCTCCGGCCGAGACGCATTTCTCCTCCCTCCTCCCCCCTCCTGGGTCAGGTTACCCTGCTTTCTCTTTCGCTTTTTTTCAACCACATTCCACCATGGACTGGGACTTGGAGGAAAAAGAACTTCCACTACAGGCACATTCAGAAATATCTTGCCACGTTCTGACGTGTTCCCTATATTCAACAATTTGGAATAACATCTCCACCCAATTCAGAAGAACTCGCCTGAAGTTAAACACCTTTTGGTGGGTGAACTGCAATTGGGTATGCCCCTCCTCAGCAGCGCTTATCCCAAACTTTCTCCTAATCCGGTAAGCATTTTACAAAAGCGAGTGCGCCCGCCAGGCTCTGGAATGTTTTGTGTCCACCGTGCCCATGTTTACAGCCTGCGACCGCCATGATGCTTTTCCCCTTCCCACTGCCTTCTTCGCACTTTAGTGAATGAGCATTTTTCCAAAAATAAAAGCAGCCAGATTTCTGACTGGTTTAGGTTAGCAGGGGATCTCGTTCACCACCCTAGGGTTTGAAGAGGGTTGTATGCAAGAGTTAGATTTTTGAATGATGCAAACCTGTTTAATGTGTGCATATCTGTGACGCCTCATTTGAGGCGCGTTGTGATTTTTTTTTTATTCTTGTGCTTGAAGTAAATAAGAGAACATTTCATGGAAATGACACCTGTGTTATCTACTGTAAGCAGAAAACCGGATACCAAGGGAACGGCTGAGCATGAGTGTATAATTAATCATCCTGGCCGCGGGCCTCTCTGCTGCCTCATTCTAGATCTACCTGTATACTGTTGTTTACAGAGGTTGAGAAATTATATTGTCAGATATTATCAGCTCGCTCACGTCCTATATATTTCGCAAGTGGAATTTCAACCTTGTGTTCTCTACGTGAGGAACAATCTGAATTTGGATTCCATGTTTTTCAAATTTCTTTGAAACTTTTATGACTTCAGAGGGTGATTGAAATATCACGCCCCTCTAGCATAAAATATAGGTACATCTTTATATCCATTACCTCGTTTGTGATTGAAGGATGTTTTTGGACACACCTTTGTTTAATCATGTGTATATTTAAAAGTATTTAGTGCAGTTTTATACTGTAGCATGGCCGATCATGTGTTTGCAATTTGGCAGGGAAAACCTTTTTTTCTGTAAGGTCTTACTGCTGAGCTTGATGGTACGTCTTGCAGCTCAGAAACCCACTCACCCTCACTCACCCTCACCCTCAACCCCTCACCCTCACTCACCCTCAACCCCTCCCCCTCAACCCCTCACCCTCACTCACCCTCAACCCCTCACCCTCACTCACCCTCAACCCCTCACCCTCACTCACCCTCACTCACTCACCCTCAACCCCTCACCCTCAACCCCTCACCCTCAACCCCTCACCCTCAACCCCTCACTCCCCCTCACTCTCACTCATCCTCACTCAACCACCCTCAACCTCACTCACCCTCAACCCCTCACCCTCAACCCCTCACCCTCACTCACTCACCCTCAACCCCTCACCCTCAAACCCTCACCCTCACTCACCCACCCTCAACCCCTCACCCTCAATCACTCACCCTCAACCCCTCACTCTCACTCACTCACCCTCACTCACCCTCAACCCCTCACCCTCAACCCCTCACCCTCACTCACCCTCAACCCCTCACTCACCCTCAACCCCTCACTCACCCTCAACCCCTCACTCACCCTCACTCTCACTCATCCTCACTCACCCTCAACCCCTCACCCTCACTCACCCTCACCCTCACTCACCCTCAACCCCTCACCCTCACTCACTCACCCTCAACCCCTCACCCTCAACCCCTCACTCACCCTCACTCTCACTCACCCTCACTCAGCCTCAACTACTCCCCCTCACCCTCACTCACCCAAAACCCCTCACTCACCCTCACCCTCACTCACCCTCAACACCTCACTCACCCTCACCCTCACTCACCCTCACCCTCACTCACCCTCAACACCTCACCCTCAACCCCTCACCCTCACTCACCCTCACTCACCCTCACTCACCCTCAACCCCTCACCCTCACTCACCCTCACCCTCACCCTCACTCACACTCACCCTCACCCTCACACAGTGCAATAGTTCTCAGACCATTTCAGTTAGAGCTTTTAGAAATGTTTATGGCTTTTTTTATTTGTAATACTTTAGCATTGGCTACAGGAAACAAAAATGCTAAACATTTACAAAAAAAACCCATAAACAATTCTAAAAGCACTAACTCTAATGGTGCGAGACCTATTGCATTTCCAATGCTTGTTTCCCCAGAGTCCAGGAGGGCTCTGATGTATTAGGTGGCTTTGATCAGGGCTGTCTCTGTACTAAGGTTGGTTTGAAATCGGGATTGGGAGGGGTCCAAAGGGTGTGGTCTTCCGAGTGTTGGGTGAGTCGCTGGTTGATTGCTTTCCCAAGGACTTTTGCTGGGTAGGGGAGCAGCAAGATGGGCTACTAGTTCTTCAAGACAGTAGGGTCGGCGGATGGCTTTTTCAGGATGGGACACACTTCAGCACGTTTCCAGGGAAGGAGGCCACTGTGATGGAGGTGTTAAGAACCTTCCTGAGCTTGTAGCTGATTGTCCGAGGTTGAAGACGTGATGGGGCATGCATCCATAGGTGTCCCAGAGTGCACAGAGTACATGATGAAGATGGTGTCTGGTGTGGTGAGGGGTTCCCAGTGAAATGAAATGAAATGTGGGTTTTTGTAGAGCGCGTGTTTGCCGTGGCATCTTAGCGCTTGCTGCCACAAGGTACAATGGGAAATCATCCAGCCGGTTACGTACAGGTAAATAACCAGGTTTTAAGATCCTTACTATACTTAAGTAGGTTGCTTTGGGTTCTAAGATGCAAGAGCATGGAATTCCATAGCTTTGGGGCTAGGTGTCGGAAGCTTGTACCGCCCCATTTCAGCATCTTTACCCTTGGAACTATAAGCAGGGACGCCAAAGCAGAGCGGAGACATCTCTGTGGGGCATAGCGCTCAATGTATTGGCTAAACTGTATGAGTCCCTTTCCATGCAATGCCTTGTGTAGAATGCACATAGATTTAAACTGGATCCTGGCCTTAATAGGGAGCCAGTGCAACTGTTCTCGAATGACTTGACTGATGGGACAGAATCTAGATAGTTTTAGTAGTAGTCGCGCTGCAGCATTTTGCAGAGTCTGCAATTTATGTATCACACTTTTTTTTGGCTCCGAGGTAGAGTGAGTTACAATAATCAATTTTTGACAGAATCAGGGCCATAACGACCATTTTCCTGTGGGGCATAGGAATAAAAGGAAGGATTTTCTTGAGAATTTTCAAGGAATAGAAACAGGAGGAAGTAATACTGTTGACCTGGTCTGATAGGAAAAGATGATCATCAATTAGAACTCCAAGGTTTTTTACCTTCTTTACGGGTTGGGGGCAGGGCCCTGCTGTACCCGGCCAGCAATCGGAGTTCCAGAGTGAAATGTCCTTTCCAAACATGACTACTTCCGTCTTCCCGGTGTTCAATTTTAAACAGTTATTCTGCATCCAGTTAATAATATAGCTCATGCAGAGATTAAAACGTGCTGCCACGATCTCTGGTTTGGCAGCTAGTGAGACAACCATTTGCATGTCGTCAGCATGGCAAATGGCTGTAAAGCCAAAGGAATGGATAAGCTTGGCCAGTGGGGTAACATATATGTTAAACAGGGTAAGTGAGAGTGCCGAGCCCTGTGGTACCCCACATAGTATGAAAAAAGAGGGAGATTTGTGCTCATCTACTGTCACTACTTGTTCCCTGTTAGTTAAATAAAACCGAAGAATATCTGCAGCCTTATCAATGATGTCTATTTCTGCCATCCGCTGAAGAAGTATACAGTGGTCCACTGTGTCAAATGCGGCGGATAAATCAAGTAAAATTATTATTGCCTTCCCGCCCTGATCTATTTGTGCATGTAGGCTTTCAGTAGCTGCAATCAATGCAGACTCTGCGCTATACCGTGGCCTGAAACCATGTTGTGCTTAATCAAGTTTGTTGTTGGTCTCTATGAAGGTCAGTAATTCCTCGTTTAATGCTTTTGATTGGAATTGTAGAGAGGTGAGGGGACGGTAGTTAGCAACTTCCGGGGGATCAAGGGTCGGTTTTTTAAAAATAGGGTTTATCAGGGAATTTTTCCAGTAGGCCGGAAACTGTCATTGGTTTAGGATGTTGTTCAAAAGAGGTGTCACGGTCTTAGCAATAACTTCAGCGACCATATGAAAGACCATGGCAGGGCAAGGATCCAAAGGAGAACCTGAGTTAATTGGCATGATAATTTTCTCTACTCTATCCTGTGTGATAGGACTAAACTTTTTAAAGAAAACTTGTATGTTTGATTTGTCCATCTCACATTTGACTTGTCTAATTTCATTTGTATCAGTGGAGAATTCGTCATATACTGTTGCAAGGATCCTGCTCCTACACAGAACTGTGCACAGAGACCCAGAACATTAGTGAATTGTGGTGTACCAGAAACTTACCTCAGTACCTAGAAAACCCCAACCAGGTAGCATAAGTGTCACATTAGCTCTTCATCCTATAGCAAAGTAACCAATGATTAGACAACCTAGAACATGCGACTTAGGACTTCGTTATACTCTCATACCAGTCCACAACAGGAGTATATAAGAGACACGGGTAAGGTTAAAATATTTATTTTAACGACATGCTCTCAGGTGCAGTATCTTTGCTTACATAAGCAGACCTATGATTGAAAATAATATGATCAGCATTGTTGCAATTTCATAAAATACAAAAGGAGAAATCATATTACAATGATGGTGAAAACAGGTCTTACAGTGCCTAGTTATAACACCCTCCCTATATAGGAACTTTCAGCCAGATTCATCAATGTCAAATTCTGCGATTTCTAAATTGCGAGAAAAAGCGAATCGCAATTTAGAAATCGCAGAACAGCATTTAAGAACGTTAGCGATAAAAAAATGCGAATCACAATCGGCCGCAATCGCCGATTGCGAGCCCCCAGAATTCGGTAAATAATTGCAGAATCCGCCGATACCCATGTTGAAATTGCGATTTTGCAATTACCGAAATCGCAAATAGCGATCTCGCTAACTGCGAGATCGCAAAAACGGGAATTCGCATCCTGAGCACAGTGATGACATCACAACCAGGAAGTAGGCAGGTTCCACCCTCATTCAGCAGTGAGAGGCTGAAGTACAGGCAGCAGTGTCAGAGCTCCCCTCCAGTGTTCCTAGAGGAGTACAGCAGGAGACACCACAGTGGCAAGCATGTCACAGGATGCAGCAGGAGGTTCCACCAGTGGGAGAAAGCGCAAAATAAAGTTTTCAGAGCAGGAGCTCGAACACCTCATAGAAGGAGTTTTAAAGGACCACAACCGGCTATTTGGCAAAGACTCCCGAAGGGTGCCAGAGGCCGACAAAAGGCGCATATGGCTGTGCATCCGCGCCAAAGTGAACTCCGTGGGGGTGACCCAGCGCTCGGTGGACGAGCTGAAAAAGCGCTGGTATGACTTAAGAGGGCGGGCTAAGGAAAAGACTGCTGGGAGGCTGGGGGCGCAAGTGGCGACAGGTGGAGGGGAGCCCACTGTCTCACCGAACACACCACTGGAGGACCGAGTGGAGGAGACTATCAATCCACAGGTCTGCGTGACCCAGATTGACTCCTCCCGACCCACCCAAGACACACCAGGTAAGTGCCATGCGACGGCGACCCCCTGTCCCCTAACAATGTCCATGACTCCAGTGCATCCCATATCAAACCCCAATCATGCAGCCAAAGCACACCACTATAGCGCTATTGCATTGTGAGACATGTAGTCTGCCCACAATTACCATCCTGTACCATTCAGCCTGACATGTCCAGTGAGAGTCAATCCTGCAGCGAGTCAGGGAATGGTAGTCTGCATGCATGTAGCAAGCCTAACTGTGTACGGAACATGTCACTAATCAACGTCCACTTTACATCACAGGTGGCGCTGATGTCCCCAGCACAGACAGCGAGGCCCTGGTGATTGAGGACAACACGGAGGACACGGAGGGGGACACATATCATACCCCACAGCCCGGACCATCAGGGCAAGGTGCCGCAATAGCAGTCATCCCATCACCCGCCCCTGTGGCCCGTGCCACCCCTGTAACAACAGGCGCTGCTGTACCACCACGCAGCACACAGCCACCAGTGGGGCCTGCAACACCAGCAGCAGGTCGCCAACCAACCCGCCGCCCTGCTGCTGTGAGGAGCCAGACAAGCGGACTGGTCAGGGAGGCACGCACCAACACATCCCGCGCTGGCAGGGGCCGAAACGTGCGTTCAGGTGGGCTCTCCATTGAGCGCCGGATGCTAAGCGTGCACCAGACCCAGGCCTGACATCTAGCCGCCATCCACCTCCAACTGGGCAAGACCGCACGTAATGTGGCACATATGTCTGACTGTATGGACAGGATGACAGCAGCTCTGGAAGCCAACACACAGGCAATGTCCAGCCAGCAGGATCTCAATCGCCGCAGACACCGCCAACTGTTGACCCGCCTGTCGGCGTACACGCGGTCCAACCATATAATTGGGAACGCCACCTCCCAGCTCTCGCGAGGCTCCCTGGCCATGCAGGTCCAAATGGTCCAGTGCTGCCAGGACGTCGCGAGAGCCCTGGAGAGCATTTCAACAGCCATGCAGGGCATGCAGGCTACCAGCCATGGCCAGGCGGGGGGGGGGGGGCAGACGACACCAGTGAGGCTACATCAAGCCATAGCAGCCTGTCCCTTCCACCGGTTGTCGCACCCCGCCGTAGCAGCAGGCCCTCTGCTGCCTCACGGCAGAATCAGGAAGAGGACGTTGAGAGGAGGTCAGGGGCAACTACCCGGAGGCGCCACTGAACTGTTGTACATTACCATGAGGGTACACGCTGACGCTACAAGCATGCCCTACAGACTAAAAGAGACATATGACGCAATATGTCATTCATTTCCCAGTTATCAGAATGCCCAGTTTATTGTGCAGTAAAAATTACTAAAATTCTGATTAACTTAATCTGACTCATGTCATTATTTATGTTGTCATGCATGAGTTGAGTAATGGGTGTGGGGAGTGGGTGCACTAGAAATAGTTCATGCAGATTTCGTTGCGGCGCCTGTGTCCTTCTGCAGGATTCTCGCCGCGTGCGTGATGCACATGTGCAGGTGGTCGATTGTCCCCTTCTGACTCACTGCCAGAGATGTCTACAGGTATCCTGCGCTTGGTAGCAATGTTGTGGAGGATAGCACACACGGCCACGATGCGGCAGCAGACCTTAGGCTCATATTTGATGGCCCAACCAGTCTTGTGCAGTATGCAGAATCTGCTCTTCAAAAGGCCAAATGTCCTCTCAATGCAATTTCTTGTGCGTATGTGTGCTGCATTGTAACGTCGTTGCTGTGGTGTTGCAGGGTTGAGGTATGGGGTGAGGAGGTACTCACGGAGAGCTTAGCCGCTGTCACCTGAATGATAGGAGCAGAGGGTTTAGTGCCTGTGCCGCACAGCATCATTATCACATTGTACTGTTGTGTGGCATGTGTACTTACCCAGTAGGTGTCCTTCACCAAAGTCTCCCCTGGCCAGTCGTGTGTGAATGCCACTGTGCCGGAATATGGAGGAGTCATGTGTGCTCCCCGGGTACTGTGCCACTATGTCCGTGATGATTGTCTTTGCATTGCATACCATCTGGATGCTGATGGAGTGGTTGGACTTGCGGTTACGATACATGTATTCCCTTTGTGCTGGTGGGCAGATGTGGATGTGGGTACAGTCAATGCATCCTATGATGGGTGGGAATTTTGCTACATTGTAAAATTGCAGCTTGGTGTCATTCAAGTCCTGTTGGCTGGTGGGGAATGATATGTAGTGGTGTAGGCGGGTCAGCATGGCCTCCAGGAAACTCCTTAGGCAGCTGGACATGGTGGGCTGGGATATTCCCCCTGCAACAGCGACTATACCCTGGAAGCTTCCGGAGGCCAGTAGGTGCAGGCTGCACAATACCTGCACATGGGTGGGAACGGCATTGGTCCTCCTTGTTGGTTGCTGCAGGAGGGGGTCTAGGTCCCGGATCAGCTTGATGATCATTGCCCCATTTAGCCGGTACTTGGCGTAGTTTTGCTCCCTGGTTTGGGCCAGTAGGGTGACCCGCTGACGGAATATCCGCTCCTGGATACGTCGTCTGTTCCGTGCTGCTCGCTGTAGCCTTCGCCGCCTGACCAGCATGTAGAGTCCTGGCATTGTGTGAGTCCTCATGCTCCAGCTGCATGTCCTTAAGTGTGTTTGGTCAAGCCTGCACCTGTTGGTAGTTTGCTGGAGTTTATTTCAGATGTGATTTTTTTTTTTTTACTGGTTACCACCTGGATTGGGTTCTCCTTAATTTGCGCGTCGCAAAATGCGATTTTGGGGTTTTCTGCTATTTGCGATTTTTCATGAATTGCGATGGCGATTTATTTGGGGTATCGCAGTTTTATTCGAAGAATCCATGGTTTCTCGCAATTACAGATTCGCTAATGGACTTCTTCCTGGATTCTGCAAATTTAATTGCGATATCGCAAAAAACATATTGCGATTTCGCTATTTTTGGTTTTCAACTTTCTTGAATTCCTTTTCATCAAATTGCGATCGCAATTGCTTTTTCGCAGATATTGCGATCGCAATTTGGCTTCATGAATCTAGCTGTATGTATTATAAACTAAAGAAGGTCTCTTAGGCTTGTAAGGGGGACCCCATTACCTCTCAGCTCATCAAGAGTGAATCACATCAGGATTAGCAAAAGGTCTCTGCATCCCTGGAAACAAAAAATCTTCCAAGTGTGTGAAACCATGGCAACTGTGTAATAATAAAGGCGCCGGAATCTCCGTTGGCTCGAAGCTGCCATTTGTTGTGTCTAAAAAGCGTTAGCCGGTTAGTTCGAACAACAGCTACTATGTTATGATAACCTTGATGGTCTTAGCACTCACAGTGCAGACTAGGGTCACGATGTAAGTCTAGGGATGTTGAAAACAAGCCTTTCTCATGTGAAGATATTTTCGGAGCCTAACTTACAAAAACAGCTATATGCAGTGTTGTGTGCAAAAGCAGCAAAAGGTAAAATGGTGTTTAAACTTCTAAAAAGCCATGCTAACATAGCATGTGTGCAAACCAGGCATAGGCCATACTACACACTCCCTTGATCGGAGAACGCACAATAAAGGGGGCAATATTTGTTGAATGCAGAGTTTAAGTTCGAATGAGACAGAATCAAGTTCAGAAATTTTGCCAAACCTGATAATTTGGGAGTAAAAACCGAATTAATAATTATCAAATGTATCAAAACATTCATGGGTTGCCATGGTGTGAAAAAGACCTCAAAACAATGTAGACAGGATAATATATTAGTGGGAAAAAAATCACGAGTCCAGTATGTGTCTATGAAGCAGAAAAAATGTCTCCAACAGCGTATAGGCACAGCATGTTGCAACCGCCTCCAATAGGAAGTCGTTGTTATCATCGGTGAACATTTCAGCCATCCAATTCAGTAATGGAAACTAACACACATGTTCTTCAATAGCCGAAGCCTCTAGCACCATCAGAGTACAACTTGGGCTTTCTTCGAGATAACTGCGTGCTAGAAAGTCATGGGCCGCAGTACATATGTTCCAATTGCCCAGAACCCCATGAGCCGCTGCGCAGGCCATAATCCCAAAACCGGGACAATCTAGTTCATGAGCAACTAAGGGACTCATTAGTAGATAAAAATCCGGTTCAGGAGACACCGTGTTGCAGAGACACAAATCCAGGGCCCATTCAAATCCGCAATCCAGGCAATGGAAAACAGGCTGCATGCAAGTAAAGTAAAAGAACTGGAAAGATAAACCATACGCCACACCCAGAGTCGCCAGAGGTAGCGATCTATAGTATTCAAGCATACGGTTACGAAGCTGGTGCAGCCGGCGCAGACCGTTGTGGGGAACAGAATGTGCTTCCATTTTGGAGTATTTACAACAAGGGGTGGTGAGGGACAGAGTCTCTGAATTAAACAGAATACTCTCACCCAGTCAAGAGATCAGGGCTAGATCCAACACCGTTTTTTAGCTCACTGCACCATCCCAGTTTCAGAACCTGGCTGTATGCAAATTAGTCTGTTCATGTCCCAGTGCATGATGGGAACAGGGCAAACCAAACTACAAAAGCCAATTCTTACACTGGGAAGGAAACTAGCTACAGGGGACCGGTTTCTGGCATTTCAGCCTCTTCGGCCCGGCTTGCTTGAATCCTGATGGTGCAATGAGCAAGGGACTCACATCTGAGTATACCCTTCCACGCTTAGGGTGGACAAAAATATTTACAACAAGGGGTGGTGAGGGACAGAGTCTCTGAATTAAACAGAATACTCTCACCCAGTCAAGAGATCAGGGCTAGATCCAACACCGTTTTTTAGCTCACTGCACCATCCCAGTTTCAGAACCTGGCTGTATGCAAATTAGTCTGTTCCTGTCCCAGTGCATGATGGGAACAGGGCAAACCAAACTACAAAAGCCAATTCTTACACTGGGAAGGAAACAAGCTACCGGGGACCGGTTTCTGGCATTTCAGCCTCTTCGGCCCGGCTTGCTTGAATCCTGATGGTGCAATGAGCAAGGGACTCACATCTGAGTATACCCTTCCACGCTTAGGGTGGACAAAAATATTTACAACAAGGGGTGGTGAGGGACAGAGTCTCTGAATTAAACAGAATACTCTCACCCAGTCAAGAGATCAGGGCTAGATCCAACACCGTTTTTTAGCTCACTGCACCATCCCAGTTTCAGAACCTGGCTGTATGCAAATTAGTCTGTTCCTGTCCCAGTGCATGATGGGAACAGGGCAAACCAAACTACAAAAGCCAATTCTTACACTGGGAAGGAAACAAGCTACCGGGGACCGGTTTCTGGCATTTCAGCCTCTTCGGCCCGGCTTGCTTGAATCCTGATGGTGCAATGAGCAAGGGACTCACATCTGAGTATACCCTTCCACGCTTAGGGTGGACAAAAATATTTACAACAAGGGGTGGTGAGGGACAGAGTCTCTGAATTAAACAGAATACTCTCACCCAGTCAAGAGATCAGGGCTAGATCCAACACCGTTTTTTAGCTCACTGCACCATACCAGTTTCAGAACCTGGCTGTATGCAAATTAGTCTGTTCCTGTCCCAGTGCATGATGGGAACAGGGCAAACCAAACTACAAAAGCCAATTCTTACACTGGGAAGGAAACAAGCTACCGGGGACCGGTTTCTGGCATTTCAGCCTCTTCGGCCCGGCTTGCTTGAATCCTGATGGTGCAATGAGCAAGGGACTCACATCTGAGTATACCCTTCCACGCTTAGGGTGGACAAAAATATTTACAACAAGGGGTGGTGAGGGACAGAGTCTCTGAATTAAACAGAATACTCTCACCCAGTCAAGAGATCAGGGCTAGATCCAACACCGTTTTTTAGCTCACTGCACCATCCCAGTTTCAGAACCTGGCTGTATGCAAATTAGTCTGTTCCTGTCCCAGTGCATGATGGGAACAGGGCAAACCAAACTACAAAAGCCAATTCTTACACTGGGAAGGAAACAAGCTACCGGGGACCGGTTTCTGGCATTTCAGCCTCTTCAGCCCGGCTTGCTTGAATCCTGATGGTGCAATGAGCAAGGGACTCACATCTGAGTATACCCTTCCACGCTTAGGGTGGACAAAAATATTTACAACAAGGGGTGGTGAGGGACAGAGTCTCTGAATTAAACAGAATACTCTCACCCAGTCAAGAGATCAGGGCTAGATCCAACACCGTTTTTTAGCTCACTGCACCATCCCAGTTTCAGAACCTGGCTGTATGCAAATTAGTCTGTTCCTGTCCCAGTGCATGATGGGAACAGGGCAAACCAAACTACAAAAGCCAATTCTTACACTGGGAAGGAAACTAGCTACCGGGGACCGGTTTCTGGCATTTCAGCCTCTTCGGCCCGGCTTGCTTGAATCCTGATGGTGCAATGAGCAAGGGACTCACATCTGAGTATACCCTACCACGCTTAGGGTGGACAAAAATATTTACAACAAGGGGTGGTGAGGGACAGAGTCTCTGAATTAAACAGAATACTCTCACCCAGTCAAGAGATCAGGGCTAGATCCAACACCGTTTTTTAGCTCACTGCACCATCCCAGTTTCAGAACCTGGCTGTATGCAAATTAGTCTGTTCCTGTCCCAGTGCATGATGGGAACAGGGCAAACCAAACTACTAAAGCCAATTCTTACACTGGGAAGGAAACAAGCTACCGGGGACCGGTTTCTGGCATTTCAGCCTCTTCGGCCCGGCTTGCTTGAATCCTGATGGTGCAATGAGCAAGGGACTCACATCTGAGTATACCCTTCCACGCTTAGGGTGGACAAAAATATTTACAACAAGGGGTGGTGAGGGACAGAGTCTCTGAATTAAACAGAATACTCTCACCCAGTCAAGAGATCAGGGCTAGATCCAACACCGTTTTTTAGCTCACTGCACCATCCCAGTTTCAGAACCTGGCTGTATGCAAATTAGTCTGTTCCTGTCCCAGTGCATGATGGGAACAGGGCAAACCAAACTACAAAAGCCAATTCTTACACTGGGAAGGAAACAAGCTACCGGGGACCGGTTTCTGGCATTTCAGCCTCTTCGGCCCGGCTTGCTTGAATCCTGATGGTGCAATGAGCAAGGGACTCACATCTGAGTATACCCTTCCACGCTTAGGGTGGACAAAAATATTTACAACAAGGGGTGGTGAGGGACAGAGTCTCTGAATTAAACAGAATACTCTCACCCAGTCAAGAGATCAGGGCTAGATCCAACACCGTTTTTTAGCTCACTGCACCATCCCAGTTTCAGAACCTGGCTGTATGCAAATTAGTCTGTTCCTGTCCCAGTGCATGATGGGAACAGGGCAAACCAAACTACAAAAGCCAATTCTTACACTGGGAAGGAAACAAGCTACCGGGGACCGGTTTCTGGCATTTCAGCCTCTTCGGCCCGGCTTGCTTGAATCCTGATGGTGCAATGAGCAAGGGACTCACATCTGAGTATACCCTTCCACGCTTAGGGTGGACAAAAATATTTACAACAAGGGGTGGTGAGGGACAGAGTCTCTGAATTAAACAGAATACTCTCACCCAGTCAAGAGATCAGGGCTAGATCCAACACCGTTTTTTAGCTCACTGCACCATCCCAGTTTCAGAACCTGGCTGTATGCAAATTAGTCTGTTCCTGTCCCAGTGCATGATGGGAACAGGGCAAACCAAACTACAAAAGCCAATTCTTACACTGGGAAGGAAACAAGCTACCGGGGACCGGTTTCTGGCATTTCAGCCTCTTCGGCCCGGCTTGCTTGAATCCTGATGGTGCAATGAGCAAGGGACTCACATCTGAGTATACCCTTCCACGCTTAGGGTGGACAAAAATATTTACAACAAGGGGTGGTGAGGGACAGAGTCTCTGAATTAAACAGAATACTCTCACCCAGTCAAGAGATCAGGGCTAGATCCAACACCGTTTTTTAGCTCACTGCACCATCCCAGTTTCAGAACCTGGCTGTATGCAAATTAGTCTGTTCCTGTCCCAGTGCATGATGGGAACAGGGCAAACCAAACTACAAAAGCCAATTCTTACACTGGGAAGGAAACAAGCTACCGGGGACCGGTTTCTGGCATTTCAGCCTCTTCGGCCCGGCTTGCTTGAATCCTGATGGTGCAATGAGCAAGGGACTCACATCTGAGTATACCCTTCCACGCTTATGGTGGACAAAAATATTTACAACAAGGGGTGGTGAGGGACAGAGTCTCTGAATTAAACAGAATACTCTCACCCAGTCAAGAGATCAGGGCTAGATCCAACACCGTTTTTTAGCTCACTGCACCATCCCAGTTTCAGAACCTGGCTGTATGCAAATTAGTCTGTTCCTGTCCCAGTGCATGATGGGAACAGGGCAAACCAAACTACAAAAGCCAATTCTTACACTGGGAAGGAAACAAGCTACCGGGGACCGGTTTCTGGCCTTTCAGCCTCTTCGGCCCGGCTTGCTTGAATCCTGATGGTGCAATGAGCAAGGGACTCACATCTGAGTATACCCTTCCACGCTTAGGGTGGACAAAAATATTTACAACAAGGGGTGGTGAGGGACAGAGTCTCTGAATTAAACAGAATACTCTCACCCAGTCAAGAGATCAGGGCTAGATCCAACACCGTTTTTTAGCTCACTGCACCATCCCAGTTTCAGAACCTGGCTGTATGCAAATTAGTCTGTTCCTGTCCCAGTGCATGATGGGAACAGGGCAAACCAAACTACAAAAGCCAATTCTTACACTGGGAAGGAAACAAGCTACCGGGGACTGGTTTCTGGCATTTCAGCCTCTTCGGCCCAGCTTGCTTGAATCCTGATGGTGCAATGAGCAAGGGACTCACATCTGAGTATACCCTTCCACGCTTAGGGTGGACAAAAATATTTACAACAAGGGGTGGTGAGGGACAGAGTCTCTGAATTAAACAGAATACTCTCACCCAGTCAAGAGATCAGGGCTAGATCCAACACCGTTTTTTAGCTCACTGCACCATCCCAGTTTCAGAACCTGGCTGTATGCAAATTAGTCTGTTCCTGTCCCAGTGCATGATGGGAACAGGGCAAACCAAACTACAAAAGCCAATTCTTACACTGGGAAGGAAACAAGCTACCGGGGACCGGTTTCTGGCATTTCAGCCTCTTCGGCCCGGCTTGCTTGAATCCTGATGGTGCAATGAGCAAGGGACTCACATCTGAGTATACCCTTCCACGCTTAGGGTGGACAAAAATATTTACAACAAGGGGTGGTGAGGGACAGAGTCTCTGAATTAAACAGAATACTCTCACCCAGTCAAGAGATCAGGGCTAGATCCAACACCGTTTTTTAGCTCACTGCACCATCCCAGTTTCAGAACCTGGCTGTATGCAAATTAGTCTGTTCCTGTCCCAGTGCATGATGGGAACAGGGCAAACCAAACTACAAAAGCCAATTCTTACACTGGGAAGGAAACAAGCTACCGGGGACCGGTTTCTGGCATTTCAGCCTCTTCGGCCCGGCTTGCTTGAATCCTGATGGTGCAATGAGCAAGGGACTCACATCTGAGTATACCCTTCCACGCTTAGGGTGGACAAAAATATTTACAACAAGGGGTGGTGAGGGACAGAGTCTCTGAATTAAACAGAATACTCTCACCCAAGTCAAGAGATCAGGGCTAGATCCAACACCGTTTTTTAGCTCACTGCACCATCCCAGTTTCAGAACCTGGCTGTATGCAAATTAGTCTGTTCCTGTCCCAGTGCATGATGGGAACAGGGCAAACCAAACTACAAAAGCCAATTCTTACACTGGGAAGGAAACAAGCTACCGGGGACCGGTTTCTGGCATTTCAGCCTCTTCGGCCCGGCTTGCTTGAATCCTGATGGTGCAATGAGCAAGGGACTCACATCTGAGTATACCCTTCCACGCTTAGGGTGGACAAAAATATTTACAACAAGGGGTGGTGAGGGACAGAGTCTCTGAATTAAACAGAATACTCTCACCCAGTCAAGAGATCAGGGCTAGATCCAACACCGTTTTTTAGCTCACTGCACCATCCCAGTTTCAGAACCTGGCTGTATGCAAATTAGTCTGTTCCTGTCCCAGTGCATGATGGGAACAGGGCAAACCAAACTACAAAAGCCAATTCTTACACTGGGAAGGAAACAAGCTACCGGGGACCGGTTTCTGGCATTTCAGCCTCTTCGGCCCGGCTTGCTTGAATCCTGATGGTGCAATGAGCAAGGGACTCACATCTAAGTATACCCTTCCACGCTTAGGGTGGACAAAAATATTTACAACAAGGGGTGGTGAGGGACAGAGTCTCTGAATTAAACAGAATACTCTCACCCAGTCAAGAGATCAGGGCTAGATCCAACACCGTTTTTTAGCTCACTGCACCATCCCACTTTCAGAACCTGGCTGTATGCAAATTAGTCTGTTCCTGTCCCAGTGCATGATGGGAACAGGGCAAACCAAACTACAAAAGCCAATTCTTACACTGGGAAGGAAACAAGCTACCGGGGACCGGTTTCTGGCATTTCAGCCTCTTCGGCCCGGCTTGCTTGAATCCTGATGGTGCAATGAGCAAGGGACTCACATTTGAGTATACCCTTCCACGCTTAGGGTGGACAAAAATATTTACAACAAGGGGTGGTGAGGGACAGAGTCTCTGAATTAAACAGAATACTCTCACCCAGTCAAGAGATCAGGGCTAGATCCAACACCGTTTTTTAGCTCACTGCACCATCCCAGTTTCAGAACCTGGCTGTATGCAAATTAGTCTGTTCCTGTCCCAGTGCATGATGGGAACAGGGCAAACCAAACTACAAAAGCCAATTCTTACACTGGGAAGGAAACAAGCTACCGGGGACCGGTTTCTGGCATTTCAGCCTCTTCGGCCCGGCTTGCTTCAATCCTGATGGTGCAATGAGCAAGGGACTCACATCTGAGTATACCCTTCCACGCTTAGGGTGGACAAAAATATTTACAACAAGGGGTGGTGAGGGACAGAGTCTCTGAATTAAACAGAATACTCTCACCCAGTCAAGAGATCAGGGCTAGATCCAACACCGTTTTTTAGCTCACTGCACCATCCCAGTTTCAGAACCTGGCTGTATGCAAATTAGTCTGTTCCTGTCCCAGTGCATGATGGGAACAGGGCAAACCAAACTACAAAAGCCAATTCTTACACTGGGAAGGAAACAAGCTACCGGGGACCGGTTTCTGGCATTTCAGCCTCTTCGGCCCGGCTTGCTTGAATCCTGATGGTGCAATGAGCAAGGGACTCACATCTGAGTATACCCTTCCACGCTTAGGGTGGACAAAAATATTTACAACAAGGGGTGGTGAGGGACAGAGTCTCTGAATTAAACAGAATACTCTCACCCAGTCAAGAGATCAGGGCTAGATCCAACACCGTTTTTTAGCTCACTGCACCATCCCAGTTTCAGAACCTGGCTGTATGCAAATTAGTCTGTTCCTGTCCCAGTGCATGATGGGAACAGGGCAAACCAAACTACAAAAGCCAATTCTTACACTGGGAAGGAAACAAGCTACCGGGGACCGGTTTCTGGCATTTCAGCCTCTTCGGCCCGGCTTGCTTGAATCCTGATGGTGCAATGAGCAAGGGACTCACATCTGAGTATACCCTTCCACGCTTAGGGTGGACAAAACTATTTACAACAAGGGGTGGTGAGGGACAGAGTCTCTGAATTAAACAGAATACTCTCACCCAGTCAAGAGATCAGGGCTAGATCCAACACCGTTTTTTAGCTCACTGCACCATCCCAGTTTCAGAACCTGGCTGTATGCAAATTAGTCTGTTCCTGTCCCAGTGCATGATGGGAACAGGGCAAACCAAACTACAAAAGCCAATTCTTACACTGGGAAGGAAACAAGCTACCGGGGACCGGTTTCTGGCATTTCAGCCTCTTCGGCCCGGCTTGCTTGAATCCTGATGGTGCAATGAGCAAGGGACTCACATCTGAGTATACCCTTCCACGCTTAGGGTGGAAAAAAATATTTACAACAAGGGGTGGTGAGGGACAGAGTCTCTGAATTAAACAGAATACTCTCACCCAGTCAAGAGATCAGGGCTAGATCCAACACCGTTTTTTAGCTTACTGCACCATCCCAGTTTCAGAACCTGGCTGTATGCAAATTAGTCTGTTCCTGTCCCAGTGCATGATGGGAACAGGGCAAACCAAACTACAAAAGCCAATTCTTACACTGGGAAGGAAACAAGCTACCGGGGACCGGTTTCTGGCATTTCAGCCTCTTCGGCCCGGCTTGCTTGAATCCTGATGGTGCAATGAGCAAGGGACTCACATCTGAGTATACCCTTCCACGCTTAGGGTGGACAAAAATATTTACAACAAGGGGTGGTGAGGGACAGAGTCTCTGAATTAAACAGAATACTCTCACCCAGTCAAGAGATCAGGGTTAGATCCAACACTGTTTTTTAGCTCACTGCACCATTCCAGTTTCAGAACCTGGCTGTATGCAAATTAGTCTGTTCCTGTCCCAGTGCATGATGGGAACAGGGCAAACCAAACTACAAAAGCCAATTCTTACACTGGGAAGGAAACAAGCTACCGGGGACCGGTTTCTGGCATTCAGCCTCTTCGGCCCGGCTTGCTTGAATCCTGATGGTGCAATGAGCAAGGGACTCACATCTGAGTATACCCTTCCACGCTTAGGGTGGACAAAAATATTTACAACAAGGGGTGGTGAGGGACAGAGTCTCTGAATTAAACAGAATACTCTCACCCAGTCAAGAGATCAGGGCTAGATCCAACACCGTTTTTTAGCTCACTGCACCATCCCAGTTTCAGAACCTGGCTGTATGCAAATTAGTCTGTTCCTGTCCCAGTGCATGATGGGAACAGGGCAAACCAAACTACAAAAGCCAATTCTTACACTGGGAAGGAAACAAGCTACCGGGGACCGGTTTCTGGCATTTCAGCCTCTTCGGCCCGGCTTGCTTGAATCCTGATGGTGCAATGAGCAAGGGACTCACATCTGAGTATACCCTTCCACGCTTAGGGTGGACAAAAATATTTACAACAAGGGGTGGTGAGGGACAGAGTCTCTGAATTAAACAGAATACTCTCACCCAGTCAAGAGATCAGGGCTAGATCCAACACCGTTTTTTAGCTCACTGCACCATCCCAGTTTCAGAACCTGGCTGTATGCAAATTAGTCTGTTCCTGTCCCAGTGCATGATGGGAACAGGGCAAACCAAACTACAAAAGCCAATTCTTACACTGGGAAGGAAACAAGCTACCGGGGACCGGTTTCTGGCATTTCAGCCTCTTCGGCCCGGCTTGCTTGAATCCTGATGGTGCAATGAGCAAGGGACTCACATCTGAGTATA
Organism: Lissotriton vulgaris; assembly: GCF_964263255.1. Lineage (NCBI taxonomy): Eukaryota > Metazoa > Chordata > Amphibia > Caudata > Salamandridae > Lissotriton > Lissotriton vulgaris. The sequence continues at coordinate 759,135,822 of NC_141685.1, read as the reverse complement.
CCCTTCCACGCTTAGGGTGGACAAAAATATTTACAACAAGGGGTGGTGAGGGACAGAGTCTCTGAATTAAACAGAATACTCTCACCCAGTCAAGAGATCAGGGCTAGATCCAACACCGTTTTTTAGCTCACTGCACCATCCCAGTTTCAGAACCTGGCTGTATGCAAATTAGTCTGTTCCTGTCCCAGTGCATGATGGGAACAGGGCAAACCAAACTACAAAAGCCAATTCTTACACTGGGAAGGAAACAAGCTACCGGGGACCGGTTTCTGGCATTTCAGCCTCTTCGGCCCGGCTTGCTTGAATCCTGATGGTGCAATGAGCAAGGGACTCACATCTGAGTATACCCTTCCACGCTTAGGGTGGACAAAAATATTTACAACAAGGGGTGGTGAGGGACAGAGTCTCTGAATTAAACAGAATACTCTCACCCAGTCAAGAGATCAGGGCTAGATACAACACCGTTTTTTTAGCTCACTGCACCATCCCAGTTTCAGAACCTGGCTGTATGCAAATTAGTCTGTTCCTGTCCCAGTGCATGATGGGAACAGGGCAAACCAAACTACAAAAGCCAATTCTTACACTGGGAAGGAAACAAGCTACCGGGGACCGGTTTCTGGCATTTCAGCCTCTTCGGCCCGGCTTGCTTGAATCCTGATGGTGCAATGAGCAAGGGACTCACATCTGAGTATACCCTTCCACGCTTAGGGTGGACAAAAATGAGATAAATAACGGTGATGGATCAAGCCCTGATCTTTGGACTGGGTAAGAGTGGTCTGCTTAATTCAGACACTCTGTTCATCACCACCCCCTTTTCTGAATCGTTTTTGGCCACTATAAGTGTGGCAGGGTATACTCAGACATGAGTCCCTTTCTCACTGCTCCATCAGGATTCAAGCAAGCCGGGCCGAAGAGGCTGAAATGCCAGAAACCGGTCCCCGGTAGCTTGTCTCCTTTCTGGTGAAGAATTGGCTTGGTAGTTTGGTCTGCCCTGTTCCCATGATGCACTGGGCCAGGGACAGACTAATTTGCATATAGCCAGGTTCTGAGCTGGGATGGGGCAGTGAGATAAATAACGGTGATGGATCAAGCCCTGATCTTTGGACTGGGTAAGAGTGGTCTGCTTAATTCAGACACTCTGTTCATCACCACCCCCTTTTCTGAATCGTTTTTGGCCACTATAAGTGTGGCAGGGTATACTCAGACATGAGTCCCTTTCTCACTGCTCCATCAGGATTCAAGCAAGCCGGGCCGAAGAGGCTGAAATGCCAGAAACCGGTCCCCGGTAGCTTGTCTCCTTTCTGGTGAAGAATTGGCTTGGTAGTTTGGTCTGCCCTGTTCCCATGATGCACTGGGCCAGGGACAGACTAATTTGCATATAGCCAGGTTCTGAGCTGGGATGGGGCAGTGAGATAAATAACGGTGATGGATCAAGCCCTGATCTTTGGACTGGGTAAGAGTGGTCTGCTTAATTCAGACACTCTGTTCATCACCACCCCCTTTTCTGAATCGTTTTTGGCCACTATAAGTGTGGCAGGGTATACTCAGACATGAGTCCCTTTCTCACTGCTCCATCAGGATTCAAGCAAGCCGGGCCGAAGAGGCTGAAATGCCAGAAACCGGTCCCCGGTAGCTTGTCTCCTTTCTGGTGAAGAATTGGCTTGGTAGTTTGGTCTGCCCTGTTCCCATGATGCACTGGGCCAGGGACAGACTAATTTGCATATAGCCAGGTTCTGAGCTGGGATGGGGCAGTGAGATAAATAACGGTGATGGATCAAGCCCTGATCTTTGGACTGGGTAAGAGTGGTCTGCTTAATTCAGACACTCTGTTCATCACCACCCCCTTTTCTGAATCGTTTTTGGCCACTATAAGTGTGGCAGGGTATACTCAGACATGAGTCCCTTTCTCACTGCTCCATCAGGATTCAAGCAAGCCGGGCCGAAGAGGCTGAAATGCCAGAAACCGGTCCCCGGTAGCTTGTCTCCTTTCTGGTGAAGAATTGGCTTGGTAGTTTGGTCTGCCCTGTTCCCATGATGCACTGGGCCAGGGACAGACTAATTTGCTTATAGCCAGGTTCTGAGCTGGGATGGGGCAGTGAGATAAATAACGGTGATGGAACAAGCCCTGATCTTTGGACTGGGTAAGAGTGGTCTGCTTAATTCAGGCACTCTGTTCATCACCACCCCCTTTTCTGAATCGTTTTTGGCCACTATAAGTGTGGCAGGGTATACTCAGACATGAGTCCCTTTCTCACTGCTCCATCAGGATTCAAGCAAGCCGGGCCGAAGAGGCTGAAATGCCAGAAACCGGTCCCCGGTAGCTTGTCTCCTTTCTGGTGAAGAATTGGCTTGGTAGTTTGGTCTGCCCTGTTCCCATGATGCACTGGGCCAGGGACAGACTAATTTGCATATAGCCAGGTTCTGAGCTGGGATGGGGCAGTGAGATAAATAACGGTGATGGATCAAGCCCTGATCTTTGGACTGGGTAAGAGTGGTCTGCTTAATTCAGACACTCTGTTCATCACCACCCCCTTTTCTGAATCGTTTTTGGCCACTATAAGTGTGGCAGGGTATACTCAGACATGAGTCCCTTTTTCACTGCTCCATCAGGATTCAAGCAAGCCGGGCCGAAGAGGCTGAAATGCCAGAAACCGGTCCCCGGTAGCTTGTCTCCTTTCTGGTGAAGAATTGGCTTGGTAGTTTGGTCTGCCCTGTTCCCATGATGCACTGGGCCAGGGACAGACTAATTTGCATATAGCCAGGTTCTGAGCTGGGATGGGGCAGTGAGATAAATAACGGTGATGGATCAAGCCCTGATCTTTGGACTGGGTAAGAGTGGTCTGCTTAATTCAGACACTCTGTTCATCACCACCCCCTTTTCTGAATCGTTTTTGGCCACTATAAGTGTGGCAGGGTATACTCAGACATGAGTCCCTTTCTCACTGCTCCATCAGGATTCAAGCAAGCCGGGCCGAAGAGGCTGAAATGCCAGAAACCGGTCCCCGGTAGCTTGTCTCCTTTCTGGTGAAGAATTGGCTTGGTAGTTTGGTCTGCCCTGTTCCCATGATGCACTGGGCCAGGGACAGACTAATTTGCATATAGCCAGGTTCTGAGCTGGGATGGGGCAGTGGGATAAATAACGGTGATAGATCAAGCCCTGATCTTTGGACTGGGTAAGAGTGGTCTGCTTAATTCAGACACTCTGTTCATCACCACCCCCTTTTCTGAGTCGTTTTTGGCCACTATAAGTGTGGCAGGGTATACTCAGACATGAGTCCCTTTCTCACTGCTTCATCAGGATTCAAGCAAGCCGGGCCGAAGAGGCTGAAATGCCAGAAACCGGTCCCCGGTAGCTTGTCTCCTTTCTGGTGAAGAATTGGCTTGGTAGTTTGGTCTGCCCTGTTCCCATGATGCACTGGGCCAGGGACAGACTAATTTGCATATAGCCAGGTTCTGAGCTGGGATGGGGCAGTGAGATAAATAACGGTGATGGATCAAGCCCTGATCTTTGGACTGGGTAAGAGTGGTCTGCTTAATTCAGACACTCTGTTCATCACCACTCCCTTTTCTGAATCGTTTTTGGCCACTATAAGTGTGGCAGGGTATACTCAGACATGAGTCCCTTTCTCACTGCTCCATCAGGATTCAAGCAAGCCGGGCCGAAGAGGCTGAAATGCCAGAAACCGGTCCCCGGTAGCTTGTCTCCTTTCTGGTGAAGAATTGGCTTGGTAGTTTGGTCTGCCCTGTTCCCATGATGCACTGGGCCAGGGACAGACTAATTTGCATATAGCCAGGTTCTGAGCTGGGATGGGGCAGTGAGATAAATAACGGTGATGGATCAAGCCCTGATCTTTGGACTGGGTAAGAGTGGTCTGCTTAATTCAGACACTCTGTTCATCACCACCCCCTTTTCTGAATCGTTTTTGGCCACTATAAGTGTGGCAGGGTATACTCAGACATGAGTCCCTTTCTCACTGCTCCATCAGGATTCAAGCAATCCGGGCTGAAGAGGCTGAAATGCCAGAAACCGGTCCCCGGTAGCTTGTCTCCTTTCTGGTGAAGAATTGGCTTGGTAGTTTGGTCTGCCCTGTTCCCATGATGCACTGGGCCAGGGACAGACTAATTTGCATATAGCCAGGTTCTGAGCTGGGATGGGGCAGTGAGATAAATAACGGTGATGGATCAAGCCCTGATCTTTGGACTGGGTAAGAGTGGTCTGCTTAATTCAGACACTCTGTTCATCACCACCCCCTTTTCTGAATCGTTTTTGGCCACTATAAGTGTGGCAGGGTATACTCAGACATGAGTCCCTTTCTCACTGTTCCATCAGGATTCAAGCAAGCCGGGCCGAAGAGGCTGAAATGCCAGAAACCGGTCCCTGGTAGCTTGTCTCCTTTCTGGTGAAGAATTGGCTTGGTAGTTTGGTCTGCCCTGTTCCCATGATGCACTGGGCCAGGGACAGACTAATTTGCATATAGCCAGGTTCTGAGCTGGGATGGGGCAGTGAGATAAATAACGGTGATGGATCAAGCCCTGATCTTTGGACTGGGTAAGAGTGGTCTGCTTAATTCAGACACTCTGTTCATCACCACCCCCTTTTCTGAATCGTTTTTGGCCACTATAAGTGTGGCAGGGTATACTCAGACATGAGTCCCTTTCTCACTGCTCCATCAGGATTCAAGCAAGCCGGGCCGAAGAGGCTGAAATGCCAGAAACCGGTCCCCGGTAGCTTGTCTCCTTTCTGCTGAAGAATTGGCTTGGTAGTTTGGTCTGCCCTGTTCCCATGATGCACTGGGCCAGGGACAGACTAATTTGCATATAGCCAGGTTCTGAGCTGGGATGGGGCAGTGAGATAAATAACGGTGATGGATCAAGCCCTGATCTTTGGACTGGGTAAGAGTGGTCTGCTTAATTCAGACACTCTGTTCATCACCACCCCCTTTTCTGAATCGTTTTTGGCCACTATAAGTGTGGCAGGGTATAGTCAGACATGAGTCCCTTTCTCACTGCTCCATCAGGATTCAAGCAAGCCGGGCCGAATAGGCTGAAATGCCAGAAACCGGTCCCCGGTAGCTTGTCTCCTTTCTGGTGAAGAATTGGCTTGGTAGTTTGGTCTGCCCTGTTCCCATGATGCACTGGGCCAGGGACAGACTAATTTGCATATAGCCAGGTTCTGAGCTGGGATGGGGCAGTGAGATAAATAACGGTGATGGATCAAGCCCTGATCTTTGGACTGGGTAAGAGTGGTCTGCTTAAATCAGACACTCTGTTCATCACCACCCCCTTTTCTGAATCGTTTTTGGCCACTATAAGTGTGGCAGGGTATACTCAGACATGAGTCCCTTTCTCACTGCTCCATCAGGATTCAAGCAAGCCGGGCCGAAGAGGCTGAAATGCCAGAAACCGGTCCCCGGTAGCTTGTCTCCTTTCTGGTGAAGAATTGGCCTGGTAGTTTGGTCTGCCCTGTTCCCATGATGCACTGGGCCAGGGACAGACTAATTTGCATATAGCCAGGTTCTGAGCTGGGATGGGGCAGTGAGATAAATAACGGTGATGGATCAAGCCCTGATCTTTGGACTGGGTAAGAGTGGTCTGCTTAATTCAGACACTCTGTTCATCACCACCCCCTTTTCTGAATCGTTTTTGGCCACTATAAGTGTGGCAGGGTATACTCAGACATGAGTCCCTTTCTCACTGCTCCATCAGGATTCAAGCAAGCCGGGCCGAAGAGGCTGAAATGCCAGAAACCGGTCCCCGGTAGCTTGTCTCCTTTCTGGTGAAGAATTGGCTTGGTAGTTTGGTCTGCCCTGTTCCCATGATGCACTGGGCCAGGGACAGACTAATTTGCATATAGCCAGGTTCTGAGCTGGGATGGGGCAGTGAGATAAATAACGGTGATGGATCAAGCCCTGATCTTTGGACTGGGTAAGAGTGGTCTGCTTAATTCAGACACTCTGTTCATCACCACCCCCTTTTCTGAATCGTTTTTGGCCACTATAAGTGTGGCAGGGTATACTCAGACATGAGTCCCTTTCTCACTGCTCCATCAGGATTCAAGCAAGCCGGGCCGAAGAGGCTGAAATGCCAGAAACCGGTCCCCGGTAGCTTGTCTCCTTTCTGGTGAAGAATTGGCTTGGTAGTTTGGTCTGCCCTGTTCCCATGATGCACTGGGCCAGGGACAGACTAATTTGCATATAGCCAGGTTCTGAGCTGGGATGGGGCAGTGAGATAAATAACGGTGATGGATCAAGCCCTGATCTTTGGACTGGGTAAGAGTGGTCTGCTTAATTCAGACACTCTGTTCATCACCACCCCCTTTTCTGAATCGTTTTTGGCCACTATAAGTGTGGCAGGGTATACTCAGACATGAGTCCCTTTCTCACTGCTCCATCAGGATTCAAGCAAGCCGGGCCGAAGAGGCTGAAATGCCAGAAACCGGTCCCCGGTAGCTTGTCTCCTTTCTGGTGAAGAATTGGCTTGGTAGTTTGGTCTGCCCTGTTCCCATGATGCACTGGGCCAGGGACAGACTAATTTGCATATAGCCAGGTTCTGAGCTGGGATGGGGCAGTGAGATAAATAACGGTGATGGATCAAGCCCTGATCTTTGGACTGGGTAAGAGTGGTCTGCTTAATTCAGACACTCTGTTCATCACCACCCCCTTTTCTGAATCGTTTTTGGCCACTATAAGTGTGGCAGGGTATACTCAGACATGAGTCCCTTTCTCACTGCTCCATCAGGATTCAAGCAAGCCGGGCCGAAGAGGCTGAAATGCCAGAAACCGGTCCCCGGTAGCTTGTCTCCTTTCTGGTGAAGAATTGGCTTGGTAGTTTGGTCTGCCCTGTTCCCATGATGCACTGGGCCAGGGACAGACTAATTTGCATATAGCCAGGTTCTGAGCTGGGATGGGGCAGTGAGATAAATAACGGTGATGGATCAAGCCCTGATCTTTGGACTGGGTAAGAGTGGTCTGCTTAATTCAGACACTCTGTTCATCACCACCCCCTTTTCTGAATCGTTTTTGGCCACTATAAGTGTGGCAGGGTATACTCAGACATGAGTCCCTTTCTCACTGATCCATCAGGATTCAAGCAAGCCGGGCCGAAGAGGCTGAAATGCCAGAAACCGGTCCCCGGTAGCTTGTCTCCTTTCTGGTGAAGAATTGGCTTGGTAGTTTGGTCTGCCCTGTTCCCATGATGCACAGGGCCAGGGACAGACTAATTTGCATATAGCCAGGTTCTGAGCTGGGATGGGGCAGTGAGATAAATAACGGTGATGGATCAAGCCCTGATCTTTGGACTGGGTAAGAGTGGTCTGCTTAATTCAGACACTCTGTTCATCACCACCCCCTTTTCTGAATCGTTTTTGGCCAATATAAGTGTGGCAGGGTATACTCAGACATGAGTCCCTTTCTCACTGCTCCATCAGGATTCAAGCAAGCCGGGCCGAAGAGGCTGAAATGCCAGAAACCGGTCCCCGGTAGCTTGTCTCCTTTCTGGTGAAGAATTGGTATGGTAGTTTGGTCTGCCCTGTTCCCATGATGCACTGGGCCAGGGACAGACTAATTTGCATATAGCCAGGTTCTGAGCTGGGATGGGGCAGTGAGATAAATAACGGTGATGGATCAAGCCCTGATCTTTGGACTGGGTAAGAGTGGTCTGCTTAATTCAGACACTCTGTTCATCACCACCCCCTTTTCTGAATCGTTTTTGGCCACTATAAGTGTGGCAGGGTATACTCAGACATGAGTCCCTTTCTCACTGCTCCATCAGGATTCAAGCAAGCCGGGCCGAAGAGGCTGAAATGCCAGAAACCGGTCCCCGGTAGCTTGTCTCCTTTCTGGTGAAGAATTGGCTTGGTAGTTTGGTCTGCCCTGTTCCCATGATGCACTGGGCCAGGGACAGACTAATTTGCATATAGCCAGGTTCTGAGCTGGGATGGGGCAGTGAGATAAATAACGGTGATGGATCAAGCCCTGATCTTTGGACTGGGTAAGAGTGGTCTGCTTAATTCAGACACTCTGTTCATCACCACCCCCTTTTCTGAATCGTTTTTGGCCACTATAAGTGTGGCAGGGTATACTCAGACATGAGTCCCTTTCTCACTGCTCCATCAGGATTCAAGCAAGCCGGGCCGAAGAGGCTGAAATGCCAGAAACCGGTCCCCGGTAGCTTGTCTCCTTTCTGGTGAAGAATTGGCTTGGTAGTTTGGTCTGCCCTGTTCCCATGATGCACTGGGCCAGGGACAGACTAATTTGCATATAGCCAGGTTCTGAGCTGGGATGGGGCAGTGAGATAAATAACGGTGATGGATCAAGCCCTGATCTTTGGACTGGGTAAGAGTGGTCTGCTTAATTCAGACACTCTGTTCATCACCACCCCCTTTTCTGAATCGTTTTTGGCCACTATAAGTGTGGCAGGGTATACTCAGACATGAGTCCCTTTCTCACTGCTCCATCAGGATTCAAGCAAGCCGGGCCGAAGAGGCTGAAATGCCAGAAACCGGTCCCCGGTAGCTTGTCTCCTTTCTGGTGAAGAATTGGCTTGGTAGTTTGGTCTGCCCTGTTCCCATGATGCACTGGGCCAGGGACAGACTAATTTGCATATAGCCAGGTTCTGAGCTGGGATGGGGCAGTGAGATAAATAACGGTGATGGATCAAGCCCTGATCTTTGGACTGGGTAAGAGTGGTCTGCTTAATTCAGACACTCTGTTCATCACCACCCCCTTTTCTGATCCATTTTGGAGTAAGCAAATTAACAGCAGTACGCACGCTCCCAAAGTGAGAATTAACTGGAAACCGTCAAAGACAATCGAAAAAATCGAATGAAAAAAAGCTGGTATCACACCAAATATAGCTTGGAATGAGGTCACAAGGCCAGAACTTACTACTTTAAAAAAGTGTGCCAGGCCCGTGGTGGAAGAGGCATTAAAGATTGTATGAATCAAAGCACCGAAATGCAGGGGCAGATCCGTATTTAATAAGGCATGTTCCTCAGTACGAGTATTAGCAACGTGAAGGACAAATGTTGCACGCGCAGATGTAAGGGCGACTCCTTTCTGGGACAAAAGAGCCCTTATTCGACTCCTCTTGTTAAACTCTGCCTTCAAGGTCGGAATAGAAGGCCTGATGGAAACATCGAGCCTCCCATGTGGAGGAGGAAACAGAACATTTTTACAGCAAACAACGCGTGGGGAAACTGTAGCGATGTACGGAATTCCCGCAAGCATAGCACAGCAATCTTCATTATTTAATAACAAATAACTACAGTTTGCAAGCAACGTGAAAGTTGGTGTAATAGCCGGGGTGGGGGTGCCTTTCAAAAATTCTGTGCCTTCACATTACATGAACCGTGCAACTGCAAATTCCTACAGACTAATGAGTGATCTGGTGAGGAAGTGTAGGCTTCACCTTTTAAATAAACTTATTTTGCTTCCCTCAAGAACCTATATGTAAATGGGAGATTCCACACTTCATGGAGAAAGGCGCTACCTAAAGGCTCAAATCTGCCTATGGCATAGTGTTTCATGCATGATTCAAATTTAAACAGGGGGAAAGGTAGAGTTATTAACCCATGGATAAACCAAACGGCCGAATTCGACTCGGCCACTGAGAATGGTAACGGCTCAATTTTTCAATATGCAACAGAAAAAAAACGTGGCATCTTTCATCGATATAAACTGTTGTTTAACAGTCAAATTAAAAGGCAAAAATGAAGACATTGTGTTCATGTAATCCCAAGGCACCCTCCCAGATTTTAACGTTTGAAGAGTTCATGCAAACTGAATAATAATAGAAAGCAATTGATTTTGTCCATGGCACAGAACCGCAACGTCTTCCTGTACAATATCAATGACAGATGAAACAATAATATCTAACGTGTAAATACGGGAAGAAAGGGTGTTAATGCCATTATCTACAAAGTCAACCACTTTTTATAAATTGGCCTGATCAATAGCTTTGAGCCTAGATGCAGCTTCAATTTGGGACAGTTTCCAAACCTCGTTGTAAATAGCATATATCCATCTTTTCGATCTGCCTGCTGCAGGACATTTTACAAAATCATTCAAATCAACGGTGTCAGTCAGTTTAGATAAATGCAATTTCACTGACGCCAAGGTAGAGTGTTTGAGCCAATTCTGACACAATTTGCCTACAGAATAGGTGGTGACCGAATGTTGACTCTGAAATCGGGGATCTACTCTAACCTCTGTATAGCCAGGGGTCAGACCCAGAAAAAGGCGTTGGCAGGAATCTTTACTTTTTTGCCACAGCAACCAGCCTTCGGGATTCATGCTGGAAATATTGAGAGGAATTCCTCACCAGGGCTAATAAATCACTAAGGGAAGTACTGGTGTAATTATTCCAATTGGGATATTCACCCAAATTAGAAAATGAAGGAGCATTTAGTTTTTTAGAAGTAGCCAATCCAAAGCAGGCGGTTTGAGAAATAGAAGCATTCAGAAACAACATATTGTTTGGGATGAGGCATGCACAATGCAAAGCCTCGGTGCCTTGCACTTGCCAACTTTTAGAACCCCAAACAGATTTAAGATCAACAGTATCTTTCCACAGCTCATAGCTCCCAACAGCCAACTGGTCAATAAAGAACTTAGAGTACAGTCATTTCGTGTGGGTAAGTCTAAACTTGGAAGAGGACTTCTCATTCATCCTAAAATAAAATGCATCAGGGTTTCAATCAGATCAAAATCAGTAAAATAAGAAAACTTTTTTAAAGGAGTTTTAGAGCTGCCTTCAATAGATGCTGGACAATGTTCCCACTGAATGTAATTTACCACATTTCTAAACTGATTTGCTTTGTGCAAAAAGTGACTTCCATAGTGCTGGTAACAGAATAAATCACCATAATTTGCAGAATCTAGATACAAATCTTCAGCATCAAAAGCAGCATAATATTTCAAATCAGTAGATAGAGCCTTAAAGGCCTGGACGTCCCAATCATCAGAGCGAATATTTTGTTTAACCACATGCCCCATAGAAACACGAAGTACATTGGGGACATTAATAACCTCTGTTGGACCATGAATCTGGAACTTTACAGCATCCCATACAATCCCATCTAAAATGGGCCAAGCAGTGATATTTACAAAAGTCTGGTCCCTCTTCATTCTGTGCGAAGAGGAGTGAGGAGCCAAAGTTCCATCAATTAGTCTAATTGTAGTTCTTTCTTGAACGTAGTGTCCATTTACAACACGAAAAAAATACACCACACATCCAAAGGACATGAATAAAAAAATTGAAAAAAGCACCAGCCAGATATAAGTCCATGGGGGAATCAAAAAATGTTTTTTAAACCAAGTAGCAAAAATCAAAACTTTTGAAGGGGACTTTGATGTGGTAGAGTCAGTGTCAAATGAAAAACGTGATTGATCAGTCACACGGGTCTCCAAATCAGACATAGACAAGTCAGTGGGGTAAGTATACTCAGTATCATTAAGAGGATCACCAGCAGGTGGATTCAATAAAGAATTCACAACTGTATTCATTTCAATGGCAACATCAGGCCAGATGGCAGGATACAGGGCCAAAACAGAGTTTCACATCATTGCTGGACACAAGACCGCAGGTGTCATACTAAGAAGAATCGGCCACCCTGTGTAGTTTGACATTGTCAATGGAGATGTACCTGTTCACCTTTCGCCCAGGAAGAGGAGGTAAAATGACTGTTCTTGTACCCTGCATGCCAAGCACAGGAACTGGAGCTCGATAGGAGGGGCCGAATTCCTTCTTGTTCTCGACCTTCTCTTGGACCAGTTCTTCAACTCGGGGTAGCCAGCCGACTACCGGAATCTGCAATGCAGCATCAGATGTGGAGGGCAAATGTTCCTTTGCAAGACTGTCTCTTGTCTTTTGTAGGTTCTGTAAAACATTAGAATGTTCATCTACATCAAAGGATGTGGCTGACGCCGCCATGTCTAGACCCTCAAGGTCCGGAACAAACATTTTGATGCCAAAGAGCATTTCGTATGGGGTCCGCCCACCCAGAGACCTTCTAGGGAGATTAATAAGTACACGCTGTACGCTATTGAGGTGAGCTAGCCAGTCCCGGCCTGTACCTAATACCTTAGCTGTCAAGGATTGCTCTAAGTCACGGTTCATCTGCTCCACAATACTATTGCCCTCAGGCTGATATGGAGACAAAAATTTGACCTGGACCCTCAAAGAACTCATGGCATCCTTGTATGCCTTAGAGGCAAACGCCGAACCCTGGTCCGAATGGAGGGTACCACACACAAAAATTTCCACAAAGACCTGCAAATCCCTTACGACAGTTCTGGAATCAGCACTGCGTTGTGGCCACACCCAGACAAAGCGCGTGCAAGAATCAACTGCAACTAAGATGTATTTATACACAGTATCAGGTGAGAAATGACCCCAGTGATCTAGATAAACACACGCAAGGGGTTTATTAGATATGTACAACTGTGTTTGGGGCGGGTGGGCAGCAGTAGAAGGCTTAATCTGCTGACAAATGTCACACTGAAGGACATAACCACGCTTCTGTTTGTACAAACCCCGCCACCAGTAATGTTGTTGTAGAAGAGATACCGTAGCTGACATGCGATGAGGCCACCCCAGCGTGGGCTGCTGTAATCAAAGTCTGCCTGTGGTCCACGTTGGGGATTAACCTGTCACCAACGTCTTTAATTCTCACATAAGGAACTTTATCAGGAATGATAAGAGTATTTATCTGGGAAACCTCTCGGGTAATTACTTCCCTTCTCTGTTGCGGCAATAGCTGCGAAGATGTCATCATCAATCTTACTTTTGGAACGTGAAACTACTGCCACTGAGTATGTTGCAACTGCTGTCTTAGCGGCTTCATCCGCAAGACAATTGCCTACAGCGTGAACTCCGACACGCTGGTGACCCAGAGTAAGTATTACAAAGACTAGTGGTAGCCGTTCTTTAAGCTGAGCCACTCGAATCCAGATCATTTTATGTTTTATTGTGCGACCTTTGAAGTCACGATAATCATTTTGGGTCCAAAAGAGTAAATTGTCATTGTATGATTGATCAGAGTAGTAAGAGTCACTTACGATAAGAGTAGTCACACTAGGGTCAGCGTACTCCAATGCAAGCATCAGAGCATGAAGCTCTGCCAATTGGGCGGTACAGTCCCCTGTGTATGCACGACATCGGACTTGGATTCACCATCCACCATAGTACCACCCACTATTGCGCAGGCTGAAGAATATGCGTGCTTTGAATCCGTAGCCGCTTGCACGCTTCCGTCAGTATAAATGATACAATGGAAATCCTCAAGTGGGCGCATGGTCAGAGGAGCAGCATGAATGAATCCATACTGCAAGAACTCCTGAGTCTGCAGAGAAGAATCAAAAAATGAATGTGACATCCGGAGATGTCAAAGACGTATCCCATTGTATCCACCGTGAGTGCAAAGCTTATGAATTTGGTACACTGGCTTTCATCACTGCCTCCAAGGCAGAATACAGAGTAACAACACAAATGTGTTTCCCCTGCAACAGTGCCCGTTCTTTAAGAATCGCCATTTGCACTGCTGTCAAAACTTTTTCCACAGTGAAAAACCGCAACTCAGCCGAAGTGTTCAAATGGGACTTGTAAGCAAAATGGACTGTGTCACCCTCATTAAAAGTGAGGTACATGAAACCCACCGCCCCTGGTATAATTCTTATCACCAGGTTGGTGTGGTTATCACGAGTCAACAAGAATTTAGATTCTAGAAGATCAGCCTGCAAAGATTGCAAGATGGCTAAATGTTCAGGCAGCCAGCACAATTTGGAGTAAGAATGTGGTATCAAAGCGTAAAGTGGCTTGATACGCTGGGCATATTCGAGAATGTAGGTATGCCCGAAATTCAAAAAGCCCAGTAAAGATTGTAGCTTTTTCAGTGCTGTGGGAGCTTGCAAAAGTGCGCATTACTCTAGGAAGTGAGGAGCTAAACCCCTACCTTCATTGTTGAGCTTGTAGCCCATGAACAACACTGTGTACTCAGCAATGTGACTTTTCGCAACGTTGAATTTATAGCCAAAATCCGCAAAACGGCAAATTATGCGGTCAACGTGGCACAGATGCGGCCATAATTCGTCGTCTGTGAGATAGATGTCATCCACATACAAACATGCATCTGAGTCGAGTCCCTCCAAAAGAGAGACTATGCGGGCAGCAAAGACGGCTGGACTATTCTTATAGCCCATAGCCAAACGATGAAATTGGCGTTATTTGCCACCACTGGTAAATGCTGTCCATTGACTACTAACAGGGGACAGATTGTGGGCAAAAAAACATTGGATATGTCAAGTGTTGTTTTGAACCTTTTGCGTACGAGACGAGACACAAGAGCTGAACTGTGAGTATTCTGTACCGCACACGTACGACAATGTGAGCTTAGGTGGCGGTAATCCAGTACCAAACGGTACGAGCCAACAGGCTTAGTTACAGTAAAAAGCAGGTTATTCATCCGAGACACAGACGTTTCAATTACACCTTGGTATTCCAATTGTTCAAGGATTTCCGTAACTGAAGCTTTCGCTTCACCCCACATGGGGTATTGGGGCTGAGGCTGTGGCATAGACCGCAAAGGAATCTTATATTGGGGGGAAAATTTGTCCCATCCACAGTGAGTACGGTACAAAGCAGGCGCACGCGCCTTAGCCCAATCTTCTGCAAAATGCAGAGCCTGCTCCTTCTGCACTGTGTGCGTGAAACTAGGGAGGATTACCTCCTCCCCTTGCGGAGCAGCTAAGACAAAGGGTGGAGGTCAGTCGCATAGGTAGTAGTTAGATTTTCAACAACATCAAAACTTGGGGCTGCTTTTGCCCCAATGCCGGTGGCGACAGCTTTTTTTCTTTTTGCAATTGCATCACTTTCTTTTACTATTCCATATTTTCAAAATTATTTTTCGTCCTTTTAAACCTTCATAAATTCTCAATCTCATACATTTAAATCCTCCAGCAAGATTCTGCAGTTTTCTGGGTTTCTCATGTTATCGCGGGCCATCCGAACCTCTTTCCAATAACACGTACTGAGGCAAAGTTCATTAAAAAGCAGTTTAATAAACCCAATGCATTTCAGACCAACCAGGGTCCTTCGTCAGGGGTAACTGTGAAATTAATTAAAACATACTCATCAGTGATTGCACAAATGTATATACTTAATTTCAACATTTCTTAAATCGACATCATTGCAAGTTATCAAATCTTCATTATCGAAGTAAACCTTCCTTTCCCTGTTGGCTCCATATTCCCCATGTTCCCCATTCCTCTGCGTCTTCCCTCTTCCCCCACTATCTCGCCGTGAGTGCCCTTCCTTCGTTGACAACCTTTCCCCCAATCCTCCTTCGCCACCGTCTAACTAAACTCCGTGCTCCGATCATTTCTACCTCCCGCTATAACACGTTTACTTAACCGAACATTACCCCTGGTCTCCCACTTAGCTACTATTTACACTTTTCACTCTCCCTCCCCCCCATTTCAACCAGGTAGAAATTTTTCTATACTCTTCACCCGTCTTTCTTCAAACATTCCCTCTCAATTATCATATCGCCTACCTGCTACTCCATCTTCCTTCTCACTCCCTGCGGTCAAAACACCGGGGTTAGTAGAGAATGTCACGATCGATGCCGAGGGAGTGAGAAGGAAGATGGAGTAGCAGGTAGGCGGTATGATAATTGAGAGGGAATGTTTGAAGAAAGACGGGTGAAGAGTATAGAAAAATTTCTACCTGGTTGAAATGGGGAGGAGGGAGAGTGAAAAGTGTAAATAGTAGCTAAGTGGGAGACCAGGGGTAATGTTCGGTTAAGTAAACGTGTTATAGCGGAAGGTAGAAATGATCGGAGCACGGAGTTTAGTTAGACGGTGGCGAAGGAGGATTGGGGGAAAGGTTGTCAACGAAGGGAGGGCACTCACGGCGAGATAGTGGGGGAAGAGGGAAGACGCAGAGGAATGGGGAACATGGGGAATATGGAGCCAACAGGGAAAGGAAGGTTTACTTCGATAATGAAGATTTGATAACTTGCAATGATGTTGATTTAAGAAATGTTGAAATTAAGTATATACATTTGTGCAATCACTGATGAGTATGTTTTAATTAATTTCACAGTTACCCCTGACGAAGGACCCTGGTTGGTCTGAAATGCATTGGGTTTATTAAACTGCTTTTTAATGAACTTTGCCTCAGTACGTGTTATTGGAAAGAGGTTCGGATGGCCCGTGATAACATGAGAAACCCAGAAAACTGCAGAATCTTGCTGGAGGATTTAAATGTATGAGATTGAGAATTTATGAAGGTTTAAAAGGACGAAAAATAATTTTGAAAATATGGAATAGTAAAAGAAAGTGATGCAATTGCAAAAAGAAAAAAAGCTGTCGCCACCGGCATTGGGGCAAAAGCAGCCCCAAGTTTTGATGTTGTTGAATTTCACACGTGCTGTTGTGGGCTTAGCACGTCAACGGTGAGCACGCATAAGATGAACATTTGGTTTAAAATGGAAGAAGAAATTGTGAGAACAGGTGTGCAACACGCCCTTGTATGATGTTTCAAAAAGTTTTGCCCCATCGTGTTTGCACCCGTACGGATAAAAGAGTTGTGAAAATTGAAAAGTTGCTCTACTTTCTCTTTGCAAGACGGAAGAACTCTGTTCATTGAGCACGTTTATTTGGAATGAGTCAGACGGATATTTCAGTGATAATTAGAGATCAATAACATAAGACTCTAGAACCATGAGAGACGCTCAACAAATAATAGATTAATGTATCATGGTACTGATGAAAAGCACAATGCACTATGGGATTTGTAGTGTTCTATGCAAGTGATTGGTGGCTGAGGGTGTTTTGGAGGGGGAGGAAACAGGAAATGGAGAAATAAGGAGGGGTCAAAACACCTGGGTTAGTAGAGAATGTCACGATGGATGCCGAGGGAGTGAGAAGGAAGATGGAGTAGCAGGTAGGCGGTATGATAATTGAGAGGGAATGTTTGAAGAAAGACGGGTGAAGAGTATAGAAAAATTTCTACCTGGTTGAAATGGGGAGGAGGGAGAGTGAAAAGTGTAAATAGTAGCTAAGTGGGAGACCAGGGGTAATGTTCGGTTAAGTAAACGTGTTATAGCGGGAGGTAGAAATGATCGGAGCACGGAGTTTAGTTAGACGGTGGCGAAGGAGGATTGGGGGAAAGGTTGTCAACGAAGGGAGGGCACTCACGGCGAGATAGTGGGGGAAGAGGGAAGACGCAGAGGAATGGGGAATATGGGGAATATGGAGCCAACAGGGAAAGGAAGGTTTACTTCGATAATGAAGATTTGATAACTTGCAATGATGTTGATTTAAGAAATGTTGAAATTAAGTATATACATTTGTGCAATCACTGATGAGTATGTTTTAATTAATTTCACAGTTACCCCTGATGAAGGACCCTGTGTGGTCTGAAATGCATTGGGTTTATTAAACTGCTTTTTAATGAACTTTGCCTCAGTACGTGTTATTGGAAAGAGGTTCGGATGGCCCGTGATAACATGAGAAACCCAGAAAACTGCAGAATCTTGCTGGAGGATTTAAATGTATGAGATTGAGAATTTATGAAGGTTTAAAAGGACGAAAAATAATTTTGAAAATATGGAATAGTAAAAGAAAGTGATGCAATTGCAAAAAGAAAAAAAGCTGTCGCCACCGGCATTGGGGCAAAAGCAGCCCCAAGTTTTGATGTTGTTGAATTTCACACGTGCTGTTGTGGGCTTAGCACGTCAATGGTGAGCACGCATAAGATGAACATTTGGTTTAAAATGGAAGAAGAAATTGTGAGAACAGGTGTGCAACACGCCCTTGTATGATGTTTCAAAAAGTAGTTAGATTTTCCCAAAATACCCCTTTTATGGTACGTTCTATGTCACCTTCAATTATAAGGACAATGTCTTAAAGTCTTTCAGGGGAGCCACTCTAGTTTCAGCTGTCTCTACTACAACAAAGGTGTCAATCGCTGTCACCTTCAGTAGTGGACGCAATGCCTCTCAAGCTATGGTAATCTCTGCCACGCTGTCCAACAGTGTCAGAGCCCATATCAGATTCCGAAGCTGCGTTCTCACTATCTGTGGCATATCTTGCTGTTCCAGCAGCAACTTTCTTCTTTTGAAACTAGGGCCTTTGATGCAGTGACTCGTCCTGCTTGCCATTTCTGTCAGCCTTGCGAGGGTGCTCACGGCTCTGTTGGGCACCTTGTCCTCTGCTGCCTCCTCCGGTGGGGGAGACCGATGTTTCCTGGGAGGAGAACGTTTTTCAGGAACCTGAAATCTATCAGGTGACTTAATCGTAGTGCGGTTGGGTGAGTCATATGTACGCTCAGTAGAGGCAGGTGTAGGTGAAGCAGGATGGGACCCCTGTTTCTGTTACTGTTTCCCCTGTTTTTTATTCTTACTCCAATTTTGTTTCGGACCTTTCTGGCGCTCATCTTTATCAGAAGACGCCGACTGAGTTTGCTGCTGTGTTTGTTTCTTAGCAGAAGGTTTAACACCCAAACTATTGCGGCCCATGGTCTTATAAGCCTCCGTAATAATTCTCGGTAACTGACTTGGTTTCTCGGCTTTGGGAACATCGCACAAAGCAATAGACATCTGGAAACTTACCACATCTCCCTTAACATTAGCAAGGACAAGATCACGAACCATGTCAAATGCTCCCATGAGTCACATTCCCAACTCTACAACCGCCTCAGGACCGTGTTCATTTTGAACGCGTTTAATGACGAAGGGCAGGACAGCCATTGACGGGGTGCCGAAGCACCTAGTATAGACCGCCGCCAAAATCACACCCCATGTTGTATAGTCATTTACGTCCGGCACTAAGTCTTTCTGCAAACTAATAGTAAGGATCCTGTGTTTTTCCACAGGAGTGGTATTTGGAAATACTGCCTCCAGTTGGTCAAATTTCTCGGCAAGCCAGAAAGGCATCTCATCCTTATCCTGGGGACGCTTGCCCATAACCGCATTAACCATAACGGGGCTAAGCTTCAGCCCATTCGATCCAACTGGATGCGCCGCACCACCAGGGGCCTCACCGGGAGGTTGGGGGAAATATAATGAACCAGGGGCCTTAATTCAGCAGCTGTGCAACGCCCCGCATTAGGGTGTGGAGTATAACCAGCTAATAAAGGCTCAGAAGTGCCTGCAATTGACTACGGTCCTATTCTAACCGCCATCAAAGTGTGGGGGAGGTCGCCATTAAACCAAACGTTATGCTGTAAAGCAGAAATCGGAACTTCCTGTGTTCTATATGGAGCGTATTCTACAGGCACGGCAGTCAACGTGTAAGTGTGAAACACTTTAGTACCAGCATCTACCGCAGGAAACGTAACCCATGAGTAAAATAGCTCAAACGGGTGAGCCAGGTCAGCAGATAGAACAAAAACCACTGCCATGCCTTCCAAAGAGACGTTGAAATCCTGCAAATGATTGCACACAGCCAAACAATTGTTAACTGGGATTTCAACAGCAGCCATATCGACACAGAGAAAGATAAGTACAATGCAATCGAATAAAGCACAACTGGGTAGTAATTCAATAGAAAACCGTTTTAAAATATCAAGCTTGAAAAGACCTATAGAACTATAGGTAGGTTTCTCCGTCACCACTGTCAACCGGAAACAATAGTGAGGGGGTCGTAGACTGATATAAAGACTACTCGAGAGTCTCACAATAAGACCACTACGTTAGGTGCGTCATGTTGCAAGGATCTGTTCCTACACAGAAATGTGCACAGAGACCCAGGACATCAGTGAATTGTGGTGTACCAGAAACTCACCTCAGTACCTAGAAAACCCCAACCAGCTAGCATCAGTGTCACATTAGCTCTTAGTCCTATAGCAAAGTAACCAATGTTTAGACAACCTAGAACATGCAACTTAGGACCAAATCAGGAATGGTGGGAAGTGAGAACACTCTTTCGTTAAACTCTCATACCAGTCCACAACAGGAGTAAATAAGAGACACGGGTAAGGTTAAAATATTTATTTTAACTAAGTGCTCTCAGGTGCAGTATCTTTGCTAACATAAGCAGACCTATGATTAAAAAATAATATGATCAGCATTGTTACAATTCCATAAAATACAAAGGGAGAAATCATATTACAATGATGGTGAAAACAGGTCTTATATTGCCTAGTTATAACACCGTCCCTATATAGGAACTATGTATTATAAACTAAAGAAGATCTCTTAGGCTTGTACGGGAGACCACATTACCTCTCAGCTCAGCAAGAGTGAATCACATCAGGATCAGCAAAAACTCTCTGCATCCCTGGAAATGGAAAATCTTCCAAGTGTGTGAAATCATGGCAACTGTGTAATAATAAAGGCTCAGAATCTCCGTTGGCTCGAAGCTGCCATTTGTTGTGTCTAAAAAGCGTTAGCCGATCCGTTCGAACAACAGCTACTATGTTATGATAACCTTGACGGTCTCAGCACTCACTGTGCAGACTAGGGTCCCGGTGTAAGTCTAGGGATGTCGAAAACAAGCCTTTCTCATTTGAAGACATTCACACAGCCTAACTTACAAAAACAGCTATGTGCAGTGTCGTGTGCAAAAGCAGCAAAAGGTAAAATGGAGTTTAAGCTTCTAAAAAGCCATGCTAACATAACATGTGTGCAAACTAGGCATAGGCCATACTACAATACTTTGACCACTTTGTCATGAAGGAATTTAGCAAGTTTGTCACAGAACTGTCTTGTTGAGTTAAACTGTTTAGTATTGACAAAGTTGGCTAGTTTAGAAACTGTCTTGAAAAGTTCTAGGGAAGTGTTCGTGGAGCCCATAATTTTCTCAGTGAAATTTGTGTTGTATTGAATACTTTATTCGATATATAGATATCATAAAAGTACAAACAGTTTACATATAAAAACAAATATTTAAAATATTATATTCGTATCGATACATAGGATGAAAAGATAAAAAAATATTTACTTTTAAAACAGAATTATAGCAAAAGATCATAAGATGCATATACAGTGATGGGTTTTATATACCAGATTAGCTGCCTTAGCCTAGCTTTTATCAGTAATTAACAGCCTTGTGCCTATAAGCCATGCACTTGCTAAATACTTAGCAACCCCGCATACAATGAACAGAGATGTAGTATCTGATGAGAGAATACGCAGGGTAATCCTAAAATCTCTCACTCCCAGCTCCCTACACACAGGTTTTAGCCATCTTGTTCTAGGTAAAATTAGTGGATTTTGTCTCGTTTATGGCTTCCTTGTATATTGCTAATGCATCTCCGTATTATTGTTTTATCGAACTTTGAGTATTCCTTTCTCCAAAGTCTTTTTTTGTCTCAGCAAAATGTTTTAAAGTTTTTTTACCTTAGTTTTGTACCATGGGGCCTATGACAATCTGTTTTTTGCACGTACACTAGATCAGGGGCTAGATTTACCACGGCCTGTTCAATCCAGCGATTGAAGTGTACTGCTTCTTGATCAGGATCAGTGACCAGATCGATGCTCTGTGATCACAGAGCAGTCTGAAGATCAAGAGTGTCTATTTGTTTCCAGGGGCATGATACCCTTGTTCTAGTTGTACCAAGAGTTCTATTTAGGAGTAAGCATGGGCGTAAAATCCATTCCGCTCGCGGATTTTGCGGATTTTCGGTAAATTCGCAATCCGCAAGATTTGCGAATTTCCCGCAAAATCCGCAAATTCGCACGCAGCGGATTTTTTTTTTCTTGGTGATACAATTTTGCGGCGTGCGGCGTTTACTTCC
This sequence comes from Lissotriton vulgaris, assembly GCF_964263255.1. Lineage (NCBI taxonomy): Eukaryota > Metazoa > Chordata > Amphibia > Caudata > Salamandridae > Lissotriton > Lissotriton vulgaris. The sequence goes on along the minus strand of NC_141685.1, from coordinate 759,114,081 downwards.
CGTCATTCATCATTTGCCGAGTTATTTTTCTTGATATTTTGCGAGTGCTACGCCATTTTGGATCTTGCTGCGGGATCCCGCGGGAATTTGGCAAACGCGATTACGTAATCGCGGCTTGCCAACTTTGACAGCGAGAGTTTGTCAACGCGAGTACGCTGTGATCACGTATCGCGGTACTTCGCAATTGCGAGCTTGGAGATGCGGCGAGCAGCAACAATCTCGCACTGGCGAAAATATAAAATTTGCAATTCTGCACAAGAAATCCACCAGCAAGCAGCATAAACCTTCTGGAAATGATGATTTTTATCTGAATAACTCCTCAGGTTAACATTTGCCTGCACTTTTTTTGCGAGGAGTCCATTTTGGGGAGGGGGGGTGGGAGGAAGGAAGTGCCCCACAGTCTTCAACTTCCTGTTCCTGTCCAGCAGGCTCCTCCCAGTGCTTTGTCCATCTCCTGGTCACTTTTCATTTGGATCTGGAGCTGGAAGGATTACTTTTTGTGGATGCTGCTGGATATTTGGATTTGAGGCCTTTTTGACTTTCTTTGGATCACTTTTGGATTAGAAATTTCACAAGTAAGTTTGTTTGGGGCATTACAGTTGCTGCAACTACAATTTTGGAATTTTCAATTTTTGGACTGTTTTGGGGCCTTTTGCCCAGGGGTACTCAGTGGTGGGTGCACTGAGTCTTTCTGTGGGGTGTTTAGAATTTAAACATCATGGAGGGGCTGGATGGCTTGGGATTGTGCTGATTTTTCTGTGATTTTCGTTTTTTTGGCCTGTTGTGGCCTTTTCACCAGGGGGTAGTGAGTGGTGCATGTGCCTAGTCTTTCTGTGGGTTGTCGTGAATTTAAACATCATGGAGGGGCTGGATGGCTTGGGATTGTGCTGATTTTTCTGTGATTTTCGTTTTTTTGGCTTGTTGTGGACAGGCCATGTGGTTGGGGGCCATTTTGAGTGCTGCTACAGGCCCTGGCCATGTGCTGTGATGGAGGGGGCCATTTTGAATGCAGGCAGTGTTCTCAGGCCTGCACCCATTTTGCCTAGCTTTCATCCATTATGCCCAGGGGTAGTGAGTGGTGCATGGGCAGGGTCCTTCTGTGGGTTGTCTTGAATTTAAACATCATGGAGGGGCTGGATGGCTTGGGATTGTGCTGATTTTTCTGTGATTTTCGTTTTTTTGGCCTGTTGTGGACAGGCCATGTGGTTGGGGGCCATTTTGAGTGCTGCTACAGGCCCTGGCCATGTGCTATGATGGAGGGGGCCATTTTGAATGCAGGCAGTATTCTCAGGCCTGCACCCATTTTGCCTAGCTTTCATCCATTATGCCCAGGGGTAGTGAGTGGTGCATGTGCCTAGTCTTTCTGTGGGTTGTCTTGAATTTTAAACGTCATGGAGGGGATGGATGGCTTGGGATTGTGCTGATTTTTCTGCGATTTTCGTTTTTTTGGCCTGTTGTGGCCTTTTCACTAGGGGGTAGTGAGTGGTGCATGGGCCTAGTCTTTCTGTGGGTTGTCTTGAATTTAAACATCATGGAGGGGCTGAATGGCTTGGGATTGTGCTGATTTTTCTGTGATTTTTGTTTTTCTGGCCTGTTGTTGTGGCCTTTTCACCAGGGGTAGTGACTAGTGAGTGTTGCATGTGCCTAGTCTTTCTGTGGGGTGTCTTGAATTTAAGCATCATGGAGGGCATGGGATTGTGCTGATTTTTCTGGTTTTTTCCGATTTTTTGGGGGTGTATAACTGAACTGATGTTCCTCTGTCTTCCATTGCTTTTAGGTGCACAAGACTCAAGAGGACCACCAGTGCCAGGAAGAAGTCCTGCAGCGGTGTGTGTGTGCAGCATAACGTCACGCGACATCACGTCTGGCCTCAGACAACTCTGCAATTCGTGCAACTGCGGCCTGCTGTCTGACCTGCTCTGAAGAAGATGGCCCCAAAAAAAGGTCTCCGTAGCTACTCTAGCAAGAAAGTTGCTAGTAAGGAGTAGAAGAAGCAAGTTACCAAGGAGGCTGGTGTGCCGGCCGCCGCGTTTTTTGAGAGCAAAAAAAAAAGTACGCCTGCAGCAGCAGCGGGATCTGCTGGGGACCAAGCTGGGAGCAGCACCCCCACTCCATTGGGTTCAGTGCCTCCACCACCACGCCAACTTAAGTCAAAGCCCTTGAGTGCTTCAGAGGCAGTCAGTGTACTTCTTCAATCACCATCGACCAGTGACGTTGGCTCATCGCAAGAAAGTAGCAGCAATGTCCCTGAATCAACACAGGTTGTTGTAACTCATCTGACAAGTGTTGAACAACCACAGCCGCAACAACAACACCATGTGCAAGTACAAGCCCAAGTACATGTGGAAGGAGAGGCAGCGCAAGGAGATGCGCAAGCAGAGGTGCATGGAGGGTCACAAGTGCCCACAATAGTTGTTCCTCCCGAAGTAGGGGCACATCAGGAAATTGACAATCAAACCGAGGTATCATTTGAGGAAGCCACTCTTCCTGATGATCATTCATTGTCTTCCACATCCCTAGCAAGGAAAAGATCAAGGGGGGTGTCTACATCTTCTTCAAGCCCACCTCATTCTGATGATCTGGATGAAGATTGGGAACCATCATCACGGCAGTCTGAGAGTGAGGCACACCATGATCTGACAAAGATACCTAAGCGTAAAAGGAAGGTCGTCGAAAAACTCATAGCTATGGAGTGTGATGAGGCTCAACAAGAAGTGACGGATACTGCTGCTGATGAAGCCTCTCACGACGACGAGCCAGTCATCATAAAGGTCACTGCAGCCCCAGCGGGCATGCAGCAAAGAGACATTTTGACCCTATCCCGAGAAGCTGCTGAGCGTGATGATGATGTCGACGAGGAGGCAACACAACATTCATTGGATTTGAAGTTAACTAGTACACCAACACCTACCGCATCCATATTTCTTCCTCGCAAGAAGGGACCTCCATCCACCTCGACCTCAATTAGTGGTGGTGAAAGTGCAAAACGTACTGAAGTTCGGCAATCCACATCCTCCACTTCATCTGTCATTAGCAGCAGGACCACCACCACCAGTATCGCCGCCTCCTCCGGCCCCCAAAGACATTTCAAGTCTGCAGTTTGGGACTTCTTTAGTGTTTGCCCAAAAAAGGAAAACATAGCCATTTGTAGCATTTGTAAGCTTCGAGTTAGTCGTGGTAAGTTTGGTACCAACTATGGTACCGGAGGCCAGAGAGGTCATCTTAGGAGAACGCACACTGTCCAATGGTTTGCGCACCTAGAGGCGATCAAGGAAGCCCGAATTGCACATAATGAAAACGTTGATGTTTCATCTGATGATGACGAGGAGGAAGAAGACGTGTCAAACACTTCACTTACACCCAGTACCCCTGTCAGCAGCATACCCCATGTGAGCCACACTAAGAGTGTGGGAGAGAGTGAGACACCAATGCGAAAAAGTTCATCAGCGAGCGTAACTGGGTCGAAGATATCATCATCATCATCCCGTAAATCCTTGGTCCAGGGCAACATTAAAAAGATGTTGTTTACAGAAGCGCAATATGAACGCAACCACCCACTGACGCGTCTGTATAACACTAAGCTGGCTAAAATGCTAGCTCTGGACCTTCTCCCTTTTTCTTTTGTAGAAGGGGTTGGTTTTCTAGAATTAGTGGCAGCGCTCTGCCCTAAATGGAAGGTTCCTAGCCGGTTCTATTTTGCCCGAGTTGCGGTTCCAGCACTACATGAAGATGTTCTGGAGGTGATTGGGGCAGCTTTGCAGAAGAGTGCTGTTCACACTATACATCTGACAACAGACATGTGGACCAGTGGCGCAGGCGCTGATTACATGTGCATCACTGCACACTGGGTCTCTTTTTCAGGGGTTAAAGCAAAGCTAAACGCAGGTGTTGACCCGGACAATGTTTTTAAAGCTGCTCGGAAACATGCAACACTAGCCATGTTTGGTTTGGAGAAACGTCACACAGCACAAAACATTTTGGATGTGTTTAACACAAAGGTCCTTGACTGGCTGTCCCCAAAAAAACGCCAGGTTGGTTATGTTTCCACGGATAATGGCGCCAATATGGTTAAGGCCATGCAGCTGGGTGACTATTTCAGAGTGCCGTGTTTGGCGCACTGTATAAACCTGGTTGTCAAAAAATTCTTGAGTGATAAAGACAGTGCAGCGTACAGGGTAGTGGACACCTGCCGAAAAATGTGCAACCATTTCAGCCATTCTTTTAAGGCCCGGAAGCATCTGAGGAGCCTGCTATATGAACGTCAAATGCCAGTGAAAGCACTCATCCAGGAGGTGGCAACACGTTGGAACTCAACCTTCTACATGCTTGAGCGTCTGTATGAGCAGTATACGGTACTCGATCACTATTTCTTGACACAGGGTACAGCTCAGAAGGAGGACCTGAGGATGGGTGCGCGCAATGGGACATAGTTAAAAGCCTGACACGCATGCTTCGTCCTTTTGAGTTCTTCACGCGTGCAGTCAGCAAGGAGGACTGTAATTTGGGAAAAGCTATCCCATTGTTGTACATGCTGGAGCACCAACTGAAGGAGGTGTGTTCTGTGTTTGAAAAAGATGAAGAAAACCAAGACCCTTTTGTTCTGGCGGAGAAATTATTAGAGCACCTACAAGGTGATGAACGTCTTAAAATGATCCACTCAAACCAGCATTACATTTGTGCTACTATTCTGGATCCACGCTACAAAAAGGCGCTGGCAGGCCAAGCATTCTTTCCTTTTGCTGATGAAGATGTTACAAAGTACAAACAGTGGCTAGCCTCCTCAGCCAAGAGGTTTGAAAGAGAACGGCAGCAAATTGAAGGAAAAGGCAGTACATCAGCATCAGCAGGCCATCCCCAGTCACAACAATGCACTTCTGAACCTGCGGCTGCGGCACAAGTGACCTCTCAGCCGTTAAAGAGACCGGCAACCGGATCATCTGCACCACCAGACACAACAGTAACATTGGAGGCTGAAGAGGATTGGCTAGCTCGGCTTGGGTTTGGTTCTCAAAAGGTCACAGCAACAGCTAAGCAAAGTGGAGGAACCTTGGAGGAGAACCTTGAGTCGATGGTGAAGGACTATCTGAATGACTCAACAGAGGTCTATGTTAATGCTGACCCATTGGCGTATTGGCATGGGAAAAAAGAACTGTGGCCACAGCTCTCCAACCTGGCTTTAAACTGCTTGTCTTGCCCACTCGCAAGCGTGTCTTCTGAACGTGTTTTCAGTGCTGCTGGTGGCATTGTAACTTCCAAACGGAGCCGCCTCTCGCCCAAAAATGTGGAGAGGTTAACAATGATCAAGATGAATCAGCACCTCATACCACCAGATTACAGAGTATGAGAAAGCGCGCCGGAGGAAGACGAGGTGGACAGCAACATAGATGAGGGAATTTCTTCTCTGTCAGGTGACACTGAGCTCACCCTGCCTGAATTCGCGGAGTATAATGACGAAGCCTTATTCTTATTCATGGACCGTGATACCGAGCCCTGAAAATGAGACAATGAATCAATAACTTTCTTTTTCGTCCTTATTCACTTTTATTCCTGTGTGTCTGTCTTTCTTTGTTGTGCACAGTTAATATAATTCAAACTTTAATCACCTAATCACAAAAACAAGCCCATCAGCAGAACTGTCTTCACTTGTTTGCTTATTGATTTGAAGGTGCCGCAGTCTGCATTCCTCAGGTTCATAAGTTCAGAAGAACATGTTCCTCTATCCTCCTCCTCCAGACTCCTATTTCCATCAAAACAGAGGGCTGGTTTACGCCCAATGAAGAAAGACTCAGCACTTGTGGGGGTGTTGTTCTACCTCTTTGCGGGTGAGTTGACGGCTCTGGGGCCATTGCTGGGGAGCTCTAATACCGGATAAAAGTGGTTTGGACCAAATCTGAGGCGGAAATTTTTTGGTGTTTTTGCTGACTTGCTTGCCTTTGAGGTGCTCTTTGGGGGGGTTCCGGCTGTTTGTGGGTGAGTTTCAGGGTCTGGGAGCACTGCTGGGACACTCTAATCTTGATTGCATTTGCTTTTCAGGATATCCGTGGTGGTAAACCGGACTTATGGCCTAGCTACACAGCACGTTTGGACCGAAGGCCGAGAAATATTGTAAGTAGGAGATTTTGCTTTTGGCCTGTTTGGGGGTGTTATGCTTTTTGGCGGGTGGGTTGGCGGGTCTTAGGGCATTCCTGGGAAGGTCTAATACCGGGTAGAAGTGGTTGGGACAAAATCCACGCCGATTTTTTGTTGTTGCTATTTCTGACATTTTGCTCAATGTAGCGTTTTCGGGGCCTGTTTGGGGGGCTTCCTGGTGTTTGTGGGTGAGTTTCGGGGTCTGGGAGTACTGCTGGGACACTCTAATCTTGATTGCATTTGCTTTTCAGGAAATCCGTGGTGGTAAACCGGACTTATGGCCTAGCTACACAGCGCGTTTGGACCGAAGGCCGAGAAATATTGTAAGTAGGAGATTTTGCTTTTGGCCTGTTTGGGGGTGTTATGCTTTTTGGCAGGTGGGTTGGCGGGTCTTGGGGCATTCCTGGGAAGGTCTAATACCGGATAGAAGTGGTTGGGACAAAATCCACGCCGATTTTTGTTTTTGCTATTTCTGACATTTTGCTCAATGTAGTGTTTTCGGGGGCCTGTTTGGGGGGCTTCCTGGTGTTTGTGGGTGGGTTTCGGGGTCTGGGAGCACTGCTGGCTATGGATACTTTACTTTGCAAGAGGTTTGAAGCAAATCCATGGTGGCAGAGGGGAGTTAGGGCCTAGCTGCAGAGCGCGCGCGGAGTGATTTGGGAAATTTGCAAAAAAATTACTAAGTCCCCATTTTCGTACTTTTGCTCTTTGGCTGTTTGGGGGTCTTCTACTCGTTTTCTCCTGGGTTGACGGCTCTGGAGCCATTGCTGGGAAGTTCTAATACCGGATAAAAGTGGTTTGGACCAAATCCGAGGCGGACATTTTTTGGTGTTTTTGCTGACTTGCTTGCCTTTGAGGTGCTCTTTGGGGGGTTTCCGGCTGTTTGTGGGTGAGTTTCGGGGTCTGGGAGCACTGCTGGGACACTCTAATCTTGATTGCATTTGCTTTTCAGGAAATCCGTGGTGGTAAACCGGACTTATGGCCTAGCTACACAGCGCGTTTGGACCGAAGGCCGAGAAATATTGTAAGTAGGAGATTTTGCTTTTGGCCTGTTTGGGGGTGTTATGCTTTTTGGCGGGTGGGTTGGCGGGTCTTAGGGCATTCCTTGGAAGGTCTAATACAGGGTAGAAGAGGTTGGGACAAAATCCACGCCGATTTCTTTTTTGCTATTTCTGACATTTTGCTCAATGTAGCATTTTCGGGGGCCTGCTTGGGGGGCTTCCTGGTGTTTGTGGGTGAGTTTCGGGGTCTGGGAGCACTGCTGGGACACTCTAATCTTGATTGCATTTGCTTTTCAGGAAATCCGTGGTGGTAAACCGGACTTATGGCCTAGCTACACAGCGCGTTTGGACCGAAGGCCGAGAAATATTGTAAGTAGGAGATTTTGCTTTTGGCCTGTTTTGGGGTGTTATGCTTTTTGGCGGGTGGGTTGGCGGGTCTTGGGGCATTCCTGGGAAGGTCTAATACCGGATAGAAGTGGTTGGGACAAAATCCACGCCGATTTTTGTTTTTGCTATTTCTGACATTTTGCTCAATGTAGCGTTTTCGGGGGCCTGTTTGGGGGGCTTCCTGGTGTTTGTGGGTGGGTTTCGGGGTCTGGGAGCCCTGCTGGCTATGGATACTTTACTTTGCAAGAGGTTTGAAGCAAATCCATGGTGGCAGAGGGGAGTTAGGTCCTAGCTGCAGAGCGCGCGCGGAGTGATTTGGGAAATTTGCAAAAAAATGACTAAGTCCCCATTTTTGTACTTTTGCTCTTTGACTGTTTGGGGGTCTTCTACTCGTTTTCTCCTGGGTTGACGGCTCTGGGGCCATTGCTGGGAAGTTCTAATACCAGATAAAAGTGGTTTGGACCAAATCCGAGGCGGACATTTTTTGGTGTTTTTGCTGACTTGCTTGCCTTTGAGGTGCTCTTTGGGGGGGTTCCGGCTGTTTGTGGGTGAGTTTCAGGGTCTGGGAGCACTGCTGGGACACTCTAATCTTGATTGCATTTGCTTTTCAGGATATCCGTGGTGGTAAACCGGACTTATGGCCTAGCTACACAGCACGTTTGGACCGAAGGCCGAGAAATATTGTAAGTAGGAGATTTTGCTTTTGGCCTGTTTGGGGGTGTTATGCTTTTTGGCGGGTGGGTTGGCGGGTCTTAGGGCATTCCTGGGAAGGTCTAATACCGGGTAGAAGTGGTTGGGACAAAATCCACGCCGATTTTTTGTTGTTGCTATTTCTGACATTTTGCTCAATGTAGCGTTTTCGGGGCCTGTTTGGGGGGCTTCCTGGTGTTTGTGGGTGAGTTTCGGGGTCTGGGAGTACTGCTGGGACACTCTAATCTTGATTGCATTTGCTTTTCAGGAAATCCGTGGTGGTAAACCGGACTTATGGCCTAGCTACACAGCGCGTTTGGACCGAAGGCCGAGAAATATTGTAAGTAGGAGATTTTGCTTTTGGCCTGTTTGGGGGTGTTATGCTTTTTGGCAGGTGGGTTGGCGGGTCTTGGGGCATTCCTGGGAAGGTCTAATACCGGATAGAAGTGGTTGGGACAAAATCCACGCCGATTTTTGTTTTTGCTATTTCTGACATTTTGCTCAATGTAGTGTTTTCGGGGGCCTGTTTGGGGGGCTTCCTGGTGTTTGTGGGTGGGTTTCGGGGTCTGGGAGCACTGCTGGCTATGGATACTTTACTTTGCAAGAGGTTTGAAGCAAATCCATGGTGGCAGAGGGGAGTTAGGGCCTAGCTGCAGAGCGCGCGCGGAGTGATTTGGGAAATTTGCAAAAAAATTACTAAGTCCCCATTTTCGTACTTTTGCTCTTTGGCTGTTTGGGGGTCTTCTACTCGTTTTCTCCTGGGTTGACGGCTCTGGAGCCATTGCTGGGAAGTTCTAATACCGGATAAAAGTGGTTTGGACCAAATCCGAGGCGGACATTTTTTGGTGTTTTTGCTGACTTGCTTGCCTTTGAGGTGCTCTTTGGGGGGTTTCCGGCTGTTTGTGGGTGAGTTTCGGGGTCTGGGAGCACTGCTGGGACACTCTAATCTTGATTGCATTTGCTTTTCAGGAAATCCGTGGTGGTAAACCGGACTTATGGCCTAGCTACACAGCGCGTTTGGACCGAAGGCCGAGAAATATTGTAAGTAGGAGATTTTGCTTTTGGCCTGTTTGGGGGTGTTATGCTTTTTGGCGGGTGGGTTGGCGGGTCTTAGGGCATTCCTTGGAAGGTCTAATACAGGGTAGAAGAGGTTGGGACAAAATCCACGCCGATTTCTTTTTTGCTATTTCTGACATTTTGCTCAATGTAGCATTTTCGGGGGCCTGCTTGGGGGGCTTCCTGGTGTTTGTGGGTGAGTTTCGGGGTCTGGGAGCACTGCTGGGACACTCTAATCTTGATTGCATTTGCTTTTCAGGAAATCCATGGTGGTAAACCGGACTTATGGCCTAGCTACACAGCGCGTTTGGACCGAAGGCCGAGAAATATTGTAAGTAGGAGATTTTGCTTTTGGCCTGTTTTGGGGTGTTATGCTTTTTGGCGGGTGGGTTGGCGGGTCTTGGGGCATTCCTGGGAAGGTCTAATACCGGATAGAAGTGGTTGGGACAAAATCCACGCCGATTTTTGTTTTTGCTATTTCTGACATTTTGCTCAATGTAGCGTTTTCGGGGGCCTGTTTGGGGGGCTTCCTGGTGTTTGTGGGTGGGTTTCGGGGTCTGGGAGCACGGCTGGGACACTCTAATCTTGATTGCATTTGCTTTTCAGGAAATCCGTGGTGGTAAACTGGACTTATGGCCTAGCTACACAGCGCGTTTGGACCGAAGGCAGAGAAATATTGTAAGTAGGAGATTTTGCTTTTGGCCTGTTTGGGGATGTTATGCTTTTTGGCGGGTAGGTTGGCGGGTCTTAGGGCATTCCTGGAAAGGTCTAATACCGGGTAGAAGTGGTTGGGACAAAATCCACGCCGATTTTTTTCCCGCTATTTCTGACTTTTTGCTCAATGTAGTGTTTTCGGGGGCCTGTTGGGGGGGCTTCCTGGTGTTTGTGGGTGAGTTTCGGGGTCTGGGAGCACGGCTGGGACACTCTAATCTTGATTGCATTTGCTTTTCAGGAAATCCGTGGTGGTAAACTGGACTTATGGCCTAGCTACACAGCGCGTTTGGACCGAAGGCAGAGAAATATTGTAAGTAGGAGATTTTGCTTTTGGCCTGTTTGGGGATGTTATGCTTTTTGGCGGGTAGGTTGGCGGGTCTTAGGGCATTCCTGGGAAGGTCTAATAACGGGTAGAAGTGGTTGGGACAAAATCCACGCGGAAAAGCCTTTTGGCACTTTTTGTAACTTAGGGTTCGTAAGGGTTAGCCCTAGCAGCAGGATTGCATGTGTTTCGGGGTGTAACTGAGTTCTGAGGTCTTAGAGCACTCGTGAGAATGTGTAATTTTGGTTGCAAGTCATTTGAAGAAAATCCATGGTGGGAAAGGGGGGATTTGGCATAGTTAAAGAAAGCCTTTGCCACTATTCTTAACTTAGGGTTCGTTAGGGTTAGCAGTATTTCTATTGCATGTGTTTGGGTGGGGGGGTTTTCGAGTCTTGGAGCGATGCTGGCTATTGATACTTTTGCTTGGTTGCTTGCAAGTGGTTTGAATACAATCCATGGTGGGTAAGGGGGTATTTGGGCCTACTTTTACTTTCAAAGTACGTTTTGTCACCAGTTTTCTGCTAGGCCTCGTTTTTTGAGATTTGATTGGGGGTCTTCTACATTTTTGCAACTGGCTTTAGTAAGGGTCTGGGTGGGAGCACTGCTGGGAAGATCTAATTTTGTTCTAAAACACAGTTTACACTACACCTAGCTTGAGGGGAAAGATCCGCTACATTAATTTGCCCATACTTATTTATCCTTCAAAAGGTGACTCAGACAGAGTACGCACTTTCAAAAATATTGTACTGTCTACTAGGAAAATCAAAGTGACTTTTTGCACTCCACAGCCTACATACCTTATATTTATTTATCAGTGGTGTTGTAATATTATATCACTTCCTGTTTTTCGTTGAATAATTACAGGCCGGGTTTGAGTCTGTGCAATGGGGAAAAAAGGATGGAGTCAGGCTTCACATTAGCGAGCCGCAATTCAGCATCCGCCAGGCAGGCAGTGGACAGGGTGTCTTCTGGTCACCAACATTGATGGACAAAGCGTCAGATGGAATGGAGGAGTGCCGCTAATAAGAGGAATTTTTTTCTGCATGCAACTTACTTACCAATTTCAACAGGACAACTACAACAACATACAGATACAGTATCCATTGTTTCTTTCTATGACTGTGACTGCATTTCTTGGATCTCTCTCTGCTTCTAAATTGATCCCTTAACACATCACTTAGTCCACTCCACTATCACATCTGCACCACACATAGTCATTTGTAAGTGCTCCTACGTAATTCGCAAGTCGCAGCACGCCCCAGCCCGTAGAGGACTGGGATGGCCCCAATGATGAAGCATGTCACCAAGGGGCAACCCTGGTGAGTGAGGGGACAACTAGAAAAAGAGCAATTTCTCCTTTTCTATCTACTATACCTTCCAGACCAACCCCATTGAGTTTTGTGAATGGATTTATAGTGACCAGCAAGGCTCTCAGGTATCTGGCAACAGAGACCTTATGTTGAATATAGTTATCAATATTTCCACACACGCCCTGTACTGTCGCATTCTTTCTTCCACAGTTGTCTAAAGTACTACTTACTTTTCACTGACATGCATGCAGTAGTGCATGCACTTTCAAAGATTGATGGATAGGTTTGTACCCAAAGATTTGTTTATGTTCAATTGTTTGTCCATGCTGTGCTTTTTTTACAGGGTGTCTTCTGGTGACCAACATTGATGGACGAAGCGTCAGCTGCAATGGAGGAGTGCCGTTAATAAGAGGAATTTTTTTCTGCATGCAACTTACTTACCAATTTCAACAGGACAACTACAACAACATACAGATACAGTATCCATTGTTTCTTTCTATGACTGTGACTGCATTTCTTGGATCTCTCTCTGCTTCTAAATTGATCCCTTAACACATCACTTAGTCCACTCCACTATCACATCTGCACCACACATAGTCATTTGTAAGTGCTCCTACGTAATTCGCAAGTCGCAGCACGCCCCAGCCCGTAGAGGACTGGGATGGCCCCAATGATGAAGCATGTCACCAAGGGGCAACCCTGGTGAGTGAGGGGACACCTAGAAAAAGAGCAATTTCTCCTTTTCTATCTACTATACCTTTCAGACCAACCCCATTGAGTGTTGTGAATGGATTTATAGTGACCAGCAAGGCTCTCAGGTATCTGGCAACAGAGACCTTATCTTGAATATAGTTATCAATATTTCCACACACGCCCTGTACTGTCGCATTCTTTCTTCCACAGTTGTCGAAAGTACTACTTACTTTTCACTGACATGCATGTAGTAGTGCATGCACTTTCAAAGATTGATGGATAGGTTTGTACCTAAAGATTTGTTTATGTTCACAATTGTTTGTCCATGCTGTGCTATTTTTTCTTGTCTCCCAAAACCTTTCCCAAAAACCCCCGTACCCATCCATTTTTCAAACCCTAACCCTCTTCCCCCGGGCTGTGTGGTTTTGATTGATGTGTGACTAAATTACAGCAATAAATCCACACACTTGCTGGGGAGGATAATGTGATAGCAACAGGCTGGTGAAGAAATCCGAGGATATATTCTTACTCTGCTTGACAAAGACCCATGGCTAATGTCAAAGAACTTCAACCGAATTAGTAGTTATACTTTACCATTTGTTAGGCTACAATCTGGCACTGTTCTAGTGTACTGTCACCTGCTATATTCTCTATTGGACCGTTGTATTGCTCAGGAGGACAAACCAGATTTCATTTTCTTTTTTTTCATAGGCATGCAACTGCCACTGTGTCACACCACTAGTACCACCGCTATGAGGAAATTTTATCCGCCCAGGATTGCCAACCTTATTCACTGTTTCCCGTGGAGCCAGCCCTGGGTCTAGCCCTACTTTCAAACACAAATTACAGGTAAGATAAGCGTTTGGTGGGAGGGAGTATAATGGAGTATTAGGAGAGACGAGAGACTGACGGTAGTATACTAAAGTCCTAGGACTCTTGAATTCACTTCACTTACTCTGTGAGAGGCACTTAGTGTTGAAAACATTTGGGCATTTACACTTAAAGGAAGAAAACGGAACTAAACTTTCAGGAAAACAAAGTTACTGCTAAACCCCCACCCACCAGGCAAGCAGTAAAAAACAGGTATGCTCAGATAAAGTTTGAAAAAGTATATTTATATCCCTAACAAAATAATCTCCCGCAAGACCATCCCTAACCCCAACGGTTGTCCTTTAAAAGACCCAAACCCAACTCCCGATTCCCACCCCCCAAAAGTCTCTAAAAAAGGGGCAAGGGACACTATGGGTGGATGCTGTTTACTTTTTGGGCCAGGGCATCATACTCCTGGCGGAGCAAGGCGTGCTCTACGCGGAGCCCCTCCAACACGTTTGTAAAGTGGTGGAGCTCGTGCTGAAGGCGGGACACCCTCAGGGTACTGCGGCGCAGGCGTGCCTTGCAGTTGCAATGGCTGTGAGAGGCAGCTGTTGTCCTTGCTGCTCGGCGTCGGCGTTTGGCTTTGGCAGCCCGGCTCAGTCTGGCTGGAGCACTGTGCTGGTTGGCAGCCCGTGGGGGCACGGAGGCCGATGCAGACGACGTTGTTGTTGTGGTCGACTGCACACTTTCGTCGTCCTCCAGGGCCACCAGCCGCCGATATTCTGCAACAGTGGCATCGATCCTCCGTTGCCCGGCCGCTCTAGCCAGCTCCTTCCTCCTTGTTTGTTTGGAAGGAGCATCTATATGAAGAAAGAAAGACATAGTCTGTAACCAATACTCTTTAAGATTAACTCAATCATTCAGCAGAAATTTGTGTTGCAGTACAACTAGCAACTTGCAAGCGCATTACATAACTATTGAGGCCAGTATCTATCTAACCTCCCACTTCTTCATCCTTGCTCTAACATTAGTGGGAGTTTAAGGAACAAATTCTACGAGCACTATGGACTTCCATTGGAGTCGACTATGAAAGTACACCAGTCTTATTCTTCTTCTTGTCTCTTGTTTAGGAAAATTGGTACGTTATCTTCTGCAAGCCGGCATAATGCCAGCGCAGTGAACTTGCACCCGAGAAAAATAGACGCACGCCATGATGAGTGACCTAGACTTGCGTTACTGTACCGGTACAGTACATGCAGGTGGTGAAGCTCTTACTTTTCTATTACGGGTGGCACTGAGAATACTCTGTTACAAGGGCTACTGCTTAATTAATTTAACTTTCACCCTACAGTGCAAATGAGTACTAGAAATGGAAAAATGAAGAAGATAAATAATCTGATTATCTATCACTTCACATGGGATGTTTTTGCTTACATATGGGATGACTTTAGGTGCTTTGCTTTTTATTGAGTGACCAGTGATACATCCACACATGAATGACTGAGTACTACTAAACTTTTTAAGAGAGTTAGGGAGTGGCCACCGTAATAACCGGATCTATGCTGTGCTTGCAATACAAACTACTGCTACTATTGATGGTAGTATTTGGACAAAATTACAACTTCTTTTCCTTGCCTTTCCTACACTGGAACGGACGTGCGGGTGCAGTGTTACATGCTCTTCAAAGTTACACTTAGTTCATCCACTGACCGTCTACTCTCTCTAGATCATGGGTACTCACAAACTTTCTCTCAGGGGCTAAATTTACAGTGTAGTTTGTGGCCGAGGGCCGCACTGGTGGGGGCGGAGTCAGAGGGGGCGGGGCTAAAGCAAAACGAAAACTTGTGACCATGAGGTTGCACACAGGTCCCTGCAGCAGATGCCTTCATCCACTGAGCCACCAGACCCAGCATTTACATACATCTCTCTCCCTCCTGCTCTCCCTCCTGCCCTCCCTCTCCATCTCTCTCTCCCTCCTGCCCTCCCTCTCCCTCCCCCTCTGTCATCTCACTGTGTGTGTGTCTGTCTGTGTCAGCCTTCAGCCCGGGCTGAGACAGCTTCCTCAACGCGCACACACAGACAGCCACACCAAAGTACTTAACAGGTCTTTAAAAGACCATTAACATATTATTGAGGCTTCGTTTGTTGTAGCGCCCCTGCATCTCCACCCTGACAATCACTGCTTGACCGGCCACACAGAGCAGAGGCTTTGTTCTATTTCACCTCTTTGTGGCCCTGCATCTCCACTCTGCTCTGTGGGGGCCGGGGGAGCAGTGATTGTCAGAGTGGAGATGCAGGGGCGCTAACAGGTGAAATACAACAACGCCTCTGCTCTGTGGGGGCCGGGGGAGCAGTGATTGTCTGCAAGGTCTGCGCACCGCCAAGGAAGGCTTGCCGGGCCGCCACCGGCCCGCGGGCCGTACTATGAGTACCCCTGCTCTAGATACACATATGCTATCTAAGAGTCAGATAGTAGCATGATCCAGGTATATTATGGACACATACAGTTTCTGTGTCACCCACCCAGGCTGTTGTCCTTCCACCAATCATTGCTTCATCATTCACCCAGCCATGCATCTCATATTCTTTCCTTCCCAGCCACGTCTTCAATCTCAATAAGTAAGGAATATATAAGAGCTTACCTCTGCCCGCCACCACCACCGTCTCAACTCTCACAGCCGGCACTGGAGCCGCCGCCTCCTCCCCTGAAGAATTGCCCTCCGCCTCCGTGTCGAGCACCACCACCTCCACGCTGGCCCCGCCACCAGATGTTCCACCTACAAAGTACATTTAAGAATGTTAGAATAAACCACTCACTAGTATTTGGTCTAGGAATGAAGACATGTGAAAACAATGTAATTTGTGACTGTCTACTCGAAAGTAAAAAAAAATGTCCCTTTTTCCAGGGAAGGGTGTTGTCTTGCTGCACTTTTTGGCACAACTGATGAAGGCTGGCTTTTTAACACGCACCATTTTTCTCCACACAGACAGAAGATGGACTTCTAACAACAAGATCAAGTTGAAACCAGGTGAGAGCTCGGCCCGACCACAAGAAATGTCTCCAATTAATCGTCAGCACTAACCACTTTTCCATTCTCCGTTAAACGCTTAGTTTTTTTATTATGACTTCATTTTAATAAATGTGTTTACTTTTAATAAAGCTTTTAAACTTAAATAGACTCTGTGTTTTTTGGTCCAGACTAGAGTGACTGAGCGAAAGGTTTTGCCATTTTTGCAAGCATGAGTCCGTGCCTCTGACACTTCTTGACTCTGACTCCGAGTCCGTACTCTTGAGCTACGTTGGATAATCATGATTGGGGATCAATCATCGATGAATTCGGGAGGTAAATGACTGTGCCACACTATGTAGTCAGTCAGTAAGGACATTGGGGGTTCAAAGTCTGTTATCACAGAGGTATGTGGAAACTCTAACAGCGCCTATTATAATTGATAAGCAATGCACTATTTATTGTCAATAGTTCTGTTTCTGCAGAAGAATTGTCCCCGCAACAGTAGTGGTATGGATTGTCCTCCTATCCAAACCAAAAGGTAGTATCTTATTCTTTCTTGGTGGTCATTCACATTTTATAGTTGGGAATTTTCAAAGCAGATAGAACACTTCAAAAGACATTATGGACAATCCCAGAGGACTGCACTGCACTAAGTTGATAGAGCTATTGCTGACTAGAATGGGAGTTTCGCCAACCGTGCAATCTTAGTTAGCTACACAGACAGACTAATAAGAATAATCTAGTAATACCACAGGGAGTCATAGTAGAGGCAGGATAAGAATTTAGATACAGTCTACAAGAAGATCAAAGATGATTTTGAAAAAATCAAATGAGGAACGCTAGGAAAAATAGGTACTAGTCTAAAATGAAAACTTACTGGGGCCAGCAAAGGAGCCCTCGCCTGCCCGATCCTGGCCCTGTTCAACAGCATTCGCCACCTGCTGCTCCTGTGTCCCCTCGCCCCTGGGGGGAGCTGACGTACAACATGAAAGAAAAAACAGAAAACATGGATGATTGTTGCTTGTCAATGTCAACCAAATCAAACATTTCAAAACAACAATAACAAAATATTTCCGCGAAATTATATTGATTAGGGTTAGTTTTCATTGATTTGCGGACCTGCGACTTCGAAAGTCACGTAACTCACTAAACAAAGTACTGAAAGGTTCACCTAGGACTGGCAGGCAGCAGTCCGCAGGCAAGACGCAAAGTGGCAGACAAACTCCATTGTGATTTCAGTCAGATCAGTGACAACACTAACAGTTGCCTGCTACATAACCAGTCATTTAAATAGTCAAACTATCAATCCAACGCCACTATTTTTCTTATTGTCAGGGGTACAAAGGAAGGGGCAGATTTAAGCCCCTTGCGGCTCTTTTGCTCCGTTCTTGCGTGACTTTTGTGACGCAGCAGCTAAACAAAAGAGGCGCCATGGTGCGGCGTATAATATTATAACAACGTGACGCATTTGGGAGATGCAACCCGTTATAAAACCCAGCACCATCAGGGGGCATTCTGGCGCAAGGGAGGGCATTCCTGCGCTGGAACACATCCTAAAAGTGGCTGAGGGAAATCTACAAAATTTCAATCAGTCACCTTTAGGACAATAATGCGTCACACAAACCCTGCACCTGCTTGAAGCAGACGTACGGCTTGACCCAGCATTGGGGAGATAGGGTACCCCAGAGCATTGCTGGAGCTGCGCAATTGTTGCGACGCAACTCCAGCAGTAAAGCTTCGGTGACGTTTTGGGCCCATGGTGCGCCGCATTGCAAATACGGCGCACCATGTTTGGTGGTGGTAGCGGGCCGCACAATTACTGGCACATCCCTGCTACTTTGCAGGGATGCGACGGTAATTGCAATTCTGCCCCTTAGGGGCATACTTACTTACGCGTTCTGGCGCATCTCCAGAGATGCGCCAGATCAAATGCGTCACGCAAAACTACCCTTGCGACACGGCAGATGCGCCTCATTTACAATGCGGCGCGCCCTGGCGCAAGGGTAGGCACTTGCGTGACGCATCTCGTCACGTAAGAGCGGCGCATCGCTGGAGTCACGTCGCCAACGCAATGCAACTCCAGTTTCAGGGCCACCCAATACTTAACATGCTGTGTCAGTCCTTATGCCTGCTTCAAGCAGGCATAAGGAATTTAATTGATGTAGCAGCGTCACAGAAGTGCCTGCGTTAAATCTTGTAGATTTCACGCAGGCACTTTTGCGAGGCGCACAGCCGCAGGACCGCCCACCCTGCGTACTAGGAACGCACCCATTGTGGCGCACGCCCATGGCTTTATAACGTGACGCATCTCCCTAGATGCCTCACGCTGTAAATGACTCGCATGGATGTGCCACGTTTACGCCGCTGTTGCGTCACGCAAGGCAACGTAAACGTGGCGCAAGGGGCTTGTAAATGTAATCTGCCCCCTAGTGTCTAGCATTACGCAGTTCTGTAAAGTACACTCATACATAATAGTTACTCAGGCCAATGAGACCACAAAATAGAAAACAAATAAGCATAGTAGCAACGCCACTGAGAAGGAGAGCAGTGCACCTGAAATGCACAGAAGATTTTGAAATATAATTTAACTACAATGTAATCGTCAGCAGCATTATTGGCTTGCTCCATGTAAAAAACAAATATTTGCAATACAACAACACAGAGTAGGAGAAAACATAGTAGTGAGTGATGAAATAGCTACTACTACTCACCAAGCCCGGGGATCTCCAAGCCAAGCTGGTCCAGCAGGTCGCGCTCCCGGTCCAGGACGTCCGTCCAGCAGTGGGTGACCTGGCTGTAGGTGCGCTGGACCCCGGAGAGTTGGGACATGGCCCAGCACACCTTCTGCCACCGCTTCCGGCGCTCCCGGATGTTGTAGCCGCCGGCCACGATCCAGCCGCCTCCCGCGATGGTCCTGGGCAGGCGGCGCTGGACGAAGTAGACCAGCGCACCCACTTCCTCTGGGCTGAAGATCTCCCGTCGCGTCACCTGCTCCCCCCTCAATCGCCCGCATGCTGTCCTGGCACGGGGTCCAGGACTCCTCCTCCCTGCCGCCGCTGCGTCCCTCAAGTGCCTGGGCAGCTTCACGGCGCCTGGCTTCACCATGGTCTGGGCAGGTAAGGTAGGAAGTAGAAAATTAAGAAGGAATAGGATAGGGAAGAAGAAAAGAAAAGAGTTTAAAAAGTAGTTTAAAAGTAAACAAAAATAGCAGAAAAGACAAAAATATACAGCTAGGAAAAGAGAGGGATAGATAAGAAGCAAAATCGTTCGAAAAAAACTGAAAACAAGCAAAGGATGGCAAAGATAGCAAGAGGATAAACACCATGCCCAGACACAGGAAATGAATGAAAAACAAGATGGCCGCCCATTCACGAGCGTGAAAGTAAGTTCGCACGCAATTTTCCTCGCGATCTCGTGCGAACTTGTACTCGGAATGCGCTTACCTCGCGAGATTATACATAGCGGGCGGAAATGGAAATACGTCACGCAAACAAAATGGCCGCGCCCGTACTCGACCTTGGGGTAAATTCGCGTGTTGCGCTGCAAGCGGCTCGCGAATACTGCAAAAAAACTCGCGAAATAACACGCCGCAAAAAAATATAAAGCTCATTCGCACAAATTGGCGGCTTCCGCAGTCGGTTTCGCACGACGCCGAGCCTCGCAAATAGCGCGAAATTACCGAAAAACGATTTTTGCAAAAGCAAAACAAATGAGTAGGTGCAAAAGGTCAATCTCATGATTTGTAACGATTCCCTGTTGTGCTTCCTGAGGGGGCCCTCCAGAATTCGGTTGCCTGCTTGCAACTATTGTGTGACCCTGCTCTGACCTTAATTGTATGCCACAAAGGTCCTGATTTACAGCTAAGGAAGCAGACAAGCAGGTGCCAGGCTGGAACTTCAAATTCAGTGACACATTAATTAGCCCCTAATTCATTATTGTCAGTTGGGGCAGGGCAGGTGTTGTTAATAAACTAACCCCAAATTAATTCATGTCAGTTGAAGCAGGGCAGGTGTGCTTGCTTTCCCCCCCCCATCTTCTACAGTGATGATGAACCAGAGGGTGGCATTGATGTAACAGAGGGTGGCATGGGTCAAAGAGAGGGTGGCAGTGGTGAAACAGAGGGTGCTGGGAGGCTGTGATGATGAACCAGACGTAGAAACAACATAGTCGTGACCGTTGCGAGCCGACAAGTAAGTTCGCAATTGCGAACTAGTACCAAATCCTCGCGAACTGGCAGAAACACTTGCGAACACCAAAAAAAAAATCCGCATATTCGCGGGAATTCGTGGATTTTGCGGATTGCGAGTTTGCAAATTCGCTAAATTCGCGAACGCCAGATTCGCAAAATTCGCCCATGCTTATTTAGGAGCACATTAGTGTGGACTTCGAAGAAGACAGCGCTGTGATCTGTCCAAGGTAAGGATAGTGTTTTAATGAAATTTGTCTGTGGGTGATTTGTAAAGATACCATCCAGAGTTTATTTACCTCTATGTGTATGCCTATTGACAATTTGCTTTAAACCTAAACTAAGAAGCCGGTTTATTAATTCCTTTACAATTTTCTTCCGAGCAACAGCAAAGGTGACGTACTCGTGAGACCTTGACGTAGGAATATTATCGATACTTGGAAGTCAGCCGGCATTTACGAGAATATTTTTTAGAAGATACATTTAGGCCGGCATAAGAGGACATATAATGACGAGATAAAGCTATAAATGGATGGAGTAAAGGAATAAGATATCATTATGCCTAGATCTAATGTGGATTGTAATACAGTTATACTGCCCTGAAGAAGTCATAGGTCTTAACTGACCTGACGAAACACGTGTTGGCTGCGTCAGAAACGTGTGAAGAATTGCGAATTGAACTTTTCAATGGCGATAATAAATTGAGAAATTCTACCAACTAAAGACTTGAATTTATGAACATTGAGTGCTCGGAAGAAAATTGTATTGGTTCTGAACTGCCGTGGTGGTTCTATGTGGAGTCGTGGTAACCGACCGCCTTCATCCTGAGCACCTATCTTATGACTTTGGACATTATACTGACCTTTACACGCAGTGCGCTCTAATCTAACTGTTACCATTCTTTTGTACTATTAATTCCTTGGTGTCAGTGTTATCGATAGATTCCAAATGAAAGTTAAAATCTCCTAACTCAGTGAAATTAGAGTGTACCATGCAGGATTCCATAACAGTTGAAATATGTATGTATGTATGTATGTGTGTTCTTATATAGCGCTCGACTTACCCTAGGGCATCTCGGCGCTTGCCTTGGGAACCCGTCCTGGCTTTCCCCTGTGAGATAACCCGTACTGGGCATCCCCCAAGGTGAAAGCCAGGCATCCTGCCGCAGGGGGGCCGTTGTGGAGATTAAGCAAGCTAATGCCCAGAGTTGCAGAGTGTGAACCCGTGATTAGAGTGGGCACCGAAGCGAGAATTATCGAGTCCATGGACAATTGGGCTCAAGACCCTGCCTCGTCGGGAATTGAACCCTGGTCCCGGGTCTGACCTCTGCTTCAGGGTATGCCTCCTCTAACCAGTGAGCCACACTTCTCCACTAATAGATTCAATAAATGTATTTCTGGGTCCAAGTGGTCTGTAGACTAAAAGTCCATTAAGGGCATCATTTCAAAACAACAATAACAAAATATTTCCGCGAAATTATATTGATTAGGGTTAGTTTTCATTGATTTGCGGACCTGCGACTTCGAAAGTCACGTAACTCACTAAACAAAGTACTGAAAGGTTCACCTAGGACTGGCAGGCAGCAGTCCGCAGGCAAGACGCAAAGTGACAGACAAACTCCATTGTGATTTCAGTCAGATCAGTGACAACACTAACAGTTGCCTGCTACATAACCAGTCATTTAAATAGTCAAACTATCAATCCAATGCCACTATTTTTCTTATTGTCAGGGGTACAAAGGAAGGGGCAGATTTAAGCCCCTTGCGGCTCTTTTGCTCCGTTCTTGCGTGACTTTTGTGACGCAGCAGCTAAACAAAAGAGGCGCCATGGTGCGGCGTATAATATTATAACAACGTGACGCATTTGGGAGATGCATCCCGTTATAAAGCCCTGCACCATCAGGGGGCATTCCGGCGCAAGGGAGGGCATTCCTGCGCTGGAACACATCCTAAAAGTGGCTGAGGGAAATCTACAAAATTTCAATCAGTCACCTTTAGGACAATGATGCGTCACACAAACCCTGCACCTGCTTGAAGCAGATGTACGGCTTGACCCAGCATTGGGGGGATAGGGTACCCCAGAGCATTGCTGGAGCTGCGCAATCGTTGCGACGCAACTCCAGCAGTAAAGCTTCGGTGACGTTTTGGGCCCATGGTGCGCCGCATTGCAAATACGGCGCACCATGTTTGGTGGTGGTAGCGGGCCGCACAATTACTGGCACATCCCTGCTACTTTGCAGGGATGCGACGGTAATTGCAATTCTGCCCCTTAGGGGCATACTTACTTACGCGTTCTGGCGCATCTCCAGAGATGCGCCAGATCAAATGCGTCACGCAAAACTACCCTTGCGACACGGCAGATGCGCCTCATTTACAATGCGGCGCGCCCTGGCGCAAGGGTAGGCACTTGCGTGATGCATCTCGTCACGTAAGAGCGGCGCATCGCTGGAGTCACGTCGCCAACGCAATGCAACTCCAGTAATGCTCAGGGCCACCCAATACTTAACATGCTGTGTCAGTCCTTATGCCTGCTTCAAGCAGGCATAAGGAATTTAATTGATGTAGCAGCGTCACAGAAGTGCCTGCGTTAAATCTTGTAGATTTCACGCAGGCACTTTTGCGAGGCGCACAGCCGCAGGACCGCCCACCCTGCGTACTAGGAACGCACCCATTGTGGCGCAGGCCCATGGCTTTATAACGTGACGCATCTCCCTAGATGCCTCACGCTGTAAATGACTCGCATGGATGCGCCACGTTTACGCCGCTGTTGCGTCACGCAAGGCAACGTAAACGTGGCGCAAGGGGCTTGTAAATGTAATCTGCCCCCTAGTGTCTAGCATTACGCAGTTCTGTAAAGTACACTCATACATAATAGTTACTCAGGCCAATGAGACCACAAAATAGAAAACAAATAAGCATAGTAGCAACGCCACTGAGAAGGAGAGCAGTGCACCTGAAATGCACAGAAGATTTTGAAATATAATTTAACTACAATGTAATCGTCAGCAGCATTATTGGCTTGCTCCATGTAAAAAACAAATATTTGCAATACAACAACACAGAGTAGGAGAAAACATAGTAGTGAGTGATGAAATAGCTACTACTACTCACCAAGCCCGGGGATCTCCAAGCCAAGCTGGTCCAGCAGGTCGCGCTCCCGGTCCAGGACGTCCGTCCAGCAGTGGGTGACCTGGCTGTAGGTGCGCTGGACCCCGGAGAGTTGGGACATGGCCCAGCACACCTTCTGCCACCGCTTCCGGCGCTCCCGGATGTTGTAGCCGCCGGCCACGATCCAGCCGCCTCCCGCGATGGTCCTGGGCAGGCGGCGCTGGACGAAGTAGACCAGCGCGCCCACTTCCTCCGGGCTGAAGATCTCCCGTCGCGTCACCTGCTCCCCCCTCAATCGCCCGCATGCTGTCCTGGCACGGGGTCCAGGACTCCTCCTCCCTGCCGCCGCTGCGTCCCTCAAGTGCCTGGGCAGCTTCACGGCGCCTGGCTTCACCATGGTCTAGGCAGGTAAGGTAGGAAGTAGAAAATTAAGAAGGAATAGGATAGGGAAGAAGAAAAGAAAAGAGTTTAAAAAGTAGTTTAAAAGTAAACAAAAATAGCAGAAAAGACAAAAATATACAGCTAGGAAAAGAGAGGGATAGATAAGAAGCAAAATCGTTCGAAAAAAAACTGAAAACAAGCAAAGGATGGCAAAGATAGCAAGAGGATAAACACCATGCCCAGACACAGGAAATGAATGAAAAACAAGATGGCCGCCCATTCACGAGCGCGAAAGTAAGTTTGCACGCAATTTTCCTCGCGATCTCGTGCGAACTTGTACTCGGAATGTGCTTACCTCGCGAGATTATACATAGCGGGCAGAAACGGAAATACGTCACGCAAACAAAATGGCCGCGCCCGTACTCGACCTTGGGGTAAATTCGCGTGTTGCGCTGCAAGCGGCTCGCGAATACTGCAAAAAAACTCGCGAAATAACACGCCGCAAAAAAATATAAAGCTCATTCGCACAAATTGGCGGCTTCCGCAGTCGGTTTCGCACGACGCCGAGCCTCGCAAATAGCGCGAAATTACCGAAAAACGATTTTTGCAAAAGCAAAACAAATGAGCAGGTGCAAAAGGTCAATCTCATGATTTGTAACAATTCCCTGTTGTGCTTCCTGAGGGGGCCCTCCAGAATTCGGTTGCCTGCTTGCAACTATTGTGTGACCCTGCTCTGACCTTAATTGTATGCCACAAAGGTCCTGATTTACAGCTAAGGAAGCAGACAAGCAGGTGCCAGGCTGGAACTTCAAATTCAGTGACACATTAATTAGCCCCTAATTCATTATTGTCAGTTGGGGCAGGGCAGGTGTTGTTAATAAACTAACCCCAAATTAATTCATGTCAGTTGAAGCAGGGCAGGTGTGCTTGCTTTCCCCCCCATCTTCTACAGTGATGATGAACCAGAGGGTGGCATTGATGTAACAGAGGGTGGCATGGGTCAAAGAGAGGGTGGCAGTGGTGAAACAGAGGGTGCTGGGAGGCTGTGATGATGAACCAGACGTAGAAACAACATAGTCGTGACCGTTGCGAGCCGACAAGTAAGTTCGCAATTGCGAACTAGTACCAAATCCTCGCGAACTGGCAGAAACACTTGCGAACACCAAAAAAAAATCCGCATATTCGCGGGAATTCGTGGATTTTGCGGATTGCGAGTTTGCAAATTCGCTAAATTCGCGAACGCCAGATTCGCAAAATTCGCCCATGCTTATTTAGGAGCACATTTGTGTGGACTTCAAAGAAGACAGCGCTGTGATCTGTCCAAGGTAAGGATAGTGTTTTAATGAAATTTGTCTGTGTGTGATTTGTAAAGATACCATCCAGTGTTTATTTATCTCTATGTGTATGCCTATTGACAATTTGCTTTAAACCTAAACTAAGAAGCCGGTTTATTAATTCCTTTACAATTTTCTTCCGAGCAACAGCAAAGGTGACGTACTCGTGAGACCTTGACGTAGGAATATTATCGATACTTGGAAGTCAGCCGGCATTTACAAGAATATTTTTTAGAAGATACATTTAGGCCGGCATAAGAGGACATATAATGACGAGATAAAGCTATAAATGGATGGAGTAAAGGAATAAGATATCATTATGCCTAGATCTAATGTGGATTGTAATACAGTTATACTGCCCTGAAGAAGTCATAGGTCTTAACTGACCTGACGAAACACGTGTTGGCTGCGTCAGAAACGTGTGAAGAATTGCGAATTGAACTTTTCAATGGCGATAATAAATTGAGAAATTCTACCAACTAAAGACTTGAATTTATGAACATTGAGTGCTCGGAAGAAAATTGTATTGGTTCTGAACTGCCGTGGTGGCTCTATGTGGAGTCGTGGTAACCGACCGCCTTCATCCTGAGCACCTATCTTATGACTTTGGACATTATACTGACCTTTACACGCAGTGCGCTCTAATCTAACTGTTACCATTCTTTTGTACTATTAATTCCTTGGTGTCAGTATTATCGATAGATTCCAAATGAAAGTTAAAATCTCCTAACTCAGTGAAATTAGAGTGTTCCATGCAGGATTCCATAACAGTTGAAATATGTATGTATGTATGTATGTGTGTTCTTATATAGTGCTCGACTTACCCTAGGGCATCTCGGCGCTTGCCTTGGGAACCCGTCCTGGCTTTCCCCTGTGAGATACCCCATACTGGGCATCCCCCAAGGTGAAAGCCAGGCATCCTGCCGCAGGGGGGCCGTTGTGGAGATTAAGCAAGCTAATGCCCAGAGTTGCAGAGTGTGAACCCGTGATTAGAGTGGGCACCGAAGCGAGAATTATCGAGTCCATGGACAATTGGGCTCAAGACCCTGCCTCGTCGGGAATTGAACCCTGGTCCCGGGTCTGACCTCTGCTTCAGGGTATGCCTCCTCTAACCAGTGAGCCACACTTCTCCACTAATAGATTCAATAAATGTATTTCTGGGTCCAAGTGGTCTGTAGACTAAAAGTCCATTAAGGGCATCAGTACTAGTGGCTTTAAAACTAAACTATATGGCCTCCTCTTTAAACTGGGGAATGTCAGAGAAAGATGTTTTGATGTGTCAACAGTAAACAATGGCAACCCCTCCCCCTCTTTGTCTTTTCCTATCGATCCTGTATTAATCATACCCCAAAGGTATGGCCACGTTTACGTCTGGTTCGGAGGCACTGTGGGTCCATGTCTCTGTGAGAAACAATATGTCTGGCGAGTGAAGTTCAATAAAATCAGCAAGTTCGTGCCTATGTTTGGGAAGAGGTCTAGTGTTAAGTAAGACACCTGTTAAGGTACGCTTATGATCGAAATGTGTGTGGAATCGAGCAGTGCCGGCCTCTTCTGGAAAATGGGGCACAGAGTGGCCATTACCTAGAACAAAATTGCAAGTGGGACAGTCCAGAGAATCATTTCTTGGAAAGGTAGAATGACATACATTGCCCTGAGCTGTATACTGAAGGTTCATCAATGTTGATTTATCATAGGTAATCCTAGAAATTTGATCAGGGGGTGTGGCGCATGGTGCGATCCGGCTGCGGACGGGCGCAGACTGGCTTCCCTTTGGCCTGCCAGAGGCGCGCCCGCTGTGCAGGTCCGCTGCACGGTCGCAAGAACATGCCTTCTTATAGGATATCGTGGAGGGGAAAGTGCTCAGCTACTAGAGTGCTGACCTCCTCAAAATGGCGGCCCACCCACGAATTGCGGGACCGTCAGGAAGTGGATCTCGGTCCGGGCGTGAGGCTCTTAGCTCGCGAGCCCCAACGCAAAATACAAGTATTTATTTTATCACCCCAATTCCACAAATGTAAAATCAAGTTTTAAATGTGCTCAGATTAATGTGCAAAACAATCAGTCTAAAAAGTATCTTTCCGTTTTAAAAATATTGTGTCTAGCAGATAGCAAGTATCTCCTAAGCTGCTATATTCAATTCCCACGTGCTGACGTTACTTAGGCAGTGCCAGTGGGTGAGCAGTTTGGCGTTTGTTGCCATGGGTGTGAGCTGATTGATGGTCTGTGGCAGAGGGCTGGTGTTCAAAGTTTTGGTACATGATTGAGATCTTGGCTGGTGTTCAAAGTTTTGGTACATGATTGAGATCTTGTCATGGAAGAAGTCTGCACAGTTCCTGGGAGGGAGAGATTTAGTTCTCGGGTGCTGCGGGATTGGTGAACTCCTTCACAATGGTGAAGAGATCTTTGCTGTGGTTTGTGCTGGCTTTGATATGGTCTGCTAGGACATTCTTCTTGGTTTCTTTCAGGAGGCAGTGGTACTGTTTGAGAGGAATCCTGTAGGTGATGTGGTCTTCTGTTTTATTGATGACTCCCAACTTCCATTCAAGTTGTAGGCAGTTGCATCCTCAATGAACCAGATTGCTCTTTTGCTTCGTTTTTTGGCCTTGATTGTCTTGGCGGAAGTGATGGCGTTGGCGCACTTTGTGATCCACTGGGCAAGGTTCTTTGCTGCTTCATCTGGGTCATGGTTTGAGTCTGGGAAGTGAGAGCAGAGTGTGTCATTCCACTGGTCTTCTGATACCTTTTTCCCATTTCTACAGGTGGATCTGAGGGGCTCAGCGCAGGGGTGTTTGGGTCTTAAGATGTTGAAGTGTATGCTGTGGTGGTCGGACCAGGTGAGTGTTGTGGTGTGGATGTACCTGACTCTGTCACTGGAGGTGAAGATAGGGGTTGAGCGTGTGTCCCGCAATCTGAGTTGGGTTGGTGACAAGCTGCTTGAGACTGATGTAGCCCATGCTTTCTAGGAGTTTGGTGGTGCTGAGATCACTGGGGTCATTTAGGTGAAAGGCCTCCTAGGATGATGTAGGGCTCAGAGTCGATGGGATGGTGCTGCAGAAGCTGTGGTGGGGTCCTAGAGGCCTGTAGGCAAGGAGGGTACCTCTGATGATGCTTTTCCTGTCTGTATGGAGCTAGAAGTTGAGGTGTTCAATTACCAGTGTTGGGTCGTCAGGGATGTTGCGAAGTGGATGTGTCCCTGTAGAAAATGGCGAATCCGCCTCTGTGCCTGCTGGGATGGTACCAGTGCGTTATCTTGTAGCCTTCGGGAATGGCGATGGCAATGTCTGATGTGGACGCAGGGTGGAGCCAGGTTTCTGTGATCAAGATGACGTCCGAGGTGAGGGAGATGATCGTGTCCCAAATCTCCATGGCGTGTTTCCTGGGTGAGCGACTGTTGAGTAGGATGCACTGGAATGTTGTCGTGGGGGTCTCGTCGGTGTGGCTGATGCAGCTCCATCAGCAGTGATGTTGGTTGCTTCGGCGTTGAAGGTGAGTCGGCAGTGTCGGCATGAGAACGGTCTTTCAGTGGTCTGTAGGGGAAGTTCGGCAGCAGAGATGATTTGGTGCATCCGAGGTCTAGGGATAGAAGATCTGAGGCAGTGTATCTTTGTGTAGTGAAACTGCCAGGGGTCCTGGCGCTGGGCGTGACCTAGGTGCGGACGGGCACAGACAGGATTGCCATTGGACTATCGACTACGCATGTATCTATATCGCCGAACAACATTTTATCTTCATGTCCTCTTGATTGAGTGTCGGCACCTGAACACATTTAAGATACTTTCCTGATATATTAAAGGATTACTATTCGTCTATACGCCCCAATTGTTTATGTTACCTCGAGCACAGGAATCATTTCCTAACTACACAGGTACACTGGTACACTGTTACTGTGTCATCTATCTGAAGATAACATCCTTCGGTTGCTTTTGCCTAATTGTATTTTGCGGCTCCTGAAGAAGGCGTTTTTGCCGAAACGCGCGTCGAGTAATTTTGCTGCATTTTTTATTGTAGACACTGTCAAGTTTATGTTGGTGTCTTTTTATCCATAAAGAGTGTATATTGTGTCATTTTATGTAATTGTTTGTCAGTTAACTTGAACATCTAGTTCTTTATATGATTTTTAATATGTTAATTAAAATCATGATCAATTTTTATTAATGTTTTCTTTCTGATTGTTTGCCTACTCCTAGTCCTACTTGGTCCAATTATCTGTAGTCTGCCACTCAGATTGCCTAGGAAGTTTTTGTACACATACCTAGGTGCGGACGGGCACAGACAGGATTGCCATTGGTGCGCTGGCAGCATGCCCACTGCGCAGCTGTGCAGCAGCCTCCATAAGAAGTTCTGGGAGATGGGAGAGGCCAGCAGGGAGGCGGGAGGGCAGGAGGTGGAGAAATGGCGGAAAAGAGCAGCGACTTAGAAAAAAAGGGAAAACAGAGCAAAGGGAAACACAGCCAACAACCACAAACATAACCAAACCAGTAAAATTAATTTTAAAATCACGGGCAGATGCAGCCAACAACCAATAAAGTTACCAAACCAGTGTATTAAATTACCATGGAGCAAGTTTGTAAGAAATTGATGCATCTTAGCAACCAGGACAGGTTCCTGAATTAAAAATTAGGAATATTGTTGTTTTTCCCCAAATAGCGAATGCTATCCACTTTATTTATTTGCTACATTCATTGCTTGTATGGTCTACTCACACGCTAGTTATGGATAGAGGCTTCCGGGCTTCCAATGCACAACTGATTTCTAGAAAGAAATTAATCAAAACTAATTATTCCAGCACATATATTTCATAAACAGATGGACAAACAGGCCTTATAAATAATTTAGCAACACCTGGGAGGCTTTACATCTGACACAAATGTTTAGTTAGTTTTGCTCCCAATATTAGAATTTGCCTTTGGAAATGATTGGCATTGCTCATAGTGGGAGTCTTTTTTGTCTGTAATTTTGGAAGAGATCCTACACTGCTATTTGTATATTTACCATATGAGTTGGACACAGGAGCTGTTGCTGTGGCCAACAGACTATGTGATATTCAGGAACAAGTTTAAAAACACAATAAAAAAGCAAAATACAGTACAAGCAACATGCAGATGAGCAACAGATTCCAGTACCATGTATAGTATTCATAATAGGGTATGACTCTTGGATAGGCACTAATGAATTCCTGTTTCCATGGCACATACCCTATTTAGAAAGACATTTGTCTAGTTGTTATTTGTTTCAAACTTCATGCTCTCAACCTCTCCGTGGCTTTTGACACTGTGCCACATGACCGACTCCTGCACAGATTCTAGGAGTGGGGTCTGGGTGGCACGGTTTTAAAGTGGTTCTCCTACTTTTTGGAGGACAGATACCAAGAGGTCTAGTCTCCTCCTTTTGATGCTCTCATTCCTTTTATGAAGGTGGGTGTCACTCAGGACTCAATTTTGAGCCCCACACTTTTCAACCTTTATGTCTCCCCTTGCTCCCTTGGCAGAGGCCTGCGGAGCTATAATAATCTCCTATGTGGACGACACGCAGCTTCTGTTCACATGTCACAAGGGCGAGGACTTTGCTGATGAGAAGGTCAACCAATGCTTGGTTAGGGTTTTCGCATGGCTTAGGGAGAACCAGCTTAAATGCAACCCAGAGAAATCGGAGGTAATTTTCTTCGGCTCTCCACCTATGGATGACTGGAAACAATGGTAAAACACACAAGGTGATGGATGGAATGTACGATAAACAAAGGGAGAGGAAGGGCATTCTGAGTAGGGTAATACTCCTTATCCCCTAGGGCTATATTTTCAAAAACAAGAGAGGAGCATCCCCAGGACACAGGGTCCTAGTGATTATAAAGGGTGGGAGAAAAGATGCAGATAAAGAAAGAAATATTTCTTTATAAAAACCCCTCACTCACCAACCTGGTTGGTGACATGCTTCATCATCGGGGTCCACCAGAGCGACCCAGTGTCACTCTGGTGTGCTGCGACGCCTGCATCTGCAGCGGAGCTGTTTTTTTTTGTGAGTTGTGACAGGAGTGATTGTAAGTGATTTTCAAAAGGTGTTCAACATGTACTCCTACTCAATTTCTTCTAGAGTCTAGCTTGACTCCAGTGGCGCAGTAAGCATGGGACCCACGTCTGGGCATACCCTTCCCACATAGGGCTAACACATGGTGATGGACGGAAGGTTGCACATTGGCAAAATATTCACCCCCAGTCACAGATCTGGGTTTAATCCATCGTTATTTTGCTCACCACGCCACCCCAGTTCGGACATGGCCATATGCAAATCAGTCTTGACCCTGTGCCTCATGGGAACAGTCCAGCCCGAACCGCCAAGCCATGCCTTCCCTGGAACAGAATCAAGCATCCTAGGACCGGTTCCTGGCTATCAGCCGTCATCAGCCAGGATAGCTTGTCTCCAGTGGCGCAGTGAGCACGGGACCCACGTCTAGGCACACCCTTCCCACATAGGGCGAACAGCAAAACACACAAGGTGATGGGCGGAATGTTGCACATTGGCAAAACATTCACCCCCAGTCACAGACCTGGGTTTAATCCATCGTTATTTTGCTCACCACGCCACCCCAGTTCGGACATGGCCATATGCAAATCAGTCTTGACCCTGTGCCTCATGGGAACAGTCCAGCCCGAACCGCCAAGCCATGCCTTCCCTGGAACAGAATCAAGCATCCTAGGACCGGTTCCTGGCTATCAGCCGTCATCAGCCAGGATAGCTTGTCTCCAGTGGCGCAGTGAGCACGGGACCCACGTCTAGGCACACCCTTCCCGCATAGGGCGAACAGCAAAACACACAAGGTGATGGACGGAATGTTGCACATTGGCAAAACATTCACCCCCAGTCATAGATCTGGGTTTAATCCATCGTTATTTTGGTGACCATCAGGTGCAGGTCGCACACGCCTGAAACCTCCTACCGGCTACACTCAGACAGGTGACGGTCTTATTTACCTTTAGGAAGATGCTTAAAACCTGGCTCTTCCGACACTTATCTTAAGTTCCCTCCCCTCTAGGGACAGCAACAGACTAGGTTTGAGGTTCTCCAGCGCCGGGACATTCTTTCTGAGTAGCTGTGCGCTTTACAAATAACTTTCATTCATTCATTCATACATGCGCACTTAAAGATACATCCTGTATTCCATATTTCCCACCGAAACTTGGTACTGAGCCTCCATACATTTTCAACCTTCGCTGACATTCGTACAGGAGTTCCTTAATATGGGATTGAGCCTTACTCATCTCTCAAGTTCAGCAGAGAAGGGTACAAAACCTTTGAGGAATGCACCTAGAAACCTGTTTTTCAGGTTAATAACAGAGACTTGTGTCCACATTTCATACAATGTACTGTTGGAAAGTTATTGTTATTGTGCCTCTTCCTCAAATTCACCCCTTCGTCCTAAAAGTTGGCAAAGGCCCTTCTCCCTTACCATGGGATTTAGGTGTGAGGCAACTTCCTACACCCACTTCACCTGTATGGTGCTCTTGGTGGTCCTGCTTGCTCCACAAGTAGCGATGTAGGGTTGCAGCAACAATGGGGATGCTTCCCAATGGGCCCCCATCCAGCACTCTTTTGAAGACAGTTCAAGGGCTACCTACTAGCGCTGGGGACATCCTCGCTCGGTGCACTTTCACCTAGTATGCATTTGAAAATATTCATAACAACTCCAATGATGTCGATTGTTGGCCTCTAAGCCAATCCAAGATGGCCGCCAATGGAGGACCTGATTATGTTTTCTTCTAAGATGGCCACTAATATATTTATCAGTACAGGCCACCATTCCATCATAGTGACCCCAGGAGTTTGATGCCGTGCTTCTGCTCAAATGCTCCACGACTTCGCTTCAGAACACTCGTGCCTAGAATTAGAGGCTCAAGACCAGGCATTGCCTTACCTTAAACAAAAAATTAAGCAACTTTAAATGAAATACCCCAAAATGTGGCTGCTAGCCTTTGCTTCATGTATGGATGAATGATTTGGAACCATACACTTACAAGTAATGGTTACAGAGATAGGCATACTGGAAGCATCTACATAGTTAGCAACCAAAGAATTATATAGCCAGTCTCCAGGTCTAGGCTGCTGTTGGGAACCTTTGCCTTCAGAACCACTGTCTGGAAGAGAGTGAAAAGGTGGGGGCGGGGAGGCTGGAGAGCCGAGAAAGCGGTTCAAGCATGGGAAACGAAGGGAGTAATTAAAGACCCCGTCAAGTCTTTCCCTGGCTTAACACCAGGCGTGGGAGAGAAAGATGTACAATATGAGTGAAACAAAGCCTCTAATCAGGGAGGGAGCAGCGCTGCGAAAACAGATGGAAGGAGGGAGATACAGTAGCAGACTAAGGAACAACAAACGCAGCAAGATAGCACCGCTTCAAAGTGAGATTATTTCTTTCAAAATGTCCCTGATTCACAGGAAAAGTATTTCAAGTTTGTCCACAAATTGCTGGACGCGCAGATGTTCCCTTTGAGGAGATTAGTCACAGAGATGTAACATCAGGATACGCTTCAGTGCTCAAGTTTCCTTTAACAATTTGTAGTCAAAGCAAATATGACAGTTGATCTGTTTTCCATCGACATCGCTCTGTGTGTTATGGCCCCTTTAATTGGCCTGCTCACCGATGAGAATGGGCATGTGTGGTCCGAAACGCCCACTTCTTCATTGCCATTTAATTTCTGTACCTCCTTGGCGCTCTCACAACTGGAGAGTGACTGCCTTTCGGAAGACAGACAACCAGGATGCCCTATAAAAAAAATCCCCCTCTCATGTCTTTTTAAAGTCCCCCCATTTTAGGCACAATGGGACACTGAGCCTGCCACACCTGTAACTGGGATAAATATGCTACAATACAACTCAGTTGAAGCCAAATGACCTGTTGTGTTTACTACATGCTGTAAAACCAGATAAACAAGTGTTATGGTGTTCAACGCACCTGTGTGTGCTTTGGTCAAACCATGCATGCGCTGCCTATAACCCTTCTGCACTAGCTTCCTGCACAAAAACCATCATGATGCTGACGAGTGGGGTCATCAAAATACTTTCAGGGGCTTATTTAAAAGA
Organism: Lissotriton vulgaris; assembly: GCF_964263255.1. Classification (NCBI taxonomy): domain Eukaryota; kingdom Metazoa; phylum Chordata; class Amphibia; order Caudata; family Salamandridae; genus Lissotriton; species Lissotriton vulgaris. Next base: position 759,079,878 of record NC_141685.1, on the reverse strand, counting down.
CCCTTGCTCCGCCGGTGCATCACTTTTTGTGACGCTCTGGTGGCGCAGGAGCCTGCTCCTTTTTTACGAGGCAGCACAAGCCACTTTTTTTGGCTTAATGCTGCCTTGTAAATATCATTCCCTTTAACACCATGCGCGCGGCAGCTTTTCCCGCTGTGCGCTAAGTTTTTAAAAAACCTGCGGTTCATGACAAGCTCAGCTCGTCATGAGCGTACAACAGGCATAACTCATGACGAGCTGAGATCGTCATGAGAGTCGAAGGGGTTAATGCAGTTTTCTTCGTTAAAGGAGAGTGCAATGGGTGTTGCTAGGGGAATTACCAGCAACATCCATGGCTTTTTGACACTGCCCCAGATTAATGAGAAATCGTAACGCTGAGGCAGCATCAAAAACTGATGCCTACCAAAGCGTAAGGGAGGCACAATGAGGAGAAATATGTTTATTTCTCCTCGTTTTTTAGGTCTCGCCTGTCGATGCGCATGCGCATCGAGCTTGCGAGACTATGGGGGCTTAAACACTCTTTAACCAACTTGCAAGGAATCGTGGCGATTCCTTGCAGTGCCCGTGAAATTTAAGCTCAATGCGCATGCGCATTGAGCTTAAAAGCGCGTGCACATGCCCCCAGCCGCCTGCCTTGCCCACTCTCTCTCTCACAGCCTCCCCCAGCTCCGCCCCCTCACTTCTTGGTTGCATGGCCGCTAGGCCGTGCCTCCCCTACTCTCCTCCCCCCTCCTCCTCCTACTCTCCTCCCCCCTCCTCCTCCTACTCTCCTCCCCTGCCTGCCGTGTCGCACCTCTCCCCGCTCCGCCCTCTCCCCTGCCCGCCGTGTCGCAGAACACAGAAGCTTGCCTGTTAATTCACTTGTTTGCTTGAAACATCTGCTATCTCAGCTTTGTACCCCTCCCCACAGCAATGCCCTCCTCTTGGCTCGCTAAACCGCTCTCCCTCCTCCCACACCCCCGCTCCGCCCCCTCCCTTGCCTGCCGTGTCGCATTTCTCCTCCCCCCTCCGCACAGCAATGCCCTCCGTCTTGGCTCGCTGTTTTTTTAAAAAATTTTTTTTTACATGAAATCATAACTTTGTGGTACCTGGAGATTCCTTTTCTCTTTGACTACAAGGGCCTGAATGTGGTGGCGAAATAACGGGATTAAGTGAGTTGCACATACATACTGGACGGTTGTGCACCGTTTCTAAAGCGAATTGAAGACCCGGGATCACAACGTCGGCAACTGCAATTTCTTCACCCTTCCCTGCCTGCACCCTCGTCTTTGTTGTTTTTTTTGTGGGGGATGATGGGCGAGTGTGGGTGGTGGTAGGAAGCCCTCAGACTGCTCGTTCATAAGATCGCTTCCGCTCCTAAGCATCAAGCAATGCAGCGACACATCTGCTGCTTTCTGAAACAAACTAGATTTCAATTTTACCTGCGAGCGACGCCCTAAACGGACAAACATAAAAAGCTATTAATATTTAAACATAAAGGTAACCTTTAAAAAAAATACATGTGAATAAAGCTGGAAACTTATTTTGTGCCGTTAAAATATTAGCTATGTCCCCCGCTCTGTTTATCAGTAAAGTGTTGATCGATTTTGAGCGTGCATGAACAATTAAGTTGATATTTCCTGTAATTATTGTATTTTTTTCTGTATGCGAAAAGCGTTCTTGTACTGACAGCAATAACAACTCAATCCTCGGTCCCTTCGCAGCTTAGTGCTTCTCTGCCCATTGTGGAGCTTCTCCGTGGTTACAGTGTGGTCTGTAAGGCATATATAGTTATTTTGTGCCATCCCTCTACAGTTCGAGGAGATAGACCACATTCTTTGCCTCCGGCCACCGCCCATCGGATGCAGACACGTTTCTGTTAGTTCTCAGATCCAGTACATTCTGGGGGTGGCAGTCATTCATGGACCCAGCTGCGTGTTTCTGTGCTCTTTTACTATACAATACCTCTGTGGCAAAAGCACGTTTTTTTTCCTTCCCAAAATGCCCCCCCCCCCAATACGTCGTAGAGTCCAGATCAGCCATGGGTAATAGCTTAAGTCTGAAGATGTTTAGCACTTCTCCCCACGGTCTCCTAGCTGAAAGTCTGTGCCAACAAGCAGGAACCAAGCCCCCCCCCTTTACTGAAAATACTTGCGCTACTTCTTTGTAGTCACTTTCATTGTTCAATTCATTTTTGTTGTTAAAACTCTTGCACTTGTTTTAACTGTGCTGCTGTTGATCTGAGAGGCATCCGATTTGTATTCCGGTTTCACCAATTCACTCCCCTTTCAATCACGTTCCACTACTTTTTCGTTGGCCTCAGGCTGGCATTTAGCCCAGTAACTTCCAGGTCTGATTTACATGTCAAATATATTCAAGGCTCGTATCGTGCACAGACTCTCTGAGGCAAACCCGGCTATTCAAGGCTCGGCTCGGCTCTGGCTCTTTTAACTTGTCGACTCGGTCAGATCTGATGTTATACCGTTTGCATCCCCACCTGACCCCTCCCACTACCACCCCCCACTTTACCTCGGAATCCAGTGTGGCATGCTCTCAGAGGTAGAACCCCCCCTGCAGCCCTCTGCCCCCAGCGATGTGCATGCCCAGCGGCAGCCGGCAGTCCTCTGCCCGCACCCCAGCGGTGTGCACAATCAGTGCAGCCCGCTGCCCTCTGCACCCCTCCTCCTAGTGGTGTACACGCTCACTGCAACCCGGAAGCATCTGCCCCCCTCCCACCCAGGTGTGCACGCTCAGTGGCAGCCCGCAGACTCGCCCCCCACCACCAGCATGCGCATTGAGCGACACACACGCATGCACTTGCAGACTCACATGCATGCACTCACATACTCACACCCACATGCACACTCAGACACACACACACACACATGCACTCACATGAATACTCCCACTCAGGCACACAACTAGCGGCGGGCTGAAACACAAAGTAAATAATAAATAAATAAACAACATGTAATCTTTATGACAGGGATTACACTGCCACTGACAAAGGTAAACAAAAGTTAGCTCAGGATCTGCAACACTGCATGTTCTTCTCTTCGCTCAAGTTTGACTTGCAACTGTGGGGAGGGGGCAGTGTATTCGCCAGAGCACTTCCACCTCATAATCTGGAAGCATAAATCACCCCGCCCTCCCTCTCCCCATTGTTCGGCTCCCATTTCCTGTAAAGTTCAATTCACAGTTTCTGTATTTTGTGGTCGCCTTTACATAGTGCATTACAAAGTGAGTTACAGCCCTCAGTTCACGACAGGTAAAACTGTTTCAAGCTGTTTTCAAACTTTCAAGCTTTATTACAAATCACAAAAAAGATGTTAATATTTCACTTCTGTTCTTGGATTTTCGTCACAATAAAAAACACTGAATATAATCTTCACAAAAGTTATTTACAAAAGTTTAAGCTATTGCCATTACAAATTAAATAAATTGTTTAACAATTAATTTAACAAAAAAAATAAAAGCCATTGGTATTTGTAATATGAATACATCTAAGTCACGTAAAAAAATAACATGTTGCATTACAAATGCTATAGGTGTCACATTTGCGAAAGTTATAACTATTGGCATTGTGAATGCCAGAGCTATTAATTTAGCTATTTTAACAAACACATAAATAAATAAAAAATGTAATTTATAAGACCAATAGCTCAAACTTTCCTAATGCGAGACCTATTGCATTTCCAATGCTTGTTCCTTTTTATGTGTGTTTCATTCTGCAGCACACGTAGAAACAGGAAAAATACTCGTGTGATTATTTTTGTGCAGGAAGGTTTTACTTCCTGCACGAAAATAATCATACCCTCAATGCAGGCACCCTTGCACCACGGCAGACCATTGTGCACCAGCGTAGGGGGAAAGGACAGGAATGTGCTGTATCTTATAGATACTACGCATTCCTGCACTTTTCTTTTGGCATAGGGCACCACAACAGGAAGGCCTGCTGCACTGCCCTCCGGCAAAAACTCATAAATGAGGACCTCAATAAGGAGAGTGGATGACGGCCATCTTGTTGGAGATTTGTTAGGTGGTGAAACAAGGATAACTAGTGCACAGCAACATTATGAAGCAAGGGAAGGCACCATGCTGTTGGCTAGTCCAGGCTTGATCACAATACTGCTGCCCCGCATCCATGCAAGTGTGTTTTACCTACTTGTGGTGGCCATGCCTGACAGGGAAGAGCTGCTAAAGATTGTCTTATGCTTTTGTCCATTGGCCTTTAACAAGCATTGGCGAAGCCAATCGTCTCCATCTATGCAAGAGCTATTGGCATTAGGAATGTGTTTTAGCCATGTTGTACACCAGTTTGGCTGCTGTTCAGCATGGCTAAAAGTGAGTGGAGTGGGTTGGGATGGGGGGTAGGATGGGGTAGATTCAGTGTGGTAGGTTGGAGTGGGTAGATTGTGGCACACTGAGATGGGCACATGGGGCAGATTGTGGTGGGGTACATTGGAGTGGTATAGGTTGGGGTACAGAGAGGGTGGGGGAGATTGAGGTGGGCAGATTGGGGTGGGGCAGATTGGGGAGAATGGATTGGGGCAGATTGGGGAAGGGTACAATATGGCAGGTTGGAGTATATTGGGGTGGGGCAGACTGGGGTGGGTCGGTTGTAATAGGGTAGATTGGGGTAGGTTGGATGAGATAGATTGGAGTGGGGTAGATAGAAGTGGAATACATTGGAGAGTGGTTTATCAGGCAGCCTGGAGTGGTTGGAGTGGGGTAGCTTGGGGTAAATTGAGAGTGGGATAGATTAGGGTAGACCGAAGTGGGGTATATCGTCATGAAGTAGATTGGAGTGTGGGTAGAGTGTAGTGGATTGGAGTGGGGCAGGTTTGGGTAAATTGGAATGGGGTAAATTGTAATAGGTTGGAGTGAGGTAGATTGGGTTGGATACATTAGAGTGGGGTAGATTGGGGTAGGTTGCTTGGGGTAGATTGGGATGCGATTGATTGTGGTGGGGAGAGGGGGGCTAACTTGGGTGGGGTAGATCTGGGCAGGTTGGGGTATAATGGAGCGGGGTACATTGTGGTGGTGTTGATTGGGGTGGGAAGATTGGAATAGAGTAGATTGGAGTATGTTGGGTGGGGGACATTGGAGGGGGGTACCTTTGAGCGGGGTAGGTTGAGGTAGATTGTAGGATGTAGATTGAGGAAAATTGGAGTGGTGTAGTTTGGAGTGGGTAGATTGGGGTAAACTGGAGTGGGGTAGATTAGAGTCGACTGGGGTAGACTGGAATTGGGCAGAGTGGGGGTAGACTGGAATGGGGTAGATTGGAGTGGGGTAGATTGGAATGGGGTAGATGGGGTAGATTGTAGTCGGGCAGATTGGAGTTGGATAGATTGAGGTAGGGTGGGTGTAGTAAATGGGGGTGGTATAGACTGAGGCAAGGTAGATTGGGGTGGGGTAGGTTGGGGTACATTGGGGTGGGGTAGATTGGGTGTGGTATATTGGGGTGGGCAGATTGTGGGTAGATAAGGATGGGAAAATCGAGGTAGATTGGGGTAGAATGGTAGGGTACATTGAAGTGGGGTAGATTGTGATAGATTGGAGTGGGGTAGATTGGGGCAGATTGGGGTACATTGGAATGGGGTAGATCAGAGTAATGTAGATTGGAGTGGTGTAGATTGTCCTTGATTGAAGTAGGGTAGACTGGAATGGGGAGGAATGGAGTGGGGTAGAGAGGGGTAAATTAGAGTGGGGTATATTAGAATGGGGTAGATGGATAGACTGGATTGGGTTAGAATGGGTGGGGTAGATTGGGGTGGGTAGATTGGATGGGGTAGATTAGAGTGCGGTAGATTGGAGTGAGTTACATTAGTATAGGTTGGGTGGAGTAGATTGGAATGGGATAGATTGAAGTGGAGTAAATTAGGGTAGACTGAAATGGGGTAGACTGGAGCATACCCTGACCCTGCCTCCTTACAGTTCATATTTTTTAACCTCAGAAAATGGGACCGAGTCCCTGTGTCCTACAGTGGCAGTCGCAACATTTCTGTTGATGTTGCTGCCAGCTAGTCAAATTCCTTAGTACTGCAGGGCAAGCCGGTCCCACAGTACTAAAGAAAGTGACAGTGAATAAAGCTCTCTTGGCAAATTAGAATGCTCTATTTCTTTTTTTTGTTTCGTTACCACATGAGTACTGCGGTAATCCTACAAGACCATGGGCCAGATGTAGGTAAATGAGAAATACCGATTTCTTAATAGCAAATTTTACCGATTCGCTATTAAGAAATCGGTATTTCCTATATAGGTAAAGATTGGGTAAACAATACCGAATCCTTAATATTCCTTATAACCGAATCGGTAATTGAGATTCGGTAATAAGGAATACCTACCCATTCATTTCTATGGGCTTGGAGGCCCATAGGAATGAATATGAAGACATTCAGTATTAGCGATTCGGTATTACGGAATCGGTAATACCGGGAGGTATTTCAAGGGTGCCAGGGTGTGCACCCCTGAAATGTGCATGTGTGCACATGTGGCGCACATACATGCCCTAAGGGAATGGATGTGTGCCACATGGCACATTAAAAAAAGCAAAAAAGGGCTTTTTTAAGGGAAATCGGTAATTACCACCAACTTGAAGTTGGTGGTAATTAACGATTTCTTAAGGCTCAAAAGCACTCTTTAATGTGCTTCCTACATGGCATGTAAGGAATCGGTATTACCGATTACTTAAATGCAAGAGCAATAGGGAATCGGTATTAAGGAATCGGTATTTACCGATTCCTTACCTACATTAGGAAGGGCTAAATACCGGTTGGTAACGCTGAAATTTACCGAATTTCGGCGTTACCGACCGGTATTTAGCCACCTACATCTGGCCCCAAATGTCCAGATTTTACTAACTTTTGAACATGAATTGTTCAGAAACAGCACAATAGATTTACACAAATCCCAAAAGGACTCTTTCTGACTACAAATTAAGTTTTCTGCCAAATGTTGTGTAATTCTGTTCAGCAGCTTTTTCTAAAAGGCTTCTTCAAATTCCTAGGGGAAATTGCTTGGGGAAAACACCTTTTTCTCAAGCCCTGCTTGACAGCTTGCCCGGAAACTTTCCTGGAAGGAGCTGAGGTGGATCAACCTGTTTTTTGGAATGTTTCATGAGGATTCATGCAATCACAACAAATATATTAGCAAAATAAACAAGCATTTGCAATGCAATAGGTCTCGCATTAAGAAAGTTTGAGCTATTGGCATTGCTAAATATTGCAAAACCAATTGCAGCAAAAGTCTATAAATTGTAGGCAAAAAAATGTGTATTTATTTTTGCAGCAATGGCAGCATGCTGCACTTTAGATGAATATGTTTAAAAGTAAAGTGCGCCATACTGCGATCGCGGTGTGTGTGCCTGTTGAAATTGTGTACTTATGGCTGGTGTGTGTGTGCCAGGTGGAAGTGTTCACTGCCGGCTGGTGGTGTGTGTGCCGGGTGGAAGCGTGCACTGAAGTTTGGTTGTGTGTGGGTGCCTGGTGGAAGCGTGCAATGACGGCTGGTGGTGTGTGTGCCTGGTGGAAGTGTGCACTGACGGCTGGTGGTGTGTGTGCCTGGTGGAAGCTTGCACTGATGGCTGATGGTGTGTGTGCCTGGTGCAAGCGTGCACTGGCGGCTGGTGGTGTGTGTGCTTGGGGAAAGCGTGCACTGACGGCTGATGGTGTGTGTGTGTCTGGTGAAAGCATGCACTGACGGCTGATGGTGTGTGTGTGTGCCTGGTGAAAGCATGCACCAATGGCTGGTATTGTGTGACAGCTGGTAGTGTGTGTGCCTGGTGGAAGCGTGCACTGACGGCTGGTGGTGTGTGTGCCTGGTGGAAGCGTGCACTGATGGCTGGTGGTGTGTGTGCCCAGTGAAAGCGTGCACTGACGGCTTGTGGTGTGTGTGCCTGGTGGAAGCGTGCACTGACAGCTGGTGGTGTGTGTGCCCGGTGGAAGCGTGCACTGATGGCTGGTGGTGTGTGTGCCTGGTGAAAGCGTGCACTGATGGCTGGTGGTGCGTGTGCCCGGTGAAAGTGTGCACCGATGGCTGGTGCTGGTGGTGTGTGTGTGTCTGGTGAAAGCGTGCACTGACGGCTGGTGGTGTGTGCCTGGTGGAAGTGTGCACCGATGGCTGGTGGTGTATGTGCCTGGTGGAAGCGTGCACTGACGGCTGGTGGTGTGTGTGCCTGGTGGAAGCGTGCACTGACGGCTGGTGGTGTGTGTGCCTGGTAGAACCGTGCACTGACAGCTGGTGGTGTGTGCCTGGTGGAAACAGGAGCATTCACAGTGATAGAAGACACAAATGAAACTGAGGAAGAGGAGGGGGAGAAGGGAGGTGGAGTGGTAATCTCTATTTATCAACCTATTTAAAAGTTTCTCAAGATGTGACCAAATTCTACGCCACAGTAAATAAGACGAATTCTGATAAGATCCTATAAAAAAAGGAAGTCCCAGCTCTTTTTGGCATAGATAGGGTGAAGCTCTATTTGGAACGGCAAGATACTTCCTGAAGCAACCATTTTCAAAACGTTGTAGCTTCTCCAGGTTTACATATCCCATATTGTGCCAGTGAAGCACATTTTGCTTTATAAATAATACAGAACTTTTGAAGTGGCATTCACCCACAATCTGGCCGCAGAACTACTCAGTCTTGCAATAGTTTTGTTCATCAACATTGTTATGCATGTAACAAGCTGTTTCCATGAACAATGGGCATCAAACAGTAAACCGAGAAAGGAAAAGGTAGGAGATATTTCAAGCTTAGCGTCTCCTTTCCTAAATTGATAACATGTATCAACCTTGCATTCACGTTTCATTGAAAACTTTGGGACATGTTGACTCTTAAATCGAACTTAGCCATGCAGCCCACAAAGTCATCACTCAATTTCTCAAGACCATGATGTGTGTGTGCTATAAGAACTGTGTCATCACAGTAAAATAGGTATGGCTTTTTGGCCAATCTGCGGGACATCACACACTTTCTCTTCTAAAAACCTGCTAAGATGATTAATGTAAGGAAGAATTTAATAATGGGCAAAACGCAGCCCTGCTGCACCCCCGGATAATGGCAAATTCCTCAGTGCATTCTCCATTACTTAAATAAAATTCACCAAAGATAAGTCAGCACCCAACTCGATCATTAGCTTCCATAATTTAACATGATTAACACAATCAAAAGCTCTGGAGAGGTTCATAAATGGCAAGTACATAGGGACTCTACTTGCTATAATATAGATGCCAAAGAGTAAATTTATGTGCAGAGGCCGAAAAACAGTTCCCACCCCCTCTCTAAAACCATATTGGTTCATTGATTGAAGAGGATGAAGCCTTACGGCTAGAGAGGTCGATCTCGAAGCTGGGGAACTGGGTTTGAGTCTCTGCAACGACTCAACATCCTTAATCACTTAATCTCCCTGTGCCTAACAAAAGAAAAATTAATGTGTCCATCTGTAACGAAACTGGTGCTCATGTAAAGCGCTCTGATACCCGATGTCTCGGGTCTAATTCACGCTATATAAAACTATATAAAAATGGCCATGAATGAGTTTTCCTCAGCCCAGTTCTCCAATCTGGTAAGAATTATTCTCCCAGCAACTTTCAATATTGAATCTAACAAGGAAATCAGCCGGTAACAAGTTGGGTCTCCCCTATCCTTATTTTTTAAAATTGGAAAGATCAGGGAGGTAGACCAAGATTCAAAAGGACCTGTTCTACAAATCACTCTTAGAACCTTTGTCAGAAATGGCCCCCTCAGCTCCAAATTGCTTTTATGGTTTAAATGTCTTTATTGAGTTTAAACACACAAACGTCTCCATGTACATTTAGCTGTTGTCAATCAAAGTCTAGGCAGTACAACCGGACAGAGCCAAATGAGGGCTTAGGCCCAGCCTACGAAATCACGTACATGGAATAAAAATGTAGGAAAAAGGAAAAAAAAGGAGAAAAACAATCCCCCCTCCCCAGGTACCCGCTCCCTCCCCCCATCCAGTGCCCCGTATCCCCCACTAGCCCCACTTCTCTCCTCCCAAACTATGCCAAGCCCTCGGTGACTACTTGACAGTCTGTCTTCTGTGGCTCCGTGAGGCGCAGTAGTCTAAGATATCTGGGACATGTGATTTCTCGGAATTCGGTAGCCTAGAGCGACAAAAATGGCTGCCATAGGTCGTCATATTTAGATCCCTCTCCTGCCATAGTGAGCGACAATTTCTCTATCCCGAGCACATGCCACAAGCGGTGAAGCCAACCTACAAAGGAGGGTGTGTTAGGAGTGCACCAATGTGTGAGTACATTATGTACCACTGAACCTAGTGTGATAGCCATCTGCCTGCCCCTATGGGATTTTAGTGGGTAGGTCAGGGGATTAGGGAGGCCAAGCAGTACATAAGCCGGGAAGCGCGGGATTTCTGTCTCAAAGTGCTTATCTACCTCATCCAACACTTGAGCCCAGTAGGGTTGAATATGTACGCATTCCCACAACAAATGCACCAGGTTGCCAACCTGGCCACAGCCTCGCCAGCAAGTCTCTTCTCGGTCGCGGTCCATCTCATGTAGTCTCTCTGGGGTATATTACCAATATGTCACCACTTTCGTGAGTGTCTCTGTGAGTCCCATATGGTATGCAGAGTGTCGGGCCCTGTAGTATATCCCCTCCCATTCTTTGTGGGTGAGTGTCCTGCTTAGCTCTCTCTCCCACTGCTCCCTGCCAGGATTATGTGTGTACGTCTGTGTGACCTGTAACATCTTGTAGAGAAGATCGTAGATGAGCTTGGCGTCTGACGTGCGGGTGATGAGCCATCTTTCATAAGCGGATAAGTGCCTATTTGCGCTTTCGCGGACCTGTGGTTGTAGTGCCCAATGCCGCACCTGTAGGTATCTTAATAGTTCAGTCTCCGGGAGACCGTTCTCTTGTCTAAACTTGGAAAATGGAACAACCCCATCAGCGCCATACATGTGATACAAGAACCGGCAACCAGCAGGCCTCCTCTGTGCAAAAGCCGTTTCTACTGTGCCCGGGGTGAAATCAGGGTTGTCAACCAACGGGGTGAGGGTGTTGTAATTTGGCAGTGAATAGGTTAGCATTAGCAGAAGCCATCCTGTATTTAGAGACTATCTTGTCAGTTTTGGGGAATCCATTTTGTATTTCTGTCAGCCATTTTGTTTGCCATGTGCTACAATGTGCTCGCCATGTGCTCTGTCCTACCTTTCTGTTAACTGCTCTTGAAATCTGCCAAGAGACGAGATATATTTAGCATCTTCTACCTTCGCACATGCTCAGTTGAGCTTGCAGCTGTCTTTTCAGCTGCCACTAGAATGTAACTGTCAGGATGTGTTTGCCAAAAACAGCCACTGTTAGCCCCTCCCACTTGTTGACTGTGCATTTTCTGTATGACCTTACATGTACCTAAAACCAGCATTTTGTACTTGTACCTGAGCACCTGTGTGGGTATAAAAGGACCAAGCTCCTTCCAAACAGTGTGCTACTTCATACATTACCGAAGGGTGCTGTGTGAATGTAATTCCACCTCATGAGGTTCAATAAATCTTGTATTTTCTATTGCAGTTTCTGTGCCAACTTCTATTCTATGGTCTGAAGACTCTGTGCAGAGAAGGGAGAACCCCTAGCACTGGTAGGCCTTGCTGAGGCCCACCACCACAAGGGGAGACGGGAAGGTTGTAAGGTAGTGTTTGATATTGGTGGCGTCCAACACCTCGAGGGGGACTCGCGTTATGTGCGAGGCATACAAGTTAGGGGGTCTATGTGGCCTGCGCAGGAATGGGATTTCCTGCAATGGTCTCACCGCTACCGCCTGGTCTTGGAACAGCAAATGCTTCTCCGATTCCCATCTGCTTCACTCGACCAGATATCGCAATTGTGCCGCTTGATAGTACAGCTGGGGATCTGGAATTCCCAGTCCTCCAATCTCCAGGGAAATCGTTACTAGCGTTCTCCGCATTCGCAGCTTCCGACCATTCCAGATGAACTGGGCCAAGTCGGTTTGCGTCTGTCGAGTCCATCCAACAGGCGGTCGGAGAGGGAGGGCACAAAAAAGGTAGAGGATCTGAGGCAAAATAGTCATTTTGACCGCCACGATACTTTCTAATCAGGAAAGAGGGTAGAGCTTCCCCCGACCAACCTCGCGTTGGATTTTCCCGCGAAGGATAGTATTGTTGGTGGTAGTCATAGCAGAGAGGGAGGGGGCCAGCTGGATTCCCAAATACAGGATAGTATCCACCACCCACTGAATGGGAAACAAGCTCTGTAGATATTCCCAGGCGGAAGGGGGCAGTGAGAGGTCCAGGGCCATCGACTTGTCCAAGTTCACCTTAAATCCCGCAACCCTGGCAAAGGCGTCTAAGTCCGCTAGACACGCCGGCAGGGCTGTCTTTGGATTAGTTAGGGAGATCAACACATCGTCTGCGTATAAACTAATTTTGTGGACATGGGCGCCAAACTAGATCCCTTCAACTGCCGAGTTCTGCTGTATTTTCTGAGCCAAAGGCTCCATATACAGGGCAAAGAGAAGAAGCGATATTGGACACCCCTGTCTAGTGCCCCTCTCGATGTTAAAGCTAGAAGAGGTGTATCTGTTCACTCTGACCGTGGCTGTAGGGAATCTGTAGCAATTAAAAACAAAGTACAGAACTTCTCCTGTATACCCACCCTCTCAAGCACCTGCTCCAAATAGGGCCAATGAACGCGGTCGAACGCCTTTTTGGCGCCTATGGCCAACATCATATATTCAATGGGCACCCGAGTAGCTTTCTCTATAAGATGAAGAATACGCTTAGTGTTATCTGACATCTGGCGTTCAGGTATAAAGCCTGCCTGGTCCGGATCAATGAGGCCGGGCATGTGAGGGGCTAGGCGAGCGGCCAGAATCCCTGTGTACAGTTTAAGGTCAACATTGAGGAGGGATATCGGGTGATATTCCCCGCATTTAGTCTTATCCTTCCCAGGTTTAAAGATCACTGCTATTGAGGCACCTAAGAGATCACTCGGTATCGCTCCCAGTACAGCAAAGGAGTTAAACAGCTGGTTAAGAAGTGGAGCAAGCACCGCGCAAAACTTCTGTTGTATCTCATACAGTGTGTACATATGTATATATCATGTATTGCTTTTAATATATATTGTTACAGGTTTACTCTTAAATCCAGCATTGCAATCTGTTACCATGGTTTGCATGTTCTACATTCCATGTGGGGCTTTTGTCTTGGACCTGTTAAGCTGAGCAGTTGCTGTACTGTGTTCCTCTTCTACAATAAACCTATCTTTTCATAAATTTGGACTGAATCTCTACAAAATTGGCGAAGATTTAACTGGTTTGCTATATTTTACTGGAACACAGGAGCGACCAGAGGATTTGAACCTACACTGGATTTGTTTTGCTTTCCTTCTCTGGATTTCCATGTGAGAAAATACTTATTTTATTCCTTTTTACTAAAGACTTTTAGGAACTACTTTCATTTTGCTTCTATGGATTCTTTTGGATTTGGATTTTTCATCCGGATTACTTGGTAATTTTTGAACTATTTTTTTTCCCCTCGTTAAGCATTTCCTTTTAACGCTTTCTGGCTTTGCTTTATTTTTGAAACGTATCGAGATATTCAGGAATTCGTTTACCTAAGAGAAATCTCTTTGCTTACTTTCAAAGTGCTTGCTCGCACCAACGGTATCGTCAGGATTGTATTGCCCGCGCTTCACGGGCTGATCGAGTTCATCCTGTTGTTTTCTTTTTGTTTGCTCCAGCGTCATCACGCTCGAGAAACTCTATTGCTTCACGCTCTAGCCTCCACGCTCGACAAACTCTATTGCTTCACGTTAAGCGCCTGATGTCATCGCGCATACGTCGAAGCCATTTTGTTTTGTTTTCTGTATCCTAGCAACAGAGAACACACCGAGCACGGAGAAAGAGAAAGAGAAAAACAAACGTGAAGAGATTGTTTTTATTGCAAATTTCAGCAACAGGTTTGACTGTGTTACCAATATTCATTTTTATTAATTTTTCAGTAATTTCACGTACTGTATTTTTCATTTGTTTTACCAAGTCAAATTTTACACTCATTATCAGACATGCAATTTGACCCTTCAGCTAAATTCTTGCAAAATAAAGGAGAACCTCCCATTCCATGGAATCGCTGGAAGGAGGAATTTCTAACATTCTTAAAAGCTATAGATGGAGATAGATTTTCACAAGAAAGGAAAAAAAATATTTTATTACATTCATTAGGTTCTGAGGGACAAATTGTTTTCAGAACACTTCCACTACATGATGGAGGAGGAGATAGAAATGTATTTGATGACGCATTGACTCGTCTTGAAGCTAGGTTTAAGCCAACATTTAGTGTTGCATTGAATCGATATACATTTTATACAAGAGCTCAAGGTGAATCTGAAACCTTTGATGATTTTTTGACTGCTTTGCGCTATTTGTCCACTAATTGTAACTTTGGTCCTATATCTGACGAGATGATCAGAGATCAAATTATTGTTCACACTAAGAGCAAGAAGATTCAAGAACAACTATGGATTATGGGTGATCCAGACTTGAAAGATGTGATTGTTACTGCAAAAGCTATGGAACAATCGGATAAGTGGATTAAATCTTTGGATAAAAAAGTCAAAGATAGTACTAGTGAAGTTTGTGCTATAAAATCAGACTCTTCTACTGCCTCTTCCTCTACCAACAACTCACAGCGAAATATTAATAGTTTTCAACGCACTTTTAAAAAGAATGACAAACCGTTTCATTGTTTTAGATGTGGTAGTACTAACCATGCTGCTTCTTTTTCAAAGTGTCCTGCCATTGGGAAGGAGTGTAATAAATGTGGTAGGCAGGGGCATTTTAGTATTGTCTGCAAAACCATTATAGGAAATAATAGGGCTACAGGAAGTAATACTAGAAGCAGAGTTTCTTTTGTTAGTAGTGAGAAGGAAAGGCATGAGGATTGTAATGAAAGTGGATCTAGTTGTGAGAGAGGAATAGTAGTATCCATCATTGACTCTAATGAAGCTAATGAACAAAACGTGTTTCATCTCAAACAACCTGAATGTATTGTACACGTTTTAAGAGTTAATCTTAAATAGATGGCAGATTCAGGGTCACCTTGGAGCATTATTACTAAACAGTATTTTATTCAAATGGTTGAGGGAATAGTCACTCTCAAAGATCTTAAGCAATCAGATATAATTGGCAAGACTTTTGATGAATCTATCATTCCTATGGAAGGGTATTTAGGAGTAGACATGCCATTTAGGGGTCAAGTAAGGTTTGTGAAACTGTATGTTGCAGTGAAAGGAGTGAATGTTCTTGGATGGAGAGATCAGTGGAGTTTTAATATTAGCCTCAATCCCAGAAAATCTGATCCTATTGTTATTGTTGAAAATGAAATGGATGAGAGTCGATTTGTTAAGACTGTTCTTAATACTAGTGAATGTGTTAATGAAATCACAAAATTATTTCCTAGAGTTTTTTCTAAGAGTTTAGGAAAATTACACAATTTTCAACATTTGATTAGGCTAAAACAAGGAACTGTTCCAGTTACGCAGAAATTGAGGAATGTACCTATCAATGTTAGGGAAGATCTTAAGGCATTGTTAAGAAATCTGATTGAAGATGATATAATTGAGGAGATTGAATCTTCCGAGTGGGTTTCTCTCATTGTTTTAGCTCGAAAATCTGATCAGAGTCTCAGGTTATGTGTGGATTTGAGGGCTCTCAATTCAAATATTATAGTAGATTGCCATCCCTTACCTAATATAAACGAGGTAGTGTGCATGTTGGAGGGAGCGAAAGTTTTTTCTGCGTTCAGCATATCATCAAATTGTTTTGGCTGAGGAATCCAAACAATTAACTGCTTTCCTTACTCCTGAGGGTCTTTTTCAGTATAAAAGGATGCCTTTTGAGCGAGCCTCTGCGGCATCGGTCTTTCAACACACTATGCATCA
The DNA here is from genome assembly GCF_964263255.1 of Lissotriton vulgaris. NCBI lineage: Eukaryota > Metazoa > Chordata > Amphibia > Caudata > Salamandridae > Lissotriton > Lissotriton vulgaris. The sequence goes on along the minus strand of NC_141685.1, from coordinate 759,063,963 downwards.
TATTTTCAAAGACCTGTACAAGTTTGTGAGGTGTTTTCAAGATGATATTCTTGTGTTTTCTCCCGATAACATGTCACATAAAGAACATATAATAGAAGTTTGCAAGAGGTTGGAGACACATGGACTCACTTTGAAGGATAACAAATGCAAAATGTTTTTTGAGTCTGTAGAATATTTGGGGCATACTCTTTCTGGTAATGGAGTTGTTCCCAAGAAGTGTCTTGTTGAAGCAATTGTCAAAGCACCATGTCCTGACAACAAATAAAAGCTTTTATCTTTTACCGGTCTATGTGAATATTATAGCAAATGTATTAAGGGATTCTCAACCAAGATGGAACTTTTGAGGGAATTGACCAGACAGAAGGTAGAATTTTACTGGGGTGAGAAACACGAGTCTGCTTTTCAATCTATTAAGCATGAAATTGCTAATGCTCCTACTTTAAAACCTTTCTGTATCAATAAGGTTTGTGTGGTCACCGTAGATGCCAGTGAATATGGCTTAGGAGGAGTTTTATCACAGAAATGTGGCAAAGATGAGTGGTGTGTAGCGTATGCTTCCCGGACATTGAATGAAACAGAAAGAAAATATTCTGTCATAGAAAAAGAGCTTTTGGGATGTGTCTGGGGAATAGAACATTTCCGGAATTTTCTATGGGGCAGTCGTTTTCTCTTGAAAACAGATCACAAACCACTTGTCTCCATACTTTCTCCTGGAGGTGGTCGGAATACTACAGCACGCATTGCAAGATTGATTTCCCGATTGCAAGAGTATAGTTTTGATGTTGAGTATTTCCCTGGAAGGAATAATGTGACAGCTGATTGATTGTCTTTCAAGATTGCCTTGTGAATCTAAACTTGTGGAATGTGAGAAAGAGGAAGATGATGTTGATTTTGTTGCTTCTTTGAAATATTTTGTGGTTGATGAATTTGCTGCTATTTCTGAACCTTCTTGGAAAGATGCTGTTATGCGTGACAAAAGTTGGAACACACTTAGAGATTATATTTTGAAAGGTTGGCCTAATGGGAATATGGTACCTCCAGAGTTGAAATCTTTTCATCAAGTTCTGAGTGAATTGGAAGTAGATAATGACTTAATTTTTAAGAGTGGGAAATGTGTACCTCCTGAAGACATGCAAGAAGAGATTATTAGACTTGCTCATGAGTGCCATTTGGGAATGTCTTCTATGAATAGGTTAGTGAGAACTAGTTTTTGGTGGCCAGCAATGGACAAAATGATTGACAGAGTAGTTCGTGATTGTTCTATTTGCATCAACAGTGATAAGATGTTGAAAACTCATCCTGCTCCTCTTATACCAATTGCCTGTCCGGAAAATCCTTGGAGGAAGTTGGCGTTTGATATTTCTGGTCCCTTTAATTGTTTACCGCAAGATGCCCATTTTGCTTTAGTTTTAATAGATTACCATTCGAAGTGGCCTAAGGTCAGGTTTGTCTCTTGTGCTTCTTCACAAGTGATTGTGGAATTTCTTAGAGAGGTATTTGCCCGAGAAGGTAGTCCAGAGGTATTAATTACCGATAATGGAGTACAATTAATATCTAAAGAAGTGGAAGATTTTCTTAGTTCTTGTGGAATCAAACATATCACAACTCCTCTTTACGAACCACAGGGCAACGGTCAGGTGGAGAGGTTTAATCGTGTGTTAAAAGACTCTGTGGAATGGGCAAGAAAAACTCCTAGTGTGTGGAAGAGAGTTATAAGAGAGAGATTGTGGTTGTGCAGGATAACTCCCCACTCTGTCACTGAACTTAGTCCTTTCCGTTTGTTGAGGGGAAGGGAACCAGTGTCCAAGTTCTGTCCCTGGTGGATGAAAGAGAAATGTAATGTTTCTACTCCAGTTGATATTCGTAGTACCTCTTTGAGAGTCAAACACCATCAAGATAAGATGAAAGAATATCACGATAATAAACATAAAGTGAGGATCCCTGATTTTGTAGTTGGGGATTTAATGAGGATACGTAGACCTGGATTTTTGATTAAAGGTTCTTCATAATTTGGTCCTGTTCGAAAAGTTGTAAAAGTTAACATTAACAGTATTGTGACCAATGATGGGAAAGTATGGAACGTTAGACGTGTTGTAAAATGTCGAAACTTTTCCAAAGATGTTTTCTCTTCTAGTACTGGCAATGTTGATATGTCTGAAAGAAATGACACAATTTCTTCAAGAGTTAAAACTGACAAAAGGGTTGTCAATGTACCACTTCGATTTAAGGATTAATTTTCATTTTTATTTTTTTTTCTTCTTTGTTTTTGTTGAGTTTCTGTTTTTTTGTTTTTAGGGATAAGATGTGTTGTATCTCATACAGTGTGTACATATGTATATATCATGTATTGCTTTTAATATATATTGTTACTGGTTTATTCTTAAATCCAGCATTGCAATCTGTTACCATGGTTTGCATGTTCTACATTCCATGTGGGGCTTTTGTCTTGGACCTGTTGAGCTGAGCAGTTGCTGTACTGTGTTCCTCTTCTACAATAAACCTATCTTTTCATAAATTTGGACTGAATCTCTACAACTTCTTATAGAAAATAGCAGAGAAGCCGTCCGGTTCTGGGGCCATCGCCAACTTAAGGCGGGATATAGCGTCTATAACATCCTATCTAGATGTTCAGCCTGAGCCGCCGTCAGAGAGGACAGGGAAACCGAGTCCAGAAAGGAAACTCCCTCAGAGCTATCGGACAGGCCCCCAGTGTAGAGAGTAGCATAAAAGTCGCAGAATGTTTCCGCTATATCCACATCTTCCGATGAGCTGGTCCCATCTGACCTGACAATATCTCTGACCCCTTGTTGCTGACGGGCCTCCCGTAACCTATTGGCCAACAGTCGCCCGCACCGATCTCCCCGGGTATAGTAAGCGTGCCGCAGTTTTAGAGCCACAAATCCTGCCCTGTCCTGGCCGAGCGCTGTTAATTGGTGGCGCATAGTCTTAAGCATAGTCTTAAGCTGATGCCACACCCTCGGGCTCCCGTCCTCTGGTGCATCTGCTCCAATTCACAGACGCGTTGTGTGAGCTCATCGTGCTTACGCTGGCGCTCCCTATTGTCAGCAGTCGAAAGCGCAATGAATTCCCCCCTAACTACGGCCTTCAGCGCTGCCCATTGGGTTGCAAGGGAGGTATCCGAGTTCGCATTATGGGAGAGGTAGTCAGTGATGGCGCGTTGTATGTGCTTCACAACGCCAGCCCTGTGCAAGAGAGTGTCCCTAAGGCGCCATACCCCGGAGGGGCACGATGTGGGTGGAAGGGTGAGAGTGGCGAGTACTGGGGCATGATCTGAAAGTGAGGCCACCCCTGTCTCAACTGTGGTCGCGAGCTTGCGCACTGGGGCAGAACCAAGCAGATGATCTAGTCTTGCGTAGGTCTTGTGTGCATTTGAGTAATAAGAGTATTCCCTATCTAGGGGATGAAAACTGCGCCAAAGGTCATGTAGGCCTAGGTCATTCAATCACCCAAGTCCCTCTGCAGAAATTGCACCTACCTGGTGTGTGCGCTGACTGGATCTGTCTAAAAGGTTGTCGAACACTAGGTTTAAGACGCCCCCCAAATTGATATTAAGGTCCGACTGGGCTGTGGCCTCGGTACGAGCGGAATGCAGAAACTTCTCCTGGCCTTCATTCGGGGCATATAGGGAGCCAATGGTGAACGTTAGCCCGCCTAGGGCGAAACGGTAGGTCAGTAATCTCCCCTAATCTCTGCACCTTTATGCAGTACGTCCCCTTTAAACCGCTGCTCTACCAAAATTGCCACCCCAGCCGTCTTAGCAGAACATGAGGAGAAGAACTGAGTGGGAAATCTACGAAACTGCAGCCTATGACCATCGCGCACCAGCAAATAAGTCTCCTGGAGTAAGAATATATCTGCTTGTGCGTTCTCTAAGCATGACAATACCGCCCTGCGCTTCACTGGATTATTAAGACCCCTCACATTGAGGGTTAAAATCCTAAGGGTAGTATCAATCATAACCAATAACCGACAGGGTCAGGCTTACACTCGAATGTGTGGCATCACCAGCGCAGTGGACCACTAGGAAAGGAAGGGCGCCTCGGACATGCAGAGCTACGCTAGCACTAGGAAAAAGTCGGACGTGAAGCACTGGACACCCCCCCCCCTCAACCCCCCAACAAATCCCAAACTACAAAACATATTAATGAAGCAAAATAGAACAAAAACACATAGTCCATCAACCATTTTTGATCAGTGAAAGGATATCGTGGTAAGTTACCAACAGGACAGTCATCTCCCTCCCGCCAATGACCTGGGCCTTAAGAAATCAGTAAGCATGGGCGAATTTTGCGAATCTGGCGGTCGCGAATTTTGCGAATTTGCGAACTCGCAATCCGCAAAATCTGCGAATTCTCGCGAATTTGCGGATTTTTTTTTTGTGTGTTCACAAGGGTTTCTGCCAGTTCGCGAGGGTTTGGTACCAGTTCGCAATCGCGAACTTACTTGTCGGCTCGCAACGGTCGCGACTATGTTTGTTTCTGTGCCTGGTTTATCATCACAGGTTCCCAGCACCCTCTGTTTCACCACTGCCACCCTCTGTTTCACCCATGCCACCCTCTGTTACATCAATGCCACCCTCTGGTTCCTCATCACTGTAGATTATGGGGGGGGAAAGCAAGCACACCTGCCCTGCTTCAACTGACATGAATTAATTTGGGGTTAGTTTATTAATGTGTCACTGTTTTAAAATTCCAGGTCTGGCACCTGCTTCCTTATCAGTAATTTGCTTTCTGTTGCAGTGCAATTTTTTTTTCCAGGACCTTTGTGGCCTACTTGTAGCTATTCTATGAGCCTGCTGTGAGGGTCAGAGCAGAGTCATACAATTGTTGCAACTAGCAGCTGAACTCTGGAGGGGCCCCAGTCAGGAAGCACTACAGGGAATGGTTACTAATGATGAGTTTGAACTCTTACACCTGCTGAGTGCTTTCAGTTTTGCAAAACACGTTTTTCTGCAATTTCGCGGGATTTGCGGGGCGCGAACACGCGCGAGATCGGATTCGGAAGCCGCGAATTCGTGCAAATATGCGATTTGTTTTTTTGAAGCGTGTTAGTTCGCAAGGTTTTGTGCGTTTTCGCGAGCCGCTTGTAGCGCAAGGCGCGAAGTTACCCTCGCGGTTGTTCAAGGGCGCTGCCATCTTGTTTGCATGACGTATTCCCGTTTCCGGGCGCGAAGTGTAATCTCGCAAAGTGTGCGGCACGCCAGTACAATTTCGAGAGTGTTCGCAAGGAAAATCTCGCGCGAATTTACCCGCGCGGTCGTGAACGGGCGCGGCCATCTTGTTTCTCATTCATTGCTATGGTTCTGGGCATGCTTTTTGTATCCTCTCTAAATCTCTGCCATCCTTTGCTTGTTTGAAGTTTTCTTTGATCTATTTTACTTATTATCTATCCCTCTATTTTTCTAGCCCTATATTTTTGTGTTTACTGTTACTTTTGGTTAATTTTAAACTACTTTTTTAAACTCTTTTCTTTTCTTCTCTTCCCTATTCTATTTTCTTTATTCCTTTCCGCCCAGACCATGGTGAAGGGAGCCGGGAAGCATCCCGAGAAGGGGAAGGGTCCCGCACCCCGTGTCCGGCTCTCGTGCAGGCGTTTGAGGGGGGAACAGGTCGTACCCCGGGAGATCTTTAGCCCGGAGGAGGTGGCCGCACTCATTTTTTATGTTCAGCGCCGCCTCCCCAGGACCATCATGGCAGGTGGCAGGATCGGTGTCGGGTACGGGATCCGGGAGCGCCGGAAGCGGTGGGAGAAGGTGTGCCGGGCCATGTACCACCACTCTCGGGTCCGGCGCACCTACAACCAGGCTACCCACCGCTTGACGGATGTCCTGGACCGTGAACGATCTGCTCGACCTGCTTAGCCTTGAGATCCCCGGGCTTGGTGAGTAGTAGTAGCTATTTCTTTACTACTCTGTTTTCTCCTGCTGTGTGTTATTATATTGCAAATTTTTGTTTTTTACCAAGAGAAATAATGCTGCTCATTACATTGTAGGTAAATTATATTTGAAAATCTTCTGTGCATTTCAGGTGCACTGCTCTCCTTCTCAGTAGTGTTGCTACTATGCTTATTTGTTTTCGATTTTGTGTTCATTTCATTGGCCTGTGAAATTATGTATGAGTGTAGTTTAAAGAACTGCGTAATGCTACACACTAAGGTTCAGATTTTTAATTACCGGCGCATCCCTGCAAAGTAGCAGGGATGCGCCAGTAATTGTGCGCCACTCCACCATCACCCATGGTGCGCCGTATTTACAATGCGGCGCACCATGGGCCCAAAACGACACCAAAGCGTTACGCATCTGTGCCGTAAAGGCGGCGCATTGCTGGAGTTGCGTCGCAACGATGGCGCAGCTCCATCAATGCTCTGGTGTGCCCTATCTCCCCAATGCTGCGTCAAGCCGTACGTCTGCTTCAAGCAGGCGCAGGGTTTGAGTCACGCATGATTGTCGTTAAAGTGAGTGATTTAAATCGTGTAGATTTCCCTCAGCCACTTTTAGGATGCGTTCCTGCGCAGGAACTCCCTCCCTTGCGCCGGAACGGCCCCTGATGGCGCAGGGCTTTACAACGTGATGCATCTCCCATATGTGTCACGTTGTTAATATACGCCGCACCATTGCGCCTCTTTTGTGCTGCCGCTGCATCACAAAAGTCACGCAACAATGGAGCAAAAGAGCCGCAAGGGGCATCTAAATCAGCCCCTACAGACTCAAGTCCAGTCCTTCCTTTGTACACATGGCGATAAGAAGAAATAGTGGTGGTGGATTGATAGTTTGAGTATTTTAATGACTGGTTAATGTAGTAGGAAACTTTAGTGTTGTCGCTGATCTGCAATCACGATGGACTTTGTCTGTCACTTCGCGTGCTGCGGACTGCTGCCTGCCAATCCTAGGCAAACCTTTTTAGTACTTTGCTTAGTGAGTTACATAAGAAGTTTCCAATTCGATGGTCCGCAAATCAAGCAGTACTAATAACGTAGTAGACCACATGAGATTGGTCAATAATATATCCCGTGGAATAGTTGTCTATTTGCTATTTCGCCAAAATATTTTGTTAGTTCTTTTGAAATGTTTGATTTGGTTGACAAATATCAATCATGTTTTCTGTTTTTCTTTCTTTCATGTTGTACATCAGCTCCCCCCAGGGGCAAGAGGAGGACACAGGAGGAGGAGGAGGGTGCTGTTCAGGATGCAGGCCAGGATCGGGCAGGCGAGGGCTCCTTTGCTGGCCCCAGTAAGTTTTAATTTTAATATAGAGTACTTATTTTTTCCTAGCGTTCCTCATTCTATTTTTTCTAAATCGTCTTTGATCTTCCTGTAGACTGGATCTAAATTCTTATCCTGCCTCAACTATGACTCCGTGTGGTATTACTAGATTATTCTTATTAGTCTGTCTGTGTAGCTAACTAAGATTGCACATTTGGCAATTCCATTGGACTCCCATTCTAGTCAGCAATAGCTCTATGCACTGAGTGCAGTCCTCTGGGATTGTCCATAATGTCTTTTCAAGTCTTCTAAATGTTTATGCTTTGACAATTGCCAACAATAAAAAGGTGAATGACCACCAAGAAAGAATAAGATACTACTTTACTTTTGGTTTGGATAGGAGGACAATCCATTCTACTACTGTTGCAGGGACAAATCTGCACAAACAGAACTATGGACACTAAATAATGCATTGCTTAGCTTATCAATTATAATAGGTGCGGTTAGACTTTCCACATACCTCAGTGATAACAGACTTTGTAGTTGAACCCCCAATCTCCTTACTGACTAGATAGTGTGGCATAGTCATTTAGCTCCCAAAGTCACCAATGATTGATCCCCAATGATGTCAGAGGCACGGACTCATGCTTGCAGAAATTCCAAAACCTTTAGCTCATCCACTCTAGTCTGGAGGACCAAAAACCACAGAGTCTATTTAAGTTTAAAAGCTTTATTAAAAGTAAACACATTTATTAAAATCAAGTTTGTCATAAAAGTAAACGTTTAACTGAAAATGGAAAAGTGCTTAGTGCTGACGATTAATTGGACACATTTCTTGTGGTCGAGCCGAGCTCTCACCTGGTTTGAACTTGATCCTGCTCGTGTTCTTAGAAGTCAAGCTTCTGTCTGTTAGGAGAAAAAGTGGTGCGTGTTAAAAATAAAAAGCAAGCATTCATCAGTTGTGCCAAAAAGTGCAGCAAGACAACAGCCTTCCCTGGAAAAAGGGACATTTTTACTTTAGAGTAGACAGTCACAAATTATTAAATTGTATTCAGTTTTTTTCACATTTCTTTCTTCCTCCTAGACCAAATATTATATAGTAGTGAGTGGTGTATTCTAACATTATTAAATGTACTTTGTAGGTGGAACATCTGGAGGCGGGGCCAGCGCGGAGGTGGTGGTGGCATTGGACGAGGACAACTCTGGGTAGGAGGCGGTGGAAGTGCCGGACAATTCTGTGAGGGATAACACGGTGGTGGCGGGCAGAGGTAAGCTATATATTCCTTACTTATTGAGATTGAAGACTGCAGAGTGTGCTTTCTGCACGGGTGTATTATAAATCAACCAGGTAGTAGCCTCCTCTAAATGTACTTCGACTTAGCTGTGAAGTTTTTGGCGAGAAGAATCCCAATCAGATCTGAGATGAACTTGATGGATGGGATGAACGAAAAGTGAAAGAAGGGTGTAAGTAAGTGTGGAAGGACGAGAAATGTAATGATGACTGGCAAAGAAGAATGATATGTGTTTGCTTGGTCCCCGAGGTGGCTGGGAAGGAAAGAATATGGTATGGTGCATGGCTGGGTGAATAATGAAGCAAGGATGGGTGGAAGGAGAACAGCCTGGGTGGGTGAAACAGAAACTGTATGTGTGCATATACTTTGAATAGATGGATGCCTGGATCATGGTACTATCTGACTCTTAGATAGCATATGTGTATCTAGAGAGTGTAGACGGTCACTGGATGAACTAAGTGTTACTTTGAAGAGCATGTAACACCGCACCCGCACATCCGTTCCAGTGTAGGCAAGGCAAGGAAAAGAAGTTGTAATTTTGTCCAAATACTATCATGAATAGTAGCAGTAGTTTGTATTGCAACTGCAAGCACAGCATATATCCGGTTATTACGGTGGACACGCCTACCTCTCTTAATAACTTTAGTTTAGTAGTATGTCATTCATGTGTGGGTGTATCACTGTTCACTCAATAATAAGCAAAGCACCTAAAGTCATCCCATATGTCATCAAATACATCCCATGTGAAGTGATAGATAATCAGATTATTTAGCTTCTTCATTTTCCTTTTCTAATACTCATTTGCACTATAGGGTGAAAGCTAAATTATTTAAGCAGTAGCCCTTTTAACAGAGTATTCTCAGTGCCATCCGTAATAGAAAAGTAAGAGCTTCACCACCTGCACGTACTGGACCGGTACAGTAACGCAAGTCTGTCTCACTCATCATGGTGTGCGTCTGTTTTTCTCGGGTGCAAGTTCACTGCGCTGGCATTATGCCGGCTTGCATAAGATAACGTACCAATTTTCCTAAACAAGAGAGAAGAAGAAGAATAAGACTGGTGTACTGTCATAGTCGACTGTAATGGAAGTCCATAGTGCTCGTAGAATTTGTTCCTTAAACTCCCACTAATGTTAGAGCAAGGATGAAGAAGTCGGAGGTTACATAGATACTGTCCTCAATAGTTATGTACTGTGCTTTCAATTTGCTACTTGTACTGTGACACAACTTTCTGCTCAATCATTTTGTGTTAATCTTAAGGAGCATTGGTTACAGACTATGTCTTTCGTTCTTCATATAGTTGCTCCTTCCAAATCCAACAGACCATCAAGGAGGAGGGAGCTGGCTCGAATGGCCCGGCAACGGAGGCTGGATGCCACTGTCGATGAATATCGGCGGCTGGTGGCCCTGGAGGAGGAGGAGATGCAGTCTGGTACTACAACAACATCCACTGCGACGGCTTCATCCTCCTCCGTGCCCCCACGGGCTGCCAGCCAGCGCAGTGCTCCAGCAGTACGGAGCCGGGCTACCAAAGCCAAACGCCACCGCCGAGCAGCAAAGACAGCAGCTGCCCCCCACAGGATTTGCAAGGCACGCCAGCGCCGCTTATGCCTCAGAGTGTCCTACCTGGAGCAGGAGGTCCTAAGCTATAAGAACTTGGTGGAGGGCCTCCGCTTCGACCATGCCACCCTCCGCAAGGAGCATGATGCCCTGGCCGCTAAAGTCAACAGCACCCTGCCGTAGTGTCCCTTGCCCCTTTTTTAGAGACTTTTGGGGGGTGGGAAGTGGGAGTTGGGTTTTTTGGGGACTTTTGAAGGACAATCGTTGGGGTTAGGGAGGGTCTTGCGGGAGATTATTTTGTTAGGGCTATAAAAATATACTTTTTGAAACTTTATCTGACCATACCTGTTTTTTACTGCTTTTGAGTCTGGTGGGTGGGGGTTTAACAGTAAGTTTGTTTTCCTGAATAGTCCTAGGACTTTAGTAGTACTACTGTCAATCTCTCATCTCTCCTAATACTCCATTATACTACCTCCAACCAAACGCTTATCTTACCTGTAATTTGTGTTTGAAAGTAGGGCTAGGCCCAGGGCTGGCTCCACGGGAAATGGCGATTAAGGTTGGCAATCCAGGGCGGATGAAATTTCCTCCTCATTGCAGTGGTACTAGTGGTGTGACACAGTGGCAGTTGCATGGCTATGGAAAAAAAGAAAATGAAACCTGGTTTGTCCTTACTGTAGCATTACAACGGTACGATAGAGAATATAGCAGGTGACAGTACACTAGACTAGAACAGTGCCACAATGTAGCCTAACAAATGGTAAAGTATTGATAGTATAACTTGTACTTGTGTAGGATTTCTTTGACATTGGCTACTACTACAAGAAATAGTACTGAAGCTGAGTAAGTCTAGAATATATCCTCGGATTCCTTCACCAGCCTGTTGCTATGACCGTATCCTCCCCAGCAAGTGTGTGGAATTATTGATGTCATTTAGTCACACATCAAGCAAAACCACACAGCCCGGAGGAAGAGGGTTAGGGTTTGTAAAATGGATGGGAATGGGGGTTTCTTTTTGGGTAGGTTTTGTTGAGAGACAAAAAAAAAGCACAGCATGGACAAACAATAATTGGACATAAAGAAATTTTTGGGTACAAAGCTAACCATAAATCTTTTACGTGACATAAAGGAAGTGCATGCACTACTGAATGATTTGTTACTGAAAAGTAAGTAGTACTTTCGACAACCGTGAATGACAGAATGCGACAGTACAGGGCTACATTAAATTAGGTTTAAAAAATAGCCGAAGTAAAACCTATAGAATGGCTGTAGGGATCAATTTAGAAGCAGAGAAAGATCCAAGAAATGCAGTCACACTCATAGAAGAAAAGAATGGATACTGTATATGTCTGTATGTTGTTGTAGTTGTCCTCCTGTTGAATTTGGTAAGTAAGTTGCATCCAGCAAACAATTCCTCTTATTAGCGGCACTCCTCCATTCCAGCTGACGCTTCGTCCATCAATGTTGGTGACCAGAAGACACCCTGTCCACTGCCTGCCTGGCGGATGCTGAATTGCGGCTCGCTAATGTGAAGCCTGACTCCATCCTTTTTTCTCCATTGCACAGACTGAAACCCGGCTTGTAATTATTGAACGAAAAACAGCACTGATAAATAAATATAAGGTGTGTACGCTGTGTAGTGCAAAAAGTCACACTTTGATTTTCCTAATAGACAGTACAATAGTTTTTGAAAGTGCGTACTCTGTCTGAGTCACCTTTTGAAGGATAAATAAGTATGGGCAAATTAATTTAGCGGATCTTTCCCCTCAAGCTAGGTGTACTGTAAACTGTGTTTTAGAACAAAATTAGACCTTCCCAGCAGTGCTCCCACCCAGACCCTTACTAAAGCCAGTCGCAAAAATGTAGAAGACCCCCAATCAGATCTCAAAAAACGAGGCCTAGCAGAAAACTGGTGACAAAACGTACTTCGAAAGTAAAAGTAGGCCCAAATACCCCCTTACCCACCGTGGATTGTATTCAAACCACTTGCAAGCAAGCAAAAGTATCCATAGCCAGCATCGCTCCAAGACTCGAAAGCCCCCCACCCAAACACATGCAATAGAAATACTGCTAACCCTAACTAGCCCTAAGGTAAGAATAGTGGCAGAGGCTTTCTTTAACTATGCCAAATCCCCCCTTTCCCACCATGGATTTTCTTCAAATGACTTGCAACCAAAATTACACATTCTCACGAGTGCTCTAAGACCCCAGAACTCAGTTGCAAAAATCTAGAACGCCCCGAAACACATGCAATCCTGCTGCTAGGGCTAACCCTAACGAACCCTAAGTTACAAAAAGTGCCAAAAGGCTTTTCCTTATGGATTTTGTCCCAACCACTTCTATCCGGTATTAGACCTTCCCAGGAATGCCCCAAGACCCGCCAACCCACCCGCCAAAAAGCACAACACCCCCAAACAGCCAAAAAGGAAAATCTCATACTTACAATATTTCTCGGCCTTCGGTCCAAACGCGCTGTGCAGCTAGGCCATAACTCCAGTTTTCCACCACGGATTTCCTGAAAAGCAAATGCAATCAAGATTAGACTGTCCCAGCAGTGCTCCCAGACCCCCAAACTCACCCACAAACACCCGGAACCCCCCCCCAAAGAGCACCTCAAAAGCAAGCAAGTCAGCAAAAACACAAAAAAAATTCTGCCTCCGATTTGGTCCAAACCACTTTTATCCGGTATTAGAGCTTCCCAGCAATGGCCCCAGCGCCGTCAACTCACCCGCAAAGAAGTAGAACACCCCCACAAGTGCTGAGTCTTTCTTCATTGGGCGTAATCCCGCCCTCTGCTTTGATGGAAATAGGAGTCTGGAGGAGGAGGATAGAGGAGCATGTTCTACTGAACTTGTGAACCTGAGGAATACAGACTGCGGCACCTTCAAATCAATAAGCAAACAAGTGAAGACATTTCTGCTGATGGGCTTGTTTTTGTGATTAGGTGATTAATGTTTGAATTATATTAACTGTGCACAACAAAGAAAGACAGACACACAGGAATAAAAGTGAATAAGGACGAAAAAGAAAGTTATTGATTCATTGTCTCATTTTCAGGGCTCGGTGTCAGGGTCCAGGAATAAGAATAAGGCTTTGTCATCATACTCTGCAAATTCAGGCAGGGTGAGCTCAGTGTCACCTAACAGAGAAGAAATTCCCTCATCTACGTTGCTGTACTTTGTAATCTGGTGGTATGAGGTGCTGATTCATCTTGATCATTGTTAACCTCTCCACATTTTTGGGCGAGAGGCGGCTCCGTTTGGGAGTTACAATGCCACCAGCAGCACTGAAAACACGTTCAGAGGACACGCTTGCGAGTGGGCAAGACAAGTAGTTGAAAGCCATGTTGGAGAGCTGTGGCCACAATTCTTTTTTCCCATGCCAATACGCCAATGGGTCAGCATTAACATAGACCTCTGTTGGGGGAGGAGCCTAGCTCGCAACCGCGATGGCCGCCTGACTCCTCGGCTCCGCTGACCCTTTTACCGTCCCCCCGGTTTCCGCATCATCCTGCTTCCTATCCGAGTACTGTGCTGCACCAGCGGAACCGGGAGGCAAACCCGGTCACGCCGATGTGTTTCTTTCCTCGATCCCGGCAGCGGGAGCCCCAGGACGCCCTCGCCCTTCTGGACGCCAACCAGCGCAGCCCGAGTCTTTGTCCTGCGGAGACGGCCGGCCCTGTACATGAAGACGGCGGCCATTACAGGTCGGACAGAGCCAGCTGCTTTACTCCGTCGGCAGCGCCCGCATTCCTGCACCTGGCACCGCGGATTCTGACCCTGGGCGCCGCCGCTACTGGAGCTACAAAGTATCTGCTTTCCAGCCCCGGCACGGCTCCTCCGCAACATTGTCTCCCCTGACGCCGCTGTGAGCGCCATCTTCTTGCCTGCCCTCGGCTCCTACAGTTGTTAACCCAGAGCTGCCGGTGAGGACGCGGGCGTTGGCCCGAGCCATTTCACGACTGTACCGGGATGGAAACTACTGCCCCTGTGCACCCAGGCTGCTTCCAACGTGCCTCGGCCCGGCAGGGGGCTCGAGGGATTGCTGAGGGTGATGACGAACGATCAGTGGGACTGCCTCTCGTCTGCTATACTCGAGTGCTGGAAGGGGCTGCGTCCCTGCCCATTGAGGCACCTTTGCAACTCGGTGACATACTGAGCGCCCTAGTCGACCTCGGGTCCGCCATGCGTACTGTTGCTTGTGAATTGGGGGCTCGGATGGACGCTACTCTGCTTGCTGCCCCCCAGTCTGTCCGCATGCGGGACACTGCGCCACACCCCACGGCTGCTTTCCATGGTTTCCTCGCCAACGTCGCCATTGGACCGCTGCGGTCGCGAGACCCCATCATTGCTGAGGTGCTGGTGGAAGCACCCCCAAAGGTACGCAAGCTCTCTGGGGTGACGAACTGGCTTGGGAGGCGCCGTGAGACATCGCGCCTGGGGGCTTCCTCGGGGACTAATGGCGGACCTCCGTCTCTCATCCTGAAGCGGCCATTATCGTGTGGACTAACTGCCTTTGGTGGACCATTGTCGTGCTACGGATCTTCTGCTATGATTGGGGACCACATGGCTACGACTTGGATGGACTTTTGCGATCGTCCCCTCACTCGGCAGTGGTCCCTTAGTTTGCTCCCACCTTCCAAGAGGGCCATCGTGCAGTTGGATTGTATCGTTGCGCCGCACCGTAGGGGACAGGGTTGAGGATGCCCCCTCCTGAATCAGGACTGTCTCTCTTGTACTGCTGGGTTGTTGACGGACTGCCGGAGATATTGAATATCGGTATTGTACTGGTCTTGGGGTCGGGGTAAGGGCGGCTAAGGAACTGTACGGTAATTGTGTTGAGTATATTTCATTGGCCCTCCTCCGGTCTTATGTGAATTGTATTCTTTTTCTTTCTCCTATTTTCCTTTTCTTTTTCTCCTTCTCAATTTTCTCTTCTCTCACTATATTTCGGGTTATGGGGAGACAAACACTCTGCTAGAGGGGGGGGGGTAGGCCGTAGCCTCTGCATGTGTGTAGGGTGGGGGGGTAAATTTCAGTTCGTGTTTCTTTCTATGGTGCCTTTTTGTTTTTATATAATTTCTTCTTCTTCTAGGCCCGTGTTAGGCATGCTGGGGGATGGGTGGTAGCGCGGTATTAGTTGGGATGTTGCGTCCTCTTTGGGGGTGTGCATAACATGTGGCCATCCGCCGGCTGGAACCTGCATGTAGCGAACTGTACTGACTGGTAAGGGTGTCTCTTGTCGAGTCCCACCTACATGGACCTAGTTCTTATTTTCTTTGTATACGTACGGAGCAGTATGACCTGATCTTAATGGTTGCGATGAAAACCTTTAAAATTAACCTTCGCTGATCCTGAGACATGGTAATATGGTAATTACAGTGTAATCTTTTAATGCTCGCTTACAATGATAGATATTACTGTGTCGCCGTAACGCTGCATTGGTGCTTAATTGTTTTCGTGGCCGGCCGGCAGGTTGTAGGCCCGTATTTGTTCTGATTCGATGCACAATAAAGGTTTTCAAAAAAAAAAAAAACATAGACCTCTGTTGAGTCATTCAGATAGTCCTGCACCATCGACTCAATGTCCTCCTCCAAGGTTCCTCCACTTTGCTTAGCTGTTGCTGTGACCTTTTGAGAACCAAACCCAAGCCAAGTTTGCCAATCCTCTTCTGCATCCAATGTTACTGTTGTGTCTGGTGCAGATGATCCGGTTGCCGGTGTCTTTAACGGCTGAGAGGTCACTTGTGCCACAGCCACAGGTGCAGAAGTGGATTGTTTTGACTGGGGATGGCCTGCTGATGCTGATGTACTGCCTTTTCCTTCAATGAGCTGCCGTTCTTTTTCAAACCTCTTGGCTGACAAGACTAGCCAACGTTTGTACTTTGTAACATCTTCATCAGCAAAGGGAAAGAATGCTCGGCCTGCCAGCTCCTTTTTGTAGCGTGGATCCAGAATAGTAGCACAAATGTAATGCTTTTCTGAGTGGATCATTTTAAGACGTTCATCATCTTGTAGGCGCTCTAATAATTTCTCCGACAAAACAAAAGGGTCTTGGTTTTTTTCATTTGTTTGAAACACAGAAGACACCGCCTTCAGTTGGTGCTCCAGCATGTACAACAATGGGATAGCTTTTCCCAAATTACAGTCCTCCTTGCTGACTGCACGTGTGAAGACCTCAAAAGGACGAAGCATGTGTGTCAGGCTTTTAACTATTTCCCATTGCGCCGCATCCATCCTCAGGTCCTTGTGAACTGTACCCTGTTTTAAGAAATAGTGATCGGGTACTGTATACTGCTCATACAAACGCTCAAGCATGTAGAAGGTTGATTTCTAACGTGTTGCCACCTCCTGGATGAGTGCTTTCACTGGCATTCGACGTTCATGTAGCAGGCTCCTCAGATGCTTCCGGGCCTTAAAAGAATGGCTGAAATGGTTGCACATTTTTCGGCAAGTGTCCACTACCTCGTACGCTGGACTGTCTTTATCACTCAAGAATTTTTTAACAACCAGGTTTATACAGTGCGCCAAACACGGCACTCTGAAATAGCGACCCAGCTCCATGGCCTTAACTACATTGGCGCCATTATCCGTGGAAACATAACCAATCTGGCATTTTTTTGGGGACAGCCAGTGAAGGACCTTTGTGTTAAACTCATCCAAAATGTTTTGTGCTGTGTGACGTTTCTCCAAACCAAACATGGCTAGTGTTGCATGTTTCCGAGCAGCTTTAAAAACTTGGTCCGGGTCAACACCTGCGTTTAGCTTTGCTTTAACCCCTGAAAAAGACACCCAGTGTGCAGTGATGCACATGTAATCAGCGCCTGCGCCACTGGTCCACATGTCTGTTGTCAGATGTATAGTGTGAACAGCACTCTTCTGCAAAGCTGCCCCAATCACCTCCAGCACATCTTCATGTAGTGCTGGAACCGCAACTCTGGCAAAATAGAACCGGCTAGGAACCTTCCATTTAGGGCAGAGCGCTGCCACTAATTCTAGAAAACCAACCCCTTCTACAAAAGAAAAAGGGAGAAGGTCCAGAGCTAGCATTTTAGCCAGCTTAGTGTTATACAGACGCGTCAGTGGGTGGTTGCGTTCATATTGCGCTTCTGTAAACAACATCTTTTTAATGCTGCCCTGGACCAAGCATTTACGGGATGATGATGATGATATCTTCGACCCAGTTACGCTCGCTGATGAACTTTTTCGCATTGGTGTCTCACTCTCTCCCACACTCTTAGTGTGGCTCACATGGGGTGTGCTGCTGGCAGGGGTACAGGGTGTAAGTGAAGTGTTTGACACGTCTTCTTCCTCCTCGTCATCATCAGATGAAAAATCAACGTTTTCATTACGTGCAATTTGGGCTTCCTTGATCGCCTGTAGGTGCGCAAACCATTGGACAGTGTGCTGTCTCTTAAGATGACCTCTCTGGCCTCCGGTACCATAGTTGGTACCAAACTTACCGCGACTAACTGCAACCTTACAAATGCTACAAATGGCGAAGTTTTCCCTTTTTGGACAAACACTAAAGAAGTCCCAAGCTGGGGACTTGAATTGTCTGTGGGGGCCGGAGGAGGCGGCGATACTGGTGGCGGTGGTCTTGCTGCTAATGCCAGATGAAGTGGAGGATGTGGATTGCCGAACTTTAGTACGTTGTGCACTTTCACCACCACTAATTGAGGTCGAGGTGGTTGGAGGTCCCTTCTGGCGAGGAAGAAATATGGAAGCGGTACGTGTTGGTGTACTAGTTAACTCCAATGATTGTTGTGTTTCCATTGCCTCCTCGTCGACATCATCATCACGCTCAGCAGCTTCTCGGGCTAGGGTCAAAATGTCTCTTTGCTGCATGCCCGCTGGGGCTGCAGTGACCTTTATGATGACTGGGTCGTTGTCGTGAGAGCCTTCATCAGCAGCAGTATCCGCCACTTCTTGTTGAGCCTCATTACACTCCATAACTATGAGTTTTTCGACGACCTTCCTTTTACGCTTAAGTACCTTTGTCAGATCATGGTGTGCCTCACTCTCAGACGGCCGTGGTGGTTCCCAATTTTCATCCATATCATCAGAAGGAGGTGGGCTTGAAGAAGATGTAGACACCCCCTTGATCTTTTCCTTGCTAGGGATGTGGAAGACAATGAATGATCATCAGGAGGAGTGGCTTCCTCAAATGATACCTCTGCTTGATTGACAATTTCCTGATGTGCCCCTACTTCGGGAGGAACAACTATTGTGGGCACTTGTGACCCTCCATGCACCTCTGCTTGCACATCTCCTTGCGCTGCCTCTCCTTCCACATGTACTTGGGCTTGTACTTGCACATGTGGTTGTTGTTGCAGCTGTGGTTGTTCAACACTTGTCAGATGAGTTACAACAACCTGTGTTGATTCAGGGACATTGCTGCTACTTTCTTGCGATGAGCCAACATCACTGGTCGATGGTGATTGAAGAAGTACACTGACTGCCTCTGCAGCACTCAAGGGCTTGGACTTAAGTTGGGGTAGTGGTGGTGGTGGCGGCACTGAGCCCAATGGAGCGGGGGTGCTGCTCCCAGCTTGGTCCCCGGCAGATCCCGCTGCTGCTGCAGGCGTACTTTTGTTTTTACTCTCAAAAAACGCGGCGGGCGGCACACCAGCCTCCTTGGTAACTTGCTTCTTCTGCTCCTTACTGGCAAATTTCTTGCTAGAAGAGCTACAGGGAACTTTTTTTGGGGCCATCTTCTTCAGAGCAGGTCAGAACAGCAGGCCGCAGTTGCACGAGTTGCAGAGTTGTCTGTGGCCAGACGTGACATCGCGTGACGTTATGCTGCACACACACACTGCTGCAGGACTTCTTCCTGGCACTGGTGGTTCTCTTGAGTCTTGTGCACCTAAAAGCAATGGAAGACAGAGGAACATCAGTTCAGTTATACACCCCAAAAAAATCGAAAAAACACAGAAAAATCAGCACAATCCCATGCCCTCCATGATGTTTAAATTCAAGACACCCCACAGAAAGACTAGGCCCATGCAACACTCACTACCCCTGGTGAAAAGGCCACAACAACAGCCCGAAAAAACGAAAATCACAGAAAAATCAGCACAATCCCAAGTCCTCCATGATGTTTAAATTGAAGACAAGCTTCAGAACTGAAAGAAAAATGAGGTTTTTGAGCGCACTGCTCCTTTATTGGTGTGTTGTATTCTACCTTGTGGTTTGTAGCTTTTTTCAATTTTTGCGTGCAGTCAGGGCGGCGTCTCTTGCCTTCGGACACCCACTGAATAATCCAAAAAGTTGTGATTCCCACTGACAAAGTGGAAGCATCCCCTGGCGCACAGCCGTTAAATCCTACTGGGAATCACCCAGAGTTCCTCAAAAGTTCAAAACAAATTTCTGAATGTTTGCATGTTTCTTTATTTTTCAAGAAATGTCATATTTGATTAAATTCATCAATTTTTTTACTTATGGATGCATTTTAGTAGTACTTAAGTCCAATGCATTTCGGTCATTTAGACCTTCATCTGGGACCACATGAGCTGAAACAAGGTATAACAAAAGACGTGTCACAAAAATAACACTACATAAAAAAATAACATGATACATATTCATTAATCATAGTGACTAATTGTAAGATACACCCCAGTGCATGAACCAGCTTCTGTGTTATGGTGACAATTTATCACAAAAAACGCCCGTGTGGGCACTCACATTTGTAGTATTAGCCAGCGTCTCATATCTTATGCTTGTGGTCGCATGGATAAAACTGTCAAGGAGAATATGTGGATAACTTCAATACAAAGCCTACGTTCGTAATTCTAAATGCTCGAAAACCGAATTTAAACTCGGTGTGTAATTGGCAAGTTATTCACTTACTTTCTCGACGCAAAAAACAGCGTCTCCTCTCTCCTAGTCTCGATTAGACAGCACGGTCAATCTTCCGGCATCCATTAGACGCCGGTCCAATCAGTATCCATATAGCTCTCACTGCGCTAATAGTAATTCACACAGTAGCTGTGATTGGACGATTCCCAGTCATGTGATCGGGATAACGTCCAATCCTGATCTGTTTCTAGTTCAAAGGTGTGTTGACAAAACATATCAAAACGTAAATACAAACCTAGGCAGTATGTGAATTCATCGAACAGTGAACGCTTTGATAATGCATGAACGATGTTAAATAAACAGTGGAAATAACAATAAAATGAATCATTTAGAATATTAAACAAAAATCAGAAATGGATGGCTATTGCATCCTCCAGTATGGGTAAGGCAAAGCACAGAATGTGCTTGATTCTACATATTACCAAGTTCATAAATAGCACATGAATTCTACCCGATCATTGAGTCCATAGGGCTTATGGGTATTCAACAGATACATCCAGCTATTCTCCCTCTGAAGGAGAAATCTGTTATTATCACGACCTTCTCTTTTTTCAATTACTTCCAGGATCGTAAATTGGAGTTGGGAGACATTATGTTTGGCTTCGTTGAAATGTACTGCTATTGTAGACTTGACATTGGCCGTTCTTATATTTGATTTATGTTCGTTTAGTCGTGTTTTGATTTTTCTAATTGTTTTTCCCACATATGCCTTTCCGCATGGGCATTTAAGCATGTAGATAGCGTTGCTCGTGTCACAGGTGGCATTGACATGTAACTTTATATTGTGTCCCTTCATAGGATGTGTGATCGTGTTTCCTCTTATAATGTTATTACAGTGGCCACACTGCAAACATGGTCTTGTTCCTCGGTACATCTCGTCTTTAGAAGTCTTCTGTTTCAACAGTTCTCCTAGATTTTTGCTGCGGGTAAAGGCAAAGATTGGCTGTTGTTCGAAACTGGGTTTAAAGTCAATTTCCGCTCTAAGGATACTCCAATGTGTTCTTATGATTTTTTTGAATCTATGACTCATGGTTGAGTATTTCGATACCACTGTCATTCTTTCCTGTTTGTTCTTAGTTTGTGTTTTCAATAGTTCTGTCCTCGGTATCTTCTTCACTTTCTCAATGGATTGTTCAATAAGAGTATTGGGATATCCTCTTTTTCGAAATCTGTCACCCATCGTTTTCAAGGTAAGGTCAACTTTACTCTCCTCCGAAGTGATTCTTTTGGCTCTCATCATTTGAGATATTGGTAGATTCTTGTTTAGTGATTCTTGATGAAAGCTTTGAAAGTGAACTGTGTTGTTTCTATCGGTTGATTTTCTGTGCATTTCCGTTTCGATTTTTCTTTCTTTTAGATTAACTCGCACATCCAGAAATGTTATTGTGGATTTGGAAGTTTCCCATGTCAATTGAATTCTGTCGTTTTTCTGGTTTAATTCCGTTAAGGCATGTTGTAATGTGTCTTCTGTATTCTTCCATATTAAAAATATGTCGTCTATGTATCGGACAAATATTTTCAAATTGTTTGTCCATGTGGGGTTGTTTAGTATGTGCTCTTCTTCATAAGCCTTCATGTATAGATTCGCATATACAGGGGCCGCACAATTGCCCATCGATGTTCCGACTAGTTGTTGGTACCAATCATCATTAACCTTAAAGTAACTGTGGTATAGCGTAAAGATTATCAGTTCTAGAAGAAAGATTTGCATGGATTTATCATGATCAGTTGCCAGGATAGCTTGTTCCATTGCTTCGATGCCACTTCCGTGGGGTATCGAAGTATATAAAGACTTCACATCCGCTGTACAAAGAATCAGTTCCTCATCATCTTTAAGTTCCAACTGGTTTAGCTTGGTCAAGAAGTCGGTGGAATCTCTGATGTATGTCGTCATGTTTTGAACTGAAGGTTGCATGTATTTATCTATGAATTTCCCTGTGGCTTCATGTATGCTGTTTTTTGTAGATACAATGGGACGCAGTGGAGGGTCCAATAGGTTTTTATGCACCTTAGGCATCATGTAGAACGTCGGGCTGTTAGGATTTTCTTTCAACAGAAATTTCTTCGTTTTGTCATTTATAGTACCATTCTCCCTTGCTTTGTTGATTATTTCAGTCAGTTTTTTGGTATATTCTTTTGTAGGATTTGAGTTCAATTTAGAATAGGTATTAGAATCAGCTAAATGTTCTTCGACTTTTTGTTGGTACATAGTAGCTTGCATTATAACAAGGGCTCCGCCTTTATCAGCCTTGGTGCATATTATCTCTTTGTTCTCAGCAAGTTTTTTCAAAGTGTCCAAATCTTTATTGGTCAGGTTTCTGCGGGGTCTTCTTTCAAACTTTATCTTGTTCAAGTCTTGCTTCACCATGGTTTCAAATAAGTCAAGGGTTTTATGACTTGATGGTGCCATAAAAGTGCTTCTGGTTCGTAATCCTTTTAGTTGATCCTGTTCAGTTGCCAAGGGTTTATCCACTACATGGTCAAAAAAGTATCGTAACCTTAGTTTCCGCATTAGTTTGAAAAAACTAATTTCCAATTCCAGTGGGTTCGTCAAGGTGGTGGGAACAAAAGAAGTACCCTTTTCCAAGACTGTAAGTTCTTGGTCTGTCAATTTATAGTTTGATATATTGATCACTAGGTGGGTTTTGGTGTAGTCTTCTTTTTCTCTTTCTCCTTTATTTTCGTTGTCATGCTTCTTGTATTTGGAGGTTCGTTTTCTCCTCCTGGATCTCCTTGTAGGTCTGGGCCTTCGGCTAAAAAATGATCCTCTGTGGTACCACCTGTTGCTGAGGTTGTAGGTTCTTCAGTGGGCTTATCTGTTCCAGTAGTTCCCTTCTTAGTGGTCCTTTCTTCATTGGATTGTGCATTCTGTGTTGTTTTCTTAGATGGATAGTTTCTATTAGGAGGTGGTTTGTTACTGCTATCGCTTCCTGATGATGAGGTATCGGTGTATGGGGTGTATGGGCGATTTCTTCTTCTTTGGGCGTACACATCTGCCCATGTGTACACCTCCCCAAGCTTGTAGTCAAGCGTGTCCCGTTTAAATTTTCTTAGTTTTCTCTCATTAACTTCTTGAGTATGACGATCTATTTGTTCTTTAGCATCCTTTAAGGCTGCATCTAGTTCTTCCGTAGTCATCATTTTTGACAAGTCTTCTGTGAGTTCCTCCATTTCTTTGGTCAAGTCTATCAGGATAAGCGAAAGTTCCTCTATAATTAGTAGAATGAGATCCAATGAACAGCGATTCAAAATGGCGTACCATTTCTCTTGGAAGGGCTTGGAGTTTTTGCACAGAGATGGCTTGAGGGCGATTCTTAGGCCTCTGGGTATGCGCTGAGCCTTATGGTAACGGATGAGCGTACTTGCATGTAATTTTTGGTTGATGTGGCGCTTGGAGATGTAGATCAGTTGTTTCAAATTTTGTGCCTTTGTCCTACTGGAAGATGTTTGAGTCATCTCTTCCTGAATTAAAGAATAAATTCTAGAGGCTTCCCCCTCTTGAAATCCAAACGTGTCTGCCCTTGCTTCAGTACTCTTTGTAATCTCTTCATACTGCATTTTGGCAATTTTTGTCAGTTCGTAATTTTGCGTGCTGCTCTCCTACGTGGCAAGAAAAGCTTCAGAACTGAAAGAAAAATGAGGTTTTTGAGCGCACTGCTCCTTTATTGGTGTGTTGTATTCTACCTTGTGGTTTGTAGCTTTTTTCAATTTTTGCGTGCAGTCAGGGCGGCGTCTCTTGCCTTCGGACACCCACTGAATAATCCAAAAAGTTGTGCTTCCCACTGACAAAGTGGAAGCATCCCCTGGCGCACAGCCGTTAAATCCTACTGGGAATCACCCAGAGTTCCTCAAAAGTTCAAAACAAATTTCTGAATGTTTGCATGTTTCTTTATTTTTCAAGAAATGTCATATTTGATTAAATTCATCAATTTTTTTACTTATGGATGCATTTTAGTAGTACTTAAGTCCAATGCATTTCGGTCATTTAGACCTTCATCTGGGACCACATGAGCTGAAACAAGGTATAACAAAAGACGTGTCACAAAAATAACACTACATAAAAAAATAACATGATACATATTCATTAATCATAGTGACTAATTGTAAGATACACCCCAGTGCATGAACCAGCTTCTGTGTTATGGTGACAATTTATCACAAAAAACGCCCGTGTGGGCACTCACATTTGTAGTATTAGCCAGCGTCTCATATCTTATGCTTGTGGTCGCATGGATAAAACTGTCAAGGAGAATATGTGGATAACTTCAATACAAAGCCTACGTTCGTAATTCTAAATGCTCGAAAACCGAATTTAAACTCGGTGTGTAATTGGCAAGTTATTCACTTACTTTCTCGACGCAAAAAACAGCGTCTCCTCTCTCCTAGTCTCGATTAGACAGCACGGTCAATCTTCCGGCATCCATTAGACGCCGGTCCAATCAGTATCCATATAGCTCTCACTGCGCTAATAGTAATTCACACAGTAGCTGTGATTGGATGATTCCCGGTCATGTGATCGGGATAACGTCCAATCCTGATCTGTTTCTAGTTCAAAGGTGTGTTGACAAAACATATCAAAACGTAAATACAAACCTAGGCAGTATGTGAATTCATCGAACAGTGAACGCTTTGATAATGCATGAACGATGTTAAATAAACAGTGGAAATAACAATAAAATGAATCTTTTAGAATATTAAACAAAAATCAGAAATGGATGGCTATTGCATCCTCCAGTATGGGTAAGGCAAAGCACAGAATGTGCTTGATTCTACATATTACCAAGTTCATAAATAGCACATGAATTCTACCCGATCATTGAGTCCATAGGGCTTATGGGTATTCAACAGATACATCCAGCTATTCTCCCTCTGAAGGAGAAATCTGTTATTATCACGACCTTCTCTTTTTTCAATTACTTCCAGGATCGTAAATTGGAGTTGGGAGACATTATGTTTGGCTTCGTTGAAATGTACTGCTATTGTAGACTTGACATTGGCCATTCTTATATTTGATTTATGTTTGTTTAGTCGTGTTTTGATTTTTCTAATTGTTTTTCCCACATATGCCTTTCCGCATGGGCATTTAAGCATGTAGATAGCGTTGCTCGTGTCACAGGTGGCATTGACATGTAACTTTATATTGTGTCCCTTCATAGGATGTGTGATCGTGTTTCCTCTTATAAAGTTATTACAGTGGCCACACTGCAAACATGGTCTTGTTCCTCGGTACATCTCGTCTTTAGAAGTCTTCTGTTTCAACAGTTCTCCTAGATTTTTGCTGCGGGTAAAGGCAAAGATTGGCTGTTGTTCGAAACTGGGTTTAAAGTCACTTTCCGCTCTAAGGATACTCCAATGTGTTCTTATGATTTTTTTGAATCTATGACTCATGGTTGAGTATTTCGATACCACTGTCATTCTTTCCTGTTTGTTCTTAGTTTGTGTTTTCAATAGTTCTGTCCTCGGTATCTTCTTCACTTTCTCAATGGATTGTTCAATAAGAGTATTGGGATATCCTCTTTTTCGAAATCTGTCACCCATCGTTTTCAAGGTAAGGTCAACTTTACTCTCCTCCGAAGTGATTCTTTTGGCTCTCATCATTTGAGATATTCCAAATCCACAATAATATTTCTGGATGTGCGAGTTAATCTAAAAGAAAGAAAAATCGAAACGGAAATGCACAGAAAATCAACCGATAGAAACAACACAGTTCACTTTCAAAGCTTTCATCAAGAATCACTAAAAAAGAATCTACCAATATCTCAAATGATGAGAGCCAAAAGAATCACTTCGGAGGAGAGTTAAGTTGACCTTACCTTGAAAACGATGGGTGACAGATTTCGAAAAAGAGGATATCCCAATACTCTTATTGAACAATCCATTGAGAAAGTGAAGAAGATACCGAGGACAGAACTATTGAAAACACAATCTAAGAACAAACAGGAAAGAATGACAGTGGTATCGAAATACTCAACCATGAGTCATAGATTCAAAAAAATCATAAGAACACATTGGAGTATCCTTAGAGCGGAAATTGACTTTAAACCCAGTTTCGAACAACAGCCAATCTTTGCCTTTACCCGCAGCAAAAATCTAGGAGAACTGTTGAAACAGAAGACTTCTAAAGACGAGATGTACCGAGGAACAAGACCATGTTTGCAGTGTGGCCACTGTAATAACATTATAAGAGGAAACACGATCACACATCCTATGAAGGGACACAATATAAAGTTACATGTCAATGCCACCTGTGACACGAGCAACGCTATCTACATGCTTAAATGCCCATGCGGAAAGGCATATGTGGGAAAAACAATTAGAAAAATCAAAACACGACTAAACGAACATAAATCAAATATAAGAACGGCCAATGTCAAGTCTACAATAGCAGTACATTTCAACGAAGCCAAACATAATGTCTCCCAACTCCAATTTACGATCCTGGAAGTAATTGAAAAAAGAGAAGGTCGTGATAATAACAGATTTCTCCTTCAGAGGGAGAATAGCTGGATGTATCTGTTGAATACCCATAAGCCCTATGGACTCAATGATCGGGTAGAATTCATGTGCTATTTATGAACTTGGTAATATGTAGAATCAAGCACATTCTGTGCTTTGCCTTACCCATACTGGAGGATGCAATAGCCATCCATTTCTGATTTTTGTTTAATATTCTAAATGATTCATTTTATTGTTATTTCCACTGTTTATTTAACATCGTTCATGCATTATCAAAGCGTTCACTGTTCGATGAATTCACATACTGCCTAGGTTTGTATTTACGTTTTGATATGTTTTGTCAACACACCTTTGAACTAGAAACAGATCAGGATTGGACGTTATCCCGATCACATGACCGGGAATCGTCCAATCACAGCTACTGTGTGAATTACTATTAGCGCAGTGAGAGCTATATGGATACTGATTGGACCGGCGTCTAATGGATGCCGGAAGATTGACCGTGCTGTCTAATCGAGACTAGGAGAGAGGAGACGCTGTTTTTTGCGTCGAGAAAGTAAGTGAATAACTTGCCAATTACACACCGAGTTTAAATTCGGTTTTCGAGCATTTAGAATTACGAACGTAGGCTTTGTATTGAAGTTATCCACATATTCTCCTTGACAGTTTTATCCATGCGACCACAAGCATAAGATATGAGACGCTGGCTAATACTACAAATGTGAGTGCCCACACGGGCGTTTTTTGTGATAAATTGTCACCATAACACAGAAGCTGGTTCATGCACTGGGGTGTATCTTACAATTAGTCACTATGATTAATGAATATGTATCATGTTATTTTTTTATGTAGTGTTATTTTTGTGACACGTCTTTTGTTATACCTTGTTTCAGCTCATGTGGTCCCAGATGAAGGTCTAAATGACCGAAATGCATTGGACTTAAGTACTACTAAAATGCATCCATAAGTAAAAAAATTGATGAATTTAATCAAATATGACATTTCTTGAAAAATAAAGAAACATGCAAACATTCAGAAATTTGTTTTGAACTTTTGAGGAACTCTGGGTGATTCCCAGTAGGATTTAACGGCTGTGCACCAGGGGATGCTTCCACTTTGTCAGTGGGAAGCACAACTTTTTGGATTATTCAGTGGGTGTCCGAAGGCAAGAGACGCCGCCCTGACTGCACGCAAAAATTGAAAAAAGCTACAAACCACAAGGTAGAATACAACACACCAATAAAGGAGCAGTGCGCTCAAAAACCTTATTTTTCTTTCAGTTCTGAAGCTTTTCTTGCCACGTAGGAGAGCAGCACGCAAAATTACGAACTGACAAAAATTGCCAAAATGCAGTATGAAGAGATTACAAAGAGTACTGAAGCAAGGGCAGACACGTTTGGATTTCAAGAGGGGGAAGCCTCTAGAATTTATTCTTTAATTCAGGAAGAGATGACTCAAACATCTTCCAGTAGGACAAAGGCACAAAATTTGAAACAACTGATCTACATCTCCAAGCGCCACATCAACCAAAAATTACATGCAAGTACGCTCATCCGTTACCATAAGGCTCAGCGCATACCCAGAGGCCTAAGAATCGCCCTCAAGCCATCTCTGTGCAAAAACTCCAAGCCCTTCCAAGAGAAATGGTACGCCATTTTGAATCGCTGTTCATTGGATCTCATTCTACTAATTATAGAGGAACTTTCGCTTATCCTGATAGACTTGACCAAAGAAATGGAGGAACTCACAGAAGACTTGTCAAAAATGATGACTACGGAAGAACTAGATGCAGCCTTAAAGGATGCTAAAGAACAAATAGATCGTCATACTCAAGAAGTTAATGAGAGAAAACTAAGAAAATTTAAACGGGACACGCTTGACTACAAGCTTGGGGAGGTGTACACATGGGCAGATGTGTACGCCCAAAGAAGAAGAAATCGCCCATACACCCCATACACCGATACCTCATCATCAGGAAGCGATAGCAGTAACAAACCACCTCCTAATAGAAACTATCCATCTAAGAAAACAACACAGAATGCACAATCCAATGAAGAAAGGACCACTAAGAAGGGAACTACTGGAACAGATAAGCCCACTGAAGAACCTACAACCTCAGCAACAGGTGGTACCACAGAGGATCATTTTTTAGCCGAAGGCCCAGACCTACAAGGAGATCCAGGAGGAGAAAACGAACCTCCAAATACAAGAAGCATGACAACGAAAATAAAGGAGAAAGAGAAAAAGAAGACTACACCAAAACCCACCTAGTGATCAATATATCAAACTATAAATTGACAGACCAAGAACTTACAGTCTTGGAAAAGGGTACTTCTTTTGTTCCCACCACCTTGACGAACCCACTGGAATTGGAAATTAGTTTTTTCAAACTAATGCGGAAACTAAGGTTACGATACTTTTTTGACCATGTAGTGGATAAACCCTTGGCAACTGAACAGGATCAACTAAAAGGATTACGAACCAGAAGCACTTTTATGGCACCATCAAGTCATAAAACCCTTGACTTATTTGAAACCATGGTGAAGCAAGACTTGAACAAGATAAAGTTTGAAAGAAGACCCCGCAGAAACCTGACCAATAAAGATTTGGACACTTTGAAAAAACTTGCTGAGAACAAAGAGATAATATGCACCAAGGCTGATAAAGGCGGAGCCCTTGTTATAATGCAAGCTACTATGTACCAACAAAAAGTCGAAGAACATTTAGCTGATTCTAATACCTATTCTAAATTGAACTCAAATCCTACAAAAGAATATACCAAAAAACTGACTGAAATAATCAACAAAGCAAGGGAGAATGGTACTATAAATGACAAAACGAAGAAATTTCTGTTGAAAGAAAATCCTAACAGCCCGACGTTCTACATGATGCCTAAGGTGCATAAAAACCTATTGGACCCTCCACTGCGTCCCATTGTATCTACAAAAACAGCATACATGAAGCCACAGGGAAATTCATAGATAAATACATGCAACCTTCAGTTCAAAACATGACGACATACATCAGAGATTCCACCGACTTCTTGACCAAGCTAAACCAGTTGGAACTTAAAGATGATGAGGAACTGATTCTTTGTACAGCGGATGTGAAGTCTTTATATACTTCGATACCCCACGGAAGTGGCATCGAAGCAATGGAACAAGCTATCCTGGCAACTGATCATGATAAATCCATGCAAATCTTTCTTCTAGAACTGATAATCTTTACGCTATACCACAGTTACTTTAAGGTTAATGATGATTGGTACCAACAACTAGTCGGAACATCGATGGGCAATTGTGCGGCCCCTGTATATGCGAATCTATACATGAAGGCTTATGAAGAAGAGCACATACTAAACAACCCCACATGGACAAACAATTTGAAAATATTTGTCCGATACATAGACAACATATTTTTAATATGGAAGAATACAGAAGACACATTACAACATGCCTTAACGGAATTAAACCAGAAAAACGACAGAATTCAATTGACATGGGAAACTTCCAAATCCACAATAACATTTCTGGATGTGCGAGTTAATCTAAAAGAAAGAAAAATCGAAACGGAAATGCACAGAAAATCAACCGATAGAAACAACACAGTTCACTTTCAAAGCTTTCATCAAGAATCACTAAAAAAGAATCTACCAATATCTCAAATGATGAGAGCCAAAAGAATCACTTCGGAGGAGAGTAAAGTTGACCTTACCTTGAAAACGATGGGTGACAGATTTCGAAAAAGAGGATATCCCAATACTCTTATTGAACAATCCATTGAGAAAGTGAAGAAGATACCGAGGACAGAACTATTGAAAACACAAACTAAGAACAAACAGGAAAGAATGACAGTGGTATCGAAATACTCAACCATGAGTCATAGATTCAAAAAAATCATAAGAACACATTGGAGTATCCTTAGAGCGGAAATTGACTTTAAACCCAGTTTCGAACAACAGCCAATCTTTGCCTTTACCCGCAGCAAAAATCTAGGAGAACTGTTGAAACAGAAGACTTCTAAAGACGAGATGTACCGAGGAACAAGACCATGTTTGCAGTGTGGCCACTGTAATAACATTATAAGAGGAAACACGATCACACATCCTATGAAGGGACACAATATAAAGTTACATGTCAATGCCACCTGTGACACGAGCAACGCTATCTACATGCTTAAATGCCCATGCGGAAAGGCATATGTGGGAAAAACAATTAGAAAAATCAAAACACGACTAAACGAACATAAATCAAATATAAGAACGGCCAATGTCAAGTCTACAATAGCAGTACATTTCAACGAAGCCAAACATAATGTCTCCCAACTCCAATTTACGATCCTGGAAGTAATTGAAAAAAGAGAAGGTCGTGATAATAACAGATTTCTCCTTCAGAGGGAGAATAGCTGGATGTATCTGTTGAATACCCATAAGCCCTATGGACTCAATGATCGGGTAGAATTCATGTGCTATTTATGAACTTGGTAATATGTAGAATCAAGCACATTCTGTGCTTTGCCTTACCCATACTGGAGGATGCAATAGCCATCCATTTCTGATTTTTGTTTAATATTCTAAATGATTCATTTTATTGTTATTTCCACTGTTTATTTAACATCGTTCATGCATTATCAAAGCGTTCACTGTTCGATGAATTCACATACTGCCTAGGTTTGTATTTACGTTTTGATATGTTTTGTCAACACACCTTTGAACTAGAAACAGATCAGGATTGGACGTTATCCCGATCACATGACCGGGAATCGTCCAATCACAGCTACTGTGTGAATTACTATTAGCGCAGTGAGAGCTATATGGATACTGATTGGACCGGCGTCTAATGGATGCCGGAAGATTGACCGTGCTGTCTAATCGAGACTAGGAGAGAGGAGACGCTGTTTTTTGCGTCGAGAAAGTAAGTGAATAACTTGCCAATTACACACCGAGTTTAAATTCGGTTTTCGAGCATTTAGAATTACGAACGTAGGCTTTGTATTGAAGTTATCCACATATTCTCCTTGACAGTTTTATCCATGCGACCACAAGCATAAGATATGAGACGCTGGCTAATACTACAAATGTGAGTGCCCACACGGGCGTTTTTTGTGATAAATTGTCACCATAACACAGAAGCTGGTTCATGCACTGGGGTGTATCTTACAATTAGTCACTATGATTAATGAATATGTATCATGTTATTTTTTTATGTAGTGTTATTTTTGTGACACGTCTTTTGTTATACCTTGTTTCAGCTCATGTGGTCCCAGATGAAGGTCTAAATGACCGAAATGCATTGGACTTAAGTACTACTAAAATGCATCCATAAGTAAAAAAATTGATGAATTTAATCAAATATGACATTTCTTGAAAAATAAAGAAACATGCAAACATTCAGAAATTTGTTTTGAACTTTTGAGGAACTCTGGGTGATTCCCAGTAGGATTTAACGGCTGTGCGCCAGGGGATGCTTCCACTTTGTCAGTGGGAAGCACAACTTTTTGGATAAATTCAAGACAACCCACAGAAGGACTAGGCCTATGCACCACTGGGCATAAAGGTTGAAAGCTAGGCAAAATGGTTGCAGACCTAACAACACTGCCTGCATTCCAAATGGCCCCCTCCATCCCAGCACATGGCCTGCCTGTACCAGCACTCAAAATGGCCCCCACCCACATAGCCTGTCCCCATGAACACCCCAAAAAATCGAAAAACACAGAAAAATCAGCACAATCCCAAACCATCCAGGCCCTCCATGATGTTTAAATTCAAGACACCCCACAGAAAGACTAGGCCCATGCAACACTCACTACCCCTGGTGAAAAGGCCACAACAACAGGCCAAAAAAACGAAAATCACAGAAAAATCAGCACAATCACAAACCATCCAGGCCCTCCATGATGTTTAAATTCAAGACACCCCACAGAAAGACTAGGCCCATGCAACACTCACTACCCCTGGTGAAAAGGCCACAACAACAGGCCAATAAAACGAAAATCACAGAAAAATCAGCACAATCCCAAGCCATCCAGCCCCTCCATGATGTTTAAATTCAAAACACCCCACAGAAAGACTGAGTCCACCCACCACTGAGTACCCCTGGGCAAAAGGCCCCAAAACAGCCCAAAAATCGAAAATTCCAAAATTGTAGTTGCAGCAACTGTAATGCCCCAAACAAACTTACTTGTGAAATTTCTAATCCAAAAGTGATCCAAAGAAAGTCAAAAAGGCCTCAAATCCAAATATCCAGCAGCATCCACTAAAAGTAATCCTTCCAGCTCCAGATCCAAATGAAAAGTGACCAGGAGATGGACAAAGCACTGGGAGGAGCCTGCTGGACAGGAACAGGAAGTTGAAGACTGTGGGGCACTTCCTTCCTCCATCCCCTCCCCAAAATGGACTCCTCACAAAAAAAGTGCAGGCAAATGTCAACCTGAGGAATTATTCAGATAAAAATCATCATTTCCAGAAGGTTTATGCTGCCTGCTGGTGGATTTCTTGTGCAGAATTGCAAGTTTTGTATTTTCGCGAGTGCGAGATTGTTGCTGCTCGCCGCATCTACAAGGTCGCAATTGCGAAGTCCCGCGATACGTGATCACGGCGTACTCGCGTTGACAAACTCTCGCTGTGCAAGTTGGCAAGCCGCGATGACGTAATCCCGCTCGCCAAATTCCCGCGGGATCCCGCAGCAAGATCCAAAATGGCGCAGCACTCGCAAAATATCGAGAAAAACAACTCGGCAAACGCTGAATGACGGTAAGTAAACGCCGCGCGCCGCAAAATTGTATCACCAAGAAAAAAAAATCCGCTGCGTGCGAATTTGCGGATTTTCGGTAAATTCGTGAGCGTTCGCGGATTGCGAATTTACCGAAAATCCGCAAAATCCGCAAGCGTAACGGATTTTCCGCCCATGCTTAGAAATCAGACAATCGGCCTAATATAGTGTCCAAAGTCTGCCAGGCTGGGTGATGGGGGGATCTGCAGAAACCACCTCCAGAGCCGACCTTCTGCCCTCCATGACTTCTGCGGCAAGGGGCTCCCTGAGACGACGCCTGCGGCCCTGTTGACGCCATCAGGGCCTGGAATCCTCAACCTCTTCTTTGGAATCCTCATCTTCACCCTCTGACTTCAGCAATTTGACACCCAGCAGCCTGCTAGCCTCTGACAAAAATCGCAGCTGGTACAGTTTATTATCCATGCGAAACACTAGCCTGAACGGATGACCCCAGCTGTATGTAATGTTGTGCTGCTGTAAGTGCATAGTGATAGGCTTGAAGGTTCTCCTCTTCTGTAAGGTGAGGGCGGATAAGTCCTGATTGAGGACTGGGGAGTGGCCTCGAAATGGTAGAGGGTGCATTTCTCACGCTTTTTGGAGGATAGCCTCTTTGGTGTGAAAGTCTTGGACACAGACTAATATGTCCGGCGACGGGGCCGACAGAGCCCTCGGAGGACCCACTCTGTGCGCCCAGTCCACTCGCAGCTATGTCTCCAACGGTCGGCCCAAAATGTGATTGAAAAGTTCTCTGGAGTAGGAAAATAGGTCCTTCGAGTCCTCGTCCATCTTCACCCCTCTGATGTGTATATTGTGGTGCTGGGACCTGTTTTCCAGGTCCTCAATGTGTGTTTGGAGATCCACTTGTTGGTCATAGATACAGAGTATCTGCTGTTGCAGAGCCTCTATCTCCATGTCCCTCCCATCGCTCTTACCTTCCAGGTCAGCGACCCTCTCGCCAATGCCATCCATCTCCCGTCTGACCTCACGGATCTCCGATGTGAACTCTGGCTTGAGGGTATGGATGTCTTCCCATAGAGCGACAAACATTGATTCGAGGAACGCCTTGGTAATGGGTTCAGCTCCGTCTTCCTTGTCTGACCTTGGGCCCGAGGATCCAGCCGCTTTGGTGGAGGCCATTGGATCCGTTTGCGCCTTGACAAACAAGTTTTTGATGGTCTTTTCCTTCCTGTTTCTAGAGGAGGACATAGCACTCTCCGGGTAAGCTGAAGAGGGTCGTGGAAGGTCCCCCCGGTCACTGATTTCAGCTACCCTTCAGCAGCCGGCGTCGAGTAACTAAACCCGGGCCCACAGAGGAGGCAGTACGTTGGGGTGTTCTAGAGGATGCGTGAGTGGTGCTGCATCTCCTCAGGGCTCTGGGTGCTTCAGCTACAGTCAAATCTGGCTCTGTCACCACTGACACCAGCGGCCTCCCTACGCCCCAAAGGCAGCAATCTCAGGAAGCCACCCCACGAGGCAGCACTACAGCCTCACAGACAGCCTCCCGGTACTGATTGGGTCCTGCTCAGTCCGTCCTCTCGTGGCTGCGGGACGCAGTCTAACAAGCAGCCCCTCTCAGCTCTCCACCTCTCTGCTCACCATCCACCAGCCAGCAAACCAAGCAGTTAGCCCAGACGTGGGCCCGCCACAAACCAGCGCTTTGGGCCTCCCACACGCCTGCACTCCAACTGGGCAGTCAATATCACACCGGCTTCCCAACCACCTTACGGACACTGCAGGTCCGGGCCCTCTACTCACCGGCAGTGCCCACTGGGGTCCACGTCGATGTCCGCGTCAATCGGGTTCGGCCGGTCTGTCACAAGATGGCGGCCTCCCTTCCCCTCCACTTCGCCGCCACAGGACCCCGCCACCAATAAAGTGCCAAGTCTCAGCAGGTCGGGCTGTCCTAGAGGCCAGGCTCCAAAGCTAACCCCCGCACTCCGCTGCTCACTGTTGCGGAATAGGCCTTTCCACTCTGCGGCCTAGTTCAGCGCCCCGGTTCCTGCACAAAATGTCGGCCAACTCGACTCCTCTGTGAAGCCGCCCGACCCAGCCGCCTGGCACACTTGCCTCCGTCGCTCCTCCAGTGCTGCGGGAGCTGCGGCCACCCCCCTCACCAGCCAGGCATCCAACCCCCATTAGTGGGCTTTGGGGAGGTGCAGGGTGGCAGGGACGTGCAGGATATGCAACTGTCTCCCCACAGGCCTCGGCCACCTCCAAGCGTACCCGGCAGCAGGCCGGCAATCCGATGACCCCTGATGCCTCTGTACTCGCCTGGGAGGACCTCCAGGCGGCCTGTCCGCTGCTCTAGCGCTGTCGGGCTTCGCCCCCGCTGGCCTCACAGGGGAACCCGCACTCGTGGGCACGTCAGCCTCGGCACAGTGAGTCTTTCCCTGTTGATGATCTGGGCACACCTCCCTTCTCTGTTTGGGGTCACGCCACTAAAGGGCCGCTACCTCGCCTCTATTCTGCCCGCCGTGGGACAGGCAACTCCGCTGCCGCCTCTCGCGACTCTCCATGCAGCGCTTTCCGCATGCCGCGTGGTGGGCCTTTACTCACTCGCTTCCAGGCCCGTGGAAAAATGGCGGCCCTGGCTCCGCTCTCCCGCTCCGATCCGGACCACAGCTCTGGGAGGAACCTTCAATCTGCCACAGTTGGGTCCGCTGTTGCGCTGTGCGCAGCTCTGGCACCAACTATCAGGCTCACCTTCCCAGCAGGGCTATGTGCAGGCTCACAGGCCTCTCACTGCCCAGTCACGGTCTCCGGCCTCTCTCCCGCACCGAGGCCGCAGAAGCTCCAACTGCTCTTGTCCGATGTTAAAACTCCCCTTTAAAAGCCGCTGCCAGCTCAGGGTGTCGCTCTGTGCTGCCAGGGGCGCTCTACCATGCAGAAATTAGGCCGACAGCTGCAAAAACGGCTTGTAAGCCGGTGCTAGTTCAGGCCGTCGGCAGGAGCTCTGGAGCACGCCTCTCTCTAAATTGCTTTTAAAAATATCAACTGGCATCCCGCTGCGTGATCCCTTAATGGCTTCAAGAACTTCCTCTAAGATGAAGACAAGAATAGGACAATGCAAACATTTACAACGCATGCCTTTACAACGCATTTATTACATCGCAACATCCATTACAACACATGATTTTACAACCCATGCCATCACAACACATTTTTATAAATTACATTTACAACGCATTCCATTACAACGCATACCATTGCAACGCATACCATTGCAATACATAATACTTTTAGGGTAACATTAGGGCTAGTGTTGGATAGTGTAGGGGTAAAGATTACTATTCTCACTCCAGTGAGTGCAACAGTAGGGTAAGTGTTGGATAGTGTAGGGGGAAAATGTACTATTCCCACTCCAGTGAGTGCAACAGTAGGGTAAGTGTTGGATAGTGTAGGGGTAAAAATTGCTATTCTCACTCCAGTGAGTGTAACAGTAGGGTAAGTGTTGGATAGTTTAGGGTTAAAAATTACTATTCCCCGTTACTTACCTTATAATGCGTTGTAATGGCATGCATTGTAGAGACATGAGTTGTAATGGCTTGCATTGTAGTGACATGCATTGTAATGGCATGCAATGTAAAGGCAGTTACGTTGTAATGACTGCGTTGTAAATGTAGTGTGTTGTAATGACTGCGTTGTAATGGCTGTTTACCGAAGACAAAGTGTGGTATTCCCTTCACAGGTTTGTTATCTCCTGGGAGGCTCCTACTCCACTCCTTGTCATCAGGGGAATCCTGGACATAAATACTTAAAAAGTGTGCCACCCAATCTTCTTGAAATATGACAACTTCAATTGATGGGGTATTGGGATTTTTAAGAAATCAGTTACTGACAATTTTCCATAAAGCAGAGCTATCTGCTAGCATTAATTAAAGCTGTCCAAGCTTCAGATTTATTTTTCTGCTTCCTGTTTACCAGAGCAATCTTATATGAACATCTGCATGTTGTTACTTCATTACGCACCCTTGGTACTCAGTTCACTGCCTCCTTCTGTTTTTTCAGCGCCTTTGTACACTTAGAAGCAAGCCAGACATTATGCTTCCTACTTGGTCTCTCAGGATTGCGTGTCAAACTGGCTTTAACAAACCTGGCTATCCCTAGAAAGGCATTCTTAATATCTTCATCCTCAACATTATCCTCGAGGCATATGGTCACTTGGCAGTTTTCCCGGGCTAAATTTAAAAGTAAGTACTCTGGGAAGACATTACTCCATTTGAGCCCAGTGCCATTTAATGAGGCCACATCAATATCATGAGTGCAATTTACACTGCTGCATTTTAACCTATTGTCCAGGCAGATGATGTCAATACTTTGTCCATTACGGTCACTAAGACCATTAAGATGTGTCCTGAAGTTCACATTGAAGAAGTCAGTCAGTCAGTCAGTCAAAATACTCTTTATTCGATTTTTGTTAAAATCATAAAAGGCATAAAGCAAACACAAATACAGTATTTAAAAACATCACTTGATCTCATTACAAAAAGGGTTTTCTGCATAATGATTACATTTCATCAGATTGTTGCATGCAAAAGTACAAATCTATTTACAAATATTAAAAATTTTCCTTTAAAAACAAATTTGAGTTAAAACAGGTCAATCTGGGGTAGTCTTTTCTTCCTAGTTCTAAATGCCGCGGTTAGATAGCAAGCAACACTAAACATGGTGTAACTATCTGCTAACGTTTGGAGGAAGATTAAGGCTGGCCTTATTTGAGTAAAGCCCGCCGCTTTCAAGACAGGGAATAGATATTTTTTCCTTTCACTGCTATAAAAGTCACAAAAAAATATAAAATGAAGGGTGTCTTGAATTGAAAAATTATCACATCCGCATGGCGGACCATCATCAGGTTTTGACCACACCGGAAAATTTCCTAAAGAGTAATGTCCTGAAGTTCACATTGAAGAAGCAAAAAACATGTGTCACTAATTAAATCTATAGTCGACCTACATTCTCCACCCATAAAAGTGCATTCAAACGGCGGGTTGGAGAACTCGTTGGCAAAAGCCAAATCATAGTTAAGAAGGACACTATTAAATTCCTCACCAAATGCATGATGACTGAAATGAGATAAATGCTGATCCTGGTGATCTACATAGCCTCATTTTTCCATCGCCAGATGGGGAAAGAGGTGAGTGTTAAAATCTCCTCCCAAACTACCAGGTTATTTCTGCCTTTCTTAAACCAATGAACTTCCAATTCGTTCAGATTACTGTCAATTACTATGGCTCTTTATGAGGTAAAGATATTATTATAGTCATTAAGAATATACAAATTTACACAGCTGGTAATTTTTACACCAATAACCTAAAAATAGGGTGAAAACAGTTTTTTTGTAGCAAACATTTCCTGAAAATAAGGTGGTAATATAAGTTAGAAGTCCCCCCCCTCCCATGGGTCTTTTTGTTTAGGGTCAACTGCTGGTGTATGGAAAGTAGTATAACCATTAATGTGGTAACTCTCGATAGCCCATGTTTCTTGTAAACACAGGATCCCAAAGTCCTTAACATTTGAAAGCCAGTCATGGTTTGGATTTTGCTCTTAATCCCAGCTACATTCTAGAACTGAAAAGTCACTTTATTAGCATGATTAGAAAATGTTGGATGGCACTGGAAGCTACCTAATTAATATTCACATTCATTGGTCCTCGGATAGCAGTATTCTGACAGCTAACCTCTTGTAATTGTATTGGATTTAATTCAGTAGTACTGGGAACTACCTGATTCATATTCCTTAGTCCGCATTTAACAATGTTCTGGCATGTAACCTTTTGTGATTCCGTAGGACTTAATATGTCCACATTGTGGCTAATACACCGTGACTGTCAGATGTAGTCCTTTCCAGATCTTTGTTCCTTAGACTTAAAACAGATAAACCCGGGTCAGGTTGTTCATTACTTGGTCCATCATGTATTCCCACACCCCCAAAGTGTCAAATCGGTTTATAATAGGGACACTATATAGCAGATCACCATGCCTCAGTCTCTGGCTCTGAACGTCCATCTGCGTATTGGTAAAATCACCTGAAATAGTAGGTTTGTAAAAGAAGCCCAGAGGTAAAACACTGACCCTTGTGTTCATCACCCAAACCCCTCTGAGACTGTGTAAAACTTGCCTATCTAAAATTAATTACCACACTATCACTCTGTAGTAGTCTCAGGAAACAGGGTGAAGTTTCAGCTTGAGTTTATTTGTAGAAAGAACTACACAGCTCATCATCTGCAGGTCACATCTCTCTCCTGGTCAGTTGACTCCAGTATTGAAACATAACATTCCACATTTGACCAGATGCAGTGACATCATAAATGCAGTGACATCTGTGAGCGAGTATCTAAATAAGGTTAGATGTAACTGAGAAGTACATATTAAAACAT
Source organism: Lissotriton vulgaris (assembly GCF_964263255.1). NCBI lineage: Eukaryota > Metazoa > Chordata > Amphibia > Caudata > Salamandridae > Lissotriton > Lissotriton vulgaris. The sequence continues at coordinate 759,024,432 of NC_141685.1, read as the reverse complement.
GAAACATAGAATATAACATACCTCCCTTTCTTCAAACTAATAAAAAAACTACATTTAGAAAATAATAACATACAGAATGCAGAACAAAACATGGAAAATAAAATGTATTGCAACATATCTTTTCCTTCAATCATAACAAAAGAACAAAACGAAAATGCATAGAAATTCATAAGAAAACAATTTTAATCACGAAACCTATGAGGAATGATGGAAATTCTAGAACTCTTCCTCCTCTGTTCAAGAAAGGGAAACAGGTTACCATCCTGTCCGCTCGAACTATGACTATTAGAGGAAGAACAAGATCTAGCTTTAACTACTTTAGAAAGATTCCACCAACACCCTCCTACTTGAACAGAGTTATTGCCAATTCTGATAACCTTGATTGGTTCACCAAATTTACACTTTTCTTTCTTTGTATGTACAGAACTCTTGATTCGAACAAAATCACCAACACCCAAAGAAACAATTTTTACACCTTTTTTTGTCAAACCATTTTTTCTCTTTTTCTTGTGTGGCATCAAAATTGGTCTTTACAGTTTCCATAAGTGATTCAACATTACCAAAAGAATCAAACCATTTGCACATCCATCCAGGTCGAAAACTAGTATTAGCCTTTCTTCCCCTTAAAACCTCGAACGGAGAAACCTTGGTGGATGAATGAGGTGTGGTTCTGTAGAACCATAACATACTTTCAAGAGATGCAAAAATATCATACCTGCCTTTGACATCCAACTTGATACATTCACCTACGACCCTGTTCATTCTCTCCACGAGACCATTAGTCTGTGGGTAATACAGGGAGCTTTTAAGATGCTTGACACCATTGGATTTAAGAAAAAGTTCAAATTCATCACTCAAAAACTGAGTCCCATTGTCAGAGACAAGAAACTGAGGAAACCCTTCCCTCAAAAACACCTCCTTGAGAAATTTGATAACACTAGAGGAACTGGTCTCTCTGACCACCTTAACTTCCGGCCACTTGAATGTGTAATCCATCGAAACAAAGATAATCCTCATCCCTAACGGTAAAACCTCAAATGGACCCATGATATCCTCACCTACCTTGACCCATGCCCAGATGGACATTCAATATGAGATAAAGGCGGAACAACAACTTTAAGTGATTTCTCTGAAGAACAGCACACCAGACAATTTTCAACAGTTGTCCTAATCTCCATACTGGGCCACCAAAAATCTTGTCGGACACGCCGTATGGTAAGAGAAATCCTTAAGTGTCCTTCATGATATTCCTTGATAATGGTAGATCTAAGAGAATAGGGTGGAATTAACTTATCACATCTTATAAGTAACCCATCCTCTATTGATATCTCAGATTCAATTTTCCAGTACGACTGAAATTCAAAAGACAAAGATTTCTCTTTCGGCCAACCATTTCTGACAAACATACAAACTTCTTCCAAAAAAGCTGCCCTCCAATTTTCTTCTGTCCCAACAGCTAAAATTGAAATATCTACAGACGCCACAAAACAATCTTCATCATCCTCATCATTTAAATCTTGAAAACTCGTCCCTTCACTAAGATCACCACTCTGAGGATAGCGTGATAAGAAATCAGCCCTCGTGTTCTTACCACCAGCAATATGTGTGATTTCAAATTGATATTGAAGTAGCTTGCTGACCATTCTGGTAATTCTAGGTGTGCAACATTTCTTGGGACCAGAAGACAATATAGAAACAAGAGGCTTGTGATCTGTAACTGAGTTAAAATGTCTTCCCCAAACATATGGACGATACTTATCGATAGCCCACAAGCAAGCTAATAATTCTTTCTCAATTACAAAGTATTGAGTTTCAGCACTCCTAAGAACCCTAGATGCAAACGCAACTGTGCTTTCCTGATTACCAGAACGCTGCGTAGGAATTGCTCCTAAACCAACTTTGCTGGCATCCACAGTTATGAAACATGGTAAATCTGGATCAAATGGTGTTAGAGCATCACTTTTCTTTAGCGCATCCTTGACTTCCACAAAAGCACGATCACATTCCAGAGACCATGCAAATTTATTGGAAGTCTTAAGAAGGTTACTAATAGGTCTAACCATAGATGCATAACTGGGAACAAACCTTGAATAGTATTCCAACAATCCCAATAATGATTTAACTCCAGTTTTATCTTTAGGTACAGGAGCATTCATGATAGCATCTATCAAACCTTGCCTGAGCTTAATCCCCTCTTGAGATAGCAAATTACAAAGGTACTCTATTTCATTGCAAGAAAACTTACATTTCTCGGTCTTAAGTACAACTCAATTTTTTTAAACAATTCTAAGACCTTTCTGATAATGTTGTCATGTGTCTCATCATCTTTAGCATAGATCAGCACATCATCTTGAAACACAAGAACTCCCTCTACACTCCTCAACATTCTCTGCATAACCCTCTGGAACACTGACACCGCAGAGGCTAACCCAAACGGCATCCTCTTGTAGCGGAAGGTTCCAAGCGGAGATTCAAAAGCTGTCAAAGAGCGTGAGTCAGGATGAAGTTTTATTTGGTGATAGGCGCTAGCCATGTCTAACTTTGAGAAGATTTTTGCGCCTTTGATGCTGGTAAATAGGTCTGTAATCTTAGGTAAGGGATGAGAATCAACCCAGATCTCTTTGTTCAGAGATCTGAGATCCACACACACTCTCAGCTTGCCATCTCGTTTACGGGCAACAACAAGAGGAGACAACCATAGGGAAGAATCAGTAGGTTCTATAATTCCCTTCTCACATAAAGAGGAGAGTTCTTTGTTGAGATCTTCCCTGATGCTAAAAGGAACACTCCTGAGTTTACGTTTGATAGGAGTGGCACCTTCCTTAACAATGATCCTATGTTTGAACCCATTAATTTTTCCCAATTCATTATTGAAAACAGATGGAAATTCATTATTCCACTTGGTACTTTCTTCCTCACAAGTGACTAGCATGACTTGATCTTTGGCACCAGGTTTTAATTGCATGCCAAATAGGCCCTGGTGAAACCACCCTAGTATATTTAGGCCTTTGGCCCCTACATAGACTTTACCCCTGATTCTCCTGCCCTTAAATACTAAGAAATCCTCAAAGAATCCCAGTAATTCAATGTTCCTTCCTTCAGAAGAAACTGGTGATCTAGCAGGAGGAAACAGTTCTCTCTATCCCCATGTTTCTTGAAATAGTTTTTGTGTTATGATTGTGATTTTGGCGCCAGAATCCACAAGTAGATTACGTTTTTTATCTCCAACAAGTATTTCAACTATAGGGTCGACACAAGATGATGGGTCTCCAGTAAGGGGTATTGAAGACATATTAGTATCGGTGTGATCTTGGACAACAGAGACAATTTCTCCCTCTGAATCATCATCCGATTCCAAAACACATGCTACAGTCTTCTTCTGGAATTTCTTTTTTAGTCAGACTAAGGCAAAATGTCCAACTTTTTTGCAATAGTTACACATAGAATTCAAAGCTGGACATTTTGACCCCTTACCATGAGTAGAGCGACCACATCGTAAACAAACATTGCTGGGTATGGAACTATCTTTCTTGGATTTAGAAGAATAATTGCTGCCGTTTTTCATAGCTTTGTTTTCGGATTACTTCGAGGGACCTACAAAATCACAGTACACAGTATTGAACAAAATAGAATAAAAAATCTCACAGTACAATGTACAATAGATGAAAATTAGGTGTGTGGATCACCGTAGTCCACGTATATTCTCTGAATGATATCAGTATAATGATACTGGTTGGAATAACAAGAAGAGTTGCACAAAATAATTGATTGAGCTAAGACAGAGAACGTGCTATAGAATATAGTCTATTATGTCATAAAACCTCCTTGTGAAATAAATGGAACGTGAAGAAACTTTTCTTGCTTGTCAGGAGACTATTGTGACATCGTTGTCTCCAACAATTGAACTGAAAGAGAAATGCCTTGCCTGACAGATGAGCATTGTGACGTCGTTGTTTGCGCGAGTGAGACTTGGCGCAGTGAAGCAATAACAGTCAAGAAAGTTTCTTTTTAAAATATTCAGACCCTCCAGGTACCTTATGGTCTCCTTGGGATTGGCATGTTTCGGCTTAATGTTTTTCTTGTTACTGCAACCCTTCTGGGTACCAGTCTTCTTAATACTAGCAGTTTCTGAGGATATGTTAGGCTCTTTATTGGACAGATATACCACTGCGTTCCTTTTCCTTTATGGTGGGGGGAGGGGAGTTGTTTCAGACACATTTATAATTGGGTTATCAATTGTCAGTGGCTCATTGAAACACACATGGGTTAGTAGGTACGTTTTCAATCACAGCCTTCTCACTATTGTGTGGATTTGGGATATAGATTACTGAGGGTTTCTCTTGCACTTCTTTCGTTTAGTTTTGCACCATAGCTAAACATTCTACGGGCAGTTAATCTCTCCTTCAATCACACCCATGACATTAGTAAGATACGTTTTTCTGGATTTGCTGCTTTACCTGGGATGCTAACACACTGAGCATCCATTTTTCTCTTGCACATTTTGAAATTATATCATTACAGCAAAGAACAACTCGATGGCGAAGCCAAGAGGGGTGGCCGAGCCCAGCCTCTTCCGGGCTCTGATTGGCCTGTCCTTGGTCCTGGGCTAGCCCCATGCAACAGGGTGCAGGCAAGCGCTTTGTAGCGCAGTGTCACTGCAGCCCCTCCTTGCAAGCTCAGCAGACTCCCAAAGTCTCTTGAGACTCTTAGTCCCTCCTCAGGCCAACAAAGTATCCCAGCGGGTGGGGGCAAGCAATTTGTAGCAAGTTGTCAATGCAACTCCTCCCTGGAGGCTCAGCGAGCTCCCGTAGGCTCCCAAAGTCTCTTGAGACTCGTAGTCCCACCTCACTCCAACAAAGTATACCCTGTCAGTCTACTGTGTTCTGATTAAGCGGTTGTGTGTCATATCTTGGGTGTGTGATATTTGTATCATAGAGAATGCCATTCATTCACAAAATCTGAGTTGCATTGCATTCTTGTATGGTCTTGTGTCAAGTAAGGCCCACTGTGAGCTGGTGTGTCCTACAGAAGCGAAGCAAAACAAAACATTAGGTTTTAAAATTATCAAGACATAGCTCATAATGTGGCCACAAACAGTGTTACACACTGAGAGCCAGATTTACGAAATTGTCACCCAACGCAGCCCAGCATTTTTGGCTGCTGGCAGGGAGGGAGCAGGAGAGGGCCATATCGACAGAGATATGGCACTCTCCTCTCCTCTACCTAACAGCGGCGCAGAATTTTGGTGCTGACCGCCACGCGCACTCCTTGGCGTCATAGTGCAAGTGTGTATCTGTGAGTCTAGAATTGTTTTTGTACTGGAAGGCTACCCTTCCAGTACAAAATAATATGCCTAGGAAACTTTTAAAAGTTTTCCTACTTTGTATGTATGCTGTAGAGTGCAGCACACTTGCAAAGTAGGAAAAGAAAGGAGAAATGAAAATATTTCTCCCCTTAAAGCTTCTTTTTAAGTTGCATTCATTTTTGATGCAAAACCCTGTCTACTATTGTTAGTACTTAGGGCTTTGCATCAAAAAGCATGGGTGGTTGCACGGGCACTCCCACGTACCATCCATGTAGTACTCCTTGTCGCTAAGTTACGCAAAACAGTACTTTATGCTGCTTATCCTTACTTTTAGGCAACTTTCCAATGCAAAACTTGTTTTGCGATGTAAAGTAAACAACAAAAGTAAATTGCGCTGGTTTGCTTCGCTTTTGTGACGCAATCACTGTGCAAAATATTTGTAAATGTCGGCCTTAGTTGCAGACATAAATCCTGCAAGCCTCATTCCTTTGTATAATTTGTTTCATATCATTTTGTCCTATAAAATGGGTTAAGCCGCTGCCTAGATCAGCCCCATACTATCTTAGCACTGTTATGTAGATTATTTATTATTTTGAGTATTTATAAAGCGCGGCTGATACCTTGCAGGCTTCCTGGCGCTGGAGAATACTCTGCTGACGGATAGCCGGAGTAACTAGCGGACGGGCAGATTTAGGGGAAAAGCCAGGTCTTTTTGTGAGGTTCCTAAATGGAAGAAGTTGTGAGATCTGGCGTATGTCAATGGGCAGGCTGTTCCATAACTTGGCCGCTGCGACCCTGAAGGATCTGCCCCCGGTTCTGGCTTTATTGAATCTGGGCACCTTTACCAGACAGGCCGAGGATGAGTGTAAGTCTCTGGTGGGAGTGTACCACAGAAACAAGGCTTGCAGAGGTCTGGGCCTGAGTCCATGCAGAGCCTTAAAGACAATGCAGAGGGACTTGAATGCCACACGCTGCTTTAAGGGTAGCCAATGTAGCTCGGCCAGAGCTGCTGTGGCCGAAGACCTTCTCGTCCAGCCAAGAGCCAGCTTGGCGGCGGCAGATTGAATTCTTTGTAGTCGGTCCATCAGCGTGACTGGAGACTCAAGGAGCAGGGCGTTACAATAGTCGAGGCGACTGAGTATCGTACACCTGACTATCGACGCCCGGGCTTGTGCAGGGAGAAGTGGCATGATTTTACGCAGGGAGCGTAGTAGGGCTGTACAGATCCCCACTGTTTTTGCTACCTGGGTTTCCATACTCAGCTTGTTATCGAGCATGGCTCCCAGGTTGCGGACCGAGGAAACTGGCAGAGGTTTGTCTCTAGTCTCTGGAGGCCAGAATTCACTCAGAAACTGGCGGGGTATGTTGGTGCCAGCACAAAACAGAACCTCTGTTTTAGAGGAATTAAATTGGAGGGAGTTTCTGTGGAGCCACCCAGCCGTCTCTCTTAAGCAGTCGTGGAAGGTGGATAAAGGAATGGAATCTTCTCCTTCCCAAGAGAGAGTGAGCTGCGTGTCATCAGCGTAGTTTATTGTTTTTATCCCAAAGGACTTAATTAACTTGATTAGCGGGATAAGGTACACGATAAAAAGAATGGGGCTGATGGAGGAGCCCTGGGGAACTCCCTGGGGTACCGGTGCAAAGGTGGATTGGAATGGGGGGAGGGAGACAGCCTGTCTTCTGTCCCGCAGATAGGAGTGAAACCAGAGCAGCGCTGTGCCATCCACACCCACTTCACCGAGTCTCTGCAGCAGCGTACTGTGGTTGACCGTATCGAATGCGGCAGACAGGTCCAGCAGTATCAAAGCCACTGGCTGGCCCCTGTCTGCACGCATGCGAAGGTCCTCCATGGCTGTCAAGACCGCTGTTTCGGTGCCGTGGGCAGGACGGAATCCGAACTGATGATCGTCTAGAAGGTTGTTCTGTTCTAGGTGGCAGGAAAGGCAAGATCAATAGGGAAAGGATTTATGGGTAGTTCTCTCAACACTCCATAGGTGTTTTGTATGGTTTTTGTAACAATCTGCAGCCAAATTAGCTATTGGGCACAATGTCCAGGCCTTACTTGAATGTGTCAGGTACAGCCCAGGACACTGCACCGGATTAAAGAAAAACGTGCGCTCACGCACACTCTTACAGTGGATCTGTATTTCAGTACCATAACACCTGCCCACAATTTTAGGTCGAGCCTAATAGATAGCCCAGCTGCCTGGTTGCGTAAAAAGTACATAAAAATAAGCACACGTGATGATCAAGTAAGGGTCAACTTTTTGGGCGTGAAGTGCATTTTGTGCACCAGAAGAATGCTCTTGATCAGTGAAGGGAGACTTTGGCTGACTCATTGCCCCGTGTGAAAGACACAATAGCAGACCATTGGATGTGGGGGATAGGCTGATAGCCCCTATAAGAACATGTACATATAATTTTAGTAAACTCCAAAGCTCCTGGCTAACGTCGGGGGCGGCTCCTCTGTAATGGCGCTGGAACGTCGCACCACTGGTCAGTCAGTCAGTGGTCAAGTGAAAAATAAAATGACTGCTGACTGACTGAGTCGATGCCAGCAGTGTAGAGAGGGGCGGGCCGGGTATAGCAGGGAGGAATGGTAGGCGCACTGTGAGTGTGCATGTCTGTTTGGCCGGGCGTCCTGGGCCGGCCAAAGAGAGATGCACACTTAGGTTTCTCCAACCCAGCTGTGCTGCACACGCATTTTGACAGAAGAGTTAAGATCTAGCTATACAAGGTGTGCTCAGTGCTTTTTGGTGCAATTATATGATACATTGTAAAGCACAATTTTCATACTAAGCAATCTTGGTGATAAATAATACATCTTGATACCAATCAGAAGGTGCCTCTCTAAAAAGGGTAAAAAATTCATTACATTTATACAAGTCAGGAGGCACTTCTCAAAAGTGATAACAAGTTCATTAAATGTATGCATCAAGTTCCAATGCCATTTTATGAATTGATGACTTGCACAAAAATGAGTTATTTAATTTCCCCTTTTCTTCTATAGATGTGAAAATTGGTTTCCTTTTTTGTGGGATCTGTTCTCGATGTATAATCTCTCAGTTTCTCGGTCTGTCCCTGTATCAAGCCATCTCTTCATCTCCAGATATCACTATTAAAAGTCACAAATTGTTATGTTGCTATCATTGCAGATGTATATGGAGTTCCGCATCTAAGGTGTGACCGAATGGATTTTCAGTACCCATGACTTGGATATATCGAGACTCCATTTTCCTTAAATACAATGTTGTGTCACCTACTTGATTTTATAAAGGCACAATTTTTATGCCATAATACTGCAATTGTTGGCCATTGCTTGCTATCTATATCTTTTAATATAATTAATAGTAATGATAACAGTAAGAATAATAATACCAAGCATTGGCAAAGGCAAAAGGGTTCACTTATGTGAAATCTATTGGGTCTGTCAATGTTTTTTACATGCTGCACAACAAGGCTGGTGTTTTTTTTACTGTGTCGTAGCACTGTTTTTAACTTTAAGCCACTGCTCAACTGCTGTGGAACAAGTAAAAAACATTGAAAACGGCAATAGATTTCGCATAAGCGAAACCTATTGGCTTTGCTAGTAATTCTTTTTTTAATACAAGAGATTTCGCTAGCACAGCGCAAGCGATGCTTTATTTATGTGATAACGTAGACCCATATGCACAAACATATTCATGTTCAGAAGTTTCAAAATTGCAGAGGGTAGTTACAATATTTTAAAATACAGCAACTAGCTCACACTGATTAGGCAAAATGCCATTATAATACATTTGAGCGTGCTGTGCTATATCTGCTTATTTTGATCATGTGCATAAAGTATACACCATGCTGAAGGGAGCTTGGCTGTAAATTAGATAAAGCTGCTATATAATGGTCACTAGTGTGAGTGCAGAAGGGGAGCGTTGCTGTTTCTGACACATCTGTTTAAAAGACAGCATTCCTATTTATGTCACAGATTCACTGTACTTTATACTTGTGCTATAAAACAGTACAACAGAGAAGCGGTGGGGACACTGTCTTCTTAGTGCATGTGGTTCATGTTGCTAGGAAACTGTTATGTGTGCCGAGTCTTTTAGTTTGCCAGTTTTCTTCAGCAGTGGGGATTGGCTGTGGTTAAAAAACGATTTTTACCCTCTGTGTTTACTGTCTTTGCTTGTGGTTGTTACAGTTTAACATTGTAATTTTAGCCTGCCTATGATTGCATATTTTATCACCTGCTTTGTGTTTTAAACTTGTGGTTTTCCCTGCCCATGATTGCTTCCATTTAACGTGTTGAATTGTGGGATTTGCAGTCCAACCTCTGTAGTTTGTCCCTCTCATTCCTTGGTGACAAATCTGTTTTCCCTCCAAATTTCTCCTTTGCTCTGTGCTAAGACTTGTATGTTAAAACAGTACACTCCTAGCCACCATTTTGTGTTCACAAGCCAGTGAAACCAGCCCCCCAGCAACAGGAATTTTCTACATCAGAGGGTGCTTCTTTGAGCTGTTTAAACTGTGTTTACTAGGGCCTGTGCACTTCGTTTTTTGGCCAGCAGAGGGAGTAAAGTTTTATTCAAACAGTATTGTTAGATTTCAAGTTAGTGAGGCCCTTACCTGCTGAAGTCCAAAGTGTGGGTTGAGCCTGTCTGCCTCCAAGGAGATTCTGAACAGGAGAAGCAGCTTCCAACTCCCTGGCCAGCAAACCTTGTCTGAGGTCGCTGGGACCTTATATGGTCTGCTAGTGGTTGGTACATGTCTACTCTGATTGGTGGTTGTATCTGGTGTTTCTATTGACTTAAGGTTAATTTCTTCATTGGTTGGGTATTTGAGGGTTCTGATTGGTTTCTGGTTCTGTGATTCAATCATTGGAGGGTTGGGACTAGGGCTAGGGTTAGGATTTCTATTGGAAGTAGGGACTAGGGCTTCCTATGTTATTGGTTGTTGGGAGTAGGGTGGGACTAGGGCTAGGGTTAGACCTTTAACTGGAAGTAGCGATTAGGGCTTCTGGTGTGGTTGGTTGCTGGAGTAGGTGTGGTATTTAGAGTAGGGTTAGGCTTTGTATTGGAAGTAGGGACTAGGGCTACCTGTGCCATTGGTTGCATGGACTCGTTTTGGGACTACTGGTAGGGCTAGGGCCTTTATTGGACGTAGAGATCAGGGTTTTTGAACTGATTGGGTGCTTGGACTAGGGCTAAAATTGGCTGTAAGGTCCTGGTCTCCTATTGGTTCTAGATTTTAGGGCTAGTGTTGTGATTGGAAAGTGTTAGGGCTAGGGTTCCCATTAGCTGAAGGGGTCACCTGATTACTAGGGCTATAAATGGCCAGGGTTAGGGCGTCTCAGCCTGGGCGTCGAGGCTAAGGGCAGAGAAGACAAGGGTAGTTGCCTGTTTGACCCTGTTAAGGGCAGAGAGGACAAGGGCAGTTGCCTGTTTGAACCTGATCGATGCTGGTCAGGACTAGGGCCAGAAATGCTGCCCTTTTTCTCATTTAGCAATACCCAGCCCACACCATCAACATCCACAAACAGAGCAACACATTCACATCAAATGTTCACCACACACAACACTATGCACAGATGAATGTACCAGCATGCACCACAAACCCAACCAAACCACATCTACACACCCTACTATCCCAACTACCACACATATCCACCATCACCAACAAACAGAACACAACTATATCCTATACCACTAACCAATACACTCATCACTAACACAACGCCAATCAACACCATACATAACTACATCCCTTTCAGACACACTCTCCCAGCTGTAATTACACCTAACAGACCATCTTTTATCACTAACAAACATATAATCATCCTTCCATCAGTTGTCCAACAAACACCCTCCTCTCCCTTCTACCATAATAACACTAATGCACAACACACACATTGCACACCACCACACTTTGTAACTCTTGCAACAAACCAGTCTAAGATAAACACTCTCACCTCTACTTCATTCCCTCCTACACACAACATTCACTCTACTCATAAACACATCACCACCCCCTCTACGTCACAACCTCCTCTCACAAACAGTACTACACAACCAAATCTATTGCATGAAACATATACATCAGCACCCTTTTTCACTACTCCTCAAAACAAAACATATCACACACACACCAGCACAACAAGATCTTCAAAGCGCAACACCTCATAATACTTACCATCACAAAATACAAACATATACCCACCTTTCAAACCACACAAAGGAACAAACTCCAATGCCAAACTTTCACTCTTCCACCACACCTAACACAGATACAGCAATACAACACCTCTCTTCTAACCGCCTCTCATCCATTGTACAATTTAGAACATTACTACATGACCCACATGCTGCACCACCTCCCCTGACTCATACACCTTCCGCCTTAAATATTAATAATAATAAAATAATTTATAAAGCGCCTGGTTACGCAAACTGGCATGTCCCGCTCTGAGGTAAGAGGAGGAAGCAGAGCGGGGAAATATCGGCCTAAATCAATACAACGTTATTAGCATGAAAACAGATGAGTTTTAAGATCCTTCCTAAACTTAATCTCAGATGGTTCCATCCGGAGGCTTATCAGGAGTTTATTCCAGCTCTGAGCAGCCATCAGCCGAAAGGACCTGCCTCCCATCCTGGCCTTCTTAACCTTAGGGACCAGCAACAAGCCAGTACCACTCGATCTAAGGAGCCGTGCGGGCACATAGCAAGAAAGAAGGTTCCTCAGATAGGAAGGACCAGTGCCCTGGATAATACAATGGCATATACAGTGTGTCTTAAACAACACTCTCTTCCTTACCGGAAGCCAGTGCAGGGTGTTCAAGGCTCTTTTGGAGGCAGCTCTCCTAGGTTGCATAAGGACCAGCTGTGCGGCTGCATTCTGCAAAACCTGGAGTCTGTTTAAACATTTAGCCGTGGCACCCAGATAGAGTATGTTGCCATAATCTAGGCGAGATGTCACGAGGGCATGCACCAGAATCTTCCTGGCATCTGTAGGGAGGAGATCATAGTTTTCTGTAGGCCTTTAACAACTCCAAAACACGTACCCGCTACACATCTAGTATGATGTTCATACGAGAGATTGGAGTCCAGCCATACACCCAGGTTCTTCACCTGGGTGCATGGTATAAGAGTGGGACCCAGTCTCGAAGGCCACCATGCCGACGACCATGCTGACGTAACACCTCCTACCACAAGCACCTCCGTTTTATTAAACACACGCAAAAAAATATAAGCAACATGCCAAACCTCACAACTTTGCATTCCCATGTCTACTTCACAACAATGTTACACCACAAAAGCAACACAGCACTCTCAAACACCATCTCCAACACATACACACGCAGACCCATCAAAATGCTTTCTTAGCATGCTGGATGAGGAACCCGATACAGAACAGCTACACAATTGCTATCCTAATACAGCTAATACCAGCACTAAAAACACACCTGCTACAAACCCATACAATACTGATCACTCTTCTACCAAACAAAGTCCACCTATCACCAAAGGCCACTCACTAAACTGTCTACCATTAAATGCTCGATCCCTCTCTAAAAACAAGCATCACATCTATGACCTCCTTACCAATGTAAAACCAGACATTCTATTCATAACCGAATCATGGTTGGGAGAAGATATGGCTCCAGTCCTGCATGAAGCCATTCCGCTAGGCTATCAAATAATAACCCAAAATCGTACAGCCAAAAAAGGAGGTGGTCTAGCTGTTGTATTCAGGCAAATAATACATATCACTAAAATTGACATCATCTCCATAAAGAATTGCGAGGTTTTTGTAACAAGATGCAGTCGTACACCGTCTTCCTCCTGTAACTTCCTGCTCCTTTACAGACCTCCACCTAGCAAGGCAACATTCCCAGACGCACTTCTAGACACAGTTTCAAACCTGATAACAATACACTCCAACCTATGCGTTCTGGGTGACCTTAACATTTGGTTTGATAAACCCAATATGACCCATCCAAAAACAATAATCACCGGCCTAGACGCATTGAACCTGCATCAGATTGTCCACAATCTGACACACTCCGCTGGACATATCCTAGATGTCTTTTTTGATAATGCTGAACTAGTTACCTTTCAAACTATAACTCCAGTCATATGGTCAGACCATTACTTGCTTATCTTCCAACATAAAACAACACTAAGCGACTCACCTAAAACTACCTTACATGCATCCACCGATCGGCCGTGGAACAAACTCAATTTGGAACACTTGGAAACACAACTAACATCCAGTACAACTCTGGAAACCATAAATTCTGTCCAAAATCTATATGAGTGGCTACAGGAAGCTTTTGACATCCTAATACCACTCAAAACCACACAACACATCAAAAGGAAAAAAGCGCCTTGGAGAAACATAGAAATAAAAGACATAAAACAACAAATTAGAAAGCTGCAACGTACCTGGCTCAAAACAAACGCCAAACAAGACAAACTTCACCTACAGAAAATTAACAGATTATACAAGTCAGCTATCAAAAAAGCTAAGAAAAGCCACTATTCAGACAGAATTCAAAACGCTAAATGTGCAAATAAAGAATTTTATAAAAGACTCTATGAATTTCGCAAACCAAATTGCCTAAAAGGAACTCATCCTGTTACTCAAGATTTCACAGACAAACTGGCAAATTATTACAGGGACAAAGCAGACACGTTGGAATTGTACTTAAAACAGAAACAAAGCACCAGCACTAACCCTTGTACAAAACAACAATCCACGAATGCTCTAATCAAGCCTCTCTGTTCCTCCCAACACATCTCACACGATGAATTGATGGACCTGGTCAAAGCAAGCGGGCCTGCCGGCAGCCCTTCTGACCCTTGTCCGCCACAAACTTTCAAGACAATTCTTTTAACAACCTCTGCTGCCACTCAAGTAAGAAGAATCATCAACGATTCCTTAACTACCGGAATATTTCCAGAAGAACTCAAAAAGTCATACTTACGCCCTTTACTGAAGAAAACAAATTTGGACCCGCTACACCCTGAAAACTGCAGATCCATTACAAATGGACCATTCCTTGGCAAACTGATAGAATGAGCAGCGTTCGCCCAGATGTCACAATTCATTGAAGAGAATGACATACTTTCAGACTTCCAAACAGGATTCCGTCCTGGAAGAGGCACTGAATCTGCCCTCCTTGCCATCTGGGATGACCTAAAGAATACAGTTGACCGCAACAGGGTTGCTGCGCTACTCCTCTTGGACCTCTCAGATGCCTTTGACACGGTTGACCATGACACTCTGAAACAAAGACTCTATGAAGCCGGCATAGAGGGAACTGCTCTAGGCGGGATCGCGTCCTACCTTCGAAACAGAACTAATGTCATCCATTTCCCACCTTTCTTGTCCAAACCGTACTCTACAAAAGCAGGGTTCCCTCAAGGTTCTATCATCTCGCCCATGCTTTTCAACATCTACATGAAGTAATTACCAGTACTGATCAATAAATTTCACCTCACGTGCTATAACTATGCAGATGACACGCAAATACTCCTTTAACTGGAATGCCCCAAAGACATTGGAAAATCACCAATTTTCAGCTGTCTCAGAGCCGTGGATCAGTGGATGATCTGGAGCCATCTCAAATTGAATGCTTCAAAAACTGAAATAATCACGTGTGGCGATTGGAAACATTACAACCCGTTTGCTGCATGGCCTGATGAGCTGGGATCACTGCCTAAAGTATTGAAGGAAGTAAGAAACCTCGGAAAGACCATGGACTCCAAGCTGTCGATGAATGTCCAAGTGGATAAACTAGCAAGATCAAGCTTGGCTACTATAAAAATGCTACAACGAATTTTCTCTCATTTGGGATTTCCACACAAGATCCAAGCTACCATCTCCCTTGTTCTGTCCAAACTCGATTACGCCAATAGCCTCTACCACAGATCACCTTTAACGAACATGAAAAGACTACAACGGATTCAGAACTCGGCTGCCAGACTACTCTTGCATATCAAACCGCGAGACCACAACTCCCCTGCCTTTAAAGTCCTGCATTGGTTACCTGTTGCCAGACGATCCACGTTCAAACTGCTTTGTATCAACCCACAAAGTAATACATGGAATAGGACCACTCTTCATCAGGAATAAAATCACCAAACACATTCAACAAAGGAACCTCCGCTCTAAAGGAGCATCTCGCCTCAAAATCCCACCATACAATAAAAAAACCATGGGTGGCACATCCTTCTCTGTTCAAGCAGCCAAAGTATGGAACTCTTTACCCCCCAACATAAGGTCCACCGACAACCACCTTATCTTCAGAAAACTACTCAAGATTTGGCTCTTCCCCACATAAGCACTATACGCAAACAGAAATTTACGGCATTTCCCTCTGTTTACAAGCATTTGTTTTCACTATAGATATGTACCTATCTTTGTATATTACTTTGTATAAACATGTAAAATAATTATGTTGTTAAGAGAAAATAAATAAATAAATAAAAATCATCTTTGGTGTACATGTACATACTTCAATTGTGCATCTATGTACCTTCCATGTACTTGGATCTGTGTTTCTGTTACTTTTCTCCTGAAAAAGCATAGTCAATGCACTACCCTATTTCTCATCCTGTGCCTCTATCAATATCTTTAATCTACATATACTTACCTCCTTTATGTATCTATATACTTTCAATGTAATTATGGATCTATATATTTATCACTTTCTTCTAATTTAGCCTTTCCAATGTACTACCCTATTTCTCAGCCTATACTTCGCTCAATATATCTTCTAGCCCAACCTTCTGACTCAGCTCAAACTTGTTCTACTACTCCTTCCAATGCACTACTCTATCTCTCATCCTATACATCTATCAATATATCCTCTACATCCACTCTCTCATTTATCCCAAACCCCATACCACTACTATGATTTCCAAAATAACCCTTTCTAGACTCTCTCCTACACTACACCGCGTTGCATCATCTGACACCTCTTTTACTATACCAATCCCCTAAAACAAACCTTTCTAAACTCTTCCCTCTGAGCCCTCCCCTCCAAAACTCCTTTTTACTCATCCAAAAGCCTCCCCCTACTACTAAGACCTAAAAAAAAGAAAATCCTTCCCTCTTTTATCCCTCCACTATCCTTTTCAATCGAAATTAACAGACTAACATGTTCACTTCTCAAATTCCATATTAAACTATACTAATATACTACCCAAATGACTGAATAACATATCCACTACTCAAATTACTTCATATTTTTTACTATACTAACTTTCAACAGTAATCCTTTATGGGTTCCGGAGTGGCGTGCTACTCGCCAGAAAAGCGCTTCAACACCCATCAGGGGTAATACGTGCTATATGAATGCAAATCTTTCTTCCCCTTTTATCCCTCCGCTATCCTTCTCACTTCAAGTAACTGACTAATATTTACCACTGAAATTACTTCATATTTCACCATATTAATTCACCACTAATCCTTTGTAGGCTTCCTGAATAGCGTGCGTCAACAAGCGCTATATAACTACAAACCTTTGTCCTCCTCTATCCTTCTGCTATCATTCCAAATCCAAATAACTGACTAACCTATCCACCACTTAAAATGTACTTGCATGTTTCACTATACTAATTCAACACTAATCCTCTATGGGTCCCGGAGTAGCATGCTACTCGCCGAAAAGGCGCTTCAGCGCCTCGTCAGGGGCAGTAAGCGCTATATAAATGCAATTACAATACAATACAATACATAAACATTCAACCTAATTCTGCGAAATTGTTAGTGCCAAGCCTTACTGAAATAAAGCGATTGATAATATCACATAAATAATCAAAGGAAAACAATCAGAGCAAAGGCAGCCAAAATGCTGCAATTTAAGACTTCCAGCTTGTAATAGACAACATTACGACATGTTTGAGTTTCTGCCGTAGTTAGACACAATCATGGAACGACCTGAAGCTTAACAGCCCTTTTGGAACGCAGTGTTCAATAAGGGTAGTATTTAGGGATTCTTTGGACATCTTAGGTAAATGGATAGACATCGTTTGCCTCGGAACTGATAAATAATGCTATTAAATTGTTTATTTGGGGGCGTGGCCTGCGGCGTCAAGATGGCGGTCGCACTTTGAGAGTGCTACGGACCCCCTCCGTCATCCGCCGCCTACTTGCCGCTATCAGCCTCTGATTCCCTTCTCCGCACATCGGACTTAGTTTCCTGTGCCCCCCGTGGCCCCTTGGTGTCCTTGGGCGGCCGCGTCGACTCTTCTTCTCCCTTTCTGAGCCCCTCCAGCCCTCGGCCCGCCATACTCAAAATGGCGGTCCCGGGCAGCGCGGGTCGAGACCCGAACACTGCGCCCTGTGTCCTGCGGCGCCCCCCCTGTGACTGGCGGAGAGGGACGACAGGCCCGCGGGCTGATCCGACGCCTCTGGACCGCGATTCTGCCTGCTGGAGCTGGGAGCCTGGAGGAGGTGCGGACGCCCGAGGCCCCGAGTGCCTGGAGCCGAGCACGGGGGTGGATGGACCGCGGAGCCGCCTGGAGCTACGGGCGGGGCGGCTGGTGCTGTGAAGGTGGTCGCTGGTCCCGGTGCGACGCTGGAGGTGCGGGAGTAGCAAGCCCTGCTTTGAGCTGTGCCTTCGTGGGAGTTGAGGAGCGCCTGGAGAGGGGGGAGCGTCCGGGGCCCTGCTGCATGCCCTGAGGCCTGAACTCGCCCGGATGGCCCGGCATGTCCCCCGTGGGAGAGGCCCCCTGGGCTCCGGGATCGGGTGTCGCCCTGGGTGGGGGCCTACTGAGGAGGGCCGTGGATTGCCGGGGGCTTGTTGCTGCTGCCCCCGGGACCTTTCTTCCTCCACGGCGAGGGAGGCCACACCACCGCCGCCCCACCTCCCCGCTGGATTGGTGGAGCGGAGCACCGCGGCCCGGTGATTCCCCTGGATTGGTGGAGCGGAGCACCGCGGCCCGGTGATTCCCCGAGGGACGGAGGTGGACCTGGTTTGCCCCAAGGTCCCGCGACTAAACTGAAATGCTGCACGTCTGGTCTGGCGGCCTGTGCTGGGGCGAGCCCTTTTCTTGCGGCCTGTTGGTCTGGAAGCCCGTCGTTCCTGTGCAGCAGCCTAGCCTGGGTGTAAGTCACCCAACTTGTCGGGTGGCATCCCCGTTGACATCATCCCCCCCACTCCTCCCCCCTCCTCCTGGAGCTGGGATTGGGGGTTCCTGAGGTTGACGGATTTGAGCATGGGAGTGAAGCTTGGCTGCGGTATCGGGTGGTGGGCGAAGCTGCCGGGAAGCCCTTCTATTTCTTCATGCCCACGCACTGGTTGGCCTGCCCGGGACCATGGGGAAGCCCCGCGCCCCCGACTTCTGGCAACTCAACCCAGATGACGATGGATCAGTTCCCGAAGTCGGATCGGGGCCCCGGCGGCGGACCTCATCCCAGGCATCCGTGGAGAACAAGATAGGAGAGGTGCGAGTGGATGTGGCCTTAATCCGTCAAGATCTTCGCAAGGCCACAGAACGCATCACCGAGGTGGAATCTCGAGTGTCCATGGCGGAAGACGATGTAAACGCCCTCAAGTCCCAAGTAGCCCATCTCCAGTCGCAGTCCTCAGAACTACACCGCAGAGCGGAGGATGTGGAAAACAGGGCACGTCGCAATAATCTGAGCTTTTTGGGCTTTCCCGAGGGAGTTGAGAAAGATTGTGCCACCACCTTTATGGAGACCTGGATCCGCTCCTGGATGCCTAAGGAGAAGCTCTCCCCCTGGTTCGCGGTCGAGCGGGCCCATCGCTCCCTCGCTCCCTGGCTGCCGCCGGGTGCCCCTGGACGTCCTGTTATTCTTCTGGTCCTCAATTTTAGCAACAGGGATGCTGTTCTGGGTTTGGCCAGGAACCTTGGGCCACTCCATTACCAAGACTCTAAAATACTAGTCTTTACGGACTACTCCAGAGAGGTCCAGCACAACGTCGCTCCTATGACGAGGTGAAACAAAAACTCAGAGCGATGGGCCTCCGCTATGGGCTCCTCTTCCCGGCCCGCCTCAAGGTGCTCTTCCAAAACAAGACCTACTTCTTCGAATCCCCCAGGTGGCATGGACTAGGCTCACGGAGGAGCGACCCCTCCTGAAGGGTGTCCCTCTTTCCCCTGCTCGGGGGGCCCCGGGTCGACAGAGTCAGCCTGCACCGAAGCCGCGACAACGACGGACAGGATACCGGAGGAGAGGTGGCCGTAGAGGTGGGGGATCTCGATCGCTGTAGGTGCGGTCCCGGCGCTCGCCACCTCAGGACCAGGGACAAGGACCTGATCCCCCACCGTCGGCTTCCTCCTTGATTGACTTGGGCAGCGTCCCTGGTCCCAGCGCAACTCTGCGGCGTGCAGTGTCGGGAAGCCCTGTGATCCGTGGCTCTGATGGGGAGACCGGATCGTGAACGATGCTGCCTCTGGTGCTTGGAGTTCCACCCTGGGGTCCCTTACTGCTGCGACTGCCTGTGGCTCCCTGCGCCAGCTCCTGCGGAGCTCATTTGACCGGTTTGGTGGGGAACTCATCGAGGCTGTTATCCGGGGCTATAGCAATCTCACCAAGATGTATATGTTTTAGCTGATAGCCTGTCATCCGTACACATGGAGGGGGGTCCGACCAAGCCATGATCCTCTGTGGTTGCTAACCATTTTAGTTTAGCTATTTCCCTCCCCGGGAGGTGCTAGTGTTTACTTGTTTAGGGCAACAGATGCTTCACTTTGCGAAGTGTAGGGTGGGGGGAGTTGGGGGGTGAGGGTGGGGGTGGAGACCGTTGTCTACTGGAAGTTTGTTATTTTTGGCCGCCGTGTTCTGTTCCTCTTGGTAGCACAATGGCTTTCCCTTCTTCCCTGGCTGGTGCACACACCGTTACCTCCTTTACCCTTGTCCTGGGTCCCCGGGTCTCGGTGGGGCTTCCTCTTTGGCCCGGCATGACTTTTCTCACACACCTGCAGTACCTGACTTTCCTCTTCATACATGTCCCTGACCCATAACAGACCTCTTCACATTCTCTCCTGGAATGTAAACGGCCTCTTAGACCGCATCAAGTGCACCGCGGTGCTCCGGGCGGCCCATCGCCACTTGCCCAACTCCTTACTTCTCCAGGAGACGCACCTGCTGGGTTCCCACTGTCATTTGCTGGCTTGTTACGGGTTCGACCAAGTCTGGCACTCCGGCTTCACCCGAGGGTTCCCGGGGGGTGGCCATTCTCCTTAGACGGGGGCTTCCCTTTACCCTGGTTACCGTCGACACCGATGCGCATGGGATGTATGTGGCTAAACGATGTTAGAGGATTGAACACACCATCAATGGCCTAAGCAGGCACGAGGGATTGTAGCATCAGTGCTGGAGCATGCAGCAGGGGCGGAGCCTGTTGACTGGTGTGGCTTGGGCTTTGCTATTTTGGGCAGAGCTCAAGATGGGTGTAAGGTGTGGTTGTGGCACGAACAGCCAGCTGGGGCCTGCACAGACAGTGCAGAGGTATCATTGGTACAGCAGTATGGCAAACAAGCGGGAGCTCACGAGGAGCAGCGAGTCTGGCTAGAACTGCCCTTAAGGACTTCCAGGCAAGAGCGGATCGTGGCACCAGGGCCAGGCAATGTAGACTAGGAAGGCCAGATGAATGGTGACACTGAGGGGGGCAGCGGGGGTGCCAATGCAGCTCTGGTAAGGAAGTCGCTCGTTATGTCACACCTAGAGGGAGTGGTCGGCATACTTCTCGCCGCGTTGACGGCGGTGTGCAGTATGGGTGCAGAGGGGCTGGCACAGCCACGTCACCAATGTAGTGGCACAGCACAAGGCCTACTTTCCTCATGCGGAAGGAGAGAGGCAGAGACAGATAGCGAGTTTCAAACTCCTCAACGGAATTGAGTGTGGGCGGGGCATTCCCCACTTTGTTTATTTGTCATGACCGCCAACGTGGAATCAGGGCATGCATGTAAGTCAGTTTTAAGTCACAGGTCTTGGCCCAGTGCCACCTTTCTACTTTTTCACCGAGATTATATTAAAAAGCCTTATAATGTCATCGAACAGACTATTAAAAAAAGTATGGATCTTTCATAAGAGTGCAAAGCCTGGTCTTTTTAGTTGGAAAACATATTAGCACCACCTAGAGTTCTTTATCTAACCGGGCCCAGGTTCTTTTCCCATCAGGATGAAATCCCTTGCCACAAATGTTATTTTTTTGTTGAATAATGTTTTTTGTTTTATGTGACCCATGCTGCCAGAAGCTCCTTCATGGGAGAGAATGGCATGTTGCCATGTGGGGGCGGATTGTGTGCACAGAATAACTCAATGAGATTCCAGAGCAAGGACGACCTTAAAACGGAGGTCTTGAGCATTTTTAGCCAGTGTCTAACCCAGGGTGGTGTGGAGTGCAAAAAAACGATGGATTTAGGCCCAGATCCTTGTACTGGGGTGAATGTATGACATTGTTCTACATTCTGTCCATCAACTGTGTTTTTTGCAATTTTCACCCCGAGTGTGCTGGGTATACTCAGACGTGAGTCCCAGGCTCTCCACACCACTGGAGTCAAGCTATTCAGGCTGATGAAGGCTGATAGCCAGAAACCGGTCCTTGGATGCTTGATTCCGGTCTGGGAAAGACATGGCTTGGTAGTTCGGACTGGACTGTTCCCATGAGGCACAGGGTCAGAGCTGATTTGCATATAGCCAGTGTCTAACCCAGGGTGGTGTGGAGTGCAAAAAAACGATGGATTTAGGCCCAGATCTTTGTACTGGGGTGAATGTATGACATTGTTCTACATTCTGTCCATCAACTGTTTTTTTTGCAATTTTCACCCCGAGTGTGCTGGGTATACTCAGACGTGAGTCCCAGGCTCTCCACACCACTGGAGTCAAGCTATTCAGGCTAATGAAGGCTGATAGCCAGAAACCGGTCCTTGGATGCTTGATTCCGGTCTGGGAAAGACATGGCTTGGTAGTTCGGACTGGACTGTTCCCATGAGGCACAGGGTCAGAGCTGATTTGCATATAGCCAGTGTCTAACCCAGGGTGGTGTGGAGTGCAAAAAAAATATGGATTTAGGCCCAGATCCTTGTACTGGGGTGAATGTATGACATTGTTCTACATTCTGTCCATCAACTGTGTTTTTTGTGGTGTTTAGTGCTGCAGCATCTTTGGTATTCAATATTTCTGAGCTGTATGCGATGGAAGGTAGAAATTTAACAGCGATTTCTTTGAGCAAATGCCCTGTTGACTCATACAGTTATTCATGCTCCACTCATGCACTCATTCTAACATACGTTCAGTACTCATGCACTCATTTAATCACCCATGCACTACTTATGCACCCATTCTAACATCCATGCACCACTCATGCAACATCCATGCAACACTCATTCAATCATCCATTCACCACTCACACACTCATTTAATTACAAATGCCCCATTTACACACTCATTCTAATATCCATGCACAACACATGCTCTCATTTTGGGGTGAATGTATGACATTGTTCTACATTCTGTCCATCAACTGTGTTTTTTGCAATTTTCACCCCGAGTGTGCTGGGTATACTCAGACATGAGTTCCAGGCTCTCCACACCACTGGAGTCAAGCTATCCAGGCTGATGAAGGCTGATAGCCAGAAACCGGTCCTTGGATGCTTGATTCCGGTTTGAGAAAGACATGGCTTGGTAGTTCGGACTGGACTGTTCCCATGAGGCACAGGGTCAGAGCTGATTTGCATATAGCCAGTGTCTAACCCAGGGTGGTGTGGAGTCCATAAAAACGATGGATTTAGGCCCAGATCCTTGTACTGGGGTGAATGTATGACATTGTTCTACATTCTGTCCATCAGCTGTGTTTTTTGCACTTTTCACCCCTAGTGTGCTGGGTATACTCAGACGTGAGTTTCAGGCTCTCCACACCACTGGAGTCAAGCTATCCAGGCTGATGAAGGCTGATAGCCAGAAACCGGTCCTTGGATGCTTGATTCCGGTCTGGTAAAGACATGGCTTGGTAGTTCGGACTGGACTGTTCCCATGAGGCACAGGGTCAGAGCTGATTTGCATATAGCCAGTGTCTAACCCAGGGTGGTGTGGAGTGCAAAAAAACGATGGATTTAGGCCCAGATCCTTGTTCTGGGGTGAATGTATGACATTGTTCTACATTCTGTCTATCAACTGTGTTTTTTGCAATTTTCACCCCAAGTGTGCTGGGTATACTCAGCCGTGAGTCCCAGGCTCTCCACACCACTGGAGTCAAGCTATCCAGGCTGATAGCCAGAAACCGGTCCTTGGATGCTTGATTCCGGTTTGAGAAAGACATGGCTTGGTAGTTCGGACTGGACTGTTCCCATGAGGCACAGGGTCAGAGCTGATTTGCATATAGCCAGTGTCTAACCCAGGGTGGTGTGGAGTCCATAAAAACGATGGATTTAGGCCCAGATCCTTGTACTGGGGTGAATGTATGACATTGTTCTACATTCTGTCCATCAGCTGTGTTTTTTGCACTTTTCACCCCTAGTGTGCTGGGTATACTCAGACGTGAGTCTCAGGCTCTCCACACCACTGGAGTCAAGCTATCCAGGCTGATGAAGGCTGATAGCCAGAAACCGGTCCTTGGATGCTTGATTCCGGTCTGGTAAAGACATGGCTTGGTAGTTCGGACTGGACTGTTCCCATGAGGCACAGGGTCAGAGCTGATTTGCATATAGCCAGTGTCTAACCCAGGGTGGTGTGGAGTGCAAAAAAACGATGGATTTAGGCCCAGATCCTTGTTCTGGGGTGAATGTATGACATTGTTCTACATTCTGTCTATCAACTGTGTTTTTTGCAATTTTCACCCCAAGTGTGCTGGGTATACTCAGACGTGAGTCCCAGGCTCTCCACACCACTGGAGTCAAGCTATCCAGGCTGATGAAGGCTGATAGCCAGAAACCGGTCCTTGGATGCTTGATTCCGGTCTGGGAAAGACATGGCTTGGTAGTTCGGACTGGACTGTTCCCATGAGGCACAGGGTCAGAGCTGATTTGCATATAGCCAGTGTCTAACCCAGGGTGGTGTGGAGTGCAAAAAAACGATGGATTTAGGCCCAGATCCTTGTACTGGGGTGAATGTATGACATTGTTCTACATTCTGTCCATCAACTGTGTTTTTTGCAATTTTCACCCCGAGTGTGCTGGGTATACTCAGACGTGAGTCCCAGGCTGTCCACACCACTGGAGTCAAGCTATCCAGGCTGATGAAGGCTGATAGCCAGAAACCGGTCCTTGGATGCTTGATTCCAGTCTATGAAAGACATGGCTTGGTAGTTCGGACTGGACTGTTCCCATGAGGCACAGGGTCAGAGCTGATTTGCATATAGCCAGTTTCTAACCCAGGGTGGTGTGGAGTGCAAAAAAAACGATGGATTTAGGCCCAGATCCTTGTACTGGGGTGAATGCATGACATTGTTCTACATTCTGTTCATCAACTGTGTTTTTTGCACTAAACACAGCACAATCCACCCTTTTCAAATGTTTGTTCTCAATTCCCCGATATATCTCACGAGCTCAACTCCGACTGGAATATGGATTAAAAAACCAGCAACCAGCCAGACAAGGTGCAAGATGGCGTCCGTGACTGGCGAGACTGGCGCCGAGGGAGGAAGGACTCTCCTCGGGCACCGGCTCAGCCACAGGGCGTAGATCTTGGACCGAGGTGCCAGGTTCAGGGGTTGCCTGACCTGGCGGGTGGGACGACTGTAAACAGTGTCCCCCGGAATTGGCTCTCAGGGGTACTACTCCAGTTAGGAGGGTGCGGAACTCTGGGAGGGGGTGCAGGGGGAGGGAGGACTCGCCCCTTTCACCAGTTCAACCTAAGGGTTTAGACTCTAGGTTGGGGAGAGAGTGATATTTTGAGGGTGTCCCGCATAGGAGAAGAGGGCGGAACGCCAGAAGTAGAGGTAGGGGGAGGAGAGCCTCCCCCTGAGTGCTGGTCAGCCTGAGGGTACGGACCCCAGGTGGGGAGATCAGTGGCAGTTTGGTAGGAGGAGATTGGTCAAAGGGCACTACGGCCTGAGGCTAAAGCCTCCCACTCTGTGAGAGAACGAGGGCCAGAGACTTCTGGATGGCCTAGAGGCCAGTCCTGGCCACATCCCACTAGAGAACACCAGTGGGGTGGTTTGGTTGGTGAAGGGAGGGTTGAGAGAGTGTACCATCGGGTTCCAGAATGGCGAAGAACCTGCGGATGCCCCTGCAGTTGCGGGCCTGCGGCCACCTTTTTCCGCCCCAAGCAGGGAAGCCCATCAAGGCACTGATTGGTCTACCCTGGCTTTTGGCTGGGGGGGAGTTGTGTTGGACTTGGCACTTTTCCCCCAAAATTTTTCGCTTTTCGCCCCCCTAATTTGAGATGTCTCCCCCATGGTGAAGGTTAGCGAATAGGCCATGTGTGGTGTGAGACGCCATGTTAATGTTAAATGCAATGCAATGGTGTGTACATTTATTTTCCCCCATTGTAAACATGTACCCTGGTGAAATGCGGCATTTGTGTTTTGCATTTAAAATGGCTGCCAAGGATATGCGTTGTGCCACCTGACTGCAGGAGGTTAGAAGTCTAGTTGTTAGGTACCCAGCCACCCCTGCATTTGTAGGGAAAGCCTGGCACACAGGGTACTCTACTCCTCCCCCTGAGCCAGTTAGAACTAGTTGGCTTGTCTGAGGTGGGTTAGCGGTATAGTTGTCTGGTACCCAGCAATCCCAGCATTTGGAGGGACCTTCTAGAAGCTTCCAGCCTTTCGGGTATAGGGAGAGCAGTAGAAATGTCATGTGCAGAGACAGAGCAGGGACATGAATGTGAGAGGACCTGCTGTCAGAGGATACTGCCACTTGGGCCTGTGTGCTGGGCC
Organism: Lissotriton vulgaris; assembly: GCF_964263255.1. Taxonomy (NCBI): domain Eukaryota; kingdom Metazoa; phylum Chordata; class Amphibia; order Caudata; family Salamandridae; genus Lissotriton; species Lissotriton vulgaris. The sequence continues at coordinate 758,998,297 of NC_141685.1, read as the reverse complement.
CTGCTCCCATCTAGGACCCCCTTACTGTCCCCAGGGCTTGTGAAGCCCCACTTCAGGAGTTCAGGCTGCTGTGTAGGAAGAGGGCCAGGCTGCAGTGGGGATGGTGAAAGCCTACCACCCTGTTTTGATGATGCCCCCACTACCTGCTGGCCTGGCCCAGTAGTGCCTACTGCTCTGTCCCACGGGCCCCTGAAGAAGGAGGGCCCCCCTTAGTCCCTGAAGCTGCCGGGACCCAGCGCCATGCAAGCGTTGCGCAAAGAAGCGCCTAGAAGGGAACGAGCATCTTGGACCTCCCCAGGAGGTGAGGAATGTTACCCCGGGGCCTGCTGCTGGGACTCTCCGCCCCCCTTGCGCTGTGTGCCTGGAAGTGCTGGCCTGCAGAAGACTGCTTGTGTCCCAAGAGCGCTGTGACCAAGACTGCCCTGCTGATTGCCTGCCAAGCGCTATGATCTGGGAAGCGCTGGCCTGTTAAAGAACTGAATTGCTGAGTGCCTGCTAAGCGCTATAATCGTGGAAGCGCTGTGCTGCAGAAGCCCTGGGGGGGGTGTCTTAAACTGCCTGAACTGTACTGCCTGCTGCTGGCCTCAGCGCTGTCAGCGCTGTTGTGACTGCCCCCAAAGCACCGCTGTGTACTCTAAGCTCTGTACCTGCTGAGTGCTGTGTTGGGAGGATTGTGCCCTCAAGGAGCTGTGGAGCCTGTATGAAGAGTTGTTCAATGAGGGAGCCTACCCCTCATTGCACCCGGGACTAGTGTTTGGCTGCCACGGAGGACATCCTGCCCCCTGGAGACTTTAGTTGGGCCCCGTTGGCCCCTAGTAAACTGAAGCGGCCCGAAAGGAACTGAGGCTCCTGAGCTGGGCATCAATAGAACAGATGCCTAGGGTTGATGTATTAAATGGTGTACTCGCATTGAGGAGGATGCCCTATTTCCTGAGTTAAGCCTAGTGGTTGTATGCCCCCAGGTTCATCTTCAGTACACCCCTGAGGTATAGGGAGATATATGCCACAGGTGCTGATGTTGAGGTCCCTTGTTAAAGGTGTTTTAGGCCTGACAGGTTTCAGATTTACCTCCTGTTGTTAACGCTGTTGATGCCATTCATATTTGCACAGTGTTGCTGGCCTAAGGAGTTTATCCACAAGGGGCTTCCATGACTAATGTTTATCTTTATGCAGAAGGCTGTTATATGCAGACTGATGTTACCCCTGAGGATAATATTTTACGCCTATTGATTGCTTGTATGCTGATGCCATGCATGAGGGGTCTTAATGCTAATGATTTATTTTACGCCTACAGCTTACTTCTAGGTGAGGCCAAGGATTAAGTTCTGAGTTTGCCCTGCAATATTGATCCTATGTTTTATGCATTTCCTGACATTCTTTTTATTTCAACTGGACACTAATGGACTTCTTTAACCCTTTTTCTTACTTTTCCCATTTTACTTGTAAATAATCCCCCTGGTATACTTTGCTCTGGCACCAGTTGGCGCCCCATTGTGATTACTGATGTTATGGTGTTTTACCTTTGCAGGTTGGAGACAATACAAAACTTATTCTTTTTCCAACCAGAAGCAGTGTTGTGTCTCTTTTGTGGTGTGCCTGGTGTGTCGTCTGTGGGTACTGCATGAATGCTTTACACATGTCCTCTGAGGTTTGGCCTGCCCGCTCTGCTCCATGCTACCCCCTGTAGAATTGGTAACCCCATTTCTAACAACATTAAACAAACCATTGACTTGTTTTCTTTGTTAAAATTATACATTAGTTGAGCAATTGTAATATTCAATGGAAATAATTTGTTGATAAGGCTAGTTTCCAAAACATGGTTTCCTTGTTTTGTCAGAACACCTACTCTAATGTCCTTTAATATATCTCCATATTCTACTTCTGTTGCTTAGCGCACATTTTTTTACAAATTCTTTGTATTCAAAGTATTGCCAAATATTCACATTTCTAATACTGCCTAGAGAAGTTCTTGTTTCATTATGTAGAACTGTTTCGAAAACAGGTTGCCCTTTCACAGGTGTTAGTTGTAGAAGGGTTGCAAATATATTTCCATGTTTCCACCAAACAGTACGTCATAGTTTGTTTTAAATATCTGCTGCATTCTTAAATGTATGAAGGTAAGCATTAGAGTTCGACACCATGCTCGCTTCATCAATAATTAGAAGCTCTAGTTTTTTGTCAGGTGACAAGCATCACCTGATAACTTTGGCATTCCAGGTTGTTGTCATGTTCCTCAGGTAGCAATAATAGTAAATAAAGAGTAATTCTGTTAAAGTATGTGCATCTAATCCTGTTGGTGCAGTAACTACAGATGACAAATTTGAATCTGTAGTCCTCTGTTGATAACTGATGAGTGCTTCAATTAAGAAGGTTTTTCCAGTGCCAGCTTGATCACTTTTATATAGTTAAACTGTTTTAAATGAAGAAACATCATACTGTTTCTTTCCATGCAGGTATCCATGCTTTATTTTATCTTTAACTACATGTAAAACTTTTTTCGGTTCAGTAATCAGTTGGTGTACTAACTGTTCAAAGTGCTCAGTTTCTGTTCTTGAATGCTACATTGCATTCTCCACCTCATTCATAGCTATAGCTGCTTTATTTTGAATCATTTGCTCTCCGAGAGGATTTTGATGTGCTGAACTTTGACTACTCTGAAAAGTCTCCCTGGCTATCTCAATAGCATTTGTTTCCTCCTTTTCAATCTCATCTCTCAACATTTGAAGGTAGTTTGTAAATACTGAGCACTCAATGTGTCTTTCATTGTATTGAAAGCGTCTTCATAACAGTCATAGTGACCAAGCAATTCGGATTTTGTCGGCCATGGATCGAACAACTGCAAATGTGCCAAGTCGAAAAACTCTTGTTTTTCCAGTCTTTAGAAATTCAGCTTTCTTTGATTAATTAGATTTCCTTTCTTATGTCTCACCAAACAACCAATACATCCAAGGAATGCACATGTTCCTTCTTTTATGTTTCATTAGCATTACTTCTATATGTATAATTGTGAAGCATTTCATATAAGCACATTCTTTCAAGATGTGTACTTCTTCTTGGGTATTATGTATCTATCAATCAATCAATCAATTATATAATTTGTAAAGCGCACTACTCACCTGTGAGGGTCTCAAGGAGCTGGGGTGGGGAATGATGCTATTGCTCGAAAAGCCAGGTCTTGAGGAGTTTTCTGAAGGACAGCAGGTCTTGGGTCTGCTGTGGGTGGATGGGGAGGGTGTTCCAGGTCTTGGTGGCGAGGTGGGAGAATGATGTAACGCAGCGGTCGCTCTTTGTGAGCAGGGGACTGTGATGAGGGCGAGGTCGGCGGAGCGGAGCTGGCGGGTGGGGGTGTAGAAGCTGAGTTATCTGTTGAGGTACGTTGGTCTGGTGTTGTGGAGTGCCTTGTGTGCGTGGGTGAGGAGCTCGAAGGTTATCCTCTTGTTAGCATGTTAGTCTTCAGAATATCTGCACTCTCTGGTTCAAATTCAGCAACATATTGTATTTCTGGGAATTACTTTAATACTCTGTTATGACTGTTTGCAAGCCCTAGGCTTAGGGAATGAACTAGCCGAGCTTAACCTGTCCAAGCATTCATATGAACATATTTCTCTGTGGGAAAGCATTTTCAAACTAAAACTGTACAACCTCTTTGTAAGACTCTTCTTAGCAGAAATCTACAGCTACATCTTTTCCATCTCTGTCTTTTCTGGCTTTGTTATACAGGAAGTGACTTAGCGAGCGACAACAATAGAGTTGCCTGCAACACTTTGTAGATCCATATTCGAGTTCCACATCTTCAGAATGACAGGGTTGTAGTCATTGACGTACTTGGATGCCTTTGTTCTTCTTAGATTGTATGTATTTTTGGATAATTTCCGTGTAAGGGTGTGTCTGACTGCAGACAAAAAGCTGTTCACTCTTCCTTTTGCGATAACAGGTCATGAGAATCCAAAACAACATCTTGTGTAAAGATTTTCCTTTGCACGTGGTAGGAGGGATGGCTGCGGACAGCCCCGCCTCTGCGTAGCCACAAGTGACCGCCGCTCCCCCCCCCATAATGGAACGCGCAGTCTCCCGCATCTGAGCATCTGCATCTTTGAATAGAGGTCCCGACCGGCTGGCGTTTTGGCGTTCTGGCGTTTCAGTGTTTTCAGCGATGGCGGACATCCTGAGGCTGCTCACAGCGAGGCTCACTGCAAGAGTGACTGTAATGCAACGCAACTGCAGCTGGTGATCATGGCAGCAGGTGTTTGATCCATGCCGGCGAGAGGATAGCGGACGGAGAACTGCCAAGATGGCAGAGGTTGGCTGTTATCTACCAAAAAACAAACCAACTCGATTCCTGCTAATGTGAGCATGTTGGTGTCACGCTGCTGAGTTGAGGTTCTCTATAGCCTCTGTGGCAATTGGTGTTGGAGGGGAGATCTCGGCACTTGAGTCAGGAAATTGTCAATGGTGCAGAAAGGACGAAGCCGGTCCGCAGAGGTGAGCCTGCCACGCAATAATTATCGTAGCTGACTCAGTTACCAGAATAGGTTGAGGGGGTTGCCGGTATTTTTTACCTCAGGAGTCTGATGGTGTTAGAGTCAGGAGTTCACCACCCTCATGGTTTAGGTACAAAGCAAGACTGCTGTTTGATAATTGAGGCTTTGAATACCTTGTGAGCTGGATCCAACATACAAGGGTAAATGGGAAAACATTTAAAACATTAAAACAGGCGAATGCTATTGCAAAAGCTGATTCTGCGGCAGGGCTTAAAGCCGAAACTCGCTTAGCCCAGGCAAAAGAGGTTTCATCGGCGGCTAGAGCCGAGAATACTCCAAATCGACCTGGCCTTAATTCAAGTCTCGAGAGCTCCGAAGACGAGCTACTCGATTTTCATCAACTGGGGGGGGGTGGAATCCCGCTGCACAGAAGCTAATAGATGGCTCAACTAGCGTGGAGAAGGACCAGGCAGTTGAGTCTACAGCGGCTGTAAACAAGGACGTGATGAAAATTCCCAAAGACTTTCCGTTATTCTCTAAAAAAAGCGTTTCAGCCGGCTTCGGCCAAATCTACAGCAGACCCGCTGCAACCTATAGAGGGGGGGCAGTTGGTGCGCCAACTAGCCCTCTGCAGACTTTATTTGCATTTGCACGGACCCAGGCACTGGGCAGGCTCCCTCTGCAGCTACCTCGATATCACAAAAACCCAGTCAATCTCTGCACTGTCAGACTGTTTCATCAATGCCACTGACTCAGGTCCTGGCACCGGCTCAGTCACCTCCCGAAGACATCATAGTGCAGCTGCCTGAGGCTCAGGCACATTCCCAGACACAGCCCCAGACGCTTTGTAAGGCCGTTTTGGCTTTCTCAGGTCAGCTAGCTGGGAACCAGAAGTAAGATGGGAAGTTACAACTGGGCGAGTTTGAATGATCAACAGAAGGAGCTAACAGTCAATAGATTGATATAAAGATCATGCTGAATCTTATCTTGGAAGAAATAAGAGAAATGAAGAAGTCCCAAGAGAATGAGATAGCTTCCCTTCATCAGCGTCTTCGGAAAATCAAAGAGGCTGTGACTTGCTTTCCAGCTTGAATTCAAGAAGCTGAGTCAAGGATTGCCCTTTTGGAGGATCAAATTAACTTGATGCTCCTGAAAGTAAATGAGGCTGTGAAAGCTAAAATCGTTCTAGAGAATAAACTCGAGAAACTTAAATCATTCTTGACGATCGAACATACTCATTGTTGGAGTACCTGATCAGAAAGAGAGATCTCAAACTCTTCAATGGGTTGAGTCATTTATTAAGCAGAAGGTCTTGCCCAAGTTTGCTGATGACCTCATGATAACAAGGGCAAATTGAGTCCCCTCACATCCCCTAACCAATTCAAAGATCCCATGCACTATCTTAATTAACTTTGCTGATTATCGCATTAAAGAGAAGATTCTGGCTAAGACAGTACAGCAGAGACAATTCTCTATCAGTGAGTTCTCAAAATGTCAGATATTTTCTGATATGTCTGTAGTAGCCGCTCACAGGTGTAAAGAGATTGTGAAACTACTATATCTTTTTAAAGCTCAAGGGGCGCAGGCCTCAATAGCCCAGCAATCAAAGCTTTGAGTCCTTGTAAGAGGGAAATTCTGTATGTTCTCTACTATAGAGGAAGCCCAGGAGTTGCTGAAAGAGATCTCATCCTCAAAATGATAATGGGTTTAAGTTGACAGTAAGGGTCTCCAGGGTCAGGGGTAGGAGGGTCGCCTAGGGTGCAGTTCCAGGGTACCCCATAGCGAAGTAGGGGGGTAAGATGTGGTTGGCCGGGTCCTACACATCTCCTGTGGGGACTGCTGGGGGAAAAGGTGTTAAGGGGGGTTAATAGCAGTAAAAAGAACAGTGGCAATGGCGACAAAGAAGAGGAAAACAGGGTATTGAACTCGATTGATTATTGTTACTATCTAAATCATAGAAATGGTTAGAAAATGTCATATTATGTCAGTAAATGTGAATGACATGCTAAACAAACAAAAATATGGGGGGCTCATAAGATGGTTGGCCTTCTTTACGCCTCAAGTTCTCTTTCTCCAAGAAACTCACCTCAAAACAGATTCACATAAGCTCTTTATCCCTAGTGTTTTCTCGAATTATTTTTTTTTGCGTCAGCCGGGCTGGCAATGAGAGGAGTGGCTATCTGCTTTTTTAGAAGCATGTCTTGGGAGTTTGTCCAAATTTGAAGAGATCCTCAGGGAAGATGGCTATCGCTTATGGCGAAATTAAATGGAAGTATCTTGAATTTTGTTGATTACTTTGGCCAATTATTTATGACGCCTCAGCTTTGATGAAGGTTAATGAGCTGGTCAGGGGAGCCCCCAGTCAGATCACATTTGGGGTTGATTTCCATTGTATCCAAGACTTAAAAAAATATAATTCCAATAAGAATAAGAAACAACTGAAGCCAAAGACTAAAAAAACCTTGATGCCATAATTCACGACTATCAGTTGATTGATCTATGGCACAATGCCAATTTGGCTACAAGTATTTATACAAGTTACTCCTGTCAATTTCAGACAGCATCCCGTATTGATTTTTTCTTAACATTGGGGTTCTTGAATTTCATAGAGGCAGAAATTGGGGCTAATTAATTCTGAGACCACACCTTTATCAAGATTGATCTAGAAATCAAAAAGGGGAAGAGGCTGAGATCCAGGTGGCAGGTGGATCGTCTTCTTCTCCAAGATCACCAATAGGTAGAAGGCTTAAGGGAATGGATACTTGAGTATTTCAGGATCAATGAGGGGGCATCAGAACCATTCCCTGTATGGGGGGGTTCAAGACAGTTGTGCATAGGCAAATTATCGCTTTTCAGGCCGCACAGTCTAAAACACGACATATTAAAATAGCTGAACTCCAGCAGGCATTAGAAGGTGCCCTAAATCAGAGAAATGCCCCTCAACGGGGTCAACTTGGAAAGGCTAAAATGGCATTAAGGGAATATTTTTTATTAGAAGAAATTGAAAGCTCCCGAACCTTTCAGCAACAAGTATATGAAGAAAGCCAAATGTAAGTAAGTAAGTAAGCTTTATTTCGATATAAAAACATATCATAAAAGCAACACATTACATCGATTAAAAAACATATTTAACACAGGCAATGTAATGACCAACATAATCGACATTAAGCATTATAAAAAGCAGTCAAAGTAATTTTAAGAAGGGGCTAAAGAAGAGAAGGGCATACTACTGGATCAACAATTTTTTTGCAGTTCTTATACGCCAGGCCCAGCCTAAGAATTTTGCCATACAGCAGGCGAAAAAGGGACTTGCATCAGTGCGCAGTATACGCAGGGCTTCCAGATGAGATCTTGTTCCCAAGCTCCTGCATAGGGGTTTCAGCCACATCTTTCTGGGTGCTACGTAGGTGTTGCACTCGAACAACAAGTGCGCAACAGATTCAGCCCTCATATCACAAAAGGGACAAAATGGCACAGTTTGTAAGGGCGGTTTCCAGGTCGAGGTAAATTGGCCCAAAGGGAGTACACCCAACCTGAATTTGATGTACAATGATCTGTCGCCTGAGTTGTGAATTGAATCCAAATAGGGTTCCCTAAGAGGGAGCTCTTTAGATAGCAGAAACTGGGCAACAGATTTACAGTGGTTTGAGTTGCACATTCTTTCGTTATCCACCCAAGACCAGTATACCTTTTTTAGTAGTTGTTTTGAGGGAGCTGATTTATTGTCCCAAGCATCTCCTAAACCCAGTTTGTAAAGGAGGCACTTGACTTCCCTAAGCCAGGTGATCTTATAGCAGCCGGGAAGGGACAGAAGATCTTCCAGAGCATCTGCGTAGCTGCGGAGTTCAGGGAGACTCCATATTCTGGACCATAATAAAAGAGGGCGTAATTTTGCTTGGTCACATATTGGGCGGGAGCCCGCATCTAGCAAAATGGGGATTGTGGGAGTACTGTGGGGTAGCCTCATGAGGTCTTTATAAAAATTATTATCGAGGGAGGCCAAGGTATCAATTCTCTGAGAGCCCCACAGTTCTGCGCCGTAAAGTGCTGCGCTTACAACCCTTGCCCTATAAATATCTAGGACTGCCCCAATAGGTTTTAATGGCGAGGCACGCTGTTCTTTAAGCAGTGCTCCTGCTACCCTCTTGTGAGCAAGAAACACCTTCTGATGGTGTGCCTTCCAGCTCATAGAGTCGGAAAGTCGTATGCCCAGGTAATCGAATTCCTTTACTCTCTCCAATTGGACGGAATCTAGAACGGGGGGAACAACTGATTTCTTGGGGGGGTTGAGGACAAGAAACTTGGTCTTACCTATATTTATAGCCAGACCTTTGTCATCACAAAAGGTCTTGAAGCTAGATAGCAATTTTTGGATGCCCACTGGTGACTTAGAAATTAGAAGGGTGTCATCCGCGAATAGGAGCGTCTGGATTTTCTTCCCCGCCAGGGAGGGTGCGTCAGATGGATGTTGTAGGAGATTCTCCACCACTCCGTTAACATAAAGAGAAAACAGAGTGGGGGCAAGCACACAACCCTGGCGGACGCCCCTATTCACCGGGATGCGAGGTGTTTTTTCGCCCTGGGAACCCCATCTAATTTGGGCAAAATTGCTATCGTGAAATTTTATGAGTAAGGCCAACAAATAAGGTGGTAGGCCTAACCCATTGAGGACATTCCACAGTAATGCTCGTGGGACCAGGTCGAACGCTGTACGTAGGTCTATAAAGACCAAGTACAAACTACCCCCTCCCAGCACCACTACTTTCCAATAGAGCATAAGGAGGCGAAATGTCTGCTCAACGGTGCCAGTCCCCGTTCTAAAGCCTGCTTGAAGGTTGGACAGGATCTGGTTTTCCTCTGCCCACTGCAAAATCCTGGTCAGGACAACTTTACCCGCCACCTTTTGGGTTGAGTCCAGCAAGCTGATGGGGCGATAGTTTGCAGGATCGTCTCTGGAGCCTTTCTTAAAAATAGGGACCACTTCCGCACCCCTCCAAGAATCAGGGAAAGAGCCTCCCAACAGGACCTCATTTAGGAGGAAGTAATCAGTCTGCTCCACCACGCCGGATAGGACTTTAGCAAATCGCCCGGAATCCCGTCTGGGCCAGCAGCCTTGTTGGGTACAATGCCCTTAATTGCATTTTCTACCTCCTGTCTAGAGAATAGTCCATCACTACTTGTAAGATCAGCTGTGGGACAAGGTAAGGGAGCCAGGATATGGTGGCAAGCCCCCAGTGGAACAGAGTACAACTTGGAAAAATGTTCCAACCATACAGCACCGGGGATATTGCAGGTTAGCTGTTGATCGATAGGCTTGTCCCTGGCTCGTAACAGATCCCAAAACTCCTTGGCATTTTTCCTTGTACTGCTTCTGCTAAGTCCCGCCAGAAATTTAGATCGTAAGCCTCTTTCGCTTCTGCCACAACTTTTTTATAAATCTTCCTTGCAGCTCTTATTCTGACTGGCTCTTGATTTTTTACTGCAGAAATAAGAGCCCCCTTCGCTGCTCGACATTTGGGGGAGTACCACTTGCCTCTGGCCCTGGAAACACCTTTCAGACCCACCTTAGTACTGGATTTTGAGATAATAAACAGGTCACTCAAAGCCTCTATGGTCTCTGTAAACAGTGATAAGGTCGTTTTACTAGTGGGGCTTAATGTATCAAGCCTGGAATCCGCTTCTAACAAAATGGACCCAGCTTGTGCCATCCTTGCTTCATCCGCTGAGACTCTTGCCCACTTCAGGCGCCTACCACAGTTTGACGGAGCGATTTCACGTGAAGTTTTCCACTTATGGTCTGAAGAGACATGGGTCCCATCTTGCCAAGGAAAAGTAATGGATAGGGAGAGTGGGTTATGATCACTGTCACAAGTCACAATGACCTCCATGTCTTGGTGGAAAGACCAAAGATTATAATTAAACATGACGAAATCGATTCTGGAAGTTCGCCCCGTCCTATTATATGTATGGGCTCCCATAGGGTCCGATTTAGAATGGCCGTTGACTGGTCTCAAGTTATGTTCAAGGCAGAGGGCGTTAATGTCTATTGCGCTTTGTGTCCATTTGGGGATTGGGTCGAGGGTTAGAATGGGGATACCTCTCCTTGAGTCCTCTTCAAAGGTATCCAAAATGTCTTCCCTGGACAATGGCTCAAAGCAGCAGTTAAAATCGCCAGCAAGAAGGACATAGGAGTCAATGTTACAGGAAGCTAGATCACTGCTTAAGCCTGTTGAGGTTAGACGAGATGCCCCACCGCTAGAGCCCCTCAAATAAATGTTAAAGACTTCTAGGTTCCTCCCTCCTTTACGATGTAATGTTATCCATTGAAGATCCGGGGATTTAGTGGACCTTTGGGTAACACTTAACCCTAAAGCGATGCTGATCCAAATCAAAAGACCGCCGGACGGGCGACCTTTGGAGCCGACTTGTTGAACGGCTGGGACAAAGTAGGTCGAAAACCCCACTCTGTGTCTTGGTTCTTGGCACCAGGTTTCCTGTAGGAGGCAGATGCTGTAGGGTTCTAGGAAGGCAATCCATTCAGGGCTATCAAAATTGCGGGCAAGCCCAGCCACATTCCAGCTTAGGATCTTTATCAACGGTGCACCCGAAATGGGATGTAAAGGGGGCAAAGTAGTTGGTAGAGAATTAGATGCAGCCCCTCTAGGGATCCCTACACAGGGATCAGTATGCTGGAGTATAGGAACCGTGGTTGTGTCAATCAGGTTTATCTCTATTGTGTCCCTTCGGATTAGTGATCGGGGAGTCGTACTGGGTGGGACTGGCCGGACTTCCAAACCATGGGGATCAGAAGTGTAGGGAGCCATCAGCCCTTCCTCGGTAGCTAGACTATTTGCAAAACCTACTGGGCCCAGTAGGGGATCAGAGGGTACATATTCAGTTAGCCCTGGCGTATACAGAGATGGAGGTTTTCCTAGATGGTGTTGGGTATGCTGGCTAGAAAGTCAATGCACCTCTTCTAGGCCACCATATCTATTTGAGGTGGGAAAGCCATTCCAATGTGGAGGAATTTGGTTGTGGGTTTTAGAGTGGTTCTTCCATGGTTGGTGCTGCACTAAGGACCAATCGTCCGCCGGGGTATGTTGGAAGCGTGGTGGATAGAAAAAAGACAGAGGCCTGGGTATGACCGGGGACCCTTCAGAACCAGGCCAGGAACAGATGAATTGTGCCGTATGTGGATCCTCGAAAGTCACCACTATACAGTCCCCAGGACTGGATTTCTTTGATGGGCCCACCCAGCGAGTTCTTCGGACCATCAGGACTCTGCTTCTCCGGCCGTTAGGGATAGGTCTGTTTACATTTAACCAATACATTATCTTATTTTTCAGCGACCAATGGTTCTCGTGTTGGCCTACGCCGATCTGTGGAACACCCGTTAATACCACCACATAGTCTTTGGCTTCTGGGCGAAGGTCAATGTACCCCCCTCTGAAGTTGTCCTTTATGGGGGGATCCTGTACGTCACTCGGAATAGGTTTGGGGTGCGCGCCAGGTTTAGGCTTTCCTGATTGGGGGTTAGGTGCCCGTTGGGGAGCCTTGGGTTTGGTGGCAAGGGGAATTTGGTCCACGGCCACACTCCTCGGCTTAGGGATCGGCCGTATAGTGGCTGGGACTGAGGGCGGGACATCCTGGGCTTGGGTGGTAGGGATTACTGGAGTTGGGTCTGGTGCAGGATGACCCTGGTTTTCAAGAGTTCTCAAGCCGAGAGTGGCCAGGGCAATAATGCTCTTTTCCATCTCGAGCAGATTGTTTTCTATTCTTGAGAGTCTGAGGTCGAGAGGGGAAAGAAGTTTCTTTAAAGTTTCCCAGACCAGATCTATAAATTCCCTTTCATTATTACCCAACCCCTCGGTCTGTAAGCCCTCAACCTTTTGAGTGGTGGTAAGGGAAGTAGCATCTAATTCCGCAGTACCTCCCTCACTTGGGGGCTGAGACCCTGTGATTTTCTCTAGATGTGCGATAGGTGTCATTGCTCTTGTTGAGGATAGGTGTTGCGGGATCGCGATTTTCGCTTTTTTACGGGAATAGGCAGAACCTGTTCGGCGCTTTCTTTTAGGCAGTTTGCCACTAATGGTAGTCAAGGATACCTGAGGAATAGGGATTGGATTCTGAACGCAGGAAGCAACCGATAGGTTGGCTTCATCTGCGTTAGAGTGATGCTCTAGCGATGGGGAGGGGATGGAGCAGATCGAAGTCCGATGGACATCAGCCTGTGTAACAACGCATTGGGGAATGGTGGGGCGCTCCGGAGTAACCGAAGTAGCTATGTGGCCTAGGGAAGATTTTTTTGAAAGCGCTATCACTTGTGACAGTCTTCTAGCGGCTACCAGTTCTAAGGAAACCCGGGTTTGAAGTTTGGATATTTCGTTGTCAATGGCTATATTAGTGCGGGTAATAAAGTCATCCATGAGGCCACTGATTTGCGGGCCAACCTTGGAGGCCTTACTCCGTGTTACCCTGGTACTCATGACTTTATGGGACAAGGGGTATTCACCTATGGGACAGACAGAGAGTAAGCAATTATAAGAGCTGTATTGCCGGTATAAGCCTAAGAGGAGAAGCTTAACAAGAGGCGAAAGAGGGTGGGCCAGTCCAGTCCGCTCAGTCCTCGAACGGCCTCAAACGGCCCGCTCTTAGCCCGGTCTTCGCCCCGAGCTGCGTCCCGCGCTGCGGGAGACTAGTGGAGTGATATAGGTAACTGTGCTGGGCAGGGGGCGGGCCAGCGGGGAGAGCGGACCGGATGCTGTCTCCGTGGTCTCGCAGGGACTCCTGGTTACTGGAGTCCCCGCACACTCGCAGCCCCGCCGAGCCTCACGCCCTTACCTCTGCCTTTCCTGCTCCTCTTGCCGGTAGATGGTAATCAGCGTCCTCCCTTGCGACGCGGCACCCGCGAAACGGGTGCGGCGAGGAGTTGGTTCCTGGAACTAGCCTCTGTGGTCAGTAAGTCTAACAGCAGCGCCTCTGCTCAGCGCAAAGATTGCCCCAACAGGTGATTGTGATTGACGCCTTTAATGACACAGGGAAGGCGGGGGGGGCGGGCCAGCGGGGAGAGCGGACCGGATGCTGTCTCCGTGGTCTCGCAGGGACTCCTGGTTACTGGAGTCCCCGCACACTCGCAGCCCCGCCGAGCCTCACGCCCTTACCTCTGCCTTTCCTGCTCCTCTTGCCGGTAGATGGTAATCAGCATCCTCCCTTGCGACGCGGCACCCGCGAAGCGGGTGCGGCGAGGAGTTGGTTCCTGGAACTAGCCTCTGTGGTCAGTAAGTCTAACAGCAGCGCCTCTGCTCAGCGCAAAGATTGCCCCAACAGGTGATGGTGATTGACACCGTTAATGACACAGGGAAGGCGGGGGGGCGGGCCAGCGGGGAGAGCGGACCGGATGCTGTCTCCGTGGTCTCGCAGGGACTCCTGGTTACTGGAGTCCCCGCACACTCGCAGCCCCGCCGAGCCTCACGCCCTTACCTCTGCCTTTCCTGCTCCTCTTGCTGGTAGATGGTAATCAGCGTCCTCCCTTGCGACGCGGCACCCGCGAAGCGGGTGCGGCGAGGAGTTGGTTCCTGGAACTAGCCTCTGTGGTCAGTAAGTCTAACAGTAGCGCCTCTGCTCAGCGCAAAGATTGCCCCAACAGGTGATGGTGATTGACGCCTTTAATGACACAGGGAAGGCGGGGGGGCGGGCCAGCGGGGAGAGCGGACCGGATGCTGTCTCCGTGGTCTCGCAGGGACTCCTGGTTACTGGAGTCCCCGCACACTCGCAGCCCCGCCGAGCCTCACGCTCTTACCTCTGCCTTTCCTGCTCCTCTTGCCGGTAGATGGTAATCAGCGTCCTCCCTTGCGACGCGGCACCCGCGAAGCGGGTGCGGCGAGGAGTTGGTTCCTGGAACTAGCCTCTGTGGTCAGTAAGTCTAACAGCAGCGCCTCTGCTCAGCGCAAAGATTGCCCCAACAGGTGATGGTGATTGACGCCTTTAATGACACAGGGAAGGCGGGGGGCGGGCCAGCGGGGAGAGCGGACCGGATGCTGTCTCCGTGGTCTCGCAGGGACTCCTGGTTACTGTAGTCCCCGCACACTCGCAGCTCCGCCGAGCCTCACGCCCTTACCTCTGCCTTTCCTGCTCCTCTTGCCGGTAGATGGTAATCAGCGTCCTCCCTTGCGACGCGGCACCCGCGAAGCGGGTGCGGCGAGGAGTTGGTTCCTGGAACTAGCCTCTGTGGTCAGTAAGTCTAACAGCAGCGCCTCTGCTCAGCGCAAAGATTGCCCCAACAGGTGATGGTGATTGACGCCTTTAATGACACAGGGAAGGCGGGGGGCGGGCCAGCGGGGAGAGCGGACCGGATGCTGTCTCTGTGGTCTCGCAGGGACTCCTGGTTACTGGAGTCCCCGCACACTCGCAGCCCCGCCGAGCCTCACGCCCTTACCTCTGCCTTTCCTGCTCCTCTTGCTGGTAGATGGTAATCAGCGTCCTCCCTTGCGACGCGGCACCCGCGAAGAGGGTGCGGCGAGGAGTTGGTTCCTGGAACTAGCCTCTGTGGTCAGTAAGTCTAACAGCAGCGCCTCTGCTCAGCGCAAAGATGGCCCCAACAGGTGATGGTGATTGACGCCTTTAATGACACAGGGAAGGCGGGGGGGCGGGCCAGCGGGGAGAGCGGACCGGATGCTGTCTCCGTGGTCTCGCAGGGACTCCTGGTTACTGGAGTCCCCGCACACTCGCAGCCCCGCCGAGCCTCACGCCCTTACCTCTGCCTTTCCTGCTCCTCTTGCCGGTAGATGGTAATCAGCGTCCTCCCTTGCGACGCGGCACCCGCGAAGCGGGTGCGGCGAGGAGTTGGGTCCTGGAACTAGCCTCTGTGGTCAGTAAGTCTAACAGCAGCGCCTCTGCTCAGCGCAAAGATTGCCAAATGGTTGTCAAATTGTTAGCCAGGTATACTAAGACCAGACAGGAAGCTGCCTTAATTACAGAGGTCGTAGACCCCAAGACGGAGCTGGAGTGACGAGTAGGGATGGGATTGCTCAAGTTTTCATGGAGCATTATCAACTGCTTTATGCTACCGAATATGCGGTCCGGCAAGATTCTATACAGAATTACTTTGAGGGCATAGATCTCCTGAGGTTGTCTAACTTCCTAGTGGAACAGATCCAACTTGACATAACAGGCACTGAAATTCTGGCAGCCCTGAATTCAATCGCCGGAGCGAAAGCCTGCGGAAATGATGGGCTGCCTATAGAATTTTATAAAGTATTTGCAAAGGAGTTGACCCCCTTCTTGACAAAGCTTCTCAATTATGTAAAGACTGGTGGTGTAGTCCTCCCAGTTTTTAAAGAAGATATTATTTTCAGCTTTGTGAAAAAGGGCAAGAATCCTAAGGATGTTAATTCCTATAGACCAATCAGGCTTCTAAATGCTGATTACAAAATTCTAATGAATATCTGGGCTGTGTGTTTTACTCCCTTAGGACAGGAAGTGATCCACAGAGACCAGTCTGGGTTCATAGCCGGGAGGTCGATGTCCTCGAATACAGGGTTTTTAATACAGGCTCTCGACTTTTGTAATAATAATTGTACCCTGGCATGTATTATGATGGTAGACGCCAAAAAGGAGTTTGACCTGGTTAATTGGAATGCCCTTTTCTATGGCCTCAGTAAGTTTGGGGTCCCCCTCCAGTTTTCCAAAATGCTCTGAAATGTCTGTCAGGGGGCTCAGGCACAGCTGGTGATAAAAGCAAACCGAGTAACCTTGGGACGAGATAAGGGTGCCCGCTTTCCCCTCTATTATTTACTTTTTTTATCGACCCCCTGGCTATTAAAATCTGCGATAATGTAGCAATTGGAGCTCCGATTTCAGGTATGTCAAAACTAAAGCTGTCCGCAGATGACATTATTTTATATCTCAGTCAGAGAGCCAGAATTTAGACCTCGTCCTAACAGAATTTAGCCAATTGGAATTGATTGGAGTCTATAAAATAAACCAAAATAAAACTGAAATTCTAATTTTAAATTCTGATAGCGATTTCTTCCTGTAAAGCCCTTAAGCCGGACCCAATACACTACTTGGGGATTTATGTCTGTAACCAACATAAGCAGCTATATAAATTGAAGTATGTAGTCATGCAGGGTTAAATTAAAAAATTGTTGGACAACTGGTCGCTTCTACCAGTAACTTTGATAGGCTGTGTAGCCCTTATCAAAATGTCCATTCTCCCTCTACTTGTTTTTCTTTTTATAAATATACCCATTAAAATCAATATTAGTTATTTCAAAGAGCTGAAAAAATGTTTAGGCAGTTTGTCTCGAGTAACAAGAAACCCAGGGTTAAACTCTCAGCGCTATAAATGGATATTAATCAAGGTGGGTTAGCACTACCACAAATTCGTACGTATTACAAAGCAGCTATTTTAAATTTAACAATTCGTTTGCTGCCATCAAATGGTTTATAGACAACTTTTTTTTTTAATGTATGACATTACAACGCAAACATTTACAACGCATGCCTTTACAACGCAGTTTTTACATCGCAAGATGCATTACAACGCAAGATTTTACATCGCATGCCATCACAAAGCATTTTTAGAAACTACATTTACAACGCATTCCATTATAACACATACCATTACAGAGCATACCATTACAATGCATATTACTTTTAGGCCAACAGCAGGGTAAGTGTTGGATCGTGTAGGGATAAAAATTACTATTCGCACTCCAGTGAGTGCAACAGTAGGGTAAATGTAGGGTAGTGTTGTAGAACCAAGAAAAGACCACCTCAAGGAGGAGTGGGGGCTTGGCGGTGCAGGAATCACCCTCCTTATATAACAAAGTAGACCTGGAAACCTTCGTCTGCAGAGAAAACCACAGTTTATTACAATAGCCCGGGCTATGGAACAGAGTCCCAAGCTAGTCAGAGACAAAACCCAGGAGGCTGCTGCTTTACTCCACAGCGAACAAGCCTCATATACATTTTTACTCCACTCTTTTGGCATTCAATCCATTGTTCAATCAGGGCGGTATTTGTAGTTGATGACCTGATCAAGGCGGTGTTTGTAGTTGATTGGTGTTTGTAGCTCGGCATTCAGACCATAGTTCAACCAGCTTAATTAATACTCGGCATTCAGACCATTGTTCAATCAGCTTGATCAAGGCTCGGTCAGTCAGACCATTGTTCAATCAGCTTGATCAAGGCTCGGTCAGTCAGACCATTGTCCAGACGACCTGATCACGGCATCAAGGATGTTTACCAAGCAGGGAGCAGAAGATGAAAAACAAGCTTGTTTACACAGGTCCACATGGTCCACATGCAAGGTACCCCACTCAACCCCCATCGCGAGGAACTCTAGAAATTGGTCCAGACTTCCAGTAGAGCATTGGTCCAACAGACTTATGATCTCCAGACCCCTTTTTAACGGGGATCCTTGTGTAGCCAATCAGGAATACGAAGAGTGGCTCCTGAACTCTCTTGAGGCCACACTCCCCTTCGCAAAACTATTATGAAGCGCCCACGAAAAACTGCCCCCTGGTATTCTGGGGAACTCAGGGAAAGAAAACGGCACTGTAGGAAATTGGAAAGAAGGTGGCGCTTGGACTAGTCCCCTGATGATAAAATCTTATATAGAGGCGATTAGAGCCTACAAATTTGAGATAAAAACTGCTCAATCGACCTAATTCTCAAAACAAATAATGCAGGCAAAATCCAAACCTAAAGAAATCTTTCAGATAGTAAAGAGCCTCACTAAACGTCCCCCTTCCTCCATGCCCACGTGTAAAACAATTGCTCATTGTAATGATCTGGCCGAATTCTTTCATCAAAAAGTATACCAAATGTACACTTCCTTTCCTGCCACGGATCTAGATCCCTGTGCTCAGGTACGGTCAAGGTCGGCGGAAGCTTCCCCTAAGGTCCCTGCAATTTTAGATCATTTCCCACTGCTAGATGTGGAATCCCTGGAATCTGTAGCTCGTCAAGTAAAGTCAGACTCACCATGTGATCCAGCTCCACCTGATATACTGGTTTCAGTAATCCATGTTGTTCCCCCCACTATTATGAACCTTCTTAATGCCTCCATTACCTCTGGCACAATCCCAGCCCCTTGGAAGCGGGCCATGGTGCGTGCGCTCTTGAAGAAAGCGAATCTGGATCCTGGTGACTTTAACAGCTACCGCCCCATTTCCTTGCTCCCCTGGGTGAGCAAAATCCTTGAAAAGCATATCAACAGACATCTGATGGATTTCCTCGAGAATAATCAGTTGCTTGATGCCACCCAGACGGGTTTTCAACCTAGACATGGGACAGAGACTACCTTACTGGCAGTCACCGAGGAAACCAGAAGGATTTTGGATCAAGGGGGATCAGTGGCAGTGGTCCTCCTTGATCTGAGCGCAGCATTCGAAGCGGTTAGTCATGATATGCTGCTGCACCGCCTCTCTGATGTGAGAATATCAGGTAGAGCAATACTCTGGCTTCTGAACAATTCCTGAACAATAGGACTTTTCAGATTTTTGAGGGAGATACTGTCTCCTCTAGTAAACCGCTAAGCTGTGGGGTACCGCAGGGCTCATCTCTGAACCCTGTGTTATTTAACGTCTACATGAGACCACTGGCTGAGGTGGTCCGTCCGTTCGGTATTAAGATCATCTCATATGCGGACGACACTCAGCTAGTGGTCTCCCTTGCGCAGGAGGACGGCCAATCAGCACAAATGGGTTTATTGAAATGTTTGGAGGCAGTAAAAAGCTGGATGAGGACATCTTCCCTTAAGCTTGACGGGGATAAAACTGAGCTGATGCTCCTGAGTCCCGTTGCTGTAACGAACATCGACTCCTTATGGCCCTCAAGCCTAGGCACCCCACCTGTACCTAAGGATAACATGAAAAGCCTGGGTGTATGGCTGGATAAAGCCTTGACCTTCAACACCCAGGCTACTAAGCTTTATGCAATTTGTTTTGGCCTCCTTAGGATGCTGAAAAAAGTTCTCCCACTTTTACCCATGGAAGCCAAACAAATAGCCGTTCAAGGCCTGATCCAGTCTCGACTGGATTTTAGCAACGCCCTGTATCTAGGCGCCCCCGATTACACATTGCACAAGCTGCAGATTATCCAAAACTGCGCGGCTCGTACACTGCTTCAGCTGCCACGCAGATTGTCAGCTAAACCTGGGCTGAGGAGCCTACACTGGCTGCCGGTGTGGCAAAGAATCTCCTTTAAGGCAATGTGTATATCCCCTCAAGCCTTCCGGCAAAAGGCCCCAGTAATTAGCCTTGAGCTAATTACACAGTACCACCCCAGAAAACACCTTCGCTCTAGTCAGGCCTTTTTGGCCACAGTTCCCAGAATTAAGAGAGCTAGAGCTGGCGGCAGGATTTTTTCTTACAACGCCGCTAGACTGTGGAACTCGCTTCCCCTTCAGCTTAGGGCCAATCCTAACCTGCTCTCTTTTCACAAGCAATTAAAGTCTTTTCTTTTCAACTCTCACAATTAGTTCTCCAAGTTAACCGTCGTTGACAAGTGGTGCCTCTCTTTTGTAGCGCTTGGACGCCCCAGGGCAGCAATCGCGCTATATAAGTCTACTTTTCATTTCATTTTCATTTCATTTCAGGGTGTAGGTATCTCATGGCTCTCTGTTGATGAATTGGTTAACTGCAAAGAACAGGGGGCTTGGGTATGTGATAGTTTTTTAGCGTCAGCAGAAATTGAGGCTGGAGGCAGGGTTTTGTCACGAGATGGCAATAAATGGAGGAATGTAAGGAAATTAGTAGGACCTAGTAAAAACTTATTTTCTTCAGACCCTTCTTTTGCCATTGAGTGGCAAAACATGTTCTTAGGAAATGTCTATCTGCATTAGGTTGCCAATCTCTTGTTGAAGCATTATCCTTACGTTGGTGTCACGTGTACTGACCGTGTAACTTTTAAGGGCCTGTATTCACATAGCACAACACATAGGCAAGCACTGGATACACAGGCAGCATGAGATGTTGACTGCTGTTTCTAAGGCAAAAAAATGAGGATCCCCCATCCCCATCTAGAAAGGAGGCCCAAATCCAGCCCATGAGGGACCAGTCGTCTTGTTGTTGATGAATCTCAGAGGAAAGTTTATGCAGACGTTGGATAGCTTGATAGACTGATGGAGCGTTATCAGGTATGTAAATGCAGCAGATGGGGCCGATAAGTTAACATAGACCACCACGGTCAACAAGGATGATGTCAAGTACCATTCCATGTTGTAGTGTCATCAGGAGGTTTGCCTGAAGCTCTGCGGTGATGTTGCCCAATGCCCCTGCTGTTTCATTAATGGTTGCCTCCACCACTGGGGTAAGGTGTCGTATGTTGCGGCCGTTGACCATAGGACCCAAGAAAAGTATGAAACCTTTGAAGAAGTCCCCCACCGCCTGTCCTGCAGTGTCATCAGCCTCAATTACTCCCCTAGGCATACGATGCTGGAGGTGGGGATTGGTCAAGTGATGTGTCCCAACAGCAGTAAAGGTAGGGGGAAGAAGAAAGGCCAAATAACAGACACCTGACCAATTTCCTGGAAGCCAGATATAAGCAGACTGTCCACAAACAAAATAGGTATTTGGAGAAGCGATTAGGAGTGGTGGTGAGGTAATATTCAGTGTACTGACTATTGCACAGTCACTGACTCCTACCTCCCAGGTCCCCAGTCCTTTTATGCATACTTGGCCATGCGTGTTGATCACATTGAAAGCCTGCAATTTGGTGGGAACTTTGCGTCTGGACCGAAAGCGGGAGAAGATTATTCTACTTGAGATGTTGAACACAACCATCTCATTGCGTTCAGCACAAGAGATGTTCAAGATGTCAGATTTCGTAGTAGGGCAGAAAGGATTACTGACATTGGATGTTCTATTTCGGGTGAAAGTGTCATAAAAATCGCCAATGAAGGAGCTTGTTCCATTGATCGTACATGCATCAGTGATGAGCATCTTCCAAGCCAGACAAAACCCAAAAAACAGAAAATGGATAGACAAAATAGGGGACAGTATGTGTCATAGAGTGTGGCATGAGCCAACATACCCAACAGTTTGAGGTATTAATCACAAGCTGATGCTGGTGCAATAATTGTACAAAAGTATTGTTCATGAATTCCAGGCGTCATGGTAGTTCAAGGTGGCGTGGAGATGTTCTGCAGGTGTCGGTGTCGTAGCCAGAGGAGCTGGGGGAGTGGTCAGTAACACAAACCATCCCACAACCAGCAGAATGAGGAGAGCAAAAAGTATAACTACAGTGGAAAGGAAGCATTTATTGTTCAGAAGTTTGACATATTTCTTGTGCGCTTCAGACCCTCGGACCGCTGCCATTGTGCTCAGCCTGTTGTCTCAAGTGGCTATCTGTGATTGGTGGTTGCTTCACTGGATGTGGATACCAAGAGTCCTACGGACTTCCCATTGGTCCAGCATACCAGCACCAGTCTCAGCCGGAGATATCACAGCCCTACAGCCTATTAGACACCAGACAGAGTCAACGGCCAGCCCCTTTTCTTGGTCTCAAGTTGTAGCGAGTGGAAGAAGGTATGGAGTGGTCTGGAAAGAGAGCTTCTTGTTCCTTCCTCTGGTCCTGCAGAGGAGGGATGAATGGACCCCTAAGATTCGATCAGTTTCGGCTTCCGTAGTGGTGTAATGAAGCTGAGCATCACTGAAAGGGACAAAGGTCGGTACTACTTCTGTGTCACAATCAAGCAGTCCTTCTTTCACCCACTGGTCGTACGGGAGGGGGAGAGGCACCCTTTTACAATGGGTAGCATGTATTCAGTTCTTTCTCCCTTCGACTTTTACAGCAGTGCGGGTGACCAGAAGAACCAGTTGGGGGTGCAACCAGCGGGGCTCCAGACACTTGCAGGGACATGCATCAAAGCTTTTTGCGATCGCAAACGGTGCGAATCACAAAAATCGGCCATTTGCGATCGCAAAATAGCTTTTGGGATGCATCAAGGGTGAAGGCCCTCGCAATTTGAGAATTCGCAAATATTCGCGAGTTCTCAAATCGCGATTGCATTTAAGGAATCGCATTTTGCGATTCCTTAAATGCAATGCATGAAAGTTTTAAAAATAGCAATTTCTCAATTAGGGGGAGCAAATTACCATGAAGTTGAACCGCATGGTAATGTGCGAAAACTTTGAAAAATGCACTTATGTGCATTTTTCAAAGTTTCATGTTGTGCACACACATGCCCTTAGGGCATGTGTTTGCACAACATATGTGCACAGATTAATTTCAAGGGTGCAACAGGATGTCCTTTGGACACCCCTGCACCCTTGAAATCGCATTCTCAATTTGCGATTCGCTAATTGCGAAACGCAAATTGAGAATGTCTTCCCATTCATTCCTACGGGCCTCTAAGCCCATAGGAATGAATGGGGAGGCATTCCTTAATTGCGACTCGCAATTAAGGAATGTTTAGAAATCGCAAATTTCTCAGCGATTTCTTCATGCATAGGCTTTTGCGATTTCTTAATTGCGATTCCTTAAAAATCGCAATTAAGAAATCGCAAAAGCCAACAATGATACATGTGCCTTTGGTACGCTGAAAATTTCGGATCACCACACAGTCACCTGGTTGAATGGTGTGACCTGGGCCTTCGCTCTTGTCGGGGATAGCAGTGTGTACCTGATGATAAAGAGCACGAAAAGAATCGGTTAACTGGTACAGGTAGTCAGTCAATACTGGGAACTCAACATCAGACAATTTCTTTGGCCTTGGTACGCCCCATACATTAGCTGGTCTACCGAATACCAATTGGTAGGGAGATAATCCTATCCTTGAGTAGGCAGTCCTCCTTACAGACAAGAGAGCAAGGGGTAGGGCATCTACCTAGGTAATGCCTGTTTCCACCACTAGTTTGACCAATTTTAATTTAAGTACCCCATTGTATTTCTCCACCAATCGGCTGACTGGGGATGATTAGCAGCATGAAACTTTTGTCTGACACCAAGCCCGGAACACACAAACTGAACCACATTGGCTGTAAAACGTTGACCATTGTCACTCCAAATCAAACGGGGCAACCCAAATCGGGGAAAGTATTCTTTCAACAAAACTTTTGCCATTGTAATAGCTGTGCAATCCTTGGTGGGGTAGGCCTCCACCCATCTGCTGAAGGCACAGACCTCTACAAGGACATATTTCAAATTCGCACACCTGTCCATGTGGATATAATCCATCTGGATGGCCTCAAAAGGAAACGTTGGTGGGGATAAGCCACCAGCGGGGGTAACTGTACCTTTTCCTGGATTGTGCATAAGGCAGATCATACATGGCTTAACCACTGCGTCAGCATATAGGGGTATTTTTTCATTATACCATGTTGGCTCTAGTAACTTCCATATTCCCTTTGCACTGATATGGGCATGGCCATGGGCCATAGTGACAACTTGGGGGACATGACTGTCTGGTAACATTCATTGCCTCCCTTCGGATATGCGCATCCAACATCCCTCTATCTCTTTCTCTGCCAGATGTTCCTCCCATGTGTGCAGTTCAACGGGGGAGGCATGGAGGTAATAAGGGACACTCTGTCAGCGGTAAGTTGTCTTCCCTCCATCGAGAGAAGGTGGCCGAGGTAGGTCCCTTGCTCTCGATAAAATTGCAATTTGTTCAAGGAAACCTTATGATTGTGGGAGGTAAGGTGGTGAAGCAAACGTACTGTTGCTTGTTCACAAAGTGGAGCAGACGTGACTGCAATTAAGAGGTCATCTACATATTGCAACAGAGTGGCTCCTGCTGGGAGCGTCAGGGAGTCCAACTGATTCTTGAGAGCCTGACTATAGATGCTGGGGCTTTCAGTAAAACCTTGGAGGGCGCGGCAGAACCAGAAACTCCGCCCTCCAAGGGAGAAACCAAAGAGATGTCTACTGTCCGGATGTATAGGAATGCTGAAAAACGCAATCTTTAGGTCAATAACAGAAAAATGAGTGGCGGTCACTGGGACCATGGTCAAGAGGGCTGTGATATCAGAGACAACGGGATACTGTGAGACCGTAATTTTGTTGAGAGCCCGCAGATCGATGACAAACCAATACATTTTGGGGGAGAGGGATCAATACATTTTTGAAGAACTGGAATAATTGCGCTTTTAAACCCATTACCACGTGTCTCCTCAACTACTCCTGTCTTCATGAGATCTGATATTATAGATACTAGGGCAGCCTCACCTTCCTGGGTAAGGCAATACTGGAGAAGCCGGGGCAGTTGGGCACCTTGCTGGATATGGACAGTATGCGGAGCAATGTCGAAAAGTCCTACATCAGTGTCAGAAGTGGCCCAAAGTGATGAGGGTAAGGCCTGCAGAATGGTAGGGAGGGTCCAGAGAGGAACATAGTGGCGGAGGAATCTGGTGATATGGTAAGGGACATGCCATCAAGACTACAAGAAATGGTAGCATGTTAAGCCTTTAACCAATCCATACCCAACAAATTTTCACTACATTCAGTCGTGAGAATCAAAGGAGCATCCATATGAGCTGGACCGAGATCCAGCGGGAGAGGCTTAGAGACGGGGTTGGTGACAGGGACCCGAGAAAAACCCATGGAGACATTGAGAGAGCCAGAAAGGGGTGCCTCCTGTATCAAGGTGTGTGCAACAGAGGATCTAGTAACCCCGGTGTCTAGGAGAAACTTCTTTTTATACCCTGCAACTGACATCCGGACATAAGGACCTCGCTGATCCACAGGAATCGGCACTCTTACATTACCCCTTTCCTGGCTCTCCTATGGCTGGTAGAAACCTGTCTCATCGGTCTCATTATAATCATCGTTAAAGTATGTCCTAGTGGCCTCATACCCTTTGTCAAATCTGTTAACTGTACCCTGGGGCGGGCCCATACGGGGTCGAACATTAGGATCTGATGCACACCTCTGCCTAGGAGGTCCCATATTTCCTTCCTTTTGAATTGGGGGCCTAGTTTTTCCAGGCTGAATATTCTGGGCTAATACCGGGCATTCACTAACCCAGTGGCCATAAGCCTTACAGTAGGCACACTGGTCTTTATCAATAGGACCTGCCAAACTGATGCACTTCTGTAAAGGAGACTGAAGGGGGCGCTGGGGCAGCCTCTGGAACTGGTCCGAAGGTGGACCTTGGCCTCTAGCATTTTGTCCCCGGGGTGGATAAGCTTGTTGTAACAAAGCTTTCATTTTAAGGTCCTTGTTCTTCCTAACCTCTTTGTCTTTATCTTCATTCTCTCTATTCTCATGATATTGGGCCATGGCAAGGATGCCTGCCATAGTCTGAGCTGAACACGTACTCTCAACCTTCTTAAGGCAAGCCGAGAGATCCGTTAATAAATTAGATACAAATTTATCAATAAACACTGGGCCCGAGCAAGGGGATCTAGCGTCCAATCCACTGTGACTTTTGTACTCAGTTTCGAAGCGGGTGAAAAAATCAGCAACAGATTCATCCTTACGTTGTTTACATGCATTTATCTTATCCCAATTAACAGCTATTTCGGGCGAAAGGGTCTTCATGAGTTGCAACATATGGCCTGGGAGAGCCAGAATAGCCGGATCAGGCTTAGTCCCCCCTCTCTGTCATTCTCCATCCTCACAAAGCCGGTCCAGTCACCATGCAAAGCGGCATTATGGTTGGCAGGGCGTATTTTGTCCCATATGTCGAGTAGTACTACTGACCCGAATAATAAGTCAATATCCTCCGAGGTAAGGAAACCAGAGGAAACAATCTGACCTAATTCCTGATAGTAAAGAGCCGGATTCTTACGGGGGTCTGGTAATTGTGATTTCAATTGAAAAACATCCGCTCTTTTCCATGGGACATGCACCCACATCCTACACCAGTGGGCTGGGGCTGCTCCAACACCCTGGTTATTGGCGAGCACTGCAGGGATAAAGATGGGAGCTGTCTCTCTCATAGGCATAGCTTTGTCAGTCAGAGATGGCGGAAAAACCGTTGTGTCTCTGAACGCAATCATGGTAACAAGGGCTTCGTGCATATCATCTCCCTGAACATGACCCTTGGCAATAGTTAGTTTTAAATCAATCAATCCCCTAGGAGTGTCTATGAACAAAGCTTCGTATCTTTTCATTATAAGTGTGCACATGTACTCGGCCATGTCTGTTTGTTGTATGGCCGTCCAGTGTCTAAACGTCGACCAGATATCTTTAACGCCATAAATATTGCCATTATTTACCCAAAATGCACATTGTATTCGCATAGCGTCCCTTTCACTACCCCCAGCGAGTTCAGCAGACCTCAAAGACTCCTTTCTAGGGGTACCGAAGAATCCAAACAGGGTATTGGGCATAAGGGAGGACCATCTTGTTTGGTCCAGAGTGGGATAAGAGTCACCAACAGGGGTGACCATCTTGTTTGGTCCAGAGTGGGATAAGAGTCACCAACAGGGGTACCAATAGACTTATTATCAAGCAGACAGGAATGTATGGTCGGGGTTGGGTCAATAGGTGGGGCGGTATGAACTGTCGGAGGTAGGGGAGCTGGCAGGATGACGGAAGTCAAAGGATCAGACAGTGGTACAATGCGTTAGGAACATTTTGAGGAAGAGTGGGATACATAGGAGCCGGAGCATAGGCAGGAGGTGGACCTTCAAGAATAGCATTCAACAACGAGTCCCCCTCTTCTCCTTCAACCTCAAGGTCCCTGGGAGAACGAGCGGGGTAACATTTTGTCACCTTAGCCCTATGATGCCTATCTGTCATTTCAACCCCTTCCTGAACCTTATTTTCTAAATGCGCTTTCGCATGATCAGCCATAGACATCCTCTCTTTCTTTTTATTCAACGCTTGCTTTTTTTCTCATTTTTTGATCTATTTCTTTCCTCCACAACGCAGTGGCGTCAAACATGGCTTGACGAGACCGTTTGCGGAGCAGCTGCTCCTCCAGGCTCAAGAGGGCCTGGAGATCAAAGGAGCCAAACTGTGGCCACTGTAATTCAACATTGCTTCGTTTCGTATATTTTACCCATAAGGAAGAAAACATGAGAGGAGATTGCCCATATTTAACATACATCTCATAACTTGGAGTTCCTTCTGGAGGAAGCGGGCAGGCTGCCTCCAGAAGGGAGTCCTCTGTACATATGCAACAACATAACTTTCAGAACTTACTACTGACTAGCATATTTTTACTTCAGGCAGACAACAGTGGGAGAAAACACTCACCTCACTGGTTTGGCTTTTGCAAAAGTCAATACAGACAGAAAACAGAGCATAAGTGGTGGATGATCAGTCCACCCTTACCCGAAAATGTTGTTCTCTTCGGCAGACGTAGGCACGAGTCCAAATCCAGACAGAGACCGCACTAAAGGGGGCACCCGCGGGACGCAGTTAGGTGGCCCAGACCAGATGGGGGAGACCGTGTGCATGACTTCTGGTCTACCGGACTCAAAATGGTCCCTCGGGGTAGGGTACCTCCGTCGAACTTCCACCACGGGCCCCCTCACGACCACCTGGCCAGACCTACTTCTCCGTGGTGTACCTATTCAGGCGCCATTTGTAGAACCAAGAAAAGCCCACCTCAAGGAGGAGTGGGGGTTTGGCAGTGCGGGAATCACCCGAGTCTACTCTTACCCACCTTATATAATAAAGTGGACCCAGAAACCTTCTTCTGCAGAGAGAACCACCTTTATTACAATAGCCCGGGCTATGGAACAGAGTCCCAAGCTAGTCAGAGACAAAACCCAGGGGGCTGCTGCTTTACTCCACAGCGAACAAGCCTTATATATATTTTTATTCCACTCTTTTGGCATTCAGTCCATTGTTCAATCAGGGTGGTGTTTGTAGTTCATGACCTGATCAAGCCGGTGTTTGTAGTTGATGACCTGATCAAGGCTCGGCATTCAGACCATTGTTCAATCAGCTTGATCAAGACTCGGCATTCAGACCATTTTTCAATCAGCTTCATCAAGGCTCGGTCAGTTAGACCATTGTTCAAGCAGCTTGATCAAGGCTCGGTCAGTTAGACCATTGTTCAATCAGCTTGATCAAGGCTCGGTCAGTCAGACCATTGTCCAGATGACCTGATCACGGCATCAAGGATGTTTACCAAGCAGGGAGCAGAAGATGAAAAACAAGCTTTTTTACACAGGGCGTAGGTGTCTAATGGCTCTCTGTTGATGAATTGGTTAACTGCAAAGAACAGGGGGCTTGGGTATGTGATAGTTTTTTAGCGTCAGCAGAAATGGAGGCTGTAGGCAGGGTTTTGTCACGAGATGGCAAGAAATGGAGGAATGTAAGGAAATTAATAGGACCTAGTAAAAACGTATTTTCTTCAGTATTGGGGTAAAAGTTACTATTCCCCATTACTTACCTTATATTGCGTTGTAATGACATGTGTTGTAGTGACATGCATTGTAATGACATGTGTTGTAGTGACATGCGATGTAATGGCTGCACTGTAATGGCATGCAATGTAAAGGATGTTGCGTTATAATAACTGTGTTGGAAAGGTAGTGTATTGTAATGACTGCGTTGCAAAGGTTGTTTAACTTTTTTTTGGGATAAAATGGTACCGGATTCTGGCTCACAGATCCCGATATTGCTAAAGCCCTCTAAACTCCCCAAGAGGACTAGATATAAGCAATAGCGGCTCCTGGAGGGAGTGCTGCGGGGCAGTGGGGCGGGCGGGGGAGGAGCAGGGTGGGGGTAGTAAACTACAGAATACGGCCAAACGGAGGTAAGTAAACAAATAAATAAATATAACGAATTTTGTTGCGCGCACTG
Source organism: Lissotriton vulgaris (assembly GCF_964263255.1). NCBI lineage: Eukaryota > Metazoa > Chordata > Amphibia > Caudata > Salamandridae > Lissotriton > Lissotriton vulgaris. The sequence goes on along the minus strand of NC_141685.1, from coordinate 758,969,102 downwards.
CATCACATTTGGCAATGCAGCACGCGCATTGAAATTTGTGTTATTTATGTATTTGTTTACTTACCTCTGTTCGGCCGTATGCTGTAGTTTACTACCCCCCACCCTGCCCCTCCCCTATCCCACCACCCGGCAAAACTCCCTCCAGGAGCCGTTACTGGATATAAGACTCTGCAGGAATATTCCTTTAGATGACAGTCCTTTTTTAGGCAAGCTGGTTCTTCTGGGTTTTATTACCTAAAATTAGGTGAATGTAAAAGTTTGGGTCTCCAAATTCAATCTAGTCACCTCAGAAATTGGAGGGAATGTGGGCTAGAAGAGTTGGGGTGCTTTTCAATCCAGAATAGATTAATTACCTGGCAAGAGGTTCAGAATAGAAGTGGTGACTACAATAAGCCCGGCTTTTTTGAATATTTACATATTTTACATTTTTTCAATAGATATAATTCTTCATTTAGTGACGCCCCGTCTAAGCTGGTGATCGCTCTATTAGGAGCAAAAGTAAGTAGGGTGAAGAATTGGTACCACCTTTTTTGCACTCAAAGTGAATCTTTACTGGTTGAAAAATTCTTAGAAAGGATAACCTGGGAAACTCAATGTACCTTCTCAAGTCAGGAGAGGCAGGCCATATCTCAGTTAGGAAGCAAGGCTTTAAGAGCAGCCAATTTTCAAAGAATGGCCTTTTTGTCTCGGTGTTTGGCATACTATATACCCAAAGCTCTCAATAAAAAATATCCAGAAGTAGAGAATAGATGCTTCCACTGCCAGGCAGAAGGGGAAGGGGCTTGGCTACATGTATTCTTTACGTGTCCAAGGCTAGGGTCTTTCCGGGTAAAGATTTGTTCGGCAATAAGCCGGGCGATCCAGAAAAGGGTAGATCCAGAGGCTGAGGTTGCCCTCTTCGGTATTACTAGATCAAGGGCAAATCTGACAAAAGCGGAGGGGACATTTGTAGCCATTTCCTCACTTGTTGCTCACTACCTAATTCTTCAGAATTGGATGTCGGCAGAAGCACCTACATATGTGAGGTGGCTAAATAAGATGAAACAAACCCGGATTTTTGAAAAAGTACATGCAAAGCGGGTAGGCACTACAAAAAAGTTCACTGTGATTTGGAAAAATTGAGTAAAATAGTAGTTTATTGATACTTTAACCAGGATCATCTAAATTTTAAGGCTGGGGTTAATGTGATCTGGGTTTTCCGGCATACTTAGCACTTTAGCGCTTTAGTAAGTTTGATTTGTATATCAGCAAAAAGTTGGGATATTAATTTAAATATTTTAAAAAATGGGTATGCCGCCAGATTATGATTGCAATATGCTTTTTTGTACTTATTTTGCACTTTCACTGTATTGGTTTTATCCATGACTTGTATGTTCTCATCAAATGCTGTTTTTAAATTCCCAGACATTTCCAGGCGTTGGAGGACACACTCACCTGTATATTCACTCCGGCCGTGAGGGGAACGGCTTGTTTGTGTGTCTTACTTCCTGCACGCCGTGAGGGGAACGGCTTTCTCCTGGGCACAGTTCCACCGCAAGGGCAGGGACCACAATCCCCAGGTGCCCCGGCGGCGCACGAGTGACGCCATTGGAGCGCCCGGAGGCGCTTGAAAGCTGAGGAGCGCCGAGTGCTCTTTGGAGACGTTTCCAGGCGTTGGAGGACACACTCACCTGTATATTCACTCCGGCCGTGAGGGGAACAGCTTGTTTGTGTGTCTTGCTTCCTGCACGCCGTGAGCGAAACGGCTTTCTCCTGGGCACAGTTCCGCCGCGAGGGCAGGGACCACAATCCCCAGGTGCCCAGGCGGCGCCGAGTGACGCAATTGGAGCGCCCGGAGGTGCTTGAAAGCTGAGGAACGCCTCCCACATTGCGGGACGCGTGCGGGTGGTGCCGGGAGAAGCCCGCGACAAGGGCGCTAAGATCCCTAGGAAATCTGATTCCATTATATCCTACCTGACATCTGCGGTGGGGGTCTTAACGCAAGGAATTGCCAGTGCTGAGAAAGAACTTGGGTTGGCTCCTGCTGAGACTGAACCTACACCAGTAAGAGAACACTGCCCCAGGGTCCCGCTTGAACCCTCAATCATGATATCGAACCCTTCCCCCACGGATGCCACAGAAGCGCAGTCAAGTGCTTCATGCTTGCCTCCGCCCCACACGGATATACCCCCCTCGGCTACACCCCTGAATTCCACATGCACTCGTAGGTACACGAGAAAACCACCCGGAAGGAACAAGCCCAAGGACAAGTCCGCGAAGTCGGATGTCAGCTTAAGGGACCTAGGGGCATATTACCAAGCAATAGCGATAATTATCGCTATTGCTTGGTTAGAGACAAAAATTTACCGCTGAGCTGCGGTGATTTTTACCGCAAATAAACCTTGGAATTACCAAGGTTTATCGCAAATACGATAAAAATCGCCGCAATGCATGAATATCGCTGAAAAGTCAGCGATATCCATGCATTACCGAGCTAATGCTCTTAGCCATGTTATCCACCTCCCATTGGATAACATGGCTAAGAACTGCTCAGGGCAGGTGTTAGCTTTTGGAGATATTCGCGCTTAGCGCAAATATCTCCAAAAGTTGGTAATAGGAGATAGCGATGTTAGCGACTGTTTTCAGTCGCTAACATCTTGGCACACCCACTTTGCATATCATTAGTGATAAATATCACTGACATGCAAAGTGGGGCCCAAAATGGTCGCTATCTCCTACTAGCTGTCTCTAACTGGTGTTAGCGACAGCTAGGTAATAGGGAGATAATTTTATCTCCGCTTTCTTGGCTTTTAAAGCCAAAAAATGGGAGATAAACCCCCTTGATAATATGCCCCCATGTTAGCAAAATGGTTGAGGACCTATTTGTCTTTAGATTGGAGCCAGCACTGGTAGCCATTGCAAAAGACATTGTGGACACATTGAATACTTGCATGGCAGGGATATTGTCCAAATGTGAGAAAATCAATGCCTTTTTGAAACAACATTCAGGAACCAATGGGTCACCAGTTCATTCCAATACAGCCCTCACCAAAGAGGCCATGGGCAACATGAGGTATAAGGTGTTAGAACCCCCAAGGGATAGAAGCTCGGTTAAAGTAGACGCTCATAGTGGGCGCGGGGCTACAAGGGCTGGTTCAGTTCATTGCAACCCTGGCTTTAGAAATAGGAATAATATCAACTCCGAGGAGCATAGGCCGGCTCCTTTAGGGACATTTCTTTGGAGCTGCCACCGGAGGTGGCCCCTCTTGTGGCTGTCTTTACAGGAGTCCCCCCTCTAAGGGTAGGTTCAAAAAGAAACAACCCATGATCTCATGTTGTTGGCCAGGGAATGGTGTTCTCACTTTAGTAGCGGAGGTAAAGATATTACGAGCTCCGTCATTATGGCAAGAAGGGTTAGCTGGGTAGGACGCTGCTCAAAATCTATTCCAGGGGACTGTGTGATGGTAAATTTTAACAAGCATTAGAAATGCAATAGGTCTCGCAGCATTAGAGTTAGTGCTTTTAGAATTGTTAATAGGTTTTTTGTTGTAAATCTTTTGCATTTTATTTTTTTGTAGGCAATGCAAAAGAATTACAAATCAAAAAAGCAATAAGCAAATGTAAAAGCTTTAACTAAAAATCCTGCGAGACCTATTGCACTGTGTGAGGGTGAGGGGTTGAGGGTGAGTGAGGGTGGGGTGAGTGAGGAGTTGAGTTTGAGTGAGGTGTTGAGGGTGAGTGAGGTGTTGAGGGTGAGTGTGAGTGAGAGTGTGTGAGGGTGAGGGTGAGAGTGTTATTGTGAGTTAGGGTGAGGGGTTGAGGGTGGATGAGGGTGAGGGTGAGGTGTTGAGGATGAGTGAGGATGAGTGAGGGTGAGTGTGGGGTCGAGGGTGAGTGAGGGTGAGTGAGGGTGAGTGAGGGTGAGTGAGTGTGAGTTATTGTGAGTGAGGATGAGTGAGGGTGAGTGAGGGTGAGGGTGAGTCAGAGTGAGTGAGGGTGAGGTGTTGTGGGTGAGGTGTTGAGGGTTAGGTGTTGATGGTGAGGTGTTGAGGGTGAGGTGTTGAGGGTGAGGTGTTGAGGGTGAGGTGTTGAGGGTGAGGTGTTGAGGGTGAGGTGTTGAGGGTGAGGTGTTGAGGGTGAGGTGTTGAGGGTGAGGTGTTGAGGCTGAGGTGTTGAGTGTTATTGAGTGTGAGTGAGTGAGGGTGAGGTGTTGAGGGTGAGTGAGTGAGGGTGAGGTGTTGAGAGTGAGTGAGGTTGAGGTGTTGAGGGTGAGGATTTGAGGGTGAGGGTGTGAGGTGTTGAGGGTGAGTGTTTGAGGGTGAGGGCGAGTGATGTTGAGGGGGTGAGGTGTTGAGGGGGTGAGGGTGAGGTCTTGAGGGTGTGTCATTGAGCGTGAGGCTGAGGTGTAGAGTGTGAGTGAGAGTAAGAGTGAGGGTGATTGAGTGTTTTAGTGTTAGTGAGGGTGAGGTATTGAGGGTGAGTGAGGGGAAGGGTGATTGTGGGATTGAGAGTTAGTGAGGGTGAGGTGTTGAGTGTTAGTGATGGTGAGGTGTTGAGGGTGAGTGAGGGTGAGTGAGGGGGAGGCGTTGAGGATGAGTGAGGTGTTTAGGGTGAAGTGTTGAGGGTGTGGGTGAGGAATTGAGGGTGAGGGAGGGTGAGTATGGGTGAATGTTTGAGGGTGAGTGATTGAGGGTGAGGTGTTGAGGCTGATGTTTTGTGGGTGAGTGAGGGTGAGATGTTGATGGTGATTGAAGGTGAGGTGTTGGGTGAGGCGTTGAGGGTGAGTGAAGTTGAGGGTTGTTGAGTGAGGATGAGTGAGAGTGAGGGTGAGTGAGTAGTTGCGGGTGAGGTGTTGAGGGTGAGTGAGTGAGGGTGAGATGTTAAGGGTGAGTGAGTGTGTGGTGTTGAGGCTGAGTGAGGATGAGTGAGAGTGAGGGTGAGTGAGCATTTGAGGGTGAGGCGTTGAGTGTGAGGCGTTGCGGTTGAGTGAAGGTGAGAGTGATTGAGTGTGAGTGAGTGTCAGTGAGGGTGAGGTGTTGAGTGTGAGTGAGGATGAGTGTGAGTGATGGTGAGTCAGGTGTTGAGGGTGAGTGAGGTGTTGAGGGTGAGTGAGGAGTTGAGGGTGATTGATGTTCAGGGTAACTGAGGGTGAGGGTGGATGAGGTGTTGAGGGTGAGGTGTTGAGTGTGAGTGAGGGGTTGAGGGTGACTGAGGGTGAGTGAGGGTGTGCAGTTGGTTGAATAAGTGAGAGAGCCTGGTAGTAATGCAGGTTATGGCTTCCGGTAAGCTGGAAGCTTTGAGTAACTCTGCGGGTCCCTCTTTGGTATTTCGCTTCCACATTGGTCCTAGGCAGGCACATGTTGGAGGGAGAGAGGTGGGAGTGGCCAGCCTTGTTGACGTTTGGTGTCCAGGTCTGCGTTCAAGTGAAGAGAGTTTATCTGCGCTCCAAATCAGCCACATTCAGCACCAAGCAACAGCGCGCGCCGCCTCCGACGACAACACTCAACACGTCTCTGAACAATAAAAGCAACAACCATCCTGTGCAGGAAGAGGTTTCCAGGGCAGACCGGCTGCGCCCGAGCACGGCCAGCGCCGACATGTTATCTACGGCTGCTCCCAATGTGGTTCCAATCAGGGCTTGAATGAATCACGCCAGTGTGGGAAACAGGACCCGGGGGCTGTTTCTTTCATTCACAGGGAGTCCGGCCCTGCTGCCGCCTGGACAAAGACACCCCGCCCACCAGACCCCCGGAGCAGGACCACTGGGCGGCAGGGAGGGAGCCAGGAGCAGCACGAGGGAGCGTCTGCAGTAAGGGAAGGAATGGGACGCCCTTTGTGTTCACTGGGGGCTGAAAAGCATTAGACAGCTCCCCCCCCCCGGAACATAACCGGGGAGCGGTGTAAGCAACAATCACAGGCAAAGTGTGGTTATGGAAAAAAATGCATGTTTATTATACACAAATCCCAGGATGGGAGGGGGGGGGGTGGATTTCAGTGAACACAAATACACGTGAAATTGTGCCGTCTATGGGCTCATACATAATTGAGGCTCAAGTATAAAAAGAATTCCATAGCGCGTCGCCCCTCTGTTACAGTTCTGTCTCTAGCGCCATGAGGCAACTGAGGCATCTTGCTCCGCTAGATATGACTGAACTAATTCAATAACCTTGACGAGTTCGTCTCACATGCGGCGATAGTTTTAATATAGAGGTAAAGAAGACTATTGCAGAGCATGCGATTCGATGTGTCCTCGAGGGAATGAAGCGCTAAACACTGATGCAAAGCAGACCTACGAAAATGACGGCGTGACATGCGATTCGATGTGTCCTCGAGGGAATGAAGCGCTAAACACTGATGCAAAGCAGACCTACGAAAATGACGGCGTGACTTTACGACAACTGACAGGATAAAAACAAGAAAGGGTGGAGGGGGCAGGGGAGGAGGGGTCCGGGGAGGAGGGAAGGGCCAGAGGGACTTGATGGGAGTGTGAATCACGCCAGTGTGGGAAACAGGACCCGGGGGCTGTTTCTTTAATTCACAGGGAGTCCGGCCCTGCTGCCGCCTGGACAAAGACACCCCGCCCACCAGACCCCCGGAGCAGGACCACTGGGCGGCAGGGAGGGAGCCAGGAGCAGCACGAGGGAGCGTCTGCAGTAAGGGAAGGAATGGGACGCCCTTTGTGTTCACTGGGGGCTGAAAAGCATTAGACAGCTCCCCCCCCCGGAACATAACCGGGGAGCGGTGTAAGCAACAATCACAGGCAAAGTGTGGTTATGGAAAAAAATGCATGTTTATTATACACAAATCCCAGTATGGGAGGGGGGGGGGGGTGGATTTCAGTGAACACAAATACACGTGAAATTGTGCCGTCTATGGGCTCATACATAATTGAGGCTCAAGTATAAAAAGAATTCCATAGCGCGTCGCCCCTCTGTTACAGTTCTGTCTCTAGCGCCATGAGGCAACTGAGGCATCTTGCTCCGCTAGATATGACTGAACTAATTCAATAACCTTGACGAGTTCGTCTCACATGCGGCGATAGTTTTAATATAGAGGTAAAGAAGACTATTGCAGAGCATGCGATTCGATGTGTCCTCGAGGGAAGGAAGCGCTAAACACTGATGCAAAGCAGACCTACGAAAATGACGGCGTGACTTTACGACAACTGACAGGAAAAAAAACAAGAAAGGGTGGAGGGGGCAGGGGAGGAGGGGTCCGGGGAGGAGGGAAGGGCCAGAGGGACTTGATGGGAGTGGTGGGGAGGAGGGGGAGGGTATAGAGAGAGAGAGGAGGAGAGACAGGACAGGGGGAAGCAGCAGAGACACGGCGGGTAAAATAAACAAACAAGCCTTAGGGAAGAGAGGGGAGGGGGGAGGAGAAATGCGACACGGCGGGAAGGGGAGGGGGCGGAACGGGGGCGGAGAGGGGAGAGAGAGAGTAGGCAAGGGTAAACAAACACGGACGTGCACGCGCCCGTGACTTTTAAGGTCAATGCGCATGCGCATAAGCTTAATGCGCATGCGCATTGACCTTAAAAGTCACGGGCACTGCAAGGAATCGCCACGATTCCTTGCAGTTAGATAAAGAGTTGATGAGCCCCTATAGTCTCGCTTGCTCGATGCGCATGCGCATCGACAGGCGAGACCTAAAAACCAGGCTACTGCCGAGAGATTATTTTGGGATGCCTCTGCTTTGACAAACAAGGCCATTAGACCTCTTCCCTTGGGGTTCTTTTATCCCCCACCCAGGCCGTCTAGGGCTCTTGGCATTCCTCAGAAGCAACATCGGAAACATGTCGTCCGCAACAGTCAACAACCCCTAGGGCACCAGTCCAACATTATTCCACATTTTAGCACCACACAAGAATCAGCAAGGGGGGCGGTTGGGGGTCTTGCGGGAAATTCCCCAGTTTCTCACCACAGCCGGGCACCTATCCTGGACTTAGGTTTGTCTAATCATTTCTCCCCCCTGTCTCCGATGGAGTTGAATGATTGACTACCTTGTAGACCGGGTGAAGAGAGGGTTGAGGCAGGCACGTACCCACCCGTATGTAAACTTCTGACATGGAATGTGGCGGGTATTAAATCCAAAGGCACAGACCCTATCTGGTTGGGTTTTATTAGGCAGCACGATATTCTTGCCTTCCAGGAAACTTGGAACACTTCAAACAGTTTTTTGTTGGACGGCTACCTTAGCTTTGCTATCCCCGCTATTTCTGGACCAGTGGGCAGACCTAAAGGGGGCTTGCTCGTCCTGCTTTCACTCAATTTGGTAGGGGTTTTTAAACACCTAGAAGCTGATTTAAAGAATTTTCTAATAATTGAGTGGACAGTCCCAGATCAGCAGAAATTTTTACTTATCAATTTTTATAACTCCAGGGATGGTTCAACTCAAAATGAGCACCTTAAGGCCCTGGAGCATTATTTGTCAGTCTACAATCAGGAGCAGTCTTCCACCCCAGAGGTGATACTTCTGGGAGATTTTAATATACACCCTTGCCTGTGGGACTGTTATAGTGGAGAGTACAGAGGGTCACCCGGGGAGGGAGTCCCCCATTTTGAGCATAGTAAAGAGGGTGAGGCCCTTGAGGCCCTCCTCTCCTACATGAACTTATCTGAACCAGGTATTGGTGCGGGTGAGGACAGAACCGCCACTTTCATAGGGCGAGGTGCAAACTCTGTTATCGATTATATTTTCTTATCTCCTGCCATCCTAGCCAAACCCCTGACTTATAGAGTAGTGACCTCGACTTTTAGCAACCACAACCCTGTTCTGCTTGAGGTTGATCTTGGCGTCTTTAGAGCGCAAAGTGATTTAAGAAGGAGGGCACCGAGGCTCCTATTGACCACTGATCAGGGGAGACAAATCAAATGGAATAGGGTCGTCCCTGAAGCCTTTTTTGAGGTCCTTGCCACCAAATGTGAGGCTAATCTGGCCATCGGCTTGGATAGTACTGCTGCAGAGGCCCAAGGTGTGGAAGCCTACGTTGCGGTATGCAAGCAGATTGCCAATGATTTAGAGATGGGCGATATTACACATCCGAGGAAGGCCATTAAATGGTTTGACACCAACTGCTCAAAAGGCCCACAGCGCCTTACTTAAGGCACTTAAGAATAAGCCAAGGAACAGAGCTTTATTAGCTCAACTTCGTAAGGACTACAAAATTGCTATTTGCTCTCGCAAACGCAACATTAAGGAGGAGGCTTGGGAAAACCTTCTATCCATTGATGTCCTAAGAGACAGCAGGAAATTCTGGGCCATCATTAATCAGCCTTTTTTCTCAGAACAAGAAAATTCAGAAACGGATTGCATGATCCCCGACGATAGTTGACTCCAACATTTTGAGAGCATTTATGACCCTTATCAGAGGGAATTATCACCTGAGCTTACATCTGTTGTACAGCATGCCTTACCGCTAACGTTTGATTCTACTGAGGTAGAAAAGGCTATTAGAGAGACAACTAGACACAAGGCCCCAGGCCCAGACGGGGTTCCCGCTGACTTGTATATCACATATCCTCAGTTTTGGGCTAAGATCTTGACCAACGTGTTTAATGCGGTTTCCACAGCTGGCTTCCCTCCCTCTTGGTCCTCCTCTGTGATCGTACCGATTTTTAAGAAGGGAATAGAGGGGACCCCTCCTGCCATAGGCCAATCTCATTGCTGGACTCTGCGGTCAACATCTTGGGCAGGGTCAATCTTCAGAGAGTGGGGGATTTGCTTATGGGCAGGGGGTGCTCTCCAACCTTCAGTATGGTTTCAGAGAACATAGGGGCACTATGGACCAATGCCTTAATTTACACCTCCTCATTAGCAAATATACTGTGGCTAGGGAGGGCTTTTTATATTTAGGTTTTATGGACCTTTCTTCAGCATTCGATTTAGTTAACCGCTCAAAATTATGGTCTATTTTACACGAGGTTGGTCTAGATGCATCCTTGGTCAATTTTTTGAGGGATCTTCACCAAGACCTTTCTGCCTCTGTCAGGGTCACGAGGGAAGGCCGGTGTACCAGGCAATTTAGTTCTAGAAGGGGGGTCAGGCAGGGCTGTATACTGGCCCCTCTTCTTTATACTATTTACATCAATGCCCTTGAACAATCACTAGGTTCGGCTACACTGGACATTCCGCGTATAGAGGGATTGGGTATCCGGGTCCTCCTATACACGGATGACGCCGTTTAGCTCGCGCGCACGAGTATGGGCCTACAGGAGTTACTGGACCACTTTGGCAGTTTCATGGAAGCCCTGGACCTGAAAGTTAACATCGCTAAATCCCATGTAATGGTTGCCTGCGCACGGAGCTATAAAACAAAGGTTAAAACATTCAGGTGCAACAGCAGGGAATTGACGAGGGTTCCCTCCTTCTCCTATCTGGGAGTACTATTTGATGAGAAAGGCAATTGGGGCCCTCAGATGTAGCTGAAGAGCAATGTGGTTACAAGATCTTCGATGGCTCTTTTGGACTTCTCCAAGAGATTGGGAGCCAGACCCATGGAGGCCATCCTAAAGATTTATAAGTTTAAATCTCTGACGATCGCTTCCTATGTTGTGGCAATCTGGGGTTATGTGGGCTCGAACAAAATACAAATTGCGAAAAACAGGTTCCTTAGATCTCTGCTGTCACTACCACAATCATCCCCCACATTCTCAATTCATTCGGAGGTAGCACTGGGCTATGTAACAGATCTCCTAAACATGGCCCCACTGATCTGCTGTGTAAAAACCTGGCTGAATGATGAGATTACCCTTAACCATTTAATCCTTAAGGATTGTTTGGCCCTAGAGAAGGCAAACAGGATCCCATGGTTGGCGTATGTTAGAGCGGCATGCGCCAGGTTGGGCCGAGCCGATCTGTTTACTTCACCACAGGGCATTATAAAGGAGGACATAGGGTGGATCAAACATCATTTTCGTAACCTGCTGGAGGCAGAAAGGGAGGAGCAGGAGTTGAGAAAACCAGTGGTGAGAAGTATTTATGGCTTATCAACCTCCCCATTCATTGAACCGTATCTGACGTGTGTCACCAAGCCCTTCCATCGGTTTTTATTGGTCAGATTTCGGTTCAACCTAATTCACTTTATATTGGGTGTATTTCCTAAATGGGGAAAACCTGAGGATGTAACGCCATGTTCCTGTGATAGCGTTTCCCCACACGACACACTCCACTTGGTAATGTTCTGTGAGCATTACTCAGAGGCGCGTAAAAAATTCATGTTTCCAATCTTGCGCGATGCTGATTTTGTACAAGTTAGGCCCGCTCTTATTTATTTACAAATGCTTGGTTCCGTCAAGGTTACTTATAGCGTATAGCGTGGCTAGCTTTTTGACGGCCGCAGCTCGGCTAAACAAAAGAAGACCCCTCTAAACATAATCATTCAGTGGGTCTAAAAGGGGCTCTTGGCTTTAACTTGAATTACCCAAAGATGCACTTTATACTAGGTCTAATAGCCATTGGTTACTGGTCTTTTTACATTGTTACTGGTCTTTTTACATTGTATTCTCTGTTTTTATTGATTTTAGATTTTGTACCTATGAAATGTAAATAATAAATGCTTGTTTTTACTGTCTTTTTAAAATATTTTTAAACTGTGGAGGTTTATGCTGCTTGTATTGCCTTTTATGATTTTAATTAATCGAAATAAAGATCCTTGACTGACTGACTGAAATTCCCTGTTTTTAATCATTATTGTTATGCCCCTGATGCTCTGCTCAATAAAAAAAGGTTATCCCATGCATACTCAGCACAACTGAGTATTAGAAACCATGTAGGTTTCTCAACATGCATTTTAGCTCACCCTGATGACGCTACCAATATTTGTTGGCACCACGTTGACATGCCATGACATTAATCAAGGTAAATTCCAACTGTTCATTTTTTCCTTGAACTTTCTTAACAAATTCCCTTGCTGATAGATTTTGCAGATTCACTCCTTTTTCACAATGTGATTTACAGGATAAGACAATCCAGACAAGGCACTTCCAAATAGTAGATGAAACACGTAAAGGATACACTGGCAAACTATAGGGTCCACTAAATAAAGTCTAGTTGATCAATACTCGGCCGCTGGTATTTGTACAGACTGGTCATCATACCTACCACCTACTCCAGTAGGAAACAAGTGGGAAACAGTGAGCTTCTAAACTTTTTTCCCACACACTTAAGGTAGCTCCTTTCACTTCTTTCAATTGATACAGATCAATAGCATCACCAATGTTTTCTTTAGAATGCAGGGGATGGATGCTATAGTGTGTTCATAAATGTCTTCTGATCTGGATCGATCCACTTATTTAATCTGACCTGTCGATGGCGATGTGTCATCCTCCAATTGTGGGATATCTTGAAGAATATTTACATTTCAATGGTAAAAGTTTTTTTGTACCAAATATAAAGTTTTTTTAAACTTTACTAACTCTTGCCATATAATTTTTCTCTTGGTTGGGATCTCTTGTAGAATTACAAGTCCCTTTTCCAAATCTCCCTGCACCCCTAAAGTTTCAATATTTTGCTTAAAATGTAATGGCAAGTCGACACCTCTACCTTTAAGACCTTTCTGGAGCTCAGTTGGAGGTAATTTTTCATGTCTTTGGCTCTATACAATCTATAGCTTGAAAAGGTTGTATACATTGGATTAGTATCGATTCATAAATATTCAAATCTTTAAGTACTTCTGGAATAGGTCCTATTTCTAACTTGTTCTGTATTGCTCAAGCTTGCATTTTGTTTTCCACTAACTTATTATAGCAGTACGTACATATAACTTGTCGGTGGACAAGTCAAACTGTTCCTCTACTAATAAGTAAACAGCAAATTCAAGCCACTAATCATTGTTATGTTTTTCACTTTTAACGTACAAATCAACATTCCAAGATTGACTTTTGTAGTGAGTGCGTCAACAACATATACAAACACTGTTTGGTTTCTCTGAAGACACTGTGTTAAAGTTTGTAATCTATTTTTGAAAACTATCAACAGAAATACCTGTGTCCTGTTCTGCAACTCCTTTTGTTACTCACTCTTCATTTTCCCTACACTCCTGTTCAGGACCAAAGAAACAAAACTGCACTTCATCACAAACCTTTTCTACCTCTACTACAGTACCATAGAAAATAGTTCTATTAATTTCTCCTAAACATACAGCAAGACTTTTCACAAAGTAAAGCCTCCCAGCCTCCTATCGAAAGTTGAGTGCTGTACACCTATCATTCTGAAATTATGACATGGTGCTTTGGCACACTTTCTTTAATAGGCATGCTAGTGAGTGTCCCTGTACATTAATGTGCTTTCTCAGTTTGCTAGGATCTAAACCTTGAAAAGCCATCATTTTCTGTTTTAGACTTATCCTTGAAAAGGTACATAAAAAAGTCTCAATATATCAATTGATTCCTGTTAAATACTGCAAACACCTCTACAATTCCATGTGTACACAGTGGCCTGTCTACGCCTTCCTTGCACCACTTCAGCAATCACGTCTTCTACATTTCTAGGTAGCATTACTTCTTTTGGAATAGAAGTACAATTTTTCATCTCATAACATTGTCCAGATTCACCAACAACATGCACTAATGTGTTATAAGTAGCCTTCTTCATTAAAGAAAGGCTCAGTGCTAGAAGTATGCATCCATTCACCACTGAAAACCTTGCAAAAGTAGTTCTACTGACAAGTCATTTCTTTTGGCTTCATCTTCTCATTGACAATACTATTTTGTGTAGTGTCTTCATTCTGTTTAGTGTCAGAACAAATAGCTTCCACTTGAGAGCAAAGGCTTTATCAATTTCATCCTCAACACGTTCCGTTTGTCTCACTGCTTCTCAACTTCTTTTATACTTCTTCATACCTGGAATTACATTTTGTATTACTCTACTACTAAACTGCTTCTGTCTCCTACTTGAAGTCAGTCCTTTTGCGTTAGGTCTGTTAGTTTCCTTTCCATTTATCTTTTTACCTTTCTTACGGCATCTGATATTTTCTTTTTTATTTAATTTATTTTCCACGTTTCCCAATTATATAAAAACAATTTTAACAAATGTCCTCATCCTCTTACCAGCAGCTCTTTTACCTCTTTTTCTGCATTTTGCCCTCCTGTTTCTCAAGTTCTGAGAACATGCTATTTTTGCTGTTGTTTGTTTCTTCTCTCACTTTTTGATGGCATTCTATGTGTATGTAGTTAATTTTGAATTGATGTCTAAAAAGGAAAAACAATGTAAGCACAGTTACTTTTGAACTACGTACTATAAAATTATATTTTTCAAGTAGTTAACTAGAATCACAAACTATTCTCTTTGTCTACTATATGTAATATTATACTATTAATTTCTTACAGGGTCTGTAGGTATCCATACAGCTCAGAGAACATACAGTACAGAATATATGTGGTACATTTTAGGCACATTGCTCCCTGCCCTATGGCCTAACTGCAGAGTACCTCAGTAGTAACTTGTAAGTATTTTTATCCCTTGTGTAGCAGTTTTCAATCAGACCGTTGGCCTAGCTGTAGAACTCCAAGCACTGGCTCAAGAGTACCAGACCGCAAACATGATAAAAGGGGAACTTGTCTGAATCTTAGCGTAGAATATGTCAGTTCCTAACCCATTTCCAAATGAGTGTCTGAGCCCCTATCTAGGGCTATGATTGCATCGGTATGCACGTTTGTGGTCAAATGACTGGCTCTGTTTGTGACTTCCCTAGTTCTCTAAAACAGAATAAAATGGGCTGCAAGGATTATGTCCTGGGTGTTTTAGTAAGTAGTAGCTTTTTATAGTAAATGAGCAACTGCCTCTCTTAGCACTAGATACAAATCAGTTGTGTCTCTCTGTGCAAGTAAATGTTTAGATGCTTCTGTCACTATATAACTGGATGTTAAATTGCTTGCGTCATTTTGTACGTAGGCATGTCAGATTAAAGTGTGGGTGGTCCTGTGGATGTCTAATTAGATGTGGTACCTTTAAAGCCCATACCACCATGCCCTATACTTTAGCTGAAGGCTTCCTCAGCGGTCACTTATACCTGGTAGAAGAGCAGTTTATATCTTGTGTAGGACTTTTAAATGAGATGGTTGGCCTAGCTGTAAACTCTATTTACTGACTCAAAGGTAGAAGGCCTGAAAGATTATGGAAGGGAAACTTGTCTGCATGTTAGACTAGCAAATGGCAGTTCTTAAACCCATATCTAAATGGCTGTCTCTGTCCCCATCTGGGTCTGATTACATTTGCATGAAGTTTGTGGGTAAATGCCTGCCTCTGTTTCTGACGTCTCTGGTTCTCTAAAATGAAAAGAAATGGGCTACATGGTTTTCCTACTTGGTGTGTTAATGAGTGTTGGGGTTGTGATCTGTGTATGCAAGTACCCCCATTAGCACTAGATACATATCAGTTTTGCCTGCCCATATGAGTGAATCTATAGGTGCTTGTGTGACTATTTCACTGAGTGTTTTTGTGTCTTCTTGCTTTTGTACTTATTTATGATACATCGAAAATCTGGATGATAGGATGGATGTATAATTGGGCACATGGATCTCTAGGAGTACATATAGCTCACAGAATATTGAGAGTACATGTGGTACCGTTTAAACATATACTATTCTCCCCTGTGGCCTAGCTGGAAGCTGTCTCAGTGGTGACTTACACATAGTAGAATAGCAGTTTATGCCTTATGTAGGAGTTTCAAATCTGAAGCTCGGCTTAACTGTAAACCTGCATGCACTGGCCGAAGTGTAGCAGGCCGAAAACAAGATGCAAGGGTTCTTCTCTGTATGTTACACTAGAATGTGTCAGCTCTTTAACCGATATCTGAATGAGTGTCTCAGCTCATAGTTGGGACTCTCATTGCATGTGCATGTAAGTCTCTGGATAAATGACTGCCTCTATTTGTGACCTCTCTGGTTCTCTAAAACAAAATTAAACAGGCTGCATGGATTGTATCCTGGGTGTCTAAGTAAGTATTGGCTTTCTGAAGTATATACGCAACTGCTTTCCTTAGCACTAGACAGATATCAGTTCTGCCTCTGTGTGTGAGTAAATGTTTAGCTGCTTCTCCCACTATTTTACTGAATGTTCAAGTGTCTGTCTCCTTCTTATTTAGGTATATCAGATTTAACTTAGGGTGATAGGGTAGATGTATAATTGGGCACATGGATCTGTGGAAATTCATGTAGCTCAGAGAGCATACAGACTACATGTGGTACCTTTTAATCACATACCAACATGTCCTAAACTGTAGTTGCAGGCTACCTCAGTGGTCACTTATACATGGTAGAAGAGAAATGTGTGTCTTGTGTAGAAGTTTTAAATCAGACGGTTGGCCTAGCTGTAAAACTCCATTCACTGACTGAAGTGTAGAAGGTCTCAAAGATGATGGAAGGGCAACTTATCACATGTTAGATGAGAAAATATCAGTTGCTTAGCCCATATCCAAATGTCTGTCTTTGTCCCTATGTTGGCCTGTGAGTAAATATGCATGTAACGTTGTGGGTAAAACACTGCCTCTGTTTGTGACTTCTCTGGTTCTCTGAAAGGAAATACAATGGGCTACATGATTTGCCTCCTCAGTGTGTTGGTGAGTATAGGGTTTTTGTAGTCTGTGTGCAACTACCTCCCTTAAATCTAGATGCATATCAGTTGTGCCTGTTTGTATGAGTGAATCTTTCCTTCCTTATATCACTATTTCACTGAGTGCTTTGTGTCTGCCTCCTTTTTTATTTAGGTATGTCAGATTAAAGTCTAGGTGGCAGGGTGTATGTATAATTCGCCATTTGAATTTGTAGAAGTACATGTAGCTCACAGAACAGAGTACATCTGGCACATTTTAAGCACATACCACTGTATCCTATACTCTAGCTGCATGCTACCTAAGTGGTCACTTATACATGGCAGAGGAGCAGTTTATGTCTTACGTAGGTATTTTAAATCTGAATGTTGCCCTAGCTGTGAAACTGCATGCACTGGCTGAAGTATAACAGGCCCAAAACATGATGCAAGGGCTCTTCCCTACATGTCAGAATAGAAAATTTCAGTTCTTTAGCCCATATCCGAATGAGTGTGTCAGCCACTATCTGAGGCTCTGATTGCATATGCATGTAAGTTTCTGGATAAATTACTGTCTTTAATGTGACCTCTCAGATTCTGTGAAACAGAATTAAACATGCTGAATGGATTGTGTCCTGGGTGTATTAGTGAGTTTTCGCTTTTTGAAGTATATGTGCAACTGCTTCCCTTAGCAAGCACTAGATGGATATCAGATTTGCCTTTCTTTGCAAGTAAATGTTTAGCTGCTTCTGCTGACTGTTCTGCTCTGTAGCTCACTGAAAGTTCAGACTACATGTGTTACCTTTAACATCCGTATATAACAAGTTCGAGAGCAACTTAGTGAATGTATAATTCCATCTGTCAGACTATCAGTGGGTGAGAGAGAGAATATATACTTTACAAACATCTATATCACCTGCATTATAGGTGCTATAGTGCATGTAGTACTTGTAATAACAGTGTGTGCATAGATGACTAACTTACTAGAAACTCAAAATAACATCTTTCCCCTTTTTAAGCACAAAAGATCATGCTTTATGGCATACCTACAGCATATCTCACATGTGAGTTATCTGTTGTAAAACAAGCATTCAGCACTTCAGAAAGAGATGTTACATGGAAAGGCAAGCTCATTGTGACACTCCAGAGGTGCACTTTACAATAGTAAACCTGACCCATCTTTAAACAGTGCATGTTTAACTATGCCTAGCAGCCTCATACAAAACATGTTAATGAACATATCTCACAATGTAAGCATATACAAACCTGCTTTATAATTTAGAAAAGAGCTATGCTACAAAATATCTAACATATACCTGGCAAGTTTCATAGGTTTTTAATGTATATACACCTACAGTGCATTTGTTCCTCTTTCAATTCCAACTCTTTTTGTCCTGTTGTACAATTGAATAAATGTGACTACAAGTCCCAGAATGCAAAGAAAAACTTTTCTTTTTTGCAGATTTATATAGCACGACCTCGACCCAAAGCTATTGGAGCGCTTTACATGAGCACCGGTTACGTTACACAAGGACACATTCATTTTATTTTTGGTAGGCACAGGGAGATTAAGTGTTTTGCCCAGAATCACAGGATGTGGTTTCCTAGCTCCAAAGTTGGCAGCTCTAGCCATCAGACCACATCCTCTCTAATCACGACATCATGTATGCAGTACCACTCATAAATAAACTAATTTTCTTTAAATCGTTTTATATACATTCAAAGACTCTTTAAAAAAAATCTCACATATACATATACCTCCTAAATCAATATTTTTGTTTAAAAAGAAACATAATTCACATGCCAGATGTTTGAGTTCCTTGATCAAATAGCTTTTTAGGTCTTACAAGATAGATACAATAGCCTCAGGGATTATAAAAACTAAGCACAAGAATGGCACATCGCTCTCATACAAAGCAACCATAAATTGCAACCTTTTCAATTTTGCAGTGTCGAATACATGGAGCATCTCCCGAGAGTAGAAATTCTGCACTGCCGGTCCTACGACATCCCGACATCCCGGAGGCAGCGCTTCTACAGGAACAGGCATCCTTATTAAATCACGGAATTGACAAATTAATTTGTAAATATATGAACCAAGGATTCTGGCTCTCGCTTGAGAGAACATTTTGAAAGGGACACAATCATAGTGTTTCGCTTCTAAGTAAGGTGCTTTTTTTCCGCTCTCATTTTATCTGGAGCCCACGAGACCTACACTTCTCACCAGCCCCCGTTGTGGTGTTGTTTATGGTAAATACAAGGGTCTGTTGCCCTTTTCTCATTTTATACTTTTTAGGGTCTGGTCTATTTGTGTA
Source organism: Lissotriton vulgaris (assembly GCF_964263255.1). NCBI lineage: Eukaryota > Metazoa > Chordata > Amphibia > Caudata > Salamandridae > Lissotriton > Lissotriton vulgaris. The sequence goes on along the minus strand of NC_141685.1, from coordinate 758,950,284 downwards.
TTAAGTTATTTTTCTGTAACCTACTCTTAGGTGCCCTCCTACCCCATCACCACAGTCCCGAGGAAGACCCCCCCTCACCCCACCCTGTAAGGATTACAAGAACCTACACCATTTGTTTGGCGTCGAAACATCAACATTTTGTAGCTTGCCAGTGTAATCGACAGTAATTATGTCACTGTGATTTGTGTATCTTCTTGTATAATGGCTATATAATATATGGACAACTGAATGGTAAAGTTGATGGCAAAATGATGCGCCATTTGTCAATGTATATTATGACAAGTGATTTGCCTAGTGTTCTTGCTTCACACCCCCACTCAAATCACCGACTTTTCCTAAAAACTCTTTCACCCCACTTTTTCTGGGCACCGGTATTAGTATTGCATAAAAAGTCTCTGCATTTATTTTGATGTTCAGTGTGATTAAATAGCACTGTACAACTATACAACGTCCTCCTTAGATTTGTTTATTTTCGCTTACTTTATTTGTACTGTTAAATGTAATGTTACTGGGATCACTCAATACTGTACTGTGCTACTGCAAAAGGCAGCAAATGAAAACATTCCTTTCATATTTTTGTGTTGTAAGTGCACCTGTAAATGGTTAGTTTATGTTAACCCTTTCCCACCCTTTTATAAAAACCACCAAAAGTGCAATGGTTAATTTGCAAAAATATAAGTGCCGGGGCTCTCGTCAAGAGGCAGCTTGCACCAGCCCATTTCTCCTGTTAGCACCGCCTAAAACAGAACCAACTACTCACATGAAAGTGGGGAGAGGATATAGCATAATGGCTATAGCTGCTGGCTTCGAAGCTGGGAAACCAGGTTTGAGTCTTAGCATCCTATAATTCTGGGAAAATACCTTAATCTACCCATGCCTACCATAAATGAGTGTGTCCTTAACTGGTGCTCCTGAAAAGCGCTGGTGTTGATGATTAAGTGCCGGTGCTGAGCACTGGAAACCACTGGCTCAAATTACGCACAGCAAAATGAATGCCTATTTGTGCATAAATGCGAATTCCACGCGATGATCGTTATGAATTAGCGAAAAAAAACAGGAGTCCAAAACCTTATTTGCCTTCATACTTTTACAACTTTAACACTACAGTACACTCACTTTTTTAGCGAGCCCTCAATTGGAGATAAACCCTTTTTACACTAAAATTTGTTTAAACACCTCGCATTTATAAGAAATTATGATCTGTCACTTTAACACCCTTTCCCCACTATTCTCTTTGCACAATCTCCATACCAACCCACTAGAACCAGTAGGTCACAAGTTCACACCACATTCTAGAAGGACCATGACCGTGGTCTAGGTCAGCACTCTCCACAGCAGCTCCGCATTCTACGCTGCATCGCCAGAGTCCTGAGCGCCTCCCAGGAGTAGGGTTCACGCCTGCAGCCCATTCCCACTCAGAGGTGAGCAGAGGTGCTCCCTCCCTAGCCCGCTAGCTGCCTTTTCCTCTGGCCCTTCTTTAATTGTTTATTTTATTCCCTGGTTTCTTAACATTATTTTACTGCAACCGGCACTCCATCGGTTTTCTCGCTGCTGCTGTCCCTGCGGCCCTTCCCCCCGATACAGCCCCCGCCTCCCTCCTCCAGTCCCTCCCCCTCCCCTACTTATGGTGGCTACTGCGGGGGAGCACGTGTGAAACCTTGACCTCGGTCTAGGTCAGCACTCTCCCCAGCAGCTCTGCATTCTACGCCGCATCACCAGAGTCCTGAGCATCTCCCAGGAGTAGGGTTTGTGCCTGCAGCCCGTTTCCGCTCAGAGGTGAGCAGAGGTATTTCCTACCTAGCCCGCTAGCTGCCTTTTTCTCCCGCCCTTCTTTAATTATTTCTTTTATTCCCAGGTTTCTTAAAATTATTTTACTGCAACCGGCACTCCGCCGGTTTTCCCGCCACTGCTGCCCCTGTAGCCCCTCCCCCAACACAACACCACTCCCGCCTCCCTCCTCTAATCCCGCCCCTCTCCCCTACTTATGGCAGCCACTGCGCGGTCGCGCAGCGGGCGAGCCTAAGGCAAACCTGTCTGCGCCTGTCCGTGACCCGACCGCGGCCAGTGCCAGGAACCCTGGACCTCCGGAACCCCGCTGATACAACGCCGCCGCCCTCCACACACTGAACTCCGGAAGACATGATTGTCTAAGAGCCACACCGAACACCACCCAAGGACAGTTCTCCTGCAGACATGGCCATGGATCCTTCACCATCAACACAGCCCCCATGACTGCCGAAGACTCTATGGACAACCGCACCACAGCAACCCTGACATGCATCCTCCTCAACGTGTGCTCCCTGCACAGACACGCCATTGAGATCTGGGACCTGCTCAACACTCTCTCACTGCCCATATGGAGGCCTCACCATCGGACACAGGTCCTCCCTTAGACTCTCCACCTCCAACAGGAGAGATCCCCACTCCAAAACAGAACGCCTCCACTTCCAGATCCAGACAAACCCCAGGACCACGCTATGTGGCAACCTCTGCTACAGACCCCCCAGACCTCATCCCCAGGCCACAACCACCATTGCCGACCTCGTCGTACCCCACGCCATCACCTCTACTGACTACATCATACTCAGACACCTAACTTCCACCTCGACAACCACAGGGACCCCAACTCCATCACCCTCCATGAGAACCTCTCCAACCTTGGACTGAAGCAGCTCGTCACCACACCCACGCACAGAGCAGGACACACTGTTGACCATCTTCCCAGGAAGGAATAATGTCCGCTTCAGTCACATCACACAGCCCCTCTGGATGGACCACCACTGTATAAACTTCTCCTTCAACACCACCACCGGACCCAAACCCCACCATCGTCCGCCACGAAGGAACTGGAGCAAGATCACCACTCTCCTCCTCGACCCTCCATACGCCAAGACCGACGCCATCTCCGTCGCCAAGCAATTTCACCGCTAGACCTCCAGCTGCGCTGACAAGCTTGCACCCCTGCGCCACCTCGGCAAACACCGCCCCCTGAAGCCACCTGGTTCACCACAGAACTCCAAAAAGCCAGGCGCTCCTGCAGACACCTCGAGAAAACCTGGCAAAACAGGAAAACTATGGAAGACCTGAACAGCTACCAGAGTGCCCTGAAGGAGTTCCACCAGCGCATAAGAGACACTAAACGGACTTTCATCAAAAACATAATCCACACCGACGCATCCAACGCCAAAGAACTCTTCAACGTCATCCAGTAATTCACCAAACCCCCCAGCGAAGCCACGGATGTTAGACCATCCCAGGAACTCTGCAACAAGCTTAGCTCTTACTTTCACATGAAAATCAAGACCCTCTACGACAACTTTAGCAAACTGATGCCGAACACCACCCCCAAGCAGCCACCACCGACAAAGACCTGACCATCACAACCTGGAATCATGCCACCCTCGAGCTCACCACCACGACCATGAAGAACACCAACTCAGGAGCCCCCACGGTCCCCACGGTCCCCTGCCCACCCCACATCTACCACAGGACTGCTGCCGCCATCACACCTGAACTAGAACGAACCATCAACGCCTCTTTCGAATCTGGCATGTTCCCAGATGACTGGAAGTGGGCGGCGGTCCAACCCCTCCTCAAGAAGCCCACGCTGACCTGGCGGACCTGAAAAACTACCGGCCAATCTCTCTCGTCCCCTTCGCTGCAAAAGTCACAGAGAGACTCGTAAACACTCAGCTGACTGCCTTCATCGAAGAGAACTCCATCCTAGACACTTCCCAGTCAGGATTCCGCAGCAACCACAGCACCAAGACCGCCCTCCTCGCCACTACCGATGACATCGGCATGCGACTCGACCAGAGACACACAGCGGCCCTCATCCTACTAGACTTCTCCGCAGCCTTCGAGACCGTCTCACATCGCACTCTCGCAGACAGACTCCATGATTCTGGGATACGAGGAACCGCCTCTCCTGGATCCGTTCCTTTCTCTCCAGCCGAACCCAGAGGATCAGATTCTCTCCCTTCCTCTCTGAACCCACAAAGATCAACTGCGGAGTACCTCAAGGATCATTGCTCAGCCCCACGCTTTTCAACATCTACATGGCTCCCCTCACCGCCATAGTCAGGCAGCAGGCCTCAGCCGACGACACCCGCTCATCCTCTCCCTCACAAAGATCCCCGAAGACATCAGACTCTGTTTCCATCACAGAATGAAGGATGTCACCTCCTGGATGACAAGCAGCTGCCTGAAACTCAACTCGGAGAAGACTAAAGTCCTCATCCTCGGACCCTACACCTCCGCCTGGGACAACACCTGGTGGCCCTCCGCCCTCAGGAGCCCGCCCACACTGACAGACCACACGCGGAACCTCAGCATCATCCTTGACTCCTACCTCACCATGACCCGCCAGATCAACACCATCACCTCCACCAGCTTCAACTGCCTTTGGATCCTCCACAAGACCTTTAAATGAATACCCCCCCCCCCCGAATGTAGAAAAATCATCACCCACGCTCTCATAACCAGCAGACTAGACTACGGCAACGCCCTCTATGCTGGAATTAACAGAACCCTCCTACACAAGCTACAAACTATCCAGAACACCGCAGCCAGGCTTGTCCGCAGAACCCCGCGGCACCAAGACATGACCCAACACCTGAGAGACCTCCACTGGCTCCCAGTCGAGAAGAAAGTTACTTTCAAACTGCTCACCCACCTTCAAATACCTCAACGAGAGAGTCTCCTTCCACGTACCCAAGAGGAACCTCCGCTCCGTGGACCTCGCCCTTGCAGAGACCCCCCGCATCCGAAGAACCAGAGAAGGTGGAAGAGCTTTCTCCTACATCGCAGCCGAGGCCTGGAACAAGCTCCCAGTCAACATCAGAAGCTCCGCCAACCTGCACACCTTCAGAAAAAACCTCAATACTTGGCTCTTCGACTGAACCAGAGCTGCACCCCCCCACCCCAGCGCCTTGAGACCCTCATGGGTGAGTAGCGGGTTCTATTAACCCCCTGATTGATTGATTTACCATACTTGTTTACTTGTTACAAAAAGAGCTACAGCAGGTGTGGTGTACCGTACACATTAAAAAGCATATCCATGTCTGTATTAACTTTTTTTTCCAGAGCCAATCACAGATCTAGTTATTAATCCTCTCAACACCCTACTTAATTTTATTCAGCTGCATGTTCACAATATACAATCAAATATGTACCTTTTTTAACCAGGAGAACACCTCAATTTTAACTGTCTTTCATTTGGAAAACTGCCTCTTGAGTTCCAGCCTTCTCCTGACTGCTACTGCAGCTTCACTGCAAAATGGTTAGTGTGAAATGTGGGCCACAGCTATGTCTTCTGGGCGAGAGAAGCTGCTAAAAGGAGTAGTATTGACATAGACTTGGGTTTGCCTAATGTGGACATTAAATGGATTGGCCAGAGAGGGTCATCATTTTCTGCCTTTGGTTAAAAGCATTGTAGATTCCCAACCGCCTAACCTCATGATTGGACACTGTGGTGGCAATGACCTAGGCACACTGACTGGGGTAGTACTGGAGATCCTAATGAAGGATACCTTTGCAGAATTAATGACAATTTTTCCCTCACACTGTCTTGGCGTACTCCAATATATGCAAAAGGCAGAAATGGAGGTGGTATAATGAATTGTGTCCACAGATTGACAAAGCCAGGAAACGTGTTAACAAAACTGTTTCTGCATTTCTCAGAGACCATAACATGTCTCTGTCTACAACAACAACCTGCGTTTTGGCATGCATGGAATCTATAGAAGTGATGGAGTGCACTTTATAGACAAAGGCAACATAGGGCCCGATTCACAAAAGTAATCGGAGACAAAATCGAAACTTTACGACTTTCGGTATTCACAAAAGGCATATAGTAGTAGTAAAGTTAGGATTCCTAACGTCACTAGTACTAAATGCCTTTTGTGAATACGGAATGTAATAAAGTTAGGATGTTGTCTCAGTTTAGTAGTAGTAAAGTTAGGAATCCTAACTTTACTGCTACTAAATGCTTTTTATGAATACCGAAAGTCGTAAACTTAATATTTTGTCACAGATTACTTTTGTGAATCGGGTGTTTCTAAGCAACCTAAAACTCTGCATCTGGTCTTATTTGTAGCAGTCATATGCACATAATCAACCCAAAGGTTCTTGTCAGAGCCACCCTAGTGCCCAAAATATTGTTAATATTCTTTACAAATATCTTTTTTCAAATGTATTTATTATTTGCGATGACATTGCGATAATCGCAAATATGTTGCGAAATCATAAACCAAAAGCACACAATCAATGGCCAACAGAATTTTCAACATTTAAACCTAACAAACTTGATTAAAACCATCACACTACATGCATTACTATCTAAATAGGTGAAAAAAAATGACATAACTCTCTCTCAATGTCTCTTTCACAGCGTGTATGACTGTTTGAGTGGCAAGTGTGACTGGGTGCATAAGTGTCCAAGTGGGTCTGTGATTGGGTACATAATTGACTGCAGGCATCTATAGGTGGGTGTCTCAGTCTCTGAATTGATCTCTGAGCACAGGCATCACTGTCTCAGTGGCTATCTAAGTGGATGCCTGAGTCTCTCAGTAGCTGTGTGAGTGCATGCATCAGTTTGTGCATACATCTATGAATGGGTGTCTCTCTATCTGAATGAATCTATGAGTGCATGCGTCAATCTCTGAGTGTGTGTCTGAGCCTCTGACTAGCTCTGTCTGTGGGTATGTCAGTGTCTGAGTGGGTCTGTGACTGGATGTGTTAGTGTCTTATTGATTCTGTGACTGGGTGCATCAGTGTCTGAGTGGATCTGTCAGTGGGTGCATACGTCTCTGAGTGGGTGTGTGAATGGGTACATAAGCCTCTGACTGGGTCTGTAATTGGGTGTCTAAGTCTTTGAGTGGGTATGTCAGTGAGTGCATCGGTGTCTGAGTGGGTCTGTTAGTGGATGCCTCAGAGTCTGACTAGATCTGTGAGTGTGTGCATGAGTCTCTGAGTGGGGTTGTGAGTATGAGTGGATCTGTGAGTGGAAGTATGAGTCTCTGAGTGGGTCTGCGAATGGGTGCATGAGTCTCTGAGTGGGTCCGTAACTGGGTGGTTCAGTCTTTGAGAGGGTATTTCAGTGAGTGCATCAGTGTCTGAGTGGGTCTGTTAGTGTGTGCATTAGTGTCTGAGTAGATCTGTGAGTGGGTGCATGAGTCTCTGAGTGGGTCTGTGTGTGGGTGTGTCAATCTCTGAGTGGGCCTGTGAATGACTGTGTGAGGCTATGAGTGGGTATGTATGTGGGGGAGTGACTCTTTGAGTGGGTCTGTGACTGGGTGCATGAGTCTCTGAGTGAGTCTGCAAATGGGTGCATGAGTCTCTGAGTGGGTCTGTAACTAGATGTCTTTGTCTTTGAGTGGGTATGTCAGTGAGTGCATCAGTGTCTGAGTCTGTCTGTTGGTGGGGGCATCAGTGTCTGAGTAGATCTGTGAGTGGTTGCATGAGTCTCTGAGTGGGTCTGTGAGTGGGTGTGTCAGTCTCTGAGTGGGTCTGTACATGGGTGTGTGAGTCTCTGAGTGGGTCTGCAAGTGTGTGCATATGTCTCTGAGTGTTTCTATGAATGAGTGCCTGAGTCTCTGAGTGGGTCTTGCACTGGGTGTCTAGGTCTTTGAGTGGAAATGTCAGTGAGTGCATCAGTGTCTGAGTGTGTCTGTGAATGGGTACATCAGTCGGTGAGTGGCTCTCTGAGTGGGTACATCAGTGTTTGAGTGGTTCTGTCACTGGGTGCATCAGTGTCTGAGTGGCTTTATTAGTGAGCATATGAGTCTGTGAGTGGGTGGGTGCATGAGTCTCTAAGTGGGTGTGTGAGTGAGTGTGCGAGTAAAACTGAGGGTGGGCGGGTGAATATTTATATATGTTTTTTAAAATTTTCTTCAATATTCGCAAGGAAGTTGCGATAGTCGCAAATTAGTTGTGATGTCATACGGGAGGCCGTGCTGACAGTTGCGGCATATTCGCGAATATCACGTGTAATTAAAAAAAAAAAAGTGGGACACATAACTTGTGTCATTAACAGCTCCATTTGTCAAACATGGGGTCAGAGTACCTCCACCCTGACCCCTTATATTGTTGTAGGGATTCCGCTGATGCACAGAACTATGCTTGGGACCACAGAACCTTAGTAGGCAGGGACTGAGTTATCCTACCGCCTTAGTACCCATGAGCCCAGGACCGACTAGCTATAGTGTCGCACTTCCCCTCCTACTCACTCACAGAGGAACACGTGATTAGACACCCCAGGACACAACACTCAAGACTTTCTCAGGAATCAGGATAACAGGCCTTCCCCGTTCATTCTCACACTCGTACTTATCCACAATAAGATCTGACAGAGACATGAGTAAAGTTTAAAATGTTTATTTTAACTAACATACTCTAGTATGCAGTATATGTGCCACAACAAGTAAGGAAATGCCTAACACATATATGGTCAGTATAGTAAGCAATCCATGAATGATAAAAGGAGAAGTCATGATATTATACAGGGAAAACTAATCCCCCTCCCTTTCTACAGAAGTAAGATGATGATATATCAGAGGTTCTCTAGGTCTTTGCAGCAGACCCCGTACCTTAGCAAGCACAGATGAAAGTTCTACATCTCAGGTGTAATCGCGCTCTCCTCTCTGAATCTCTCTCCAAGTGGGTATCGGCATGTCAGGTGGGTGCATACATATATGACAAGGAAAACGTGTTCCCAGACAACAGCTGCATGTGTGTGATGTGTCTAAGTGCTAGAGCCAGACCAGAAGAGAATAACAGGAGGTATTGTTGTTTGAACTTGTCTATCGTGTTCAGTCTAATTCCCTGGAAAGAACAGAATGCAAAAACAACAGCAGGTTCTATGTGAAACTACAGCGTGGCAAGAAGCAAGATACTTTGTATAGTAACATGTGCAAAGCAGAGAGCAGCCTACTACGTGCTCAGGTAAAAAGGGAAAACATCAGTGGGCCTGCACGGGACACATGACAATATCACCCTTCACACATCTTTCAGCCCCGAGAAGAGTTTTCCAGTCCATAAAATGGCAGCCACGACTTTTTTTCAGCTTTCAGCCAACCAATCACAGCATTCCTGTTGGCTTGCGTCTTTACGATTACTCGTAATGTTACTGCAAAATGATCGCAATCACAAATCTCACTAACTTTTTCTTCTTAAATTTCTTAAAAACAACTGAACAGATTTACACCAAATAACTGAAAGCGTGATCTGTGTAACAAAATCTTGCTTCAGCCACATTTGGTGTAATTTCTTTAAGTGGTTTGGGCTGTAGGCGTGTTGACAGGCCCTATCGAAATTAACATAGCAAACACACCTTTTTTTAAACACCATTTTTCTCAGCCCATGCATCACGAATCACCCCAAAACTTTCTGTGCACAACAAGATTCACTGGAGCACTTTTTTGGAACCTTTTGTGAAGATTCGTCAACCAGCCCCAAAGATGTAGACAAGTCAAAAAAATGCTTTTCCTATTGAAACATGGTCCTAACTATAACTACATTCTGGCGATCACCACTAGGTAATATATATATGTGTGTGTGTAGAAAGTAGTCACCCAGATTCCCAGTCACAGTCTAAAGGGATGTACTCCACTCACCAGGCCAATAGGTCCCCATTACCTCAGGCCTCATGCCCAAGCTTGATATTTCCTTCATGGCGTGCAGTTCCAACAACGCCCTCAAATTCTTCCAAAAACCTCTGATGCAATGGAGGCCTCCCTCTAAGCAATAAATGAAGCCTTCCTCAGTGACGGGAACCAATGCTCGTCTTGTGCCTAGGGTGGCAAGAACTTAAACCTCCGCAGTTGCCCCACACGCAGGAGTCAATTGACCTACAGTCCTCGGTGTAGAGTGACCAGATGTCTCAGATTTGTCCGGACAGTTCAGATTTTTCTTTTTGGGTCATTCATTCAGCAGATCTTTCTGGGGCCCCATCGAGCTGGCCTTTTGTCAGGCCATATTTAGTCTATATCCTGTATCGCCTAGGGGCAGGTGTTGGCTCTATTGCTGAGCGCCGACTGCCGATAATTCTGTGCCCCTCTGCAATGTAAAATTTTATTCATACTCCCATTTTTGTGAAAAATGGTCCAATTCTTCCTGGGTGGAGTATGGCTGAGGGAGAGTCCCTCCCCTGCTCCATTTGGATTTTGTTTACTGAGGGTAAAGTGGTGGGTGGTGTGGTAGTGGGACAGGACACGGGGACCAACTACAGAAGAGATTTTTGACATTTTAGTTCTAATTGATGTTGTGTGGCCCTACTAATGCCTATTTATAAACCACTAAATCTAGAAACTGCTAATCTGCCTGTCTGTTGGTCAGGGATATGCAATCAAGTTTCTGCCTATGAGTAATGCCATCAAGATTTACCCACCAACTGGCCCAGCACCCCCACCATTCTAACTAACCCACAAATCTTGCAAACACTGATGCAGTCTCTGTTGTTCCACGTGAACCAACAGTACAAATACAAAACATGGTCTTGTGCCAATTTGTCCGGCTTGACATTCATTCCAGGCAGAGCTCACAAATTCTTTTGGAGCATTTCCATGAAGACATGTGTGGAAAAAGAAACCGTTCTATGAGAATGTGAGTCAGAAGACTTCTGCCTTGCTGGCCTTTTTCGAGAGGAATGTCTTCGCCTTCCTTACTTCAGTTTTCTTGGAATTTGGAGAGAATATCTGAAAATATTAGGAAACTCGGCAAGAAAACCCTCACATAGATCACTTACCTCGGTTTATAACTACTGAAAGATTCCCTCAGCTTACCTACCATCATCTGCTGGACCTTCTCTCCTTATTCATATTTGACTCCAAGTCACATTCCCGTTGCTTAATTTCTACTTTGCATTTTGGTGAACTGGCCTCACCTCATTCAACAGACCATAACCAGAACTGTTCCTTTCTCCAAAACTGGTTAGCCATATGCCTACAATCTGTAACTACCCTATGGCTTCCTTACTCATCTGTTTACCCCACCAATCATGGTAAGAACTTACGCAGCCCCTGCTAATGGAGGTATCTATCTTTAAATTAATTAACTTACTACAAAGCACTTTCGCGCCTCACTGGGTTTAATAAGTGCTATATAATTGTAATTACATTACAATGCAATTCAATACTTGTTGATTTTTTGGCATTTGATGAAGCTAGACTTATGATAGAGGAAGTCAAAAGCTGGAAGTGCCTGACCTGTCTGGCTCTCATTTTCGATTGCTGACAGGGGCGGCTCCTCCACTAGCGCGGAGGAGCGTTGCCCCATTGCTTTCTCACAGTGCGAGAAGTAGAAACATAAAATGGTAATAACTTTCAGTGGGCGGGCGAGTGTGCCCACTCCTGTCCTGACTGTGCTAAGACTGTTTGGTCAGCCCTCTGGGTCCGCTCAAATCAGTCATGCACACTCTATAGCTTTCAATGCAGGCTGCCATGCAGCCTACAAGGAGAACATTGCTTCCCCATAAGCACCTGGCTGGGTGCCGTCCCGACCAATCCCAATGCTGCTTGCAGCATTGTGATTGGCTTAGGGGAGGGAACCTGGCTGCCTGCTTCCTGCCAGAGGCAGGAGAGCCGGAAAGCAGGAGAGCAGGAGCCAGAAGACGCACGACCCTGCCAGTGGAAAGGTAAGTATATTTATTTATTTTTTTATTAATAAATTAATAAATTAACACACATCCCCGTGTGACCTCCCCGCGACCCCCTTCGACCGCCCCCCTCCCCACCTGCGAGTCTTGCCGGCCGCGTGCACGCAGTCTTTCAGAAGAACTGAGCACTCTTCATGGCTTTCAATGCGAGACCACGATATGTTGTGATGTATTAGGAAATCACTTGGAAGAACAAGACTCTGATGATGATGAAGTAATGCGCAGCAAGCAATGCCCAGAGTCACAGGCTAGACAAAAACAAGCTTTGGCACAACAAATTGGTCTGGCATGCTTTTGAGTTCTTGCCAAAACAATAAAAACAACCTGCTTTAGTGAAGAAACAAACAAACAACAAATGATTGCTTTCTGTAGACAATGCATCTATGCGATTTAATTTGTGCTGATTCAGAGTGCTTTTGAAATATAAAATAGTCCCTCATGCATTGCAATGCAAGCACTCCATAGGAACCAGAAAGATACACTAACCGTCAACAGCAGGAGGTCTGACTGAAATAATCCTCTTTGTGGGGCTTACACACTTACTCTCTCTCTCTCACTCTTTCTCTCTCTATATGCATATATATTTATGCATAGATATACATGTATTTGTGTGTGTGTCTACCCAAAAAGAATTGGTAATATTATGACTTGCAGGCAGGTGTGCTGTCAAGCCAGACCTATTACTCTGGCAGGCATTCTGCAACTGATATCAGTGAATGTATGAACTTCTGTTTGCAGACCTGCCAATTCATATGGTGTCTACATTTGTCACACATCAGCTCTTTTCACACAGTTTTCTGGTGAAGAGCTAATATGACACAGAGCAACACAAGATCAGCTGGAGACCTCTGCAGTGAGTAAGATTCCAGCTCGTGTGTGGAGGTTATCCGTTGCCTAAATCCATCATGGTTTTGCAACCTTCCTAGGATGCCAGCAGTTGTCTCATAAGTCTTTTTATATTGAGTTTTTGGGGTGGGACTGTTCAGGAATTAACTGAGTCTAACCCCCACCCACCTCCTCCACAGTTGGCCATGTGGTGAAGGTCTCAAAGCATGTCCTCACCCAACATACAACCCCTCCAAAGCCGCTCATCCTCCTACCACACAGTAACAAAATAATAATCTGTAAAGTGCTTCTTTGGTCTGCTCACGCATCACACCCTCCCCACCGCCCCCAAGCACCCACTCCCACCGAACCAGGGACGTCCTGGCCAACTGAATTGTAGGCATGAAACCTTAGCAGATATCTTTCATGTTTGCTGCAAAATGTCGGTGATGTTTTTGATCAGGTGAAGTACAACGTTGTATGACCTTACCCTTTGAGAGACTTCAATAAGTTGAAATCTTGCAGTTAAAAATATTGCTCAAAGTACAGACCTTCTAAACCTGCTGAGTATGGATAACCAGAAAGGCTCACTGTAGGAAATAAATCCAGTTGGCAGGCGATAACCGTGGAATCGGGATTTCTTTTTTGGAATTGCTGAAAGCCAACCAACTTGGTTTTCATCCATCACTAGACAGTACTGAAGCTGTTGGGGATCACGCCTGTGATTTATGACACGATATTTAATTTCTATAGGCCTTCCAGCCAAGTCCAATTATAAACATGAATAACAGTAACCCATGCCGACAGCTGCTCCAACATTTGAGTAAAGGTCTGGCTTGCATCCGTTCATTATAGCCAACATGGGACACCCTCATGAGCCAAGCAGCACTTACGAATATGTGATGCTGTTTGAAGTAATTTTGGGTGCAATGTCTAAGATATTGCAGCATCTGTTCCTGTGCCCTCCCAGTCCAAATCCTTCCACCAATGCACCACCAACTAAGCCAGCAGCTAGTTTACCAGCTTCTTAAATCCACAGTCCAACTTAAAATTTGTGTTGCAACAAAAACAAGGAGTCCATTACCAATTCTTCTTAGTTTCACAAATATTTTAAACGTGGGGGGGGGGATTCTCAAAAAACGGTCATAGGTATGATCTTACATTTTACTAACAAATACATGATTTTGCAAAGCATTTCTTGTTATTTTATGCAATTCAATGTGCATGTACATTTCCCATATGTCATTTAGGGGCCGATTACGATGTTGGGCGGAACCGTCCCGGAGTCGGGACCTACCGACTCACGGTCCGCGTTTCCGCCCGACCGATTACGATGCGACCAAACACTGGAGCCCATTAGGATCGCGGACGGGACCCCAGAGTAGGAGGGAACCTCTGCATGGCATGCAGAGTTCCCTCCTGTGCAATTAGGATGTGACCGCCACCCTGGCGGTCACATCCTCTATTTTTAACATTACGGCGGGTGCGGCTTCAAGCTGCACCCACAGCAATGTTAAAAATGCACGCATTGCATTTGTATGTAGAAAGTGGCAGGCACCACGCGGTGCCTGCCGCTTTCTGCATACAAATGCAGGGGGGTACCCCCCATGTGCACCCCCCACCCCCCATTCACCTAGGGGGCCCGCTACGGGCCCCGCAGTGAAGTTACACATGCTTTTCCACGGCGGAAAAGCCGCAGCGGAAAAGCATGTATCAGAGCCCATCCTAATCTGGCTGACGGTGTCTGAAAAACACCGTCACCATATTAGTGCTTTTCCGCCGCGGTTGTAAGCCAGCCGCAGCGGAAAAGCTGCGGACGGAAACCAGGACCCACCAGCCATCCTAATGTGGCGGTGGGTCTTTGGTGGGTCCGCTGCGGATTTTCCGCATCCTCCGGGCCGGCGGTTGCGGAAAATCCGCAATCCTAATAAGCCCCACTGTTCGGTCGGAGCCCCATTGCTCTCTATGGGAAAAAATCCTGCTCTTTGACCACACGTCCTTTCATATTGAGCTTTTTGATGTTATGAGACAGTATATTCCCGCCGTAATATTTCCCTAGTGGTCTGCTGGGTCTGTGGGCTAATGCATTCACTCTGATGGGCTATGCCTGACCTTGTGGTCACAGGTTCTAATCCTGGGGTCCACTTAGCCTTTTATCCATCTGCGGCCTGTGATATGACTGCCATTGAGTGGGCAAACAATATCTGTTATTTGTCAGTAGTACTGAGAGACTCCTTAGGGCTGAACATGCACTCCTAAACACATCTCTAAAGTGTGGGCTTCCCTCTCCTCATCTGCCAATCTTCTTTCCGCCGTTGTAGATCCATTCAGTGGTGGCTGGTGACATTTGAAAGTGGTGAGGCGTAAACTGCGTCGGAGTGCACCGGGGTGCATTTTCAAGCAAATTTGTGAAGCAAGAAGGTTAATAAAGCAATTGTGAAAGTGCAGTTATACATTAATAAAAGGATGTCATATAACATGTAGATCGAAATGTTTCTGATGCTAGACCCTGCCAGTGCCACGCACCTCTGAGCAATATACACGCTGTGTGCCAGCAGGGCCTAGCATCAGAAACATTTCTATTGTTATGTTTTTAAAGCTAGGCCTAGTGCTGGCACTCTCAGATGAAATTAAGTACCACAAATTCTGAATAAAAAGTGACTCGTAAAAACATGTTGCCAAGTACATTAACAAAGCGCTATCGATTTTTTAAACTCTTTACACCTTTGCCGCTGTGGGCCCTGAAACGGGTTATTAAGCTTGCAGCGTTTAATTAGTGTTACCCAAGTGTTACAACAAGAAAAGTTGCTTATGAAACAAATAAGAAATATAGCTGCCCGTTTTTTTGACCCTCCAGCTTATCAAAAATAGATTGTGAGGGAAATGGTGACACGTAGCACGTTACAAAGCACGTGGGGCATATTTACAATAAATGGCGCATCCCTGCAAATCAGCAGGGATGCGCCAGTTATTGTGCGCCACAGCTCCGCCATCATGGATGCGCCGCATTTACAAGTGTGGCAGGGTATACTCAGACATGAGTCCCTTGCTCACTGCACCATCAGGATTCAAGCAAGCCGGGCCGACGACGGCTGAAATGCCAGAAACTGGTCCCCGGAAGCTTGTCTCCTTTCCGGTGAAGAATTGGCTTGGTAGTTTGGTCTGCCCTGTTCCCATGAGGCACTGGGTCAGACTAATTTGCATATAGCCGGTTCTGAACTGGGGTGATGCAGTGAGCTAAATAACGGTGATGGATCAAGCCCTGATCTCCTGACTGGGTAAGAGTGGTCTGCTTAATTCAGACACTCTGTTCATCACCACCCCCTTTTTTAATCGTTTTTGGCCACCACAAGTGTGGCAGGTTATACTCAGACATGAGTCCCTTGCTCACTGCACCATCAGGATTCAAGCAAGCCGGGTTGACGACGGCTGAAATGCCAGAAACCGGTCCCCGGAAGCTTGTCTCCTTTCCGGTGAAGAATTGGCTTGGTAGTTTGGTCTGCCCTGTTCCCATGAGGCACTGGGTCAGACTAATTTGCATATAGCCAGGTTCTGAACTGGGGTGATGCAGTGAGCTAAATAACGGTGATGGATCAAGCCCTGATCTCCTGACTGGGTAAGAGTGGTCTGCTTAATTCAGACACTCTGTTCATCACCACCCCCTTTTTGAATCGTTTTTGGCCACCACAAGTGTGGCAGGGTATACTCAGACATGAGTCCCTTGCTCACT
This sequence comes from Lissotriton vulgaris, assembly GCF_964263255.1. Classification (NCBI taxonomy): domain Eukaryota; kingdom Metazoa; phylum Chordata; class Amphibia; order Caudata; family Salamandridae; genus Lissotriton; species Lissotriton vulgaris. Next base: position 758,934,076 of record NC_141685.1, on the reverse strand, counting down.
GCACCATCAGGATTCAAGCAAGCCGGGCCGATGGCGGCTGAAATGCCAGAAACCGGTCCCCGGAAGCTTGTCTCCTTTCCGGTGAAGAATTGGCTTGGTAGTTTGGTCTGCCCTGTTCCCATGAGGCACTGGGTCAGACTAATTTGCATATAGCCAGGTTCCGAACTGGGGTGATGCAGTGAGCTAAATAACGGTGATGGATCAAGCCCTGATCTCCTGACTGGGTAAGAGTGGTCTGCTTAATTCAGACACTCTGTTCATCACCACCCCCTTTTTTAATCGCATTTACAATGCGGCGCACCATGGTGCAAAAACGGCACAGATGCGCGACACATCTGTGCCGTAAAAGTGACGCATTGCTGGAGTTGCGTCGCAAGCGCGACGCAGCTCCAGCAATGCTCTGGGGGCCCTATCTAGTTAATGCTGCATCAATCCTTACGCCTGCTTCAGGCAGGCGCAGGGTTTTGACGCAGCATGGGCCTATAAGTGACTGAGAGAAATCTTGTAGATTTCACTCAACCACTTTTAGGAGGCGTTCCTGCGCCGGAACGCCCCCCCCCCCCTGCACAGGAACGCCTACATCATGTGGTGCAGGGCATTACAATGTGATGCATCTCCCAGATGCGTCACGTTGTAAGTACCCCCGCACCATGGAGCAGGATTTGCGCCGCCGCTGCATCACAAAAGTGACGCAATGGCGGCGTAAATGATGCGCAAGGGGCTTGTAAATCTGCCCCTTAATAGGGGGCAAACGGTGTCACTGTGCCAACATGCACATATTGAGCAAGGCACACTGCAGTGAATATGCTGTCCTTGGTGGTTGCGTCCATTTACCATCTCAATGTTTTATTAAACATATCAATATATTCTTAGGAAACATATTTGAAGCGCAGTCTGTGCATTGTTACCTATAACCCACCTCAATGATAGTGACACTCGTGTGCACATTCCTCACGCTGGATGAGTAAAGCCAGACCTGTGAACTTCCAGTGCACCTGCCAGTCCACTCTGAGGTCATGGTATTGAAGTGCTCGTCTGAAAAGGAAAACCTGTTTAAAAAGACATTTCACATTTTTTTGCAATACAAACAAACATTTAGCATATCTTGCCTTACGTTTGCCGATTCGTCATCTGTGAACGCTCTATCCAGGATTAAAGCCCACCTTTAATTCCTTTATCCTCTTTTCGACCCAGGTCTATGCTATTCATTTATTTGTTTAGTTAGCTACTTTTTAAGTTTTATATTTACACGAATAGGGCCCTAAAGGGCGTCAAAACGCCTCAAAAAATGTACATGTATTCTACGAGAGAATAAATAACAATCTTAAGGACATTCTTTCAAGTAGCAGTTAAAGAAGGAAATGAGGCAGTGGATAATGGATAATTGGAGAGTTTATCCTGGCGCCATTTAAATAAAGGACACACACATCGATTGATATTTCCACATTAAGCTTCTTTAAGATAAGGTAACACGAGAAGTTATCTGACTTATCGAGTAACCTCAGAAACAGATCAGCAAGTAGCATTTTCAAGTAACATTTAGCAGCAGGAGCACTTCGAAGGTTGGTTGAGGAATGTTTCCAAAAAGTAGCATTTTAGGAACCCTTAAAAGACTCCTATTGTAGTCTCAGCTTTTGATATATTGACTACATTAGTTATTTATTAAGTATTTTATCAAAAATGCTTTAGAAATGCAAGGTAAGCTGCAGCTTTACTCATTGAAAGTTAAATACTAAAATATCACTTTGACCACTACATGTACATTATACTGCAAATTAAGATGAATTGCCTGTGTATACAGGATACAAGAATAACATCCGAATTACTTAAACACATTCAGACAGGTCTACACACCGAGCCGCAGGAAGGCGAAGTATTAGCTTTGTTATCCACCAACAACTGCACAACACTTACACCACCAAAAAGTTCAGATCTCTGCTGCTTCCATCTTGTAGATCTGTATGGAGATTCAGCAAATAAGAACTTAGGGCATGATTGCCAGTCTGGCGGTCTGAGGACGGCAGAAAAGGTATTGGAGTCCCTGTCTTTACTGTGGTTGGCTAGATACACTAAACCCTATCTCCTAAGTAGGGTTTAAGGTTGGAAATAGGAGTGATTCGCTATAACCTTATGACAAATGAATACCAAAGGCAAATGAATAACAAAAGCAGGGCAAAGTAGACAAAGAACATAGGATCACTTAGGATCAATAACACTAAGCAAACAATATTTATCGAAAAATAAAGCATAAAATGTATTCACCTCCCGAACGGGTTACAATCTAAAACATATTAAAAACAATTCGTAAAAACCACCAACAGTGGTAATGTAATACATCTATATGCAGTCAAGGATTAAACAGTCCTGTACAGTCAAGAGTGAAACAGTCGACGCAGCGTTTCGGTGCTTTGTTTGATCTTCACACCTTCTTCAGGACATTTACCACAATTGACTTGGTATCTGTGTTACTAATGGGAAGAGCATATCAATTCTTTTCCACTGTGTTAATGGCTTCTCAGCAATTTTACTATCACTGGAGCTTCAATGCAAATGAACGAATATTCTGTGTGCAAGGAGGGGCCACCGTTGATAATGGGGATAGTTCCTTAGATGCTTATGGACCTGTTGTTATTTCAGGTTCGTCATAGTACTTTCTAAAATTGATGATCTTTGCCGATACAAAGCTTCTCTTGTTAAATTTGAAGAGAGAGTCTGTGAGTCTTATGAAGAAAATACGGCCTCCCTGCTCCTCCGTGCTCTCGTATGTGCTGACGTCTTCGTGATGATTCGAGGACCTACTGATGTAATTTAAAGTATTTAGGGAGGGCGGGAGGGAGGCGGGTGGCGGCCAGCTACGCTCCGTCTGCGGAGCGTGCGTAGTGCCGAATTCTACGCCTGCTACGCAAAATGCGTAGAAGCCGGCAGTACGCACACTCCGTGCACGGAGCGTAGCTGCCCGCCCACCCTTAGTGAAATCTCGATTCTCACACTGTATGAGAAAAATAGCAGCTTGAATGACAGCAACTGTCTGCAACGGTGACAAAACTAAGATATTGGGGTTTGGAAAAGCTCAGCAGATTTGGTTCGCAGAATAGTGGCCTCCTTGAACTGAGTTTTGCTCCAAGTCCAAAGCAGAAAGTAAAAAATCTCAGTATTAAGCTAGACCAGACCTTCTATATGAAAGATCATGTTTCGGCGATCTATGGCACATGCTTTGCCCCTATGCTCCTGCTGAAGAAAGCGTTCCCATGGCTCCCACCATCCTCCAGGAAAACCTTAGTCCAGGCCTTAATTACGAGCCGCCTGGACTACGTCAACGCCTTACTTGTAGCAGTCAATGATACGCTGATGTCCATACTTCAGGTTGTGCAGAACACTGCAGCGCAACTGGTATGCAACCTTCCTTCAGGCTCTCCTTTGCCTCCCATTCTAAGAGGCTTGCATTGTCTGCTGGTTATGAAATGCACCATTTTAAAGTTATGCTGTTGATGACCGGCACAGGCCCAATCTATCTGTAGAGAAGCTTTAGACATTACTGGCCCATCAGACTGCATAGCTCCACGGACAAGGCTTTGTTATTTGATCCTCATAACTATACCTCAAGATTTGGTGGTAGGTCCTTTTCGAACCTTACCGTCTTTTCATTGGAACAAACTTCCCTTTCAAATTCGCTCATGCACGGAGCTGGGCAAATTGAAAAAACTCCTAAAGACGTGGCTGTTCTAAGTAATCTGTTGGTGTTGTGTTAGTGAACCTCAGAGATACACCTTCGGGTGAGAGTCACAGCGCTATAACAAGTGTCAATAACATAACATAACATAGTAACACATACAATTAATATATTTACTAAAATACATTAGGCTTGGCTACTTCAAAACATGGCTAAAAGTTAGTGGTGAAGAGAAGAGTGGCAAGGAGTGGAGTGCCATAGAGTGGAGTGCTGTAGAGTGGATGGGCATAGAGTGGAGTGTCTTGGAATTTCATGGAGTGACAATGAGTGCCGTTGAGCGGCATAGAGTGTCAAGGAGTGGCGTAGAGTGGAGTAAGTAGAATAAAGTTGAGTGGAGTGGCATGAAAAGATGTAGAATGGAGTGGAGTAAAGTGGAAGGGCATAGAGTGGAGGGGCATTCAGCGGAGGAGATTGTCATACGGTGGAGTGGCATAGAGTGGATTAAAGTGTCATAGAGAAGAGTAGAGTGTCATAGAGTGGAGTGGGATAGAGTGTTGTACAGTGAAGTGGCATAGAGTGGAGTAGAGTATCGCAGAGTGGAGTAAAGTGGCATTGAGTGATGTAGAGGGAGTTGTGCACAGTGGAGTAAAGTGTCATGGCGTACCCTGGGGTACATTGTCATCGATTGTGGAGTGAAGTGGCATTGAGTGGAGTAGAGTGTCATGAAGGGAGTAGGGTGTCGTAGAATAGAGTACAGAGGAGGGGTAGAGTGAAGGGTAGAATGGAGTATTGTGTCATGGAGTGGCATAGAGTGGCATAGAATGGAGTGGCATAGAGTGGAGTACAATTTCTTAGAGTTCACCAGAATAGAGTGGAGTGGTGTATAATGGAATAAAGTCGTGTGTAGTGGCAAAAAGGGAGTTACGTGTAGTGAAGTAAAATATTACAGAGTACAGTAGACTGATGTAGAATAGAGTAGCATAGAGTAGAGTGGAGTGACGTGGAGTGTTGTAGAGCGGAGTGTCGAAGAGTGGAGGGTAGTTGAGTGGAGTGTGGTATTGTGTGGTATCGTTGAGTTGCATAGAGTGGAGTAGAGTGTTGTAGAGTAGAGTGGAGTAGATTGTCATAGAGTGAAGTGGCATAGATTGGAGTAGAGTGTCAGAGAGTGGAGTGGAGCATCGTAGAGTGGAGTGTCATCGAGCGGAGTGTCGTAGAGCTGAGTGTGTGATGTGTGGTCTCAGGGTGCTTCTATGAAGAGCCAGGTCTTCAGCTTATTGCAGAATTCAGTTGGTGAGGAGGAGGCTCTGATGTATTGAGGGAGGTTGTTCCATGTCTTGGGTGCAATGTAGGATAAGTGACCTACAGTTTTTCTTTTGCAGATGCATGACGTGTGCGTGTGAGAGTGAGGCAGAGTGTGGGTGTCTGGTGAGTTGGTGAAGTGTGTTGTGTAGGGCTCTGCATGTGTGTGTGAGAAATGTGAATTGGCGGGGCTTGTGAATGGGGAGCACGTAAAGTTTCCTGAGATGTGGTGTGATGTGGGTGTTTCATGGGAGGTCGAGTATGATTCTTGCTGCTACATTCTGGATGGTCTGGAATCTGTGTAGGAGTTGTTTAGAGATTCTGCTGCAGAGAGTGTTGCCGTAGTCCAGCCTGCTGGTGATGAGTGCTTGTGTGACAGTCCATTTGGGGTTCTGAGGGAACCTTTAGAAGATCTTACACAGCATCAATCAATCAATCACTCATTACATTTGTAAAGCGGCTACACACCCGTGAGGGTCTCAAGGCGCTGGGGGTAGGGGTAGGGGGGGGGGGGGCTGCTACTGATCGAAAAGTCAGGTCTTGAGAAGTCCTCTGAAGGCCAGCAGGTCCTGGGTCTGTCGTAGGCCGGTAGGGAGAGTGTTCCAAGTTTTGGCAGCGAGGTAGTTGAAGGATCTGCCGCCGCCGGTGGTTTTCCAGATGCGTGGAACTGTGGCGAGGGCGCGGTTGGCAGAGCGGAGGCTGCAAGTGGAGGTGTAGAAGCTGAGACGGACGTTGAGGTATGCTGGTCCGGCATTGTGTAGGACTTTGTGTGCGTGGATGAGGAGTTTGAAGGGGATCCTTTTGTTGAGCATGCTTAGGATGTGGAAGCAGGAGGTGCACATTGCATTGACTTGAGCTGTAATGTTGTTGAGCTTGTCATCTAGAATGATCCCTAGTTTTCTTGCGTGGTAAGTGGGTATGAGTGTTGGTCCTACCTCCGACAGCCACCAGTTGGAATTCCATGGGAAATCTTATTGCCGAAGACCAGTATTTCCGTTCTGTTGGAGTTTAGGTTCAGGCAGTTGGTTCGCATTTAGTCTGCTACCATGGTCATGAAGTTGGTGAAGTTGTTTCTGATGGTGTTTGTCTTGTCATCAGGGACAGGACGAGTTTGGTGTCATAGATCCAGGTAGCTTCGTATAGAGCCATATACATGATTGCCATTTCTGGCGCAAAAGGGCATCCCATGGCCGTCCCCATGGTTTGGAGGTATTGGACGTTGTTAAATTTGAAAAAATTGAATTTCAGGCAAATTTCCGCTAGTTTCAGTAAGAAGTCTGTGGGGACGTTGTGGGGTCTTTCTCTCTTTTCTAGAAAGAATTCAAGGGCTTCCAAGCCGTCTTCTTGCGGGATATAACTTCACCAATCAGCACCACCCTGACCTACCTCATCAACACCTCCATCATGTCTGTCACTTTCCCGGATGAATGGAAACTTGCAGAACTCATTCCCTTCCTCAAGAAGCCCATAGCTGACCAGAATCAACTGAGCAACTCCACAAGTTTGGCATATAAGAATTTGTTCTCAAATGGATCTGTTCCTTTCTCACTGGAAGGACACAAAGGGTCAGGCTGCCACTCTTCACATCAGAGACCAAGAAACTGAAATGAGGTGTCCCACAGGAATGGTCCCTCACCTTCACTCTTTTCAACATATACATGACACCGCTCGCCAACATAATCCAATCACCAGACATCACTTTCATCTCCAACGCCGATGACACCAAAAAATAGCAAGTTTGAAGGAATATGTTCACATATGAGCTTAACTAATCAGTTTCACTATTGTTTTTTGTTTATTTGTGTAGTAATGTGAAGTGTTATGTTGATTTATTTTGATGTTAGGAAGTAATTTGTCTTAATATATGTTGAATGTGCTTTATCAAAGGAGATGATTACAAATGATTTGTTTACACCCAATTGTGTACCATTGAATACTCGTAAAGAAAAGTGCAAAAATTATAAATGCAGTCATTGTCAATAAATAGGACACTGAAAACAAATAATTTGCGAGATCTATGGTGTCAGAGGCAACGCACATTTGATAGCTGTGAGATAAGGTGCACAGGAGCTGGATGGTAGAAAAGTGGATATTTGGGCCTAGAAGTACTTGTTTTGAAGCCTGGCCCGTTGAAATTTGAGGGTTTGCACTTAGGTCCAGACATTGATCTTACTTTCAAATAACTCTCCACATGCTCTGTATACACACAGAATCGATTTGTTGTCTCATGGTGACTGCTTGCAAGTAGACATGATGTAATCCTGGAGCCGGGCCTGGTACAGTGTAGTGTGAAAGTCAACAACCAAACTCCAAAATGCCATATTACAGCTAGCAATGCTCCCTGTGAACAGCTCGCATGATTGTCCTGTTTATTTGTCTGAGGAGCAATTTTAATGTCTTCCCCGGGCTTTTTCCCTCCCCATACCTGTGCACTCTAGTATGTTTGTCCAGGAGTTTTACCCAGCTGCCTCCCTGGATGCTAGTATCAAACTGTTAACCTCAGATAGTAATCCACCATTAGCTTTTTCAGAATACATTTATTTTAAGTTCGTTCAATGAGGGCTCAGATTTAAACAGTTGCTGCATAATACAAGTGAGAATGCCAAGGTGTTTTGAAATCGTTATCCCTGATATATAGGCTTTAAAGACATCCCATGGGGCACCGTAGTGCTCCATTGAACCTGCATTCTGTGCAATCACTATTCAAATTTCAGTGTTGAAACTGCATCAAGGGAAGCCTCTGAGTGGAGTCTCAGGAGTGTGACTTTATATCTCTAGCCCCGCTTGGAAATGATGTGAAAGAGCACATGATAAATATGTCACTTTTTTGGCTGAACGGGATACACATGCAAATGGTATGCAGTAACCTCTATGAGAAAAAGAATCATGCACTGATGAATAGCAGGAGTAGATCCTCTCTCGGCCTCTGTGTGTGCAGTACATCAACTGTGTCTAGCACCTCCATCTTGTGGAGTAGCGGCTTCATAGCACCAAGGGTAGCATTGGCTGGTGGTATGTGCAGCAATGGCTTCAAAGCTGAATAAAAATCCCTGCTTCATATTATGTTTGTGTCATAGCGTAAATGTGCCATCAAAAAAGCAGGGGATTTAAAGTTTGGGTCACACACATTAAAATGTGTTTGGGGCAACATAGATTGTGCCCTGCACCATTGGTGTCCGGCCATTGAAATGTATATGCGTCTGTTGTAGTTTAAAGTATACACAGTGACTGGTAAGTGCTCCATCTCTCCAGAATATGAACTGCTTGACGCAAGGTACCTGTATCAGCTCCATTTAGAAACACATATTGGAGTGTGGCAGAGTGCAGATGGGTTTTCTGTATCAAAGATGTATCGATTTTGGTTTCATTGACGGTCTAGTGATGGGAGTAATACAACTGCAAGAAGAGCTTTTTAAAATATTCAGTCCCCACATATTCCAGCAGCAAAGTTTAATGTTTTATAGCAGACATTTTTAGCCATGATTTTCAGAAGTGCATGTGAATAGCACTTGGTGCCTGATTTAGATCTTGGCGGACGGATTACTCCATCACCCTTGTGGCGGAGTAACCCGTCTGCTAAAATCTAAATCAGAGCCTCATTAATGAAAAGCGCAGCTTCGCTGGGGAAAAACAGTGATGCATTACTTTTCATTGCCGAAAAAAAACTATTGTTCCCCCTTCTGCTGATTCAATCAATCTTGTTCCACAAAGGGGCAATAGTTTTTTTTCCGCTTATTTGAACCCAGTTCCCTTTGGTCATTTGAAAGGTTACTCTCTATTAGTTTTAAAACACTTTTCATTGAGCCATCCTTGTGACACCATGGATGAACTGTATTCTCAATACGGCAATTCTTGTCACAAGGATTACACAGATACGTCAGGAATCCTCACACATCTGGTGGCACAGTAACGATGCATTGCTGAAGGGTGTTGGTAAACTGACGCAACTCCAGCAATGTGTCATTACACATGGGGTGAGCACCATGTAAAAGGCCCTGCATCACTCTTTATGCCTCCTTGAAGCAGGCGTAAGGATTGTGACGCAGTCAAGTTGTAGGAGTGACAAAGGAAAATCTCATAGATTTCACTGAGCCACTTCTACGAGGCTTTTTAAAAAACTTTTTATGGGTAACGCCAACCCTGCATACATTATACCTGATGCAGGTATAAAATAGTGCAGGGCTCTACAAAGTGACGCATATGCCTAATGCGTCCTTCTGTAAATAGGTCGCAGTGTGGCACAGTGTTTATGCTGCCTCAGCGTCACAAATAAGTGACGCAACGGCAGCCCACACCCTCATAAATAAGGGCCTTAGTGTCTTGTCTCAGTGATCTGTATACAATCTATGATCCCCCACCAGGAGCCCATACCTTTTTCCGCAGACCAAAACGTTGCATATACTCATGCCACTCCCTTCCACATGGATTTTTCCAACATTGAGATTAAGCATGGGCGAATTTTGCGAATCTCGCGTTCGCGAATTTTGCGGATTTGCGAACTCGCAATCCGCAAAATCCGCAAATTCTCGCGAATTTGCGGATTTTTTTTTGTGTTCGCGCGGGTTTCTGCCAGGTCGCGAGGGTTTTTGTACAATTTCGCAAACGCGAACTTACCTGTCGGGTCGCAAGTTTTGCGAACTTGTTGTTTCTACGTGTCCAGCCTGTTTGGGACACTCTTCTTCATCACTGCCACCCTCTGTCACCACTGCCACTCTCTGGTTTTCCCATGCCACCCTCTGGCTCACCCATGCCACCTTCTGTTTCATCACAGCACCCTCTGGTTGTCCAGTGTACATTATTGTGGCAAAGCAAAGCACACCTTCCCTGCCTCAAGTGACCTGAATTAATTTGGGGCTGATTAATGTGTCACAGAATATTTTTTTAGCTGGCACCTGCTTCCTTAGTGCTTCTTGATTAGTGATCTTTTGCACTTGCTAAGTGCTTTCATTGTTGCAAAATTAGTTACAACACCTGCCCTGCCCCAACTGACAATAATGAATTAGGGGCTGATTAATGTGTCACTGGATTTGAACTTCCAGCCTGGCTCCTGCTTGTCTCCCTTAGCTGTAATTCAGGACCTTTGTGGCATATGTATAACTATTCTGAGGGTCAGAGCAGGGTCACATAATAGTTGCAAGTAGGCAACTGAACTCTGGAGGGGCCCCTCAGGAAGCACTACAGGAAATGGCTACTAATGATGAGCTTGAACTTTTGAACCTGGTAAGTAGTTTCAGTTTTGCTAAGATCGTATTTCTGCAATTTAGCGCTTATTCGCGGGGCGCGAAGTTGAACTGGGAAGCCGCGAACTCACGCGAACAGTGCGAGCAAGGCATAAAATCCGCTGCTCGCGGATTTGCGGATTTTGCGGGAAATTCGCGAATCTCGTGGATTGCGAATTTACCGAAAATCTGCAAAATCCGCGAGCGGAACGGATTTTCCGCCCATACTTAATTGAGATATACCCTGTTCCTATTAGTACCTAGTAGAAAACAAGGAGCAAACTATTTGCAACAATCATATGCATATATTATACAGCCACCTAGACCAATAATAATATCTAAGCCATATTTCAGTGAGTCATTGGTAACTTCCAGAAGCCCAGCAATAGCTCTTCCACACGCCGGCAGTTGAGACCTCTCCCTACCTTCCTTCCCCATAACGTGGGATTGGATAAACTTGGCTGTTTCCTTAGAGACATTGATTTGGTATATCTCCCACTCCTGGTGCAGTCACAGGTTGGCTGGGTAAGGCAGTGCATACTTAATGATCAGTGCACAAAGTAGTTTTCAACATCTAGGAAGGCAAGTCTATCATCCTGCACAGCATCTGTAAAGGCAAGGAATAACAAGGTGGGTGGAACCTTGACATTCTAGCTTGCTCCTCTCTCTGAAATCACAATGTAGTATCCTGATCCTAGTAGTTTATGAGTCAGGCTTTCTTGGGTCTATGAGTGGCTGAGGAGTGACTGGGCAATAAGCATGTTTGATTAATAACTTCTTGGAGAAGTGGAGCAAACCGAAGATTTCTACAAACACAATTTTATGGTTTTCGCCAGTGATCCAAAAATAAATAAGCACTAGAAACTGTCTTCCAAGTCAGATATATAGGATTTCAGAGGAACTAGACTGTTGCCCTGTTTATCCAGTTGCTTTTATCATACCTATGTACATTTTTATACTATCAGTGTTGTCATTGACAGCCTTAAGACCACCTTTCATTTCCATCAGGATGGTTTTACCATCATTATCCATCTCCAACATCTGTTTGCTTTGCTCTGCAAGTATGATGTCTGAAACACTCTCACCCTCCCTTGCAATTTTCCTCTGATTGAAAACTAATCATGCGTCTGTCATAGAGTTTCCCATATTGTACAAGAAATGTAGTGTTGTTCCTAGACCCCTCAGGCACTCAGCCTTATTAATACAGTATAGTTAATGCTCAATCCCTGTGGCTGAGGGTTGAGAGGAGCCTGAGTAGCAGCACTGCACTACTTTTGAACAGAGGGAGTCCATTGTAGTGGAGTCACCAGTGCCTCTAGCAATTGCCCAGACATGCATCTTATGGCAGCATAGATATTAAAGGCCTAAGTCACCCAAACGCATGGATCAAAGTGTCACTAAAGCAGTAATGGGGCACCCCCTTAAATATATACCTTGGCACCAACTCACACCACTGATGCCGGTCTCTCTGCTGGCCCAGCAAGCTGGTTCTGAAAATGGTCGCCTTTACTGCTGTATCAATATTGCGGGCTCTATATGTGTCATGGTCAGTTAAGTGTAATAGTATATCTCACATGAAGTCAGACCATGGGCAAGGGCCAAGTCCTAACTCACTTAGGGATATGGGTGTAGGTGTGGCCTCAGGCTCACTGATGGACCCAAGGCCACACAAAATCAGGCACCCAATCACACTGCAGTAGGCAATAATGCAGCACTCACAGTGCAATCCTTCTCCCCATCAGTTCCACAGTAGAAATTGGCTCACTGTGTTCCTTAGCACAAAGCTCACCCAGAATGACTATTGGAATGCCAAATAATAAATGCCTGTCAGGCCTCTGCAATAGAGTGCCACCACTAGGGACCCATCTTGATCAGAGGTCAGCCATGCTCCTTCATTAAATGAATTTATATGTATCCTGTATTGTTGATTAATTCTAGTTTTAAAGTACTCAATCTCTCCATAAGGATTCCTTGGGTTGGTAAAAATATACAATATAAACACAACATATTAGAAAAGTAACATAAGTGTGGGGCTCACCTGGATACCCGCAGAGGCGAAATGTAGGAATTGATGCTAGGTCCCAAATTCTCACACCCACCTCCTTCGCCCAACAGGGTCAAAGTAAAAGAGGGAAGGTGGGGAAAAGGGGAAACAAAACAAGGTAAGTAAGAATGGGTAGAGTCCACTAGATCATCCATAGGGTATCACCAAGACGCCTAAGGGGAAAAGACACAAAGGTAAGCATGTTCTCTTTTACAGCTGACTGTATGTATGTCTCTCCCACTTTGATATTATACCTTCCTATGCAAAGCACATTTGCAAATGGGACGTAAGACACACAAGGTATCTAGAACAGAACCAGTCAATACATGAATATATGGACAGCGGAAGTTTAACCGCAAACAAAAGACGAAACATAAAACATACCAACCTAATTAGGAGCAGCCTTAGAAGAACAAGAGACCCATCGGAAAAGAAGGAATCTATTCTGCCTGAACGTGGGAAAAAACAAAAAACTCATTGCCCATATCAGCAGAAAGATAAGAGTAAAAAATAAAGCAAAAAGAGTAGGGTCTGATTAGGAAAGTTAATGTGACTCAAAAAAAAATTCTGATAGTGTCTCTTTATGTGTTTCCTTGTAGAAGAAAGAGATGAAGTGCAGATAGGAGGTAATGGAATACACAACCCTCAACAAACAGGCAGACAACCAATCAGATAAGTATGCGAGAAAAAACAAGTACAAAATGAGCAAACTCCCCAAACAACGAAACAAGTATTCTTTCAAGTATCTCTCCTTCTGTTTATTAGAGCCAGGCTGCAGGGCAACGAAGAGTTAAAGGGCCTGCAAGGGGGAGAACCAAAGGAAACAATGTTGCCAGCCGGAGACCTGAGAAACACTTGGAGCCCCGGAAGAGCAACTAAATGACCCAGAAAGGGAAAGCCTGGTGAAAAGACCAAAGAGCAAAGCCTGGACATCAATTCACTTCAGCGAGGGAGCAGGATGAAGGCAGGTAAGCAGGAAAGGCATGCGAGACCTGGCGGGGTCCGTGAAGAAACGCAAAGCACATTTCCCTTGGGGACCCCTCCCTTTATACCGCACCAATGCCGCCTTCCCCAGCTGACAGGAGTTGGCAGGCGGAACAGTCATCGACGACCATAGGCGGCGCTTCGAGCGCGGCCATAGGCAGCGCTAACTGAGAAGCTTGACAATAATTTCATTATATGTCAGGAATTCTGAAGGGGGTGTTATTTCCACATAGAGGATGTAAACTAGATGATTAATAATCAGAACTCCAATTGTTAAATTGTTAAATTATCCATCTTAAGTTTTTTTTACAGTTATATACGGTTCTTTACTTGTTGAGAAAATAACATTATCAGAGGTGTTATGTGTCAATGACTGGTATAGGTATGTGTCTTGATTCATATGTATAGCCAACCACCTTCAGGAGCAACCAAGACATGGAAAGCAATGTTGCAATATCACCAGATAGGACTTCCAGTCTCCTTTTATAGATTGTTTTGCATTAATGAACCAGGATCATTAATTTAGACACAAGAAGTAAAAATCTTTCATAATAGTTTGGAAAGGGTAGAACAGAAATTATACACTAAAAATGGTTCCCAAATAAAAACCTGGCACAGAACACTGAAACTACAAACATGACCTGAATCAACTTCCTATAGTATGGTTTCTAATTAGGAAGATCAACTTAGCATTCTTTCCAACAGCGCTTCATCATAAGAAAGAACCTCCCAGAGTGCAGTGGGTAGATTTAGAAAGAAAAGAGGCAAGCAGACATGTAGCGATGAAACTCGGCTGAGTCCATCGAACTCGCAATTTAGCCGCAAGACAATAAATATAAAAGGTGAGCAGAATGCCTCACACCCGGAAAGAAAATACATGACCCTTTGCCAAAAAGGGAATTCCTTAACATTAGGGCACTCTGAGTTTGAGTTTTTGTGTTGTTTCTGCTGCTTTCGATCGGTAGATATGTTCCCCAGTGCAGTGTCCCTTGGACAGCAGTAACTCACTTTTATGGGTGCTTTGGATTTGGGTTATGGGTAGCCACTTGAGACACTTAGGATGGCATTGGATGCTTGCTCTTTTATTAATCATTTGGATTAAAATGTACCCTATATGACATAAAGATCAATGTCTAGCTAGGCAATATGGTAAAAACTGATGCGGCTGGTTAGTTTTATGTTGTAGCCAGTGCTGTGAAGTATAGATTTATACTCCAGAAGTTTTTTATTGCTTAGCCAGATCAAATGAATATCATCAAGATAGCATCCCCAAAAAATGATTTGGGACAAATAGTCTACTGTGTTATCATCCAAAGTTCACTTTCTTTCTAAGTACCTAATTAGAAGATTGGCATACATGAGGGCAAACGTGGCACCCATAGTAGTTGCACCCATGGAGATAAATACATGGGCCACAGTGGTTACCGAGTTTACTATTTTTAACGCCACATCTACTTACCTTGATCATGTAATGGTTGTGATATTTTTGTAATATGATATAGTTCATGCAATATAGTGAGGATACACCATCACACTCCTCCCACAACAATCCCTCACAGAGCGAAATGAACATGTTATTCAGACAACCCATACCATTTACTCACCAAACACACATTGAAGCCAAAGAGTTGGCAATGGTATACTGCCTAACAACTACAGGGCAAAAAGTGACAATTGTTGACTTTTTTGGTACAAGATATGATCTATGTCCTATGGCTCATTTCCTTAGAAACAAATGAACACACTGCAAAGATCTGACACAAACTAAAACACTATATGAACACACAGTCATTGTCCCTTCAAATCAAACAGCAACCATCTCTAAACAGCAAATGGCAGTAATGTGCTACAAAAATGCAGACAAACTAAGATAATGTAACTACTTTGCTTGAACTGAACATGTAAAAGTAACTCACCTCTATGTAACCAGATTGTTACAGACTTATATTCATAAATGCTTTTATTAAATTATTTCATGAGACAAAGCAAGTCGCAATATATTCAAGAGTCCTTACCAACCATTTTCTTTCTTCATTTACTGCACTTACTAATGGTACGATGTGTTCTTGCTAGGGAAAAAACTGGATGCTCGACTTTAGTTGGTTTATTAAGGATTTATTTCACATTCATCTAAAAAAGACTCTTATTCAAGATTTTGTTTGTCACAAAAATAATATTATTGTCCTCAAAATAACAAATCTATCTCTACAGCCTATAAGGGGGTCACTTGATGAGATGCATTTTGTGTAGGGTGTTACCTGAGATCAGTGTGTATCTAGGGCCTAGGACAGTGCATTCACTCTGCTGACGAGTTCTACACAAGATTACAGACTCCAAGATGCCTCGCTAAACTGCCTCGAGTGAGCTGAAAGTACCTTTTGCACTTCCTGCCTGTCTGCAGGAGTGTATCAACAGTTGAGCAGCACCCCTAGTCTTTCTTCAGATATGTCTGCTGGATATTGAAAACGTAATAGTAAATTACCATGTGGTTTTGCCAAGAGAGTGTAAACATAGCCAATGGTTCTGTCGTTCAAATGTATCCCCTGATCTATCCACCTCGGGCACTTTTAGGTGAAAAGTATAAAATTAATGCACCACAACACCACTGTACAAATTCCAATTAAATAGATTTTTCGAACAGCATACTAAAAAATATATTATACGATATAGTACAGATGGCACAGTGTGAAAAAAGTACTTTGGGAGTGAATAGTATCTGCATATTTACTAATGTCTCGGGATGCCCTTATGATATATACCATACTGGGTCAATACACATTATATGAATTGTAGTTTGACATTTGTTCATGGAAAAGTCAAGCGAGATTATGTGAAAGTTTTGACCTTTATGGATTGAAGCTGCAGGTCTCTTCAGCCAAAGACACACAATTCAGGGCAGTGCTGTCTGTCTAGCAACCTTTGGTGAAGGGAGCATCCTTATTGCCGAGCATGTTCATGACTCATATACTATTGCTGGTCAGGGATCTTTGAATGGAAACAAAGCCTGCATACTCTCACTCGCCGTTGGTCACTGTTCACTGTGATGTATCCATGCACTCCACAGCATTATGAGCGAAAAGAGAGTGGCCAGGAAATCATTGCATGCCCAAAATATATACACAAATTAGTATTTAGAGTCCTACATTCTATTCAGGATTATTTTCTGTTTTACTATTGCTGCCCTGTTTATTATGTAGAGAGAAATATAAAACATGTATTGTTTATTTAGCTTAAGTGAAAACATAGCATAGGTCTTCGGTGAAGCTCATGAAGTAGGTCCTGTGTCGTCCTTTCTAATCAAATCCATAGCAATGCATATAGAAACACAATGGCTGCAGGGCAATACCTTTTCCAGTGAAACAAGAATGTTTTCACATTTTTGTAAAGAGGGTACCTAAAGGTGAAGAAATCCTCAGTGAACATCTAAACAGCTAAATAACTTCAAACCAGTAACTGTACTCCCCTTCATAGAAAACATTATCAACACACAACTAATCAAAAACAATCTCCTGGACTCACCACTATTTTCATATAATGTTGTGGCATGAAAACAGCGATAGTAATGAAAAATGATTATACTCTTGAGCTCGTGGGCTAAGAAGTAACCTCTCAACCTAGTCCTGGTTGTCCTCACAGCAGCATATGATATATTAGACCACAACACCCTTCTAATACCCAATGAAAAAGGATGGGATTGGACGCATTGTCCTGAACTGGTTTAGGTCTAATACACGTACACTTGGGAACCATTCATCCTCTCCATGACCCTCATCATACAAGGTCCCACAAGGTTAAATTGCGGTCTGCACACTCTTTAACCTTCATGTAAATCATTTGAATGAAAAGAACCAAATTTTGCCTAAATGTGCATTAATACGCTGATGACACTTAGCTATGTGCAAAATAAAAGGAGGGGGGAAGGTGCACACTGTCTCACATCCCAACACCCAGTTTGCCCCGATGCATCATAGAAAATGCAGAAAATGATAACACTTCGGTGGCAGGCTTTAGTTTTTCACCCTTGTTGGTGCAGACAGTGCTGTGTATCTCTAGACATGTGTTTCAGGATAGTTGTCCTTCTTCAGTAGAGAGCAACACATTCTATTGGGGGGTGCTGGAAATGCTGCTCAAAGTCTAGAGATACACGTCACTGGCTGCACCAACAAGGGTGAAAAACTAAAGCCTGATACCAAATTAAGTGTTATCATGCACTGCATTTACTATGATGCATCGGGGCAAACAGAGTGCTGGGATGTGAGGCAGTGTGCGCCCACCCTCCTTCTATATGCAAAATAAACTCTAAAGCAGACAAGGAAAGGGGGCATGGCTTGGAGCTCGAGGGACATGGCGGCGACTAGGTAAAGCTCCGCGGCGGTCAAGAATCAGTAGTTCGACTTAACGTTTACCGAGTCTATGGGCGGACATAGGAAGGTGCCAGGACCGTATTTGGACGTCTGACGACTTTTGCGGTGCACAACAGCGCTGTATTTTGACTCCGTACGTTTTTCACGGTCCCGCTATAGCTGCGGCGGCCATTTTGATTCGCTCGCGCAATTCAATATGCTTCCTCAAGCTTTTTAAAACGGCGCTTTTTCTGGACTAAGTTGTTTTCCTTCTGCTTCAGCTCACTATGTCCCTCATAAGGCTGCTGCGTTTTTATGTAAATTCGAGCTGCATATAGCCTTTTCGCTTTTGCTCTTCTCCTACGTTTCTTCATGCCTTTTACCACAATCTGTGTGCGGCTATTTTAGGAGCAGCATTTTCCTCAACTTCTTTTGCGATGTTACCAAGCACCTTGCTGACAGTTTGTTTCTTCACTTCTGGGCATGGTTTTCAGGACATTTTTTTCTTTATGCTTTTAAAGCTGGTCTTCGACATTTAATTCTGTTCCCTACCACTTGCCCTATGCTTCATTGCTGATGAGACAATTTGCTTGGTGGCCATTTTACACTCATTCTTTTTCATAGTACTCTTTGACTTTGGTATTTGGCCTCAGTTACATATGTTTCAAGGTGGCATTTCAGTACTGGAGGTTACTATATCTGATTTTTGGTGTGATATTTTTGAACTATCTGTACGAGACCTTTTATTCTGGCCCATACCAGCGCTCCTTTCTACAGCACCTCTCTCCTAGATATCTGGTCTTACACCATATGAGCATATCAGACGGAAGTGTGCTTTATAAGGCTTTATGGGCAGAACTAAGTCTCTCTACCCGACATGTTCTCAACCAAAGCGTATTTGTGTGAAAAACTCAAGATTTTTTTTCGGAATTCTCCAAATTAGAAGATTCCTTAACTTCTTCCTCTTCGCACAGCACAAATTCAATGACGGAGACCTCTCAAGGTATCTCAGGGAAATAGAATACTAAGCGACTGAAAAAAGATCCTCCCTCTCCTCCCAAACAGTCTTTGCTTGTTTCAATGGGTTGTTATTAGAGGAAATTAGGGCTCTGACGGACAACTGGTCCCAACTTGAAACGAGAGTTTCTTCCGTTGAGCAGACGGTTACTTCTTTGAAAGAAACTTGTGCTAATGTCTCTCATCTTCATTCTCAAGTCATGGTACTCCAGAAGCAGGTTGAGGACTTAGAAAATCGCAATAGAAGAAATAATCTACGTATTTACGGTTTGGGTGAAGGACTCGAAGGATCTGACCCGTTGGCTTTCTTCAAATCATTTCTACCTAAATTGCTTCACATGCCAGAAGATACAGTACTTAACATCCAACGAGCGCACCGCTTAGGACGTCTGCCATCTTCTGCATCTTCTTCACAAAGGCCTAGAGGAGTCATTTTGTACTTCTTACAATACAAAGATTTATTGAAAGTCTTGGCAGCAGTCAAATCCTCTCCAAAAATTACATGGTCGGGCTCATCCCTGTTTTTTGCCCAGGACTATGCTAAAGCCACTGCTAATCGGCGTAAAGCTTTTTTAAATATGAGAGCTGAGCTTCGCTCGTTAGGAGCCAGATACGGCCTGTTCCACCCCTGTTTATTCAAAGTTACATACTACAATAGAACAACTACATATGAAGATCCAGTAAGGCTGTAAAGTTTCATCAACTCATGCAAAACGTCGGCCATGGATTCATCTGGACCTTCCTCTTCATACAATGGTTGAACTTTAATGATGTTCTTTTCTGGTTACCATTTTTAGGATTTCTCGTCATGATCTTTGTTTATGTTTCAATACATATTCGTTTATTGCTGATACTTCCTCATAGCTACTATTTTTCTTATTGTTGTTAACATTCGTTCCAGTTCATTTAATTTTTTCCTTCCATTTTTACAGGTTCCTTTTCTTTATCTCGTGATGTTTTCCCGGTTCCTCGTTCAGCTGATCTTGGATGTGTCGTCCATCCTATGTGGTTTCATCCCCCTTCCTTGTCTTCATGTTCTCCTCCCTTGTAGGTATGTTACCCTTCTACATTTCTATTCTTCTTCTATCCCTAATCCTATTTTTCTTCTTCTTTGTAACTATTCTCCTTTTTCTCATTCTAGGTGTTGTTGTTATTCTTGTCTTTTCTATTCTTTTGTATTATACTGTTGTGTACTTTAGATTTGCTTCTATTTTGATATTTTGCCACAACTTGCCTGGGGGTTTCGAACCTGCTACGAAGAGCTGCCAGAACCCCACCTTGCCTCGGCCTTCATTGGTTTCCCTCCCGCCGCCGCTCGAGTCCATCTCGCGGCCGCCGAGTGGAGGGAAACTACATTTCCCAGACTGCCCAGCGACCCGGAAAAACATCTCGGGGGTCACCGCGCCCGGAGGCGCTTGAAATTGCCGCTGTCCTCGGCGGAGCGGGTGTCTTGCCACAACTTGCCTGGGGGTTTCGAACCTGCTACGAAGAGCTGCCAGAACCCCACCTTGCCTCGGCCTTCATTGGTTTCCCTCCCGCCGCCGCTCGAGTCCATCTCGCGGCCGCCGAGCGGAGGGAAACTACATTTCCCAGACTGCCCAGCGACCCGGAAAAACATCTCGGGGGTCACCGCGCCCGGAGGCACTTGAAATTGCCGCCGTCCTCCGCGTCGCGGGACGCGAGCGGGATGCCCGGACGAAGCCCGGACAAAGGGCGGACAGTCTAAGACAGTCCAAGACTGGCCACGACTGGACTGGATCAGGACTCTAACATCACCAGTACCGTGAGTCATCTGCCTCTGCGCCCTACTGCCATTGACTGTCTATAGACGTAAGGGTTAACATCTTGCCTGTAGCACTTTACAATCTTGTCTAAATATGTCGAAACAGAAAACACCCAATACCCCTGCTAATACTATGGACAATTATTTAGTACACAGGGTGGCAAAAATAAATAGCGAACGGAGGTCTTCCTTGGGCCTTAATGACTCTCCTCCTTGCACCCAAAGAGAAGCTTTAGGTTTAATTGAACTGGATCCTGAAGCAATGAATATAATAGATGCTCAAACCGTAGAAAATAATGATTGCTCAGTATTAAACGCTTCTATAAATGTCCTACAACCAGATATAAATGTTGATCTACTAATGGGGGATGAGCTACATATGTCCTGCAATGACTTAGAGATAGTTGAAGAGAGCATCACTCCGCCAACGCCAGTCCCTGCTCCAAGAACGGCAAAAGGGTCCACTAAGGTCCCCCCCAAAAGACCAGGGCTACGGTCCAGTAGCAAAAAACCAGCAACCCCCCCTAAAATTAAACACAAAAGTGTTACTGATGAAATAAGGGTGGAAGGGAGCGGCACTATAGATTGGGATGAGCTGTTATCGAACAAGTTTATGGGCATGTTAGAATCCAAGATATCACGAATAATCAAACCGCTCATATCCAAAATAGACCATTTGTCCGATAAAGTACACAAACTGGAGACCCTTTTAAAAATAACAAATGATAACATGGGGGAACTTCCAAACTCAATCATGAATAAAATAGATGAAAAACAGGTGAATATGACTGGGAACCCAAATGTTACACCCGACCCAACCCAGACAGGTGTAACCAGTGTTAGAAATGATCTTAACAACTCCACAGTTGTAGTCCCTCCGACAACCGAAGGGAATGTTTTAACACCTGATCTCCATTTAGAACTAAATCCTGTAGAGTTGATAGTGGAAGCCTCACCCCTAGTTTTAGTACTTGCTAATATCCCACCGCTGAAAAAAGACCAGATTGAGACTCCTGATTCCCTTTTAAACAAATCCTTGCAGTGGTTAGGTAATAATATGCAAATATCTCCATGGGGCAAAGAAAAGCTGTCCGAAGATCTCCTAACAGCAAGAAGAGTAAAGTGGATAGGGACTAAACCTAAGAAATTTGCCGGGGACTGTGTGGTACTAAACCTCAAGGGCCCAGATGTATTACCAGACATTCTGCTTAACATTTTCCCACCACAACGTAGAACGGCAGAAATAATCCCACTAACGTTGGACTTCTTTTATAGCAGAAGAGGCCTAGTGGCAAAGCCAAGTATCCTAAGGACTAAGTGGTCAGTAGTTGGAACTAGAAGGGCTAGGGGTGGACCAAGTTGTGATTGGGGGCTAAATTTGGAAAACTGCTTCTCAGCTTTATCCGATCTAAATGAATGTGATTGACTCACAAGCCGTGATCCGGTTTCTCCCAATAGGCCGACGTTGCAAAAGTATGTAAGTGGAGGAAATATGATATGCACTCACTCGGCCAATCAGAATATAGAGAAACAGAAACCAGTCCATATGGTATGTAAAAACCCTGCTCCTGAAGAGCCAATGATAGTCATTGAGGGTACTGTCTGTATTACAGAGGCAAAAGGCACCAAGGTTATCTTAAGGGAGGGAAAAATAGCAATACCAGAAAGTAAAGCAAATGCAAGCAAACATGAAAATGGCCAGCTATCGCATCAACAAGAATCTACTTTACTATCCCTTGTATCTTGGAATATTGCAGGCATAGCAAGTAAGATAACCACATTGGAATGGGTTGAACACATTGACCAACATGACATCATTATGCTGCAAGAAACCTGGTCTCTTACTCCAACCTTTAGAGAGGGGTATCTAAATTTTTACATCCCAGCAATCAGAAATCGCCTAGGACGTCCCTCTGGAGGCCTGTTAATTTGGATACGCCAGTCTTTGAACTGTACCATAAAACAACTATCCATACCATCTAATGATATTATGGCACTCATTGTTAGATGGGATAACGGCCAAGAGCTTATCCTGTTTAATGTCTACGCCAGGGGAGTGGCTAGTGGTAAATCTTCAAATACTATAACAACCTTAGAGCAGAATATTGAAATGTCATCACCACAAAGCCAAATAATAGTGGGCGGTGATTTCAACGCCACCTTTGAGCCCCTGGGTGAAGAGGACAGGATTTTGTCTGAGGAAGAGGACGCCAAGTGGGGAATACCACAGTTGGAGTTGCCAGCCATCAAAAAATGGAGTAGTGTGGCAATCCAGCTAAAAAGTCTCTGCCTAGCTAGAGGCTTGAGAGCGGTAAATGGGCGCTCGCCATCCGACCTAATGGGAAATAATACGTTTGATAATGGGCGATCAACTAGCAGAATTGATTATATACTATTAGACGTAAGGATCTGGAGTAAAATGCTAGACATGGTTGTAGAAGATAGACTAGAAAGTGATCACAACCCCCTGCGATTGACCTTCTACTCCCACTATGAGTCTATAGTGCATACTAATAACATTGGAATGGTGACGCAGGATGTAGCATGTTCGAATAACCTACGCCATCTCAAATGGAGAATGCTAATAGAGGACACAGCAAAACTAGAGGTACTTAAAAAACTAGTAGTCGATGAAGTAAATAACATCAAGTCTCATCAAGGGATGCCCAGCTTCCAAGACTACATGATGGAGGCCCATGAAAACATCTTCTATAAAATACAAAGTTTTTTTACTAAAAGAGCAGATCCTTGTAAAGTGAAAAAAATTCAACCAAGACAAGGCTGGTATGATAAGAGTTGCAGGGTGGCACGACTCAATCTGAGTTTGGAACTGAAAACAGGCAATGCAATAGCAATTAGGAGGGCGAGAGATGTATACAGACAAACCCCAAAACAGGCCAAGAAACGCTGGGATGAAGAAGGTTGGCTGGACTTGAAGGAGGCTTGTGCAGCAAAGGATTCTAAGCGCTTTTGGGCTATAGTAAAATGGGAGAGGGGAGGAATAGCTGCCCAGCCACAAAATAATGTTCCCATAAATAAATGGACCGAGTTTTTTAAACCACAGTATGCCCGTAACCCTGCCCACATTTCTGATCAACCTCCCCCATCTATCTTTTTCAAAAACCAAATATTTGATGAGAAGGATGTGAGCAAAGCACTGGATTGCATAGCGGGGGGAAAAGCGCCAGGCATGGATGGCATCCCGGCCGACGTATTTTTATCGGACCGGAATGCCTGGTGTTCTTACTTTAAAATGTTGGCAAATGCTGTGGCGATGGGAGGGGAAGTGCCCTATTCATGGAAGGGAGCAGAAATAATCCCCATATTTAAAAAAGGAGACAAAACATTAGCCCAAAACTATAGACCCATCAGTCTTATTGTAGCGATCGCCCTTGGCAGAGCGGCAAGTCGCCGCAGACATTACGTTTTCAGACGTGTGCAGAAAAACTACCAGTCCCAGAAGGCCAAGCGGCGCCAGGAGGCTGCACAATGGGAAGAACTTACTTAAGCTCCTCCCCTTGAACAAAACGGGGCTTGTCAATCCTGTTCCTGGTTTGTTCCATGTTGTTTTCGGATTTGGAGACCCTGCCTTGGAGTTTTTTGACTAGCCTGTTTGTCAAGCGTGCAGACACCCGCCGCGACGACGAAGTGCCTGCGTGGTCAGTTGTGCAGACACCCGCCGCGACGACGAAGTGCCTGCGTGGTCAGTTGTGCAGACACCCGCCGCGACGACGAAGTGCCTGCGTGGTCAGTTGTGCAGACACCCGCCGCGACGACGAAGTGCCTGCGTGGTCAGACTATCAGCTTCCCAGCGCGTCTCTGTGAGTATAACAGAGCCGCGCTTGTTGGGAAGAGCAGTGAGGAGACAAATTCCCAGCGCGTCTCTGTGAGTATAACAGAACCGCGCTTGTTGGGAAAAGCAGTGAGGAGAGCGGGCTCGCTCTCTTCCATTTCTCTTGTTTGCAGTCCTTGATTCAACGCCTGGAAGAGGGTATAGTGCGGATCGCACATGTTTCTGATTTGTTTATACTTTGGCTTCCTGTATTACGGGCGTCATTGAGCCCAGATCCACGTACATTCCAAAAGGAGTATTTTGGGTTTCTTGTACACAGTACTTTGCTAAACTAGTGCCGAGGAGAGTTCCACCCTCAGGAATCCATTACGGGAGCTTGGGTGGAAAGTGCAGTAACTTTTCGCCAACTGTGGAGCAGACTTTCCTGTATTCATTGTATCACCAGACTTCTTTCACGGAAAGCTCACTTACACCAGTGGGAGGTCTTCCCAGTAAAGCCGCTGGCTCTGGATCTCGTCCTGAGAAGCTTAGAAGACCCCCTCATCCATCCCTAGGTTCTCCCTTGCGGCCTCCGGCTGTGCTCGCTCCAATAGCGGTGATTGTCCCATTGTTGGGTGAAGTGCGGTGTGAGGTTGCGAGGACAGTCATCCAGTCGTTCCTGCTGGGCATAGGATTCAGGTTAGTGGCGCGTGCGATTCTTGCGCTGCTTTCAATCGTTACAGATTGACAAGCCCAAGGACGCTAACCAGCCTGGACGATGGATACAAACACCATACTCACCTCTTTGTTGGAAAGCTTCTCGGAGTTACAAAGCGAGGTCCAAACATCTCGTGCTGAAAACCAAGCATTATACAAGGAAATGTCGGACTTACGTAAAGAAATGTCTGATCTTGCCCATAAAGAGCCTAGTGTCAGGCCTTTGATACGACCTGCTACCTTGCCCCCTCCTCCATCGTTCCAACCTGGAGGAACCTTTGCAGCCCCTTCTACGTCCGCAGACGCCACCCCTACAGTACATATACTGCAGACCCATGGCATACCTCTGGCTCCTCCCGAAAGGTTTTACGGAGATC
The DNA here is from genome assembly GCF_964263255.1 of Lissotriton vulgaris. NCBI lineage: Eukaryota > Metazoa > Chordata > Amphibia > Caudata > Salamandridae > Lissotriton > Lissotriton vulgaris. The sequence goes on along the minus strand of NC_141685.1, from coordinate 758,908,851 downwards.
CCAAAAAATTTGAGACCTTTCTAAACCAATGTCGCCTTCATTTCCTTTGCAAGCCTCAAGTCTTTCAGGATGAATCATCTAAGACAGCCTTCGTTATGTCATATATGGGAGGGAACGCATCCGGTTGGACCATTCCTTTGTTGGAACGGAATGATCCCATATTACATAATTTTGCCGATTTCTGTCTCGAAATGCGTAAACTGTTCGACAGAAAGTCCCACATGTTATCATTGGACCGGGAGCTAATGACCTTACGCCAAGGATCACAGGATCTATTGTCCTATATTACGACTTTCAACCGACTCATAGTAGAAACAGACTAGCCGGCTCAGAAACGGATCTCTCTATTCTATCAGGGTCTTCGGGGGGAATTGAAGGACGTATTAGCACAGGTGGTGCAATTGCCCTCCACATGTGAAGAACTTATTGATTTAACAGTCCAACTGGATCATCGATTGATGGAGCGGAGAGGTGATCGGAGCAGAGGGGACTCTCGGTTCTCCTATCCCCTGGTCAGATCCCGACAAGCGGGTGAGGAAAAAACCAAGCCCCAAGAGGGGCCAGAACCCATGCAAATAGGAGGAATACGGGGCCCCCTTACCAAAGAAGAAAGGGACCGGAGAAGAAGGCTCAAACTATGCATGTACTGTGGTAAAAGCGGGCATTTCGTTAACGATTGTAGAGCTCGGGCTTCTACTTCCGGAAGGAATGTATTTCCCAGAACACAGGCCACCCTGAGAACGGAAGAGCCGTCGGAAAACTAATGGTCTTGGATCAGACAGAGACCACTGATTCAAGACTCCAGTCTCCTCCGGTCTCCCCCTACGTCGCGAACACCCTTCACCCTGCTGTTGCGCACATGAATATAAACGTAACCCTGCAGGTAGCAAATCAGAAACCTTTCCTGGTTGACGCTCTGTTGGATTCAGGGGCCACAGGGAACTATATCGATCAAGCTTATGCAAGAAGAATGGGTATTCCCTGTGACCAGAAAACAACGCCCGAGATGGTCAAAGCTGTGGATGGCACTGACTTGTCATCAGGACCAGTGACCCAACATACCCTGGCCTTGCTGATGGAATATGGAACCCGTCACTACGAATACATCCAATTCGACCTCATAGACGCCCCACAATTCCGGCTCATCTTAGGCATGCCTTGGCTTACTTTACATGACCCTTCCGTTTGCTGGTCAACCCGCACAGTAAGGATGACATCCAAATACTGCCAAGAACATTGCCAGAACAGAGACCATCTCCACAGTGTTCCGGAACCCTCACCTGCCTCTTGCTTGGCTGGGGCCTGCTCAGTTGACAGGTTCTGCTGTGCCACGGTTTTACCGGCGGAATACCACGAATACGCCTCTTTGTTCGATAAGAAAAAAGCCACTCACCTGCCTCCACATAGGGCATACGATTGCCGTGTGGACCTTGTTCCAGGTGCGGATCTCCCCTGCAGCAGAGTGTATGCCCTAACCGAAAAGGAGACACAGTATCTACGAACCTATATTGATGACAATTTGGCCACCGGGTTCATTAGACACTCCACGTCCCCTGTATCGTCGCCTATGTATTTCATCCCCAAGAAGGACTGTGAGGAATTGCGTCCATGCATCGATTACCGAGCCATCAACCGGGTGACGGTAAAAAACCGGTACCCATTGCCCTTGATACCCGTTCTTATGGACCAACTCAAAGGGGCGCGGTACTTCACCAAACTCGATCTTCGAGGGGCCTACCATCTCGTGCGAGTAAAGACTGGGGACGAGTGGAAAACGGCCTTCAGAACCAAATTCGGCCTCTATGAGTATCGAGTGATGCCGTTTGGACTGTGCAACGCCCCCGCCGCCTTCCAGTTTTTTATGGATGAGGTGTTGCGGGGGTGTTTGGAGTCTTTCTGTATCGTCTATATTGACGACATTCTGGTGTACTCTGCCTCCCTCTCAGAGCACATCACACACGTCAAGGAGGTGTTGGAGAGACTGCAACGAAACTCTTTGTACGCCAAGCTTGAAAAATGTCTTTTTCACGTCAAACAAGTGGCGTTTCTGGGTTATGTGATCGATGCCCAAGGATTTAGGATGGACATGAGAAAGGTTGAGGCCATACTCTCCTGGAAGACGCCGCAGACTATCAAATCCGTTCAGAGTTTTCTTGGTTTCGCCAATTATTATAGGCGCTTTGTCCAGGACTTCTCCAAGATCATCCATCCCATCACGTCTCTCTTGCGGAAGAACGTATCGTTCAAATGGGGAGAAGAAGCAGAAAGGGCCTTTCAAACCCTCAAGGTGAAATTTACACAAGCACCCATCCTTCGACATCCGAACCCCCAGTTGCCTTTTATACTCGAAACGGACGCCTCCCAATATGCTCTTGGCGGAATATTGTCGCAACGGCACCCTACTACTGGGCAGCTTCATCCGGTGGCGTTTTATTCAAAGAAGCTCACTCCTTGTGAAATGAACTATACCATCACGGACAAGGAGCTTCTGGCTATTAAAAGAGCATGCGAGGAGTGGGAGGCATTACCTCCTTGGAGCTGTGCATACCGTGGAGATCATTACGGACCATCGCAATCTCCTGTTTTTGAAAACCGCAAAAGCCTTGACACCCCGTCAATTGAGATGGACCCTTTTCTTTTCCGATTTCGACTTCGTTATCAGATATAGACCGGGAACTCGGAATGGTAAGGCGGATGCTCTCTCACGGTTGGGGGAGGATGACACAGGGAGACCTGTTGAATCACCCTCAATACTGCAGGGCGTCGAGAAGATCGAGGCCTCCATTGCTTTGATCACCTCAGACGACTTTCTTGAGGACGTTAAAATCGCCCTCGCTGACCTAGATGTACCCGCATGGGTCCTTGAAGAGCCAGATCATCGCTGTGAAAAGGATCATTTAGCGTATCATCACCATGCATTATATGTTCCCCTCATTGAGCTGCAAACCAAGGTGATGAAATGGGCTCATGACTCAGTACTGGGAGGACACATGGGTGTGTACAAGACACTCTCTACGGTGGAACGGTCCTTTTGGTGGCCCAGCGTCCGGACTGATGTGAAGGACTACATAAAAAACTGTGCGGTTTGTGCGCAAGGTAAATCATCTCATGCTAAACCGACAGGATTGCTGCGCCCTCTACCCATCCCGTCCAAACCCTGGCATACCGTGTCCATGGATTTTATTGTAGAAATGCCTCCTTGTGAGAAGCAAACAGTCATCTTGGTGGTGGTAGATCATCTCACAAAGATGGGCCACTTCATCTCCCTACCGGGTCTGCCTACCTCCGGAGAATTAGCGAAGGTGTTTTTGCAAAACGTTGTGCGTCTGCATGGACTTCCGAATGTGGTGATAACGGACCGGGGTACGCAATTCACCTCTCATTTCTGGAAGGCACTCTGTACCATCCTCCAGATAGACGCTCGCCTATCATCCAGCTACCATCCACAAACGGATGGTAAGACAGAACGGTTAAACCAAACCCTGGAACAATACCTACGCTGTTTCACCTTACAGAACACAACCAACTGGACCACCTTGTTATGGTTGGCAGAATTTGCGTACAATAACGCCGTGCATTCCACTCTGGGATGTTCTCCTTTTTTCTGTTTGAACGGATTCCACCCGAATATGCTCCCTTTCGAGTGGCCTGGTGTTTCCTTGGTTCCCACCATCCAGGAACACCATGCGCATCTCCGCGCCGTACTGATAGAGGCTCGGAACAATCTGAAGAAGGCTCAGGACGCCCAGAAGACGTATGCCGATATGAAAAGAACCCAGGAGCCCGTGTACAAGGTAGGAGATAAAGTCTGGCTTTCCACTCGTAACTTACACCTGCGAGGAGCAAACAAACTGAAACCTAAATACATAGGGCCATATGGTATCTGTGAGGTAATCAATACGGTGGCCATGAAACTCTCTCTGCCTGTGTCTTGGTCCATACATCCGGTTTTTCACGTCTCACTTCTACGGCCTTGCCTCCCGAGTGTCCGGTTGCCTGAGCGCCCTGGTCCTGTGGAAGTGGAAGGGCAGGAGGAGTACGAAGTGGAGTCCGTTTTAGATTCCCGTGTGGTGCGGGGTCGGGTCCAGTATTTGGTCGAGTGGAAAGGCTACGGTCCCGAAGACCGCTCATGGGAACCAGCGGACCACTTACATTGTCCTGATTTGGTTGCGCTTTTCCATGAAAGCTACCCTGGAAAGCCGGGACGACCGCCGGGACGGCAGTCCTCGAGGGGGGGTTCTGTAGCGATCGCCCTTGGCAGAGCGGCAAGTCGCCGCAGACATTACGTTTTCAGACGTGTGCAGAAAAACTACCAGTCCCAGAAGGCCAAGCGGCGCCAGGAGGCTGCACAATGGGAAGAACTTACTTAAGCTCCTCCCCTTGAACAAAACGGGGCTTGTCAATCCTGTTCCTGGTTTGTTCCATGTTGTTTTCGGATTTGGAGACCCTGCCTTGGAGTTTTTTGACTAGCCTGTTTGTCAAGCGTGCAGACACCCGCCGCGACGACGAAGTGCCTGCGTGGTCAGTTGTGCAGACACCCGCCGCGACGACGAAGTGCCTGCGTGGTCAGTTGTGCAGACACCCGCCGCGACGACGAAGTGCCTGCGTGGTCAGTTGTGCAGACACCCGCCGCGACGACGAAGTGCCTGCGTGGTCAGACTATCAGCTTCCCAGCGCGTCTCTGTGAGTATAACAGAGCCGCGCTTGTTGGGAAGAGCAGTGAGGAGACAACTTCCCAGCGCGTCTCTGTGAGTATAACAGAACCGCGCTTGTTGGGAAAAGCAGTGAGGAGAGCGGGCTCGCTCTCTTCCATTTCTCTTGTTTGCAGTCCTTGATTCAACGCCTGGAAGAGGGTATAGTGCGGATCGCACATGTTTCTGATTTGTTTATACTTTGGCTTCCTGTATTACGGGCGTCATTGAGCCCAGATCCACGTACATTCCAAAAGGAGTATTTTGGGTTTCTTGTACACAGTACTTTGCTAAACTAGTGCCGAGGAGAGTTCCACCCTCAGGAATCCATTACAGGAGCTTGGGTGGAAAGTGCAGTAACTTTTCGCCAACTGTGGAGCAGACTTTCCTGTATTCATTGTATCACCAGACTTCTTTCACGGAAAGCTCACTTACACCAGTGGGAGGTCTTCCCAGTAAAGCCGCTGGCTCTGGATCTCGTCCTGAGAAGCTTAGAAGACCCCCTCATCCATCCCTAGGTTCTCCCTTGCGGCCTCCGGCTGTGCTCGCTCCAATAGCGGTGATTGTCCCATTGTTGGGTGAAGTGCGGTGTGAGGTTGCGAGGACAGTCATCCAGTCGTTCCTGCTGGGCATAGGATTCAGGTTAGTGGCGCGTGCGATTCTTGCGCTGCTTTCAATCGTTACACTTATAGACACAGCACAAAAACTGATGGGGCGCTTAGTCCAGAATAAGCTGCAACAATGGATTGACGAAAAGAACATACTGTCCCCTCACCAGGCAGGGTTTCGCCCAATGACTAGTAGTGTTGACCAAGTTCTCTACTTTATAACTATCTATTGGAGAAATGTCACACTTAAAAAGGGCTCGTTGTATGCTGTCTTTGTGGACTTAAAAGCAGCCTTCGATTTAGTCCCTAGAGAAAAATTGTGGCAGACCCTGGCTGATGTCGGACTAAGCCAGGAACTCATCACCCTCCTAGTTCGCCTTCACGATAATAACTTTGCCAAAATCAGATGGGGCAAGCAAGGAGAAGTCACAGATCCTTTCCCAGTAGAACGAGGAGTTAGGCAAGGGTGCGTCTTAGCGCCAACACTATTTTCAATTTACATAAACGGAATGGTTGCCCATTTAATGAAATCCCCAAGCGACGCTCCAATTATAGCAGGCTCCCACGTCCCTGTCCTAATGTTTGCGGACGATACGCTTTTACTTTCACGCACCCCGAGCGGTCTCCAAAAAGTGGTTGATGCCTTTGCTGAATTCTGTGATAGTAGGGGCCTTGAATTGAATACCACCAAAACCAAATTCATGTGCCTAAACTATCAGTCCTCTTTCAAAGGTGTAATCAAATACAAAGGTACCCCTTTAGAGAAAGTGGATGCTTTTACTTACCTAGGCATCACCCTTCAGGGAAACATGAAGTGGAAATCGCATATTAACAAGACATTATTGAAGTTTAACCAGCTTGCTGGCGCAGTTGCCTTAAAACATCGTAAATCGCTAACAAAGCCGGTTAACTGTGCACTTGAAATATACAATATGAAAGTACTAGGCGCCTGCTTATATGGTTCCGAATTATGGGGGTTTTCAAATTTGGGAGAGCTGGGACGTGCAGAAAACAGATTTTTACGAGGGCTTGTTATGGTCCCCCAAAGCACACCCACAATTCCCTTGAAACTGGACCTTGGTAGGAAAAATATCGAGGACATAGCCAGACTACGGCCACTCCTATACTGGAGACGCTTGATGGTGACCCCAGAGCTGAGCCATTATGCTGCAGCTCTGGAGGATGTTGTTGAGTTCGATCGTTTTCATTGTATTGAATGGCTAAAAGAACTACGGGGGCTACTTGGATTGTTAAAGCTGGAACACCTCTGGGGCAACCATGATGTGGCTAGCTTTCCTTCGAAAGCAAAATTGAAAGAATTATATTGGGAGATGGTGTATGTAACAATGTTCTGTAAAGGTTCCCAATCAATACTGACAACTCGCTTTTGTGATATTAAAATGTATCCATCATGTGAAACATATTGGGACATAATAGAACGACCACATGATAGGAAACTATACTTTCAATTTTGTATAGGAACTTTACCAGTGAATGCTTTCAAAAAACACTGGTCTCCCATGTGGGATGATCATTGCTATTATTGTAAAGATCAAATAGAGCACATTTCCCATTTGTTGTTCTGCTGCCCATTATATGCTAGCTCTAGGCGTAAATGGCTGAAGCCAGTGTGCCTAAATATTGGCACCCGTAGTCAATCGACAGCCCTTAGAATACTTGAATCTGATTGTTCCACACCATTTGTAGTTGCCCTAGCTAAATTTCTTGCCTGGGCATGGACAATTCGTACACGCACTTTAAAGTCAAATGTAAATAACATCATGAAATAGTGTTGCCCTAATCTAATCATTCTATTGTATTGTATGAATTGTTTTTAAAAGAAACTATTTTTAGAAATAATTGAAAATGTTCTTGTATTTTTCATGTATAATATTCGACTGTCATTGTTTAATATGTGTTTTAGAATTATTTTTAACTGTAGTATTTATTGTAATAGGGTTAGGAAGGATGCTTTTATGACAAATGTCGAATAAAGCTTTGAAATTTGAATTTGATTTGATTTGATATTTTACTTTTCCTATGTTTTCTTTTTGAGTCGTTTTTTTCTGGCAGATTTTAACATATTTTTGATATCTTTTTATTTCTCTTAAATTTTTATGTCGTTAAAATTAGTTTCATGGAATGTTAGAGGACTCAATTCTCCTATAAAACGACAAAGAGTACTATCACATTTGGCTAAGTACAGTGCTGACATAGTTTTCCTGCAAGAGACTCATCTTACAGAATATGAGTCTTTAAAATTAAAAAAAGGATGGGTTGGAGAATTATTTTATTCAAGTGGAGATGGTAAACGTAATGGAGTAATGAAATTATGTCGCAAATCCCCTTATTTTAATTTTATTTCACAAGATTCTGATAAAGATGGCTGTTGGTTGAATGTTAAATTACTGCTTAAGGATGTTCCGGTCTCTTTTTTAATTGTTTATGCCCCAACTGGTGGAGACGCCTCCTTTTGGCGCTCAGTAGTCAGGCAGATTACTCTTCACATGGAAGACAATTTTATTTTGTCAGGAGACTGTAATCAGGTTTTTAATCCTTTTATAGATCAAAACTCTAAAGTGTCCTTTATACCTAACAAAGTACATAAGTCCTTTATTCACACAGTCACGCAAAATAAACTTTTGGATGCCTGGAGATTGGGTAATCCTACTATTAGGGAATACACTTTTTATTCCCCGGTGCATCATTCTCAATCACAAATTGATTTTTTTTTTGTTTCCCATAACATCTCACAAGCACTTACATGTGCGGAAATTGGCCCCATTTTATTATCTGACCACGCTCCGGTTTTGATTGCTGTGAATGAATGAATGAATGAATGAATGAATGAATGAATTTATTTGTTTGGTTACTAAAAACCATTACATAAAACCAAGATACAAAAGTAACAACATTACAAAAGTTAAAATCAAGGAAATTGCAAAAGGTCCATTTATCAGATTGCTCCATAGGCGCAGAACATGCTGGGGAAAGGGTTCATGGGCCGGCGGGAGTCTCTGGAATCCGGCCTGTGGAGGCCATCAACATAGCCCGAGCTTGAAAGATAAACTTTCCAAAGGCCGCCATGTGCTTTACCGTGGACAGGGTATACAGATGAGTGATCCCCTCCTCTGCAGTGCGTGACCCCGATTGTCTTAGTAATGGCCTAAGATAAAGACTACGGGCCAGGCAGAGGGCCGGGCAGCAGAAGAGGAGGTGGGCCAAGGACTCACATTTATACCTGCAAAGCCTGCATTCCCGGACTCCAAAGCTGGTCTGACCGCAGGAATATAGTTCTTTAAGGGGCAATGGGTGTAGTCTATAAGCCAAAATCTTATGGTGGGCGGCACGGCCCCCCGCCTGCGTGAGATGATGTTTAGGAGTATGCTGGGTGTGCGGAAGACACAAGGTCTTATGCAAGTCTTTTCTTCTCAGAGAGTCCAGGTCCAGTTCCCGTGACCGCACACGCACTTGTTTTTTTATCGCATTCTTGATGGCAAAATATTTGACATATTCAGGGTTCCATGAGTCCGTGGCAAGTTTGAGCTGGGCCTTAGCCACTTCGAGTGTGGCCGACCAGGGGTTCCCAGGCTCTATGAAAATACATTCAAGACTGCCTTTAATGAGTTCTCATGTGCCGCAGTTGTTAAAAAGTAATATTTACTTAAGGCGGCCAACTCTTCCAGGTTTTGCTGGTTGAGCGAGAACTCCAGGCGAACGAGGGTGTTTCTAGTACACCTTGGAAGATGGTAAACTTTCTTATATGCTCTGCACTGGATTTTTTCTAATTCATTACTCAGTTTGCCCGGGAATGCCTGTAGGGCATAGTTGAGTGCCGGCATAAGTTTGGCTTTAAGAACTCTATTAATGGCCGTGGTGGACGGGCTATGTAAGGATGCTTGCAGCTTGCAAATGGCATAGGTGATGGATTTACCTTTGGCTTGGATTGACTTAAGGTGGGCGCTTGCGAGCCCCGATTCCTGGAAACAAATGCCCAAATAGATGTCCCGCTGCGTGGAATCCAGAAGGAGGTTGCCTAGTCTCCATTTTAAAGCTTTCTTCCTTGGATAATGACCAAAAATAATTACTTTTGACTTGCTCGGGTTTCCTACAAGCCTGTTTTTGTCGTTGTACGTGGCCAGAGCCGTCAGCACCTTTTGTAGCTCTATTCTCGTGTGGTCAAAGAGAACCAAGTCATCAACATATTGCATGAAAAGAATTTTATTTCCACCAATCTTTGGGGTGGCCAGGGCAGCCCCAGTCAGAGCCTTCTCCATGTCTGCTGTGTATAAATTGAATAATAGTGGGGCTAGCACGCACCCTTGTTTTGAACTTCTGTCTGTGTTGATCTTGACTGATGCGTGGTCCCTCGAGAGTTTAATTCGCACACATGTTTTTTGGTAAAGGGACTGTATCGCTCTTAGCAATACCGGGTTGATGTTCCATTGGACCAGCTTGTGCCACAGAATTGCGCGATCTACCCTATCAAACGCCGCCGAATAGTCGATAAAGCAGGCGAAGAGGGGAAGGCTTTTGCCTTTCCGAGCGTGATGTGCCAGGAAAGAAAGTGCGATGATGTTGTCAACTGTGGCAGACCCAGGTCTAAAACCGGTTTGACAAAATGGAAGGATGCCTTCTGCGCTCGTCCAGTCTGCGAGTTCCCTCAAGATGGCGCTGGCATAAGCTTTTCCCTCAATATCCAGCAGGGCGATCATGCGGTAGTTGGAAGGTTCAGTTTTTGGGCCTTTTTTATGGATGGGCTGTAAAAGCGAGCCTCTCCAAGAGTCTAGTACGTCCCCCTGGAGCCAACATTCAGAATACAGGTGGGTCAGATTAGTGGACCAAAAATGGATATTTGCCTTGCATAGATGTCCAGGGAGACCATTAGGACCTGGAGCAGCGTTTTGTCTGATGTTTTTAATGATTTTGGAGACAAGCAATTTCCCCGGTGGAGCCATCAGCTCGGTGTATGTGCCTAGATTGTCTCCAACAATGGATGTGCCAATTTTCATATTAGCAGCGCCATCATTAGTATAGAGTGCTTTTACATGGGCAACCCAAGTAGAGGCTTCAAGGGAGTTTTCTCTATGGTTTGTGTCTCTGCCCAGGTTGCATATGTACTTCCAAAACTCCTGTGATTTTCCCGGGCTCAACAAGTCAAAAATTATTAGCCATTGTGCTTCACAGTGGGCACGTTTTGCTGCCCAGACCTTCTTTGCATGGCTTTTTTTGGCTTCTTGTAGTTCGATCTTGTTAAGGCTTGTTCCAATTTTGCGGAAAAGTTTTTGTTTCTTATTTAGATTTTTGGCGCTTATTTTAATTTCAGAATTATAACCATATGTAGGTAAAGGGCGCCAGAGCGATATATTATTCAAGTTCCCGCGATGGATCTCCGCAAGGGTCTCTATTGTGACACTCCAAGTTTCTATGGCGTCCTTTTTCTGTTCGCTTAGTGACCAACCTGTCCAATGATTTGCCCAGCTGTTGAATCTATTGATTGCGGTCTGTTCCCATTTGATCCTTCCGGGCAGCTTTATTAGTTCTTCTCCATAGGCTTCCCTGATGAATTCAAGCTTGTGGCGGAAGTCCGCTATAAGGTTCAATGTGACAATTAGGGCAGCGTGATCGCTGTCACTATGCGGTTGGACTGAGAAATTTGACATTAAAAGTTGGAGTTTGCCACTTAGGATTATATAGTCGACCGTAGTTTGGTTATTAAATGTGGGAGCGACAATCAGCCCGGGATTGTTCTTTAGAAGGACTGAGTGCGCTGTCGCCAGATTATAGCTTTTTAGTAGGTTGTTTAGGGCATTGGTGTCCCCTGCCTGGCACCTGCGTGTGGTTGAGACCCCTATATTATGAGAGTTAAAATCACCAAGAATGATGCATTCAAGGCCCACGAATTGGAGCATTAGGCGCTCAATATGGTGTTTCAGCGTGGCCATGTTAGAATTGGGCCCGTGAGGGTTGTGATAAAGATTAACTAATAAAAATGAAAAGTTACTGTTTGTCAGCTGACAGCCTTTCAGGATGCCTGCCTGGAGGGTATCCGGCAGGTTGGATATTTCTGCGAATTCCAGATTAAGTGAGTGTTTAATATAGATGCATATCCCACCGGCGGGTCTACCGAAAATGTTGAGCTTTTTAGCGTGTTTTCCATACTCAGCGTATCCTCTCAAAGAGAGAGGATGCATTTGCCAGGTTTCTTGTGTACAGATGATGTCTGCTTCCTTCATAAATGACACCGCAGTTTGTTTAAGAAGCAGCCTCCTGAGCCCAGCAACGTTCCAAGACATGATTTTCAGACACACTGGAGACCGTTCCTTCTCTGGGGGCTTTAGGTACGTGTTTACCGTGCATCGGTGGAAGTGGCCCCAGGCATTACTACAAAGACCACTAGGTCTTGGAGTTTAAAGTAAGCGGCAGCCAGGACCAGTCTTTATTCACAGGTCCCAGTGTAGCGCATATGCGTGTACCCTAGATTGGATTCATGGTTATCTTTATTGGGGTTCTGATGGATTGACCAGTGTTTATGCCCCCTTTAGACCCCTGAACGGTAGGCGCCATTTTTGGCGCATAGGTGGAGAGCGCCTGCAAGCGCAAAGGCTCTCCAGCTGGTTGTGCCATGTTTCCCGTCGGGGATATACCAACTGTGTTTTTAGTATAAGAGGATATTTTTGTAGACGCTTGGGTTTTATCTTTATGCCCCAGCTTTCCAGGAGCTTATGCTGGCTTTTCAAGGCCTCTGCCATGAACGAGCACGTAAAAAAAAACTATGTTGTTTCATTTTTCTCTTCCGCATCTGGCGGTAGGAAGGAGACGGTTTCAATGTCCGTAGATTTTATTCCCTCCTGCCCTGGGATGTTCGCACAGAGGGTCAGAAGGTTACTGCGATTGAGGATGTCCCACTTCCTCTGCGAGACATAATCTGGGTGCAGCCTAATTTCCCGGTCCTGTGATTGGTCGTGCTTTAAATAACCAACAGAGACCGCGGCCTGACCGCCTGTTTGTAATGACTGTGGATATCCAGATGGAAGGGCACTTGCCTGGCCTTTTGAACTCGTGGCTTGTTGAGGGGCCGCCGAGAATGGAATTCTTGGAAGGCAATTGTTAAACGAGGAGTTTACGATGTTCTTGGTATCTAAAACAGCCCATCGCACTTGAGACGCACCATGCGTCGTCGGCATTGCTGAGACAGCGACCAAAGGGTCGTTTGAGCGAGTATCATGTTCAATAGTGCAAATTTGAGTCGCTTCAATGGCATTTTGGCCTTGTAGTTCATTTACTAGGCTTATGATTGGTGCTGGTGGAACTGGCCGGGGACGTTACCGGAGGGGCAGCCGACCCTGGATTAATTGCTGCGTCAGCAAAATAGAGTACTTCGTGCTTTTGTTCCGAGCTTTCTGGTATTGTGGGGGTTGCATCTAGTTCTATCATTTCCGGTGTCGCTTTATGTCCTTGCGAATGGTTGCCAGGGCATAGCCATTCCCGTATAGATTTATTTGTGTTCGCTTTGTTCAGTTTTTTAAAAAAAATTCTTATTTTTCCTCGTTAGGTGTTTTTGGAGTTCTGGGCTGGTCGGCATGGGAATCTGCTGCCGAACGTGGGTTTTTGTTATGGTCGATGAGACCTCTACTAAGTTTGCATTGAGCAATGATGGGGGTTCCAACCTATCAAATGTATTTGCCTTACCGATTTCTATGCTGTCTAGTAGAGGGATTTTCAAGCCTTCTTTTTTAGAGGGATCAGGCGCTGGTGCCTTTACGTTTGAAACCTTGTTCTTGCCAGCTTCTATTTTAAGATCCTCAATTAGTGTAGTCATAATGTGCGGTCGTTTTTCTAGATTTTTCAAAATAGGGCCGCAACTACATGGTTCTGGCTTAAAGTTTGTGCTGTCCTGTGCTCTGCAGATCAGAGAATTCAAATTATCAAATTTCGCATCAACCCAAGAAATTAGATTTGCCACTGTTTGTAAAATATTTATCTGGGTGTCGAGCTTATCGGCGTGCATGATTGCGGCTCCAGTCATGGAAATCAGGGTCTCGTTGATCAAAGTTAGATGGTCCACAAACACTGGGGGCTGTCCCCCTTCAGCTCATTGTGGGAGATGGCTGAGTCATTTTGTCTTGATCCGGAGTGCTCCAGCTCAACAAGATCGGGGACTGGATGTGCCAGGCTGGTGATTCTGTGATTTCTCCTCCTCCTTCGACGGGACATTTGCTGCTACCGGGCGCATCAGGCGAATGCTCTCCGTTTCCTGATGCGCAGCGGCGTTGGCCGATACAAATGTCGGCCATCGGGGCGCCATTTGGGGGCAAGTTTAATTGAAGATTTTATGACGCTTGAGGGGGCGGCGTTCTTGTTCTGTTGTGATCGAACCTCGAAACTGCCCTGTCAGATGGCTCTAACTTGAGCAAATCTCCCCCCTGACGCGTGGTTATTATTGGGGATAGGGGAATCCCTGGCGCCTGAACCGCGTTGGAACTCGAGCTCTGGCCGTCCTCTGGAGATATGTTAGACAATATGCAACTCTGAGGCCTGAAAAGTACGGCGGGACTTGTTACCAAGGGATGCAAGAAAGATCTTATATCTCTATTACCTGAGGGCCCAGAGGTGGCACCGGGGCGGGGGGTTAAATTGGCTCGATTATGACACTTCCCCTCTTCCCCTGGTTGCGGCGCTACGGTGTTTAATGACACTGTCAGTGCTGGCGCCCCGGTAAGTAAGCCTGGGAGCGTTGGTGTGGTTCCTGTGGCTCCAGATGAATCCAAGAGTCCCCCCTCCAAGAGCACTGACCCAGGGTAGAGCTCCCCCACGCCCGAGGGGTAGAAGAGTTTGGCCTTCCGTCTTCTTGCAGATCTATGAGGGCGGGGCTTTGTCTGTGTCTGGGCCTGCAGTAGGGTCGAGTTTCTAGTCCTCATTATTTCCCCTGTGATTTCTTACTGCTTTCCTGCAGCGTTAGCGTTGTTCGCTCTGGAATCGTCGGGTGATGAAGAAGGGGGCAGTGTTCATGCGCCACTCTGTATCCCTTTAATTCATAGACCTCCTACGCTCTAATTCGCTTGAGATTAAAGACTTTTCTAAATAGGTATTTGGCCCAGATGGTTGAGTTGATCAGTGTCGGTGGCGGCATTGTTATCACAGCGCTCAGAGCTCCACGCAGCGCTCACGCCTGCCTACCGCACATTAACACTTTAGCGCTGAGGTCAATGGGCAATTACCCGGGTACCCAGGGGGGCCAAAAAGTGAAGCACCCTCCCACCACCTGCTAGCAGGCGTTGTTATCACAGCGCTTGAGACAGCGCTCACACCTGCCAGCAGCCCCAGCAGCCCCCGCACCGCCGTAGACTGTGGTCCTCAGTCCTGGAGCCTATTTAATGTTTTTACGGGAGGTTTTTGCAGAGAATGTTTGAATGTTTAGTTTACCGGGGTGGCGGCTATTCTGGCTCAGTACCTCACCCGATACTTAGACCACTCAGAGGCACGCCAGATGCACACCCGGGCGCTCTCGCCTTTCAACTTGCTCCAACAGCCAGTGACAACCTGCTCTCCCTCCCGCCCACCTGCTCACTGTGTCGTTATCTCGCTGCAGTTATGTCGGAGGACAGGGCCACGGTGCAAGTCCCGCCGAGTTCGAGCCAACAGACAGAGCAGCAGGCGGACGGAGCGGAGCGGCGTTGATGGTGACGGCTCTCTCGAACGCCCCGTCTCTCACTGCGTGCCTCGCTGCGTGCCTCCTCAGCTCCTCAGGTCTTCCCCAACTCCCACGGTCCCCGCGAGCCCACAGGGGCGGCCCACGAACTCCACGGGTGCAGTACAGATCGCAAGACTGCAACGAACGGTAACGGCAACCACCGCGTCTTCCTGCAGCTGCGGCAGCGGCAGCGAAGATGGCGATCCGGCGTTCTGGGATGACTCACGAGCTCCCTCTAGCGTCCTCGTCTACTTCTTACTTAAGTAATTTACATCCAAACAATATCGTAACAGTATTTTCCATATTACAGTCGCATTCCTTGCTCCCAGGTCGATAAATACGGATTGCTGTGGACATTTTACCCAAACCCAATTCTCTCAGAAGATGCCGTTGTAATAATACCCTGCTTTTGGACCCAGAATTTTCTTCTTCAATCAAAAACCTTTTTTTAATGAATACTTTCTCCTAAATCATACTGATTCCCTGCCTTTTTCAACTATCTGGGATGCTTTTAAAGCCTCCGCTAGGGATTTTATTATATCCTATGTGTCAAAGAAACGTACTATTGCTCGTAATTGTACTCGTGCTTTGTTCCATGACATTTAAAGAATGGAGCATTCTTTTTATACTTCCAATTCTAAAGATGTTCTTAACACTCTCATCAACGCAAAGTTACAGTTTAATAAGGAATCCACAAAAAATGCCTTGTTATATCTATTGAAATCTAGTGCGAAATTCTATGGCGGTAGAAATAAAGCAGGGAAACTATTAGCGAATTATTTAAAAACGAAACAGAACAAAGTGAATATTGATGCTATTTTTGATGATGATTCTATCTTAAAGTTCAAGGACTCAAAATTTTTAGACGAGTTTGCTTTATTTTATAAAAGATTGTATTCATCCGAAACACAATCCACAGATCACTCACTACCACAGTTCTTTTCACTCATACAACATCCCCAACAGTCTTCTGTTGATTTATCACTATTGGAATCTCAGATAACGCAACAAGAACTCTTAAAAGCACTCCAACATTTGAAAAAAGACAAAGCTACTGGGCCAGATGGATTCACTGTTGAGTTTTTTCTTAATTTCTCCCATTTATTAATGCCCAAGCTACACCTTTTAATTGAGTCTTTTCAATCTTTGGGAAAGTCTGGTGGTACCTTCTCAGATGCTCACATATGTTTGATTCCTAAAGAAGGGAAAGACACGAAATACTGCAAGAATTTTAGACCCATTTCGCTGGTTAATACCGATTACAAGATATTTTCCAAAACACTTGCTCTTCGTTTAGACTCCTACCTCCCCAAGATTTTAGATAAGGAACAGTCCGGTTTCATGAAAGGCCGTGTTATACAAGACAACAAAAGACTTTTTTTCAATATTTTATCCAAGGCTCCGCATTTGAAACATTCCCTTGCAGCTATAGCTCTCGACCCCGAAAAAGCTTTTGATAGAGTGGAATGGCGTTATTTATTTTACACCCTTAAGTGGTTTGGCTTTGGTCCTAATTTCATCTCCTTAATTTCCCTTTTATATTCGAATCCACGTGCTGCTGTCTGTGCTAATGGGTTACTGTCCTCCTTATTTGATCTGGGTAAAGGGATGCGCAGGGTTGCCCTTTATCCCCCTTTCTTTTTAATTTAGTCCTCGAACCCTTCCTCTCCAGAATTTGTCAAAATGTGCACATACAAGGCTTTCAGACCCCTACAATTAATGTCAAACCTGCAGCATACGCTGAAGATATTTTACTTTTTATTTCAATCCCAATGAATCGATTCCAGCCTTTCTAGATGAAGTTCATTCTATTTCCTCAATATCAGGATATAAATTGAATAGTGATAAATGTGAAATATTGCCCTTGACTAAATATACCTTCAAAGATGATTTTATTTTAACAAATTTTACTTGGAAATTATCCTCTATTAAATATTTAGGCTTAAATTTTACACCGACAATAAAAGAGACAATCAGGTTGTGTTTGGCTAATTGCATCCATAAACTCACAGAGCTTACTAATAAATGGCATCCCCTTTATTTATCCTGATGGGGTCGCCTGGATACTATTAAGATGATGCTTTCCCCCATAGTTTTATATACCATTTCTAATATCCCTGTTTCCATTTCTACTAAATTATTTAAATCCATTAATTTAGTGTTATCCTCCTTCTTATGGAATAAGAAACGACCGCGTATGTCTCTCTCCAAGTTATCACGTCCTAAAACTGAAGGTGGAGTTAACTTTCCGAACTTTATTACTTATCATAAAGCGTTTCTTTTACGGCAAGCTTCATACTAGTTGCTTGACTCTGAAGAAGACCTTCCTCTTTGGGCGACAGTAGAACTTTCGTTCCTTTCTCCTTTTTCATTTCAGGAATACCTTTCTTTTTCCCACAAACACCAAACACTTTCTACTCCATTAATTAAATGTACCTCAAAATTATTAAATCCCATATTTCCATTACTTTATGATACTCCTGACTCCTTTTTGAACTCACCCATTTGGCATAATAAAATGTTATTAATACGTAACAAACCTTTTTATTGGAAATCTTGGCAACAACGAGGTATATTTGAGTACATCAGTTGTTCTCAAAGAATTTGTTTCGTTTTCTTCACTCAAACAGTTATACACCCTACCCGCTTCCTTCATTTCCAAATTTCAGACTCTTCGTAAAGCTATCCTTGATGTATAGATACCACTATCAACTAATCATATTGCTTCTCCTACCACTCCTATACATGACGGCCTTTCCATTCTGTTACATACCCGACCCACAGCATCTAAATTATACCTTTTCTTACGATCTGCCAGCACATTGAGACAGAAAACAAGTACTGGAAAGGCGTGGGAAAAGGATTTCAACACAGAATGGTCTCTCACTTTATGGAATAATTTGTGGGCTAAATTACGTAAATCTTCTAGATCAGCTAGTTTGACGCAAACATTGTTCTATGTGTATAATAAACGTTTGTTATCTCCACAACTTTTACATAAAAGATTCCCTACTACTCCGGACACATGTTGGACTTGTACCTCTCCAAATGCATATTTATTTCATTTGTTGTTCTCATGTACACCAGTGTATAATTTCTGGAAACAGGTCTGGCTTCAAATCAATTTAATCTTCGGTACACACCTCCCGTTCTCCACGATACACATTTTCTTGGGTAGCCTTTCTGCAGTTTGGGATAATAATGCAACTAATTATAAAATAATTGATCTATTAATAGCAGTCGCTTTCCAACAGATAACAAGAAATTGGAAGGACTTCACGAAAATCTCATTCAAGGCCTGGAGGTATGATGTTTGGCACAATCATAGACTAGATACTTTCTCCACTGCACCTTCACTCAATGCCTTTAAAAGGCTTCAGTTATGGTTACCAGTTACAACATTTTTCGACACTTGTGCTAAAACGCACTCCTCTCTTAAACCCTCTCAACAAGAAGTACTCAAACCTCCATAGTTCTCTAACTTCTTTTTCTTTCTTATGTAACTCATGTACTATATTTTGCTTGTTTATTTAACATAGACATTATTTTTCTTTGTTTTTACTCAAGTACTTATGCTGGAATACAAATGTATTTTTATATTTATTGCTCAATGTTTGTTGCTCAGTTGTATTGATATATAATGACACACCTATAGTCTTGAATAAACTTTCTTTATGAAATTTAAAAGAAGACAAGGAAACACTGAAACAAATCTTGGCTCTCCAACCACTGCCTAGAACTAAACCCAGACAAAACAGACTGCCTTCTATTCATACCTAACTAAAACAGCACCCTTACTCCTAAGCTGCTGGTGAAATTAAACCTCCTTGATAAGAAGCTGGTGATTGTAGACTAAGATGCACAATGGCAATGCCAATGACAATAACAACTATGTACCTTATTTGGTCGGAACTCAGGACCTTTAGATTATAATACTTAATTGCATCTCCACCTCTAAAAGCAGGCTAGAAAGTTGCAGTGATACTCATTTCTGATACAAAAGGCAATAGCAAAGCCAATAGTTCTCACATTGGAATGGCATGTTATTGGTTTTGCCACTGCTTGTTTGTGTGCAGGGGAGCTAGTGCAGACATTGCATCTGTATATTGGCTACTCCAGAAGATAAAGCAAGCCTTTTTTCTTTAGTAATCGTTTTTCAGATGCTTTTTTTCAGCACTTACTCCCAAGTGTTATTGGGTTGCTTGCTGACTGCAAAATAGTCCCTCATGCATTACAATAGAGGGTCCACCATGCATTACAGAAGAGGTGGAAGGACACACCAATCAGCCAATAGAAAAAAGGTAAGATTGTTAAACTTGTGTCGACGGAACAAAGACATGATTGACAATGTCTCAAACCAATGGCTGATGATTCAGAGCAGAAGAAGCCAATAGCTGACTGTTGACATTGATTTAGCATATATGTAATGGGCCTTTTTAATGCAGTATAAAAAATTGACTCCCTGGCTATTTAAGGTAGTAGTATATAGACATAATTGGAGTGCATAGGGCCCCTCACGTCTCCGTACACATACAACCTAAACAGGCATTAGCTTTTATAGGTATTCTCTACCCTGTTGGGTTTGCTAATACTTGTTCCTCATGCCAACAAGTTGAGCAGGGCTGCATGAGGTGGGGAAAGCAATTGACAAGTTGAGGCATAACATGGAGAACGTAGGGGTGGGAATGAAGGGTCAAGCAGTACATAAGAGTGAAAACAATAAAACACATGCAGTCTTGTGCAGTGCTAGAATAAAAGGAAACAAAAAGTGGCTCCCTGATGTGAACTACGGAATGATTCAAGTCATCCAGGGGAGGGACAACACAAGAAGATAAAGGAAAGTCAGCAAATAAGGAGCAAGCAGATGAGTTTGACAGGAAAGTCAACCAATGGTAAGCAACAATCTGACAGAAAGACCAGTACATGTATTGGTACTGTACACAATAGGTCTTTTGACAACAGGCTGAAACTTAAAAAGACTAATCTGCTGTTTCTGAGCGAGCTTTATGAGGTTTTTTCTAACCTTTAAGCTTTCTTTGTCGAATTTCGACACTAGTTCGGAGATTTCGGAAATGGTGAGATGTGATCCATCTTTTTAGGTTTCCCGGAAGATAGAAATAGAAGTGCAGGATAATGGTGGAAAATAGAGACATCCTAGAGAGTGTTGAAAGAGAGAAGTGAGTACAAGGGAGAATTAAGAGGAAGAAGTAAGAAAAAAGGGGAGAAAGAGGGAGAGATAGAGAGAAAAGGAAGACAAAAAGCGAGAAAGAGAGAACACATTACAGGGAAGGAGAGGTGACAGAAACGGAGACAGAAGGAGAGGGGAAGCGAGAGAGGAGAAAGAAGCTATAACGAGTGAAAAAAGGGAAGAGGCAGAGGAGGAGAGACAAAGAGATAGAATGAGGAAGAGAGTTAGAGAGTCAAAAAGGAGAGCAAGGCAGAAGAAAAAGAAAGAGAAAGAAAGAATTGAGAAAGTGATAGAAAGAAAAGGAAGCAAGTGGGCGGGGGAAGAGAGAGAGAAGACTGAAAGATAGATTTAAGAAGGAAAGAGAATTAAGATTGACAGGGAGAAGTAACAGAATATCGGAGGGAGAGAGAGTAGGAAAAGAGAGAGAACGAAGAGAGAATGCGATATAGGAAGGAGGAAAGAGAGGTTGGAACTGGTGAAAGCCAGCTCACGTAGTACTTGGCAGCAACCCTACCTCTATCTGCCCTTGCCTTGTGTGAGATTTACAATATGTTGGAATCAACCAAGCCCCCCCTCTCCCCCCCCCCACCCTTCTCCCACCCCTTGTTTAATGACGCAACCTCCTTCTCCCTCCCCTTGTTTAGAGTAGAACATCTGCTCCCGGGGCTGGAATGAGCAGAGGAAGTCTCGCGTTGCGCAACATGATGGCCATACTTGCCATTCTTTTGAACGGATTCGCTGCGGACAGTTAACAGTTTCCGAAACCGGAGCCAAGCACGGAAGAATTCCTTCCCCAGATGCGGAGGAACGTGGGCAGGTGCCGCCTCCGCCGCGGTTCTCAGCCTCTCCGGAGACGCTGAGCTGTTACAACCATTGCAGGCCTGTAAACAGAAGCTCTTCCAACTGGCAACGGGACCCCCGATGAGCAGATGCTCTGGGGTTCCCACGTCAGACTCGGCCCCCTGGGTCTGCTCTGCTGGGCTCTTGTTGAGCCTTACAGACAAAGTCTAAAGGAGGCCGCTTTTCACATTGCTTCACTGCTGCTTCTGTTAAGTGCTGTGATGCGGCTCTCTAGCAAATACGATGGTCCTAATTCGACATGCTTAAGTTCAGCTAGCGCCACGACCCTATGGGTATAACTAAGCATGCTTTATAAATTATTTGACCATTACATGTTCATTAATAGCGAACTCAAGCACCATCCTTTTTTTGTTTCTACTTCTTGGATCTACCTTCCACTCCTGAGGTTGGTTAGAGGCTTTCTTTTTGTTTCATGTTCTGCATGTATTCAATCAATCAATCAGGGACTTTGTAGAGCCCACTACACACCTGCGAGGGTCTCAAGGCGCTGGGGAGGAACGGGGAGTGAGCAGCTCCGTTAGGGTCATTCAAAGAGCCAGGCCTAGAGATCCCTTCTGAATTGGTGCAGTGTCGGGCTCTGTCGGAGGGGGAGGGGGAGTGCGTTCCAGGTCTTGGCTGTGAGGTAGGAGAAGGATCTTCCACCAGCTCTGG
Source organism: Lissotriton vulgaris (assembly GCF_964263255.1). Classification (NCBI taxonomy): domain Eukaryota; kingdom Metazoa; phylum Chordata; class Amphibia; order Caudata; family Salamandridae; genus Lissotriton; species Lissotriton vulgaris. The sequence goes on along the minus strand of NC_141685.1, from coordinate 758,887,158 downwards.
CCCTGTAAGAACGAGGGACGGTGGCTAGGGCGAGGTCAGCTGAACAGGAGTTTCTCTTGGGGGCGTGGAAGGAGATTCTGTCACTGAGGTTTGGGGTTCGGTGTTGTGGAGGACTTTGTAGGTATGTGTGAGCAGCTTGAAGGTTATTCTTTTTTCGACTGTCAGTCAGTTGTGGTTGCGGGATTGTTGGGTGATGTGGTCGTGTTGTGGGATATGGAGGAGAAGCCTGGCTGCAGCGTTTTCAGTAATGAGTTTGCGAAGGAGATTTTTGTCAATTCCGGCGTAGAGGGTGTTGCTGTAGTCTAGTCTACTGTTGATAAGTGCGTGGGTGACAGTATTCCTGGAGTCAGGGGGTATCCACTTGAATGTCTAGCAAAGTACGCGGAGGGTTTTGAAGCATTTGGAGGATACAGCTTTAATCTGGTGGTTCATGGTGAGTGAAGAGTCGAGCATGATGCTGAGGTTGCTGGCGTTAGCTACTGGGGTGGGTGGGTGTCCGGGGGCGGGGGCCACCAGGTGTCGTCCCATAAGGGGGGTGGAGCCGAGGATGAGTACTTCTGTTTTCTCAGAGTTAAGCTTCAGGCAGCTGTTGCTCATCCGGGTCGCAACGGGTTTCATCCCTTCTTGGAAGTTGTGCCTGGTGATGTCAGGTTCCTTGGTGAGGGAGAAGATGAGCTGAGTGTCATTGGTGTAGGAGATGATGATGAGACTGTGGTTTCTGACGATGGTTGCAAGGGAGCCAAGTAGAGTGTGGGGCTGAGGGAGGATCCTTGTGGTACTCCGCATCTGATCTCTGTCAGTTCTGAGAGGAAGGGCGAGAGTCTTATTCTCTGTGTTCTGCCTGAGATGAAAAACGTTTCCAGTCTCAGGCCTTTCCTTGGGTGCCTGCGTCATGGAGTCATGGGGCTAGTGTGTGGTGGGAGACCGTATCGAAGGCTGATATTAGGTCCAGTAGGATGAGGGTGGCCTCGGTCAAAGAGGGCGCGGATGTCGTCGGTGGTGGCCAGGAAGGCGGTTTCGGGTCTGTGGTTGCTACGGAATATGGGCTGAGAAATGTCTAGGATGCTGTTTGTTTCTATGAAGCTTGCTAGCTGGGTGTTGACGGCCTTTTTCGATGACTTTAGCGGCAAAAGATGGGCCTGAAATTCTTGAGGTCCGATGGGTCTGAGGAGGACTTCTTTAGGAGGGGGTTGACTTCGGTGTGCTTCCAGTTGTCGGGGAATGTGGCTGTGTCAAGGGAGCAGTTGATAGTTCGGCGTAGCTTGGGAGCAATGGCAGTGGCCGCTCTGTGGAAGATGTGCAGTGGGCAGACGTCAGAAGGTGCTCCGGAGTGGATGCTCTTCATTGTCTTTAAGGTGTCTTATGTTGTGAGAGGGGTCCAGGTGAGAAGGGTCTGCAGGGTGGTATCGTCGGGGTGGGGGTTAATTCAGTGTCGAGGTCTTGGTCGTCGAAGTTGTCAAGGAGCATCTTGATCTTGAGAATGAGCTGAGTTTTTTGCAGAGGTCTTCGAAGAGAGGGACGTTGGTTGTTTCGCTGTTGGGTTTGACGAATTCCTGTATGATGGTGAAGAGTTCCTTGGAGTTGTTGGCGTTGACAAGGATTCAGTCTTGGATGAAGTTTTTCTTTGCTAATTTGATGAGTTGGTGGTGAGCTGGGATGGCTGTTTTGTGGGCAGCACGTGCTTCCGGGGTTTCACTGTTTCTCTACGTCTTCTCCAGTTGTCGGAAGGAGCGCTTTGATTCTCAGAGGTCTGCGGGGAACCAGTTAGCTTTCTTGGTGCGTTGTCTTGTGGTGTTCTGGAGGGGGCAAGATTGTTGGTGCAGTTGGTGATCCATTGGTGGAGGTTGTTTGCCGTTTTGTTGGCTTCTGTCATAGTAGGGGGTGGATTGCAGGTGAGGGTGGAGGTGAGGAGTTCTTCAGAGACTTTGTACCAGCTTCTGCGAGGCAGGCAGTTCATGGGCTTGGGTGCAGTGGGTTTTGTAAAGGAGAAATGAATGCAGTGATGGTTGGCCCAAAGAAGTTCCTCCGGCGAAGATGGCGTTGAGTGTTTGTTCTACTGTGTGAGTGGAGGTGGAGACAAGTTGCTTCTGTCCTATGTTGGTGAGGTTCTCTAGGATGGCAGTGGTGTTGGGGGGGCTGTGGTTCTCCAGGTGGAAGTTCAGGTAGTATGTGGTTAGTAGAGGTGAGAGCGTGGGGTGCAATGTGGTCAGCCATGATGTTGGTGAAGAGGGTGCAGGGTCCAGGTGATCTGTAGGTGAGTGTTCTGTGGAGCGTCGTTCTGGGGTTGGGCTGGATCTGGAAAGTGGAGGTATTCCATGGAGGGCGAAGAGTCATCCGAGTTGGGGATTGTCAGTCGAAGGGTGCTTTTGTGGACGATGGCGAGGCCTCCTCTTGGGCAGTTGAGGTGGTCTTTCCTCCGGATCTTGTATCTGTCGGGGATGGCGGTTGCGATGTCGGGAGCAGAGCTGGCGTTGGTCCAGGGCTCTGTGAGGAAGGCGACGATGGGGGTGTGGGTGTTAAGAAAGTTCCAGATTTCTACGGCGTGTCTATGTAGGGAGCGTACGTTGAGGAGGATGGAGTCCAGTGGTTTGTGTGCACTGGTGTCCGGTGGGCTGGAGGCTACTGCTGGGGTCCATAGGTGGGTGAAGGGTCAGCAGCAGTGTCGACAGGAGATGGGCCTTGGGTGTTGCTTGGCGTCAAGAGCTTGCAGTTGTTGCATCCAGGGTTGAATGCGTGGAGAGTGCTGGGGTCGTAGCAGCAGGGGGTCGGGGTCGGGGTAAAAAGTAAAAATTCAATGACTGTTTTTGTTTATCTAATCTAAATCACATAAAAGATTTTGGTATACATTTTGTTGGTGTTTGAGAATACTTGCATGTATAATGCTCAGATTGAATTATAGTGCAAAGATATGTTTTAAGAAATGAAACCTTAGGGACACTTGGCAGAGCGCCTTGCAGACCTGGGCATTCCCCAGGCCTCGACAGTGCGGGTTATGTGGTAACGCATTGGCACATTCCACTCAAGTCTGGCTGCTGCGTTCTGGATAATCTGCAGTCTTCTGATTAAATAATCAGGTAGACCCAAGTAAAGACTGTTTGCATAGTCAAGTTGTGAAGTGACCAATGCATGCACCACAGTCTTCCTTCAATCCATAGGGAGATAATTAAGAAAGCTCCGTAGAGCCTTCAACTTCCAAAAGCACTGCCCAGACACATAGGCAATTTGCACTTTGCAAGACAATTGTGTGTCAAACTTAAAGCCCAAATTTCTGGCAGAGGTAGCTGGACTAGGCGGGCGATTTAGCTCGAACGGCCACCAAAGCTCTTGCCAAGGGGTAATGGATTCATTAAAAAATAGAACCTCAGTTTTACCTGTATTTAATTTCAAGCAGTTCTCTGTCATCCAAGATGAGATGTTCAAAAGACACTGCTTGAAATTAACAAAGGCCCTCTCGCTATGATCTTTAAAGGAGAACACTAATTGGTGTCGTCCGCCAACGAGCCGACCTTCACCCCATATTTCTCAATTATTGCCACCAAAGGTGTAAGATACACATTAAAAAGCGTAGGACTCAGGGCCAAGCCCTGAGGAACTCCACACTTAATAGGGACGGAGATGGAGGTATGGGGATGGATAACCACCTGCTGTGGGCGCCCCTATAGAAAGGAGCGGAACCAGGCCGACACCCCAAGACCCTTGAGTCTGTTTAGGAGGATCTTGTGCTACACTGTGTCAAAAGCTGCGGATAAGTCCAGCAGCACCAGCATCGCATAGCTTCCCCGATCTACGGTTTCCCTGATAGTCTCTGCCACTTCCAGCAGAGCCGTTTCCGTACTATATCCGGATCTAAAACCAGACTGGGAGTCGTGAAGATGATGGTTCGACTCTAGGAAGTCCCTAAGTTGTTTTTGGACTTCCTTTTCCAGGATTTTAGCCGGAGCTGGAAGGAGAGAGATTGGCCTGACATTTTTGGGCTCTGTAGGATCTGCATTTTCCTTTTTCAAAATGGGCTTGACATATGCATTTTTCCAGCTGGAAGGGTAAACCCCTGTCACCAGCGAGGAATTCCAGATATCATTCAATACCGGGAGAAGCCAAGGGGCAAGTAGTTTAAATAATCTGGCCGGACACGGGTCCATAGGGGAGCCTGATTTTATCTTGTTAAGTTCTCCCAAAGATGCTTCTAACTTAAGGGGGTGAAAAGCTGCCCATATTCTAGTTGCACATGGTATAGAAGATGGAAAACCTGGTGGATCACAAAGCAAAAAGAAGGAATAGATATCCTTGATTTCTGTCTGGAAGAAAGTAGCTAGTTTTTCACAAAGAGTTTTGGCGGAAGGGATAGTGCTTTTCAGTGCTACAGGTTTAATAAAACCTTGGACAATATTGAAAATTTCTTTCATCTACTTATTTGAGGAATTAATCTGATTAGCAAAGAAAGTCCTAATTGACTTCCGCTTTAAGGAATGAAATTTTCTTAGCGCTGCTTTATATGCACATTTGGCGGCAGGCTCATGGTGTTTGCGCCAGGCACGCTCCAACCTTTTGCATAGACTTCTCTGTCTGGGGTTCGTTCGTAAACCAAGGAGCTGAAGGTTTGCTCCTAGCAAGCTTCCTTTTTTTCATTGGGCCGTTTTATCCAGTGCTGACGTAACCCACTTATTAAAGATAAGTGCATCCTGACCGGGGTCTCCTGTGAGCCTTGAGAGAGTGGTCTGAAGCATGAGGCCCATTGATTCAGCTGAGACCTTGCTCCAATTTTTCCTGACTTCCAAGGTGGTTCCGACCAAATCATTGCAGGGAACCCCACAGATACTAAAAGGAATCAGGTAGTGATCTGGCCAGGTCAGAGATAGGGGGTCCTCCACCTGTACAGACTGATCATTGGTCGTTGATCATTCCTTCCAAAAGATTTGTATTGTAGGACAGGACCACCAGATGTGCATCTCATCCCTATCCCAACTACACACTCCCCAACATTTTCCATCTAGTTCACTATGCATCAGTTTTGTTTTATTCGTGGTCAAATACAATGAAACATGAGTTTGTGCATTGTTTCTCTGTTCTAGACACACACTACAACACAGTTATAGGATGGCATCTAAATGTTTCTGCCACCTTTTCACTTGAATTTCATTCCCTAGGATATAGTTCCACTCTTCATATAAGGCCAGACCACGTCCCGCCCAAAGTATGAGGTTGCTGTGTAAATACTGGAAATGAGGCTGTTCATTGTATAGTAGGTACTCAGAACCTTTTCAAAAGGAATTTAGCTCTCTCATTCCCACTAGATTTCAGGGACCAGTGCCCAGTATTGCAGTATCATAAATAGTATTTTCTTTCTAATTTGTCTAGGTGAAATTCTTTTGTACACATCTTGAAGGGTTTTATCTCACCCCTATGAACTAGCTCTCACAAAATCCTGCACTCCCTGTGCCTCCAATTACGAAATAGTTTCAATTGCCACTCAACATGAAATTTGGGTTTAAGAACAGAGGCGTAAAGGGAGAAGAGAATGTCTTGAACTTCTGTTCTTTCAGTACTTTGCCCCTGACCTCAGATGTGAGGCAAGCACATCTGATATGTATCCTACTGCCGGTTTAGCTCCCTTGTGGAAACAAGCTGCCTCCCATGGTGGCCACCCAATGGCAGCTGCTACCATAGGAATTGAATGTTTCTCCATTTCTTAGAGGGACCATTTAAAGATAACATGGAGCTGTGCAACATGATATAGATTTACATCTGGGAAAACCAATCCTGCTGCTTTTGTTCCATCCAGTAAAACATGATTGGCTATTCTCGGCTTCCTAACTGCCTAATCAAAGGAATTTATCACAGTCTGGAGCTCGGCTTTCAATGGGATTATCACTGGCAGCACCTGAAACAGGTACAAAAGTCCAGGTAGCACCTTCATTTTCAGAGCAACATCCCTAACTAACAATTATATAAATAAGGGTTGCCAGATTAGTACATACGTCTTTTTAAAGCTGAAAAAGACCTAGGAAGCTCACACTGTATAATGTTGCAGTGTAGGTGTAATGAAGATGCCCAGATATTCAATCTTGTCTTTCGCCCATTGGGAATGCAAGGTCTTGTTTTTCGTTTTTAACTGCTCGGCCCAACCTACCTCTAGTAGTTCTGAGTTCTCCTAATTCACTCGAAATCCAAAGCCCTTTCTTTATATATGTACTACTGTCAAAGGAGCTCCAAGTGAGGTTTCAGTGTCCGTCACTGTTAGCTTAATATCATTAGCAAACAGGTGGATTTTAGGTTATTCTCCCCAAAAGGGTATCAGTTCAGTTCAATAACTTTCGATTACCATTTGTATAATCATAAAAAGTACATAATTTAAAAACAGAGCAAAACATTTCATCATAAACATAAATTTAAATTTAAGAAGGACAAAATTTAAAAAGTGCCTGAGAAAGAACTTATGGGTTAGGTATTTCTGTTCAGTTTGTAAGTTTTTGGCGTATTGTGATAGTGGCTTTTAAAAAAGTCGCTATAAATTTAGCTACATGTGGCGAGTCCAAACATTGCAGAAACAGGAATGCAGAATAACACTGTCTATGACCACTAGATCGAAGAAGTGGAAGAATCCAAGATTTGCGGGGAGATTTGTAATATTTGCAGAAAAAAATAATGTGAATCGTTGTTTGTGAAGATGTTCCATCGCATGGACAGTTCATGAGCGTGCGGGACCAGTTGTGGATTTCAGGAAAAGAAACTAAACGAAAAAAGGTGTTGAAACGAAATCTTGTTAATAAAAATTTCTCCTGGTTTGACAGAAAGTAGGCCAAGTAGGGTTGCATACCTTTGAGAGGTTGTATTACGCAAATCTGGGTATTCGAAGTTTTTATAATCTCCGTCTGGTTTCGCAGCTCTCTCAGGTGAGCCAAGCACATCGACTTTAGCTGTTTCCTGGAGATGTCTTCGATACTAGGAGGGTCATCGAAATAGGACTTGTGGCCAAGGTCATTAAAAAAGTTCCGTACGTAGACCAACCATGAGATCTTATGCCAATTTATTAGAGCTAAGCAGTCTGTGATCAGGGATCGTGTTAAGTGGCACTCGGGTTTGGACCATATACGTTGCCACAATAAGATAGTTTGGGAACGGATAGTGTCTGTAATGTATTCCATGCCAAGCTCGCTATGGGAAGCAAAGTTCGGGGCGCTTTGCGGGAGGGCCAGCACATATTTGATGAAGCCGTTCTCTGTTATTTGTAGGTGATCAATATGGCCGTGCCCCCACACGCCTGCTCCATAGGTAGCCACACTGTGGCATTTAGCGTAGTAGACTTTCAGGAGTTCTGGAGGAGCAGGTTTCCCCAGTTTTCTTGAAAAAGAAATCAGGGCCGATGTTGCACGCCGAAAAAGGAGATTTCTAGTGGCCGTAGCTTGACACCAGTTTAAAACATCATCCACAAGAATTCCCAGATAAGGGTAGACAGAGGTTTTTTCCAACTTTGTGTTATCCACCAATATTGGTTTAGGGTTTTTGACCCTAGGGCCAATGTGCATGGTAAAAGTCTTTTTTATGTTAATTTTCAGGCCAAGTGAGTCCATAAAACTGCTATATTTATTGATTTGTTTTTGAAGTTGATTTAGTGTGCGGGCCAGGATGACTGAATCATCTGCATATAGCAGTGTCGGTATTGGTCGGTGGTTTATCTGGGGTAGATCCTGGCTCCCTTCCAGCATAGCCTGCTCTAGTCCATTGGTGTAAAGATTGAACAGGAAGGGAGCCAGTACACAACCCTGTCTTACTCCTTTTGTTATTGGGAATGAGCGGGACAGCTCACCGTTGGTACCGAATCTGACTCGCCCTGAAGCATTGTGTAGGAAGGGGGAGGCTCTAGTTGGCGCAGTGCAACACTAGCGACAAGCAGGGACTCTCTCTTCCTCGTCAGGGCTGAGGGTTACCTTCCAGACAACCTCTGCTTACCCTCTAGGTAGTGTGGCTTAAGCAGTCGTAGGCTAATCTTTGGGGCACATAGGGTTAAACACTTGCAACAGGTACACCTTTACAACCAACCCACCACACAACGAGACCAGACTGTATTCTTGTAAAAATATATATCTTTATATAGATTTTAAGCAGGCTTGTGAATACAGTCAATAACTTTATGAAGACGGTTGCAAGTTACGTAATTTGGGTTACCACAGTTCTTATGGAAGTTCTCTTGAGGCCCGTAGGCCGGTGTTTCAAAGTTCTTGTGGAGCCGGCGGCTTCCAAGGGATCTGTCCCACGTCGCGTTGCCTTCCCGGGGTCGCTGATCGTTGCGGCTCTTCGGCCGAGCAGGTCACTGGTCGTCCGGGGCAGCGGTGTTCTGTGGCGGCAGGGTCCTTTCCTCGTCGTCCGCTCCGACCCTGGAGGCGGCGGCTGTGCGGTTGTGACAAGCGGCAGTACGGTCCCCAAGTGCAGGACGTACCCAGCCAAATGTCGGTGCAGCTGTGGGCTCACAGCTGGGCTGTCGGGCAGGCTTACCGACCTTGCGGATTCTCGTAGGGCAACTGTCCGTCCTTGCAGGTGAGTGACTGCTCGCTATGCAGTCCCCTCGATAGCTCGGACCGGACGGGTCCTCCTTTGCTTTGCTCTCGGGCTCCCGGTGCAGTTGCGGTCACGGTGTTCGGGCCAGCGGCGGCTGGTCCTCACTTTGCTTCTGCTGTTGCTTTGGGCCCCGGTCACGGTGGTCGGGAGGATGTTGATGCCTTAGAGGAGATTCCTCCGTCAGTGCTGCGGCGATGGTCAGCCCCCGCAGTCGCTTTCCAAGGGGGTAGCGTCCACTGGTCCTGGGACGCTGGTCAGGGGGCAAGTTCAGTTGCAAGCCCTTGGAGATCTCTTTGCAGAGTTTGGCACAAGTAGCACAATAGTCTTTTCGTAGTCTTATTGTCTTCCTCTCCTTCAGCAGCAAGGCACCAGACACAGGCAAGAGTCAGCACCCTTCCTTGTCTCTCACGGTCCTTCTCGTAGGGCAGAGTCCTTCTGTGGCCCAAACCGGATCTAATTTTCAAGGAGCAGGGCTCCGTCTTTTATAGGCCAATTCTTTTGTTCTCGCAGGCCAGGGGGGCCTTTGCATAGCCACTCTCAGTTCTGGAGTACCCCCGCGGGTGTACTCCGGCTTCTGCTTTCAGTGTGAGGGGCAGGCGCATCAGACGCCCCACAGGGGGTGGAGCCAGCATTGTCCGGACAGGAGTGGCCAGAGTACCTTGTTGATGGGAGCTTCGCCCGTCCTGGGCCAGGTGCCGGCAGAGTCATCCGCCGCTCCCCAGGAGGGTGGAGCCAGCATTGTGGAGGTCGAGCACAGTGACAGCTCGAGTCAAGAGGCACTCCTACCTCCCACTAAGGTGTAATCTGCGCATTCACCACCCGTCATCCCTCCAGCCCTGTCACTCACACATCCCAGACAGTCAGATACACACCAGCAGAGGCGGCTGAAATGGTTAAGCAAGCAAATGATAACTTTCTAAAAGTAGCATTTGCAAACCCAGGGTACTGAAATAGACTTGACTACAAGAAATATCTCCTTATCCTGAGTTCAGGCATACTAAACATGACTCACTACCATGCTCCTTGAGCCTGCGGGGATTATAGGGTGTAATAATCCTCGCAGCTCAGTCTGGCCTAATGGAGCAGGTAGCCTTCAGTAGTGAAATACGGTCTTCGTTGTAAGTCACTACCAGGACATGCCACGCACATCAGGGCTTGTCCTACCTTGCACCTACAACGCACCCTGCCCGGAGGCCTACCATAGGGGTGACTAATATGTAGTCAAGGGAAGGGTCGGTGCTGGCAAGTGGGGACACTTGCCCAGCTAGCGTGACAGTACGAGACCGCACGCGGGTTCTGCGGTCGCAGTTCCCAGACACATCTTTACGGCTGCTTCGGTGGGTGGCGCAACCAGCGCTGCAGGCCCACCAGCAGTATTGGCATCTACAAGCCCCGGCACTCTCTCGTGCGCTTTACTAGGGACTAACAGTAAATCCAATGCACCAATCATGGATACCAATCGTATGTACAATTTACAGTAGGGAGCACTTGCACTGCGGCACGGATCAGCCGTGGCGCAGTGCCCTGAGTATCGGAAAACCAGCAAAACATCGGAGGCACATCAGCAAAAAGTGGAAGGGAGACTCACGCCAAGGTGCCAGGTCTAACATGTGTCCCCTCCAGCTGAAATGTGGGGGGAACTACCCTTCCCCAGGGAGTTCCACATCACTAAGGCGGAAAAATCTGGACAGACCGTCAGCGTTGGCGTGATCGGTGCCAGGGCGGTGTTCCACCGTAAAGTCCATACTCTGTAGAGAAATGGACCACCTCAACAGTTTCGGGTTCTCACCCCTCATTTGCATCAACCATCTGAGGGGCCTGTGGTCCGTCTGAACTCGGAAGTGAGACCCAAACAAGTAGGGTCTTAGCTTCTTCAGCGCCCAGACCACAGCAAATGCTTCACGCTCTATTGCACTCCACCTACTTTCCCGTGGAAGTAACCTCCGACTTATGAAGGCTACGGGTTGGTCAAAGCCCTCCTCAGTCATCTGTGAAAGAACAGCCCCTACACCATGCTCTGAAGCGTCTGTTTGCACAATGAACTCCTTGGAGAAATCTGGGGCCAGGAGCACGGGCGCCGTGCACATGGCAGTCTTCAGGGTGTCGAAAGCTTTCTGACAGGTGTCAGTCCAAATCACATTCCTGGGCTGCTTTTTCGAAGTCAGCTCTGTCAAGGGGGTCACGATCGTGCCATAGCCCTTGACAAACCTCCTGTAATACCCAGTGAGCCCCAGGAAGGCTCTCACTGCAGTCTGGGTCTTGGGGGGTTCCCAAGCCAGGATGGTTTCGATTTTGGGCTGCAAGGGGGCTACCTTGCCACTCCCAACTTGGTGTCCCAAGTACACCACTGAACCCTGCCCAATCTGGCACTTGCTTGCCTTGATTGTGAGGCCTGCTCTGCGCAGGGCCATCAACACTTCCCAGAGGTGTCGCAGGTGTTCGGCCCAGGTGCCACTGAACACCGCGATGTCATCCAGGTAGGCGGCACTGAACTCGTCCAGTCCAGCCAACACCTGGTTGACCAATCTCTGAAAGGTGGCAGGGGCATTCTTCATTCCAAATGGCATAACCCGGAACTGGAAATGCCCATCTGGTGTAGAGAATGCCGACCTCTCTTTTGCCCCATCGGTCAAGGCGATCTGCCAGTACCCAGACGTCAAATCAAACGTGCTGAGAAACCGGGCAGCCCCTAGCCGATCAATGAGCTCGTCAGCTCTGGGGATGGGGTGCGCGTCAGTCTTCGTGACTGAATTGATTCCTCTGTAGTCCACACAGAACCGGAGTTCGGGTGTGGCTCCCGGCGCAGCAGCCTTCGGAACCAAGACCACGGGGCTGGACCAAGGACTGCTGGAAGACTCAACCACCCCGAGGGCAAGCATCTTGGAGACCTCCTCCTTGATGCAGGCCCGTACCCTGTCAGTTACCCTGTAAGCCTTATGCTTCACCGGTAAGCTGTCTCCAGTGTCCACATCATGGACGCACCAATCTGTGACACTCGGAACCAGGGAGAACAGGTCTGGAAACTGTCCCAGCAACTGGCGGCAGTCCTCCTGTTGTTCGGCGGTCAGGGAGGGTGAGAGGTTAACTCCATCCACAGACCCATCCTTCTCACAGGCCACCAAGAGGTCAGGAAGAGGCTCCGACTCCTCCTCCATTCCGTCATCGGTTGCCAACAACATGCCCACTTCGGACCTTCGCAAGTGGGGCTTGAGGCGGTTGACATGTAGGACCCTCAAAGGGTTCCTGGGCGTCTTCATGTCCACCAAGTATGTCACGGGGCTCTTGCGCTCCACAACCTCAAATGGTCCTGTCCACTTATCTTGAAGGGCACAGGGCTCCACTGGGGCCAAGACATACACCTCCTGTCCAGGCTGAAGCTCGACCAGAGTGGCATTCTGATCGTACCACCGCTTCATTTCTTCCTGGCTCGCTTCCAGATTTGCCTCGGCAAGTTGTCTGAAGCGTCTGGTCTGGTTTCTGAAGGCCAGCATGTAGCTATATACATTCTGGGGAGGTTTCCTGGGAGATTGCTCCCAGCCTTCCTTTACCAAACTCAGTGGTCCTCTCACGGGGTGACCGTACAGCAGTTCAAAGGGGCTGAACCCTAGGGACTTCTGTGGTACCTCGCGATATGCAAACAGCAGGCATGGCAAGAGGACGTCCCACTTACGCCTCATCGGACCTTCCAGGCCCATTATCATGCCTTTGAGGGTTCGGTTGAATCTTTCAACCAACCCGTTACCTTGGGGATGGTAGGGTGTGGTGAACTTGTACGTTACGCCACACTCCTGCCAAAGGGACTTCATATATTTCGATATGAAATTGGTCCCCCTGTCGCTCACCACCTCTAGAGGGAATCCTACTCGTGAGAAAATTCCCATCAGTGCACGCCCCACCACGGGAGCCGTCACTGTCCTCAGAGGGATGGCTTCAGGGTACCGGGTGGCATGGTCCACCAAGACCAGGATGAACCTGTTGCCCATGGCTGTCTTGGGGTCCAGAGGCCCAACGATGTCAATACCCACTCGCTGGAATGGCGTACCGACCACAGGGAAGGGTTGGAGGGGAGCCTTGTTCTTCCCTCCCGTCTTCCCACTTGCCTGGCAAGTCGGACAGGTTCTGCAATAAGCGTCTGAGCTTTTATGCATTTGGGGCCAGTAGAAGTGGGTGACAAGCCTGTCATAGGTCTTGTCCATCCCTAGATGTCCTGCTAAAGGCACATCGTGAGCCAGTCCCAGTAGGAAGGCTCTGAACTTCTGGGGTACCACCAGCACACGGGCTGACCCAGGTTCAGCAGCCTTAGGCTCCGAATACAGGAGGTCGTTCTCCCAGTACACGTAATGTGTTTTGGCCTGAACACCATTGGCCTGGTCTGCCGCCTGTTGCCGCATACCCACGAGAGAAGGGCATTCTTTCTGCTCCTTGCAGAATTCCTCCCTGGAGGGTCCTCCTTCTTGCTGCCAATGGGTCAGCTCAGGCAGGTCCCCCAGTTCGGCGATCTGTTCCCCTGTAGGCTCCAGGGCATCCCCCTCAAGGTCTGCTTCCTCCTGGACCGTAGGAACTTCAGGGGCCGGTTTCCCGCGCCCCCTGCGCCTTCTCCCTAAAGCCGGTTCCTGGGCCTCTCCATCAGGCCCCAGGACCTCTCGATCACCCTTACTGGCTGCCATCGACCGGGTGGTCACGCACGCCCAGCCAGGCAGGCCCACCATCCGCAGGTGAGTCGCTTTCTCCACCTTTTCCCAAGGGGAGTGCTCCAAGTCGTTCCCTAGCAAACAGTCAACAGGCATGGTTTTTCTCACACAGACCTGCAGAGTACCAGAGACCCCCCCCACTCGAAGGGAACTTGAGCCATCGGACACTGGCTCTCAGAATTATCAGCATTGATAACCCTACAGTAGGCATGGGGTACAACCTGCTCTTGAGACACCAGGTGCTGCCTCACTGCAGTCACACTGGCTCCTGTGTCTCTAAGAGCCTCAGCTTCCTTGCCATTGATGATCACCATCTGCCCATATTTCTTAGTGTTAGAGGGCAGGTAGTTCGTCGGGATCATCTCACTGTCTCCTAGCGAGACCAGGGTCATGTGAACGGGATCTCCACCCCCCGGGACCATCATTTCTTCTCCCAGGTGAACGCTAGTCACTTGTCGGGGCGGAGCACCAGTGGGTGCAGGTTTTCCAAATAGGCGACACTTGGGGTCACTGGATATGTGCCCAGGCTCGCCACATTTGAAACAATTGAAGGGTCCCTTTGGAACAGGTTTACCTGTCGGGGCCCCATTCTGCTTCGGGGGTGGGGGAGGCTGAGAACCCTGCTGCGGATTCCCTTGGGAACTACTTTGGGGGCCTTTTTGGAACCCTTTCTGTTTTCCCCCTTTGTCCTCCCCACTCTTCTGCTGGGGACCCTGCCCACTCTTGGCGGAATCTCCCACGGGACCCTTGTGGACCCTGGTGCTGAGCCAGCGATCCGCCTCCTCAGCAAGCTTCCTCGGGTTGGACAGCTTGCTATCGATCAGGTGTTGGCGTAACTCAGGAAAACAGTGATCAGCCAAGTGCTCCCATGCAATTAAATCAAAGAGACCTTGAAAATCATTAACTTTGTTACCTTTCACCCAACCATCCAGTGCTCTGCAAAAGTAAGTCACATACTCCACATACGTATTCCCAGGCCGCTTAGTACATCCCCTAAACTTCTGTCTATACATTTCAGGGGTAAGCCCGTACCTGTTTAATAAAGCTTCTTTCATGTGGGCATAGGATCTCTGATTCTCAACGGGCAAATCTAGCAAGGTATCTCTCCCTTCGCTAAGGAACCTTCCCCACAACCCCGCTCCCCAATCCTTGTCAGGGACCCGGTGGGAGGACATGGCTACCTCGTATGCCCTAAACCACTGTCCTATGTCATCCCCCTTAAAGAACTCCTTAACTACGTCCTTCGGGATGTGCACTCTTGACTCTACCTGCACTGGCGATGTGCTGCCACCAGAGGGAGGCCGATCCAAGTCTCTCTCCTTGAGACTTATCTCCCTCATCTTGATTTCATAATCCATCTGGTGCTTTCGCTCTTCCAGCGCCATTCTTTTGGTTTCCAGCTCCAGCTGGATTTTCAATTCTGCCAACTTTCTTTCGTGATTCCGGGTTTCCTTCCTGTCCGCCAGCTCCTCTGGCGACAGGCCTTTCCCAAAGCTGTGCTCGCTGTCTTGCCTCTCGAGATCGATCAGATCCCCAGGTGCATTCTGCTCCGGCGTTGCATTCTGCTCGGCGAGGACGTCTTGCTCCTCCGGGGTCTTTCTGGACTCCACCCAGGCTTTCAGGGCCTTGTAGAGCTCCGGCTTGTTTTTGCAGCCAGCGTGCGGAACTTTGAGTTTCCTACAGAAAAACTTCAGTTCAACTCTGGTGTACTTATCCAGCTTTGCGGCGTCCCACTCCACCTCCAACACCTCAGAGGTCGTGGACTCCGCTCCATCCAGGCTCTTTGTGCCCGGCATGGTTTCGGCACGCGGAATCTTCTTTCAAAAAGCAAAGTCTGTGGTTTCGTAACTGTACCGTGATCCTTGTGTAGTGGTCAGAAGCTCGGGTATAACTATCGCAAGTGTAAATTCGAAAATCCTCACCGCTGCGTCCAATGTAGGAAGGGGGAGGCTCTAGTTGGCGCAGTGCAACACTAGCGACAAGCAGGGACTCTCTCTTCCTCTCTCAGGGCTGAGGGTTACCTTCCAGACAACCTCTGCTTACCCTCTAGGTAGTGTGGCTTAAGCAGTCGTAGGCTAATCTTTGGGGCACATAGGGTTAAACACTTGCAACAGGTACACCTTTACAACCAACCCACCACACAACGAGACCAGACTGTATTCTTGTAAAAATATATATCTTTATATAGATTTTAAGCAGGCTTGTGAATACAGTCAATAACTTTATGAAGACGGTTGCAAGTTACGTAATTTGGGTTACCACAGTTCTTATGGAAGTTCTCTTGAGGCCCGTAGGCCGGTGTTTCAAAGTTCTTGTGGAGCCGGCGGCTTCCAAGGGATCTGTCCCACGTCGCGTTGCCTTCCCGGGGTCGCTGATCGTTGCGGCTCTTCGGCCGAGCAGGTCACTGGTCGTCCGGGGCAGCGGTGTTCTGTGGCGGCAGGGTCCTTTCCTCGTCGTCCGCTCCGACCCTGGAGGCGGCGGCTGTGCGGTTGTGACAAGCGGCAGTACGGTCCCCAAGTGCAGGACGTACCCAGCCAAATGTCGGTGCAGCTGTGGGCTCACAGCTGGGCTGTCGGGCAGGCTTACCGACCTTGCGGATTCTCGTAGGGCAACTGTCCGTCCTTGCAGGTGAGTGACTGCTCGCTATGCAGTCCCCTCGATAGCTCGGACCGGACGGGTCCTCCTTTGCTTTGCTCTCGGGCTCCCGGTGCAGTTGCGGTCACGGTGTTCGGGCCAGCGGCGGCTGGTCCTCACTTTGCTTCTGCTGTTGCTTTGGGCCCCGGTCACGGTGGTCGGGAGGATGTTGATGCCTTAGAGGAGATTCCTCCGTCAGTGCTGCGGCGATGGTCAGCCCCCGCAGTCGCTTTCCAAGGGGGTAGCGTCCACTGGTCCTGGGACGCTGGTCAGGGGGCAAGTTCAGTTGCAAGCCCTTGGAGATCTCTTTGCAGAGTTTGGCACAAGTAGCACAATAGTCTTTTCGTAGTCTTATTGTCTTCCTCTCCTTCAGCAGCAAGGCACCAGACACAGGCAAGAGTCAGCACCCTTCCTTGTCTCTCACGGTCCTTCTCGTAGGGCAGAGTCCTTCTGTGGCCCAAACCGGATCTAATTTTCAAGGAGCAGGGCTCCGTCTTTTATAGGCCAATTCTTTTGTTCTCGCAGGCCAGGGGGGCCTTTGCATAGCCACTCTCAGTTCTGGAGTACCCCCGCGGGTGTACTCCGGCTTCTGCTTTCAGTGTGAGGGGCAGGCGCATCAGACGCCCCACAGGGGGTGGAGCCAGCATTGTCCGGACAGGAGTGGCCAGAGTACCTTGTTGATGGGAGCTTCGCCCGTCCTGGGCCAGGTGCCGGCAGAGTCATCCGCCGCTCCCCAGGAGGGTGGAGCCAGCATTGTGGAGGTCGAGCACAGTGACAGCTCGAGTCAAGAGGCACTCCTACCTCCCACTAAGGTGTAATCTGCGCATTCACCACCCGTCATCCCTCCAGCCCTGTCACTCACACATCCCAGACAGTCAGATACACACCAGCAGAGGCGGCTGAAATGGTTAAGCAAGCAAATGATAACTTTCTAAAAGTAGCATTTGCAAACCCAGGGTACTGAAATAGACTTGACTACAAGAAATATCTCCTTATCCTGAGTTCAGGCATACTAAACATGACTCACTACCATGCTCCTTGAGCCTGCGGGGATTATAGGGTGTAATAATCCTCGCAGCTCAGTCTGGCCTAATGGAGCAGGTAGCCTTCAGTAGTGAAATACGGTCTTCGTTGTAAGTCACTACCAGGACATGCCACGCACATCAGGGCTTGTCCTACCTTGCACCTACAACGCACCCTGCCCAGAGGCCTACCGTAGGGGTGACTAATATGTAGTCAAGGGAAGGGTCGGTGCTGGCAAGTGGGGACACTTGCCCAGCTAGCGTGACAGTACGAGACCGCACGCGGGTTCTGCGGTCGCAGTTCCCAGACACATCTTTACGGCTGCTTCGGTGGGTGGCGCAACGAGCGCTGCAGGCCCACCAGCAGTATTGGCATCTACAAGCCCCGGCACTCTCTCGTGCGCTTTACTAGGGACTAACAGTAAATCCAATGCACCAATCATGGATACCAATTGTATGTACAATTTACAGTAGGGAGCACTTGCACTGCGGCACGGATCAGCCGTGGCGCAGTGCCCTGAGTATCGGAAAACCAGCAAAACATCGGAGGCACATCAGCAAAAAGTGGAAGGGAGACTCACGCCAAGGTGCCAGGTCTAACACATTGGAATAGAGTTCACGGAGGAAGACTATTAAAGGTGGATCCACTCCGAGGTCACTGAGTATTTTCCAAAGTTTTTCATGTTGGACGCAGTCAAATGCCGCACTGAGGTCGACATAGACGAGGAAGATGTTACCTCCTTTAGCGCCAACATATTTCCCGGTCAGGAGGGCAAGGTTCAGGGCCTGTTCCACGGTCCCAAGCCCCTTCTGGAAACCATATTGCAGGTCGGTCATGATGTTATTTTCCTGGGCCCAAGATTGTAAACGGTCCAGGAGCACTCGACCTGCAATTTTACCCATGGAATCCAGAAGGGAGATTGGCCTGTAGCAGGCTGGGTCGTTACGGTTGCCTTTTTTAAAGATGGGTAGCAGGATTGACGTTGACCAAGACTGGAAGAGCCCATCCGATGTTACTGCTGCCAGGACCTGAGTAATTATCGGTGACCAGAGTTCTATGTTGTGGAGAAAAATGTCCATTGGAACTCCATCAGGGCCCGGAGCCTTGCCTGGTTTCGATGCCTTAATTGCTTTAATAACTTCACTATGATGGAAATGGATATTTATCGGGTAGATGTTATTCTTCGATGTATGGGCTTCGCTTGGTTCTGTTCCTATTTCTGTGGCATTTTGTGAGGATGGACCGAAGATTTTAGAGAAATGCATAACCCAGTCATCCTCCGTAACAGCTACATCTAGATGTTGACCTTCTGCATTGTCGGCCAAAAAAGGGGATCTTATAACTTGCCAGAATAGGGCGCTATCCTTTCTTTGGCAGCTGTCATTGAGTTGTGCCCATAGGTCTTTCTTGATTTCTTTTTTGCGTTCCCGTCTGGCTAGGTTATAGAGTTTTCTTAAGTTGGAGATTTCCACTTGGTTTCTTGTGGGTCTGTGTAAGGCTTCTTTTAAGCTTGAGAGGGCTTTTCGGCAAGCTGCGTCGAACCATCTCGTAGTAGAGGGCTTAATGTTCTTTAACTTGACAAAGAGTTCATTACCGAATGCTTCCAAGATGTTCTTGAAGCTATTGGCGATTGACCGAGGTGTAGTATCTGAAGATAAGCATTCAAGTATCCAAGGTTTAGATTTTTCCAGAATCTTCTCTGTTACTTCGACCGGGTCAATCTTGGCCCATTTGACTGTATAGCCATTCAGTTTGTTCATGGTTAGTGAGTTTTGGTTTAAGAGACTCATTTTTACAGGGTGTGCTTTGGCCATTTTTGGAGTGATTCTTACACTGATTGGATAATGATCACTCGTAACATTTGTCCCAGTTACAAAGTTGGTTAGTTGTCCCTTGAGTGATTGGGAGGACAGTATATAGTCTATAGTTGTTAGGAAACCTCTTCCATGGAAAGTTGGAGAAAAATCCTTCTGTGGCTCTACTAACTCGTTTTCAAAGTCCAGATCTAAGGAAAATAGAATCTCGTTTAACTTGTTTCCACAGGTCGAATGAGCAAAATGGGGCATGGGACTACCATGTTCGTTTTGCAGTCCACAGTTTCCATTTTTGTGGCTGGAACAAAGTGGGAGATTAAAGTCGCCGCCCCATATTAAGTGTACTGTATTTAGGTTAAAATCATTTTGCAGGGATATTAAAAAAGTGGCAATTTCTACTAGGATTGTCAAACAGTCCAATGTAGTTGAGTTATTATAGTAATTGATAAAAATATAGGTGCAGTCATTTTTGAAATTTATTTGCAGGATTTGATAGGTCGGGAATTCTTTTAACATTTTAATGGATAGAGAAGGGAGAGTATTGGCGACATAAATCACAAGACCCCCCTTAGGCCTACCCAAAACTCCTTGCACTGCAGGGGTGAAAAAGGTTTTGTATCCCGTTAAATGATTTGCAGTAATAGACCATGTTTCCTGGAAACAGAGTACCTGGTGTTTCCTTACTGTTTCAGACCATGATTCTAGCGTTAATTTGGAAAACAGTCCTGCGACATTCCAATACATTATGGAAAGGTTCAATTTGTTGGAATCAGGGGATACGTGTGAGACGAGGGGTTCACTTGGAAATCTCTCTGTTGGAATCAAAGGAGAGTTAATAGTATCTTTCGAATCATTTGGCTGGTGAGAATTTAGATCTATACTATCCATAAGGATAACCGAAACTCTGGTCATCGCTTCGTTAGGAATGGCGTGGCGGGTATCTACAGTAGTCCCGGGCTGGGAGTTTATGTTAGTGGGCGAAGTTTGTTTTGGTTGACTTCCGGGTTTAAATGGGCATGACTGGGGTCTAGGGTTTGGTGGAGAAAACATGATATGGGCGTTCTTGCTCTTAAGTTTTTGGGGCCTTAACGGTCAATCCACCATCTCTAGGCAGTCATAGCGGTTTCTTGTTGGAAGACCCTGCCAGCCCTCCAGTGGATGATAGGGTCTACCTTGCCAGGGCTGTTTGTGCCATTCTCTAGTTCTATTTCTATTTCCGTGACCATAGCTATATCCCACCTGTTTCCATTGGTCTTCCTGGGTGTGCTGCCAGTTCGGGATGGAAATATATTGATGTGTATTCAATGGTGGGTAGAAGAAAGAAAGGTGTTGGGCATCTATTCCACCTTTTTTCTCCAATGAGGGCCATGAACAGATGTGGTCCACAGTAGATGGATCCCTGCAGGTTACTATGATGCAGTCTCCGTGGATCGACTTGGGTTCTTCCCCTATCCATATTACTCTAAGGACTGTGGAAATCCCTCCAGAGTGGTATGGTTCTAATGGTCTGTTTATACTTAGCCACTGCATGACCTTGTTCTTGAGTGACCAGGCAGTTTCTGTCATACCTTCCGTTAATCCAGGTACGCCTGTGAGAATGATTGTATATGGGGTTGCCTCTGGTGGGAGGTGCACTGGGCGCCTAAATCTTGATGTCTTTTTGGATGTCAACTGGGGTTGTGTAACCGTTGGTTTAGAGGGTGTAGGTGTCGGTTTATTTGTAGCATGATTTATGGTTGCATTGACTGCTGTTTTCCCAGTTTTTCCTGTTTTTACCGGACCTGTGCTGGGCGTGTGTTGGGGCAACTCCGTAGTGGTTTTAGCCTTTTGTACACTAGGCGTTGAATCTTGCTGTTTTTGTGTTGGAACACTATGTTTTGGTTTTTGAGAGGGTGGGATAGTCGGGACAGGTTGTTTGGTTACTACAGCTGATTGTGGTTGGTGAGATGCTTTTGGGGGATGAGTAACGTTTCCTGTCCCTTGCTTAGCTAAGTGTGGATTGTTTGTGCTGGGGTATGTTCGTGATAGGATTGCTAATTGAGCTTCCAGGTTCCTTATACTGATTTGTATAGGTTTTAGATGCTGAGAAAGAAGGTCTTTAATTGAGGTTAGTATTTGCGATGTAGTTTTACATATTTTACAGGGGTTATCTGTATCCTCAATAAGAATAGGAGGTAGTAAGACATTGTTTTCTGTTGGAGTAATTGTCATTAATTGTGCGGGTTGTGTTAACTGTTTGGATCGATCCCTCCCGGATTCCCTCTCAAGTCCCATAGAGGTGACAGAAGCTACTGTGTTATCAGATGGGTTCATGTTACCTTGTTTGGGGATAGCTCCTTCCCTTACACCTCGAAGGTGTTTATCTATAGTTGATTCTAGTCTTTCGAGTGTTTGACAGGCTTCTAGATCCGGGGTGACCTCTAGGTCGTCTGATAGTAGTGATTCGGACTCTGATTGAGTTACTGATAAATCAACTGAACATGGCACTGTATTGATATCAGCAACAGTCACAGGTAAGGGGAGGGAGGAGGTAGGTAGAGTTTGCTGGATGGGGGATGCTGCAGTTGCTAGAAGGCCCAAGGGCGAGCGTTTAGCTTTCATGAGGTCCAGAGACACTCTGCGTTCTAGAAGAGAGATACTATGATCAATTGCCTCATGGTCCGTGAAATGAATTGGTCTATCGGTCCGGTGATTTGAGCTACAGCCAGGGCGGTTTTGGTTTTACTTCTGGTTCTACCAGGCATGATGGACATATAAAAACTCCTGTGTGCTGAGAGGTGGAAGAATTGGCAGTAAGAACCAAGGGGGGTGGCCCGGTCCGGTTTCTACCGGGCACTAACGGGCAACAACGGGCCCACCCTTGGCCCGGGCTTCGCCCGGCGTCCCGCGAGACGGGGGTGACGCTGTTTTTGAGCGCCTCCTGGTGCGCAAATGTCACGGCGTGTGCCGCTAGGGGTGCTGGGACTTGTAGTCTTCTTGGCCCTTCGACCGCACTCCGCTCGGCGGCCAAACCCCAGGAAAGCAAGGAGTCGGGCGGCGGGAGGCGGGAGGGCTGGGACCCAGATCTTAGAGGTCCTCGTCAGGCGGTTTTAACAGCAGGTTTCAGGAATAATCCCAACAGGAAGGCTGTAGAGTACAAAGAGTTCCCCCCCTCGACCGGGGTGACGCTGTTTTTGAGCGACTCCTGGCGCGCAAATGTCGCGGCGTGTGCCGCTAGGGGTGCTGGGACTTGTAGTCTTCTTGGCCCTTCGACCGCACTCCGCTCGGCGGCCAAACCCCAGGAAAGCAAGGAGTCGGGCGGCGGGAGGCGGGAGGGCTGGGACCCAGATCTTAGAGGTCCTCGTCAGGCGGTTTTAACAGCAGGTTTCAGGAATAATCCCAACAGGAAGGCTGTAGAGTACAAAGAGTTCCCCCCCTCGACCGGGGTGACGCTGTTTTTGAGCGCCTCCTGGCACGCAAATGTCGCAGCTTGTGCCGCTAGGGGTGCTGGGACTTGTAGTCTTCTTGGCCCTTTGACCACACTCCGCTCGGCGGCCAAACGCCAGGAAAGCAAGGAGTCGGGCGGCGGGAGGCGGGAGGGCTGGGACCCAGATCTTAGAGGTCCTCATCAGGCGGTTTTAACAGCAGGTTTCAGGAATAATCCCAACAGGAAGGCTGTAGAGTACAAAGAGCTCCCCCCTCGACCGGGGTGACGCTGTTTTTGAGCGCCTCCTGGAGCGCAAATGTCGCGGCGTGTGCCGCTAGGGGTGCTGGGACTTGTAGTCTTCTTGGCCCTTCGACCGCACTCCGCTCGGCGGCCAAACCCCAGGAAAGCAAGGAGTCGGGCGGCGGGAGGCGGGAGGGCTGGGACCCAGATCTTAGAGGTCCTCGTCAGGCAGTTTTAACAGCAGGTTTCAGGAATAATCCCAACAGGAAGGCTCTCAAGCTCGCCCACAACCTCGGCCGCCACCTGTCAAAACGACCCTCCTCCGGTGTTTTCTCACCTGTATTGTTGCCAAAAGGGTATCATTTCATCTTGTTTCATCTTATCTTGGCTACTAGGGGTTCCACCACCACACTGGTGTAACGAAACTAGAGGGGGCCCCCTGCAAAGTACATGCAGGGCCACCCCCACGCTATGGACGGAGTCCAGAGCTCTCAGGCCAGGGACCTGCCAGTGCCAGAGGGGGCAACCAGAGCACCAGGGGATTTGGGGGGCTTTTGTTACCCACTGCCCACCAAGACGAACAGAAGTGAAGAGAGGAAACAGCCATCTCTCTTTCCGTGGTAAACTCAAAACTTTCCAATCTCAGTCAGTTAATTACCACTGTAGCAGAGGGGAGTTTCGGAGTTTTTCATAATTGGGCCTAGACCTATTTTATCAAGCATTCAACTGACAGAGGTCCATTTCATTCTGTTGGAGGTGTTTTCCACATCCAATGAAAGTGCAACCATAAGTATTTTTCTCCTGGTTCTTTCTCAGTCAGGTGGAGGACTCTTCTTATATTATCAAATGTTTGCACCCAGGGTGGGAATTCTGGTTGACCCAGATCAAAAAGGGCATATGAGAAGAAAGCCTACTTACCAAACAGTTAGGGTAAAATCTTAAGAGTAGCTTAGATCCAGCAGCTGGATAGATTTATGAATTCGTGGCTTTCACTATTCAGGAGAGATGGTTTTGGTTTGAAGGAAGGAATCATAGGTTGTAACGGATGTATGACGTTACAACGCGTTATTTTACAACGCAGACCGTTACATCGCAATTTTTACAACGCAGGATCCATTACAATGCATGCCTTTACAACGCATGTCATTACATAGCAGATACTATTACAACGCATGCCATTACAACGTAAGTATAGGTAAGTATATCTTTTTTAAAAAATGTAATTAAGTTAATTTAATTAATTTAATTTAATTAATTTAATGTAATTAATTTAGAAATAGTAATTATTTAATTTAATAAATTTAATTCTTTTAATATAATATAATTAATTTTAAAATTGTAATTAATTTAAGTTAATTAATGTAATTTAAATAGTAAAATGTAATTAATTTTAAAATTGTAATTAAATTAAATTAATTACATTACTTAAATTAATTTAATTTAATTAAATTAAAAAAGGAATTAATATAATTTAATTAATTTAATGTAATTTAATTAATTTAATTTAATTAATTTTAAAATTGTAATTAATTTAATTTAATTAATTTAATTTAATTAATGTAATTTGATTAATTTTTAAATTGTAAATAATATAATTTAATTAATTTAATTTAATGTAATTAATTTAATTAATTTAATTTATTTAAAGTCGTTTTTAAAAAAAAACTGAACACTAAAATTACAGCTGTACCCCAAAACCCAAACCCAGCCCTAAAACCTAAAAATACCCCTGTACCCCAAAACCCAAACCCAGCCCTAAAACCTAAAAATACCCTATACCCCAAAACCCAAACCCAACCCTAAAACCTAAAAATACCCCTGTACCCCAAAACCCAAACCCAACCCTAAAACCTAAAAATACCCCTGTACCCCAAAACCCAAACCCAGCCCTAAAACCTAAAAATACCCCTGTACCCCAAAACCCAAACCCAGCCCTAAAACCTAAAAATACCCTTGTACCCCAAAACCCAAACCCAGCCCTAAAACCTAAAAATACCCCTATACCCCAAACCCAACCATAAAACCTAAAAATACCCCTGTACCCCAAAACCCAAACCCAGCCCTAAAACCTAAAAATACCCCTGTACCCCAAAACCCAAACCCAGCCCTTAAACCTAAAAATACCCCTATACCCCAAAACCCAAACCCAGCCGTAAAACCTAAAAATCCCCCTATACCCCAAAACCCAAACCCAGCCCTAAAACCTAAAAATACCCCTGTACCCCAAAACCCAAACCCAGCCCTAAAACCTAAAAATCCCCCAAACATATACCTCAGTACCGCAAAACATATACTCCTATACTCATACTTATTTTTAAAATTACTTAAATTAATATATTTAATTTATAATATAAAAAAACATAAATAAATATATTTATTTATAATTAATAATAATTAAATTAATTAAATAATATTAAATAAAATAAAAAAAAGTTATATACTTACCTATACTTACGTTGTAATGGCATGCGTTGTAATAGCATCTGCTATGTAATGTCATGCGTTGTAAAAACATGCGATGTAATGGAACCAGCGTTGTAAAAGTTGCGTTGTAACAGAAGTCCGTTGTAAAAGTTGCGATGTAACGGTGCAATACCGTTGTAACTAATCTTGAAACCGACTCCTCTTGAAATTGCATATAAAAAAATGTTCGTTGAGCCATCGGCCCCAGTTTTTTTTAAGAATATAGGGGCATATTATCAAGCAGGGCGATAGGCAATTATCGCCGCTTTAGCAGCCGTTTTCGGCCGCTAAGCGGCGATAATCTATCGCCCTATTAGCAAGCTGTCGCTAACTGATGTTGGCAACAGATTTTAGGCGATAGTGAGCGGTTTGGGGCCCACTTTGCATGTCAGCGATGTTTATCGCTAATGACATGCAAAGTGAGCGTACCCAACCAGTTAGAAACTGAAAGCAGTCGCTAACGTTGCTCTCTCCTATTAGCAAGGGAGGCGTAGCGATGGAAATATTCGCGCTAAGCAATATTATCTCCAAATACTAACGCCTGCCCAGACCAGTTCTTAGCCATGTTATCCAATGAGAGGTGGATAACATGGCTAACAGCATTTTGTCGCTATTGCGTGAATATCAGTGTATTTTCTTCGATATACACGCATTTCGCCGCTATCGCTGGATAATTTAGCACAATGGAGAAAAACTTTGCTAATAGCATGTTTTCTCCGCTAACATATTCAGCAATATGCAGCAATCAAAAAAAGCGCATTTTGCGATAAATATCGCTATTCCTTGGTAATATGAACCCTAGCAAGAATAAGAACACCTGTAACCTAGCTGAGCCAACCCTTTTCCCAAATGGAGTGTTTGTATATAAAGTCAAAAATGTGAACAACAAAAATATAAGAACACATTACAATCATACAATTCCGTAAAATTCTTGCTTTTGGCCCTGTCTCCCTGCAATAGGTTTTCCTTGAGTGCTTGGCATTCTGTTTTAGTGGGTGCACTTTTAGCCACCTCACTAGGAGCATATCTGCTTTATTCATGACGTCATGCCAGGTGAGCGTTGTAGGGGAAGGGAAATCCTTTAAAGAGAGTCATTTTCTCTCTGAATTTACCTTCTCTTTTTGAAACTCAGGAGCAGCAACATTGTCGTGGTGTCACCAGTTCTTTAAGAGAAAGCTTTTTCAAATATATATATAAGCCATAGTTGCTGCTTATTTATCTTATGCAACTAACAACCATTGACAAAGCCAATAGTCCCAACTTTTTGTAGGTATGATGTTACTTGTTGTATCATATATCTGGATGTAATGACAGAAACAGCAAACTAGAAGTTGGGTGGCACACTATGCTAAGCACTGATTTTTAACTTACGCGTTTTTAAGCCACAACCTAAATTATATTGGCCACAACCTTTTGAGAGACCCCCAGTTTTTTCATCCCACTTAAAGCCCTGGTTGAGGGTGTTTCATCAGAGACTAAATTAAAATAACCTAGCCAGATCACTGCCTTCACTACCCATTAGTTGGTATATCATATTTAGTATGAATACTTCTGGCCCAACATGTTACCTTACTAACAGTAAAAGGAAAGTCTGTATGCAATGCTATCATAATCCTTATTCTCTTTGAGTCAGATGTTGCAGAATATTAAACAGTGTGTATAGAATATACTTCGTAAAGATTATATATTTTAAATAAGATGGGTTTCTTGCATACAAAGTGGATCAGGGCATTCCAATTTTACTGCTTCCCAAGTCTTATGTCTCTTAATAAGGGAATTCAACCCCTTAACATTTTAAGGTATTAGTTCCACCTTTTCTTGTATAAGAGGCAGTATCATTATTATTAACTCAATTCATAATTGTGGATTTATAAGATTAAGATTTCCTTTGGCTAGAAGTTTATCAAGCCTCCATGAGCCAACCCCCGTCAATCACCCCATAAACAACTTCTGGTATCTAAATGTAGTCTCCTTTTTAGGTCTCGTGGCGTTAACCGCGCGTAAGCGTGGTCTCGCCAGAGACCTATAGTCAGCGACATAGCTTTCCAGGAGACAGGAGCTGGCCGCGCGCATCTTGAAGAAGGCGATCGGAGCAGGCCATGCACATGCAAATGCGTTCGCTGTGGCCATCTCCTGTCTCCTGGGAAGCGCAAACACACACGCATGCGCAGACACAAAGACACACACACGAGCGCCCATACACGCATGCACACATACACACACGCGCACACACACACACACACACACGAGCGAACCGAGACCCCACCCCCACCCCCCGCCTCCGCCTAGAAATTTGAGCACCAACCAAAAAGGTCTCCCATGTTCTAGCCGTCTTCTGCCCTGATGGCTCTCTCGCTCTGGGCCCCCACCGCTCCTCACCTGCCTCACCAGTTCTCCAAATTGTGTTCTACTCTCTGTAGCAGAGAGAGGTCAAAATGTCACCGCCGGCCGCTCGATGCGTAGCGCGGCTCATCGGTGCCCAACAGCTCCTGCATACAATTGTCGCGGTGGACAATGCTTCCGCGCTCAGCTGTGGCCCCGGCAGCAACCAGGAAAACCACGGAGGCACGGACCTGGGGCACTCTCTTTGCTAAGCAGAGTTAGCGGTCATCATCAGGTCAGGGCTGGGGTCCGGGCACCCGCACAACTCCGGGTCCATGCCACACTCTGGCACCAGCTCACAACTGCAGTCGCAGGTTGGGCCGTGCGCAACACTCCCATGTTGGGTGGCTGGGGCTCCTCGGTCCACTGCAGCTCCAGAGGTCGCAGATTGCAGCCCAGGGTGTGCGGTGACCGGGACGACAGGTAGGTTATCGCGGATTTAGGATTCACAGCAGGATTGTGTAGGATTACTATGGGGCTACATGAGCGGGGCTAAGACACGCCCCCATGCTGGTTGTCATTGCACGCGCACGTCTTGTTTTTCAAGCGATCGTGAATGTGAAAGCGATCGCTTTGTCTGCCGTGCCTCCCGGGCTCGCTGCAAGAGGGAGCTGTGAATAATAACTGCCGGCATCCCCGTGCTGAGGTGCATCATCAGAGCTGTGTGAATAATAACTGCGTCAGCCCAGTGCTGAGGTGCATCATCAGAGCTGTGTGAATAATTATTGCGTCAGCCCCGTGCCTGAGGTGCATCATCAGAGCTGTGTGAATAATAAGAGCTGTGAGCCCGTGCCTGAGGTGCATCATCAGAACTATGTGAATAATAACAGCTGTGAGCCCCGTGCCTGAGGTGCACCATCAGAGCTGTGTAAATAATAACTGCGTCAGCCCCGTGCCTGAGGTGCATCATCAGAGCTGTGTGAATAATAACAGCTGTGAGCCAGTGCCTGAGGTGCATCATCAGAGCTGTGTGAATAATAACTGCGTCAGCCCCGTGCGTGAGGTGCATCATCAGAGCTGTGTGAATAATAACTGCGTCAGCCCTGTGCTGAGGTGCATCATCAGAGCTGTGTGAATAATAACTGCGTCAGCCCCGTGCTGAGGTGCATCATCAGAGCTGTGTGAATAATAACAGCTGTGAGCCTGTGCCTGAGGTGCATCATCAGAGCTGTGTGAGTAATAACTGCTTTGAGCCCGTGCCTGAGGTGCATCATCAGAGCTGTGTGAATAATAACAGCTGTGAGCAACAGCATACTCTTGCACACACACTCACTGCTCACCAATTCAAAGTTTGCTAAAAATTTTATGCAACGCATTGTCATACACAATGCCAATAACTCAAACTTTAATGCTGCGAGACCTATTGCATTGTAAATGCTTGTTATTAAAAGGGATCAGATACATCCCTGGTAGGTCAATGAAGCATTCTATTGACAACCACTCTCACCCCCAGGTCTCCACCCTAGAGCTTTGACCTTTCTTTAGTTGCGGGTTACATTCATAAAATCGATAATAGGAAATCTGCCAGAAGAAAAAATCGAGTACTCCTCCACATGTGATCTTCAACTTATCCTCACTAGTCCTGTTGCTTTCTATTATCAGCATTTTTTCATAGTTTCCTTGATGGACGCATTTTTTCTCAGATTTCTTTTGGCTTCCATCTTGCTTGTTTCTTGACCTGTAGCTTCTTGTGTTTTTCCCAACATCTCTACCATCTCTTTCCAATCCTTTATAGTAACTATGGTGAAGGATTTTGAGTGTATATGAAGCCAGAGTGCAAAGAGATATGTCCACCTATATTACATTTGTCTCTTTCAAAGCTCCATTGTGATAGCTGCCAAGGCGTTCCTTTGTTTAAAGTGATTGAGAGAGGTCTTGGTATAGAGTGATGCATCTGCCCTTAAAGGCAAGTTTGCTGCTTTCCTTGCCTCCCTGATTATTATGCCCTTCTGATTGTAGGGCACACGTTTTACCAGGATATCCCTATGTAGGTCCATTGGGGTTCTCTTGGGGTTCATACTAAATGGGTTAGTACAACTGAAATTGTGTAGTCCTGGACTTATTGATTATAGCCCTGAAAAAGTCCACATAGAACCCTCCAATATCCAAACCTTCTTCAGCTTCTTTCATATTGCATACCCTGCTTTTAATTCTTCTTCCAATTCGGAACACATTCATTGGGACATTTCCGTTTCCTGGCTCAGGGTGGTAATTTCTTTTTTGTTTGTGTCCACTCTGTCGCCTGTCGTCAGGATATCTTCAGTTATGTATGCCACTGTGACGGACAATTCTGCATTTGAGCTTTGCATCTGTGAGTTTCAGCAATCATCTGATGTAGATCTATGTGCATGTCTAAAACTCTTCTTTTGGTAAGTGGATATTGTGATAATGTTTTCCTCAACACTATCTTGACCTGTAGCCTCTGATCTTTGTTAGGCTTTGCTGACTCCTCCACATCTCTTTGTTTGGTAGCACCAGCATTCTTTGGGATACTTCCATGTTGCTACAGGTTTTGCCCTAAGTATCTATGACACAGTATAACAGAGTATTTGCCGTGTAGGTCAGAGAAGGTTCAAAAATCTTTATTAAGCTGTTCCCCATCGCATTTCAGAGCTGCTATTGTGCATGTGCCTCTTTCTCCTTATTCTAAAGCATCTGTTTGCTCTTTATAAAATGTGCTATGTCAATTGGCCCTTAAAAAAGTTGAGCCTTCACACAATTATTTAAGAATGATGCTTAATTGTCAACGGACAGTCAAACTGACTGTAAGTGGTTGTAAGTGCTTTAATGAGCCACTTACATAAATTGCATGTTAGGCGGACCCAGTTCACCATTGAACTTAATCCAGCTATTACATTTCTTGCAGAACCAAAGTATAAGTTTCAGCCAGCTTTCTCTCTTCTGTGGTTTGGCTCTTTGCCCCAGTGGGCTGAGCCTTGTTTGTCTCCATTTAATGGAGAGAGTTTGGGCATATTTACAAGGACTTAACGCTGCCGTAGCATCAATTTTTCGATGTTAAACCGGCTTTTTTTAACGCCTTATTTAGAAGTCACCATTAACTGGAGCTTGCAGCACTTTTCCGGTGAAAACGTGAATTTTAAAGATCGCCACTTCTGTTAGCGAGAGTTAACGAAAATGAGATGCAAGGTGGGCGTTCCCGTGAAAAACTGCTGCTAACCCCACCTCGCGATAGTTACAAGAAATTCCTTGTATAGTGCAAACCCCCAAAACTGGCTCTAAGTTCAGTTAGAGGCAGTTTTTTAAGACCAGAAAACAGCTGGTCTTAAAATTGGTGCAAACACATGGGGGCGCATTTCAGAGGATTTGGTGCTGGACAGTGCAGCAAAGATTATTGCTGAGCTGCCCAATGCTACAACAAAAGCTCAGGGATGCGCCCCACAATAAGATAGTGTGCAGTCCTGGGCCTCATTCACAAACAGTGTTGCATCGCTGCACAAAACAGCGTTGGAACACTTTTCACTGCGCCCTCCTTGCGACACCATGGATGGGCTGTATTTGCTGTACGGAACTCCATGTCTCAAGGAGTTACAGATGTCAGTATTTCTAACGTATCTTTTGGCGCTAAAGTCACACATTGCTGCAATTCTGTTGCAAGCATGACATAACTCCAGCAATCATGGGGCAGGCCTATTCCTATGGCACAGTGTCACCCTTACGCCCTCCATGAGGCAGGCGTAAAGTTTAGACGCAGTGGCGTCCTAAAATTGTCACAGAGAAATCTAATAGATTTCACTGTGCCACTCCTACAAGGCTTTGTTGGGTGGGAATGCCCACCCTGCATACATCCTACCTGACGCAGGTATAATGCGGCATAGGAGTTCACAAAAATCATGCATATGCCTAGATGCGTCACTTTGTACAGAGTCTAGTTTGGCATCAAGGGTGTCTGCTGTCACCTTCCCTGGCGGCCAGCGACACCCAGATGCTCGGTCCACTGACATGGAGGAGCTGCCAGGGTGTCGTAAGCAATTGGAGCTCCAACTGTGGAGTTTGCGTGCTTCGGCGCTGACCTCTGTAAGTGTTGGCGGAGTGATGGTGCTGAGGGATTTGCCAAAAAGTAATTTGATGGCCTTGATCCAGCCGCGGATGGGGGGGGGCAATGATTGCTCTGGTGTGTGGCAGGCATGGTGAAGGTATGATGTTTACTATGATGCTTGGTCCAGGAGGATTCGGTGGTGTGGCTGTAGTTGAAGTTCCCGCTGGGGTCGAGCGTGTGTCCAGCTATGTGGGTTGGTGCGGTGACTAGCTGCTTGAGTACGATGTTGGCGAGGTTTGCCAGGAGGGTGGTGGTGTTCTGGTCTCTGGGGTTGTCCAGGTAGAAGTTGAGGTCTCTGAGTAGGATGTAGTCAGTGGATGGGAGAGTCTGGGGTGCGATAAGGGCTACAGTGGCATCAGTGAATGGGGGTTCATGGGCCGGAGGTCCTGTAGACAAGGTTGCAGCAGAGAGAGGGAGGTCGGAGTTGGTCCTGATCTGGAAGTGGAGGTGTTCCATGGTGGCCGTCAGGTCATTAGAGTGCATGGTCAGTCAGAGTGTGCTTTTTTAGACAATGGCAATGCCGCCTCCTGGGCACTCAGGGTGGTCCGTGTGGATTAATTTGTAGCCGTTGTGGATGCTGATGGCGATGTCCGGTCCGGAGCAGAGGTTGGTCCAGGTTTCTGTGAACAAGGCGATGTGTGAAGAGGTGGCTACGAGGAGGTATCAGATTTATGTTGCGTGTTTGTAGAGGGACTGCACGTTGAGGAGGATGCAGTTGAGCCAGTCGGTTGTGCTGTTAGTTGGCTGGGCGGCAGGAGGCACTAGTGTGCTGATGCGGCAGAGGTGCATTTGCAGTTTTGGCAGGCACAGGATGCAAGGGAATACTACAGTGATGCTAAATGGCAGGCGGTGTGGTGTCCAGGGGTCATGGCGAGGAGGGTGCTGGCGTTGTAGTGGTGGGGTGTCCAAGAGGAAGGGTCCTTGGTGCTCGGTGCGGTCCAGGGGAGGACGGACGCAGACTGGCTTGCCTTTGGCGCACCAGTGGTACACTCACTGTGCATGGTCGCACCGCTGCTGCCATTACACAGTGCTGCAGGGGGACTGGACAGCTGGGAGGCGGGAAACGTGGGAAAGGACACTGGAGGGGACGGGGATACAGGGGAGCGGGGATTGTAAATATATTTTTTTAAAACATCTTACCTCGAGGCCTGGTCATGCGTCTTCAGTGATCCTGCTCTCCTAAGTCTGCTTCCAGGAACAGGAAGCAGGCAGCCAGGTCCCTTCCCTAAGCCAATGACAATGCTGCAATGCAGGGTTGTAATTGATATTGAGTGCCGTGACAAGGTGTTCAGCCAGGGGCTGGAGGGGTGGCCATGTTCTCCATGCAGACTGTAATGCAGCCAGCATTGCGAACTGGGAAGTGTGCATGACTGCTTTGGGCAGCCTGAGAGGGCCGAACAGTTGTTGCGCACTTGTGTGGACATACGACTCCGCCCCTGCCCTGCTTGGTGAGTAAAGCAGCACCACCCACCCTCCCGCCTGCAAAGGAAATATAGCATGAGAATTTCAGAAAGTTATCATCATGTTATGTTTCCTCTTCTTGCACTGCTTGAAAGCAGTGGGGCGACGCTCTTCCGCCATAGTGGAGGAGCCACCACTGGTGGTGCATCACCCACAGACGCTAGGCACTAGGCCTGGGCCTGACTGAACCCCCAGGCCTTCTCCTCCTAATTCTTCTTACAGGCATGAGCTTGGTGTAGCAGCATTGCTATTTTGCGGCTGGAGCAGGAAACCTGGCTGAAGCTTATTGTCGAAGCACTATCTTCACCTCGGTGTCAGACACACCCAATCTTTTTGTTTTTAGTGTTAATACGTTTTTATTTCTGTTTTTTTTTTAAAGGGAACTGCCAGAACAAGATGGTGGAGCAGCCACCTATAAACACCACCCCAAAATCACTTGAACCCCCTAGGGTTCTCCCTTTCCCCACACCAAGTCAGCCATGGTCACATGTGTCATCAGTCCTCTGGAGGCCCATTGACCCCAAAGCGCGGGACAACATAGAAATCAGCCAGGCCCAGGTTTCACAGGGTTTGAAGGCACGTCAGTCCCATGTAGTCTTTGTTAAGGTAGGACAGAACAGGGCTTCACAGTTTGATTAAGAGAGGGGAGGGTCCGCTAAGTCATAGGCTAGCTTCTTTTGTCCCAGAAGACGCAAGAGTTAGTGGAGCCATTGTTCGTAGAGATACTTTGCTTGGCCGCCAGCAGGAGGTAGGAGATGCATTTACTGGAGGAGAAGACAAGTGGTAAAAAGCCCTGCAACTGCCTGCCAAGGAGGGTCAGCTCCAGGAGCTTGTCCAGGAATAGCCCTCTATTTGTAAGATGGCAAGGAACATTTTGTCCCAGAAGTCCCCCCGGCAAGGGATTGACCACATGATACGGATAGGGTGTCTCTGTCTACACACACTCACCAGCAGGTATCAGGATGCGTAGGGTCTATAGCGTGGAGCCTAAGTGGAATTAGGTGCCAGTGATACAGTAGTGTCACTCCACAGTTTAGGGTCCAGGGCGATATTCAGGTCTTTTTCCCATTGCACCTGAAAGGCCAGTCTGCGCGTGGGGAGTGACATGTTGAGGATGGAGTATATCTGTGAGACCAGGTGTTGTATTGTGCAGAGATGCTCTAGGTAGTTTTTGAATTGTGGCAAGGACCTTGTGGCGCCTGGCCGAATGGTGGGGTGCATGATCCAGTGGCGAATTTGCAGGTAGTGGGAGTGTTTGGGTTCTGGGATACTATAGTCACCCTTGAGGCCCTGAAAGGTCTTGTAGTGTCCCCATCATTAAAGTCTTGGAGGTGGATACAGCCCTTAGATTTGGTATTCTTTCATAGACATGCCAGGAGGGAATTCTGTGTTATCCACTATTTGCATAAGCTGAGACGAGAAGGAAGTAAGGCCCCTCCGAAGTGCCACATGGTGAATGTGGAGCACCTGACAGGGTAGACATACAGTAACCTTCCACTCATGCCCCTAGGGACACACAGGACCTCACTGAGGGGCGAACTGCCAGGTTTTGGTCAATGTGGCACTCAGGGGCAGCTCCTCTATTAGGGCGGGGAGGCGTCGCCCCACTGTTTTCGCACAGTGCGAGAAGCAGAAACATAAAATGGTAAAACTACCATTTTATGTTTTTGCTTCTTGCACTGCGAGAAAGCAGAAGTGCCAGGTTGGGGGCGGGCGGGCGGGCGGGTGAGCGGTGCTGCTCAAGGGCAGGGGGAAGTGGCTTGCCCACTGTTGTGGGCCCTAACTGTTTGGTTGGCCCTCTGGGGCCGACCAAACCAGTCATGCGCACTTTGGTTTCTCTATGTCGGCTGCATGCAGCCTACCTAGAGAAAATGGCCTCCCTGTAGGTTTCCGGCCGGGCGCCGTCCGCACCAATCACAACGCTGCCATTGCAGCGCTGTGATTGGCAGTGGTGCGGAGTGGGAGGGAAGCTGCCGGTGGAAAACGCAGACCCGGCTATCCAGTCTCGGATCCGCTGCAGTTTGTTTATTGCCACCTTGCCGAGAGTTAATTCATTCATTATCCTAAGCGTCATCGTCCACCACTAGATCCTCCTCAATATGGATTAAGATCCGTCCATTGTTGCGGGTGTCTAGCTCGTTCTGAGCCTCCATGTGCCACACGTGAGCCCACAGGTAATTCCAAGGCACTTTATAATTCAGGCTTGTAACTTAACCGTCCTGATGATGATCCTACTATTGTTTTTAAAGGATTGAAACGTCGTCGACTAATGTAAACAGTATGCACATTAATCTAATGTGACAAAAGCAGTGCATTAACTGTTTTTTCTAAGCTTGCTACAATTATTCTTAAATTCCACAAGCTACTTTTGTCTTGCCTGAAATGTTTCTGTCTAAATGTATTTGTCATGTGTTCGTGTAGGATGCAGGACTGTGTCCCACTATATTGATGTGCTCCAATTTGTGTTTTTGACTTTATTGATTTATTAAATTGTTTGTCCGGCTGGACACTCTTAATATAGCACTGATTCTAGTCAATATTTATCTTATCCACACTGTTTTGTTTAAGGACCACTGTTTCAATATAAGACCCGGCTTGGAGCAGCAGGAGCTGACGGCGGCATGTGACCCGGGGAAGGTGAGTTTTTTTTAATTGAAATTACTGTCCTACTCCTACCCCACAGGCCACCCCCGCAAACCCACACGACTCCCACCCCCACCTGCCCGTCATTGCCGGCCACAACTGGTGTGCACATATAAGCACTTCTGCGAGGCGTTGTGCGAAGTGATTATTTTGTGGTGATAATATTTGTGCACGTTCTATTCTTTATTCTAGTTTTTGGGCTTCTTTTGATGGTGACGGTTATCTGTAGTTTTGGGTATTTGATGATGCGTGTGCACCACATATTTTGAGATGAAGATGTGCGTGTTATTTTTATTATTTAGTTATTAAATTTGTTTGTAGCTTTCATTTGGTAAAGACGCGTGCCTTCTATATTCTTCTATGAGAAGTTCTTGTTTCATGGTGATGGTTATAATGATTCCTTTCTGTTGGTGACAAGTGCAGTTTATCTCTGGTGATTCCTGCTCAGTGTAGATTGTGCCATTGTGATACATGTTTGTCGTATATTCTGTGACGCGTGCGCATGTGTGAATGTGTGTACATAGTTTGCATTCTTGGATGGCGGTCCATGCGTTCATGTATATTATAACTGTACAGTGCAATGTGTATCCTTCTGGGCGTGTGTGTAGTTTCATGTTTGAGAATGAAGTGTGTGTAGTTCGTTTTATTTCCGGGCGATTCGGATTCACTCAGCCATTTTTAGGAGGCGTTCCTGCGCCGGAACGCCTCCTTCTGGCGCAGGGCTTTACAACGTGACCCAACTCCCAGATGCGTCACGTTGTAAGTGCCCCGCACCATGGCGCTACTTTTGCGCTGCTGCTGCGTCCCAAAAGTGACACAACGGTGGCGTAAAAGGGGCGCAAGGGGCTTGTTAATCTGCCCCTGTATATATTTTGGCTATAGTATGTAGTCTGATCAGTTCACCTTTCAGTTTTCCTACATATTGGAATTATTTACGGAATTACGGCACTGCAATGGCCTGTTTTGACTACATGACCATGCATTGAGCAGCACAGCATCCAAAATAGACACCTCTTCACAGTTGACCTGAAACTCAATAAGCCACTTGGGTTAGCAGTTCCTTCAGTCACATAGGAGTTGAAGTCACCACAATGGCCTGTAAATGGCAATGTGGGTCGAAAATAACCTTTTTAATGCATGTACGTCCTGGAGAGGTAAATCCTTAATTTCGTTGGTTGGAGTTTATTTTCATGCGGGTAAACTTGTCCTCAGAGCTCTACTCCTGATAGGGAAGACCTCCCTGACATGCGACTCATTCTTACCAGGAAAACGTTGTTCGACTGGATGAATAATCACAATGTGACTTCTCTGGCCCGGTGCGAGGTCTGTGGTCTAACGTGTCAGACTTAGGTCATTGAGACTGCTGCGAGGTGCCACAACAGGCCAAGAGTTCATTAACTTGTATCTGTAATTGGTTGGTATCCATCATAGCAGCTCACATAGCAACTACAATGGTCTAAATATGAAACATATTGATTGTGCATTTGTGCATATGTTGCATTGACCTGCAAGCACTATACTGCTTAGCATACAGTAACATTGGTCCGAGATGGGGACCAGCGTTTACAACACAACTTTTACCACGCAGTACCTTTACCACGCAACTTTTACAACGCAAGTCGTTACAACGACTTGCGCTGGGGGGCGCTGTAGGATAGGGAATAGTTTAATGTACTATCCAAAACCTTCCCTACTATCCACGGGGACTGGAGTTGGAATAGTAAATTAAACTTTTCACTATCCAGCGCCCCCCAACGCAAGTCGTTGTAACGACTTGCGTGGTAAAACCTGCGTGGTAAAGGCATACATCCGTTTGAGATATCAATTTTTTGGTTAATGCAAAGGTAAGTAATTGGAAAACCAATAAAGCACATTGGATTACGTGAGACAGCATACAGTACAGTTGTGTTTTGTTTTTAAACCCAAATATCGGTTTATGTTCCAACATATCGGTTTATATCAACAGAACATTGCTATGAATATTTAGTGCATTGGTGTATAAATTGGATCATTCCTAATTACTTGAAGTGTATAGCTCTGATACCTCCTGGGTCTAGCCAGTGCTATATAAAACTTTTAAAATAAATAAATAAATACAATACAAAATTAGGATAAAGTTGTGGCTCCCATGCATAACCTACTGCCACACATGCAGAATACACAGGTCCAGACATATAACATATTGGTTGAGATGCCTAATATATTGGTTTGCCCTCATAATGTACGGCTTGTATGCAAGGCACACTGATTCATATGTATATAGTACGGTATAGAGACAAAATATCGACTCCAAAATATCGACTGGACATAATATCGAGTTTTAAATATAGACTGGACAAAATATCGACTGGACATAATATCGACTACAAAAATATCGTTTTTCAGGTAAGTGAAGTAATATCGACTGTATAAAATATAGATAGCAAAAATATCGATTTTTTAATAATATATAATATGTTATAGTGTATTTTTATGTAATAATATGTGTGAATAGTGTGTATTAATGTTATTAAATATTTTATTACATGAATTTTGTTTTGATAATAATTGCGTAATGTAATTCTGTAGCGGGTTGTGGGTTTATAGGGGAATAGGGTGGGAAGTAATTTAATAATAATTAATTAATTAATATATGTTTGTTAATATTTTTAATTAATAATTAATTGATAATTAATTAATATTAATTAGTTAATTAATTAATATAATTTTGAATATATTTTGTATTAGTAAATAATTGTTAATTAATTAATTGTAATTAGTTAATTACATTAATTAGAGTACATTTTTTATATATATAATTTTGTGTTATTTTTAAGTAATTAATTTTGATAAAATAATATTAATTATTAAAATAATTACACCTAATGTTCTAATATATTTACTTTATTGTTATTGTTAATTAATAATTAATTGGTAATTAAATAATATTGATAAATTTTGGGTAAAGGAGCATTTTTAGGGTTCAGGGTCAGTTTTCAGTTCATGGGTAAAGGGGTATTTTTAGGGTTCAGGGTCAGTTTTCAGTTCATGGGTAAAGGGGTATTTTTAGGGTTCAGGGTCAGTTTTCAGTTCATGGGTAAAGGGGTATTTTTAGGGTTCAGGGTCAGTTTTCAGGTCATGGGTAAAGGGGTATTTTTAGGGTTCAGGGTCAGTTTTCAGTTCATGGGTAAAGGGGTATTTTTAGGGTTCAGGGTCAGTTTTCAGGTCATGGGTAAAGGGGTATTTTTAGGGTTCAGGGTCAGTTTTCAGGTCATGGGTAAAGGGGTATTTTTAGGGTTCAGGGTCAGTTTTCAGGTCATGGGTAAAGGGGTATTTTTTAGGGTTCAGGGTCAGTTTTGGGTTTTTGGGTAAAGGGGTATTTTTAGGGTTCAGGGTCAGTTTTGGGTTTTTGGGTAAAGGGGTATTTTTAGGGTTCAGGGTCAACAAATAAGATTTTAAAAAATTATTTTTATTATTTTCATTTATTATTTTATTATTATAATTTAATTTAAGTCGTTTTAAGTATATTTTAGTAATTTAAATTTAATATTAATTTAATTTAACACTGTTTTTAATAAAGTCGATATTTTTTACATCTATATTTTTGTTAACGATATTTTGTACTCGATATTTTTGTACTTACCTGTTTGTAGATACAAACTCGATATTTTGACTGTCGATATTTTGTCCACGATATTTTGGCAAGTCGATATTTTGTCAGTCGATATTATTTCAGTGATCCATATAGTACTTCTTTATAAGAGTTATAAATGGGTGAAGAAGTTAAACATACTGGCTCTTGCACATACTTTATTGACTCATCGGTTTGTGTGCATACTTATTATTGGTTGGAATGCAACCTGCTGGTTTGATGACCTGTTGATCTGCATTCATAATGTACCAGTAGGTCTGCATAATTTCTTGTTTTAGATACATAAAGTAGTGGTTCACTCTTGTAATGTACTGATTTTTGGTTTAAAAGCATTATGTGATGGTTTGCCTTCATAATGTGCTGGTAGACGTGCATAATTGCTTGGTGTGGAGACCTAATGTATTGGTTCACTCTTGTAATGTACTTTTGTTTATGTGTAACACCGATTGGAATGCACAACCTATTGGCTTGAAAGAATTACATGATGGTTGGTATGCATGATGGACGCTTCACATGCATATTCAAATGGTAGGCATGAATACCACATTTACCTGTGTACACACTGTACTAATTGGCATAAATGATTGCATGGCTAATACACATATTTTATAGCTTCTTTCTTGCAGTATACTGATTTGTACGTGTAACCTTCCATTGGTCTAAAAAGCAGTACTTGCTG
Source organism: Lissotriton vulgaris (assembly GCF_964263255.1). Lineage (NCBI taxonomy): Eukaryota > Metazoa > Chordata > Amphibia > Caudata > Salamandridae > Lissotriton > Lissotriton vulgaris. Next base: position 758,847,481 of record NC_141685.1, on the reverse strand, counting down.
ATTTGCATGCATGATGTACTGGTTCTCATGCATAATCTGCTGGCTGGCATGTTAGCTATACTGATTAACAAGCATAAATTATTTGCAGGGACACTACATGTGTTTGAATACAAAATATTCTGTTTTCTTAAATCATCTACTTATAAGTGTGTACTAACACAGGTACATCATTTTGTTATTTTGGTAGTCATATTTTTTTCTCTGAGTTTTATATAGCGCGAACTCGACCCAAAGGTATCAGAGTGCTTTTCATGAGCACCAGTTGCGTTACAGATGGACACATTCATTTTGTTAGGCACCGGGCAATAAAGGGGCTTATTTACAAGCCTCTTGCACCGCCGGTGTGTCACATTTTGCGACACACCGGTGGCGCAACCTGCTGCTCCATACTTACAAGGACACGTAAAAGCACCCTGCGTGGCTTTCATACACTTGTAAATATGGCCCCTTTACACGCAACACTTTAAATGAAAGGGCAGTGCCATGGGTGTTGCTGTCGGTGTTCCCACACAAAACCCGTGGCTTCTGCCATACTTCGGATTTACGAGAAATCGTAAACCTAGAAATGTGTCAGAATGATACACCTACCCAGGGGAGGCATGGGGTGGCCAAACAAGGAGGAATTCTTAATTTCTCCTAGTTTTTTCCTCTTTCTGGGCCTCATTTACAAGGAATGAAAGCAGCGCAGTGACGCAAGCCATTTGCCTGGAGCACGCTGCATTATTTTCAAAGTACAGAGAAGCGTCATATCTACAACGATATGACGGATCCCTTTGTTCTCCCCTGCACTGGCGCACAATTTGCTGCCATGCGCCAATGCAGCTACCCTTGCACCATAGTGCAAGGGTGCCTGTGTTGAGGGGAAAGATTGCTTATGTGCAGGAAGGTGTCCCTTCCTGCACATAAACAATCTGAAATGGTGTTTTTAAACTTTTAAGTGTGCTGCTTATTACAGCACACATAGACTTTGAAAAAAAATAAAAATGTCAATGATTGTTTATGCGCAGGAAGGGACACCTTTCTGCACATAAAGAATCACAAGAGGTGATTGCCTCATTCTATATGTGCCGCAGAATGCATCACGAATAGAAAGAGAGAATAACGAGCAGAAATGAAAGAATTTCTCCTTATTGCGCCTCCCCTGGGGGTGGTATAGCATTCCGACGCATTTCCAGGTTTACGAGTTCTTGTAAATCTGGAAATGTGTGCAGAAGGCATGGATGTTGTACAACACCCATGGTACACCACTTTCACGCAAAGTGTTGCGCGTAAAGGGGCAATATTTACAAGGACACAAAAAGCCACGCGGGGTGGCTTTACGTGTCCTTGTAAATATGAGGCAGAAGGTTGCGCCACTGATGCATCACAAAAAGTGACGCATCAGCGGCACAATGGGCTTGTAAATAAGCCCCTCTATGCATGCTGAATTCTCTAGCACACAAAGAACAAGGAAATCACCTCTTGTGATTGTTTATGTGCAGAAAGAAACACCCTCCTCAAGGATTCCGGATCTAGGCAGATCAGCGACCCCTGCCGACTCTGCACCCAACGCACACGGCCCAAATTCGAGCAGCTTACCTGTCCTGTAAATTCTCCCAAGCAATCCTGACCTTGTCTCAATCGGTGGCTGGGCTCTCCTGGACCCCACAAAGTCGCCTGCAGCCTCAACCTGAAGGCTTCCCCAGACAGCCACCGGCTCCAGTAACGTAAATCTGACACCAAAAGGCACACCTGCATCCTCCGCCCCGACCTTGGGGAACCCAGTGAACAGTGCCCAGGTTCCCTCAACTCTCCAACTAACCTGCCAAGCCGGTGGTCACCTTCATCCCGCCTCCTGGCCCAAGCCTGCAGCCTCTTTTTCCCCATTGAAACACATTGGGTGCCCACACTCACACTACCGCCGCTAAAATGCAGTACAATCAGCACAAACTGCATTTTTTCCACCCGGTGACGGAATTCTGCAGAACCTCTGAGTTTTTCTGTAACTCCACAGAATTCCGCTGAGTTCCGTTCACTCCTAGAAACAATACGGAGAGTTTAACACCAAGCGGGCAGAAGCACCTCAGATGGCATGGGTGGGAGAAGAAATTCGGAGGGTGATGAATGAAACACCTGCAAGGGAGAGGAATGTGAAGAGCGCACATGGGCTAGAGAGGGGAACACGAAGCTGCTGGGGGAAGTCCACAAGAATTGGAGTGGTGTCCTATTTTTTGGAAAGGGGCAGGGTCCCAAAAATGAATAATTTCACTTTTGCTGCTGGGGGAAGCACACTGGTGAGAAAGGAATGGGGGAAGAACACAGGAGTGAGCAAAATACAAAGGCACGTAGAGAGAGCAATAGAGAGTGCGACACAGGTGTAGCACAGTAAGCAAAGGAGACAGCCCTGTTGCACTCTCATGAAGTGCTTAGCCAAAAAGAAAAAATGTGGTGCTGTAAAAGAGAACAGAGAAAGGAAACAAGTAATGCATTCATGCCCGCGGGGAGGGACAAATATACGAAGCGGAAATAAAGTCCACACAAGCTGAAGAATGAAAAGCAAGTAAATGGGAGTGACAGTAAAGACAACCAGTGCTAAACAATGGTAGGGCTCTAAGCCACTGTAAGCAGATAATAGGTCTTTTTGCCAACAGACAGTGTTTGCTACTTGTTAGGCGAGACCTAAAAAGGATCCAAAAGAGTCATAAAAGTACTCTAGCTCAGTCTTAAAGTATGTCCAGCACCAAAAAACAAAATAGGAAGGTTGTCGTTCAGAAATGGTATTCATTAACAAATGTTCTTGTGGTAAACAGACCTAATAAGGCTTAGGGTATAGTCCCCCCACCAGCAGAAGTGGCATGCTTCATCATTGGGTCCGGCTCCCCGTTTGGTGGGCATCATAAATTGTGTATTTGCTTATGGAATTGAAACAATATATGATGAACCAACCAACCTCTCTCCCCCCCTGTTTATATAAAATTGTCAAACACCACACAGGGCCAACCACTGCTACTGCAACAGCATCCCATAAAAAATAATAGCGACAGGCACTTTAACCCCATAAGAATTTAATTTTTTAAACATAAATTCATGTATTTCTAAAGTATATAGATAAATGTAATTAAATGCTAGAAAAACGTATACATGTTAATATAGTTTTAATTTAAAAAGATAACTATTTTATTAAAAATAATATTTTAAAAATAATTAACTCAATTTAAATTAATTCTTTACAAAACATTTAACATTTAGCAAATTTTACTATATCATAGATATACCTATTAATTGAAGTGAATATGTTTTCGATAAATCGTTTAAAAAAACTATTCTAATTTAATGTAATATATTTAAATTAATGAAATATTTAATTCAAAATTTAAGATAATAGTGTTGTAGCTTTTTAATTCTATTATTCCTTATACTTTACAATAGAGCGATCTCCAGGCCAGTAGTGGACACCTCTACCTACCACTGCCTTTGTGTGACAAATTACTAGCATTCACTTTACACTTGAAAATTAGGCTCCACCGCCTGGATTCAGGGAGTGGAGACACGTAGGCAGGGGCGGCTCCTTCACTAGGGCAGAGAAGTGTCGCCCCACTGTTTTTTTGCAGTGCGAGAAGCAGAAACATATAATGGTAATAACTACCATTTTATGTTTCTGCTTCCCGCATTACGAAAAAGCAGAAGGGTTTGGTTGCGGGTGGGCGGGCGGGTGGGCAGGGCTACTCTGTAAGCAGAGCTGGGCAGGGGAGGTATAGAGGAGTGGTGTGCCCACTCCTGACTGAGCATGACTGGTTTGGTCAGCCCTCTGGGGCCAACCAAACCAATCATGCGCACTCTGCCCTTCTCCTTGCAGGCTGCAAGAAGAAGGGCAGCCAGCCAGGGGCCATTAGCCCCTGGCTGGGCTGCGTCCCAACCAATCACAACGCTGCTTGCAGCGTTGTGTTTGGCTTAGGGGTGGGACTGGGAGCCTGGCTGCCTGCTTCCTGTTCTTGCTGGAGGCAGGAGAGCAGGAGAGGAGCAGAGACTACCCAAGCCCCGGATGGGGGGAAGGTAAATTGAATGTTTTTTAAATTATTAAATTAACCCCCCCCCCACGACCTCCCTCCCCGCACTACCCCCCCCCCCCCCACCCGTGAGTCATGCCGGCTGCGTCTACATGTAGGCCTACTCTTTGGTGAAAACCAAAAGTAGTAAAGTTACTACAAAGTGTATGAGTAAATTTACATGTGCAGATTTACTTGTGCAAATTTACAGGGGTAAATAGCGTTAAGGCCCACCCCCACCCCCGTTGTTAGCATTATCTATATAACACAAGGGGACACTCAAGCATCCGCTGACCATTCTGTAATACAAACATGTCCCTAAGGTGCAAAGACAAATCTATTGAATCCCCAGAGCACTATCTATAATATGGCCCCAGGTGAACTTTAAATAGTTACTTTTTTCTAAAAACAAAATTAACAATTGTGTCTTTAAAATTAAGTATGACGCACTGTCCCTTTTCAGATAGTTGACTGGACTTGCAAAACTTACATTTTTTTTCAAGTAACAAAAATATGAAGTCATTAATGCCTCCTAATATCAAAAGCCTCAAGCTTTGTAGAATATGCGAACAACTACTGACCGCAGAATAGATTGATGCAACTGAGAACCAACAGTTGTAGGTCATGCAATGTGTTTTCTATATAACAATTTTTATGTATAAGATACCTGAAGCTGCCTTGTAGGCAATGCAATCTACGTGGATTCAACACAGACAGCACACTCTTTAAAATAATGTTTACATGCTAGCTATTTTACAATCTGCTAAATCGCGCTTCAAATGGACGCACCAAAACCGATTAAAATGAAAAACATCACTTTTAAAAACATAACCTTGCACTTGTGAACAGATGACATGAGTTAAAGACCCAATGCATTTTACTCTTCTGGCTTACAGCCAATACTTCTCAGTGTCACAGGAAGTGGCTTCTTATATAATTTGAGAACATTGAGCCTCCAGCTTACAGAAACCTTGTGAACCCTGGTATTGTTCCCTCCCCCTCAAATCTGGTGAGTCAAACTATAGTGTACTGCAAGCAAACCAATGAACGAAGCCCATGCTTCAATGTAAAACACATTCAATCCAAGGTGTTTGCTGTTTATTAACCATTTTTCATTGGGTTAACAACGAAGAGTATGCGATGTGCATACCACTATGTACCTGTATAATGTGGACACTAGTCAGTAAGCAATGTTTAGATAAGAGTTTTTTTGTAATCAAACACATATCACATATAACTAACTGTCAGGTCGAAGAATTCTTGGGAACAGCACCTCCCAGAATCCCACCTTCCGGCATTCCCCCCCTGTTTGGATAGTCATAGAGTGTCAGAGTGACCAGACGAGCTAAAGTGATATCAGAGAGGGTACTGGAAGGAATGGGACCTGTCAGTAGAATGAGATATGGGGCCATATGTAGGTAATATGTGTTTTGCGATTCTCAAATTGCGATTTTTACGGTATCGCAAATAGAGAATTGCAAAATGCAATGTAGGTAGGATTAGCAAAATATTTTGCGAATCCCAACAATTCCTTATTTGTGAATCGCAAATTAAGATTTGCAAATAAGGAATACCTTCCCATTCCTTTCTATGGGATTGAAGGCCCATAGGAATGAATGGGAAGACATTCTCAATTTGCGATTCTCAATTAGAGAATCGCAAATTGAGAATGCAATTTCAAGGTTGCAAGGGTGTCAATAGGACACCATTTTGCAGCCCTGAAATAAATGTGTGCACATGTGGCACATATACATGCGCTGGTGGTAAATTCCGATTCCGAAAAGCCAGAATCGCATAACTTGGGTGCTTCGTACATTGCATTTAAGGAATCGCAATTTGGGATTCCTTAAATACATTTGCAAAATAAGGAATCGCAAATTTTGCAATTCCTTATTTTGTGTGCCCAAATTGCGATCGCAAACGCTGAAATTCTGCAAATTTCTGCATTTGCGATCGCAATTGGGCTACCTACATATGGCCCATGGTTAACACTGTCATTTTCAGGATAATTACCCCTAGTGTTCCCCCAATCCGCCTCATCACTCAATTACCTGTAAAGGAATTCATGACACACGGTTTCAATGTAAACCCTGCTCTAAAACACTTTGTTAGACCACTCAGTTACCACTTAGGTGGGAGATTCTAGTAAATCTACCTTTAATCAATTCGGAGAATGGAGAAAAACTTAAGTAGGCTCTCAAGTTCCAAACGATACGGAGGGAATTGGATGTTCTTAAGTTCTCCAGCTGTGAATTATTTTATAGAGACTTTAGTTTCTTACGGTAAATGTCTCTAACTTGAAAATTAAGGTTGTCCTCTGTTCAGTGTTAACTCGCACTGTAAATTCTGCAACTCCTCTCTAACCACCACATCTGTCCACTCTGAGTTACTTTCACCCAGTAAACATGTGACACAGTGTCCACTCGGATTTATCCTCACTCACAACCTAAATTCAATTACTCTTTTTGAAGATCTCTCTTCCCAAGAGTAAACACGTTTCTTACTGGATTGCCGCTTGTCTGAGCTCCCGTGAAGAATGACTGTGACTCATTGCCTAAATGATAAATCCTGGAAAATCCATCCAGTCTCAGCTGCTCTCCTTGCTCAACGATCTGTCCTTTTCTCCTGGATCGACTCCTCTCGAACACCATCACTAACAGGCACAGGTTGGCGGGAATGGGTGGCTTCTATAGAACAAGCATTGGCAATGCAAATATGTTTCTGAAGAGCATAACAGAGCAATATGAAGGATCTACTGGAGGCTGTAAGATCCGTGGGACCTCGAGGTGCACCAGAGTTATCCACACCATGTTAAAGAGTTTCAGCATGGACTCTCTGAAGGCTGCAATTTGCTGTGTAGGGTATGGGTACTCTGGCACACTGACACCAGAATCAGATCAGAGTTGGATGTGGCAGACAGAAGCAGGCCTGTACAGCACCAAATAGGAGATCATTCCCTGGAATGTGGAGGAGGCAACAATCCTCTTATGTTTTTACTTTGACTCATCTCTCTGCTTCTTTTGGAATTACCTAAAGAAGGTGAGCAGGACTTTTGAACGGCCTGACAACTTGAAGCAGGAGCAACTTCATTTTCGGTGTTTGGCGAAGTACAGCTTAGCTTCTCACTAATCTGCGCTCACTGCCTAGAAATTTTTTGGAGACAAACTTCAGTGAAAGAACTGAAAAACAGCAGGGAGCGGAGCACGAGATTTGCTTTCGAGGAAGCAGAAAAAAAATCCACTCATAAGCTAGCAGGGACAGCACATATATAAGGCTTTTGTCAGTATGTCAGTGGTAGAACAGAGTTGCATTTGATGCTGAAAGCCCCACACGTTGGAGCTTTTTAAAGTTTCCGGATCCAGTCTGGACCCTGAGGAGACTGACACGGTAATTTGCAGGTATAGACATTGATCATAACACTGCATGACTGGTGTATATTCAAAATGGAGCACCACACCTAATTTATGGGCCTCAAAAACTTCAGAAGGTTTTTACAGCTATCAGAGCCCTTAGTCATTTCCAATTCTCAAGAATAGAGTTAACTGCACCTTGCAGAACTCAACATATCTTTAATAGCCTGAGGGCCCATTTTATTTCTAGAGTGTGCAATACAAAACAAGAAGTAACCTCCATCACATTTAGAGGGTCATTACGATATTGGTCGGAGTTGCCTCCGACCAACACGATCTCGTACTTGGGACTGACCAACCTGAGGTCGGCGGTTCCGACTACCTGATTACGATGCGACCGAACACAGTTCAGTCGCCTAGTCACTTGTCTCTATTGAAATTTGTGTCACGGCCTTAAACTGGCCGTAATACAGGCTCCTATGGAGCAATGGGGGGTGTAAAAAGGAGGGTTTTACAGGAGGGTACCCTAGGTACCCCCTCGACCACTAACCGTAGGACAAAGGGTGAATGGGGCCCCCAAAGTAGCTTTCTGACTGCCTTCCCATGTCGGAAAGGCTGGCACAGAAAGGCTGACACTGTAATCCCAACAGTAGAAACATCATCCATTGTGGATAGCTGTGCGGTTCCGACTGGCTGGAAGACTCCGAGAGCTGGTTGGAACCGATTCAGAATGGCCGGTCGGTTTACGTTCCAACCGCCAACATCGTAAATGGGCAGTCAGACCGAAACCAACCATGTCGGTCGGAATGCTTCTGACCGCGGTCAGAAAGCTTCCGACTAGTGGTCGGAGGCTTTCCGACTGACATCGGAATTGGCCACTCAGAGTGTTTCAAGCACTGTAATGAAATTCCCCATACCCTTTATTAGGTAGACTTTTCCATGTTCCACTGGACACCATCTGATAGTTGTTGTTCTATACTACACCTCCCATGGTTCCTCCCTGCACCCTGCAGGTCATGGGGAGTTTCCCTCCACCTGTTTGCCAGTGTTACGATTGTTTCTGTGGCTGTTATGGTTGATTTCATATGGTATTACCATTCTGTTTGATGTTTGAACACATCAGCCAACACATGAAACTTCATCTACCATAGACCTTTGGAGACTTCGATCTCTTGCATGATTGCTTAATTGAATCTATCCTGGAGTTATACAAACCATTTCTACTTATTATGTATATGTTTGTACCATTCCTTAGCAGACCCTAAACTGGGTGTTCCTACGTTTGGGTCACTCACCTACAAGGAAAATCCTTCAGACTCAAATCCAGCTATAGGCAAGTTGTTTCTCTCTTTGTCCTCACACACCGTTATCAAATCATTGGCTGTTACTATTTGTTTCATAATATATGAAGCTCAACTGTAACCCAAAAAGGATAAAAGGGGTACTGAACACAAAGAAATAAAAACATGTTTTAATTAAAGATAGCAACTGTAACTATATAAACATGACAAAAGCAAAAACAATGCAATATAAATAAAACATTGGCACCGCCAACTGGGATGGACATGGCAAGGTGTGATGTTTTTTATTTATTTTTCCAAGGTATGCAAAAGGTTTTAAAAGTGTAAGGTAATAAAACATATACATACTGCCATTATTTGATTATGATTTATGGCTAGCCATAAAGATCTAGTGACATAAGGATGCCTGCATCCTTGCTAGACAGCCATTAAATACCACAGTAAAGGCAAATAGAGGCAACTCAAGCATCACAGTATGTACACCGCCGGCTACTCTGCGCCTACTTCTGTGGGACATTTCATTTGGCTATCTAGCCAAAAAGATTCAGAAAAGGGAGTGGTGATGGACAGAGTTTCTGAATTAAGCAGAATACTCCTACCCAGTCAACAGATCAGGGCTTGATCCATCACCGTTTTTTAGCTCACTGCACCATCCCAGCTCAGAACCTGGCTACATGCAAATTAGTCTGTCCCTGGCACAGTGCATCATGGGAACAGGGCAGACCAAACTACCAAGCCAATTCTTTTACTGGAAAGGAAACAAGCTTCCGAGGACCGGTTTCTGGCATTACAGCCGTCTTCGGCCCGGCTTGCTTGAATCCTGATGGTGCAGTGAGCAAGGGACTCATGTCTGAGTATACCCTTCCACGCTTATGGTGGACAAAACGATTCAGAAAAGGGGGTGGTGATGGACAGAGTTTCTGAATTAAGCAGAATACTCCTACCCAGTCAACAGATCAGGGCTTGATCCATCACCATTTTTTAGCTCACTGCACCATCCCAGCTCAGAACCTGGCTGCATGCAAATTAGTTTGTCCCTGGCCCAGTGCATCATGGGAACAGGGCAGACCAAACTACCAAGCCAATTCTTTTACTGGAAAAGAAACAAGCTTCCGGGGACCGGTTTCTGGCATTACAGCTGTCTTCGGCCCAGCTTGCTTGAATGCTGATGGTGCAGTGAGCAAGGGACTCATGTCTGAGTATACCCTTCCACGCTTATGGTGGACAAAACGATTCAGAAAAAGGGGTGGTGATGGACAGAGTTTCTGAATTAAGCAGAATACTCCTACCCAGTCAACAGATCAGGGCTTGATCCATCACCGTTTTTTAGCTCACTGCACCATCCCAGCTCAGAACCTGGCTACATGCAAATTAGTCTGTCCCTGGCCCAGTGCATCATGGGAACAGGGCAGACCAAACTACCAAGACAATTCTTTTACTGGAAAGGAAACAAGCTTCCGGGGACCGGTTTCTGGCATTACAGCTGTCTTCAGCCCGGCTTGCATGTAGCCAGGTTCTGAGCTGGGATGGTGCAGTGAGCTAAAAAACGGTGATGGATCAAGCCCTGATCTTTTGACTGGGTAGGAGTATTCTGCTTAATTCAGAAACTTTGTCCATCATCACCCCCTTTTCTGAATCGTTTTGTCCACCACAAGCGTGGAAGGGTATGCTCAGATGTGAGTCCCTTGCTCATTGCACCATCAGGATTCAAGCAAGCCGGGCCGATCACGGCTGTAATGCCAGAAACCGGTCCCCGGAAGCTTGTTTCCTTCCCAGTAAAAGAATTGGCTTGGTAGTTTGGTTTGCCCTGTTTCCATGATGCACTGGGACAGGGACAGACTAATTTGCATGTAGCCAGGTTCTGAGCTGGGATGGTGCAAAGAGCGAAAAAACGGTGATGGATCAAGCCCTGATCTTTTGACTGGGTAGGAGTATTCTGCTTAATTCAGAAACTCTGTCCATCATCTCCCCCTTTTCTGAATCGTTTTGTCCACCACAAGCGTGGAAGGGTATGCTCAGATGTGAGTCCCTTGCTCATTGCACCATCAGGATTCAAGCAAGCCGGGCCGATGATTGCTGTAATGCCAGAAACCGGTCCCCGGAAGCTTGTTTCCTTCCCAGTAAAAGAATTGGCTTGGTAGATTGGTTTGCCCTGTTTCCATGATGCACTGGGACAGGGACAGACTAATTTGCATGTAGCCAGGTTCTGAGCTGGGATGGTGCAGTGAGCTAAAAAACGGTGATGTATCAAGCCCTGATCTTTTGACTGGGTAGGAGTATTCTGCTTAATTCAGAAACTCTGTCCATCATCACCCCCTTTTATGAATAGTTTTGTCCACCACAAGCGTTCAAGGGTATGCTCAGATGTGAGTCCCTTGCTCATTGCACCATCAGGATTCAAGCAAGCCGGGCCGATGACGGCTGTAATGCAAGAAACCGGTCCCCGGAAGCTTGTTTCCTTCCCAGTAAAAGAATTGGCTTGGTAGTTTGGTTTGCCCTGTTTCCATGATGCACTGGGACAGGGACAGACTAATTTGCATGTAGCCAGGTTCTGAGCTGGGATGGTGCATTGAGCCTAAAAACGGTGATGGATCAAGCCCTGATCTTTTGACTGGGTAGGAGTATTCTGCTTAATTCAGAAACTCTGTCCATCATCACCCCCTTTTCTGAATCATTTTGTCCACCACAAGCGTGGAACGGTATGCTCAGATGTGAGTCCCTTGCTCATTGCACCATCAGGATTCAAGCAAGCCGGGCCGATGAAGGCTGTAATGTCAGAAACCGGTCTCCGGAAGCTTGTTTCCTTCCCAGTAAAAGAATTGGCTTGGTAGTTTGGTTTGCCCTGTTTCCATGATGCACTGGGACAGGGACAGACTAATTTGCATGTAGCCAGGTTCTGAGCTGGGATGGTGCAGTGAGCTAAACAACTGTGATGGACCAAGCCCTGATCTTTTGACTGGGTAGGAGTATTCTGCTTAATTCAGAAACTCTGTCCATCATCACCCCCTTTTCTGAATCGCTTCCAGTCCTACGGTCAGATCACTTTTTGATTAATTTTCGTATTCCTTCCTCTGCTATGACTTGCCCAAGATCGCTGAAAGATGTTAGAGGGGTGGCCCGGCCATTTCATCAGGTTTCGGCAGAAATGCTGTCTGATGCTCTCCGCCGTCATCCCTGTCAGCTATCTGGTAATTTGGAGGAAAATCTTGATTTGGTCCAGAAGTGGCTGATAGCCAGATTTGAGGAGTTAGCCCCTGGAAAGCCAGCCACGTCTGCGGGTAGGCATGCCTCGGCCCCTTGGTTTACTCCCTCTCTTGGTAAGATGCGCCAAGACTGTAAGAAGGCTGAAAGAGCTTTGCGGCGCATGTATGACCCTGGTGATAAAGTAAAATATAGGGATGTTATTAGGCTTTATCATAAACATATTATGGATGGAAAAAAAGTATACCTGGAGCGTAGAATTGATGAAGCTGAAAACATGAGTAAAGAAATCTTTAGGATAGTAAAAGAGTTCTCCTCCCCTTCTTTGAGTACACCCTCCCATTCTCACACCGAAGCTTGGATCAGCCAGCTTGGTGATTTTTTCATAAATAAAATTCAATCCATTCAGGATTCTTTCCCCTATGCTAGCCCTATTTCAGCTGCTAGCCACCTGACCACTTTACCCTTTTCACTGGAAGGGAAAGGTCCTTTTCTCTCCATTTTTCCTCCCATGTCTTCTGCTACTTGTCTTGATCTCCTGTCTCGGCTTAAATCCGGCTCGCCACTCGATCCTTGTCCCGCGAAATGCCTGGGGAGAGTAGCGCCTGCAGTTAACACCTTGCTTAATCCGCTGCTTAATTCCTCCCTGATCACGAGAGAGGTACCTCAGGCCTGGAAACATGCCCTGATCTTGCCGCTGCTTAAGAAGCCCACTCTGGATCCCCTTATCCATGCCAATTATAGGCCAATCTCCCTTCTCCCTGCTCTGGCAAAGGTGACTGAGAAGCACGTGCATCTCTCCATCTCCAGCTTTATCGAGAGCAATAACATCTTGCATGACTCTCAATCGGGTTTCCGTGCTAATCTTAGCACGGAGACAGCCCTTCTCGAGATCACCGATGCCATCAGAGAGACTCTTGACTCTGGGGGTAAGGCTATTTTGGTCATGTTGGATTTGTCGGCGGCTTTCGACACCGTTCTCCACGACGGTCTCCTTTTAAGACTCTGGGAGATCGGCTTTCGTGGGACGGTGTGGAACTGGTTTAAGTTATTTCTGACCGGCCGCCGACAAGTGGTCTGGGCACCTCCGTTCTCCGCCGAAATGCCGCCGCTGGAGGTGGGGGTTCCTCAGGGGTCTATCCTGAGCCCCACCCTCTTTAATATCTATATGGCCCCTCTGGCGGCGGTGGCGGAATCCTTTGGTGCCCGGATCATATCTTATGCTGACGACACCCAGCTCCTTTGTACGTGTAATAAGGGTGAGGCCTTTGATGGTAGTCGGATCAAAGAATGCCTGGGCGCTGTTTTTGACTGGTTTCAGCGGACCAGTCTGAAATGCAACTCCGATAAATCGGAGTTGCTTTTCTTCGGATGTCCGCCTGATCCCAGTTGGAAGACATGGTGGCCTCTGGACATGTCTCCTCCTGACGATGCCTCTTCAAAAGCCAAAAATCTTGGTGTTCTGTTCGATGACGGCCTTTCGTTCAGACCCCAGATCATTGGGATGTCCGGGAAATGCTTCGGCATTTTGAAAATGCTGCGGAAGTTTCTCCCGTTGTTGTCTCTGCAACATAAAAAAATCATTGTTCAGGCCTTGATAGGCTCGCGTTTGGACTACGCGAATGCCCTCTACCTCGGTCTGCCCAAATATCTTCTAGCACGTCTGCAGATCGTGCAGAATTCTGCTGCAAGAGCCATCTTTGGTCTTCAGCGCAGGGCAAAAGCCTCGGAGTTGCTCAAGAGACTGCACTGGCTTCCTGTCTCTAAGAGAATTACTTTTAAGGTTTTGACCCTTGCTTTTAAGGCCCTTCATTCGATTGGCCCTAAATACATCGGGAAGCGCATGGCCTTCTACGCGCCTAGGAGGAATCTACGGTCGGCCTTGTTGGCCAAAGTCGTTGTTCCCCCCATCAGACGCGCACGTACTGGAGGTCGCTCCTTTCGATACCTGGCACCTCGGTGCTGGAATGAGCTTCCCGTTTCCCTAAGAAAAGCCAACAGTTTGTTCTGTTTCAGAAAGGAGTTGAAGACCTGGCTTTTCTCGCAATAATATTCTTTCGGCCCTTTGTGAGTTGCTGTGTTGTGTACTCTTTTCCAGTTCTCTTTGCCAAAGCGCCGGGACACTCCTCGGAGTAGCCGTGCGCTATGCAAGAGACCATATAACATAACATAACATAACAAAGCGGAACAATCCATGTGAATTAGTGTGCTCTGCATACAAGTAGTACATTATGGGAGTAAACCAATATATTATGCATCTTAAACAATATCTTACACGTCTGGACCAGTGTATTATGCATGCACAGCAGTTGGGTATGCATCAAACCACAAAATTATGCATGTGAACCAATTCATTCTGAGGGCAAACCAATAGAGTATGCCTTCGAACCAAACACCATTATGTTATACAGACACCAGTACTCACTGTGCAGACACCAATGCAGTAACTAGGTACAGCAGTGCCCTGTTGATGTTACAAACATATTGGGAATGTGAACCAATATACTATATTTACAAACCACACACCTTAAACTGCATTCTTTCTCGCATAAACCAATGTGCTTTATTTGTGCTCCAATAGTTTCATCTTGCATTAATCAAAAGACTGATTGCTCAGACCAATGTTACTGTATACTGACCAGTATAGAGCATGTAAACCAATAAAACATGTGTGAACTAAGGCAGTATGCACAAAGACGCATCCAATTGGCTTCATATTCAAACCAATGTAATTCCTATGTAAACCACTATGATTGACCGACCCTTATGTGGGTAGTCGGGGTAATAGGTACATGGTATCAAAGACCTTACCTGTCTTTCCCAGAAGCCGAGGTCATATTCCTCAGGGGTGAAGATGCTCCTGTGTAGGGGTGACCTGGAGAATGGGATCCAGCAAAAATCCTCTGGGTAGAACTGGAAGGGGTGAGTATGCATCCCAAATCCTTTATCTTCGCCTAACTTGAGGCGGCGGTCCGACTGCCGCAGTCTGATCGTCAGGAAGGCAATTCATAATACGGGCGGCTGGTGCTGAACCTCTGTACCGCCCAATTGAAACTGGCTTCTCCCAATCGCGACCACGGTGGTCAGCATTGGCTGGCGGTGCCGGCGGTCCAACCGAGGTCTTCGTGAATCCACTCTACCCAACTCGCAATGAGGCAGACAGCTCACTGCCGATGGATCGCCAGGACGGCAGGCCAGAGACAGTCAAACTCATAATAATGCGCTTTATGTCTCTATAGCCTGATCGTGTCCCAAAACAAAAACGCACCAGAATGTCTAAGCATGCACAATCATAATTATTAAAATACACCTACATGCCAGTATAGCAGAAAACAGCTCTAGTAAACCAAAACTGGATATGCTATGCAACAGTCATTAGCAAAGCTTCATAAAGGCACCTCTAAAGAAAACACCTGGATAACAGATATTCTTTATAGGTCGAATGTCTATTGTCAATCAGGGCCATTCGCGGTGAACAAATTGCACATAATGCAAAGGGCTTTGGTTCTGCCTGGTTCAGACATTGCCTTCTTTGGCTGGGGAACCTTCAGTCGAGAGCTTGGAACATTGTCAATCGAACGAGGTAAATCTTTTTTCAATTGGTCATGGCATTTAGAAAAAATATCAAGTTTGAAATATTGAGTTGCAGGAATATCTGGGAACAAATATTGTGATACAAAAATATTGTGATGCAGGAATATCATCGTCAAAAATATTGATTTTTTAGGTAATTAATAATGTTTTCAAGAATACAATTATTATTAATATGGTTTCCAATAATGTAGTTGTCAAAAATATTGTTATTTTCAATGATTTTTATGTTTTAGTTTATATATTAATACATTTTATATGTTATTATTGTTTGTATATTTAATAATATTATTTTTAAATATAGTTTATAATTGTAAGTGATTTATAATGTTTACTTTAATTGCTAATACTAATTTATAGCATCATAACAGGTTGCTAGGTTTGTAGGGATATAGGGTGGGAAGTTAATTAAGTACAATTAATTAACAATTAATTCTTAATGTATTATTAATTATTTAATTGATTAATAATTATGTAAATTGTGTGATAATTATATATTTAACTTATTTTTTAGATGCAGGTTTCTGGGGAATAGGGTGGAAAGTTAATTAAATAATAATTAATTCACAATTAATGTTAATGTATGTTTTATTATTTAGTTGATTATTAAATACGTAAATTCTTTAATAATTATATTTTTAGTTATATAGGTGTGGGTTGCTGGGTTTGTAGTGGTTTATGGTGGGGAGTTAACTAAGTAATAATGAATTAACGCTTAATTATTTAATTTTTTATTGATTATTAATTATGCAAAATGTGTATTTATTATATTTTGGAAGTTATATATTAGATGTGGGCTGCTGGTTTGTAGGAGTGTAGTGGGAAGTTAAGCAATGATTAATTAATAATTTTTATTTAATTATTGTTAATTATTTAATTGATTGATAATGATGCAAATTGTGTTAGTAATTATATTTTGGAAGTTATATATTAGATGTGGGCTACAGTGTTTGTAGAGGTGTGGGGCAGGAAGTTAATTAAGCAATAATGTATTAATAATGTATTATGTATTTATTGTTAATTATTTAATTGATTAATAATTATGCAAATTGTATAATAATCATATGTTAAAAATTAAAATGTATTTATTAATAGGTATTTGATTGATTAGTATGTGTTAATTGCGTTATACTCATTTATTTCAGTTATATTATAAGTGTCAGCTGTTTTTTGGGGTTATTGTGTGGGAAGGTAATTAAGTAATAAATATTTTTTATGGTTAATTATTACATTGTTTATTAATCATGTAAAAAATATTATTGTTTTTTAGTTAAATATATTTTATTTTTTTGGTACGTAATTATTTTCCTATTAAAAGTTTTACATTTGTTGTAAATTAATAGGGTCATTTAGTTATGTTTCATGTTTAAAGTGAAGTACCTTCCCTACTGTTGCATAGACTAGAGTGGGAATACTAAATGTAATCCCTCCAAATTGCAAAGTTTGCTCTACTGTTGCACAGACTGGAGTGTGATCAGTACATTTTGCCCCTTAAAGGATCAACACTTTCCCTACTATTGCACAGACTGGAGTGGAAATAGTAAATGAAACCACTCCGAAGTCCAACGCTTTCCCTACTGTTGCTCAGACTGGAGTCAGAATAGTAAATGTTACCACTCAGAAGTCCAACGCTTTTCCTACTGTTGCACAGACTGGAGTGGGAATTGTAAATGTTCCCCCTTTGAAGGCCAATGTTTTCCCTACCATTGAATAGACTGGAGTGGGAATAGTAACTTATACCTCTCCAAAGTACAACACGTTCCCTAATGTTGCACAGGATGGAGTGGGAATTGTGTATCTACTATTGTTAGACTTTTCCTAATATTGCATACATATATCAATTATTACTATTTGTTCCTTTTTTACTTTTATATCATAGGTGGAAAGCAGCTCCAATATAGTGCACTCTCAACACCAGCGACACTCTAAATTTGTCCACCTCAAGTGTCCCTTTTTTTAAGTTAATGTTCTTTTCTAGATTCAAATTTTTGTATATTTTAATAATTTAGTAATTTTGTTTATCTTTTTTAATTGGTTTGTTGACATTTGTATGGTTGATATATATATATATATGTGTGTGTGTGTTTTTATAACAGTACACTTAAACATTTTTAAAAAGTAATATTATGTAAAAGCTATGTGTTTAATAATAGTGTTACTTTATATTTAACCCCTTTACTGCTAAGGCTATTTTACTGTTTTAATGTAATTTCCATTGAAATCAATGGAAAGTCCATGACGAGTTACCCTTGTCATTAGCGGCGAAGAGGATAGGAGTATATAACATTACACACACATATATATGTGTGTGTGTTTATATAGGTATATACTTTTATATTGTATTTATAATTTATATTAGTTAAATGTATTTAATGTTCATTATATTAAAGTTATATATTAACATATTTAAGATTTTATATTTTGAACTATATATATATATATATATATATATATATATATATATATATATATCCAGCAAAATACTCCATTCACACGAACAGACGTATATGACACACAAAGAGTGCTGTGCGTAATTTTAATCAGCAGGAAACAACGCGTTTCGCCTTGCGGCTTGATCACGTTTGCCTGTGGAGACCAAACAATTGCCCTTTTACAGTTTCATTTGACATAGAAATCGGACTATCACCCATGTGAATAAGAATAGGTGCCAATATGGTGGACATGTTTTAAGGAGCATATAAACATATAGACAGAAAGCATATATGCACAAAATACATTTCTCATTATTTTTTCAAATGTCCAGAATTTCACAGTGCTACAATTTATAATACTGTTTCAATTGACCGCAATTGTCGTACAAATACTCCGCAACCACAACAAAATACATAAATGGTCCTCGTTTTTGTGTAATAACTATTATATACATATACAGTCTTATAGATCCATAAATAATGCTGCAGAAGTTCTCAATTCTGATATGAAGTCACGAGCCAAACGGTGAAATACGCATAGATGTACACGCATCAGGTATAATAAAGTTTGAATGTTTTCAAATGGACAACACACTTTAGGAGGACAACACGCTTTAAAATATTGGTCCAAGTTCCCCCCTCCAGTGGGCAAAGTCATTCCTCAATTGCCACGCCCAAGTGGGCTACTACCAAACCAAAGAAGACTCAATTCAAGCATCCCTGTCCGCATACAATACTACAAATGGTAAATGCAAGTAGTGCCTGTTTGTACACCTTTCCCATTATATTAAAAAAATGAATGCTTAGTGAGTCCAAGCCCAAGTGGGCAATTTCACATGACACCATTGGTTGCCTCTGACTTGATTATCCCCAATAAAGGCTCTCCAACATGAAACTTCTGGAAAAAAATTGCCTAAGTGTTTAAGTAACCACTGGGTCTTCAACAATCAGATAAGTTAAGCTCCTTAGTCCTAGTCACACCATTTCATCGAGGCACCAATAGGATAAAAACATACATAGAAATTTTTAAAAGAAAGACCATGGAGGTCCATCTGCAGACAAGAATCATAATGGCATTTCAATAGTACATACTACATTAAGCAAAGTGTACAGCTAATTCTTCGTTAATATTCAATCCATTTGGAGCCATACATTCGAAATCAATAATGTACCTCGACTCCAGTTTGCGAAGAGCTCATTTCCTATTACCTCCTCGAACTCTCAGATCCACCTTATCTATGACCAACATTCTCAACAAGCTCTCATTTTGGAAGTGGTCATCAAAGAAATGGCGTGCCACAGGGCATTGTGGATTGTGATTTCTAATCACCCTTATGTGTTGTAAGACCCTTTCTTTGGCTTTCAGAGTTGTACTGCCCACATACCATCTGTCACAGGGACAAATGAGTAAGTATACGCAGTACATCGTGTTGCAGGAAAGAGATTTATTGATGGTAAACCTTCTGCCTGATGTTGGAACCGTGAGCTCTTTACAATTCACACTGTTGCGGCAGGCCTTACATGCCTTGCAACATCTGAAGCCAGGATGGTCTTTGGGCTCAATATTACTCACAATCGAATTGTGACTAAGGTCATCTTTAAGAAATCTACCTTTTTCTGAAAGTAATCTGGAGGTTAGGATTCAAATAGGTTTTTAGGTGGTGATCAGTCAGAAGAACATGCCAATGCTTATTGAAGATCTTCCTGATCTCATTGGCCTGTCCAGAGTAAGTTGTAATGAACCTTACTTTGTTCTCTTCTTCCCTGATTTTATTGTTATTGAGTAACTCATTTCTAATAGTGGCATCCGCCCTATTGCAGGCCTGTACAATGGTTGTGTTCCTATAACCCCGTTCTTTAAATCGATTGCACATTAGTTTTTTCCCCAGTTCGTAGGCAGCCTCTGTGTTGCAGTTCCTCTTGGCCCGTAGCAGTTCCCCGTAGGGTATACTGTCCACTAGGCTTCGAGGATGGGCACTTCTAGCATTTAAGAGGCTGTTGCCCGCGGTTGATTTGCGGAAAAGGCTGGTATTCACAGTGTCTCCCTGAATTTCTACTTGAACATCAAGAAATTCAACTGTAGTTTTATGGATGTGTTCTGTGAATCTCAGATTCAGTGTGTTCTTATTCAACAGACATACAAACTCTTTGGCTGAATCAATGCTTCCATTCCAAATCATAAAAAAGTCGTCGATGTACCTAAGCCACAGGACAACTTCGGTGTTAAATTCGGCTAGATGGTTGGACACCTGCTTCTCCCACCACCCCATGAAGAGGTTGGCATAACTTGGGGCGAAGCAGGTGCCCATAGCCGTGCCCTGTGACTGTCGGTGCATCTTATCATCAAAAATGAAGAAATTGTTGGTCAAACAAAATTCAATAAGTTCGATTAACATTTTGGGATGTCCTAGATACGAAATGGATCTGGATTTTAAGAGGCACTTGGGGACATGAGGGGGCTTTATTTGCATGCAGAGAGCAGCATTTATTAAGCTTTGTGGTGCCCTGCTTGCAGAACAAAGATCTCCGCCGAACCGGGACCTACCTGGAACTCACATTGCATTCTGGGTATGGTAGTTCGCCTGCGCTCTAATCACATGCAGCAGGTGAACATAAGCATTTGCTGAGGGGCGGAACAGGCCGCAACCAATGCGTTGAAGGCAGGGCACTTTTAAACAACAGTCAACCACAAACGTGCTCATTTGCTCCTGCAACTACCTGGGGCTGAAGAAGGCTTACCTGAAACCGAAATGCATTCGCCTAGCTTGTGAATAAAATTGCCCCCTTGTGTTCCCCTGCTGTGGCTCTCATTCTTTTCTTTGGAGGAGATGTTTTGTGGATATTGTTGGTGCGGATTCCAGTGACGCGCTTTGGGGGCCCCCCTAACGTCAAGAGGACTCAGCCTCGCTGGTTCTTTCACTTCTGTGAAAATTGGGACTGTCCAGGTGTCTGGAATGGCTGAGACCCACCCCCTGGCCTAGAAGACAGCAGCGGTGTAGGGGCTATCTGGATCCTCGCTGGGCAAGGTAAACTTTCACACTTGCTCCCGTAATTTGGACTCCGTGGCTCTGGTGGCTGTTGCGGTTAGGGACATGAGGGGGCTTTGTTTGCATGCAGAGAGCTGCATTTATTAAGCTTTGTGGTGCCCTGCTTGCCGAAGAAAGATCTCCGCCGAACCGCGACCTACCTGGAACCCACATTGCATTCTGGGTATGGTAGTTCGCCTGCGCTCTAATCACATGCAGCAGGTGAACCTAAGCATTTGCTGAGGGGCGGAACAGGCAGCAACCAATGCGTTGAAGGCAGGACACTTTTAAAAAACAGTCAACCACAAAAGTGCTCATTTGCTCCTGCAACCACCTGGCGCTGAAGAAGGCTTACCTGAAGCCGAAATGCATTCGCCTAGCTTGTGAATAAAATTGCCTCCTTGTGTTCCCCTGCTGTGGCCCTCATTCTTTTCTTTGGAGGAGATGTTTTGTGGATATTGTTGGCGCGGATTCCAGTGACGCGCTTTGGGGGCACCAGCTACGTCAAGAGGACTCAGCCTCGCTGGTTCTTTCTCTTCAGTGAAAATTGGGACTGTCCAGGTGTCTGGAATGGCTGAGACCCACCCCCTGGCCTGGAAGACAGCAGCGGTGCAGGGGCTATCGGGCTCCTCGCTGGGCGAGGTGAACTTTCACACTTGCCCCCATAATTTGGACTCTGTGGCTCTGGTGGTTGTTGCGGTTGGGGACATGTTGGGGCTTTGTTTGCATGCAGAGCAGCATTTATTAAGCTTTGTGGTGCCCTGCTTGCGGAAGAAAGATCTCCGCCGAACCGGGACCTACCTGGAACCCACATTGCATTCTGGGTATGGTAGTTCGCCTGCGCTCTAATCACATGCAGCAGGTGAACATAAGCATTTGCTGAGGGGCGGAACAGGCAGCAACCAATGCGTTGAAGGCAGAACACTTTTAAACAACAGTCAACCGCAAACGTGCTCATTTGCTCCTGCAACCACCTGGCGCTGAAGAAGGCTTACCTGAAGCCGAAATGCATTCGCCTAGCTTGTGAATAAAATTGCCCCCTTGTGTTCCCCTGATGTGGCCCTCATTCTTTTCTCCTCCATAGATATATATATATATATATATATATATATATATATATATATATATATATATATATATATATATATATATATATATATATATATATATATATATATATATATATATATATATATATCACTAAACAAAGTGTCCCTCTTTAAAAGACACGCTGGAGCACACGGGGATTGCAAAGCTTTTAATGCAGACAGCATGACGCGTTTCGTCTTGCGACTTCCTCAGACGCTGTGTGCACAAGTTAAAAACTTTTCATTGTCAGAGTTTTAAATGTCAGCCGCGCTCCACCCCTTCTGGCAATAGTGAAGAGGGACTGTTTTCATGTTCCTCCCCCTTCTCAATCACTCTGCTTGTGGCTGCCATCTTGTAGTGTGTTAATTGGGCGTTACCATTCGTGCCATTCACCAGGTTCGTGGTTTTCCACTTGAGTTGTCTTTCAATATTCCTGGTATCAACACATTGGCCCTGCCAGAGGTAAGTTGTGGAGCTTGTTGGTCGGCTTTATTCCTATTTCGCCTGCCGCTGATTTCGGATCCCGTTTTCATGTAGACGATGTCAGTCATCGGTACTACCTGTGTAAGTCACAAATCAGATCACAGGATTCCTTTTCATTGGCGGTTCAAGCAGGCTTAATATCCACAGATGCCTTAACAAACGCCGCTGTCCTGCTGAACTCTTTTAGGCGGGTGCATCCTTCGTGCAAACGGCAATGCACGTGTAAAAATCACTAAACAAAGTGTCCCTCTTTAAAAGACACGCTGGAGCACACGGGGATTGCAAAGCTTTTAATGCAGACAGCATGACGCGTTTCGTCTTGCGACTTCCTCAGACGCTGTGTGCACAAGTTAAAAACTTTTCATTGTCAGAGTTTTAAATGTCAGCCGCGCTCCACCCCTTCTGGCAATAGTGAAGAGGGACTGTTTTCATGTTCCTCCCCCTTCTCAATCACTCTGCTTGTGGCTGCCATCTTGTAGTGTGTTAATTGGGCATTACCATTCGTGCCATTCACCAGGTTCGTGGTTTTCCACTTGAGTTGTCTTTCAATATTCCTGGTATCAACACATTGGCCCTGCCAGAGGTAAGTTGTGGAGCTTGTTGGTCGGCTTTATTCCCATTTCGCCTGCCGCTGATTTCGGATCCCGTTTTCATGTAGACGATGTCAGTCATCGGTACTACCTGTGTAAGTCACAAATCAGATCACAGGATTCCTTTTCATTGGCGGTTCAAGCAGGCTTAATATCCACAGATGCCTTAACAAACGCCGCTGTCCTGCTGAACTCTTTTAGGCGGGTGCATCCTTCGTGCAAACGGCAATGCACGTGTAAAAATCACTAAACAAAGTGTCCCTCTTTAAAAGACACGCTGGAGCACACGGGGATTGCAAAGCTTTTAATGCAGACAGCATGACGCGTTTCGTCTTGCGACTTCCTCAGACGCTGTGTGCACAAGTTAAAAACTTTTCATTGTCAGAGTTTTAAATGTCAGCCGCGCTGCACCCCTTCTGGCAATAGTGAAGAGGGACTGTTTTCATGTTCCTCCCCCTTCTCAATCACTCTGCTTGTGGCTGCCATCTTGTAGTGTGTTAATTGGGCGTTACCATTCGTGCCATTCACCAGGTTCGTGGTTTTCCACTTGAGTTGTCTTTCAATATTCCTGGTATCAACACATTGGCCCTGCCAGAGGTAAGTTGTGGAGCTTGTTGGTCGGCTTTATTCCCATTTCGCCTGCCGCTGATTTCGGATCCCGTTATATATATATATATATATATATATATATATATATATTTTGAAGAAAAAATGTGATATGTTTTTTAATTATATTATTGTACAACGTAATTTTTTCTCTCAATTTTTTTGTACTTACCATTATAAGTATAGGAAAATTATATTTTTTAATCAATATTTTTGACACAATATTTTTGGTCACTATATTGTTGGTTCCGATATTATGCCAGTGATCCATTGGTCATCTCTGTGCTGTAGTGCCAGTATCAAACCTTTTGGCTTTGCCTATGCTTGTTGTCTCACGCTGGTTTTTCAGTCGAGGTGGAATGAGGGAGCAGGGTTTTGCTTTGAAATGATAGTTTGGTGGTATGGAGTAGAAGGCTGCTGGCTATATTAAATAGTGCCATATGTGGGCGGAAGTCCAGTTTGGTGGCTTGTATTGTGGTGTAAAATAGTAGTGCAGCAGTGAATTTTATTGTGTGGTGGTGATAGTGCTTAATCCATACTAATATAATAAAGAGAGAGCCCAAACCTTTGAGGCGGGTAATCTCAGGAACCACAGCACCAATCACAACACCCAATACAGCGTTGGAGAGGGCAGTTGCAGCAGAAGGACATAGGCTATGCAGACGCCCACCATATACATTTAAAAAGTAAAAGAACCATGCCAGAAAATTAGTCCCTTTTGGGCGTGTCTGCGTTGTACTGTGGGTTTGTGCTGGGGGGGCGTGGCAAATGCTGGGGGCGTGTGGTACGTCCCGCCCTTTGGGCTGGACTTTTCCCATGAGGCACAGGGTCAAGGCTGATTTGCATATGGCCATGTCTGAACTGGGGTGGTGTGGAGTGCAAAAAAACGATGTATTTAGGCCCAGATCTCTGTACTGGGGTGAATGTCTGACATTGTTCTGCATTCTGTCCATCAACTGTTGTTTTTGCATTTGTCACCCGAGTGGGATGGGTATGCTCAGACGTGAGTCCCATGCTCTCCACACCACTGGAGTCAAGCTATCCTGGCTGAAGACGGCTGATAGCCAGAAATCTGTCCTAGGATGCTTGAGTCCAGGCCAGGAAAGACATAGCTTGGCAGTTCGGCCTGGAATGTTCCCATGAGGCACAGGGTCAAGGCTGATTTGCATATGGCCATGTCTGAACTGGGGTTGTGTGGAGTGCAGACAAAATGATGGATTTAAGCCCAGATTTCTGTATTGGGGTGAAAGTATGACATTGTTCTGCATTCTGTCCATCAACTGTTGTTTTTACATTCGGCGTTGTGTCAAATATTTCATTGTTTTTTCTTCCCAGGTTCTGTACATTCCAGCTCCGGGTGTCCACCCTGCTCCCTTTAAATACCCCTGTCCACCCTTACTCCTTAAAATACCCCAACACCCTTAAACACTAGCCCATCTTAAATCTATAAATATACCCTATACCCCAAAACCCAAACCTATACCTAAATCCTAAAAATATCCCTGTACCCAAAAAACCAAACCTACCCCTGAACCCTAAAATACCCCTGTACCCCAAAACTCAAACCTACCCCTGAACCCTAAAAATACCCCTGCACCCCAAAACCCAAACCTAGCCCTGAACCATAAAAATAACCCTGTACCCCAAAACCCAAACCTACCCCTAAACCCTAAAATACCCCTGTACCCCAAAACCCAAACCTAGCCCTGAACCCTAAAAATGCCCCTGTACCCCAAAACCCAAACCTAGCCCTCAACCCTTAAAATACCCCTGTACTCCAAAACCCCAAACTACCCCTGAACCCTACAAATACCCCTATAACCCAAAACCCAAACCTAGCCCTGAACCCTAAACCTACCCCTGTACCCCATAACCCAAAACTATATCTGAACCCTTAAAATGCCCAAACACCCCAAAACATATACCTCAGTACCCCAAAACATATACCCCTATACCCATACTTACCTTTTCCAAACATTAAAAAAACACATGCTTTTACCATTCATGCATTTACAACGAATTTCGTTGTAAATGTATGCGTGGTAAAAGCATATAAAATGTAATGCCATGCGTTATAATGGCATTGCGGAGTCATGGTACTTTTATAATGAAAGTATGCGGAAAGAAAGTTGCGGAATGGGTTTTTAAGTACATTGGTGGCACGGCGGCCCACATCTCCAGCAACATACTCATATTTTTTCACCACCGATTTGAAAAATGCACAGGTCTCTCTCATTGATGGCCAGCACCGACATACACTTTTAGACACACCTCCCGCCACAAGTTCTAGAATTGCGAACTTTAGAGCTGGGGAGCTACGTACGAATCTCTGCATCAGGTCAACATCCTGTGATTCCAGGCAAATTGCTTTGTCTCCCCGTGCCTACCACAAATTAATGTGTTCTTCTGTAATGTAAATTGTGCTCATGCCATGTTGTCGAGTTTGCGCTATACAATATTGCAAGGAAAAATAAAGTAGGAAACTCGAGTTCACACACTACTGAATGCGCACTCTCAAGTGCATCAGCAGTGCACTGTGAATCGTAGCGTTTCACAGGCCTGTCACAGATAAGAAATGCTATCAAAACGAAATCCTACAAAACAATATACTACTGGCCGGCAGCAAGTCATACCCGGACAACGTCGGGACGGGCTGCTAGTTTGTAATATAATAAGTGCCACTGGCCAAAGTTTTCATTACAAGACCGGGACCGGCACTATTGAAGGTCAGAGTGTCGGATACCAAGGCTGCATCCACCCCATTAACCCTCCATTAGACACTCCCAATCTCTTTATCTCATTCTTTCAGGTTCCTTTTCGTCTCTGCTCTCTTCCTTTATCACAAGTGTGTTTTTCTCTCTCTTGTTCTAGGTAAAGTCTGACGATAAAAAGCAAGAGCCTGTCACCAAAAATAAGTGTTGGTGGGCCCCACCTGCAACCACCAGCTCAAATGAAGCACTGGCTTTAAATTGGCAATGGGTGCTATGGAGTAGTGCTGGTTGAGAGGTGAAAGTACAGCAGTCATGATCAAAGACACATGGATATTTAGTCTGGTGATCTAGTTGTTCACGCTTCTCAACATTATATACGCATCTCTGACTGAGTCCACTTAAATAGCCTGTTCTTTGTTGAGATAACTGATTAAGGTTAGCGTCTTCATTTAAAAGGACATGGAGCTAGATGTATAGAGCATTTTTGCTTTTTGGGTTGTACAAAGCCCAAATTGCAATTCCATAACTTGTTTCCGAATTGCAATTTGGGTTTTGTGATTCAGTATTTGGAAGGGGTGTGATGAGGGCGTCCCTTCCTAAAACAAAAATTCCTTCAGCACACACAATTGTACGGAGTCCAATGGAAATTATCTCATAAATGTCAAAGTTCAGTGATATTATGTGTCCAACTTTTATTGCTCCACTGCCCACTGCCAAGATGTGTTTTGTCGATTGAGGATCTTGCCCCATGACTTCATCAGGGCTAAACAAAAGGGCTATGGTGGAGGCATTTATGTGACACACCTGGCTTGATATGTTCTTGTATATATTTTGTAGTGGGATCAGTAACCTTAGTGACCTTTAGCCAAGGCTCATAGACTGTGCATTGATCAGGTATGTAATTCGTCTACGCGTGGGTTTCCACAAATGTCATACATTGGGTATAATGTGCAAATATGAATGTAACAGGGATACAGTCCTCCTATAAAGAGCATTTATTGGCCTATGCAAAATGGATGCTCTGTTTTGTTTTTGCCCTTACGAAGTCATGGGGCAAGATGCCCGATTGACGAAACACGTGTTGGCAGTGGAGCAATAAGATTGGCCACGTGGCATCACCGAACTTTGAAATTTGTGAAATAATTTCACTTGGACTCCGTACAATTGCGTGTTCTTAAGGAATTTTGGTTGTTGTATCACATGCCTTAGGGTGTATTGAGGGTGTGGGGAGTGCATTATGGAATTATGCTAATCCTGAAATTGTGTGAGACACATAAGTGAGTGCCAGAACTTTCCAAACACTCTTAGTTTGGCATCCCTTCCTAATACCAAATGTAAATGGTATGTACGAATGTTCAGTAATCCTGACATATCTGTTGGCACAATAATGATGCATTGCCGGAGTGTGTTGCAAAACAGACGCAACTCCAGCAATGTGTCCTTTCACATGGGACAAGCCCCATGTGAAAGGTTCTGCGTCAGTCTTACACCTGCTGTTATGGCAGGCGTAAGGATTTGACGCTGTGACATCCTAGAAGTGACGTAGTGAAATCTAATAGCCCACCCTGCTTACATTATACCTGATGCAGGCATAATGTAGTGCAGGGTTTCGCAAAGTGACGAATCTGCTTAGATGTCACTTTGTAAATATGTCGCAATGTGGCGCATATTTTATGCCGCCGGTGCATCACAAAAAGTGAAACACCAGTGGCGCAAGGGGCTCATAAATAAGCCACTTACAGCAATTCTTAGAGAAAAGCAGCATATTATATAGTTCAAGGTTTCCATATATTTGCAAAACAGATTGTTCAAAATGCAGAAACGTTTTCTTTTCTCAGTTGTTTTGACAGTTTTATTTTCCATTTCCCTGCTTGAACTGAGTGACGCCTTTGTTGTAATGTACATCTGCTCACAACTAAAACATGCTAATCCAGTTGTTGACCATTGTACAAATAATATTTAGCGTTTTAGAACCTATTTTGAATTTCTTTCATGAGTTGGGTTGCTGTTTACATGGTGTAGTCATTTCGTCTGTATTCTTAACAAATATAGTTTGGCTCGTTTCTTCAGTTTTGTATGTAGGTGACCAACATCTCTATAAATTGCAGCCGATTTCAATGGATAACGTGGTATGTATAATTCTTTCCGTTTTGTGTGGTCATCTTCATATCACTTCATTTTCTCTAGATTTATAGTGGTAGCCTGATAAAACCGGGAATATTGACAGGCACAATAATGCACAATAGTATTGTGTTCATCCTATAAACATCCTCAGCCTCTTGGTTGTGTCGTGTTGTGTGTGATACAAGTCTCTGGGCTCATTCAATAAGTTCACACCTAGCCTAGAAAGAACCAGTGCCCACAGTTGTGCAATTCTCAATTGACTCAAGCTACAGCACACTGGAAAGAGGGATGGAAGAAGAATTCTATTTCAGCCCTTTTCCATTACTTAAACTACACCCATCTTGATAACATTAATATAAAAATTGGAAGGCCTTTCACAGTTTTTAAAGACCTGGGGGCATATTATCAGGGACCGGTGTTAAAATTATCGCAGTTTATCAGCAGGAAACTGCCGATAAAACGGCGTAATGGGCTTGATAATACGCCCTTGTTAATTCCCATAGAAGCCCATGTTCTGATGTTAACATGGGCTTCGATGGGAATTAACAAGGGTGTATTATCAAGCCCATTCTCGCCGTTTTATCAGCAGTTTCCTGCCGATAAAACGGCAATAATTTCAACACCGGTCCTTGATAATATGCCCCCTGGTTCTTTTGAAAGCC
Organism: Lissotriton vulgaris; assembly: GCF_964263255.1. Classification (NCBI taxonomy): domain Eukaryota; kingdom Metazoa; phylum Chordata; class Amphibia; order Caudata; family Salamandridae; genus Lissotriton; species Lissotriton vulgaris. Next base: position 758,818,290 of record NC_141685.1, on the reverse strand, counting down.
AGTACTTTCAACATGTGTCCTAAGTACTCTATTATAAAGCTAGATTTAGTTTCCACATAACTTCCTCCAGCTTGTTCTTAAATCAACATGCTTGTCTCGCCTTGGGAGCAACTCTGGAGCGTTACATCCCGGTGCTCACACTGTCTGCGTCCGGTGCAAGACACCACTATATGTAAGCTTAGGAGACGAGCCAAAGGAGAGCACAGTTGTCTACAGTTGGGAGACCCTGGAACAGAGGAACCATGCAAGCATTACTTTGGAGAACCCTCTAGTAACTGAAGTGACCAACTCCTTTCCCCCTTCCCTGCATTTCTCTGCCCCATATTTACAAGGACAGAAAAATCCACCCTGCGTGGCTTTTCCTGCCCTTGTAAATATGGCCTCTTTACATGCAGTACTTTGCATGAAAGGGATGTTCCATGGGTGTTGCTGTGGGTATTCCCACGCAACACCCATGGAGCAAGACACATTTTCAGATTTACGAGGAATCGTAAACCTGGAAATGTGTCAGTATGCTATGCTACCCCAAGGGTGGCGTAGCGAGGTGCAACAAGGAGAAATGTTTTCATTTCACCTCGTTTTTTTCCTCTTTCAATCGTGCTACATTCTACAGCACGTAATGAAAGAGGAAAATGCCTGTAGTGATTGTTTTCATGCATGAAGGTGCCCCTTCCTGCACAAAACCAATCTCCCCATGACGCAGGCTTCCTTGCACCATGATGCAAGGGTGCCTGCGCCAGTGCATGGCAGCTGTTTGTGCACCATCGCAGGGGAGAGCGCAGGAATGCAACATATCATTGTAAATATGTTGCATTCCTGTGCTCTGAAAGTGCTGCAGCGTGGCTCAGCCAATGGGCTTGTGGTGCCGCACTGCGGCACTTTCTTGTAAATCTGCCCCAGTGTTTCTTGAAGATATGTGATTGATCCTCAGTAGGTGCATATGTGCATGGTCCATTGCAGTGGGCACAGCTCCTTACACTCTCACAGCGAGTTTTGCTCCTTAGCAGAAGTGCTGCATTAGCACATTCTTCTGCTCCACGCCCCACCAAGTGCTCCCCTGCCTGAAAAATGTGTGCATTGTTTGCTGTTGGATTCGGAGCACACTGAGTCAGGTGCGGGGGAACCGGATGGTATGAAACGCAGCCCTGAGTACTGCCTGAGAAGTAGTTATATGTGAGTGCTCATGCATCTATTAGCGAATAATGCTCTCCTGTCTACTGCCGCTCGACCTCCGGGGTGTGAGCTAAATGGCCTTGTTAGTCTAAGATTTCTGTTTAAGAGCTCTTGTACCACGACTGCTGGATTCTGGCCTGAACGGCGAATTGATTGTACACATATTATTGCTGCAATAAAAATATATTTCAAAAAAATAATTAAAAAATTGTTTGCTGTTGGAAGATTTAGCTGCCTTTTATGCTAGGTAAATCAGTGATACCTAAGCCCCGCCCACTCCATTGGTACTTAGCATGTCAACACTGCAAGGTTATAGGAGCCTCTGGTGGTATTGGAGCTGCCCCTCAAGCAGGTATTCTCTCATGATACAGTTTTCATAAGACCTTGAACTGGGCCTGCCACGAGATTAGAGCCCACTGCTACCAAAGCACCCAAGGCTGCCATTAATGTACACCCCCGTTTACGGCAGACACAGGCCAACGGTGTTTTTGAGTTGTACATTGAATTGCAGAAGAATCAGGGGCATTTATTTGTTAAATGATTGGTCCTTTACTGCTTTGACAATTGTCTTTATTAACTGATTTTGCATTTTGATAGGACATGGTTTTCAATTACACAAGTCCACAAGTTCACTACATCTCGTATCTATGAAGACAAATTGCATTTTCTTTGAAAGTGTCTCATTTATGGAGACCAGGGCCGGACTGGCCGTAGCGGGCAGGCGTTTCCTCGGTGGCCGCCGGGGCGGGGGCCGGTTTAGGACCCATGGAGGACTGCTTTTGGTACCAGGGGCGGCCCCCTGTAACAAAAGCAGTGCAGTGTCCCTCCCCCCACACATGGCCGGTCCGACTGAATTGCCAGGGCTGGTTTGCATTCCCAGTCCGGCCCTGATGGAAACCCACGTTATTGGTAAAGCCGAATCTGTTCAACACTACTACTGTGTTTTAGTGCCACTGCCCTATTTCAGACAAGCATTTACAATGCAATGGTTTTGCCTTTGTTAAAGTTAGAGCTATTGGCATTGCTCTTGACATTATTTTTATTTATGTTTTTTTAACATAAATAAATGGCATTGCCATTTACAATGCCACTAGCTTTATCTCTCGCAAATTACACACACAAACACACACAGAGCCCCCCCCACACACACCCACACAGAGCCCCCCACACACACACACCCACACAGCCCCCCACACACACAGCCACACAAAGCTTCCCACACTCACAGCTACACAGAGCCCTCCACACACACCCACACAGCACAAGCAGGCAACAGGGGCACACGGAGGCACAAGCAGGCAACAGGGGCACACGGAGGCACAAGCAGGCAACAGGGGCACACGGAGGCACAAGCAGGCAACAGGGGCACGAAAACGGAGGCACAAGCAGGCAACAGGGGCACGAAAACGGAGGCACAAGCAGGCAACAGGGGCACGAAAACGGAGGCACAAGCAGGCAACAGGGGCACACGGAGGCACAAGCAGGCAACAGGGGTACACAGAGGCACAAGCAGGCAACAGGGGCATGAAAACGGATGCACAAGCAGGCAACAGGGGCATGAAAACTGAGGCACAAGCAGGCAACAGGGGCACGAAAACGGAGGCACAAGCAGGCAACCGGGGCACGAAAACTGAGGCACAAGCAGGCAACAGGGGCACACGGAGGCACAAGCAGGCAAAAGGGTCACAAGCATGAATTGTAATTTAGACGGGGCTGAAGTGGAGAACGGTCAGTAGGGAAGTAGTGCGGCTGGTGCAGTGGTACCAGGCCGAAAGGTGAGAGGGGCTGTCTGCACCCCAGTTTGGACAGTTTCCACTACCTAACAGGGATTGGTGGGAGGGGGGCGTACTTCTTGCTTGCTTTAGAGCTGTTACTTCGGGGACGCAGTGCACGCTCCTGCCTGCTGTCGCCGGGACACAACAACAGGCAGGGAGAGGACAGGCTGTGAGAGGGCAGGGAGGGGACAGGCTGGGAGAGGGCAGGCTGGGAGAGGGCAGGGAGAGGACAGGCTGGGAGAGGGCAGGTTGGGAGAGGGCAGGCTGGAAGTGGACAGGCTGTGAAAGGGCAGGCTGGAAGTGGACAGGCTGGGAGAGGACAGGCTGGGAAAGGGCAGGCTGGAAGTGGACAGGCTGGGAGAGGACAGGCTGGGAAAGGCAGGGAGGGGACAGGCTGGGAGAAGGCAGGCTGGGAGAGAACAGGCTGGGAGAGAACAGGCTGGGAGTGGGCAGGCCGCGAGAGGTCAGGCTGCGAGAGGACAGGCTGCAAGAGGACAGGCTGCGAGAGGACAGGCTGCGAGAGGACAGGCTGCGAGAGGGCAGGCTGCGAGAGGGCAGGCTGGGAGAGGGCAGGCTGGGAGAGGGCAGGCTGGGAGAGGGCAGGCTGGGAGAGGGCAGGCTGGGAGTGGGCAGGCTGGAAGAGGACAGGCTGGGAGAGGGCAGGCTGGGAGTGGCTATGAAGGAGATTTGGAAAAAAATTGGTTCAAATGAATTTCCGTTAAGAATGGGATGGTGGGAATTCTAAGCAATTGCATGCTAAAATGAAGCCTGTTTCTGGCAAAAAAATATGAGTCTCCAGTTTGAATTGGGAATTGGGGCATGCATGCCTTTTTCCTCTTTTCTAGCAGAGCCGTCCTGGATCCTTAAACCATTACAGCTTTTTTATCCAACAACAACTGCATTCTGAGATTTGTAATTTAATGCTTATACATTGCAACAATGGGCTGTTGGCTAAAAAGGCAGCACTAACTGAAGGGAACACATGCCATCTATTTGGTTTATAATATTTCCTTAACTTAACTACCAGGCAGAATTTGGAAGCTAAGAATTCAGCAAAATGCAGCCTTGATGAATTCAAACGCTGGGAATTAGTTAGGGCTCATACATGTCAATCTAAACTTTGTTAGCTTTGCTGTTAAAATGCTCGCTGCTCTATTGATTCTTATTGGTTTCTCATCTACTCCTTTGGGTCGTTTTCTAGCCTCCCATTTGCTAAAGGTCTCTCATCTGTCCCTCCCAATCCCTGTCGGGCCTTTCATCTACCCCTCCCAGTCCCGAACAGACCTCTTATTTGTCCTGCTGGTTCCCCCCTGTAGGACCTTCATCTCTCGCTTCGGATCTTTGCCTTCTTCCAGCTCCCTACAGGGCCACTTACCTAACATCACAAGCCAAAAGCGAGGGGACAAAATAAATTACTTATCCAGCAAATAAGATTAGAGCAAAAATGGAGGTAGATTGAAAGAGAAAAAAGAGAGAAAAAAATGTAATGAAAAATATATTTTCCCCTCTTTTCCCTCCCTCCCTTTCTGTCTCTTTGTTCCAACAAATCGAAAACAAGGAAAATGCAAATCCATATTATACACTGCTGAAACAAGGAAGGAACAGTGTCAAAACCCAGTAAGAACACAGCTGAAACAAGGAAGGAACAGTGCCAAAACCCAGTGAGAACACTGATGAAACAAGGAAGGAACAGTGCCCAAAACACAGTAAGAACTCTGCTGCAACGAAGAGAAAAAATTGCTGACGCGAGGGAATACTACAGAAACACACACTCCATACCACCACCATGGGAACACTAATAAAACAAAGCAGATAAACTGGTGAAAATGGGCTCGCTGCGGCTACAGAGGCTGTGCAGAAACAAAGTGGTAACACTGCATCAGGGGCGAGCGGAAAGGTGCGCTGTGTGACTTTAATGTGTCTTATTGTTAACACGTACATGAAGCGTGTGTTTGAGGGTGGGACAGACACCCTGCCTGAAACTTATACTCGGGCAACTGTCGGTGAAACACAAGTGGTCATTAAATAAACTAATTTTCTACGTGTTAAGGAACGTGTCTTATTTGCGCACCTGTTACAAAAGTAACCGCTGCTGCCTTTGCTGCTGTTTTGCGGCTTGGCTCGGCCTTCGGCTTCTAGAGCCAGACCGGTGCCCGGGCTCGGCTCAGGCTGGCTCGCCCATGAGTGCTCTGACTCACCCACCCCGGGTGCAAGCAATGCCTGGGGCCAGTGTGTCACGGTGGGTGAGGGGTGGCAAGAGGTGCCCTGCACAGCCTACCTCATGTAACCTCACTCACTCGGGCAGTCAGTCACCCCTCACTCGCCCAAGCTGTGCCGGCCCCAGCCCTTCCCCCTGCTCCCCGGGAAGGCCCGCCTGCTCTGCCCCTCTCAGCCTGGCGGATTCCCAGGAATCCGGGCTATGTTTTCGGTCCGGATTCCACGAGGGGTCCCCTGGGCCGGGCCAACCTTGGCCGCTCCGTTCCCACCGAGTCACCGCTGATGGGGGCCCGGGGGCGGGGTCACCGACTCGCCCCCCTCCCCCCGGACGGAACGTGTCTTATTTGCGCACCTGTTACAAAAGTAACCACTGCTGCCTTTGCTGCTGTTTTGCGGCTCGGCTCGGCCTTCGGCTTCTAGAGCCAGACCGGTGCCCGGGCTCGGCTCAGGCTGGCTCGCCCATGAGTGCTCTGACTCGCCCACCCCGGGTGCAAGCAATGCCTGGGGCCAGTGTGTCACGGTGGGTGAGGGGTGGCAAGAGGTGCCCTGCACAGCCTACCTCATGTAACCTCACTCACTCGGGCAGTCAGTCACCCCTCACTCGCCCAAGCTGTGCCGGTCCCAGCCCTTCCCTCTGCTCCCCGGGGAGGCCCGCCTGCTCTGCCCCTCCCAGCCCGGCGGACTCCCAGGAATCCGGGCTATGTTTTAGGTCCGGATTCCACGAGGGGTCCCCTGGGCCGGGCCAACCTTGGCCGCTCCGTTCCCACCGAGTCACTGCTGCTGGGGGCTCGGGGCGGGGTCACCGACTCGCCCCCCTCCCACCGGACATTCCAGTGGGGCCATCAATAACTGCCTCATCATGAGCTGCATATTTACAACAAGGGGTGGTGAGGGACAGAGTCTCTGAATTAAGCAGAAAGCTCTCACCCAGTCAAGAGATCAGGGCTAGATCCAACACCGTTTTTTAGCTCACTGCAACATCCCAGTTTCAGAACCTGGCTGTATGCAAATTAGTCTGTTCCTGTCCCAGTGCATGATGGGAACAGGGCAAACCAAACTACAAAAGCCAATTCTTACACTGGGAAGGAAACAAGCTCCCGGGGACCGGTTTCTGGCATTACAGCCGTCTTCGGCCCGGTTTGCTTGAATCCTGATGGTGCAATGAGCAAGGGTCTCACATCTGAGAATACCCTTCCACGCTTAGGGTGGACAAAAATATTTACAACAAGGGGTGGGGAGGGACAGAGTCTCTGAATTAAGCAGAAAGCTCTCACCCAGTCAAGAGATCAGGGCTAGATCCAACACCGTTTTTTAGCTCACTGCACCATCCCAGTTTCAGAACCTGGCTGTATTCAAATTAGTCTGTTCCTGTCCCAGTGCATGATGGGAACAGGGCAAACCAAACTACAAAAGCCAATTCTTACACTGGGAAGGAAACAAGCTCCCGGGGACCGGTTTCTGGCATTACAGCCGTCTTCGGCCCGGTTTGCTTGAATCCTGATGGTGCAATGAGCAAGGGTCTCACATCTGAGAATACCCTTCCACGCTTAGGGTGGACAAAAATATTTACAACAAGGGGTGGTGAGGGACAGAGTCTCTGAATTAAGCAGAAAGCTCTCACCCAGTCAAGAGATCAGGGCTAGATCCAACACCGTTTTTTAGCTCACTGCACCATCCCAGTTTCAGAACCTGGCTGTATGCAAATTAGTCTGTTCCTGTCCCAGTGCATGATGGGAACAGGGCAAACCAAACTACAAAAGCCAATTCTTACACTGGGAAGGAAACAAGCTCCCGGGGACCGGTTTCTGGCATTACAGCCGTCTTCGGCCCGGTTTGCTTGAATCCTGATGGTGCAATGAGCAAGGGTCTCACATCTGAGAATACCCTTCCACGCTTAGGGTGGACAAAAATATTTACAACAAGGGGTGGTGAGGGACAGAGTCTCTGAATTAAGCAGAAAGCTCTCACCCAGTCAAGAGATCAGGGCTAGATCCAACACCGTTTTTTAGCTCACTGCACCATCCCAGTTTCAGAACCTGGCTGTATGCAAATTAGTCTGTTCCTGTCCCAGTGCATGATGGGAACAGGGCAAACCAAACTACAAAAGCCAATTCTTACACTGGGAAGGAAACAAGCTCCCGGGGACCGGTTTCTGGCATTACAGCCGTCTTCGGCCCGGTTTGCTTGAATCCTGATGGTGCAATGAGCAAGGGTCTCACATCTGAGAATACCCTTCCACGCTTAGGGTGGACAAAAATATTTACAACAAGGGGTGGTGAGGGACAGAGTCTCTGAATTAAGCAGAAAGCTCTCACCCAGTCAAGAGATCAGGGCTAGATCCAACACCGTTTTTTAGCTCACTGCACCATCCCAGTTTCAGAACCTGGCTGTATGCAAATTAGTCTGTTCCTGTCCCAGTGCATGATGGGAACAGGGCAAACCAAACTACAAAAGCCAATTCTTACACTGGGAAGGAAACAAGCTCCTGCAACACCCCAGACACAAACAAGCTCCTGCAACACCCCAGACACAGCTGCAAAGCTTCCAGTTCCAGTGAGTCCTCTCCCGGGGGTTCTCTTAGAATTCTGGGATTTGTAGTCCTGGTTTTACACTGGTTAAATAAAACCACATGTCCCCAAATTCGAGCTTCTAGCGAGCTTTCTTTGCACGACATCCTCTCTAGTGACTTGACTGGCCTGCCACACTTCTGGACAGGCGACAGTGCCTGTGACAAAGCCAGTAGGGCTGGGACAGAGTTAGTCACGGATCCGGACGTGTTCCCAGCACACACGGGTCTCCTCGTGGTAAGGCGCAGCCACCCTTGGAAGGCCTCACACTGCTATTGCCAGCTGGCGTTTCTGTAGCGCACACTCTGACACTGGCACGGCTTCCCGGCGCTTTCAGTTGTTCTGGCACACATAGGCCGTGAGCATGTGTGGTACTTGTGTAACTAAAGCTGGCAAAGACGAGCTGCACAACAGTGGAGGGGGGAATGGCGCAGGTAAGATGAAGAGAGGGAGGAGGGGAATTTGACAGGTAGAGGCGAGTAGCGCCACGATGTTCAGCCTTCAAGCCTGAAGCGCTTCCCATTCCCTCCAACCTCTTATCGGTACCAGACGGCGCCCTGAGGCTGCTTGCATCACGTCACGCCTTATGAAGCCACTAGCCATGGGTTCAAGGGAGAACCAGATTCGGGGGCGTTCCCGAGGACAGGCTTTCGGCTGACGTAGCCAAAAGCCCAAAAATCTCGGGAACGCCCCAGAATCTGGTCCGGCATTGACGGACAGGCCCGTCTTCCAATGGCTAGCCTCCATTTATGGAGCTAGCCAATAGAAGACGGGACGGATTCCAAGCCCCATATACTATTCTCATTAGGTTTTTTCTAGCACATGCGTACTTCGTACGCATTGGCTAGTCAAAACCTAATAAAGGGCGATTACAGATTTGCAATCACCGACTTCCTCAGATCAACAGGAGAACAACATGTCCATTACTCCTAAAACTAAACGGTATTAATGAAGAACACGCCGCTCTGGATGGATCAGTTCTTATGAAGCGTTCAAGATGTACAGAAAATGGTAATTGAAATTTGAATTTTTATTGGCATCTTTTCATTGTGTTACTTAATCATCGTCGATTGTTGAGGTCGGTTGTTGGGGTCGGACCACTGCAGAGCCAGCCACTCACCATAATTTCACTCCCCTCCACACAATTCAACTCCACACATTTCTATTCCACACCACATTATTCGACACCAAACTACACAATTCAACTCAACATCACAATAACACAAACCACATACATCCAATCCACACCACAGAATTCCACATCATGCCACAAACTTCAACAGCACACCACATAATTAAACTCCGCTACATACCACTCCACAACACAAAATACCATTCCACATAATTACACTCGATGACACAATCCCACTCCACATATTTCTAATACACCCAATACCACATAACTACTAGCAATATAATTCCACTACACACCACGCCACATAATTCACTACACAAATGCACACCACACAATTCCATGCCACACAATTCCACAACTAAAAATTCCAATCTAACCCACATAATTCCATTCCACACCACATAATCCACTCCACTCCATTACACATGGGTAAAAGACATTGTCATTTACAACGCCAATAGCTCTAACTCCGCAAAAGTGGGACCTATTGGCTTTGAAAATGCGTGTTGTCATATGGGGTGCCCGGTATTAACAAGATTATCCACCCTTTTAGGGTAAATGTTAGGTCCTTGTCCCTTATGGCATGGCCAAACAGTAACCCTGTGGGCATTACCCATGAGCTCCATGGCCCTCAAAGACAAGCTATACTCTCAATCTAACTCCTCAAATGCTACAAACTAAAACATGTATGCGGGCGCTCAGCTAATTTAATGATAGCTCAACCCCAGACCTATGGAAACCTATAACCTCACCGGTCCTTGCATCAGCCTTCCTTTGTATGCTGTCGCCCTAGCATCCTGAGGCCTTGCCTGTCTAATGCTCAGGCTGCAAAGCATTTGTCACACGCGTCACACACATGCATACATACCTCTGAGCTGAGGTAGGTCCACTCCCATGTGCTGATGTTATGTGTTGTCTGCTGAAGCTTCTGTGTACTGTTTTTTGTATTTGTGTGTTTTTCAAGCAATTGCATGACATTAAATTATTTAGTAAGTAATAAATATATAAAGAGTGGCACCTACTGTCCAGGAGGCTATAGGCTATGTAGCCATCTCTGGCTGCCTCTAGTCAGAAGGCAGCCAGACAACATTAGTTCTTTGTTCTGAGCTGGTGTGCTTTGTGTGAATGGACATCTGTGCCCCATCTCCTCTTGTCTTACGAAATGCAGCACTTTGGTGCCTCCATCCTGCTAAGTGATGTAATTATTCAGCGTGATTAAAAACAATGCAGCCTCTTTACACAGGACGAAGAACGTTCTAAGAAAAGCTAAGTGAAGCCAGCTGTTTGAAGAAAAGGCCATATTTGCATGTTATCTTTCCAGCTGCTCTGCTTTGGTGAGTCATGGAATAAACATATTGCAACACTATTTGATTCCTGTGGATTACAGTGCCAAGTCCATGTGGGACACACTGTCTGAAACACTTCCTAGTGCTATACTATGCAGTTTGCAGTTGTCTGCAACCCTGTGTGGCAACGCTGTAGCTTAGGCTGCTTAGGCTATGGTGTCTGTATCAGCAAGGAAGGGCTTCTACTCAAAGTGACTTGTGAAGTGCAATAGTCGCTTGTATTAAAATAGACCATAAAAGTCAAATACGAAAGTAATACATAATGGGATAAAACATGGCAACTTAAAGCAGCGCCCACAAGGATAGAATCAAGGTGCACACAAGGAACAAACATCTGCCATTAAAGTGCTAGAAATTCAAAGATTAAAATACAACGCAGCAATAAAATGTCTTTGATAAGTATATGAAATAGAATATAAATGAGTCTAAAGCCACGGTGCGCAAAAGTGTCTTCCTTATGGACAGATCTACTCGTGATTTTCTTGCCTTGACCACCAACCTCAAGAAAGCATAAACAGTAAAGGTCATCTTCTCTGATCCCAGTGATTGTAAAAAGTGCAATGCTTCAGACCATTGGGGCAGGGAGTGTTTAAATAAGAGAGGTTTGAGAACCGTGGACCTAAAAGCAGAATAAAAGGTGAATAAAAAACATTACATGTAAAGTGCTTCGCGCTGACACCTGATCACATGGACAGGGCATGAGATTAAGCGACCAGTCTTTACATTGAGGACAGTTAACCAGTCTATAAAAGATGTTAAGGCGAAACCTGAGCTAAATAAAGTGCTTAGAGTACTGCACATCATATGATAGAAATGCTTGCGTGCTCTTAGGGAAGTCAGGCTGCAAATAACAGATAACAGAAGGTAATGAGGACACCTTAGCCCATCTCTCTTCCTCCCAAAATGTATGACATGTGTCCCTCAACGTCTTTGGGATATTATGGGCAAGGATCGTAAAGGATCTTCGAATAAGTACCAACGGTCCAGGTCCACTGCCATGTCCCCAACACCCCTCAACCAGGGAGTATCTAGGGACAGAGAGAGGGATATACAGTCTTTAATTAGCAGCCTGTTTAGGGAGAATATATTGAATATAGTGAGCGACCCAATATACCTTTGGGGGCTTTGGTAAAATGTAGTGGGATGGGTAAATTTGCCTCCAAAGGAGTTTGTTTTAGAAAATTGTATTTAGTTAGTTATGCAAATAAATTAAATTCAGGTAGCTTAATAATCCTGACTGAGATTAATTTCAATGAATCAGATAAACAAACATATAATTAAGACTGAATAAACATGACAATACTTAACATTAAACAATAACCAGTAGACATGTGTATAGGCAAAACAGTAGATTTTATCAAAATTGAATCATAAAGGGAAAAAATACAATACAGGTAAATATATGTACAAAACAGGAATACAGGAAAATATCTGAAAACAAATCAAATTCTCTGTAAAGCCTGTAAACCGCCTATCCAAAATACAGATGTATAAATTCTTCTTTGGATAAAGCTGAAAGTCGACGTTTCGGTCTTTATGGGCAACTCTTTAAGACCATCATCAGGACAGAAGAAAATTAATATTGTAACTCCCTATTAAAGATAAAATGAAACATTTTCACTATAGCATGAAGACTAAATCCAAAATTCATTGCTGCGCTATACACACAGATACAAACAAAAAACATCCAAAATATGCTAAAATTGCATTTATCAAGACATGAATCTAACAAATGGACAAGATGACATTTAGACAATATTTACAGTGAAAACAGTGAATATTTACACAATATGACATTTAGACAATATTAACAGGGAAAACAGAGAGTTCTATTTGGTTATTCAAATCATATGCATAAAAAATTGCAAGAAAGGTTATTTACAGTGAATACACCGAACTTAGTTTGAGTAATCTCAACTTATATATCGAGAATTTATCTTACAGAGTGGCCATAACGATCCGCTTCGAGAAAACTTTTGGATTGGTCATTGACGCGAATAAATTGGACCTATCTATAAACCATTAATGGAGTTTCAAGGATACCTTATTTTGTAAAATACAAATCAGTGGTTTCACAAGGAATGGACAATAACACTTGGTCGATTCCACTCTGGTATATTAATTCAAAAATGCAGACATACCCAAAGAGAAGATCACTGAGGTATCGTATGCCTTGAACTCTGTTAGCATCAGTAGTATTACTTCATAGCGGATCTGAAAATATTTTAGTAACTGTAAGTAACATCACTATGATAAGCTCGAGTGTAAATGCCATTCTTTTTTTAAAAATGATTTAATAAGTACCTTAATCCAACAACCACCAATTAATACGATGAAAGAGGAGACGATTTGTAAAGGGACTCGGGCGGTGGACAGAGGTTAATCTGTAATAATAAAATTGGCTGTCAATACCATATTACACTACATTTACTTGGGTGGTCTAACATGAGTTTTTATGTCATTAACAATATGGACAGAACACGCTCTTTGAGAGAGGGCAAACTGATATGTATCACAGATGCTGTCAATAAGGGACTTAATTCTTCTACAGAATGGCATGCGTTGGCATGCTTACCATAAGATCTTAGTTCCCTCTATATGACTAGGACATCCACATAAAGATGACAGTAAATGTATGATACTATACGATGGAATCTGTTTTAATTTGTGAATTTCAATCAACTTGATCTTAAATAATGTGATCATACAACTAATGTTACTGTTTAGGCTGTAAGATAACATCCATTTTCCAATATGAAGTGGTGCCCATTTGAATTATAATCTTTGTGTGATTTAAAAGTAACTGAATTTATATTCTTTGAAAAGAGTGAACTTACATGTATGTAACTTTCCTAAGGTTTATATGTTTTCCTCATTACCATATTCACACATGTAATTTACTGTTTGACGACTGTTGTTTTGGTACATCAAACTATGTGAACATGTCTTTAATTATAATATGTCTTTAATAGCATGTTTTTTGAAATAATAGTGCGTTGATAAATGTGCGAATCGTATTCAATGCTCGATTCGGTGAACGATTCCTTCTGACATATTAAATAAACATTTCACTGTTCCAAGATGGCGCTCAAAAATAGGGTAATTTTGTAGAACAATGGTTCGGAGTAGGCCTTATGTGGTCCTTAAAGGAAAACAGGGTATTAGCGAGTATTTAATAAGTCGCTAGGGAGCATTGGTAGTAGGAAAAAATGGAGTTTTTTATTTTTACTCTTTTCTTATATCAAGACACAAAATATTAAAAATATATATACACATACACTGTATTTCAGGTGCTCAGGTGAATAGTACGGTGCAGGACGTGACATAGGTGATCAAAGTGAACGAACTGTCACACACAACAAGGATAAACACACTCAACAATTATATACAATGGTACACGTGAAATTCCTTGGGTAGGTCGACGGCGTTTCGATCTATATTATTTTAGATCTTCATCAGGACAGTTGAGCCTCCTGAAACTTGCCAGTGGAGAGGGCAAGGATGGTCATTCGTGCAGTACAGCTGGGCGCATGTCGCAGCTTTTCAAGGAATATTAAATTAAGTTAGATTCCAAGCTCTAATTGGGGATTCTGGTGGTGGCTGTTTTCTCCAGTGCGTGGGAAATACTTGAGAGGAAAATTAGGTTTAAAACATAATCAATACCACTGCCAAGGCGCGTTCGTCGCTATGGTAGGGAAAGTTGTCTGAAAGCAATTAATCGGGGTTCTGACACAGCGCATTCGTCGCTTTTGTTGAAGAAGCCTGAAAAACGGTGCAGCAGGCGGGGGGTCCGAGTACCTCTTCCTAGCAGCTGCAGCTGCTAGGAAGAGGTACTCGGACCCCCCGCCTGCTGCACCGTCTTGAAAAAATTAATTTTCAGGCTTCTTCAACAAAAGCGACGAATGCGCTGTGTCAGAACCCCGATTAATTGCTTTCAGACAACTTTCCCTACCATAGCGACGAACGCGCCTTGGCAGTGGTATTGATTATGTTTTAAACCTAATTTTCCTCTCAAGTATTTCCCACGCACTGGAGAAAACAGCCACCACCAGAATCCCCAATTAGAGCTTGGAATCTAACTTAATTTAATATTCCTTGAAAAGCTGCGACATGCGCCCAGCTGTACTGCACGAATGACCATCCTTGCCCTCTCCACTGGCAAGTTTCAGGAGGCTCAACTGTCCTGATGAAGATCTAAAATAATATAGATCGAAACGCCGTCGACCTACCCAAGGAATTTCACGTGTACCATTGTATATAATTGTTGAGTGTGTTTATCCTTGTTGTGTGTGACAGTTCGTTCACTTTGATCACCTATGTCACGTCCTGCACCGTACTATTCACCTGAGCACCTGAAATACAGTGTATGTGTATATATATTTTTAATATTTTGTGTCTTGATATAAGAAAAGAGTAAAAATAAAAAACTCCATTTTTTCCTACTACCAATGCTCCCTAGCGACTTATTAAATACTCGCTAATACCCTGTTTTCCTGCTAGGAAGAGGTACTCGGACCCCCCGCCTGCTGCACCGTCTTGAAAAAATTAATTTTCAGGCTTCTTCAACAAAAGCGACGAATGCGCTGTGTCAGAACCCCGATTAATTGCTTTCAGACAACTTTCCCTACCATAGCGACGAACGCGCCTTGGCAGTGGTATTGATTATGTTTTAAACCTAATTTTCCTCTCAAGTATTTCCCACGCACTGGAGAAAACAGCCACCACCAGAATCCCCAATTAGAGCTTGGAATCTAACTTAATTTAATATTCCTTGAAAAGCTGCGACATGCGCCCAGCTGTACTGCACGAATGACCATCCTTGCCCTCTCCACTGGCAAGTTTCAGGAGGCTCAACTGTCCTGATGAAGATCTAAAATAATATAGATCGAAACGCCGTCGACCTACCCAAGGAATTTCACGTGTACCATTGTATATAATTGTTGAGTGTGTTTATCCTTGTTGTGTGTGACAGTTCGTTCACTTTGATCACCTATGTCACGTCCTGCACCGTACTATTCACCTGAGCACCTGAAATACAGTGTATGTGTATATATATTTTTAATATTTTGTGTCTTGATATAAGAAAAGAGTAAAAATAAAAAACTCCATTTTTTCCTACTACCAATGCTCCCTAGCGACTTATTAAATACTCGCTAATACCCTGTTTTCCTGCTAGGAAGAGGTACTCGGACCCCCCGCCTGCTGCACCGTCTTGAAAAAATTAATTTTCAGGCTTCTTCAACAAAAGCGACGAATGCGCTGTGTCAGAACCCCGATTAATTGCTTTCAGACAACTTTCCCTACCATAGCGACGAACGCGCCTTGGCAGTGGTATTGATTATGTTTTAAACCTAATTTTCCTCTCAAGTATTTCCCACGCACTGGAGAAAACAGCCACCACCAGAATCCCCAATTAGAGCTTGGAATCTAACTTAATTTAATATTCCTTGAAAAGCTGCGACATGCGCCCAGCTGTACTGCACGAATGACCATCCTTGCCCTCTCCACTGGCAAGTTTCAGGAGGCTCAACTGTCCTGATGAAGATCTAAAATAATATAGATCGAAACGCCGTCGACCTACCCAAGGAATTTCACGTGTACCATTGTATATAATTGTTGAGTGTGTTTATCCTTGTTGTGTGTGACAGTTCGTTCACTTTGATCACCTATGTCACGTCCTGCACCGTACTATTCACCTGAGCACCTGAAATACAGTGTATGTGTATATATATTTTTAATATTTTGTGTCTTGATATAAGAAAAGAGTAAAAATAAAAAACTCCATTTTTTCCTACTACCAATGCTCCCTAGCGACTTATTAAATACTCGCTAATACCCTGTTTTCCTGCTAGGAAGAGGTACTCGGACCCCCCGCCTGCTGCACCGTCTTGAAAAAATTAATTTTCAGGCTTCTTCAACAAAAGCGACGAATGCGCTGTGTCAGAACCCCGATTAATTGCTTTCAGACAACTTTCCCTACCATAGCGACGAACGCGCCTTGGCAGTGGTATTGATTATGTTTTAAACCTAATTTTCCTCTCAAGTATTTCCCACGCACTGGAGAAAACAGCCACCACCAGAATCCCCAATTAGAGCTTGGAATCTAACTTAATTTAATATTCCTTGAAAAGCTGCGACATGCGCCCAGCTGTACTGCACGAATGACCATCCTTGCCCTCTCCACTGGCAAGTTTCAGGAGGCTCAACTGTCCTGATGAAGATCTAAAATAATATAGATCGAAACGCCGTCGACCTACCCAAGGAATTTCACGTGTACCATTGTATATAATTGTTGAGTGTGTTTATCCTTGTTGTGTGTGACAGTTCGTTCACTTTGATCACCTATGTCACGTCCTGCACCGTACTATTCACCTGAGCACCTGAAATACAGTGTATGTGTATATATATTTTTAATATTTTGTGTCTTGATATAAGAAAAGAGTAAAAATAAAAAACTCCATTTTTTCCTACTACCAATGCTCCCTAGCGACTTATTAAATACTCGCTAATACCCTGTTTTCCTTTAAGGAGCACATAAGGCCTACTCCGAACCATTGTTCTACAAAATTATCTTTCTACCCCAGGTTCAACTGTATGGGGTTCCCTTGTATATAACAAACACGCTCAAAAATAGGGAGCACAGTCCCCTTTCAATCTCCAAACGATGCGAGGTTAAATACTCGAGATCTTCACTCGCAGTGTCTTGCTTGCAGAGTGACGGTCGGCACATCCCGCTATTCGGACTCTCAGGATTCCTACAGGTAAACGCGTTCTGTCCGCAAGAAGAGTCTTTTGACTCACTTGCATTCGGACATTTAATTTGATCATCCTTGGGATGGATTGTAACATTTTACCCATTCCACTTTCGTAGATCGTTCATTTTGACGATTCCAAAACACATTGTGATCTCTTTGACGAGTGTGTGAGGCGCGACTAACCAGGTGGAGAGCTTTAATTGCCTACCTTTTCGCTATTCTCAAGGTAACGACATAAAAAATCATGTTAGACCACCCAAGTAAATGTAGTGTAATATGGTATTGACAGCCAATTTTATTATTACAGATTAACCTCTGTCCACCGCCCGAGTCCCTTTACAAATCGTCTCCTCTTTCATCGTATTAGTTGGTGGTTGTTGGATTAAGGTACTTATTAAATCATTTTTAAAAAAAGAATGGCATTTACACTCGAGCTTATCATAGTGATGTTACTTACAGTTACTAAAATATTTTCAGATCCGCTATGAAGTAATACTATTGATGCTAACAGAGTTCAAGGCATACGATACCTCAGTGATCTTCTCTTTGGGTATGTCTGCATTTTTGAATTAATATACCAGAGTGGAATCGACCAAGTGGTTTTGTCCATTCCTTGTGAAACCACTGATTTGTATTTTACAAAATAAGGTATCCTTGAAACTCCATTAATGGTTTATAGATAGGTCCAATTTATTCGCGTCAATGACCAATCCAAAAGTTTTCTCGAAGCGGATCGTTTGGGCCACTCTGTAAGATAAATTCTCGATATATAAGTTGAGATTACTCAAACTAAGTTCGGTGTATTCACTGTAAATAACCTTTCTTGCAATTTTTTATGCATATGATTTGAATAACCAAATAGAACTCTCTGTTTTCACCGTTAATATTGTCTAAATGTCATATTGTGTAAATATTCACTGTTTTCACTGTAAATATTGTCTAAATGTCATCTTGTCCATTTGTTAGATTCATGTCTTGATAAATGCAATTTTTAGCATATTTTGGATGTTTTTTGTTTGTATCTGTGTGTATAGCGCAGCAATGAATTTTGGATTTAGTCTTCATGCTATAGTGAAAATGTTTCATTTTATCTTTAATAGGGAGTTACAATATTAATTTTCTTCTGTCCTGATGATGGTCTTAAAGAGTTGCCCATAAAGACCGAAACGTCGACTTTCAGCTTTATCCAAAGAAGAATTTATACATCTGTATTTTGGATAGGCGGTTCACAGGCTTTACAGAGAATTTGATTTGTTTTCAGATATTTTCCTGTATTCCTGTTTTGTACATATATTTACCTGTATTGTATTGTTTCCCTTTATGATTCAATTTTGATAAAATCTACTGTTTTGCCTATACACATGTCTACTGGTTATTGTTTAATGTTAATTATTGTCATGTTTATTCAGTCTTAATTATATGTTTGTTTATCTGATTCATTGAAATTAATCTCAGTCAGGATTATTAAACTACCTGAATTTAATTTATTTGCATAACTAACTAAATACAATTTTCTAAAACAAACTCCTTTGGAGGCAAATTTACCCATCCCACTACATGTTTAGGGAGAAGGCCTCATTAACCCACATCCTGCGCCATGATAGCAGTGGGCAGGTTCTTAAAATATCCTCGAGATGGGAAAGCCTAGCTCCCCATGAGAGATGAGAGAGGTGATAGAAGGTGGTAAATCCAATAGGCGAATTGTGGATTTATTTTCAGTAATATGTAGGTGTGATAACGCCTGTGAGCCCCAAACCCCTGCACCATAGGTAGCCTCCCCTAAACATTTAGCACAATAAATAGCCAACATAAGGGCAAGTGATCTTTTGCCCAGGTTGTCCGAGAAGGAAAAAACTGCATTGGTACTCCTTGCTAGCTGGTTGTTTCTATTGTCTAGCTGCGGGAGTCAGGACCCCTATAATAAAGGTTACCCCCTGGATAGGTACAGTTAGTCATGTGCTCAACAGGGGTCGCCTGGAGCTTAAAGACAGGCCTTGGGCCTAGACATTACAAAAGATTTACTAGTGTTGATCTTCATGTCTAGGCTGTCGATGAAGGATGCAAAGGCATCCACAAGACGCTGCTGTGCTACGTGGTGTGACCCATAATGACCACATCGTCGGCATACAAAAGAGCTGGCATTGGACGGTGAAGTGTACTGTGATAATGCACCTGAGTCCTAATGTGAGGAGGATACCTATCAGGTATTTATTCTTCGGTTGCCTCTGCTGGCAACCCTGACGGAGCACCCCTCGGCTGCTTTCAAGTGTTCCGTTGTATGGGGTAGTGGCAATGTTTCGCTGCTCTATCCTATAGGTGGGTATTGGCATCCAACTGCAAATCTTCCATATGCTGTTCACATTTAAGGTAGATTTCACCCCAAAATATTGTTTGACAATGATTCTTTTTGGTTTTTTTTGTTTTTGTTCCAAGACCTTTATTATTCAACATGCATGTTACACAGCGTATCGCCTACAACCCAGCCGGGCCGGCCGCATATAACTTGAATTGCAACTCATGTAATCGATAAACACAGCCTGAAGACAGACAACCCTGGGGTTCGGCGGCGTTAAACGACCTGTGTGTATATTGCACGGTTATACAAACATTCAGTAAGATGGAATCAGAGGTCTGGAGGATTTTCTCTTTTTATATGGGGGTTCGCAGTTATATAGCTATGCTGGCGCTCATCAACGGCTTCAAGTGTGTTTCGGCCCGTTGTGACAGACACGGGGCATGAGGAAAAATTTAGTTTGAGTTCACCCCCCGAGGGGCCGAGGCCGCGCAGCACCATAATCATGTCTGTATGTAGGTAGGCAAGCTTTTTGTCTTCCCTGATGTGAGCGTCTGGTGCGTTCTATGGCGTTCAGGTAGAATCGCCTCGGCTATGGCTGCTGTACTCAAAGGTCCTGGGTTGTAGCGCGTGTTATAGCTGACTATGAAGAGCCTGGTCTTAGTGGAAATGGGACCAGTATGCTAATAAACTTCCAAAACATTAACATGGGAAACATATCTTAAAGGGAGGGGGAATGGAGATATAGATAGCCATATAGTCAGGGGGGAAATGTGGTGCCTATGTATCCGTAATGGTCCAGCGGAAGGGTGGGCAGGAGACCATCAAGGTCCGCCCACTCGTGCGTCAAGTGCGCTTGGGGGAGGAGGCACGTCCCTGAGGGCGTGTCGAGTGCGGTAATATAAATGTCATGCGTGAGACGGTCGATGGCAGGATCCCCAGTAGTGGTTAAATGCGCAGGGACGTGTATAAGAGATAGGCCAGGCATCCGCCGTTGTAGGACAGCTAATTTTGTGGTGTATATCGTTCAATGTATGGGAGTCTTGTGGGCAGCTAGTTGCGTTGCATAGGCGATGGTGCAGCGATGCGTGGGCATTGAGGAGGGGGGGGGAGGCCATATGTGTAAGGAGGTCTGCTATATTCGGATGCATCTCTCTGTGTCTATTGTAGGGAGGGTTGAGGGGGGGATATTATGTATCACATCACGTGATTCCCTGCTCCTCACATTTCTGTTGGAAGGATCGGAGAATGGCGTCCCAGTGTTGTGCAATCGGAAACTTCCTGAGGCCCGCCGTCTCTTCTCGTCGTAGGACAGTGCTTTCTGCTCGTGCCCAATTTATGAGCGATAGGCTCCAATGTCGGATATGTCGGATATGTGGGGGTGTGTCCGCTTTCCACCGCTTAGTGAGTAAATTGATTTGTTGGGGACAGACCCTGGTTTGGCTAACAATGTCATGAAACTACATACTAGATGCTTCGACCAGTTAAAATCCCTTCTTTCCATCCCGTATAGAAGTGCTCCCACTAAAACCAATCCCTTGCCCCAGAAATGGTATAATAGAAAATGCAGGGAGGCACATTCGGCTCTTATTCTATCTATTAAATCACGGGACATGGTCGCAGTTAAGGCGGCCAGGCTCCATTATAGGAAAACCCTTCGGAAAGCTAAACAGGAGTGGGAAGACAGGTTCTGGTCTGATCTTTTGGAGGTGTCCACCTCAAACAATCAAAAAAAGTTTTGGGATCTAGTTAAATGGGGGAAAAATCCTGACTCTTCCACCCCGGCTAACAATGTGCCCCTTGAGGATTGGGTATTATTCTACTCTGCCCAATTCAGAGCCGATGACCCCAAAGCTATAAATCCCTTGGGCAGGACACTCCCGCTGGTTCCCCACGGGGAAAAAATAAAAATAATCTTTTCAGTTGCTGAGGCCGAGATGGCCCTGGCCCTGACTCTACGAGGGAAAGCCCCTGGTATGGATTTGATTCCGGCAGATCTTTTTAAATCCAATCCCGCCGTGTGGCTCCCGTATATAACTACGATAGCTAACTCCCTAGCCCACGGAGCCACAGTCCCGAAATCATGGAAGGGAGCTGAGATAGTCCTGATTTATAAAAAGGGCGACAAGTCCATACCAGGGAACTACCGCCCGATCAGTTTGATCGACTCTATACAAAAAATCATAGCACGTATGGTCTTGGGACGGGTCCAGGGATGGATCGAAACAGAGGGCATTCTATCTCTCATGCAGGCGGGCTTCAGATCAGGAATAAGCACCATAGATCAGGTGTTTAGACTCTGCCTGATCTATTGGAAGGTGGTCTGGCTCGGCGGCGGTACCATCTTTGCTGCATTCATCGATCTGAAGTCCGCCTTCGACCTGGTACCAAGGGACAAATTGTGGGGTGTGCTGGAAAATTTGGGATGTCCATTAGAACTACTAGACCTCATTATTAGATTCCATGAGGATAACTATGCGAGGGTAAGGTGGGGCGGCCAGGGACAAGTGACGGAAACATTTCCCGTAACTCGAGGTGTCCGTCAGGGGTGTGTTCTGGCCCCAACACTCTTCCTCCTTTTCATTGACCAAGTTGTTAAATTCTTCATGGATACCCCCACTGATGCCCCAATGTTGGCTGGGATGAGATTCCCCCTTCTCATCTTCGCCGACGACACTTTACTCCTCTCAAGAACACGTAGCGGACTCCAGCGGGCTTTGGACCGCTTTGAGGAGTACTGTGCTATTAACAACCTGGTGGTAAATGTGGGGAAAACGAAGTTTATGGTTTTTACTAAAAATCACCCAGTTCGGAGCTCTGTGAGGTTGAACGGAGTTAACCTCGAGCAAGTTGATACCATGACCTACTTGGGGGTCACCCTTGACAGCCGTTTGAGATGGAAAGACCAAATTAACACCCAACATCTCAAATTTGAAAGGCTGACCGGCTGCCTCGTTAAAGAGCAAAAGGAATCGACCACAAAGCGGGTTCTACCGGCCCTCAAGATCTATGATGCTAAAATCTCTACCGCCATTCTTTATGGCGCTGATCTTTGGGGCTATATGGACCTGCTCAACTTATTTAAAACCCAATGTAAGTTTTTCCGTAACTTAGTAGGTCTTCCACAGTCGACCCCCTCGATTCCCCTCTGCCTGGACCTAGGGTCCCCTCCGATCAACGAGATGGCTAGCTTTAGGTTGGTGGCCCTGTGGAGACGTATATGGACGTCTCCAGATCTATTTCTTTTTGCAAAAGAATTGGCTGAAGTCAGGTCTATCACTGGATCTGGGAAAATTCCATGGTTCTCTGCTGTAAAAACCATCCTTACTGATATGGGCTTAGAACATCTTTGGTCATCCCCTCAATCCAATGTTTTCCCCTCCAAACATGAGTTTAAATCCCTGTACTGGGCCTCGATCCGTCTAAAAAGAGTTTCACTCTCTAACAATAATAGTCTTACGGGCCGGTTTTTAACATTCAAACTTGACCTATTGCGAGAGCCCTATTGGGATATAATAACGAGACCACTAGATAAAAAACTGTACCATCAGTTTAGAGTGGGTTCTTTGCCTCTGAACTCTTTCTCAAACAAATGGTCCACAGGGTCATCATCCAACTGTAAATGTTGCCCAGGTCATAATGAATCCGAGGGACATTTTCTGTTTGCTTGTCCTAGATATGCTGCACCCCGAAAGAAATGGCTAAAACCTCTGTTTCAAAAATTACCATTTAAAACATCTGCGGAAGCCATTCGGGTGCTTAAGACCAACACCTCTGAACTTATTGTTGTAAGTCTGGCAAAATATTTGGGCTGGGCCTGGCTCTTAAGGCTAAAACAAATGTTGTAGCTCTCTGGGCCACCCATACTGTCTTGTTACTTGATGGAATATGTTCCAGTTTAAATCACTTGTTTTTAGTATTTTCCATCTGCATCCTTTGCACATTCGGCAAGAAAGGGCTCACTGATGATGAATATGAATTGAAATGCTTTTTTAACATAATTCATTTTTTCTTAAATTTTTTCTTAAATTTATTCAGGTTTTCTATTAATTGATATTTAATACTTTTTTACACATTCTCTTTCTTTGGTCTGTTTCAAATGTGCTTTGTATCTGTTTATTGATGGTTGTTCTTCTCCTCATTTCTAAACAGTTTTTGTTTAAAATTTGATTTGTTCGATTACTTTGTATTTTAATGTGTCTTTTATGATTTGTCTAAAATCGAAATAAAGACTTGAAACCTGAGTAAGCGTTTGGCCGTGATTAGTCCGAGATCCCAGTATCGGATCTGGACTTTGTTCAGCCATGTGCGTTTATACAGTCCCAGTATGCAGGCCTCCCAAGTCCTCGGTACTTGTTCCTCAGTGCATTGCGTAAGCAGTGTAGTCACCCCATCCCAGTACTGTTGAAGGGCAGGACAGAGCCCTAGCATGTGGAGGATGTCCGCCCCCACCAAGGAGCAGCGGCTGCAGGCAGTGTCCGTGACCGAAAAATATCTATTTATTTTGTCTGGGGTGAGATATGCGCGGTGTAGTATGTAGAGCTGTATAATTTTAAAGCGAGGGTTGCGTGGGACGTTGACTGGACCAACCAGGACCATCGCCCACTCCTTGTCCGTCCAATACCTCCCTCTATCCTTCGCCCATTTCTCTCTTAGTAGCGCCATGGCTGGGTGAGTATGGCGAAGGAGCGCTTGTGCTAGCCAATGGATTATGTGTGTGCCGTTACTCATGACGTGAAGGTACTGTATAAAATGGCGAGTGGGTAATTCGTCAGATATGTCACCCCAGGCGGTAGTCAGTAAGTGTGTGATGGACGCGTGTAATAGGAACTGTCCTGCTGGGAGAGACATGTCTTCAACCAGATTGGCGAAGGAGAGGAGGGCGCCATCAGAGTACAGGTCCCCTAGCGTTTCCACTCCCGCAGTGGTCCAGCTGGCAAGCTGCCCAGCCGTCAGAGATCCTGTCGTGGTCGGAGTGCCCAGTAGAGGGAGTATCGGGGCATAGGGTACCGTTTCCCGGGTTAAGCGGAGGCAGCGGAGAAAACATCTGTGTGCCACGGCAAGGTACAGTTGTGTAGGTCGGGGGGTCTGGGTTAGCGGGTGAAACAACACTTGGATTTGTGCCTGAGACCAAATGGTAGTGTCTGTGGCGGTATCTCCTAAGTTCTTATCACCCAGCCACCCTGACACCCATTGCATTTGCGCCGCTAGGTAATATAATTCCATATTGGGAACGGCCAGTCCTCCCGCTTCGGTAGGCATATACAATTTCGCCAGCGCAATACGCGGCCGACCCTTATTCCAAATCAGAGCGCGCAGCAGTACTTCAAGGTCACGGAACACTCGGCTGGGGACATATGATGGAATATTGGCAAAGTAGTATAGTAGCGATGGCAGGACTATCATTTTTGTCAGGGCTATGCGGCTGGGAACGTTTAGTGGTAACGTTTTCCAAAACTCAACTTGTGACCGGATGGATGCTATCGCTCTCATCAGGTTCCCCTCCAATATATCCACAGGTTCGCGGTATATGTGGATTCCGAGATATCTAAATGTCGTGGAATACCACTGTAGTCTCTCACCACCGATGCGTATCTCGCTCTCGGGAGCATTCGGGTCAAAGGAGTAAGCTCCCGATTTGGCCCAATTCACTTTCAAGCCCGACATTTCCTCAAAGGTACAGAAAATGTCAGTTAGGGACGCCGGAACGTCACTCAGGTCTTTGACATAGAGGACGAGATCGTCTGCATATAATGACACTGCATGAAGGTCATCTGTCATCGATATACCCCACTCCGCCCCTCAGGACCGGAGTGTTGCAGCTAGGGATTCCACAGCTAGGGAGAACAGTAAGGGTGACAGGGGGCAACCTTGTCTGGTGCCCCTCTGCACACGTATGGGGTCAGAGAGCAGCATGTCAGTGCGGACGAGGACTGTGGGTCTGTGGTACAAGAGGCCAACCATAGTCACAAAATCGTCCCCCAGTTCAAATTTGTCCATGACCGCTCGTAGGTAGGGCCATTCCACCGAGTCGAATGCTTTTTCCAGATCTAATACCAGGCACCCGGCTCGTGGCAATCGTCGCGTGGCATACTCTTGTATGCGGAAAAGACGACGGATGTTATGGGACGTGTGGCGTGTCGGTACAAACCCGTTCTGGTCGTGGTGTACCAGAGCGGGCACCATGGGGGCTAGTCTTCGGGCAAGTGTGGAGGCGAGGATTTTATAGTCAGTATTGAGGAGGGCTAAAGGGCGATAGGATCCCATTCGTTCACTATCCCTATTTGGCTTGAGCAGGGACACGAGTGTGGCCTCATTGAGGGTCGGGGGCAGGGAGAAGTCGCCTGTGGCCGCAGCATACATTTTCACCAGGTGGGGAATAAGGATGTCGGAGGCTGCCTTGTAGAATTCGGCTGGCAAGCCATCCGGTCCCAGAGACTTGCCATTCGAAAGATTAAAGATGGTATCGCGGAGCTCCTCGGGGTCTAGCGGTGCTCCGAGGTCATCCTGCTGTGCTGATGTTAGGGTGGGCAGCTGAATAGGCGAAAGGTGTTCCGTTATGTCAGATAGCGTGATGCGCAGTCTGGAGCGATACAACCCCGAGTAGTGACCGGTAAATGCTCCGTGTATTTGGTGTTGTGTGTATAGTAAGCCACCACCCTCAGTCTGTATAGCCGAGATGGGGCCCTCCTGTGCAATCAGCCAGGTCAACAGCTTGCCAGGCCTATCACCCTGTCGATGCACGCGTGCAGAATGCGCCGCAAAGTTAACGGTGCGTAAGCGTTCCAAGAGGCGACCATGTTCCGTCGTGGCCTCCGTCAGGCGAGTGTCTGCATCCCTCTCCGCAGCGCGCTCGAGATCTAGCAGTTCAGTCTCTAGTTGCGTAAGCTCGGTTTCGAGCTGTCGCCGTATGTGCCCCTGTGTTCCCAAACAGTTGCCCCGGGTCACCACTTTAAATGCGTCCCACTCAGTCTGGGGGGAGGACGCAGTGCCAGTGTTGAGCTCAAAATATTGAGCCGTCTGCATGAGTAGTGAGTCGCGGAAAGGCACGTCTAATAAGAGGTCTGGTTGGAGGCTCCAAGTGGGGATAGGTGGGCGGGGGTTGTCCCAAGCAATAGCCATTGTGTGTGGGTTGTGATCAGAGTGTGTGCGGCCCATATATTGCGTATCTCTGACCAACGGGAGAAGCTCTGAGGTGATCATGTATCTATCTAAGCGTACATGTAATGCATGCGCACCTGACCAGTAGGAATATGTCCGTGTCGTGGGGTTGCGTGTCCGCCAAGCATCATGGAGATCCCATTGTGTGGCCCAATTGAGGAGGAGTGTTGCAGTGGAGCGCGTTTGGGCATTGGGCGGGGGTGCGGTAGATCTGTCCAAGTTCACATCCAGGACGCTGTTGTAGTCGCCCCCCAGAATCCATGGGATTCCGTGCCAGGCTATCAAAGAATCTGCCTTGGTCAGTGTTCGGGGAGTACAAAGAGGCAAGTACCACAGGGTGTCCATCAAGTCTGCCGTAAGCTATCACATAACTGCCCTCTGTGTCAATCCGTGTGTCTGTGACCGCCCACGGGGTGACCGGTCGGATCCACAGGAGCGCTCCTCGAGCAAAGGAGGAATACTCCATGGCGTATAGCTGCCCGCGCCATCTGCGGCTCAGTGCGTGCACCTCAGCCCTGTTTAAGTGTCTTTCCTGTAACAAGGCTATGTGAAATTTGTGCCGTTTCAGATAAGAATAGATTTGGTAGCGCCTTGATGGTGTGTGCATGCCCCGGACATTCCACGTACATATTCTAATCTCAGCCATATTCACATTGTCGACAAGCGGCATCCGCTCCACCCACCATCCGTCTCTCGGGCAAGACCCTCCATAGGCCCCCCGGCTACCCCCTCCCACTCAGACCAAACACAGGCATTAGCACATGAAGAAATAGACTAGGCAAATCTCCGAGGGTGAGGGTGGGGTAAGAGTCATAGTATCTAAACAAAGCAAAACAATAACAAATACCAAAAGGTCGGCTCCGAAACATGTCGCCGTCCAAACGCACTAAATGGGCTAAAGAGCAGTACTCAAGTCTAGGGGGTAACGTGTGCTAGACACAGTCTCGGTGGTCTACTTATGTAATTAAGGAAAGGGAATAGTTAGCCCTTCCGCGGGCCATGCGGCATGTGCGCCATGTACCCCTCGCCAGTTTTCGGGGAAACAGCGTCACTCCCAGTTGCAGGGACTCCATATTGCTAACCACTGAGGGGGAAGAGAAGCAGGATCCACTCCCCAAAACTCTGGTATAGGAAGGTCCCTAGGTAGTGGGAGCAGTGGATATGAAGGAGAGAGAAGAAGGAGTTGCAGCAAGTTCCCACCACCTTCTTACCTTCTCAATGTCTATGCGGCTGGGGGGTACTCACAGCGTCAAGCTCACTTCAGCTATCACCAGGGCGGCAGGAGTCTGCTCGGGCGCCGGCCCGCATTCGCAGCATCTCTGAGTCCTTCCGGTCCATAGTACCGTTCCTGCCGCCCCAGCAGGGTCTGTTAGTATTTCTTGTGCGGGTTCAGTGGAGCAAATCAGCTGTCTGTGGTGTGATATCTGGCAGATCCACAGACAATTGGGAGTCCGGCAGCCCGTAGACAGCCTCATCATCGCTCGGGTCCATCCGTGGGCTGGCGTCTTGAGCGACGTCCGATGTCTGTGAATTACTCAATTGAGACACCCTCCGCAGTGCATCTCGTTGTTCCTGGATCATTTGGTCCGCCGGCGGGGAGTGGCGTAGTATTGTTTGACAATGATATGTTACTTATTAAAGTTACTCTTTTGAGGCTAAAGCGGGTGATTGACCAACTAAGGAACTAATTTTGGACAAACAACCTTTTGAATAAGTCTGGCTTAACCAATGTGTTTTGGCTCTGACGGAACAGAGAGTCAATGGTTGTTGAACACCAATAAGTTAGAGGAGGTCTCATGGGAAGAATACTGAGCATAACCTGTCATGGACTCCAATGTTAGAAGCAAAAAAACAAATCAGACTGCTTTATTAGGGGGGCTGACCACATTTAATTTAAAATAAGGCAAGTATAGTACACTTGCCTATAAAATGGCACAAATGGCCATGATAACACCAACTATTGCATACGAGGATGCATACTGGCCTAAAAGCTGTGCCAATGGGAAACTACTGTTACAATCCCGCATGCCATTATAACGAAATGGCTCGCATAGGGGGTAGAAGGTGTTGGATTTAACTCCAACACCCTCCCTACTGTTGCACAGACTGGAGTTGGAATAGTAAATTATACTATTCCAAACTCCAGCGCACCCCGACAGCAAGTCGTTGTAATGACTTGCATTGTAATGGTATGCGGGGTAAAAGCATGCATAGTAACGTCATACAACCGCGCTGACTACTCCCATAAACAAGACAGTCACATATGGAGGTGTGTCCTGGGGCTGAGAATCTCATAAGACAGCACTGGGCCAAACAATGACAGTCTTCCACTGTAATTACAGGTGGAGGGAAATAGCTCCAGCAGCTTTCCTAAACTATATTAGGAAAGAAAAAACATAATATCTATTATTGCACATGTAATGTTAATATTAGAAAAATACATTCACAATATGGCATTCTACAGTATGGGGCTGTTTTTTGCCCAATTTGTGGCTGTGACTCGCTTCGCAATATAAGATTGCTTGGATCTGCTATCCATACATCATCGGCATGAAAAGCTTCCATGTTAATTTTTTCATCCAAAAAAGCATTTCAGTTTTTCAATCTTATTTGTTTTAGGTAACCATAGGGAAAGGCGAAAATTCAGTAATTACCGAAAAAGTCACTAGCATAACTGTAAAAAACAAGAATAGCCAATAGGACGGCTTCTAATGTAAAAGCTGTCAGTTTTGGCAATGCATGTTCATGCTGCACACATATGTAATTGGCAGGGGCAAAAAACAGAAACTGTAGTTAGCGGGACCAAGCTTGATCGAAACAAAACACAAAAAAACTCTCACAGTAATGTGGCAGTTGCATGCACTCAGTTTTAAGAATCTGCAACCTGCCCTTTCTGAGGCAGGCTACAGTGCCTTTTACCATTACTAGAGGTCCCTGGAGTGAGACATGAGTCTTCTCTGTAGCAGACTACAGTCCTTGGTGTCAAGTCCTTCCTGTGACAGGCTGCAGTAACATAAGCCTTTACTAGGGGTCGCATGCGTCTGACAGAAATGCTTGGTTTAGCAGACTACAGGACCTTAAGCTACTCCTATAACACCCTTGGGTCAGACACAAAATCTTGATTTAGCAGTTTGAGCAGTGTGCAGTTTCTTAAGACATTACTATGGGTCCCACATGGACCCACCGCTCTCCTTCAATCTTAGGATACTCGAGAATAAGAGAACAAGACAAAGGCTTTTGATTTACTTCTTTTGTTGAAAATGGAAAGAAACAGTTGCAAAATATTCCACTGCCCTATTTTATTCAGAAGGCCATGTGGTAGAGAGGTACTTGCTTCAACGTTCGAATATATGCAGAATTTCCTGTTTTCTATATCCTTAATAAATAAGCAACCTCTATACGATCATAAAGAAAGCTATTATTAAGGCCCTAAGGTGCAAGCACGGGAGCTAGGTGGGTAAAGTGAAAACAGGGGAGTGGGAGAAATTAGTCCATTCAAGCAAAGGGCCAGCATAAAAAAACACCCGCGAGTCAATGGCTGAAGGCAGGTGACCGAAAACCCACTCTCTTTGTACTAAGAAACCGTTTCTGTAACACGATACTTTGAGCCAGCAGTTCTTAACCTTTGACTTCTGTGGGCTTCCAGTGAATCATCACTGGAAGCTGGGACCACCACCTAGGCAATTTCTACAATTTGAAACTCGAAACAGTACACAAAAATGTAAAAACAAGTATACTAACAGATAACCAAATTATGAAATGTTATTCAATTCAGAAACAAAAAATATGTAAGAATCAAAATGTTAAGCTATTCAAAATGTTGTTTTATTTCCAAAATATGAAGCAATATGTTAGACTCCAGCATATCACTTTGCAGACTTTGCTCCTAAATACATGTCCTGTTTTTGTCAGTTGAGGTCACCAACCATCCACACCAGATTCCACTTGCTGTACTTGTGTTGCTCTCACTAATCAGGCTAAGAATACCAACTTAATTTGTGGCCTCCAATTTTAGATTGCGCCACATTTACAAAACGTTTTTAAAATGTTCACTTTGGTTTTTTCATGTACATGTACTTCATTAATCTATTAATATTATTTAATTTTCTCAACAGGTATGGGCCTGCTGAGCAGGAATCGAGGACCCTGTGTTGAGAACTATTGCCTTAAGCCATTCCTGATTGCCCTCGACTCAGACACAAATGTTTGCTTTAGCAGGATGCAGAAACTTGTGTCATTATTAGACGTCCCGTGAGTCTGAAAAAAATGCTTGCATTTGCAAGATGCAGTATAGTAGGCATTTACTAAGGGTCTCACAGGTGTCCACCACAGCCCTTCGTCTTAGAATACCAGAGAATCATGAACAGGGCAGATACCCGTGAATATCGCCGTTTTTCTTGAAAGTGAAAATAAACATTGGCAAAAACCTTAACTATTCCTTTGCTTTCAGTAGGCAAAATCATAAAATTGTTGTAACATAAATTTGCATATTCACTTTGGCAAGTGTAATAATTTTTGCTTGTTTTATGTGTGCTACGTAATTGCTAATGCTGGGTAATGATGATGTGGGCTCGGAGTGCAGCTCCTGTAGCTCCTGCATGAATTCACCATCATATTAATGGCATTATGTGGCACTTGTAAGTAGTAGAATGTAGTTGCGTTTTCTACATGAAACAGCATTTTAGTTTTTATCTCATGTGTGAGAAGTTGGCCTGGCATATGCTGTCCACTATTCTAGTGGGCACCTTGCACCAGTGTGGGGAGAAGGGTAAAGACCAGAAGTCTTCACCAGGTCCCCAAAAATCTTCGACTGGTGGGGATTCCCAATCTTATAAGAAAGGAAAAGGCCAAAAGGAACCAAGGTGTAAAATCTGTAAACAGAACAGCCATTTGACTAGTGATTGCACCAAGAAGGATGCAACTCCAGCCACCATTGCCCCTAAGGCAACTGTTCCCTCTAGTTCAGCTCCAAGTGGTGGTACTCAGCATAAGGGTGTAGTAGGGTTAACCCTGGGTACTGAGACGGGGGCTGGCCTAGTCAGAGTTCCAACTCAGGCTGTGTTAGTCTGGAATAGAGGCATAGACATGTCCTCCTCTGTAAATCCCAGTAATCTCAGCAAGTACAGACAACAGCCTTTAATAAATGAAAAAGATGTTTTGGCCTACAGGGTCACAGGGATACGTGTCAAAATGGTGACACCAGACAGTTGTTAATTTCTCCTGGGGAGGGGTAACTGGCCTTAAGAAAGTTGTGGTTAGTGCAGACCTCCCTGTTTAATGTTTGTATGGCAATGAATTAGAGACTTCAGCCTGGTCTGAAGTGGAGTTAAAGACCCATGCAGAAATGTTGGGGATCCCTGCACATGTGTTTGCTGTGACTAAGGTCACAGGTCAGAAAGTCTAACACTGAACAGGCCCTGGATTCTGGAGTAATGGACCAGGTGCCTTCAAAGAAAAGGAGCAGTAGGGTTAAGGCAGTGCCTTCTCCCTGACTCAGAGTGATGATCAGTCTCTCAAGGGAGCTGATTGTGAGCATGAAGAAGGAACTGTCCCAGAGGAGCTTGAGCCATCAGTTTGAGTTCTTGGGGACAGGGGGCCCTTCCAGGGCAGATCTGAGTCAGGAGCAGCTGAGCTGCCATTCTCCTGAATCCCTCAGACAGCAAGCTGCTGCTGAGGCTGCTGGGAATGCTAGTGGCACCCATAAAATTTATTGGGACGATGGACTCCTGTATTCAGAGAGTAGAGACCCCAAGCCTGGTGCAGCCAGGAGGTTGGTTACACCTTTAAAAATTCAGGGGCTTCCTACTAACACTAGCCCATAATATTCCTTTAGCAGGACACCTGGGCCAGAACAAGACTTGAGACAACATTGTCCCTCACTTTCACTGGCCCCACATGTCTGAAGACACAAATGAGTTTTGTCGCTCCTGTGTAACCTGTCAAGCCAGTAGTAAGGCAAGTTGCACCACAAAGGCTCCCCTGATACCACTACCTGTGGTGGGTGTTCCCTTTGAGAGAGTGGGGATTGGCATTATTGGACCAATGGATCCTCAGACAGCATCTGGGCACAGGTTTATCCTAGTGGTGGTAGACCATGCCACTAGGTACCCAGAAGCTATTCCCCTTAGGACCACTACGGCACCTCTTGTGGCAAGAGCCCTCTTGGCAGTGTTCTCAAGAGTGGGTTTCCCTAAGGAGGTAGTATCTGCCTGAGATGCAAACTTTGTCAAGCTACTTGACTGCAATGTGGAAGGAGTGTGGAGTGAACTACAAGTTCCCCACACCCTATCACCCACAATGCAATGGTTTAGTTGAAAGATTCAACAAAACCTTAAAGGGTATGATCAAGCGTCTCCCAGAAAAGCTTAGGCGGAGATGGGACATCCTGCTATCCTGCCTTTTATTTACATACAGGGAGGTTCCTCAGAAGGGGGTTGGCTACAGTCCTTTTGAACTTCTGTTTGGGCATCCTGTAAGAGGCCCACTGTGTTTAGTGAAAGAGGGATGGGAGTTACTTCTCAAACCTCCCAAACAGGACATTGTGGACTATGTACTTGGTCACAGCTCCAGGATGGCTGAGTACATGAAAAAGGCAACTAAAAACCTTGAGGCTAGCCAGGAATTACAGAAAGCCTGGCATGACCAAATAGCTGTACTGACTGTTTACCTGCCAGGACAGAAAATGTGGGTGTTGGAGGCTGTGGCCCCAGCAGCTCTCTAGGACAAATGAAGTGGACCCCACACTATTGTTGAACAGAAAGGAGAGGTTACTTAATTGGTAGATCTTGGAACTCCCAGGAGCCCCCATAGGGTGCTTCACGTCAACAGACTGAAACCATATGTTGACAGGGCAGACATGGGCTTGGTCATGGCTACTGATGAAGGACAGGAGGAAGAGAGTGACCCTCTCCCAGACCTGCTCTCTCAGAACCCTGATGATGGATCAGTAGATGGAGTAGCCCTGGCAGGCAGCCTCACTGATCAGCAGCAAACTGATTGAAGACAAGTTCTCCAACAGTTCAGACATATGTTTTCTCTGACTCCATTTCAGACTACCTGGTGCACTCATGAAGTGGACACTGGGGAGAGTCTGCCTGTTAAAAATAGGATTTACAGGCAACCTGATCATGTCAGGGGCTGTATCAGGACTGAAGTCCAGAAAATGTTGGATTTGGGAGTTATTGAACCCTCAGATAGCCCTTGGGCTAGTCCAGTAGTCTTGGTACCCAAACCTCACACCCAGGGTGGTAAGAAAGAGATGAGGTTTTGTGTTGACTACAGGGGTCTCAATGCAGTCACTAGAATGAATGCTCCTCCAATTCCAAGAGCAGATGAGCTTATAGATATGTTGGCCTCTGCCAAATTTCTGAGCACATTTGACCTTACAGCTGGCTACTGGCAGATCAGATTAGCTGATGATGCAAAGCCAAAAACAGCATTCCCAACCCCTAGTGGGCACTATCAATTTGTGGTAATGCCCTTTGGTCCGAAGAATGCACCTGTCACTTTTCAAAGGTTGGTGAACAAAGTCCTAACAGGCCTGGAAGACTATAGCCCAGCATATCTAGATGACATTGCTGTCTTTAGCTCCACCTGGGAGGATCACCTGGTCCACCACATGTTTTGGAGGCCCTGCAGAAAGCAGGCCTAACTATAAAGGCTACTAAGTGCCAGATAGGGCAGAGTCAGGTTGTGTACTTGGGCCACCTTGTAGGTGGAGGCCAGGTTCAACCATTGCAGAGCAAAATCCAAACCATAATGGAATGGGTTGCTCCAACTACCCAGACTCAGGTCAAAACTGTCTTAGGCCTGACTGGGTACTACAGGAGATTTGTCAAGGAGTATGGTTCCATTGTGTCACCCCTGAATGACTTAACTTCTAAAAGAATGCCTAAGAAAGTTCAGTGGACAGTAAGCTATCAAAAGGCATGTGATGACCTAAAGCAGACCATGTGCACTGCACCAATTCTGCAAAGTCCTAACTACTACAGAGAATTCATTGTCCAAACAGATGCATCTGAGTTGATGGTAGGGGCTGTGCTATCACAATTGAATGATGAACGTCAGGACCAGCCAGTAGCTTTTATTTGCAGAAGGCTTACCCCTAGAGAGAAACGTTGGTCAGCTATTGAGAAGGAGGCCTTTGCAGTGGTTTGGGCTCTGAAGAAGCTGAGGCCAAACTTGTTTGGCACTCACTTCACTGTTCAGACTGACCATAAGCCCCTCTTATGGCTAAAACAGATGAATGGTGAAAACCCCAAACTTTGGAGATGGTCCATTTCCCTACAGGGGATGGACTATACAGTGGAACATAGACCTGGGCGTAACAATGCCAATGCAGATGGACTCTCCAGATATTTACACTTGGAACATGAAGACTCAACTGGTCAAGGTTAGTTTAATGTCCCTGCGTTTGGGGGGGCCTGTGTAGGAGAGTAGGATCTGTTTACTACGGTTACCCTCACTTTTTGCTGGTGTTTCACTGTTTTTCGACTTTAGTCTGACTGGGGCCCTGCTAAGCAGGACCCCAGCCTAGCTGCTTCCTCTCTAAATTGATTGCATGTACATTAGATACACTCCAGATTGGTTACCCTTGTGAGTCCCTAGTATATGGTACCTTAGGTACTAAGGCCATAGGTACCCCAGGGGCTGAAGCATGTATTATGCCACCCCTGCGAAGCCTTCCAAAATGGCACCACAGGTCTGCTACTGCAGCCTGGGTAAGGTGGTGCATGCCCCCCTTACTAAGATACAGGCTACCTATATCTACCTTATATCACTGACACATATAAACGCTTTAAGTCACTCCTATGGCAGGCCTTAACAATCCTGCTTGGTTATGTGTGAGAGGGTGCCCAAGCATGAGCTGAGCCCCTCTGCAGATTTCAAAATCACTTCTCTGTATCTGTGCTGTGATGCAGTGCCAGAGCATATACTCTTAAGTGCATTATAACCTCGCGGTTAATGCTAACTTTGGAATGGCTGCATGGAAACATGTCGTGTTTGGTGTCAAACACTTTGAAATACTACCCCCTCCCCCCCCCCCACCAGTTCTGGCGGCGGGGGGAGAATTCCACCCTTCTAGAGGGAGAAGACTTATACACACTTCCTTAAACTGTAATAGTTTAAAAGAGCCCTGGCATCACAAAATGAATGCCACAAACACGGTCTGACCTCCTGCTGCTGGACGAAAGTCCAGGAGGGGAGGCCTGGACAAAAGGTTTCCTGTCACAGGGAGGTGTAACCACCTCCCAGACAGGCTTTAGTGTATTGGGGTTGGGTGGGGGCATTCATAGAATGCTTTTAAAGACCATGCTGGGGGCACACCTGGGGTCCCTGTGCATACCCCAGTTCAAACCGGTTGCAGGGGCACTCAGCCCCTGCTCTGGCGTGAATCTGGACAAAGGGAAAGGGGTGTAAGCACCCCCACCCTGTGTCCGCGCATAAATGGAACCCTAGAGTAAGTCCAACCCCTAAACTTAGCATAAGTATAGGAACCCAGTCCTTAGGACTTTAGATTACCCTGGACGAAACTCTGCAACATATATCCTGGACCTTCGACATTCTATTTCGACTAGAAGATGGAAGAATCTCCCTTGGGTTCAAGGAATGACTCCCCTGTTCAAACAGGCACCAAAGAAGCATCTTGCCGGTCTGCATTTTTGAGGCTCCCGCCGGATCCCGAAAGGTTTGCGACACCGGACCCAGACTTCCAAACATCTCCGGGGCCGACACGAGATCACAGCAAAGCTGAGACCCGCAGCCATCCTGAGAGACGTGGATCCGGAACCCCTGGAAACCGTGCACATTTGCTACTGCATTAACTTCCCAAGCTTTCCCAGAGTTGTGCTCTGGGCTACTTGCAGTCCAAGCCCTGAGCACCATTTGCACTGAAGATTGTGGGCCTACACTCCACGCGTGTTCTGTGGTCCCGCTTGTAGTATTCCAGCTTGAAGCTCCTTCGCGAGTCCTTGTCTATCGACTGGTCGGTCCCCAAGAAGGTAACTCTTCTGTTTCTTGGGCTTTCCTGGTTGCTCCAGACGTGCCCTGACTCCCTTCCAAAGGGTGAGTCTCTCAGACCTTGCTGGTCTGCACCAAAGCTAATCTCTGCTTTCTGCATGGGTTGCTGTTTCCACAGATTGTTGGGTCCAATCCGGATACTGAAGCTGCTGCTCTCAACATTCTTCGTGGGGCAGCTCGAATCCAGCTCTTGGTTGTCGTCGGCACTTCCTGGTCCTCGTGGCTGAAGAGACAAGCTTCACCTTATTCACCTGAAATCACCCAACATTGGTTGGCATCTTCTCCTTGCCTTCCTGGTCACTGGCTAGTGACCCAGACTCTGTTCCCACTGCTTTCAGGTTCTTCAGATCTTTGATCCACCCTTGAATCCATCTTGACACTTTCCACTTGGTCCCCTGCAGCACTTTTCAGCAGCTCGCCATTGAAAACAACGACGAAAAAAGACACCTATGCACCTGGCTTCCCTGGGTGAGGTAAATCGAGTACTCCGGTGCTCCCGTGGGTATTGACTCTAGAACTGCCTAGTTCTAAAGGGGTTTGCTCCAAGTCCACTCCTAAGTGTCCTTAATCTGTAATTTTCCAACCGCGACTTTCCCCATAGAAGTTAATGGTGATTCGTGACTGTGTTTAGACACTGCACACGTCCCCCGTGGGTCCCCTGTATCACTACCTTGGTTGGTTCCTGGTGGCCCCAGCGGTTTTAAAGGCTCTAGGCCTTGTGTCTATGTCAGTCGTGGTTCTTATACCACTTTCTTAGTATATGGTTTGTGATGCCCCTAGGGCTAATCATATATTGTGCTAATTTACTGTGTGCTAAATAAGTTTACTTGTGTACTTTTGCCACTAGCCTCATAAAGAAACTAGGGGGATGTGTTTAGAATAAATACATATATTTTATATATGTATACCTGGTGTGGTTCTCCTTTCATGTGGTCATTGCATGAGATTATAGACTGGTAAAACAAGCTGCTTTACATTCCTTCAAATCTTAGCATGAAGGCTGTTCTCCACAGCTACCAATAGGATAGCTTTCTATAAGGTTGTCTTTAACCTACCATCAATAAGGGGTCGTTTGGACTGGTGCAAGGTGCCCACTAGAATAGTGGACAGCATATGCCAGGCCAACTTCTCACATCATGAAAGTTGTGTAGTAAAGGGGGCAGTTGGTGGATAGTGCCAGAAAGCAACAGGATTGGTGATAAGGACAGAAAATGGAGAAAAACAGCCCTTCCATGGAACAGCAAGCTATGAAAAGTCTGGATGAGATTACCCTAAAGCCTGCTCTCTCTGTATTGTCTTTCTCTAGCAAATTATAGCATGTTAAGCCATTGCTGGAGATCCTTGAGCCATATTCTAATGCTTGCTTTATTTAGCTGCAGTACCATAGGTCCTCATAGAGGCCTCACATGCATCCACCACTGACCTTCAGTCTTAGGGTAGCAGAGCATTATCAACTGAGCAGATAGCCTTGAATGGCTGCTTTTGCTGGAAGGAAAAAGAAACAATGGGGAAAAAAATTGGACAGCGCTTTTGTTTTCAGGAAGCCGGATCAGGCAAGGGGGTGGCTCCATCATAAATGTACATGTTCACTTCCGAAATGTAATTATTTTTGCTTGTTTTCTAAGTCTTAAATAAATATGTCAGTACTGTGTTATAATGGTGATAGTCATTACCAAGGCTCTGAGTGTAACTCCTGGATGTGCTAGGAGAAAGTCATCCGAGCATTTATAGGCAACAACAGGCACTTGTATGTAGAAACTACTTACAACCAGCTGTTCTTCCACTGTTTTACTAGTATGGGATTCCCATGGGTAGAGCGAATGGGCAAAAACAAAAACATTTGAAGGCACTTAATCCCTTGAGAATAGAAAGATTTGTAGAGAACTGTCTGATTCCCAGAACTGAATGGCACAATGCAGTCTTCCACGCAATGCCTGTGATAGATGGGCAGCTCATCCAAGCACTGGCAAATCATAAAAACATGGGACAACCAGTGGCTAAAAGGGGCTGCCCAAAGGTCCCACAAACAGCTCAACCTTCCTGTAGAGGGCCCTAATTAGCTGTAGGTTGCATTTAGCCAGACATTCATCCTCAAAAGTGCGTAAAAGTGGGCTAATGTTGATGTTTTGAGGTGCAATTTTGTGTGGACAGGACCACAACATATGAAGCCAAACACCTATCTTTGTTTTCCAACCCCTTGGAAGAAGCCTGATATGTTTGGGTTCATTTTATGTAAGACCAACAAAATGTAATACAAATGCCACATGATAAGTAGCTGCCTTCATCGGAGATTAGAGCTCTGAATTTATGTGACAAGTGTAATTACTACGCGTGCCATTTTTCTAAAGGTTCATGAGAAATCATTGGATTCTTGTGGCCCAAAAGGAGTACCCTTGTCTTATTCCATCATTATGAGAAAAGCTTGCTGGTTAAATCCCAGAGGTCTTAATTCTTGCAGAGGTAGTGGTCGATGAGCAGCTGAGATTTGCCAATAATTTTAATCTGAGCCACAGAACATGCACTGATTGTATCAAAACACCTTACTGTTCTGACTACAGTCCTTAACACATTTGGCCCTTGCTTGCTCCCAGAGTTTCATTGATGTTTTTGCCTAAGAAAGATACAATTGTTTAGCTATCACTTAGAAGTGTGTGGGAGTGAATATTAGGAATATGCCAGGTATTGAATAGCACATTCTGGTGTTTTGTCAGGTTAAAAATAGGGAAGATACAGAAAAGTTATAGCCCTTTTGTAACAGCATATGGGTGACCTTTCCTTCTAACCAGTTTCAGTCTGGAACTGCGCTTGTTCTTTTCCTGATATAACATATCCTGAGACAGAGGTCCACCTTTTGTTTGCCAATACCAATGTATCGCTGCAGCAGACTCTGTTTTTCTTTCCAGTGTAATCTTAGGCAAGGCTTGAAGTTTGTAGGCATTCTCAGTTCTGGGTCTAGACAACATCTTTTGTACATTCTTAGTTCCAGTACGAAAGATAATACCAATAAATCTGGAAAAGAACAATACCAGTCTACTACCTTTTCATTAAAAATCATTAGCTTGCATCGCAGCAATTCCTATAGCTTGATACCACTGATAAATGGGGGGGGGGGGGGGGGGGGCAGATTATTATAAAAAATCCTTGCAATACGACTGCTCACCATAGTAGCTGACCTAGCAACAAAAGGTAAATGATACAGTCTAATTTTATTTATTTATTTATTTTTGTGTTTTATATAGCACAAACAAAAACCCGGAAATGGGTATCAGAGCGCTTCACATATATATAGCATTGTAGTTTTAAACAGTATCAGAGCACATCACAGTATATATCTAGCATTGTAATTTCAAACAGTACAATTGAAACCTGTAAATGGTTGTATTTGTCTCAATAAAAGTGTGAAAACAAGGACAAAATGTGTACAATCACTAATACAAATAGAAAGAGCCTAGGTTATTAGCTTATAATACATTTGCACTTGCTCTGGATATTCACCATGGTGACAGTAGGAGTAGCATTCCTCAAGCAGAAATCTCAGTGCGAGTTAGGACCAGTGGGATGAGCCTAGTCATAAAGTGAAGAGCTCTATCCAGAGTCTGGTAATGGATGAGCTTACAGAGAGAGTTACTTTGCAGGCTTGAGTGGGTAGAGTGATTGTCTGAATGGGGCTTCTAGAACAGGGGTCCCCAAACTATGGCCCCCGGGCCGAATCCGGCCCGCCTAATCAAATGGAGTGGCCCTCCTGGTGAGTCCACATCCACAGCGTCAGCTCCCGGAATGTGGTCAGGCACAGAGTTATAGTTATTCCCATGTAGCAGTACACTCTGTTGTGCCTGATTTAGATATGGATGCCTCGGACAGTTTTACACATGCGCAGTTTTACACATGCGCAGACCGAAGCCTGCGCCGTCTGTGACTTCACCGGACGGCGTCCGCGCGCGTCTTATGTCACGCGTGTCTGTGCGTGGAGGGTGCGCAGGAAAGAGACTAGTGTCCGGGACAGGCTCAGGGACCAGGAGCGGCGCGGGAGCCTTGTGGGCTGGTGAGTGGGACCGTGGATGGAGCGGGCGGCAGTGGGTCCGCGGATGAGGAGAGGGCCATTGTGGAATGAGTGGTCCATGGAGGCTGGGGGGTTCCATGGAGGCTTTTCATTTTATGCTTTTTTCTATAGCGCGGACTTTACCCGAAGGTGTCAGAGCGCTTCACAATAGGAACAGAACTGATACATGAGAACATTACAAGTGAGCACATTACAAAAGCAAAGGTTACATTACATGAGGCAAAAGAGGCAGCAAACGGTGCATTACAGGAGGAAAAAGTGGCATATGTGCAGAGTCTCAATTATAATGTATGTACAGCACGTTCAAGGGTCTGGGGCGCTGTTATTTTTTCTTTTCGAGATACATATTAATTAGGGCAGTTTTACATGAGTAAAATAAAGATAAAGATATACCACAAAGACACTTCCTCATCTTTTCTTTGATGGTTCTGCTTGTGGGTGTTGCGCTGACAGTTAAACCAGAAACCCAATGGGTACACATTTCCCCCAATTTGTTAGAAGTATGTGAGATAGTATTTTTAAAATAAAATCACTGTATTTCCCTGCATTTACTATGTTTACCACAATTGCGATCGTCTGAGAAGATAGACGGAGGCGAGGGAGGGAGTGAGCGGGGAGGGGTACTGCAGTGTCAAGGAGGAAGGGGGATGTGGGAGAGGGGAAGGTGTTGGCAGATACCATGGATGTGTATTCTGAATATAGCTTGGACAAAATGTTATCTTTTTTGCTCGAGTTGATTTTTTAGAAATGCGGTCATGGAGTTGTCTGCCTGTGTTGAATTGTATCCATGTCCGACAGGTGTGTGGCGATAGTGTGGAGAGGTCTTTCCATTCAGAAAGAGGGAGTTTGTGATCACTTGACAAAAGTCTATCCCAAAGCCCACAGAAATGAAATCTTTGCAAGTGAATAATACTGGTTGTCACTTTGGCCCATATCATTTCCTGTCATAAGACTGACCCCTGCCCCTCATCACAGAAAGGAAAGTTGGGTACACAGTCAAAATATCGAGTATGAAATATCGATGTACCAAAATATCGTATCAGTAATTTCGAAGGTGCAGAATATCGATGACAAGTATATCGTTGGACAGAATATCGTCCCTAAGGTAAGTAAATTTGAAATACTTAATATCGATGTAAGTAATATCGAAGTTAGTAATATCGATAGCATATATATCGATGTTACTAATTTCGATTACACTAATATCGATATTTGTATTATTTCTTTTGTTTTTTATTATGTGTTATATGTTTTACTTAAGTAATTAAAATAATTAATATTATATGTGTATTAAATTTATATATTAATAAATGTATTTATAAGTAAATTATATGTTTAAGTACCGGAGCGGGTTGTGGGTTTATAGGGGAATAGGGTGGGATGTAATTTAATTATGTTAAATTGATTATTAATTAGTAGGATTTAATAATACTTTGTAATTAATTGGTAATTAATTTTAAATAATTGGAAAATTATTTTAATTAATTGATTACTTGATAAATATGTTCTGTAGTGGGTTATGGGTTTATAGGGAAATAGGGTGGGAAGTAATATAAATAGGTTAAATTAATTAATAATTAGTAGTTAATAATAATTAATTATAAATAATTGGTAATTAAGTTTAATTAATTG
Source organism: Lissotriton vulgaris (assembly GCF_964263255.1). NCBI lineage: Eukaryota > Metazoa > Chordata > Amphibia > Caudata > Salamandridae > Lissotriton > Lissotriton vulgaris. The sequence goes on along the minus strand of NC_141685.1, from coordinate 758,776,156 downwards.
GTAAATCATTTTAATTAATTGATTAATTGATAAATATGTTCTATAGCAGGTTGTGGGTTTATAGGGGAATAGGGTGGGAAGTAATTTAATTATGTTAAATTAAAAAATAATTAGTAGTTATTATTAAATAATTTTAAATAATTGGTAAATAAATTTAATTAATGGTTATTTCATTATAAATAATTGATTAATTGATATATATGTTCTGTAGCGGGTTGTGGGTTTATAGGGGAATAGGGTGGGAAGTTATTTAATTATGTATAATTAATTATTAATTAGTAGGAATTATAAATTAATTTTAATTAATTGGTAAATAATTTTAATTAATTGGTAATTAATTTTAATTGATTGGTAAATAATTTTAATTAATTCATAAATAGATAAATGTGTTATGTTGTGGGTAGTGGGTTTATAGGGGAATATGGTGGGAAGTAATGTAAATGTAATTATGTAATAATTTTTTTAAATGATTGTTTTGTAAATAATATAATTGTTAAATAATTATTAATTGGTAATTAAATATTATAAAATGGTATTTTTTAATATTTATTTTTGGTTAAATATATTTAGCTAATCATGTTTTTATAATTATGTATAGGTATTGTATATGGTTTACATTTTTTTAATAGTTTATATCATTTTTTAAATAAAAAGCTTTTATTTATAAGTATGTTATTTTAACCCCTACGCTATCCAACATTTTCCCTACTGTTGCATTCTCTGGAGTTGGAATAGTAATTGTTACCCCTACGCTATCCAACACTTTCCCTACTGTTGTACTCTCTGGAGTGGGAATAGTAATTTTTACGCCTACGCTATCCAACACTTTCCCTACTGTTGCACTCTCTAGAGTGGGAATAGTAATTGTTACCCCTACGCTATCCAACGCTTTCCCTACTGTTGCACTCTCTGGAGTGGGAATAGTAATTTTTACTCCTACGCTATCCAACGCTTTCCCTACTGTTGCACTCTTTGGAGAGGGAATAGTAATTGTTATCCCTACGCTATCCAACGCTTTCCCTACTGTTGCACTCTCTGGAGTGGGAATAGTAATTTTTACCCCTACGCTATCCAACGCTTCCCCTACTGTTGCACTCTCTGGAGTGGGAATAGTAATTTTTACCCCTACGCTATCCAACGCTTTCGCTACTGTTGCACTCTGTGGAGTGGGAATAGTAATTTATACTCCTACGCTATCCAATGCTTTCCCTACTGTTGCACTCTCTGGAGTGGGAATAGTAATTTTTACCCTTACGCTATCCAATGCTTTCCCTACTGTTGCACTCTCTGGAGTGGGAATAGTAATTTTTACTCCTACGCTATCCAATGCTTTCCCTACTGTTGCACTCTCTGGAGTGTGAATAGTAATTTTTACCCCTACGCTATCCAATGCTTTCTCTACTGTTGCACTCTCTGGAGTGGGAATAGTCATTTTTACCCCTACGCTATCCAACGCTTTCCCTACTGATGCACTCTCTGGAGTGAGAATAGTAATTTTTACTCCTACGCTATCCAACGCTTTCCCTACTGTTGCACTCTCTGGAGTGGGAATAGTAATTTTTACTCCTACGCTATTCAAAGCTTTCCCTACTGATGCACTCTCTGGAGTGGGAATAGTAAGTTTTACTCCTTCGCTATCCAACGCTTTCCCTACTGTTGCACTCTCTGGAGTGGGAATAGTAATTTTTACCCCTACGCTATCCAATGCTTTCCCTACTGTTGCACTCTCTGGAGTGGGAATAGTAATTTTTACTCCTACGCTATCCAACGCTTTCCCTACTGTTGCACTCTGTAGAGTGGGAATAGTAATTTATACTCCTACGCTATCCAACGCTTTCCCTACTGTTGCACTCTCTGTAGTGGGAATAGTAATTTTTACCCCTACGCTATCCAAAGCTTTCCCTACTGTTGCACTCTCTGGAGTGGGAATAGTAATTTTTACCCCTACGCTATCCAACATTTTATATAATTAATTGTAAAAATATTAAAAGTATATTTAATTTTTTATGTTTTTACATTTTATTTATGTTATTGTTTTATGTTTGTAAATGTATTTGTAAATTAGAATATATTTTTATAAGTTAGTAAAATCATTATTACAACATATTGTTCAGAACATATATATTATATATTTACAGTATATATTTAATTAATGTATTATTATTATATATGTATTATTTATTAATTTTAAACATTAGTAGATACTTTTAACTATGTATATTATATTTATTAGTGTTATTTAATTTATTTTACATTTATATTTTAAAAGAAAAAAAAACGATATTTTTAACATCGATATTTTTAACATCTATATTATTTTTTCGATATTTTTGTACTTACCATGTTGTAGATAGGATGTCGATATTCTTGCCCTCGATATTTTAGACTCGATATTACTGTAGGTCGATATTTTGGAGGTCGATATTTTGTCAGTGATCCGGAAAGTTGATGTGGACCCGCCGAAAAAAGTTTGGGGACCACTGTTCTAGAACATGGAGTGAAAGGGCTGCTGTGAATTAAGGGAGGAATTTGCTTATTAGGAAGGACTTAGCTTCTTTTTTGAATATAGAAGCAGATGAGATTTTTCTGATGCCTAGTATGTTGTGGATTTAGAAGAAGAGAACCGGCGTTCCGTGAGAGTCTACTTGCTTTCTGAGCTAGGTACAGTGGAGTTTTGTGATAGATCGCCTCATGAGTGATGCAGGCCATCTTTAGTTGGATTCTTGTTTCATGAGGCAGCCAGTTGAGAACTTTCAGATGTAGGGTGATGTGGTCAACTTTTTTTTATCCTGTTAAGAGTCTTGCGGCTGCATTAAGACAGGTTTTAAGCGGGCTGTTGAGACTTTAGGTAGTCCTGATAAAGTAGTACATCCATATTCAAGTCTCAAGATGACTAATGACTGAACTGCAGTTTTGAGGTCTGGTGGTTTGATGTAAGGTTTCATTTTTTTAAGATAGCTTAGGTGAAAACTAGCATTTTTAGCCATCAAGTTGATGTGTGATTGCATATTAAGAATCTTGTCTAGAGTGATTCCTAGCGAATTGGTGGAGTCCACCAGTATCGGAGTGCAGTTTAGTGCAGTGATCAGCTTGGTCCAATCCTTCCTAACCGTGGAGTTTTTTGGGGTGGAGATTAGAAGGAATTCATTTTTTTGAGAGTTTAGCTTAAAGTGATTATTTGTTACTCATTAGACAGTCTTTTTAACGCTTGGTTCATCGTCTTAATCTCTTCTAGGGAAGTGATCTCAATATATAGCTGAGTGTCATCCGCCTACATGTGGAAGGAGATGTTAGCCTGCTGTAATATTTTGGTTAAGGGTTTGATATAGAGATTAAATAGTGATGGGTATAGTGTTGAGCCTTGTAGTACTCCTAATAGGTTAGGGATGATGTGGGTTGATTTTGATTTACCTGGAATCTTTGTGCTCTGTTATCTAAGAAGGATTTAAACCATTTTAAGACCGTTCCCAATATACCCACCCTGTTCTCAAGTCTCTCGAGTATTTTGCCATGGTTAACAGTGTCGAAGCCGACGAGAGGCCAAGCAGCACAAGCAGACATGTTTCATTCCTGTCTAATGCTAGTAGGGCATCATCTACTGTATGTAGAATTGCTGTTTCGGTGTAATTTTGGTTTTATGTGGCAGTGTAAGCCAAATTGTGTGGCAAGGATGACTAAACACAGCAACAAAACGTAAATTATACAGCATAATGATTTTATGAGGCAGTGTAGGCAAAATTATGTGGTGAGGGTGACTAGTAAATACAGCAACAACGCATATTTATACAGCATAATAAGGCATATTTTGTGGCAGCATTATTTTGCTATTTTGTCATTTTAACATATTGTCTGGTCAATGGTTTCACCTTCTTGGCACGTGCTCGCCACAGGAATGCATCTATCAGCAACTGAAAGGTGACCGGTTAACCTTTATAAATAATCTACCAGTGCACTCCACCACGTGTGACACTTTGTAAAGTAACCTTTAATATTTATGAGCTAGACAATGATTTGCAGAAATCTGCAATTTACGCAGTAGATACTATAGCTCAGGTTATGTGTTAAATGCCATTATTCCACAATGGCAGACTAGGAAAAGGCCTCTCACATTGTGCCAGGAGAAATATGCCGTGCGAATGGTGTGCAGGGAGAGAATTAATTACTGTGCCAAGACGCAGAAACACGTCGAGTCGTACGGTCAAGAAAGGCCACGATTTTCGGAATAGTAATAATAAAAATTGTATGTGCAGTGCTAAAATGTAACCGGATTGTTGAAACACCGTAAATAACTACCGCGAATGAACTACGTTTCTCTCACTGCTGTATCCGTCTCAGGAAAATGAAAGGCCGAGTCAGTCCTGCGCGGAGACAAACTGACCTTCAGTTTATGCGCCTAGGCCACGTTGCTATGCACCAGGCTCGTTTTTCCACTGAGCTAATTTACAACTCGGCACGGCCTGTACAGCCAGTTCTAGCACAAATGCGCCGTTCCTGCTCGGCCTCTTATTCCCCGTGCAGCTGACCCACTTCCATAAACTCCCAAAAGACGTCTTCCAAAGAATTACCCCCTGAATTCTCAAGCCTCGACAGGAAGCAACATTCCCTCCCTCCCCTTCTCGCCCATCCTCCCGCCAGCAGATGTTTTTTGTCGGACTTGGGTGGGTGCCTGCAATGATTTATTTACTTGCCAACATGTTTATTTGTTGTTGATGCTTCTTGCTTTCGATGGCGCGAGACGTGAGGCACTGCACCTACTGCGCATTCTACGACACTTTTACATCGGCACTAGAGACGAAGTTGGAAATAAGAGCCTCGGCCATCTTGGCTCGAGTTTGGAAGTCTGACGATACATACAAATAGCTGAGTTTCACTACTCCAGCCCTCTGATATCAATGCTCAATTTCATAATTTCTCAGATAAAATGCTTTGCAAGCCTGGTTTTTTTTCCCGCAAAAACCACAGGTGATGAACAGAATGCAGAACAATGTAATACATTCACCCCAGTACAGAGATCTGGGCCTAAATCCATCGTTTTTTTGCACTCCACACCACCCCAGTTCAGACATGGCCATATGCAAATCAGTCTAACCCTGTGCCTCATGGGAACAGTCCAGCCCGAACTGCCAAGCCATGCCTTCCCTGGACCAGAAACAAGCTTTCGAGGACCGGTTTCTGGCATTCCAGCCGTCTTCAGCCCGGCATGCTTGAATCCAGTGGTGTGGAGGTCTGATCATACTGTAGGTAATGGGATGTGCACAGCCTGTGTTTTTTTGCAATTTATCCGTGCTCCTGGGTATCTCCCTCCTCCAGGGGAGTGTCCGACAATTCCAAGTGTAGCAGGACTATGACACCATAGTCCTCTCTCCCCGGGCACAAGTTGATGCTGAAACTGCAGCAAACGATGTTTGAACTTTTTCTGTTTAAATAATTTCAACTTTTACTTCCAAATTTAGATTTATTGCGTTATTCCAAATCAATTTCTCATGTGACACTATGAATGTGATATATCTGTTAAAATGTCCGTGCGGATCTGCCTACGTGGGCCATACAGGGAGGGAATTGAAAACGAGATTAACAGAACATAAAAGCAACATAAGGTTGGAATCCTTGAAATCTACGGTGGCAACTCATTTTAAAGAAAAACACCATCACATAAGTCAGTTGCGTGCATGTATACTTGAGATAGAGACTCATAAAGAAGGCCCTATCAACAAAAAAACGTACTTAAGCGTGAAAACTATTGGATCTATCATTTACAGAGTTTGAAACCACATGGGTTAAATGATCGGACTGAATTTCTTTGCTACCTCTGAATTGTAGTATCATCCATAACAGATTGTTATACGTTGTACCTAATGACATTTTTCGACTATTCTTGTTAGCATTCATATAAACGCTAGCACAGCGTTTTCCATGAAACTGGCTTGTATATAGGCGCTAGATCATTTAAATTGTTTGGTAAACATTGTGACATTGTCACACACAGTGTTAGTATCCATAAAGTTGCAACAGAGCATTCAATAAAGCCCAATAGACTCGCTAGGCAATGCGCATGCGCAGGTTACGCTAGCACGCTAAAATTAGGCCAATCCAGGCTCCCGTAACTAACAGTTCCGTGTTTTCGACATGGACGATAGCGATTGCACATAAGGTAAGAACCGGCGGGTCCGGTAAATGTTTGGATTAGCGGACGCCCGCAATTGCATTTATTTACTTAAACTGCATTTATTTAAAGCGCGAGCGGATGTGAACCGCGAGGGGGTGAATCAGAGAGAATTTGAGACGCAAGCAATTTAGCGGCATAGAATTGGTTCGGTATGAGCCATACTTAGAATATCAACCACATAGGGACTCTCAGAGTATAACCACCTTCGTATAATCAGTTTGTTTGCATTTACCGTTGAACTATTGATTGTAACAACTTGTTAACTTGGTTAGGCACAAACCGACATTGTGTATCAAGGGTGAACTTTAACTTTAACGATAGTGAAAATGTTGAAGTGAACACCTAAAAGGACTAGATATGAGTTTTCATTGATATGCAATTACCAATATGATGTATTAATATGAAAAGTACAGTATATAAGATGCATTATTTGTATGATTTCAGATTTCCCTGATGAAGGTGCATGGGGCACCGAAATGCATTGGAGAATTTAAAATTTGGCAAAAATGTTTCTACATCAATGTGTGAAGAAAACATGAGAAATTTATTTGGAATAACGCAATAAATCTAAACTTGGAAGTAAAAGTTGAAATTATTTAAACAGAAAAAATTCAAACATCGTTTGCTGAAGTTTCAGCATCAACTTGTGCCCGGGGAGAGAGGACTATGGTGTATTAGTCCTGCTACACTTGGAGAGGTCTGATCATACCCATCCCACTCGGGGTGACAATTGCAAAAACCACAGGTGATGAACAGAATGCAGAACAATGTCATACATTCACCCCAGTACAGAGATCTGGGCCTAAATCCATCGTTTTTTTGCACTCCAAACCTGGCTGAAGACAGCTGTAATGCCAGAAACCGGTCCTGGGAAGCTTGATTCCGGTCCAGGGAAGACATGGCTTGGCAGTTCGGGCTGGACTGTTCCCATGAGGCACAGGGTCAGACTGATTTGCATATGGCCATGTCTGAACTGGGGTGGCGGAGTGAGCTAAAGAACGGTGATGGATTAAACCCAGATCAGTTGACTGGGGGTGAGTGTTTGCATTGTCAACGCTCCGTCCATCATCCCCTTTGGTTTTTCATTGTTCGCCCTAAGTTGGCAGGGTATGCTCAGACGTGAGTCCCTTGCTCTCTTTGCCACTGGATTCAAGCAAACCCAGCTGAAGACGGCTGTAATGCCAGAAAAAGGTCCTGGGAAGCTTGTTTCCGGTCCAGGGAAGACATGGCTTGGCAGTTCGGGCTGGACTGTTCCCATGAGGCACAGGGTCAGACTGATTTGCATATGGCCATGTCTGAACTGGGGTGGCGGAGTGAGCTAAAGAACGGTGATGGATTAAACCCAGATCAGTTGACTGGGGGTGAGTCTTTGTATTGTCAACGCTCCGTCCATCATCCCCTTTGGTTTTTGTTTGTTCGCCCTAAGTTGGCATGGTATGCTCAGATGTGAGTCCCTTGCTCTCTTTGCCACTGGATTCAAGCAAGCCCGGCTGAAGACGGCTGTAATGCCAGAAACCGGTCCTGGGAAGCTTGATTCCGGTCCAGGGAAGACATGGCTTGGCAGTTTAGGCTGGACTGTTCCCATGAGGCACAGGGTCAGACTGATTTGCATATGGCCCTGTCTGAACTGGGGTGGCGGAGTGAGATAAAGAATGGTGATGGATTAAACCCAGATCAGTTGACTGGGGGTGAGTGTTTGTATTGTCAACGCTCCGTCCATCATCCCCTTTGGTTTTTCTTTGTTCGCCCTAAGTTGGCAGGGTATGCTCAGACGTGAGTCCCTTGCTCTCTTTGCCACTGGATTCACGCAAGCCCAGCTGAAGACGGTTGTAATGCCAGAAACCGGTCCTGGGAAGCTTGATTCCAGTCCCGGGAAGACATGGCTTGGCAGTTTGGGCTGGACTGTTCCCATGAGGCACAGGGTCAAACTGATTTGCATATGGCCATGTCTGAACTGGAGTGGCGGAGTGAGCTAAAGAACGGTGATGGATTAAACCCAGATCAGTTTACTGGGTGTGAGTGTTTGTATTGTCAACGCTCCGTCCATCATCCTCTTTAGTTTTTCTTTGTTCGCCCTAAGTTGGCAGGGTATGCTCAGACGTGAGTCCCTTACTCTCTTTGCCACTGGATTCAAGCAAGCCCGGCTGAAGACGACTGTAATGCCAGAAACCAGTCCTGGGAAGCTTGATTCCGGTCCAGGGAAGACATGGCTTGGCAGTTCGGGCTGGACTGTTCCCATGAGGCACAGGGTCAGACTGATTTGCATATGGCCATGTCTGAACTGGGGTGGCGGAGTGAGCTAAAGAACGGTGATGGATTAAACCCAGATCAGTTGACTGGGGGTGAGTGTTTGTATTGTCAATGCTCCGTCCATCATCCCATTTTGTTTTTCTTTGTTCGCCCTAAGTTGGCAGGGTATGCTCAGACGTGAGTCCCTTGCTCTCTTTGCACTGGATTCAAGCAAACCCGGCTGAAGACGGCTGTAATGCCAGAAACCGGTCCTGGGAAGCTTAATTCCGGTCCAGGGAAGACATGGCTTGGCAGTTCGGGCTGGTCTGTTCCCATTAGGCTTAGGGTTAGACTGATTTGCATATGGCCATGTCTGAACTGGGGTGGCGGAGTGAGCTAAAGAACGGTGATGGATTAAACCCAGATCAGTTGACTGGGAGTGAGTGTTTGTATTGTCAACGCTCCGTCCATCATCCCCTTTGGTTTTTCTTTGTTTGCCCTAAGTTGACAGGGTATGCTCAGACGTGAGTCCCTTACTCTCTTTGCCACTGGATTCAAGCAAGCCCGGCTGAAGACGACTGTAATGCCAGAAACCGGTCCTGGGAAGCTTGATTCCGGTCCAGGGAAGACATGGCTTGGCAGTTCGGGCTGGACTGTTCCCATGAGGCACAGGGTCAGACTGATTTGCATATGGCTCTGTCTGAACTGGGGTGGCGGAGTGAGATAAAGAATGGTGATGGATTAAACCCAGATCAGTTGACTGGGGGTGAGTGTTTGTATTGTCAACGCTCCGTCCATCATCCCCTTTGGTTTTTCTTTGTTCGCCCTAAGTTGGCAGGGTATGCTCAGACGTGAGTCCCTTACTCTCTTTGCCACTGGATTCAAGCAAGCCCGGCTGAAGACGACTGTAATGCCAGAAACCGGTCCTGGGAAGCTTGATTCCGGTCCAGGGAAGACATGGCTTGGCAGTTCGGGCTGGACTGTTCCCATGAGGCACAGGGTCAGACTGATTTGCACATGGCCATGTCTGAACTGGGGTGGCGGAGTGAGCTAAAGAACGGTGATGGATTAAACCCAAATCAGTTTATTGGGGGTGAGTGTTTGTATTGTCAACGCTCCGTCCATCATCCCCTTTTTAGTTTTTCTTTGGATTTTTTCTCAGCAAAAAAATAAAAACAAACATACAGTTTTGAAAAAATAAAGAATGGAGGAAAAGATATGGAGGCTCCCACAAGACAATTAAGAGCTTCGAAGTACTTTCTGAAGAGGCTATGTTATTAATTTTACTTATAAGAAGCAAGGAGAACCTCTGGGAAAAAAAGCAAAATGGCAGCAGCTGGAGATGATGGAGAATTGACAATGCTACAAAATGCTATGCGTCACCTGTTGTGCAGAAGAGCCAATCCATCATGAATCACCCAAAATAACCAGAAAAGTTAGCTGGGCAAGTGTGCCAAAGACATCAAGCATTATCAAATCTAATAGGTCTCGACGTTCAATGGCGTTAACCAAACTTGCAATTCTGATACTTCTTCGCACTGGCAAACAAAGAAAGCTTGTACGCCATTGTAGAAAAGCATCAGCAAGAAAAAAGCACCTGCAGCACGATGTTGTATGTGTAGCAAGCATCACCAAACAGGCAACAGATACCAATCTTGGAGCACGAAATTGAAAAACTTGTGCAAAATGCATATTAAAGAGAAAGGAACAGCACTGTAGCAAATTGCAGTTGCTGGACCCTCCAAAACAGAAAACTGAACAATTGTCATGCACCTTAGGAGAGATTCTCTGTAAAAAGAGTAAAAACACTTTGATCTGGTGGGGTTCATGAACCAGTAAGAAAAAGAAGTGCAGGGAACGAAGAAATAGAGACTTGAGGGCAAGACAGGGGTGGTTGGGGCACAGAGAGGTTAGGCCAGCCATCGAGGAATAGCCCCCATTCCAGTCAGGTACATGAAACAAATGGCCCTATAGTGGACACAATGTTTAAGACAAATATTTTAACATCACCTGTGGAATGAATTCAAAACAATTTCAGGATAAATTCAGTACATTTATTCATATGGAACATGGATTCTCATGTTAACTGAGAATACAACAAAGGTACACATTAAAAAAATTAATAAAAATCGGTACCCCAATGGGAAAGGAATGGTAAGTGCAGCGTTGTGCAACAGTGAGGGTAAGTGGGAGAGGGAGGGCAGTGAGCAATGTATACATCCAAATAATGTAAAGTGCCAATTCGGCCTATAATACATGGCCAATCTATTTACAGCACCATAGTATATGGACACATGAAGGACCTATCACTGTTGTCCACAATGGTAAATACAATGTATAGCTGTCGACATTTCGACCCTTGGGAATGAATGTATGAATGAATCTTTCGGCCAAGATCGCCGACAGGTGAGGCGCTATGGCCGGGAGCTCTACGGCTAGGGATTGCCTTTTTTGGCTTTTGTCCCCTGGAACCAACACCCTGGACCTTTTTTCCACACTTGGGCTTCTATTGACTGTGGTCTTCTGATCCACCAATTTTTCTGTGATTGAATATTTTGAACCTACTTTTGAAGCCTTTGAGGAGCCTGGAGTGTTCAGCCAACCGTGGGAGACCTAGCGTCGAGGGCGATGTCCGGTGGAGATACCCTGATAGCTAATGAGGAGATTGGCTGTGGTCCACCTCCTTAGCCATCACCTACCCAGCCAGACATCGGACACACTTACCTTCGTCTCTTTGTTTGTGTCTTCTTCCTGCCCCGCCTTTCCGACGACACACTGAGGATTCGGCCAATGGTGAAACCAGTTTCCGCGCTGCCGTTTCTGATGGAGATGCCTGGGTGGCTGTGGTGCTGATGGGCTGGGGGTCAGACCCCCGGCCATCGTCTGCTTCCCGAGCTTTGCAGCTTCTGCTTATCCCCTTGCTTCACCTTCCGAAATAGTGTCTTTGACGCATGGATGCCGTTTTCCCCCGGCAGGGGTGCTTCGGAGGGAGTCCACGGCACTGCTGACCATTGCCCCTTAGCTTGTTTTCACCTCTTGAATCATGGGAGGCGCGCCCTCTTGACCCCCGCTGCTGCCCCCCTTCTCCGGAGTAACTGCTCAGGAGCCCAATCTGACTTTGCGGCATGCCAAACTTTGACTCTGCTGCCCTTGCGGCCTGAGCGTTTCCTCGTTTAGCAACCTGTTTGTGTTCGGTGATCCCCAGCCCCCTTCCTTTCTTGCTCCTATGTCTGCCCCTCCTCCCCCCCACCTCCCTTGTGATTTTGTTGATAGTTTTTTTGCGTTATCCCGCCATTTTGTGACTATACAGACGGTGCCCGCGACTCGGGCCCTCCATCTTGGTGGATCCACCATTTCATATGCTGCATGACTTCCCCCTTTGTTCGTCTGACAAACCTGTACTCAGATTTTACCCCCCCACCCCCGGTCTCCCTCTTCCCTCTTTTCTTTTCAGTCACTGGGACTCTGTATGTTATGATTACTGATCCCCCAGCCTGTTTCTTTGACTTTTATCATTGTTTTCTGGTTCCCTTCAAGTACCTCCCTCCTTTCCGGTTCATACCTGGCCGGATCTTCTTTCTTCCCCTTTTTCCTTTTCCCCCTTTCCTTCTATACCCCATTGGGCATGTGTATATTTTTGTGATATGCTATAGGTACTGTTGTTTCCTATGTCTAGACTTTGCTCCTGTAACTGGTTTAATTTTGTAAGTCATGGATCAACATGTAAAGTGCTCTGATACCTCTGGGTCTAGACAGTGCTATATATAAATGTAGATAACTGGAGGTCTTACAGTAGGGTCTTCATCAGGACCAACTATGGGACACCCTGGGACCATTAGGAACATATGGTTGTTAGTAGAAAGTAGATGGGCCCTCAGGCTCCGATGTCAAGAAAGGATGTTGACTTGTGGTTGTCAATGCAGAATATTTATATGATCATGGGCTTGAATGTATCTAAATTCCCAAGTATCTTGGAAGAACGACTCGCATCCATCTCACTGTTTGGTGAGACGAATGAGAGTCGTTCTTCCAAGATTCAGGTCTCCCGCTCGAAGCTTTTCCGCAGATGCAAATCTGATTCAGCCGCACCTCGTGGAGAAGGTATCTGACGTTGTGGAGCCCTCTTCGGCTACAGCCTGCTGCCTTGCCCCGCTCAAAGAATCAGAGCTCCAAAAACGTAACTATGTCTCAAACAATCTTCACTGGGCAAAGACTTGAAAAGTATCTAGATGGCAAGGTGCGAAATTAAAATTTCTCACGCTCCGAACTTTTCCATCAAAAATCAACACCTTTACCGAGATGTCATCCAGCGGCTATCTGACGACTTGAAACCCTCTTCAGCCCCAGCTTGCTGCCTTCCCCCGCTGAGGATTTCTTGAAGATTTGTCAAATGGCACTAAAGTTATAGAAAAGTCAAAAACGCATTTCCTATCAAAACTAGGTCCTAACTATTGCTAACTACCTTAGAGCACAAGTTATAGTTACTTGAGATACCTGTGACTATAACTGGTGAATTTCTGTGCTTTTTAGAGTTTAAAATGTTACGTTGTCACTGAATATTTCACCTAATTGTACTTTAACCTTTTTTTTTCAGTGAATTTCTAGGTTTTTTTCTAATGTAAAGTAATATTTAATTACCATACTTAAATCCAACTGCCTGCCGTGCTGAGAGGCCAGGCCCTGTGGCCCACCCCGTAAAGGCAGCCAACTCCACACTGCGCAGGGCCTTCAGTCGTGCATGGAGGGGGATTGGCCTCAGGCCTTGGCCTGTGGTCAGGTCCTGCAGCCAACCCCCTGCATATAGTCAAGCACACGCTACGCTTGGCCTTTGGCAATGTGTGGTGGGGGGTTGGGTATTGGCCAACACCTAAAAAGCCAGCCAACCCAAAAATGCATGTGACCGTGCGTGATAGGGGCTTGGCCACAGGGCCTGTCTCTTGGACCTCATCCCCCAGGACCTACTGTTTTTAAAGGGGAGGGGACCGTGAGGCCCCCTCCCCAAACCTATTATGGCTCTGGGGACACCTTTTCCCAGGGCCTTCTATTTTTAAAGGGGAAGGGGGCCGCATGACCCCCCTTCCCGAGTCTTATTAGGCCCTATGAATCCCATCTCCCAGGACCGCTACTTAAAATAAAAGGGAGGGGGCATCGTGGCCTCCCTCCCCAAGCCTTATTAGGCCCCATGGACCCCATCCCCCAGGACCGCTCATTTAAATAAAGGGGAGAGGGCTGCCTATCCCCCATTCCCAAACTGTTATCGCCCCGGGGAACCCACCCCCCAGGGCCCACATCAATAAAGATGGGTGCCCACCCAGGAAACCCACCACACATTCATTGGGGGCTGTAGGTGGCCCTTGTGTCCCCAGTTGGTCCCCCTCATACAGCGGGAGCCGACATTGCTCCTGCTGGAGGGAGCAGCTACTAATGCTTCACTCCACAGGCAGAAGCAATATTTTGATCTGTTTCCCTGCCCGATTCAGTGCGGGTAGGGAAACAGATCAAAAGTCTGCTCCAATGGGCAGGAGAATTTTTAAAGCCCCTGCCCACTGGGAGCGGACTTGGAGTAAAAAATGCAAACACCTTTCCCTGCCTGCGCCGATGTGGGCAGGAAAACCAATATGTCCAGGGGATGGGCTCCCTGGCAAATAGCTACTGATCCGGCTCAGGGGATTGGGATCCCCATGATCATTAACCCAATAGCTGCTGGGCATCCTCTCCTCCACATCCCCCCAAAGCCCCCACAACCCTAGTGCGGAACCCTTTTTGGGATATCTGGTGTAGTTTGTGCTTAGGGCTCCATACCATTTTTTCCACATAAGGTATCCATGCCAAGTGTCCTTTTTTCCAACATGCTGGGGATTCTAAAGGTAGCTAGGCAGTAGCAGCTCCTGCTGGGAGTGCTGCCGGGCAGTGATGTGGGGAGGGGCAGGGTGGGGGGTAGTAAACCCCAGGATATGGATAAATGCAGGTAAGTAGACAATTAAATCAATAAAACGAATTTCATTGCACTTGCTGCATCGCATTTGGCGATGCAGCGTGTGCAAAGTGCTCAAAAAAAGTTTTGTCATTTTTCAAACAGGTAGCTCATTTTCCCTTTATTTTGGTTTGTGCTCTCATACCTACTTCCAGTTTGTGGTGGAAATCAGTGGGAAACCCATGGGTGATTTAGAAAAGCCTTGGATTTCTTAAAATTTGACAAAATTCCAAATTCAGCAAGTGGCCAGATGTATAGATCCCTCAGGTTTTCCCAAATAAACTAACTGTTGAAATGAAGAACTACTGAATATACGTAGGAAAAAAACGCCATTTGTGACAACCTTTTCATCTGTAACATTTTGTCACAATGGCCAAATTACAAAAGCTATATACCATAAGTCCACTAGGCCCTTCTGGTTGCAGGAATATATAGGGTTTGTAGGTTTTCTAAGAACTCAAGTCAACCAGTGCCAACAACTAATCTGCACAATACAATGGTTTTGCATTGTGTAACGAGTATAGATCAATTCATATGGTGAAATATGTAGAGTGAAAAATGGGTATAAGGAAGCCTATGTATTTCTGAAATAGGGTCAAAGTATGGAGTTTAGGAGCAGTGGTTATTTGTACATCTTTGAATTTGGGGGTACCCATACTAGCATATGATTTAGACAATATCTTTCTTACACACTGGCTTTCATTTGGAAGGCACAAATGTAGCAATATCCAATTGGTAATAACAAATATCCTACTATTCTATACTCGCACATGTATTCTGATAAAAATGGTACCTCACTTGTGTGGGTAGGCCTAGTGCCTGCGACAGGAAATGTCCCAAAACCCAACAAGGATATTTCACAATTTTCCACGGAAAACGGACCCGTTTTTGCAAAGTGGATAGCTGCAGATTTTGGGCCCTAGCTCAGTCATCACCTAGGAAAACCTGGGTATTTTTTAAACCAAGACACCTAGGGGAATTTAGAATGGGGTGACTTAGGTGGCTCTCACCAGGTTGTTTTCCACAGAATCCCTTGCTAAACCCAAACCTTGACCCAAAACACACATTTTCCTCACATTTTAGTGACAGAAAGTTGTGGAATTAGGAGCCTCCCACCCAGCATTCCCCTAAGTCTTTTGATAAAAATGGAATCTCACTTGTGTGGGTAGGCCTAGTGCCTGCAACAGGAAATGGTCCAAATGCAACATGGATACATCAAATTCTTTCACTCAAAACTGACCCGTTTTTTGCAAAGGGGGTAGCAGTAGATTTTGGGCCCTACCTCAGCCAACACCTGTACATTTGTGAAAACTAGACACCTATGGAAATGTAGGATGGGGTGACTTGCGTGACTCCCACTAAGGGCCAGATGTAGGTAATTCATATTTACCGACTCTTAAATACCGAATTTTACTGATTCGGTATTTAAGAGTCGGTAAATATGAAGGGGGGAGATGTAGGTAATTCCAAATTGAGAATTACCGAATCGGTAGGATTCGGTATTTACCAATTCGGTAAATACCGAATCGGTATTGCCCATTGATTCCTATGGGCCAAGAAGCCCATAGGAATCAATGGGCAATACCGATTCGGTATTTACTGAATCGGTAAATACCGAATCCTGCAAGGGTGCAGGGGGTGTCACTTTAACACCCTTTAGCACCCCAATTCCGGACTTGTGTGCCATGTGGCACACAGACATGCCCCAAGGGCATGTCTGTGTGTCACATTGCACAGGTGTGCATGCACACATGTGCATGCACACCAGGATTCAGTATTTTACCACCCAATTGGATTGGATGGTAAAATACCGAATTTGAAAGGCCTTTGGGACTCAGAAGAGTCCCACCTACATATGGGCTTTACCGAATCGGTAAAATTACCGATTCGGTATTTTACCGAATCAGTAAATTTACCGATTCAGTAAATTTACCGAATCTGTAAAATGATGCCCCTACATCCCAATCACCAAATACCGGTCGGTAACTGCCGAATTCGTCCGTTACCGACCGGTATTTCGTTACCGACCGGTATTTGGGCTCCTACATCTGGCCCCAGGTTCTTTAACACAGAATCCATTGCTAACCTCAAACTTTGACCCAAAAAACACACTTTCGCACATTTCTGGGACGGAAAGTTGTGGAATCTGTGCGAAGTCACACATTTCCTTTCACCCAGCATTACCCTAAGTCTTCCAATAAAAATGTTACCTCACTTCAGTGGGTAGGCTTAGTGCCTGCGACAGATAACGCCCCAAATGCAACATGGCTATATCAAATGTTTCCACTCTACCTAGGGGAGTCAAGGGTGGTGTGCCTTGTGTGGATCCCATGAGGTTTGTATACCTATGATTCCATGTAAACCTCAGACTTTGCCTAAAATCATAGGTGGGGACTCCTATTGACCTCAGTTTGATCTGTTCCTGCCACTGGCACTAGGCCCAACCACACAAGTGGTGCTGTATCGGCACAAGTGGGACAATGCTGGGTGTTAGGAATAGTGTGAATTCATGTCGATTCCAGAAGTTTCCATTAGAGAAACATATGGAAAATGCATGATTTCAGGCAAAATGTGAGGTTTGCAGGGCATTGTGGGTAAGAAAATGGAGTGGGATGCATGCGAAGCACACCACCCTGGACACCCCCAGATGTCAAGTTTTTCAGAAATGTCTGGGTCTGGTAGGTTTTTCCAGATCATAAACAAAAACAAAAAGGGAGTAAGTGGGGAGGGTGTGGATTTGGTCTCCCCAGTCACAGTATACATAAACAAAGAGAATCCACAGAAAAAGTATTAGTTATGGTCCCTACGATGGTGGGGAGCACACTGTGGGCCATATTATCAAGCAAGGGCGATACAATATCGCCGCTTTTATCAGCAGGAAACTGCTGCTAAAGCGGCAATAATGGGCTTGATAATATGCCCTTGTGAATTCCCATAGCAGCCCAGGTTAACACCAGAACCTGGGCTTCTATGGGAATTCACAAGGGCATATTATCAAGCCCATTATCGCTGCTTTAGCAGCAGTTTCCTGCCGATAAAAGCGGCGATAATGTATCGCCCTTGCTTGATAATAAGGCCCTGTGTTCTTTAAATACCCCTCACTCACCAAAAGGACCCTTGGTGTCATGCTTCATCATAGGAGTCTTCGCATCCCTCTACGGAATGCGGCGTGCTACTAACCAGCGACTACGCGGGAGCACTGTTATAAACCCTATGTGTGGTGCATGAGGGTATTGGGTACCGTGTGAGTAGTGGGGTCAGGAGTGAATGAAAGTGTGAGTGTTAAAAAGTGCCTGGCACATGAGGGCTAAAAGACTTTTATTCGGCATCCATGCTGGTATTAATAAAAGGGATGTGGTGGAGGTGTTATTGTATTTAATGTACAATACCTCACTTGTGCGGCAACATGTTTCGAAGCAAGGCTTCTTCTTCAGGACGGGGTGCACAGATCCCCACCTTACTCACGTCTGGGAATAGGTTAAGTTACCTGTACTATAAATAGGTAATATGCGAAATGTGCCTATTGGACTCAATTTCTTCCAACAAGTGCCTACAATGAGGACCTAGAAAGAAATGTGTCTACAATGAGGACCTGGAATGAAAAAGAAGAACACAGGGGAAAGAAAACACATGTGGTACTTCAGTTAAAACATCCAGCATGGTTAGATAGTGACCTAAAAAAGTGATAATAACACTCTCTAGACACAAAAGGTCATTCTGTTCCGATGCAGTGCCCTGTAAAAAATGACAGATACAAGACAGACACACACATAACATAAAACACACACTCTATTCACAAGGTCATAGATTAAAATGGTAGTCCTGCAATCATTATAGTGTTTATCTGAGGAAAATCAAATGGTAAGGGGGAAAATCAAATAGTAAGGGGGATGCATACTTTTTACCAGGTGCTGAATGACGACATGAGCCTGAAAAATGGAGGGATCAGGTGCTTAATAGCATCCTAAAGGATTGAGGCAAGAAAAAACATACAGTCTTTGTGGTAGCATTTGTAAGTACTCACATAGATGGAATCCAGTTGTAGGTTCAAGTTTGCTGCCTCGGCTATGCCGTACTTACAGAACAAGAGGATTCCCTCTCTCCAATCGTCCCATCCACGGCTCCGTGGTTGAATGAGAAGCGTGGAGGGACAGGCTTAAGTACCCCCATTAATTGGATAATTGGGAAAAATTTGGAGTTGGTCCAGTGACGCTGAATACCTTGTAAGGTATTTCTGGTCTGCGTGGGAAATCGTGGTGCATTCTGCATCTGTTCAATACGCGAAACAGTGCTTCTCATGCACCGGTGCGTTGGGAAGCGCTATTGTGGCCATGCGCCCTGGCGGTAAATGGCTGTTTATGATTTCAGTGCATGTGCAGTAGAGGGGAGAGGCGTTATAGTGCCCATGCCCACTGACAGACATTGAATTTTGTGGGTTATGCGCAAGCACAGTGATGACCACAGCGCTGCTCACAAGGGCGCCAGTGTTTTGAGGTGCATCAAAAATAATACTCTTTGGCCCGCAGGCGTTACAGTGAGTTTGATATAGCACAAGGCACAGCACTGCATATGTGTGCGAGTGTAAGTGCTGAGAGACACCAGAAGATAGAAAAATTGGGATAAAAACTGAGAAAACTGGAAATTATACTCCTGCCAGCTAGTAGGTATGGAGAAAAACACTAGTGTTGTTTGCGTAGAGACTGATAATGCCGGGTCAAGGCAAAAGGACATAGAGACATAAAGGTGCGGGTGGGAACAAGCCACATTGGTATGCCGCAGTGATATAAACTTGCGCCCCCAGTGGGTGGGCGTATTGTGCAAAACCACAGGAAAAAACAGTTAAGGGTGCTCTACATACCCCAAGGTAGATGCAAAAATGCAGGGGTGAACCCCTAACTAAATTGATTCCACTGGATACCGTCATTAAGTCCAATGGTATTGGTCCCTAAGCGGAACACCCAGCTCTGCTCCTTCTCACAGAGGCCATTCTCTGTAGGTAGCTGTTCTATGACTGTCCATTTCAGGTCGTTCACTGTGTGCATTTCAGATAGGAAATGGGACGCCACTCTTCGCTATTCAACTCTATGTGACTTCACCGTAATCCACTCTACCCACTCCACTCTACGCTATTACACTATATGCAACTTCAATCTTTAACACTCTACTATATGGCATTCCACTCTACCCAACTCCACTATTACACTCTACCTCACCTCACAATACACCACTCCACTTTACACCACTACTCCACTCTACGCCACTCCACTCTACTCTATTCCACTCCCCTGTACACTACTCCACTTTACGCTACACCAGTGTACTCTCCTCCATTCTATATAACTCCACTCTACAAAACTCCCCTACATTCTATGCCACTCTATTGGACTCTATTCCGGTACACTCCATTGTCCTAATTTGTACTCAACTCTATGCTCATATACTATATTATACAACACTCTACTCCACTCTAGGACAGTTTCCAGACACTGTACAACACAGCGCTCCATTCTACTGTATCAGATGGCACTTTAATTTATAACAGTTTCCTCAACTCTATGCTATGCCACTTCAACTCTACGCTAATCCACTGTACCCCACTCCACTCTACACCACTCCTCTCTACACCACTCCACTGTATGCTATTCCACTGTATGTCACTTCACTCTTTTTTAACTCCGCTGCAAGTATTTCACTGAAAGCTATTCCACTATATGCTACTGAAGGTTACGGTAATCCACTCTACGCCACTACAGTGCACACCACTCAATTCTACTCCGCTCCACTGTATGACACTCTTTTCCACTCTAAATAAAGTCAACCACACTTTATGGCACTCCACAAGATGTTACACCACTCTATCCCTGTACACTCCACTGTCCAACTCTGTACTCCACTCTATGCCCATACACTCCATTGTACAACCCTGTATTCTACTATTCAACACTTTCCTATATGACACAGCACTCCACACTACTCTACGAGACCCCACTCCAATTTCGAACAGTTTACTACCTACACTATGCCACTGCACTCTATGGCACTCTACTCTATGACACACCAGTGCACTTTATTGTACTTTATTCCACAACACGTTACGCTGCTCCACTTGACTCTAATTTACTGTACGAGGCTTTACCTCACTCTACGCTACTATACAACAATCCAATCTACGCAGCTACACTCTTTGACACACCATTGTACTCTATCCAGCTCCACTTCATTACACTCTACTACACTTTATCCCACACTCTGAAACTTTATTCCTGTCTGTACCCCTACACGCCACTGTATAACACTGTACTATACTGTATGCCACTGTACAATATTCTACTACACTCTGTGCCGCTCTACGATACCCTAGTCCGCTATACTACACTGTATGAATCTCTTTAAATGCCACTACACCCCACTTAACTCTGCTCTACTCTATGATATAGTACTCCACTTTTCTCCACTACTCCACTATATGCCACTCCACTCCATGCCACTTTCTTCCATTGTACTCTATAACGGTGTATGCCAATCCACTCTACCAAACTCAACAACACTGTACTGTACTGTACACCACTCCGCTCTACAAACTCAACCAGACTGTATGAGACTCTTATCTACTGTAGTATACATCACTTTCAGTACTGTACGATAATCCACTACACTCTAATGTACAACACAGTACTCCAATTTATGACATTTTACTGGACTGTACACTACACCACTCCATTCTACTGCATTTAACGCCACTATAGTCTACGACACGCCACTCCAATCCCAGACACTTTACTCCACTTTACAGTACCCCACTCCAGTGTACTTCTCTCCGCTATACTCCACTTTATCGCACTCTACACCACTGTACCATAATCTGCTCTACGTCATTCCACTGTCCAACACTCTACTCAACTGTATGCCCATCCACTCTAGCCCACTGTACTACACTGTATGACACTGAACGATATGCCACCCAATTTCTCCCTAAAATGCACCCCTCCACTATATAACTCAGCACTCCACTCTATGACACTCTCTTCCACTGTACTGTACGGCACTCCTCATAGCAGCTCTCCACTAGCAATACTGGACTCTACGATTTAAAACACATTTTTATTAAAAATGTCAAAAAAACATTGACATTTAATGAGAAAAGAAAGGTTAAAGCTTAGTTATAGTTAGGAAAAGTTTTTTTCCCCATACGAGCCAAGCTTAAAATACACAAACGTTTAAAATTCTACAATTATAGTTATAACTTTCATTTACAATGTATCCATTACCTTCAAATTATTATAAGTAGCGCACCTCATTCTTCCCTCTTTGGGTATACCAATCCGACCCCCAGACCTATCAGCCAATCAGAACTTTAACCCTTAACCCTAAATCCAATAGAAACCCTAGACCTAGGAACCAATCGGAGCACAGATGCAACAACCAGTAAGAAACTTATATAAGGGCCTTGTGACCGTAAACACAAACTGGTGGGCAGGGAGCAAGAATCTGCTCCTGAAGTCAGAATCTCCTTGAATACGGACAGGCTCAATCCACACTCTATAGTTCCTGTTCAACTCTGCAGGTAAGGCCCAAATCTAAAGCCACTAAAAATACTGCTTTTTGCGCACTTTAATAAATCATTTTTCAAGCCAAAAATAAGCGCTACATACACATTCCAAACACAGTTTAAACATTAAAGCAGATTAAGCAGTCTCTGAAACACACTCTGGTTACACTCTAAGGTGTATTTTGCCTTTTTAGGTCTTGACTATTCGATCCCGCAGGGATAAATAGACGAGAGTATAGTAGGCAAAACAAGCTCTTGAACCATTGCGGATTTAGTTCATGAGAACACAATCACGCGCATTCTCCCCACTGGCATTTTTTTCAAGAGCTTTTATTGGCTCTTCACTTTGTGCACGCTGCATTCAGCTGCCCAGTCCTCCCACCCACTCCCTCTCCAGCGTGCGCCTCTCGCTCATCACACCTCCTTCCTCTCCAGCACGCCAACACGCAGCCCACAGCCTCTCTCCCATTGCGCATTCTCCCCACTGCATATTTTTCAAGAGCTTTCGTTGGCTCATCACTTTGTGCACGCTGCATTCAGCTGCCCAGTCATCCAACCCCCTGCCTCTCCAGTGCGCGCTTCTCGCTCATCACACCCCCGCCCACCCACCCACCCCCCACACAGCAATGCCGAGAAGCTTGTTTCCTCTAGTAACATATCATTTGCTACATCTTGTATTTTGTTTGCTCTTGATACTTGCACAATTGTCACTATTGCCTCATGTAACATAACGTTTGCTTTTGTAACATGCTCACTTGTAATTTTTGCTTCATGTATCACTACTGTTCCTATTGTGAAGCACCCTGACACCTTCGGGTAAGTCGGCGCTATATAAAAATGCCTCCCTCGCTCTTCTGCGGCCGCCATTGCCTTGGGCTCTTGCGCTCCTCTCTCCCTCTCTCCCGCGCGCTTGCCGCCGCTCTGAGCCAACCAAAGAGCGAGTACAGCAGCTCGTGCACCAACTGAGAACAGCGCGCAAGCTCAAAAGCCAAGCTGGATAACTAAGCACGCGCGTGACCTCCCAAACGCAACTCGTACCTGCGCATATGTCACTACCTTAATTTGTGCGCACGCGCTCTCGCTTTCATCGGAGTCGCGCCTACAGTCTTACAATGAAGCTTGCGACTTTCTTTTCTCTGATTGCAAGCTCTTCGTGTGGTCTGCGCATGTGTGCTGGTGAAGTGTTTTCCCGTTTCTCATCCTACACGCCCTTCCAGCGCCTCTACTTCCCGAACGAACTACAGACGCCAGATTTTTCGTCACAAGTAGAATTGTTAAGGTGCCTCTAAAGTTAAATTTATTTATTATTTTGCACACGGTAGTGGCATTATGGTGTATATCAGCTACAGAAGTATAGCATTACATGCCAATCTCCATTGGTTTCATTGTTTTCGAAGGAAAATATCGATCTTTTAGGGAAGTCATGTTAACAACATTTAGCTGTGTGCTAGGATTTTGTGATAAAACTATCACAAAGCATACATGCATATTTAAATGTACTTCCTTTATGGGCCTTGGGTGTACCTTCAAAAACCATAGGTCGATCCCGGTATCATTAGCATTTTCTTCTGCCGTCCGCTACATCCAACATGGAGCGCAAGGTAGCCCACTTAAGCCATGTGCTCTCTTGCTGAGTCAGTGTTTTGCCTAAACACATGTAAACAACTGCGTGAAACGGTGTTCCCTTCATCGCCAGGGCTGCTGGTTGAGTCCTTTTATTTTACATTTTCTTTCAGGTTTCCTTTAATTTGCCTATTTCTCCTTATACTTATTTATTTTTGTCTCATTCGTCAGCATCTACTACTGGGTGCACATCCCCTCCACCCCTTGAATGTCTTTATTGACATTTGGGTATAAACAACGATACTGCTGCATGCTGCAGACTACCACACAACTCACACTCCTGCATGCCACACACTCCTGCACGCCACACACTCCTGCACGCCACACACTGCTACACACCATACACTGCTGCACGCCACACACTGCTGCACGCCACACACTGCTGCACGCCACACACTGCTGCACGCCACACACTGCTGCACGACGCACACTGCTGAACGCCACACAACCCCACCGCATCACTCGAGGACACAACCAAATCATTCGAGGACACCACCACATCACTCGAGGACACCACCACATCACTCGAGGACACCACCACATCACTCAGGGACACCACCACATCACTCAAGGACACCACCACATCACTCAGGGACAACACCACATCACCTAGGGACACCACCTCATCACTCAGGGACACCACCACATCACTCAGGGGGCACCACTACATCAATCAGGGTCACCACCACATCACTCAACTCCACCCTCCAACTCCATCCTCCAACTCCACCCTCCAACTCCACCCTCCAACCCCAACTCCACCCTCCAACTCCACCCTCCAACCCCAACTCCACCCTCCAACTCCAACTCCACCCTCCAACTCCACCCTCCAACTCCACCCTCCAACTCCACCCTCCAACCCCAACTCCACCCTCCAACTCCAACTCCACCCTCCAACTCCGCCCTCACTCTATCTATCGCCCTCACTCTATCGCCCTCACTCTATCGCCCTCACTCTATCTATTGCCCTCACTCTATCTATCGCCCTCACTCTAACTATCGCCCTCACTCACTCTATCGCCCTCACTCTATCATCCTCACTCTATCGCCCTCACTCTATCGCCCTCACTCTATCGCCCTCACTCTATCGCCCTCTATCTATCTATCTATCTATCTATCTATCTATCTATCTATCTATCTATCTATCTATCTATCTATCTATCTATCGCCCTCTATCTATCTATCTATTGCCCTCTATCTATCTATCTAAAGCCCTCTATCTATCTATCTATCTATCTATCTATCTATCTATCTATCTATCTATCTATCTATCTATCTATCTATCTATCTATCTATCTATCTATCTATCTATCTATCTATCTATCTATCTATCTGTCTGTCTGTCTGTCTGTCTGTCTGTCTGTCTGTCTATCTATCTATCTATCTATCTATCTATCTATCGCCCTCACTCTATCGACCTCACTCTATCTATCGGCCGCACTCTATCTATCGGCCTCACTCTATCTATCTATCGGCCTCACTCTATCTATCTATCGGCCTCACTCTATCTATCTATCTATCGGCCTCACTCTATCTATCTATTGGCCTCACTCTATCTATCTATCGGCCTCACTCTATCTATGTATCGCCCTCACTCTAGCTATCTATCGCCCTCACTCTATCTATCTATGTAACGCCCTCACTCTATCTATCTATCTATCTATCTATCTATCTATCTATCTATCTATCTATCTATCTATCTATCTATCTATCTATCTATCTATCTATCTATCTATCTATGTATCACCCTCACTCTAACGCCCTCACTCTATCTATCTATTTATCTATCTATCTATCTATCTATCTATCTATCTATCTATCTATCTATCTATCTATCTATCTATCTATCTATCTATCTATCTATCTATCTATCTATCTATGTATCGCCCTCACTCTATCTATCTATGTATCACCCTCACTCTATCTATCTATGTATCTCCCTCACTCTATCTATCGCCCTCCCTCTATCTATCTATCGCATCACCACAGCATCACTCAGCACCACCACAGCATCACTCAGGGGCACCACAACATCACTCATGGGCACCACAACATCACTATGCGCTACCACAGCATCACTGAACACCACAGCATCACTCGTCGCCACCACAACATCACTCAGCACCACCACAGCATCAATCTGTGCAATCATTCAACAACAACTGGTTCAAATATATTCGCTCAATGTTTCAAGCTTTATTACAAACTAGCAGCCCGTCCCGACGTTGTCCGGGTATGAATTGCTGCCAGCCAGTAGTATATTGTTTTGTAGGATTTCGTTTTGATAGCATTTCTTATCTGTGACAGGCCTGTGAAATGCTCCGATTCACAGTGCACTGCTGATGCACCTTAGAGTGCGCGTTCAGTAGTGTTTGAACTCAAGTTTCCCTACTTTATTATTCCTTGCAATATTATATTGCACCATATCGACAACATGGCATGAGCACAATTTACATTACAGAAGAACACAATCATTGGTGGTAGGCACGGGGAGACAAAGCGCTTTGCCTGGAATCGCAGGATGTTGAGCTGATGCAGAGATTCGAACGTAGCTCCCCACTCTAAAGTTTGCAATTCTAGAACTTCTGGAGGGAGGTGTGTCTAAAAGTGTATGTCGGTGCTGGCCATCAATGAGAGAGACCTGTGCATTTATCAAATCGGTGGTGAAAAAATCGGAGTATGTTGCTGGAGATGTGTGCCGCCGTGCCACCAATGTACTTACCGGGGGAGGGTAAACACCCATTATTCCGCAACTTTCTTTCCGCATACCATCACTACGCATACTTTCATTACGAAAGTACCATGACTCCCCAATGCCATTATAACGCATGGCATTACATTTTATATGCTTTTATCACGCATACATTAATAACGAAGTTTGTTGTAAATGCATGAATGTTAAAAGCATGATTTTTTTAATGTTTGGATAAGGTAAGTATGAGTATAGGGGTATATGTTTTGGGGTACTGAGGTATATGTTTTGGGGTGTTTGGGTATTTTAAGGGTTCAGATATAGTTTTGGGTTATGGGGTACAGGGGTAGTTTTAGGGTTTAGGGATAGGTATGGGTTTTGGGGTAGAGGGGTATTTTTAGGGTTCAGGACTAGGTTTGGGATTTGGGGTATAGGGGTATATTTAGGGTTATGGGGTAGGTTTGGGCTTTGGGGTACAGGGGTATTTTAAGGGTTCAGGGCTAGGTTTGGGTTTTAGGGTACAGGGGTATTTTTAGGGTTCAGGGCTAGGTTTGGGGTTTGGGGTACAGGGTTATTTTTATGGTTCAGGGCTAGGTTTGGGGGTACAGGGGTATTTTTAGGGTTCAGGGCTAGGTTGGGGGTACAGGGGTATTTTTAGGGTTCAGGGCTTGGTCTGGGTTTTGGGGTACAGGGGTATTTTTAGGGTTCAGGGCTAGGTTTGGGTTTTGGGGTACATGGGTATTTTTAGGGTTCAGGGCTAGGTTAGGGATTTAGGGTTTAGGGGTATTTTTAGGGTTCAGGGGTAGGTTTGGGTTTTGGTTTTGGGGTACAGGGGTATTTTAAGGGTACATGGCTAGGTTTGGGTTTTGGGGCACAGGGGTATTTTAAGTGTTCAGGGCTAGGTTTGGGTTTTGGGGTACAGGGGTATTTTTAGGGTTCAGGGGTAGGTTTGGGGGTACAGGGGTATTTTAGGGTTCAGGGGTAGGTTTGGGTTTTGGGGTACAGGGGTATTTTTAGGGTTCAGGTGTAGGTTTGGGTTTTGGGGTACAAGGGTAGGTTTGGGTTTTGAGGTACAGGGGTATTTAAAGGGTTCAGGGCTAGGGTTGGGTTTTGGGGTACCGGGGTATTAGCGTTTAGGGATAGGATTGCGTTTTGGGGTACAGGGTATATTGATAGGGTTAAGATGGGTTAGTGTTTAAGGGTGTTGGGGTATTTTAAGGAGTAAGGGTGGGTTATGATTATGGGGTGCAGGGGTATGTAAAGGGAGCAGGGTGGACACCTGGAGCTGGAATGTACAGAACCTGGGAACAAAAAACAATGAAATATTGGGCACAATGCTCGCATTTTTTTCTCCGTAATCCTGCGCACCGCACACGCCCCCAGCACTCGCCCACAGCACACGATATGAGACATGGCAAGAAGGGCGGAACGTACCACACGTCCCCAGCGTTTGTCACGCCCCCAGCACAACGCAAACACGCCCACAAGGGACTACTTTGCTGGCACAGTTCTTTTCCCTTTTAAATGTATATGGTGGGCGTCTGCATAGCCTATGTCCTTCTGCTGCAACTGCCCTTTCCACCGCTGTATTGGGTGTTGTGATTGATGCTGGTGTTCCTGAGATTACCCGCCTCAAAGGTTTGGGCTCTCTCTTTATTATATTAGTATAGATGACACAAAAAGATGTTAATATTTCACTTCTGTTCTTGGATTTTCTTCATAATAAAATGCATTGAACATAATCTTCCCAAAAGTTATTTACAAAAGTTTAAGCTATTGCCATTATAAATTACAATAACTTTTTTTAAGTATTAATTATTACAAAAATTACAAGCCATTGTTATTTGTAATATCAATACATCTAAGTCATGTAAATACAACACATATTGCGTTAGGTGTCACATTTGCGAAAGTTAAAACTATTGGCATTGTAAATGACAAAGCTATTTATTTTGCTATTTTCAAAACCAACACATACATAAAAAATGTGTCATTTACAATACCAACAGCTCAAACTTTCCTAATGCGAGACCTATTGCAATGCAAATGCTTGTTTACCTTGTTAACAAAAGGGAGGGGAGGTGATTGCCTTCAACAGGACTTAGTATAGGAAAAACTAGAAGAGAAATGTAAATGGTCATGGGCAAAAAAACAAGTTTTAAAAGTACAGAAGTACAGAAATCAAGAGGTAAATTTAAACAGTCACAGGGAGAGGAGAAAGCACTTTTAAGGTTTCAGGAATACACAGCACAAAGTCTGTGTTCTTACCACCTTCTTTGCCTTTTGCTTACTGTTAGGCAGGGGCGGATTGGCACTGCGGGCACTCGGGCATGGGCCGAAGGGCCGGTGTCTCAGTGCACTCTGCGGGCCGTTTTTTTCCCCCTTGACCAGTCCACAGAGGGCACTGACAGGGAGAGGAAAGCAGCTTCCCTGTGCGGCCGGCCATTCAGCGATGATCAGCTGTGGCCTCTCCTTGACCCCCTTGCCCTGCCATGCAATCATGCTGATGGTGGGCTGGGCCGGGGTGATTGTGTGCCAGAATCGGCCTCCCAGGGGGCCAGGTGTTGCTCAGGCCTATGAGCCATTTTCACCTCGGCCCCACTGGGGCCCACGCAGCCCAGAAACAGTGCTTGCATTAGTCCTCGCCCACAGCCCTTCTCATTCAGGGCATAGTGGGCGAGGAAGAATGGGTCTCTCACTATGGGGGCCAGGTGATGTGGGGAACTCGCACCATCTTCACCTCAGCCTCCCACCACCCCCATGGATGGCCCAGAAGCTGTGTTTTTGCTTTAGCCCCTCTCCTGCCATGCCATTGCCCTGAGGCAGTGAAGGGCTGGGGAGGGCTAAGTTATTTACAAATAGCTGGGGCCTCGCTGTTTTCAGTTGCTCCTGCGCTAGAGGGCTGGGGAATACATTTTTTATAGAAAGGGGCCTTGCTGTTTGCAGGTGCTCCTGCGCTGGAGGTTTGGGGAATAATTTTTTCATAGAAAGGGGCCTCGCTGTTTTTCAGATGCTCCTGCGCTGGAGGGCTGGGGAATCATTTTTTAAGAGAAAGGGGCCTCGCAGTTTTCAGGTGCTGCTGCGCTGGAGGGCTGGGGAATAATTTTTTAAGAGAAATGGGCCTTGCCATTTTCGGGTGCTACTGCACTGGAGGGTTAGGGAATCATTTTTTAATATAAAGGGGCCTCGCTGTTTTCAGGTGCTCCTGCGCTGGAGGGCTGTGGAATAATTTTTTTATAGAAAGGGGCCGTTTTCCTGCGATGTAGGGCTGGGGAATAATTCGGTAATAGAAAGGGGCCTGGCTGTTTTTCAGGTGCTCAGCTTGTAGGGCATTGTCCCCTTGGGGTACTTTGAGGGCCTGCACAGGTGTGAGAGGAGGGCTCAGTGTTGCTTGGGAGCTAGAGGGCCAATATTGATTTCAATAGTGCTAGGACTAGTACAAATGGCAATGCAACGCTATACAAATTTATTTTAATGTAACATAACCTAATGTATTATGTAATCAGGGAACTACAGAGTATCAAGCAGTCTCAAACTTCTGTTTTTAAAGACCGGCATTATTAAACTTTGGAAGAAGAGGGTTTTTTACTGAGAGGCGTTCAGCGTGAGTGCCTTTGAGGAACCAGGAGGTACTCCTGCAAACATATGGAGTGGGTGGAGTGCTGGGGGTGTTCAGACGTCCTATTTGTTCAGAAGACAGCTGTTCGTTATCCTGTGGAGGGAGAGAGAGATTCTGGAGGAAATATCTTGTATGTTCAGCCAGGCAGGAAGCTGTTTTGCTGCTCTACGTTCTCGGGGGAAAACACCAGACGCTGTCAAGTTTTATTGACGACAAACTGCAGAAAATGTTCTAAACGGGTTTTGACATTATAGGAATCTTTATAGGTTGCCTAGAGCAAAAGCCTTTACTGCCATGGCAGGGGCACGCCATAGAGGGGTGCAGATGCCAGAGCAGCATAGGAGGCTGAAACTCATATACATATCTGATCCAAGAAGGGTTATGTTGCCAGTGATTCAGAGTTTGCCAGCACAGCTCTCACGCTGAGTTCCCGCCAGGACGTGGCGTCAGCTCTGCTGCGTGACCTTGTTGCCATAGCGCCGTCATCTGACAGACAGCGTCACACCAAGCTGAGCTCCGGAGAGTACTTACCGCGCACCTCAGGCAAATCAGTGTAGGAACCTCAACGCATCTGGGCAGGATGTGGGGTAGGGGGACTGGGCTCACTCTCAAACGGTAGCAGAAATTGAGGAGGGGCATTACCTTTGGATTGCAGCAGATATTGCGAGTGAACATCAGCCTTCCACTTTTTGGACATAAATGATTTGCTATTCATATGTCAGCCCAATTAATCATGATTGTTGGACCGAATTTTAGCTCTTGTAGGGGGCTGTTTATCCAGCTGCCAGCAGGGAGGTATTTCACAACCTCAAAGGACACAGAGAATGTATTTGTGCCACGTTGTTATTCCTCTTATAAAAGTTAAGGCGTAAATGTGTCCGGAGCATGTCTCCAGGCAGGTCTTGCCATCCTGAGGTTCTTTCCCTGTCTACCATTTTCCCCTTCACAGCTCACTTCCTTCCACATACTTTGCATTCCCATTGGTCTGACAGTCCTGCGTCATGCACAACAAAAATAGTATGACCTCTGCCCCGTTGTAAACAAATGAGAATCCAATGACAGTAAGTAACAGATTAAACAGATGATGGCTGTTGTACCTGGTGTTGTGTTTATTTACCTGTAGAGCGAGCGAGCTCCCTCGGGCTCATTATTCTATTGTCAGTGTTTTCGTGTGTTCAGTTTTCGAATGTGGAGTGTTCATGCTTAATGTATCTGTGCATTTATTTGCTGTAGCATGAGCCATTTCTCGAGCTCATATCTGTTGTATGGCTTGTTGTGAATTGAATATGGAGGGTCCCCAGGGACGCTTAGACTTCTGTTGTAAATAGAATTAAGTATGCAGGCAGGACACGTCTTCTTGTAGTTAGGTTGTATTTATTATGTTATTAAGAATAAGTTAAGAAGTTAAGACACAGAGCAGTAGTTCCCCACAGCTGACCAGACCAACTGCCAGGGCTAGAATCCCAACACTCTAGATAGAATACAGCTAGGTAAGAAGGTAGAAACACAGAGGAAGGACTAAGGAAGCTAAGAAGCAATGTAAGACTTGTAGAGAACATAGCAGATTCCAGGACGACCCGTTGAATCAAGAGATGGGTCGGGACAGAAGAGTCTCTGGACTGGAAAGTACCGGGAGTGGACATAGGATGTCCCAGGACCGGGGAAGAAGTACCGGGAGTGGACAGATGACGTCCCAGGACCGGTGGTGGACAAGACTCCCACAACCTGTACCAGGAGAGAATGAAGTGAGGTTCAACTCAGGCAGGGTTCATGACCGTGGTTCATGAAGGACTAGAGTCTGTGAAATGAAATTTAAGGATTTTGGAAGCCTAAAAACAATCTGAGGCTCTTAACCCGAAGGATAGACCCAGAACCTGCACACCTGGTTCAAGATCCATATTTTCCTCGGGAGTATCCTTCCAGAACTGTTGTATCTTCTAAGCAGCCAATATCTACGATGGGCAAATTTTTGTTTGAGAAAGTGAACTTTCTTTTTCTGTCTTTGGTGGCCACATTGATGGAAAGTAGAGAGTGGTCTGACTCTTCATTTTTGTCTGTTGAAGGGGGGAAGGTGGTCATGGTGATCTTCATCTTATTTCACTTCTTGATCCTGATTCTTCTCTCCCTGTTCTGGAAGTTCTTGAGGTCTTTGACCTCCTTAGTGTTATACGTTTTCTTCTCTGTTTTCCATGCTTTATCTTCTTACGTGTTTGAGGTTTTCATATGTGTTGTTTGTAGGGGGGGAGATATGTTGTACATTGCTTCTTAGCTTCCTTAGTCCTTTCTCTGTGTTTCTATCTTCTTACCTAGCTGTATTCTATCTGGAGTGTTGGGATTCTAGCCCTGGCAGTTGGTCTGGTCAGCTGTGGGGTACAACTGCTCTGTGTCTTAACTTATTCTTAGTAACTTAATAAATACCATCTAACTACTAGAAGACGTGTCTTGCTGCCTACTTATTCTATGTACAACAACTTCCCCGGGGATTCTTCATGAGGGGGATGACATGACAGGACAGGATAGGTGGATTGGTGGGCAGGGGTGGGGTCTGGGGAAGGTTACTTATAAGTACTGTGACAGGGAGTCATCTTCTTTCTGGCTGAAAAACTCGTGCTACCAGGGCAAAAATATTTGGCCACCCACCCACCCTGCAAGAGTTAGGGATTGGGCCGGGGGCTGTAGCGAAGATTTGAGTTTGCCAGAATAGGACAGGTTGCAGGGGCAGCGGGGCAGTAGTTGGGGAGGGGTGGAGAGTCAGATGCTGGCGTATCCAGCCCTTAAGAGGAGAATAGAAGGGAGCATAGGGGAAGGATGACGGTGTGCAGGATGCCCGGGACAGGGCAAAGAGGCTTCATTGAAGGATGCTTGGAAAAGAAGTGAGAATGAGTCTGGGTATGGTAGGAGCTCATGGAGTAAAAGTTGAAAAGAAGATTGAAGCATGATTGGCTGGAGTGAAAAGGTGGGGCAAGAGAGAATGAGGGAGTATGTAAAGGACTATGTTAAGATGTTGCAAAGTTGTTGAAATGATAAGAGTATTGCAATCCAGTCCAAATAAATGACCTTTTACACTTTACTGGAGTGTTGTGTGTGATTCCCTCACAATGATGGTTCTGGTCCGTGCCGCCATGGGTGCTGGTTAGCTCAGTTACTGCTGAGCGGCAGGTGCTGAAGGTGCGTTGGTTTTAGGCTCCATATTCCTCACTACTGGATTTGACAAATAAACTTTGGTATGGAACTTACCTTGGGCCAATACCATTTGGAGAGATGACGAGACTCAGGCGAAACTGTAGTACTGAGGATCAGTTCGCACTAGAAATTGAGACCCTGAAAAATAGGTTTCTTATCAGGGGTTATGATAGGGCATTGCTCAACAGAGCTCATGAGAAAATCCTCAAGATACCGAGAAAGGACACACTTAAACGCAGGTGAAAGGGTTCTAAAAGACAAAGTAATGAGAAGATTGCTTTTATAACACAATACAATGCTAACAGCTCGCAGATTTTTGGTACCCTTAAAAAACAATGGCACCTGTTGAAGCTAGATCAGGACCTTGAGAGATATGTTTCCAATCAACCAGGTATTGTATACAAAAAAGGGAAGACACTCAGGAATATGTTAAGTCCATCTATTGTAAAAAATCCCACATCACACAATTCCAAAATGTGGTTACCTATTAAGCCATCTGGCTTTTACAAATGTACCCAATGCAATATGTGCCAATTTGCGGATGATAAGAAGAAGTCCTTTTGCTACAACACCAAGCAAACCTTTTACATCAATAATTTTATCAACTGCAACTCCAAGTTTGTTGTATATTGTATAAATTGTCACTGCCTGCTGATCTATGTTGGGAGTACCATTAGGCCCTTGAAAGAGAGGATTCAGGAGCATGTCAGGGCTATTAGGAATAACAATGCTAACTACCCCCTCGCGTCTCATTACAACAGAGAGCATGCTAAGACTGAAGTTTTAAAACTGCATTTTCACGGTATTGACATGATCAAGCCAATCAATATAGCAGCTTTACGCAAATTGGAAGCAAGATGGTTGATTAAACTCAGGGCGGTTGACATGGGGCTGAATACGGATAGAGAGCTACACGTATTCCTACGTGATTAATGTGCGCTGCCTACAAGAGTATGAATCTGAATTGACATAGGGCTTTATGTCAAGAATGCTTAGTAACACTTCCTTTTATTTAAGGTTGTTCCAGTATTGTTTGTGGTGGGCATTGGAATGAGAACTGTTTGATTGAGAATCATAAGAGTCACTACTGATCGGACTATGTGATGTAACATTTTCTACTATTGAAAACTGTTCCATTATTGTCTGTGAGGGACAGTGTAATGAAAATTGTTTGGTTGAGAATTATTAGAATCACTACTGATCTGACTGTGTGACTTAAACACATGATAGTAATGTAGTCATCATACGTATAACATCACTTATTGTGGGTTTGAGTTTGAGTTTGAGTTTAAAATATTTATTAAGCGCGCGTACACCGAGCGGTTTCATGGCGCTGAATATTGGATATTGGAATAAGAATTGTTAAGATTGGGAACAACAAGGGCTATGTGTCAATACCAGGAATCGAGTCAAGTGAGAGGAGACATAGTTAATGATTCCAATATGGGATTGAGATGTGTCAGTTTGAAAATGGCATCGAGTGAGGGACCTCTTAGATACATTTGCAACTAGCATATAGGTATTTACTATTGAGTTTGCTCATTTACAGATGGCCGCTATTTTAAAGGTGTCTTTTTTTGCATCAGGGACACTGTGATTTGACCTTCGTTAGTTAATGGACTCGTGGCGCTCGCTTTAGGTGCAGATGATTCAGAACTTAGAATAAGGGAAATTTAGATCGGCAATTTGTATACTCTTACTATTGCGGACTTGAGGAGACAATGGTTAAATGTGAATTGAAACATTTAATATGAGATAAATGGGGACGGTTTATACTTTTTTAAGTATTAAAATATTTCTATATAGATGATATTAGGATGCCGTCAAGGTTAACAGTTTTTACCAACGGGAAATACTTAAACTATATATTTCCAATAGCGAGCCGATCTTTTACACTTCAGCTTAAGATGGCCGCGGTTGTTACTTTGTGATTATGGGCCAACATGCACGCCTCGTCGAATTGCGGTTCGGAAAGGCGGAGCCACAAATAACTTTGAAAATGGGCGCCCACGCCGGTGCGAGACGCTACACGACTGTCGTCCCGTCCCGGTGGTTACGCGACATTCTGAAGGTGAGTTCAGGCTAGAAAGGGAATAACCTGCCAGGCGCGTGGTTTAGAGTGACTCGCCCCTATTACGGACTCTTACTTACTGATAGAAGGGGGGCTGGATACAACCATCTGGGGGTGAGCGCTGCATTAAGTATGGATGTAACATCCATGGTGAAGTACGAGGGTCTGCTTTGTCAGATCTTATTTGGATTAGCAGGACTTAAGTGTACAGAATGGATCTATATGTCTTTAACCAACTGAACACATATGCATGCGTCATTGGATGTGTTACTGACACTATATGTTTTGTTATGATTTGTCAAAAGGTTAGGAAACTAATGGGTGGTTAAGATTGAGAGTGGTGGAGAGGTTCACCCTCACGCTGTGGTGTGACTCGGGTGATAGATTAGGCTTGTGCCAATGTTGCATCAGTATTAATTTGCGTTTATATTTATTCTTTAGACTTATCATGGTCTGAAAGTATTATTGCTGAATACATAAGGATCACTCCAACAGTACGAGAAGAGGGTGGTCCCTAATAA
The DNA here is from genome assembly GCF_964263255.1 of Lissotriton vulgaris. Taxonomy (NCBI): domain Eukaryota; kingdom Metazoa; phylum Chordata; class Amphibia; order Caudata; family Salamandridae; genus Lissotriton; species Lissotriton vulgaris. Next base: position 758,740,529 of record NC_141685.1, on the reverse strand, counting down.
CTACACCGTGTGATTACACTGTAAGTCTAGCCTATATTGTCTCCTGCTTGCTCCTGGTAAGAGACAGGCCTGTGTTGCTAAACTCCAATTTTTTCATTTTGACTCCCTGTACAGGCAAATTATCTAGACTCGTTGTAAATACTGAATGAATGAGGACAACACATCTAACAATATCTGAAGAGGGCCCACTTTTATATCTGCGCCGTGTGTGCCTATATATATATATTATGTTCTCTACACATGTGATATAGGGTGGAATTTTTACATCTTTTCTGCCCACATGAATTCTTATAGGTCCAGGTCCCAGATACTTTTGTGCCATATGAATATTAGGAAAAAAGGTTTGTCCTGAAGAAATGTTGGTCTTCACGTTTTTTTCAGGAGATGAGTCCTCTGACTTTTCCCGCCATCCTAGCTATATGCTTGTAAAATGATTAACTAAATTCCATATAGCAGAGAATAGTCGTATATGTGCTACATGTGCTATTTTACATTCTCCCTAGGTGCCGTTAGTTCATTTACATATAATAGACTGTGCCTTGTGAATTCACGAGAGGTGAGAACTGTGTCAATTTTGTATTTTGCATTTATAGGGGTTTCCAAGAGAGTCTCTATCTTTTGGGCTATGATTGTCCAAATGACTATATTAATCAGTGAGCATCTATAATGGACTATTATGTGTGGGTGCCTAGTCTCCTTGTTTTCTTCTTGGGCTGGGCGCACCATGCTTGACAGTGGTAATATCTGTTGATATCTATATACTCCTTCACAACCGTTTGTCTCCTCTTATAATTATTATTGTTCCCTCAGGCAACATATGTGATTATTAAGTCACAATCAGCCTGGGTTCTGGGGTGTATCAGCACATTTCTGTGTTTTGTCGCGCATCAACGGATAGGTTGACCCGCTGCGTACAGCTAGTGAACGGAAGGATTCCTTTACAATATCTGGTACGTTCTATGGTATTAGATGGGTTTAACTTTGAACATTGACGGTTTTGGACAACTATGTAGAGGAATAGCCTGAAAATAGGGTTTGCTTATCGCTAGCGGATTGGGTCCGCAACCCCTGTCGATTGATTTATTCTAAAGATGTGAGACTTTAGATGAATTCCGAGATACATGAATAAACATGGAGTTACCTGATGACTATACACTTTTAGTATAATGGTAACTAATAAGTGCTACCTTTTTCTCCTTGTAATTGATAATATTGTTTATGTTTAAGATGATGCAAAATCGGTAGGAGGAGCTACGCTGGCAAACAAGATGGCTGCTTAGGCTCCCGGCTCTGCCGACCTCCGTATCCCGCCACAAGATCCTGTACATTATCCTGAATTTACGCCCAGCCCCTGTGTGGATGAACTGTTCATCACTTCGATGGTGAAATCCGGAAACTTTTATCGACTGGTTTGTCGAAGTTACATCGAGTTGAAGGTTGTGGCCTACTCCAGCGATGAAGCCGTGGCCTCGAGTATCTGCAAAGCCAGGCTGCAGTGCAACAACATCGGCTGAGAGACCCAGGCAGGGTCCGGTCAATCGTAGTGGAGGCTTCTTTTACTCCCAAATTTGGCGGCAATGGTTTTCTTTGCTCTGCATTGAAGGAGGAGTGACTTTGCTTGCTGCTGACTGTGGGTGGGGGTCTCCGTCCCGCAGACCCGGGGTTGGCCCCCGCCGGGGTTTGGTGGGTGGGGGCCCCGGCCTACGGCGTTAAGCTGTGTGAACGCGGCTGCAGATAACGACCGGTCACCCTCCACATTTGCCCTTTCGTGATCCTGTTTGTCCCCCCCGGAGATGCCAGAGTCACCCGGGGAGGTGATTGTGATTGGTATCGGGCGTGAGACTATGGATCGAACGGTGCCTGAGCCATCGCTGAGGTCAATATTGGCAGAAATGTGGGCGTTTCACTCACAAGTGGATGTTTTATTGAACAAATTGGATGCAAGCCTATCTGGGATGCTGCTTATGGTACCGGACCCTGCCCCACTGTTGGAACAGCAATCTACAGCCATTCAAGCCGTGGACATTTCGACTCCGTGCGAGAACCCCGTGGGGAAGCGAGTATTGAAACCATCGGATGGTGCCCTGGAAGACGGTGTTCCCGAGGTCGCGAGTGTACCACCGAACCTTCCATCACTATTGACTTTGGAGGTATCGAAAGGCTTTCCCCCCCCGGAGACTTGTGTTGTAGACTTTTCTTTCATCTTGGGGTCATCTTCTCCCTTCTTGGAGATTTTACGACTCCGGGGCAGGATACATCGGGACTGTCCATCTAGGAGTAGGAGACTTTCTGCGTCTGAAGTTCTCGTGGACTTACTATCTACGAGTGGTAACGGATTGTCTCTCGATGATTTCCTTCTCCTCTATGACTCCTTTTGGGTCTCGCTGGGGGGGATTCGTGTGCTGGTTCAGAAGGGTCAAGGTTAAGATCAATTAGATCGAGACGGTTTGGAGTGGCTATTATGGATGTTTGATCTGCAATTGTTTGATTTAAGAGGCTGGGCGGTGTATCACGGTGCCCCCTAATTTCTTTTATAAGGGTTGTTCTACATAGGTCTTTTTGCGACAGGGGGTGCCTGTTTCTGCCGGGGGGACTAAAGGGGCTGGGAGCACAAACGGATATGCCCTCCTCCATTCTTTCTCCTACTTTTAGGGTTTTAGTTACTTGGGGCCACAGCCACGCTGTTAGTGGGGTTAGGCTGTAGCCATCTGCAGGGGTGCAGGGTGGGGGGTTGGAGGTTTTTTTTATTTAGCCTTTATTATTTTCTATGGCCTTTTTCTTCCTTCCCTTTCTTTCCTTTAGGATCAGTATTGCTTGTAAATTATTCAGATTTTTATTGTGTTCTGGAGTTTAGTGTTCATGCTTCTTACGTCATCCGGATTTCCGGGTAGGCAGGCCCTGAGAACTGGCGCTTACGAAAACGTATATCGTATTGTTGTTTACTCCGATTCATATGCCTTGGCGCCAGAGTTCCAATTATAGCTGTTCCTAGGTGCATATCCTGTCTCTTGGCCTGTCCCCCATATTCTTTTGTTTGATTGTATGGCACCTGATCCGTTTACTTAGATAATATAAAATAAAACCTCTATCTCATCCTTTGATTATTTATGCGTTCTAATTCAAGTTCTATCCTGAATCGCTGCCGAACCTCAGGGTTGTCGGCTGATGAGCTGTGTCGTACCGTGATATAATGGGTCCTAATTATGTTTAGCGGCCGGCCCCTGCGGTTGTAGGCCCATGCTTGTATTTTTTGAACGCTGCAATAAAGGTTTAAAAAAAAAAAAAAAGATAATTCAAAATCCCTTCCAAAGTGGGACACAGACAAGAACGAACTTCTACAGATGTGTAAATAATGTGTTTTTAAAGTGTGCATAATGATTTGTACTGTGTTTGTGTCATAATGAATTGTCTAATCTGTTTGTTCTAGCTCAGAATGTGAACGTGGTTATTGAGGATTGCTTACTGTATTCGTTTTGAGAGTAATTCTTTTTACTGTGACCGAAGATGGTGGGTTTTCACTTAGATTTTTGATGGATTACTCACTACTGTATTTGTTTGATACTTCCAGCCTTGAAAAAGTCTCAGGATTGAGACGAAACACGTGTCGGCGTTGTGAGCTGAGAAGTTTTTTATATGAACTTTTGGAATAAAGAAATTGAAGACACCCTTTGCTTTGGATCTTTATATCTTCATAAGAAACAGGAAATGGACATTGTTTTTGTTTACCGTAGCAGCCTTATTTAATGGTTGAAACCCCTTTTTATCCAATGGAGATCTAGTTCTGTCTAGAATTGACATATTTGAGACCACTATTTGGTGTGCTGACCTAGACTTTTCTTTATAAAGTATGAAACCAAAGTTTTATTCATTGCAACATTGGTGATGAGCTGTGTAAAGTGAGGATTGAAGTTTCGGGAGTTCTGGATCCCACAGCTGCTACAGTTTTGCTATGTCTGGACGTGGTATCGGTAGCTGCTATGATCCCACTAAGCATTGCATACAAACACATTCAACATGTATGACCAAATTGAGGTTCCGTGACAATTGTAAGTGGTGTTTTCGACTCGTACGAATATGGTCGAGTCTGGTATCTATGAACCGCAAATGACGAGTCTAGTGAGTGTGCACAGTTTCGCTGTGCTAACCTACACCGTTCGTCTGTTTCGTGGGTTTATTCATCTGCACCCACGGGTTCCATCTTAGATATGGCATCCATTTTGTCTCTTGCCCTCAAGTAGCCAGCGAACGGACGCTGTCCGCTTCGCGACCCTGGGATTCCCAAGACTCCTGCGGAAGACACGTTTCCTCTGAAAGTGTCTTTATGATGAGGGGGATGATACTGTAAGGCAGATGGCCCCGCTCGAGGCTCATCTTGCCGTGCCGGTCTATTGTCCCAGCCGCGCATCTCATTTAGGCACGTCCCTTTGATGCCCGTAGCTCGTGTTTCCTGATACCTCCCTTTTACACCCTTTTCGATCTCCCCACTGTTTCCATCTTCCTCTGCACCTGTCTTTGTTCCTTCTTCGATCTGTTTATTGCTGATTGGAATGTACTAATGGTGGGAAGCTGTGTTTTTACAGTTGTGAACCGCCAAATGTTTCCGCACTTATGTTCCGGACCCTGAAATGTATCAAAGTGACCAGAGTGACCCCTCTCGGGGATAATTATGGGAACCGAGTTGTAAACCTTTGTGTGCCATGCAACACTATGGGAGAAACCTGTATAAAAGGAGCGATCCACAGTAGCAATTTGAAGCAGTCTCCTCGAACTTACACTCGTTGTACTTCCTGTGACTTCTGTGTTCCCTGCAGTAAATAAACCTCGAATCTTTGACGCCGAAGGAAGTGTCCCGTGTCTCTGTCATTCGTACGCCGGAGCAGGTTGCCCACGAAGGTTTCAGGTGTTGTCCCCTGGCACCGCTGGGTCTTAAATAACCCAGTCCTTCAGTTGGCGCCCAACGTGGGGCTGCATCAGTGGTACCGGTCCAAGCCCGACGATCGTGAGGAACTTCGTGTGAAATCTCCGAGGGAAGGTGCACTCCGCTTCATCGATCCTGTTGTCGAAACAAGTGGCCCGAAGACTTTTCCCGCGAAGATTCCCGCCTCCTGACGGCTGCGACGGACTGCTGCCCTGACTGTAGACCTGTTTTGGCGCCTGGCGTAGACCTTGGTATAGCGAGACGATTGACGGGCCTTCCTGGTGACGCCATCGATCTTTGAGTTAAGTATTTGTGGGTCGCTCCCAGAGTCCTTGGTTGTGGTTGCTTAGTTGTTGCATGGTTCCATTGCATTTGTGGTTCTTAGTACTTGGTTCTTTGTTGTGTTGTTTGACGCCTGCAGTCGCCAAAAACCGAGGGTTTTTGCTTTTTGCTGGGACTTGGTAAATCCCGTAACCCTTGACGTTTGTGAAACTCGGCTAGTGTGCACGATGCCTGGTCGCAGTACTTTGTTTAGTTGTTTTAGACGTTGTGGTACGGATTCCCGACTGGAGGACTCGTGTCCGATACCTCCGGTTGGAACTCCCACTTATGAGCTCTACAGTAAGCACGGGCTAGGCCTGATTACTTTTAATGAATACTGGATTTGTTATACCAGAAAAGATGGTGCCCTTAGTTGGCCACCTCATGGTAGTTTTGAGACTACGATCTTAGATAATCTTGAGGCTAAATTGTTTGAGAAAAAGTCAAGGCCGGCCATGTTTGATGCTTTTCGGTTGTGGTGTAAAGAAGCCCGACAGAAAGAGATCAGACAGACTAAACGTAATCAGAGAGATGGTGTTGCTACCATTGTAAAGAAAGCAGAGCAGTTTCAGCGTGATAAGGAGGATAAGGAAAAGGAAGTGTTTGATAGGCTACAGCGTATGTCCATAGATAAATGCTATCCTGCTTTGCCAACGGAGTCGGATAAGAAGGAAGAATCAGTTGAGGATCCTTTAATGTCTTATCTTATGAAGTCACCACCTCCGTACGTACAGGGTACCGCAGCTCCTGTGGTCCCCCCTGTACCTGTTCCTCAACCTGTTCCTCAACCTGCACCCGTTCCTCCGACTGTTCCCGTTCCTTTGCCTACTGCTATTCCTACTGCTCCTCCGCTTCCACATACTCCTGCTCCCGCTACTGCTCCTGCTCTACTTACTCCTGTTGCTTCTTCTGTTTCTACCCCTTCTCTTGTTAGTCCTTTGTGCTATACCTCTCCCTCTACTCGAAGTCGTACCCCTCCGGTTGCGGCTAGTTTCTTTAATTCTCTTGGACCTGTTCTTGGGTCCGCTGGTTCGGACGGTCCTCAAAGACGTAGTCAGCTTCCCGGTAACAGGGAACGTGCTGCGTTATATAACATGGCGATGGGTTGGATGATGCATCCTCTTAGAAACCCTCCACGTGCTGTACTTGATACGTTCTGTCAATTTAATGTACCGACGCAGAGATACGTGTTTGAAGAAATGTGTAAGGTTCTTCGCGACCAGATATCGGCCGATGCACCTGACGATGTGTTGACCGCTTTGTCTGATCTACAGCTTCAGTTCTCGAGCGGAATGATAGTGGATACCAACATTCGACGCGCTGTTGAGCGGTTGTTATCTTTCCGACCCTCTCCGATACCTCAAGCATTGTTTGTTGAGGATGTTGAGAGACAGTTAGATCCGTCTGGTCAGTTTCCTATGCGTGAAGTTCCACCATTGTGGATGCCAGGTGATGCTGCTGCTGTTCCTATTGTCTTGCCGCATTTCCAGAGAGTATGGATACATCTCCCATGGAAAAGATCGGAAGTGTTGCAGGTAAAACAATCTTTGCCTGACCCTCGCAAAAATCCTGCAGGGTACTATAAAGAATTGTCGCAGCTCGTAGACGCTACGATAATGAATCTTGCCGATATCGACATGCTGTTCGGCAATGTCGTACCTCAACCGGTATGGGCTAAGATTCGTCACGAAGATCATGCGAACGAATTAGGTGGCGATTGGGCTACTCTTACTGCGGCCGATACACGACAAGTTGGCGGGGCTAAGCCTGAACAGCTCATTACTGCTCTCCCACCCTCAAAGAATAATTACACTAATAAAAACACTTATGCCAGCGATGAGGGTGAACTGGGACAAGTTGTCAGCCTGTAAACAGAAGAAGGACGAGAGTGTCTCTGATTTCTTTACGAGATTTGAGGAGGCATTTATCGACCATAGTGGTCAGGATATGGGCACAGAGGGTGGCCAACGGTTGTTTGTGGATAAATTTGTCTCTAACTTATTGCCCGATTTGAGTAATAAATTAAGAAATTCTGAGAGTGCGTGGGCCGTCTCTACATCTGCTCAAATATTGGCCACGGCACAGTATTATGAGAACAGAGAAAAAGAAGAGAACGACCGCGCTGATAAAAAGACGAAAGAACTTAAAACGAAAGTGTTGTTACAGCAGGCCTATCCGCCGCGTTCGAATCAGAATGCTCCTCAGCAAAATAGATCGCAGTCGCAATCGAATAGGTCGCAACTTCGAAATGACTCCTCTTCCCAAAGGTCTTCGTTAGGGTACAATCAGTGTGCCTATTGTAGACAGGAGGGTCATTTAAAATTCAATTGTCCTGTTCTAAACGATCGTAATAGTGGTAACTCATCTAGAGGAGGTCGTGGTGGTTCTCAGCAGGCATCACGTGGTAGGGGTCGTGGTGTTCCAAATGATCGTTCAGATAACTCATCGAATTCCAATAACTGTTTTGACCAACGTGGATCACCGCAAGGACGATCTGCGCAGTACAATGTAGATGATTATTACGTCGATCAGGGAACTGACGACAGTAATTACTAGGATAGCCATAGACAAGGAGAGGGAGTGGTATCAGTTCCGGTTGATCAGAGAGGGCCTTACGTCGCAGTTGCTACATCGGGCGTCGTTGAGCCTTTTCTGTTGGACACTGGTGCAGCGAAAAGTTCCATAATGCATTCGAAACTCCCTGGCGCACCTTTGTCTGGCTTAACCAATGTTTCCGTTGGATTCTCTGGCGCCCCTGTTAGCAATCCAGTTTCACGCCCTTTGCCCCTTACAATTGGGCCTCGTGAGCTTCAAGCTCCGTTGATTTTAACTACTGGTTGTGGTGAAAATCTTTTGGGCCTGGATTTGCTAAAACGTTTGTATGCAACTTTGTATTGTTCTCCTGCGGGTGTAAAGCTTACGTTAGGAGAGAGGGTTGTCTCTCCTATGTACTTGTCTCTCGATAAGCTTCCACCGGAATTGAGTTCTCTTCCTGCGTCTTTGTGGGCAACAGGTCCCAATGATGTGGGCCTGCTTGACATCTCCCCTTATGTTGTTCATGTCAAATCTAACGTACGATTGCCTCGTATTCCCCAGTATCGTATCTCCCTTGATGGTGAACGTGCATTGCTGGCGATCATCTATGATTTGATCGAGAAAGATGTTATTGAGGAGACTCGGGGAAACGTGTGCAACAGTCCCGTACTGCCTATTTTGAAACGTACCGATCCTTCTAAACCACCCGTTTATCGTTTTGTTATCGATTTGCGGGAGGTCAATAAAATTGTGATTCCTCAGTTCCCTGTTGTGCCTGACATCACGGCGCTATTGACTCTGATTCCAGCTTCAGCATCTTGGTTTTCAGTAATCGATCTGAAGAATGCGTTCTTCAGTATTCCGATTGCTGAAGAAAGCAGAGACCTTTTCGGTTTCTCTCTCGGTGGCCGTAGCTTCCGTTTCAAACGTGCTCCTCAGGGCTACTGTGAGAGTCCATCTATTTACAGTCAAGCCTTGAAGGGTCAGCTAGATGCGTTCGTGTTGCCGGCTGCTGCGGCTTTGATCCAATATGTCGATGACTTATTGGTGGCTGCAGATACTCAGGACATTTGCAAAATTGCTACGGTGTCGTTGCTGCAACATCTCTGTGACTTACATCACAAGGTGTCACCTTCTAAACTCCAATATTGTTGTCAAGAATTAACCTACCTAGGTCACTTATTGTCAAAGGAGGGAAGACGGTTGACCCCAGAGAGAATTGCAGTAATTGCACGAATGACTGTGCCAACAACCCAAAGAGATGTGCGTGCCTTTCTAGGTATCACGTCGTATTGCAGGCAATGGATTCCAAATTTTTCATTGCTAGCGAAACCATTGGTGGCCCTTACGTGCAAGGATGTTTCAACTCCTTTACCATGGACGGAAGAATGTCAGAAGAGTTTTTCTGAATTGCGTGACGCATTGTGTTCGGCTCCTGTGTTAGGTACTCCTGACTATAGCAAGCCGTTTACACTATACGTTCACGAGAGGGAAGGTTGTGCGTTGAGTGTCTTAACGCAACCTTTCGGTGATAAGCAACGTCCATGTGCATATTTTTCCTCGACCTTGGACCCGGTAGCTAGAGCATTGCCGAGTTGCCTGAGAGCAACAGCGGCAGCTGCGGTGTCCATCCGACAATCAGCAGGATTGGTCATGGATAATATGCTTACGGTGATGGTTCCGCATGCGGTCGACACTCTTTTGAATCGTACGAAAACTCAGCATTTGACGAGTGCGAGGTTGTCTGGGTACGAGTTGACGTTGTTGGCAAGTCATATTCAGATAAAACGTTGCAATGTTCTGAACCCGGCGACTTTGTTACCAATTAGTACAGAGTCAGATAGAATAGCAGCCCATGACTGCTATCTGAGGACTGAAGATGAAACAAAAGGTCGGGTGGACCTTAAAAACACTCCTTTGGAAAATCCAGATGGAACTTTGTATGTGGATGGTTCATGTTTTAAATTGCCGAATGGTGATGTGACTACTGCGTATGCTGTTGTGACTTTGAATACTGTTGTGGAAACTGCAAGATTGAATCAGAACTCTGCCCAGGCTGCAGAGCTGATCGCTCTAACTAGAGCGTGTGTGTTAGCGAAAGGGAAACGTGTGAATGTGTTTACCGACAGCCAATATGCATTTGGCGTCGCGCATAGCTTTGGACGGTTGTGGAGAGAGAGAGGTTTTATGACGTCGCATGGTACGAAGATTCAGCATGGACAACTTGTGAATGATCTTTTGGATGCACTTACGTTGCCTAAACAGGTAGCGATTGTTAAATGTAGTGCACATCGTAAAGTGACGGATGATGTTGGTCGTGGTAATGCATTTGCGAATGAGATTGCTAAGGAGACTGCCCGGAACCTTAGCACTAGAATGTATGTGACGAGTTCGGTTAGGTGGCCTACAGAGACTAGTATGTTTGAGGACACTATCGGGAGTGTGAAAGCGATTCAAAATGAGGCCACCGAGACTGAAAAAAACAAAGTGGAAAGAAAGTACGGGAAAGTTGGATGCGAATGGTTGTTGGGTTGATTTGTCGGAACATAAGAGATGGATGTTGCCAGATGCGTATGTGCTAGCTGTTGTGACAATGGCGCATGGGTTAGCACATATTAGTGTGAAAGGTATTTGTAAGTTGCTGTCCCATGTGTGGAAGAATGATGGTATCACTAAATGTGCTGAACGGTTGGTTAAGAATTGTATGGTATGTATGTTGTACAATACTGGTAAGGGAACCCCAACTCCTCCTGGCCACTTTGCTCCCCCTTCATGTCCCTTTGAGGTGATTCAATTAGACTTCATCCATATGGAGAGATGCAACAACCTGAAATACGTTTTAGTTGTGGTTTGCGCGTTCTCCCGATGGATTGAAGCCTACCCTCTTAAAGACAATACTGCCCTGTCTACTGCGAAAATCCTACTGAAGGAGTACTTTCCTCGGTATGGAATGCCTCGGATTGTATGGTCGGATAACGGAAGTGAGTTTGTGGGGAGTGTGATGAAGAGTGTGTGTAAGGGCCTTGGAATTAATCAAAAATTCCATAGCGCCAATCATCCCCAGTCAGCTGGTTTGGTTGAAGGGTATAACGGCACCCTTAAGCTGAAGCTAGCGAAGATTCAGGCTACGACTGGTCTTTCGTGGCCTGATGCTTTACCCTTAGCTTTATTGTCAACTAGGGCAACCGTACACTCCCGAGTAGGGCTTAGTCCCTATGAAATAGTGTTCGGTCGTCCTGCAAATGTCTGGGGGTTCCCTAGACCGGGTGTGTTCTCCAGTCTTGAATATCCAATGTTGATTGACTATCTTCATGATCTGACTGCTAAACTGAGGTTAATTCACCAACAGGTTTACGAAGCATTGCCGACGCAGACGGAGGGTCCAGGCCACCAGCTCCAGCCCGGAGACTGGGTGGTAACCAGAAACTTTGCCCGTAAGAAGAATTTGGAACCCCGTTTCACTGGACCCTACCAGGTCCTCCTTGCCACGAGAACTGCCGTCCGTTTAGAGGGCCGAAAAAATTGGGTGCATGCCACCCATACGAAGAAGGTTCCTATCCCTTTACCGGCAGACTCGTGGGTGAGGAGGGGCATTGCTTCAGCTGAATCCGAAGGATTGCCGGCGTTTGTACCTTTCAGCGACGCACAACCTGTCGGAGAATCCTCATTGCAGCAGAAAGATACTGTCGAACATTTGTCACCAAAAGATTCAAGACCAGAACATTCGACTGATCAACAGGACTCTGTTCCCTCATCGGATCCTTTGTTTGATGAACATACACGTCCTGGGAAAACTCGATACTTTTTGCGTTCTAAAACTAAGGACAAATAAAAAGATTTTGTTCTGCCCCTTGACAATTGCATTAACCCGTTTTCCACGATCAGTCTGAACACCCGTATCATTGTAATTATTTTTATATATTGAGTTTTGTTCCACATGTATTTTTGCTTCCACAGCTGAGAGACATTTTTGCATATACATTGTAAATAAAGGCCGTAGGGCCGCGCGTGTACTTCCTTCTGGTTAGTAGGTCTTGACGCTAGGTTAAGGACCGTCGGTTCCTGGGAACTCCTAGGGATTGACTACTGCTACACAGAACGAAGTGCGTCAAGAAACGTTGCGGACGGTCATAGGGGATGGCGTTTTCAAAGCTGATGGACTTGGAAGAAGCTCAGGCGCAAAGGTTCAAGCTGCAACAACTTATTCGTACCAAGTGTTTTATGTTTCAAATGTTTGTATTGCTTTTGACTGTTTCTGCACTATTGGCGGGTGGGGTGTATTACATGATGTCGTACTTCTTACCTTCTGCCATACCTACTCCTACTTCTGACCCTAAACTTACCTCCACTGCATCCCCTCATTCTTTCCATATCCTACCTGAACACGAGCAGGCTAGACGTGCAGAATTCCGAAATAATTCCTTTATTCAGCTCCTTCATCAGCACCAGCTAGTGATTAATACTACTAATTGTTGGGTGTGTGGACTAATGCCACATACCACACATAAGGGAATTCCATATCTGGTCTTACCGTATAGTTCCCAGGGTTCAGCTCGAGCATTCCAAACAATGTTTCGAAGCGCACTAGATTCTTATCCCAGTCGAGAGCCACGTTCTCCCTACTTTGGCCCTGGCTCGTATCATAAGCCTTTGTCCATAGCGATAGAAGATTTAGATAGAGATATCTATGAGCCGTCGCTCATCCCAGAGGAAGAGGTACAAGCCTATAGGGTCCTGAGTAAGGTCGAGTATAGTGCGCTCACGAGTGAAAAACAGCTTAAAAGCTCGCCTTCGATATGGGTCGTACCCCACATTGGTAATTTTTGTCTAATGGGTCGTGGCCGAAGATCGAAAGCCCGACTTGGAGAGAGTGCCTGCACCGAGAATTACATTCTGCCGATGGTCTCGTCCCCTGTGTTTGTGGCTGCCAAGGGTACATACTTTGTTTGCCATGATCGTGCGTATGCATGGTTGCCCTCCGACTTTGTGGGCTCATGTTTTATTGCAAATCTGTTGCCTCCGACGTTCACTGTAGACGCAGACTATCATAAAACTAGAGTTGTGAGAGGCGTAATTAGCGAAGAGGACACTGCCGGTCAAGAAGCAGGAGACTTTTTCAAGGGTTTCCTCCCGTTTTGGGGGCCTATGGTTAATAGTAGGAACCTGAGACAGTTGACTCGAGTGGTGGAATCGACAGCTAATATTACTGCCAGTGCCCTTGGTAATATCACCACAGAACTTCAGGCGGATAGACTTATGACGTTACAAAACCGTATGGTTTTAGACGTGATCTTAGCAGATCGAGGTGGGGTATGTAAGGTGATCCATTCGAGCTGCTGTATTTTCATTCCAGATAACGCTCCGACCATCTATCAAGCCATCTCAAAGTTGCACAAGATCTCTGAATCCATACACGTGGATGTAGGGGATTGGACGCTACTTGGGTGGTTTTGGGGCCTAATGTCGACTTGGGGTTGGAAGATTCTGATGATTATCGGAGTTGTCGTGGCATTCCTGTTCACGTGTTGCCTTTGTGTGCAGTGTGGTCCTGCCTTATGTGGCCTCTGTGCTACAACGTGTATAAGACAGCCACCTGTTACCAAGGGGACTCGGTTGGACAGAGCTATGTTACAGCAACATCTAGATGGTCTGATGAATATCGAGTATGATTCCGACTAGTGCTTGCCTACATGAGGGCAAAAGGAGCGTCTGAGGTTCCGTGACAATTGTAAGTGGTGTTTTCGACTCGTACGAATATGGTCGAGTCTGGTATCTATGTACCGCAAATGACGAGTCTAGTGAGTGTGCACAGTTTCGCTGTGCTAACCTACACCGTTCGTCTGTTTCGTGGGTTTATTCATCTGCACCCACGGGTTCCATCTTAGATATGGCATCCATTTTGTCTCTTGCCCTCAAGTAGCCAGCGAACGGACGCTGTCCGCTTCGCGACCCTGGGATTCCCAAGACTCCTGCGGAAGACACGTTTCCTCTGAAAGTGTCTTTATGATGAGGGGGATGATACTGTAAGGCAGATGGCCCCGCTCGAGGCTCATCTTGCCGTGCCGGTCTATTGTCCCAGCCGCGCATCTCATTTAGGCACGTCCCTTTGATGCCCGTAGCTCGTGTTTCCTGATACCTCCCTTTTACACCCTTTTCGATCTCCCCACTGTTTCCATCTTCCTCTGCACCTGTCTTTGTTCCTTCTTCGATCTGTTTATTGCTGATTGGAATGTACTAATGGTGGGAAGCTGGGTTTTCACAGTTGGGAACCGCCAAATGTTTCCGCACTTATGTTCCGGACCCTGAAATGTATCAAAGTGACCAGAGTGACCCCTCTCGGGGATAATTATGGGAACCGAGTTGTAAACCTTTGTGTGCCATGCAACACTATGGGAGAAACCTGTATAAAAGGAGCGATCCACAGTAGCAATTTGAAGCAGTCTCCTCGAACTTACACTCGTTGTACTTCCTGTGACTTCTGTGTTCCCTGCAGTAAATAAACCTCGAATCTTTGACGCCGAAGGAAGTGTCCCGTGTCTCTGTCATTCGTACGCCGGAGCAGGTTACCCACGAAGGTTTCAGGTGTTGTCCCCTGGCACCGCTGGGTCTTAAATAACCCAGTCCTTCAAAATATTAGCTCAACAAGGTGTTTACCAGTAGAACCATGTGAGGTATTATTGCATGCTACCTAGAGCCTGGTTTACTGATATCTGTATCAGTCTGGCACACTGGACCTGTTCCCTTTAGGGGCTGTAAAGCAGTTGCTTATCCCATTTGCCTGTGGTCATAAGGCATGATCTTTCTGTATTCCACTCCCTCGTTTTTCAGGAATCTTTAGCACTCCCCACCAATGTGCCAGTTGCCCGACTTCAGAGAGGAGGAATGGCCCATGTGGCAAATAGAGACAAGCACTGGAAGGTGCACAGCTGCAGATGTACAGCATAGTGGATGAATCAGATGAAACGTGGAGAATTCTTCCTTAATGACTAACAAGTAATGTCCTAAGTCCAGTAGCCCATAGAAGTCATCACCCACCTTTGTCCAGTTAGAAATTACATAGATCCTCATTTCTTCTGCTGGTGAGTCCTTTCCCACACTCTGACATAAGCAGCAGCGGTTCCTCCTTTCGGATGTAGGAGCGTTGTCCTGCCTGCAGTGACACTCTTCCACCCTTAAGGAGGAACAAATATATTAATATTATTAAAATGGACTCAGCTGCTACCGGCGAGTCAAGTGTTTGGGCGGGGGTGATTACTGCTGATTGACAGCAGCAGGGATGACACCCTAAAGTGCAGAGTACGGATGTTGGATTGGCTGACCGTGTTGCGCCGGCCAACCAGACATGCGCACTTCTGCCCCCACTACAGCAGCTGTGTTAAATAGCCTGAGGATTGCTCAGGCAGGTTCCCAGTCTCAAACGGAGTGCTGGTTTTGCCTCCTCCGTCCAAGCCTGATGCTTCTCCCATGCTGAGAGAAGCTGTAGGACTGTTAGGTTTGAGTTGGAGGAAACAGAAGTTTCATCCCACCTTGGCCAAAGACTTCAGCCTTGGAGGGCATAGAACAACAGCTGTGGGAAGCAGCCTCTCTGCCTTGGGATGGGACTGAAGAGCAGAGGGGCCATCTACAGAGAAAGGTAAGAAACTACCCTCTTGCCTAGTAGAGACTTAAGCGTCCCCTTATTGCCAAGAGGGTAGAACGGGAGTGAGCTGCCGATTGCACTCCAAATGGGGAGGCGGGTAAGTTCACAAAGCCAAAGCAAAAAGAAAGAGCTGGCCAAAGGCCAAGCATTATGGGCCAAACCTTGCACATTGGATGCAGACACGAAACAGAACGCAACCCCCTTGGGCTGCCCACGGACAAAGGCTGTGCAAATGATGAGGGTTGGATGTTTGTATGTAGGCCCTGGCCGCTGGTCTAGTCCTAGTGTCTACCCCTGCTACACATGGGCAAAGGCAGTGGGGCATGCCTGCCCACCACAAGAGGCAGACCATGCTCTGCACCCATCACCCAATGTGGGCAAGATCCAGCGCCTGACAGCAGGTAGAAGGGACTTTTGCGTTAAGGCTCAAGCAAACCTTTTTTGAAACAAAGATGTTCCCAATTTCTTTCAGAATATGTACACCAACATAAAAACTAATGCATCTTCCCCATTTTGGCCAGATAAAGCCTACAGACCGAACCCCTGTCTATTTACCTCTGCTTCATGCCCCAGACAGTTCCTAAAGCCTCTTTCTCATCTCTTTAAAAAAACAAATGTATTCTATTTTTATGTTTTGTTTAATGTGTTACAACTTTTAACCAATACAGTATCCACATTACTTGGCATTCCAACCAATTTGAACCATACAATATTTACGAACCTCTGCCTTATAACATTTATTCAAAAGTCATAAGTGTACAGCCCTCATAACAAATATCATCACTTTTAAATAACAACAGAGAAACTAAAGAAAGCGTTGCACCAGTCCATTACTTGACCCATTATACTCTTAAATTCCATAATATTTCCACATTGTAACGACCGGATTTTCGGACCAGATAGGATCAGCTCACCAAGACACCACTAACCCAGCCTAAACGTAACCACCTCCCTCCTTAGGACCTATTTACAACAGGTATCTGTGTTCCTACCTAAGGATGGGGAATTAGCAATATACAAGCTTAGATCTTCTAAAACACCACACTCATACAATATAGTCTTGCGGCCACATGGGCCCAGACTAATCTACCCTGGGGCAGTTCTGATTACTTAACATTACACACTGACTACACCCAGTGTTCGCTCAAGCCACAATCTTGTGGGTATAGGCACTGTATCCTCCCAGTGCTCTCACTATTACACAAGCCACAATCTTGTGGGTATACACATCGACTACAGTCAATGCTCTCATTAACGCCGCTTTCCCTAGTGCGATCTCACTACACACCGTTTCCTCCCGGTGCTCTCATTTACGCCGCTTTCCCTAGAGGCGATCTCACTACACACCGTTTCCTCCCGGTGCTCTCATTAACGCCGCTTTACAACGACGATCACTTTCCTATGAATACCTTCATCTCTCCATGTTGGGGAATCTCTCGCTATCCACTAAAAGTACGATACTACAATATTATGGATCACACAAGAATGGCCAAATTACAATGTGTATGACTTATTCCTTATTTCAAGAGCTCCTCTCCCCCTCATTATTCATTTACCTGGACGGGAATTGCATCCATTCACATAACAGCATCTTATTTATTTATTTTTTGCAATTTTTAAAGCGCGCAAATACCCGTAAGGGTGTCTCGGCGCTATTGATTACAGAGATCCCTGATGGTGTGACGGGGGAGTTAGGACGATGAGAACAGCTATGTTTTAAGGCTCTTTCTGAATTTGAGGAGCGTGGGGGCAGTTTTGATATGAAGTGGTAGGGTGTTCCACAGTTTGGCCGTTGCAGTTGTGAAACATCTGTCTCCCCAGCTGGCCTTTCTTGTCCTGGGGACGCTCAGCAGGTGGGCAGAGGAAGATCGAAGGGTCCTGCGTTGTTCCAGTGGGCGGAGAGCTCTTTTTAGAAACTGTGGTCCTGCATTATTCAAAGTTTTATAGGCTATGCACAGAGCCTTAAATTTGATTCGGCTCCTAACCGGAAGCCAATGTAGTTCCTTGATATGAGCTGAGGTTGAAGTGAACTTAGGAATGGATAGTAGGGTTCTCGCCGCCGCGTTTTGTACTGTCTGGAGCTTGTTGAGAACCTTTTCTTGGGCATTCAGGAGAAGAGAGTTACAATAGTCGGTTCTCGAGAACACTAAGGTGCTGATGAGTGTTTTGCCCGCGGACTGTGGTAGGTAAGGAAGTAATTTTTTTATTTTTTTTAGAGTGTAGAAGGCAGATGATGCAACAGCATTGACGTGGTGTATGAAAGTAAGTTTATTGTCAAAAATGACTCCGAGATTTCGGACCTTGACCACCGGTTGGGGGGGGGACCCCATCTGAGGTGGCCACCATTGAGGGGACCATGCTGGGTGCAAGCTCCCGAAAGTCATCACCTCCGTTTTATCGGAGTTAAGTTTGAGGCAGTTTGATGACATCCAGGAGCTTATCGCCTTCATTCCCTCTTGAAAGTTGGCGGCGATAAATGCTCCGTTGTTGTGCACTGATAATACTAATTGGGTATCGTCGGCGTAAGTTGTTAGGGCAATTCCATCACCCTCGCTAAGTCCGATACATAGATGTTAAAAAGCGTTGGACTTAGCGAGGAGCCCTGTGGAACGCCGCATGGAAGGGAGAAGGTCTGGGAGGTGAAATTACCCATCTTGACAGTCTGGGGGCGATTGGCTAGGAAAGAGGCAATCAGGTCTTTAGCTTTGCCTCTAATTCCTAGAGCTGAGACACGGTCGATCAGAGTGACATGATCGACCGTGTCGAAAGCCGCAGAAAGATCTAGGAGTATTAGGACTGCCGCTCCTCCCAAGTCCATTATCATTCGAATTTCATCAGCGGCCTTTAGCAGTGCTGTCTCCGTCCCGTGTCCCTGTCTGAAGCCAAACTGAGTGTCATCAAGTAGGTTGTTGTCATTGATAAATTTCGAAAGTTGAATGTTCATGGTTTTTTCGAAGAGCTTGGCTGGGAAGGGGAGACATGCGATGGGTCTGTAACTGGAGGGGAGCAGAGGGTCCAGGGTTGGCTTTTTTAGAAGTGGCTTGATGATAGCCTCCTTCCAAACTGAGGGATATATTCCTGTTGAAAACATGGCATTGCAGATGGTAGTCAACGCGGGGGAAATAGCTTCTGGAATGAGGTTCAGGATAGCAGGGGGACATGGGTCTAGGGGGGATCCAGATTTAGTGCTGGTTATCAGGCGTTGAATATGCTTCTGGTCAATGGTGTCGAATACTGATAGAATGGGGGACGTATCTGACTAGAAGAAAGGCTAACTTTACCATAAGATAATAAAACATACACACTAGTTCACTAAGAACTGGGGTATCTTTATTCATTAACAATATCAACAATATAATACTGCACTATAACACATAGCCTGAAAAGTAAAAGGAAAGGTTAGAATGTGTGTGCAAACTAATAAGAAAGGGTCGACGTCACCTTATGAATATGAAGTCTGGACTCAGCAGTCATCTGGGTTCCCTTCTCGTCTGTGCCTTGGCTCGTCTTAGGATCACACCTCTGCAGTCACGGATACACGTCTGCACCGCTATGCTCTGTCTCCTCCGTTTCCCTCCAAGTCACTGGAACCTTCCTCTTATTCTCTGTCTCATCAGCTGCTCTCTTGCTGTTCGACACTACTCCTCTCTCCTCTCAATCACGGACTGTCTTCACTTTTCAGCTTCGATCTTATAAATCAGTTTCTACCACTTTGGCATTCGTTCTCTCAACCAACTGCTTCACTCTGTATGCTCTGATCTTAAATGTCAAAGCTCGCCAGCTGCTCCAACTAAAATGACTTCAATGTTTCTAAGAGAGTATTAGCTTCTCGGTCTTTCTCGGACTTCAAGATGGCGACTGTCTGCCTTGAAATAATTAATTGCATTGATGCTAACGACTAGCTGCCGCCTACGAACTGACTGACTCACTACCTCCTGCTTTCGCTAATATGGAAGCTTGTTCCTTCATGGAAAGTTACGGCCAGTAACCTGCCGCCCACCAAATTCTTGTACCTCCCCGTACCAAGGACACGTTCTCAGCCGGCCGGCCTGATGTTATGTCTTCGACACAAAGAAAAATACAGTCTTTCGATAAGGGCCAGCCTGAGCCGGTTCTCACTAAGCGAACAACACCTCGTAACTAAAACATTACATTTGACCTAGAAGCATCTCAAGCTGCCGGGGCAGAAAGAAAGATGGAGTCTCTCCCGTTTGAGGCCAACAAGGCCCGAAATAAGCATAACTCCATCAGAAATATACTAGCACTCTTATAAAAGGACGGATTACTACTGATACTAAGGAATCTATCCCTTAACATAGATTTATAAGCCCTAAAATGAAAGGAAGGGTAGGGGATTGCATCAAACGCCTTGTAAATAGGCCCTATCTAAGGTTCTAGTCCTCCTATTAGAATGATAGCAGACTAAAGTCACCTCCAATCACCTTCACTCAAGAAAGGGGCAAATAATCGGTCAGAACATTTCACCCTTGACTTTAGGCTACTAATCATTCGCTAAATGGAACTAACATCCGTAGAGGAATAATATGAAACAAAACTAACTGATCTATTTCTAGTACCACATCTACAAGTCTGGAGTAAGGAAGGAATGCACTGAATAAAACAGCAAATAGCTACTAAAATGCAAATAGTAATTAGGATACCCCCTAATATCTGTCGTAAAGAATGTAAGTCAGGTAACCAATTACAGAGCCAGTCAAACCTGACCTGGTCATTGTGTTTCATAATTTCTTTGGTCAAGTCATGAAGTTTGTCAATATGAGCCTGAATGGATCTAGTATGATCTGATAGATTGAACCAGCAAAGGCCCTCAAAGTCAGAACAGTCATGTCCATGTTTGAGCAAAAGATAGTCGATGGCAGCCCGGTTCTGCAAAATAGCTCTGCGTTCACCCTGGGCGTCCAGTTACATGTCAGATAAAATTGTAGAAGTATGAGTGATAGATTTAACCATCCAACAGGCCATCTTCCCAATGGACTTTGCATTGTAGACTGCTAAGGCAGGGACACCTACAATCCAAAAAGCTAAACTAAGATATTCAGATTCAGAAAATAAATGTAGTGTAGAGTCACAATTGTCATGTAACATTACAGCATCACGAACAACACGGGAATGCATATTAGGATGTGAAGAAAACATCAATAAGCTCAGTATAGTAATGGCACAAGGTCCTCCAGAAATGTTTGCGGGAATATAAGGCCAGGATGTATTACCACAAGAGAAAAGCCATCCAGAAGGTAACAGCATTGTACGATAATGACTAGGGGTAACTACTAAACTCTTGCAGGTCATATTATTTTTAACAGAAGTACATAATTTCGGTGATCTTCGGGAACACAAAGTTCGTTCATGAGCTGTAAATGAAGTAGCACCTTTCAATTTTAAACGCACAGATTCGGTGATAGCATTGGGATCACAGGTAAGGAAAAAACATAAATCACCCTGCGTGATATTATACGTAATTATTTGGGAATGAATCGGGGGTGTTGGATCTGAAAGCACAGTACATAAAGGACAATATTCATGCGTAGCAAAATCTCCAAGAATAATATTAGGACGGGCATTTGATATATTAAAAATATGGGCTAAAGTCTCCTACGAAGCAGGGATAGCAACCAAACAGGTCGCTAGTATATCAGTCACCGAACGCATCGGTGTTAAACAGAAATGTGGGGAATTGGTCACCCTTCGTGCTAGGGTAGTCCAAAGGTTAGATGATGAATCCCACGTAGCAAAGGAACGCGGTACTCGGGTTATCGAATCAACCAAAGTCTGTGGGTTCCCTCCTTTCCCGACGTAGCAGGCCAAAAGGAGTCCAACGCCGGCACATCCTGCAACAGCAGTCCAAAGAGTGATCTGAAAGTAAATCAAATACAGGCATTATTCATTCTCGTAAGTAGCATTTGTCAGCTGGGACAGCTTCCCAGCTATCTTTCCCTGGTCTCATGACGTGTACTGTATTATCATGACCGGTTGCAATAACTTCAGCTTGTTCAGGGGGATTTTTAGGCGATTGCACCCACACTCTCGCTCCTGGATTATCTGTAGAGCCAAAACCTTTTTGTCCTCGTACAGTTAACAAAGTTGGGGCAGTGCCTTTCTGAATCTCACCACTGAAAACAGGCATGATTAGCAACTGAGCAATTCGGTCAGTCTTATGAATCGGTAGATCAACTTCACTGCTATTCAGCAGGAGTACCTTAATCTCTCCCTGATAATCACTGTCAATGACTCCTCTGAGTACTTGAATGCCTTTTAAGGCCAGGCCCGATCTAGGGGCAATCAGTCCAAAATTTCCAGTTGGTATACAAACACCAACGCCAGTTTCAATGATAACTCGATCTCTGCTTTTTATGGTAGTGTCATTCATGGCATGTAGGTCTAAGCCTGCGGAGCCTGTGGTTGCTCTGCATGGAGCTAATGCTCCAGGGGAAATTTCCCAATACATTACAGTATTGTCAACCGTGTTCGGTTTTGCATCAACAGCTGGAGGAAATAAACGCATCAATGGAGATTCAGCATTCAAAAAGGGACGATTATTCAAAATCAACAGTGCCTGAAACAAATAATCTCTCCAACTTTTATATTTATTGTCAGTTAATTTACGCAATTGCTCTTTTAGCAAACCATTCATTCTTTCAATAAGGCCTGCTGCCTGTGGATAATATGGTATATGAAATACCCATTCAATGTTATTTTCCACACAAAATTCCTGCACCAATCTTCCTTTAAAATGGGATGCATTATCAGATTGAATTTGAAATGGAACACCATAATAGAGCATAATCAATTCCAATGTTTTAATGGTATTTACTTGGGTAGCTCGATTACAGGGAAAGGCCACTAAAAGTCCACTGTATGTATCAACGATGGTGCAAATATATTGGCAATTTTTACTCATAGGGAGTGGACCAATATAATCAATCTGCCAAATTTGAGCGGGTAATTTTCCTCGGTGTAAATGTCCTTTAACAATTTGGGGCACTTTTCGCTGTCTAGAATGTTGACAGATAGGACAATGCAATATTGTATCTTTAATCAAATTTAAAGGAATATAAATTCCTCGATCAGCAGCCCACCTGCTAGTGGCTCTCTCTCCAAAATGTCCTGCTTTCTGGTGGGCCCATTTCGCCAATCCCGCCAAATCAGAATCTTGCATGTCCACCACTGCCTCAGCAATTTTAGATTTCTCATCTGCAATGTTATGAAAGAATTTGTCAAGGGAGTCTATTGGTGTATGAGCATCCACATGAAAGATTGTAACAGTACTTTGTGGGAGCTTCTCCCAAATTTCTTGCCATAATTCTTTACCCCAAAGTTCTTTAGAATGCAATTCCCAATTATGAGAATGCCAGGTTGGTAACCAAACCGCCAGTCCATTAGCAGTGGACCAGGAATAAGTAAAAATATGACATGTACCGGGTAACTCTTGTTTTAAAACTTGGTAAACAGCATATAATTCAGCAAATTGACTACTCTTTCCTTCACCAGTTGTACTCAGCAATTTTTGTGTGATGGGATTATAGGACACTGCTTTCCAATGCCTCTTCTCTCCTATGTACCTCGCTGAACCATCCGTAAACCACACATGGTTTCTGTCATCCGCGGACAGATCATCAAATGGTTTACCCCTTTTAACAGGGGATTCCTGTACTACAGGTACGGAGCAATCACTCCCAATCTCAATCAATGGCGCCTGCGCCACTCGCTCATGTAATGATGCCACACCTTTCGGTCCCACACGTTCCCTGTCTTGTATGTACCATTTCCACTTAATCACACTCGCCTCTTGAGCATGTCCGATTCAATGAGTTTTCGGCGAACTCAAAACCCACTGCATAATAGGAATCTCAGGTCTCAAAACCACATCATGCCCCAAAGTCAATTGCTCGGTATCCACCAGAGCCCAATAACATGCAAGTAATTGTTTCTCAAAAGGTGTATAACGCTCACCAGCATCAGGTAACTTTTTAGTCCAAAAACCTAATGGTACTTTATTTTTGCCTTGTTTTTGCCACAAACTCCAATTTATATAAAGACCTTGCACGGACACATTCAGATCCACATCACCGTCACGCACGGGCCACAAATCCAAAGCATACTGAATTGCTTCTTTCGCCAAATCAAACGCATCTTGCTGCGGTTTACCCCATTCAAACGCATTCTTTTTACGAGTAACTCTGTATAAAGGGGCCAATATCTGACTCAAATGTGGGATGTGTTGACGCCAAAAGCCAAATAAGCCAATAAAGCTTTGAGCTTCTTTTCGGTTTCTCGGAACCGCAAAATCAAGAATTTT
This sequence comes from Lissotriton vulgaris, assembly GCF_964263255.1. Classification (NCBI taxonomy): domain Eukaryota; kingdom Metazoa; phylum Chordata; class Amphibia; order Caudata; family Salamandridae; genus Lissotriton; species Lissotriton vulgaris. The sequence goes on along the minus strand of NC_141685.1, from coordinate 758,716,799 downwards.
CTGTTTTACTTGTGGAATCACCTCTCTATTACCTTTATGCCAATGGATGCCTAAAAATTTCACACTTTGTGATGGACCTTGCAATTTGTCAGGATTGATTTTCCAACCTTTTTCACGTAAATGATCAATAATCTGATCCAACTGAGTTTGAACTAGATCTTGGGTGTCACCTTGAATCAAAATATCGTCAATATAATGACACATCTGAATATGTGGATTTACGGGTATTTCAGATAAATGCTCCGCCACCAGCCGGTGACAGATCGTAGGACTGTGTACATAACCTTGGGGAAGACTTCTAAAAGTTATTTGACGTCCATTCCATGTAAAACTGAATTGTTCCTGACACTCAGGGGCAATTGGGATTGAAAAGAAAGCATTAGCAATATCAATAGATGCATACCATGTTCCTGGATGCTTCTGAATTCTCTCAATTAAAGTAATCATGTCTGGTACTGCAACAGTCAAAGGGGGTGTATGTTTATTCAATTCGCGGTAATCAACAGTCATACGCCAAGAATTATCACTTTTACGTACAGGCCAAACGGGATTATTCCAAGCAGAAGTAACCGGAGTTATAACTCCTGCATTCACCAAGTCTTGAATTGTAGCACTAATTTCTTCATGGCCACCTGGAATACGATACTGCTTTTGGGAAACAATTTGTGTAGCCTGAGGAATTTTTATAGGGGGCATTCTCAAACGACCAACTCGTACAGGTCTGGATGATATATAATTTTTGCTTCCAAATTGATAACAGCCGTCATCTAAATGCAATGTCATTCCTTTCAAAATATCAATTCCAATTATGTATTCCAAGAGTGGCACCACTAAAACAGAATATTCTTTTCGGGGAATTCTACCTATTTTCATTTCAAGTGTAGTTTGCACTGCAGGAGTTTCCTTTCCACCTAAACCAGTAATTGTGAAAAACTGATCTTTAAATTTCTTTGATTTTCCATGAATAAGAGTGGCCTCCGCTCCTGTATCTACCAATGCTCGGGCCCTTTGGATATTACGATGTTTCCAAAAAATGTCAATATCTACATAGGGTCTATTGTCTCTGTGAGCCCACCTGCGTACCGGAGCTTGACCTTTTTCCTAGTCATTTTTATTGCGTTCTGATAACCAAGACAAATCAGGGTAAATGCTCTCATATTTTTTGGACGATATAATGTCATGTTCATATCCATCCCCATTGCGAAATGGATTCTTGTCATCTGCATGGTACTGTGAATTTCGATCGGAAAATCTGTGTTGATCCTCCCTTCTCCTCCTCTCGGGGGACTGATCCCTTTCATCCCTATATCTGCTGTTAACACGGTCATCTCTCCCCCTTTCTCTTTCCCCCTCTCGCCCTCTCTCTTTTTCACGTCGAGGGGACACATCACGTTCATGCCGTCGTCCATCACGACGATCAGAATCATCACGACGTCTATCATCTCCACTGTCATCAGAATATTCACGATCACAATCATTTTTTCGCACACATCGAGCATCCTCCTTCCGATCCAAACCACGCTTGCGAAACATGTCCCACAAGCGATTATTAGGTTCACCATCAATGTCTTCACTCTTCGCACCATCAGCCAGTACAGCAAGAAACATATCACGTCTAGAGAACTTATAATTTCCAGCAGTACGCCCTTCAGGTCTGGACTGTCTTTCAGGTTTAAGCCATTCACCCAACTCACCAAGCTGAGGTACAGATTCAAGTACCATAGACAATGCGTTGCCAGTCTGATTAATTAACAAAGTCATCATAACCTTTTTAGAAGCAACTGGGGAGGAACGGATGATACGATTCCGCACAGATGTCAGCAAACCATCCAACAATCTGTCAGATGTACTCAGAAAAATCGCAGTTTTCATCACCTCCTCCTTAAGCCTTTGTGCCGCATCGCGCAACGTATACCATGGCTTGTCATTCAGAGGCCAATCAGATTCAGTAGGGTATTTGGGATTACAACCATCAGTCGCTAACTGAAGCAGGCTAATTTGACCAGCACCATTATAATTACGGAAATGATCTTGTATAATAGAATCAGAACTCAAAGAACAAAATTTCAAAGCATCTCCACCATCTAACATGATGCCAGCAGCACCCAATTCATAGAGACGCACCATCCACGTAAGCAAGGCCTCACCGGGCCGTTGCCGAAATCGTTGCAAAATGTCACTAACTTCCTGTTGCGTAAAATCTTCCAAACTGTCCAAAGGAACACCGTTTGGATTACCAGGAGCTTGCTGCAATTTTCGACGAAAAACCGGATGCGCAGAAACTCAGGACGAGCATCAAAATAGGCTCGATCAACAGATTTAGAGGGACGATCAGAACAAAAAATGTCATCAGAACGGAAAGAGCGACCACGGTCGCTGGAATCATCATATTTGTCACAAGAAGCAGATTTACAATCACGTCCAGAGCGAGAAGACTCGCGCTTGTCAGACTCCTCAGCCAAGGAACCAGAATCATTCGAGTCCCAGATATTACCATCCCATTCATCAGGATTCCAATCCAGTCCGGCTTTCGCCACAACCAGACGCACTTTTCGTTTAGAAACACGACCGCAGCGATTCTTATATTTATATTTTGCAATACGAACAGCAGCCCTTTCGGCTATTGTCTGATAAGTCTCCAGTTTGTCGGCAAGCAATTTATTTTGACATCTCAAAAGAGTATGAGCATTTTGCACTTCAATTAACTTTTCTTCCATATCCACATATTGTCTCTGTAATTTAAAAAAATTCTCATGTACAATCCTGTACGCAGATAAAACAATCTAACCTCTGCGTCCTAAGATAGGAAGCTCCTCACCCTTCACTACTGGCGCTTTTTGCAAACAAGTAATGACATTAGCTGGCTCCGCCAGCTCCAAACAAGAATTCCAATTTTCACTCAAACCAGTAGAATCAGCCCACTCACGGGCTAAAGCCTCGTAAGGCGTTGATTCCCAGCCAGGAATTTCAATAGGCAATTTAAAGGTAGATTTCGACCTTCTCAAAAACATCATGACAAAAAGAAAAAGATATATACAATTATAAACAAATAATATACAAAATGAACTCCGTACGTGCCGAGTGCAAACCAACAAGATAGAAACAATACAGCGCACACAGGCTTCGTAAATGGTTTGTGACGCCAGATGTAACGACCGGATTTTCGGACCAGATAGGATCAGCTCACCAAGACACCACTAACCCAGCCGAAACGTAACCACCTCCCTCCTTAGGACCTATTTACAAGAGGTATCTGTGTTCCTACCTAAGGATGGTGAATTAGCAATATACAAGCTTAGATCTTCTAAAACACCACACTCATACAATATAGTCTTGCGGCCACATGGGCCCAGACTAATCTACCCTGGGGCAGTTCTGATTACTTACCATTACACACTGACTACACCCAGTGCTCGCTCAAGCCACAATCTTGTGGGTATAGGCACTGTATCCTCCCAGTGCTCTCACTATTACACAAGCCACAATCTTGTGGGTATACACATCGACTACAGTCAATGCTCTCATTAACGCCGCTTTCCCTAGAGGCGATCTCACTACACACCGTTTCCTCCCGGTGCTCTCATTAACGCCGCTTTCCCTAGAGGCGATCTCACTACACACATTTCCTCCCGGTGCTCTCATTAACGCCGCTTTAAAACGACGATCACTTTCCTATGAATACCTTCAGCTCTCCATGTTGGGGAATCTCTTGCTATCCACTAAAAGTACGATACTACAATATTATGGATCACACAAGAATGGCCAAATTACAATGTGTATGACTTATTCCTTATTTCAAGAGCTCCTCTCCCCCTCATTATTCAGTTACCATTTACCTGGACGGGAATTGCATCCGTTCACATAACAGCATCTGACTAGAAGAAAGGCTAACTTTACCATAAGATAATAAAACATACACACTAGTTCACTAAGAACTGGGGTATCTTTATTCATTAACAATATCAACAATATAATACTGCACTATAACACATAGCCTGAAAAGTAAAAGGAAAGGTTAGAATGTGTGTGCACACTAATAAGAAAGGGTCGACGTCACCTTATGAATATGAAGTCTGGACTCAGCAGTCATCTGGGTTCCCTTCTCGTCTGTGCCTTGGCTCGTCTTAGGATCACACCTCTGCAGTCACGGATACACGTCTGCACCGCTATGCTCTGCCTCCTCCATTTCCCTCCAAGTCACTGGAACCTTCCTCTTATTCTCTGTCTCACCAGCTGCTCTCTTGCTGTTCTACACTACTCGTCTCTCCTCTCAATCACGGACTGTCTTCACTTTTCAGCTTCGATCTTATAAATCAGTTTCTACCACTTTGGCATTCGTTCTCTCAACCAACTGCTTCACTCTGAATGCTCTGATCTTAATGTCAAAGCTCGCCAGCTGCTCCAACTAAAATGACTTCAATTTTTCTAAGAGAGTATTAGCTTCTCTGTCTTTCTCGGACTTCAAGATGGCGACTGTCTGCCTTGAAATAATTAATTGCATTGATGCTAACGACTAGCTGCCGCCTACGAACTGACTGACTCACTACCTCCTGCTTTCGCTAATATGGAAGCTTGTTCCTTCATGGAAAGTTACGGCCAGTAACCTGCCGCCCACCAAATTCTTGTACCTACCCGTACCAAGGACACGTTCTCAGCCGGCCGGCCTGATGTTATGTCTTCGACACGAAGAAAAATACAGTCTTTCGATAAGGGCCAGCCTGAGCCGGTTCTCTCCAAGCGAACAACACCTCGTAACTAAAACATTACATTTGACCTAGAAGCATCTCAAGCTGCCGGGGCAGAAAGAAAGATGGAGTCTCTCCCGTTTGAAGCCTACAAGGCCCGAAATAAGCATAACTCCATCAGAAATATACTAGCACTCTAAGCATGGGCGGAAAATCCGTTTCGCTCGCGGATTTTGCGGATTTTCGGTAAATTCGCAATCCGCGAGATTCGCGAATCTCCCGCAAAATCCGCAAATCCGCGAGCAGCGGATTTTGCTCGCACTGTTCGCGTGAGTTCGCGGCTTCCCAGTACAACTTCGCGCCCCACGAATAAGTGCAAAATTGCAGAAATACGATCTTAGCAAAACTGAAACTACTTACCAGGTTCAAAAGTTCAGGCTCATCATTAGTAGCCATTTCCTGTAGTGCTTCCTGAGGGGCCCCTCCAGAGTTCAGTTGCCAGTTGCAACTATTATGTGACCCTGCTCTGAACCTCAGAATAGTTACACATATGCCACAAAGGTCCTGAATTACAGCTAAGGGAGACAAGCAGTAGCCAGGCTGGAAGTTCAAATCCATTAATCAGCCCCTAATTAATTATTGTCAGTTGGGGCAGGGCAGGTGTTGTAACTAATTTTGCAACAATGAAAGCACTTAGCAAGTGCAAAAGATCACTAATCAGGAAGCACTAAGGAAGCAGGTGCCAGCTAAAAAATATTCTGTGACACATTAATCAGCCCCAAATTAATTCAGGTCACTTGAGGCAGGGAAGGTGTGCTTGCGTTGCCACAATAATGTACACTGACTGGACAACCAGAGGGTGCTGTGATGAAACAGAGGGTGGCATGGGTGGGCCAGAGGGTGGCATGAGTAGTCAGAGAGTGGCAGTGGTGACAGAGAGTGGCAGTGATGAAGAAGAGTGTCCCAAACAGGCTGGACACGTAGAAACAACAAGTTCGCGAAACTTGCGACCCGACAGGTAAGTTCGCAATTTGCGAAATTGTACAAAACCCTCGCGAACTGGCAGAAACCCGCGCAAACACAAAAAAAAAAAATTCGCGAGAATTCGCGGATTTTGCGGATTGCGAGTTCGCAAATCCACAAAATTCGCGAACGCGAGATTCGCAAAATTCGCCCATGCTTATAGCACTCTTATAAAAGGACGGATTACTACTGATACTAAGGAATCTATCCCTTAACATAGATTTATAAGCCCTAAAATGAAAGGAAGGGTAGGGGATTGCATCAAACGCCTTGTAAATAGGCCCTATCTAAGGTTCTAGTCCTCCTATTAGAATGATAGCAGACTAAAGTCACCTCCAATCACCTTCACTCAAGAAAGGGGAAAAAAATTGGTCAGAACACACCTCAAGGGGACTCTTTCAGAAGCTTCCCTGGTCTTTCGTGGTGACTTTCCTCCCCGTGCATTTCTAAATTATAATTCTGTTCTGCCCTCTTCTGTAATATATACTAGTCTACAGCTACTGCTGTTTGCCATGACCCAATTTTATCAGCCTAGCCCTGGCTACTATATGGGGATATCACCTCATCATTGCTATCAGTCTTATCTTTCCAAATATTGAAAGCGCTAAATCACATCGGCCACAGTACAAGGTGGTTTAGCATTTAGAGGGCCACACAAAAGCCTGACCATCTCCACCATTGTCACAAGCTCATCTACTAGTTTATCATCTCATCAAGTCAGTCTCATTAAAGATTATTCTGCAGCAGCCCATTCCATCATACCCTTAGTCCATCCGTCAATGGTAGGATGTAGGGCCCACATCCAGTGCATGTCTGTTTAGCGCTTAGCGAGCACCAGACCCTACAATTAACACCTTCTAGTTAATTTGCCCTTTTTTCCTGAGAAAGAAGGCCTAGCACACAGCAGCAAACTGGATGCTGTGCTAATCGGCCAGTGCAATGTCAGAGTTTAATCAGGATATTTGCCCAAAAGGTCTGTATTCATTGACAATCCCATGTTGGATATATGAAATCAGCTGAAATTGTATTAATAAAGCAATTGCTACCCTTGGACATAATTATACTGAATAAGTTAAACTGGAAATTGCTAGCCATCTGTTTCACTACCATATGGATTTTCCCAGTGGTCATCTGTAATGAGCTCAGACACAGTTTCCTGCCATTATATTGTACTTTTCATTTAGCCTGGAGTCTAACAGCTCACAGATTCATATATATATATATATATATATATATATATATATATATATATATATATATATATATATATATCCAAACCAAAACTCCCATTCACAAGGAAAGAAGTCGCCTGACCAGAATTCAGGTAAAAACAATGCGCTTTTATTTTCTGAAAACAGCTTCGTGAAAAGAAAAGTCCTGGCGCGTTTCGGGGCTTTACATAGCCCCTTCCTCATAGGATGACCACACGGAAATGCACTGTAATGCTCGTCATGGCGCCATCAGCTGCATAATAGTTGGCTTCAATGTATTTCCGGTAAGGGGCTATCTTTTTGAAAAGCTTCCAGTCTTTTAAACTGCAGGTATTTGTGGCTAACTGGGGATTGGAACTTGGAGTAAACGGACCTGGGACCAGGTGTCCATCTATAATACTTTATAATATATTGTATTGTATATTGTTTGTTTAGATTGACTTTTTCACCTTGAAAAAACCTTCTATGATAATGCAACGAGGGACAAAACATGTGTTGGCCGAATACCCTAGAAATATTACTAGGAACTTATTACTTCACTGATGTATATGTCTACAATAAAAACTTCCCAAGAGCACAACAACTTCATTGCTTATATATGTATGCTCTTGGTTCCAAAGCATGCAAAAACAGCTTATAAATTGTGGCTCTTATCTTAAATTTAGTGCAATTCATAAGCATGAGCTTCTATGAAGACATTTGCCGGATTATTCTCCTTAGGACAAAATAGATCCTTCATCTGTTAAGGTATCTATCAACCATTACAGCACCCACCTCATCCTACCTTCCCCGCCCCTCATCACCAAAGAGTGCGACCTATTAAATTAACACTTGTGTGAAATGCCCACAACAGGTCTTTCAAGGCCCTGTGCACATCCAACTTGCATTTATAGTGAACTCAATTAGGTCTCCAATAGTGCATTCACCATTTTCACTATGGCGTTTCATTGTGGTTGTACACTATCATTCTGATGTTTTGCAGCTCAAAATGTACCAAATATGTTTTCATTTCCTCAGAAGAGTTGGGTTTCATTATCTGTTACTAACCATTTTGTAATGGCATCTCTGAAACAAATTATCCTCAAAATTCTAATGGAATTAACTGGCTGTTGTTATTGCCTTAGCCCACTCCACATCCAACCACCAACAATGAATGTCTATTAGCACAGCTTAAGACCTAGCCCTGGGAAACTCCACATTGGATCAATAAAGCCTAATGCTACTCTCACTCACAAAAGCATCTGGCTCCAGCAGTTGTGTTCCGCTACCTCCTGTGTTTAATATTTTCTCAGGGTTCGATAGGTCGCACACCACTCCACCAACCAGCGGGTAACCCCAGGAGCATCACGGTAAATGCAGTTTCTTTAAGCGAGTGCGCTTTTCAAAAGTTCCGAAGTATAAATGCAAAGTTGCAGGCCAACTCTGGACACCGGTGTTTCAGGATTATTGTCCTTCATCAGCAGAGTGTAGGTAGATTTTCAGGGGTTTGCTGTGCAGGCTGCCAAAGTGTCATCAGGTTCAGTACCTCTCAGGGCGGGTGGGTGCGTAACCTGAGCTCGTCAGCTCAAAGGCTCGAGGGAGCCATATTTAAGTAGGGTTCGATAGGTCGCACACCACTCCACCAACCAGCGGGTAACCCCAGGAGCATCACGGTAAATGCAGTTTCTTTAAGCGAGTGCGCTTTTCAAAAGTTCCGAAGTATAAATGCAAAGTTGCAGGCCAACTCTGGACACCGGTGTTTCAGGATTATTGTCCTTCATCTGCAGAGTGTAGGTAGATTTTCAGGGGTTTGCTGTGCATGCTGCCAAAGTGTCATCAGGTTCAGTACCTCTCAGGGCGCGTGGGTGCGTAACCTGAGCTCGTCAGCTCAAAGGCTCGAGGGAGTCATATTTAAGTAGGGTTCGATAGGTCGCACACCACTCCACCAACCAGCGGGTAACCCCAGGAGCATCACGGTAAATGCAGTTTCTTTAAGCGAGTGCGCTTTTCAAAAGTTCCGAAGTATAAATGCAAAGTTGCAGGCCAACTCTGGACACCGGTCATCAGTTCAACAAGTACCTACTTGCACCCACTGGGGTGAACCACTCAAGAACTCCATGTACCAGAGTCCCGAGGGGCGATCCGGAGGAGGGGCTAGCGGTGTGCGGTCCATTGCGATGGTTTCTACAAATTGGCTCCCTTGAGCTTTGAGCCGACGGGCTCCTGGACGACGCACCTGCGTGCCGGTTCGGGCATAGAGGCCATTGACGGTTGTTTGGCGGCCTTCTCTTCCACCCCTAACTATTTTCTCTACTGATGAGGGAAGTTATCCCGAAACCCGAGCCATGTCTCGGGCGATATCCAAAAACCCGGGACATGTATCGGGTCTAGAGATCATCAGTTCAACAAGTACCTACTTGCACCCACTGGGGTGAACCACTCAAGAACTCCATGTACCAGAGTCCCGAGGGGCGATCCAGAGGAGGGGCTAGCGGTGGGCGGTCCATTGCGATGGTTTCTACAAATTGGCTCCCTTGAGCTTTGAGCCGACGGGCTCCTGGACGACGCACCTGCGTGCCGGTTCGGGCATCGAGGCCATTGACGGTTGTTTGGCGGCCTTCTCTTCCATCTTTAACTATTTTCCCTACTGATGAGGGAAGTTATCCCGAAACCCAAGCCATGTCTCGGGCGATATCCAAAAACCCGGGACATGTATAGGGTCTAGAGATCATCAGTTCAACAAGTACCTACGTGCACCCACTGGGGTGAACCACTCAAGAACTCCATGTACCAGAGTCCCGAGGGGCGATCCGGAGGAGGGGCTAGCGGTGTGCGGTCCATTGCGATGGTTTCTACAAATTGGCTCCCTTGAGCTTTGAGCCGACGGGCTCCTGGACGACGCACCTGCGTGCCGGTTCGGGCATCGAGGCCATTGACGGTTGTTTGGCGGCCTTCTCTTCCACCCCTAACTATTTTCTCTACTGATGAGGGCAGTTATCCCGAAACCCAAGCCATGTCTCGGGCGATATCCAAAAACCCGGGACATGTATCAGGTCTAGAGATCATCAGTTCAACAAGTACCTACTTGCACCCACTGGGGTGAACCACTCAAGAACTCCATGTACCAGAGTCCCGAGGGGCGATCCGGAGGAGGGGCTAGCGGTGTGCGGTCCATTGCGATGGTTTCTACAAATTGGCTCCCTTGAGCTTTGAGCCGACGGGCTCCTGGACGACGCACCTGCGTGCTGGTTCGGGCATCGAGGCCATTGACGGTTGTTTGGCGGCCTTCTCTTCCACCCCTAACTATTTTCTCTGCTTATGAGGGAAGTTATCCTGAAACCCGAGCCATGTCTCGGGCGATATCCAAAAACCCGGGACATGTATCGGGTCTAGAGATCATCAGTTCAACAAGTACCTACTTGCACCCACTGGGGTGAACCACTCAAGAACTCCATGTACCAGAGTCCCGAGGGGCGATCCGGAGGAGGGGCTAGCGGTGTGCGGTCCATTGCGATGGTTTCTACAAATTGGCTCCCTTGAGCTTTGAGCCGACGGGCTCCTGGATGACGCACCTGCGTGCCGGTTCGGGCATCGAGGCCATTGACGGTTGTTTGGCGGCCTTCTCTTTCACCCCTAACTATTTTCTCTGCTGATGAGGGAAGTTATCCTGAAACCCGAGCCATGTCTCGGGCGATATCCAAAAACCCGGGACATGTATCGGGTCTAGAGATCATCAGTTCAACAAGTACCTACTTGCACCCGCTGAGGTGAACCACTCAAGAACTCCATGTACCAGAGTCCCGAGGGGCGATCCGGAGGAGGAGCTAGCGGTGTGCGGTCCATTGCGGTGGTTTTTAATATTTTCTCACTTTCCTTAAATTCCCAACAAAATCCACAACCTCCCTATGTACTTTGGGCCACCAAATGTTTTTGTTTACCCTCCTCCTCAACATTTGTCCTAGGTGTTAGTCATGAGCCAGTCCTAACACCCGTATCTATATCTATACAGATATACATATGTTCACTGAACAAAACTGATCATTTCATTAGTGAAGTAATTAGCACTGCAAGGTTAGGGCGCGAGTTACCCTTGTTTTTTTCTGTGAATTTCTAGGGTTGGTTAATGTAAAGTAAGATATTATTGCAATTCCTAACTATAACGTCACTTTAAAATTCTTTTTTTCAGTGAATTTCATTTTTTTTAGTACAAACTAATATTTTATTACCATACATAAAGCCAATCCCCCACCTTGCACGACCTTTAGCTGTACGAGGCATGGGGTTGGCCGCAAGGCCTGACTTGCAGGCAGGCCCTGCAACCAACCCCTCGCAAGCAGCCAACCCCATGCCTTCAGGCATGCGTAGCGCATAGTTGGTCTCATAGGTCCTGGCACATTTAAGCATTCTGGCAGTGTCATATTAATGATTTTGGGGGCCCCAGGAAAGATGTACTTTACGGACCTCTTTCCCAAACATCGGGGGCCTTTTTCTTTTTCTTATTTAATTGGGAGCGTCTTGGGGCCCTTGGAAATTCATTCCCTGGGGCCTTTTGTAGGCATGAGCGGATTTTGCGGATTGGCAATCCGCGAATTTGCGGATTTGCGAATTTGCGGATTGCGAAAATCCGCAAACTCCGCGAATCCTCGCGGATTTTTTTTTTTTATGTTCGCACGGGTTTCTGCAAGTTCGCGAGGGTTTTGTACAATTTCGCAAATTGCGAAATTGTACAAAACGCGTGCGAACTTGCAGAAACCCGTGCGAACACAATGTGCCCAGTAGGGTATGTGCCTCTTGTGTGAATAAAAGGTCAGAGAAAGATCAGTTCAGCAGATGAAGAGAAAGAAGCTCCTGGTCACAGGAACAGCACGGGTATTGCGCTCGTGAAAGTCAAGGATGCAAAGCCTATCCAGCATCACAGCTGATTTTCCACAGTAGATTTGGGAAGAAGGCACACCTGTCCAGCCTCGACGACGCTCACGATTGTTTTTGGGCTAATGAATGAGTCACTGAATTTGAGCATCAACTAGTTCGAGCGACCATGTGTGTGTTATAATTACTATGCAATCGCCCCGAAGGGCGCAGGGGTCCCTTGAGTGAGCCTACTCATGCAACTATTTTACAATGGCGCCAGCAAGCTGCCAGTGCCGTTGTAAAATAGTTACAAAGTTAGCTTGCACAGGAAGCACTTAGATAAAATAAAGCAGCACCTGCTTCGTTTTATCTAGTGGTTCCTGTGCAAGCTAACTTTGTAACTATTTTACAACGGCGCTGGCAGCTTGCTGGCGCCATTGTAAAATAGTTGCATGAGTGGGGGTTCAACTTTTGAACCCGTTACGTTCGCGGATTTTTTTTTGCGGATTTTGCGGGAAATCCGCAAAATTCGCGGATTGCGGATTTCCCAAAAATCCGCAAAATCCGCAAGCGTAACGGATTTCCCGCTCACCCCTAGCCTTTTGTACATTAATGGGATGGAGGTGTGCAGCCCCTCTCCCCAAGCAACAACGTGCACCAGGGACATCATCACCTGGGCCTTTCATTTTTTAAGGCGAAGGAGGTGCGCAGCCATCCTCCCTGATACAATTGTGGCCCAGGGACTCCATCCTCCGGGGCCTTACATGGGTGTCCCAGTGTTGACTCAGGGCACCCACAAAAAAGTACATGTCCCAAAGGACAAGGGAAACAGCCCAATTCTCAAGGCAGCAGCTTTCATTGGTGAAGCAGGTGCACTAGGGTCCAGGGGCATGGGGGCCACTGGATCACAGTTATTACTGCCTTTCTTTTAAAAAGTGTATCAGGGCTTGTTTTCCTTGCTAGCATTAGGGCTAAGGGCATGTTTGTTTTCTGAAAAAAGGGGGGGCAACGCAAGGGAGCTCATTATTGTCTGAAAGAAACAGACAGCCTATTTCAAGATTTTACTGAGGATCAGGTAAGATGGCGAAGTGGTGAAAGAAGCAGAGGGGACAGCCCGCTACTCAAGGCCACAGCTATCATAAGTGCAGTTGGTGCAGTAACATTGAGACCCAGGAGTGGAGGGGGCGCTCAAATAGCTCGATTGAGGGGAAGAGAGTTTTTCGGTCAATGTCTGTTTTTGGTTGATGCATTTGCTCTTTTTTAAGTCTCAAATTTATTGTGGATTATGATTATTAGATCTTTCAGCCTTAGATAGGCTTTCCCGCAAACCTTTTGCCTTCTCCCCTACTGTTTGCTAAAATTCATTTTTATTGGTTTTAGGACTCTGTGCACTTTACCACTGCTAACCAGTGCTAAAGTGTATGTACTCACTCCCCTGAACATGGTAAAGATTGCTTACACCCAATTGGCATGTGTAATATACTTATAAGTCCTAATAAAGTGGTACTGCATGTACCCAGGACCTGTAGATTAAATGCTACTAATGGGCCTGTAGCACATATTGTGCCACCCACTTACAGAGCCCTTTAAAACATGTCTCAGACCTGCCATTGCAGCCTGTGTGCAGTTATAAAAAGTCAATTCTACATGGCATAATGTCCCCTTTGCCAGTCCTAAACCTTCCTTTTAAATACATGTCACCCCTAGTGTAGGGCCTAGACAGCCCTTAGAGCAAGGCGCAGTGTTTTTAAAATGTTGGACATGTACTTTTAGATTTTACATGTCTTGGTAGTGAAAAGCACTAACATTTATGTTTTTTTCACTACTGCAAGCCCTACCTCTCTCTTAGGATAACATTGTGTTACTTTAGTTCATCTAATAAGTGATAACTAACTTTTACTTGGGAGCAGGTAGAAATGTCATGTTTGGTCTCTAAAGAATTGTCATTTAAAATCCTCTTTAATGGTAAAGTCGGGTTTTAAATCACAATTCTGAAAATGTGACTTTTAGAATGTTGGAATTTTCTTGCCCTAACCATTTGGTGCCTGACGCCTGTGTACTGAGTCACGACTGTGATTAGAGCAGCAGTTCGCCTTTGTGTATTCCTCCTACACAGTGAGACAAAGGGGGACTAGAGGTTGGCGCCATGGGCCATCCTGTTAGGATGGGTGGGGGGAAGCTGTTCCCTGGCCCACTTACATTCAAAGAAGCTGCCTCAGCACACTAACAAAGAACTTCGCACTAGCTTTTTGTCACCTCAAAGCCCTTTGAATCTGGGCAGAAGGAAGGACATTTTAGAACCATCTGTGGAGAGAGGGACATTTCAGAAGTTGCTTGCATTTCAAAGCTGCAGCAGGTCTAAAATCAGGACAGTCAAACACACTCTTCATTACACTGCTAGCCCTGTGGATATTCCAGAAGAAGGACTGCCTTGTTCCCCAGAGGACTACCCCTCTTCTTGACTTCTGCCTTGTTCCCCAGAGTACTGCCCTGCTGCTTGAGGCCTGCCTTGTTCTTCAGAGGACATCCCTGATGCTCCTAGTGGACTGCCCTGCCGTGTGAGGTCTGCCTTGTTCTTCAGAGGACTGCCCTGCTGTTTAAGGCATGTCATAATCTCTCAGAGGAAACACTGCATTTCCTCCCTTCATCCCTGACCGAACTGAGTGACTCCAATGGAGAGTTGACTGACCTTCTGTTCTGAGCGACAGGGATAGAACACGCTTCAGAGGCTTCCTCACAACTGCCAGCTGATCTGCTGCAGCTGGCCGTGTCTGCACCAGTAACTGGACCTGACTGGACCTGCATCTAGACCTGCCTGAGCCCTGCTTGCTTCCGCTGGAGTGAGTTTCTGGTCCCCAAGAAGTGCCTTCGCAGGTCCTGGGACCTTGGCTGGCATCAGTTGAGCTCATCCTGTGAAATCCTGAAGTTTTGAAGTCTGTGCGCTGGACTTTGAGAAGGTACTTTTTTCAGCAGGACTAACCTGGTCCAGCCATCCATTGTGGACGGCCTGAAATTGTGACTTTCTCCACTTTAACGCAACCAGAGACCCACAGTTTACGCTTTCTGCTTCTTGGTGCTATTTTTACCTAAACCTTCACAGTTGCATATCTTGCACTGTAATGATTGGATTTTTGTTATTTTGGTATCTCTTTATTTATTTACAGCACAAAATAACCTAGGGTCTCGGTACGCACGAAAACAAGCTGAAAGTTGTCAGGTTTATGTCTCATCAAATTTCCTCGGGAGGGAGATCCCTTTCAGGATAAATACCCTCCCCCACCTATGGTGGCATGCTTTATCATACGGGTTTCTCCTCCCAGTGGGAAAGCCTAGTCCTGCTGAGGGCTACAACTTTCTCGATGTGATGCAGGAGCTCTGGGATGTTTTTAGGATAGTGCAGCACTACTAAGGATGCTAAAATCCCATATTCTCAATGTCTGGTGAGGTGAGGACACAGCGCAATAGAATAAAGAAGTGAGTAAAGACAGTCAGTTTAAAACTACCTAGTGTGAGCAAAACCAAAACCTTTATTCACTTGCTTGCACTCGTAGGATTAAAAAGCATTGCAATAAGCAGTATAAACTATAAATTGCTAGGTTTCAAAAACGGTCGACATGTTGCAGCCACAGTGATCTACATGAGTATCTAGGCTTTCTTTAGGACCACTAGAAAAATAATGCTGCTGCTAATAAAGTGAAAGAAAAGAATATACAGAACGAGTAATCCTATGTTTTGTTTGTTAGGGTATTACTGGAAGTCAATCATAGATCAATGTCAGTACATGCTCATTTACAAGGATTAAGTATATATCCTTCAAAAAACGTATGGGTACTCATACATGTTTGCATTAAGAAAGATTTTCCTTATTTTATATAAATATCACTTACCCAAGGGTATTGGATAAGTAGCCACACCTCAACCTGGAAACAGCTCAGGGAAGGGGGCCCGCTCTGTAAAAAATAAAAGTAAGACCATGTGTCACACATAGAGGCAACTCAATGTAGACACTGATCTGTAGACTTATTATGTATTAGTGAGTCCATCACAATTGGGCTTAGTACAGTGCATGGGAACCTTAAAAGAGTCATTTGTCATTTGTCAGTATTACACCAGAGTGGTTTGAATTGCTAGAGTCTTTTAGGCAGCAATTGAGCTCAACAACCATGATGGCCTTGGTTGCTTTTTGTGTGTGTAGGTGATAGGTCACATTATTTAGTTGGATTGTATCTCATCTCTCCAAGTAGCGGAAAGCCTCGATGAAAGGTGTTGGGATATTGTAGCAGGGTTTCCGTTCTCCCACAGAACTGTGCACAGAGATCTAGAACCTGGGTGAATTAGGGTGACCCAAAACTCACCTTAGTATCAGAAATCCCCTTACCGAGCTAGCTACAGTGTCTCATTGGTCCTAACAAACTCCCAATGATTTCAAACCACAACGGGGAGTAAAAGAACACACGTGCAAGTTTGAAATATTTATTTTTCAATGCAAGGTTCTCAAACGCAGTATCTTATATAATACCAACATACATATTATAAAAATCAGAGTTATCAGCATAGTCACTAGTCCATAGTAAGCGAACGGTGATAGCATATTATAATGCAAAAATCTATAGAAATATGTATCACCTATATTTTGCGCACCCTATTTAGCATACTATATTATATCTAAGAAGGTCTCATTTGGGTTTTAGCAGGGCGGGTCCATACCTCTAAATGTCAGCAGAAGAAGATCACATCATCAGCTACCAACTCTCTTCATGCGAAGCACCATCAAGTGTGTTTTTGCATTCTCAGTAACTCTATCTTAAACCCGCGTAGAGCCCAATGTTGGCAGCAACATTATTTGTGTTATGTCTAATGTGGTGCGAGGATCAGGCCTCCCAGCAACCTTGTGTTAGGTTATTCTTAGAGGCTATAGCTCTCAGTGTGGAGACAGTATACCAAGTGTCCCAGGCACGACTGATATCAGAGCAATAACATATTATTCTCAATAAATCAAATCTTTCGTCTAGGTTGAAAGCTACAATAATAATTATGTGCCGTGTGCAAACTGAAGCCGAAGGAAAATATGTCGTTTAAACATTTAATAAACTCATGCTAACTTAACACAATATATAGAAAAGCATTAACTATATGACACCCCCCTAATGATCCGAGGACGGTCAAGAAACAAGCCAATAATATAATAAAGGCATAACATGAAAGCAGAGTTCAACAATATTGAGCCAAGCTAAATGTATGTATATGTATATAAAAAATCAACAATACAAAATATGTATGAATGCCTATAGTGGCCAAACAGAAATGTAAAAAATCTCGAACTTGAGGCCTAATATAAAATCCCAGGCCTAGAATATATCATGTAAATTGTTCGTAAGAAAAATGGCACCATTCAGAATTACTAAAAAGTCACGTGCCCGTATAGTGAAAGTCTTCAAAGCCACTCATGGGTGGATAGAATATGCAAAATAGGTAGCCACAGCTTCCAACATGAAATCACTGTCATCATCCGAAAACAGTTCAGCCATCCAATTAAGCAATGGGAAAGAACATACGTGCTCCTCCAACACCGAACCCTCTAGCAACATCAGAGGACAACTCGGTGGGTTCTCAAGAACGCTATGTGCCAGAAACTCATGCGCCGCTGCGGGGATGTCCCACTGACCCATTAGTCCATGCATCGCTGTCAAGGCCATAATCCTTTCGCCAGAACAAATCAACTCGTGAGCAACTACGGGGCCCATCAGGTGATTAAAATCGACTTCAGGAGATAACGGCAAGCAGAGACACAAATCAATGGCCCAGTCAAATTCGCAGCTCAGGCAATGAAACACAGGCTGGACACATGTGAAATAGGAAAATCAAAACGATAATCCAAATGCCGTGCTTAAGGTCGCAAGCGGCAAGGTGCCATAGTTAATTCCCCCACTCACGACGCAGGTCACACACTCGACCCTATCTTCACCTCCAGCAAACATATCTCCTTCAGTCACACCACAGCCCTCCATTGGACGGACCACAGCTGCGTTCACTTTCTCTACAAAAAGCCCACAACCCACAACCATCCTCAACCTACTATGCGAAGAAACTGGAACAAAATCACCATCGACCAGATCTCCTCATCGCTTCTTCAAAACCCCCCTGCCCACTCCTCGAACCCCAACCAAGCAGCCATTAACCTCACTCATTGGCTAACCAACAGCGCCGACAACCTAGCACCCCTGAGAAAAGGTCAAATCAAACTAGGCAACAAAAACGCCCCCTGGTTCAACGATGATCTTAAGAATTCCAAGAAACTCTGCCGCTCCCTTGAGAAGGCATGGAAAAAAGACCCAAACACCAGTACCAGGGATGCCTTCAAAAACGCCACTCGCATTCACCACCAACTGATCCGGACTGCCAAGAAAACCGCCTTCAAAGACCGACTCGACAACAACGCCCACAACAGCAAGGAATTATTCAACATCGTCAAAGAGTTTACCAACCCCGCCGCCAACTCTAACGACATCACCCCCTCCCAAGCCCTTTGCGACTCCCTAGCTTCGTTCTTCCACGACAAAATCGCAGACATCCACAACAGCTTCAACAACCAACACGGAGACCAACCCACCCAACCTTCCGCCGTACCTTCACCCCCCTTGAACATCCTTACTGACTGGAACCCAATCTCCACTGAGGACACCATCCGCCTGATGAACTCCATCCACTCAGGATCCCCCACAGACCCATGCCCTCACCACATCTTCAACAAAGCTGATTCCATCATAGCACCACACCTCCGAGACGTCATCAATTGCTTCCTCAACTCCGCCACCTTCCCGGAAAGCTGGAAACACGCCGAACTCAGCGCCCTTCTGAAAAAACCCACAGCTGACCCCTCTGAACTCAAAAACTACCGCCCCATCTCGCTCCTTCCATTCCCGGCCAAAGTCATCGAGAAAGCTGTCAACAACCAACTCGCCACCTTCCTCAAAACCAACAAATCCCTCGACGCCTCACAGTCCGGCTTCCGAGCAAAACACAGCACGGAGACCGCACTCATCGCAGCAACAGACGACATTCGAACTCTACTGGACAATGGAGACACAGTCGCCCTCATCCTCCTTGACCTCTCCGCAGCCTTCAACACAGTCTGTCATTGCACCCTGTTACAAAGCCTCAGAAACATCGGAATCCAAGGAAAAGCACTGGATTGGATCACCTCGTTCCTTGCCGGAAGAACCCAGAGAGTCCGCCTCCCACCATTCAAGTCAGAGGCCACTGAAGTCATCTGTGGCGTGCCACAAGGATCTTCACTCAGTCCCACCCTCTTCAACGTATACATGAGCCCCCTCGCGGCCATCGCACGCCAACACAACCTCAACATCATCTCCTACGCTGATGACACTCAACTGATCCTCTCACTCACCAAAGACCCTAACACCACCAAAACAAACCTACATGAAGGAATGAAAGAAGTAGCCGATTGGATGAAGCACAGCCGTCTGAAACTGAATTCCGACAAAACAGAAGTCCTTATCCTAGGAACTTCCCCCCTCTGCCTGGGACGACTCCTGGTGGCCAGAGTCCCTTGGAAAAGCACCCATCCCGACAGACCACGCACAGAACCTGGGCGTCATCCTGGACTCCTCACTCTCGATGACCAGACAGGTCAACGCCGTCTCATCATCGTGTTTCAACATTCTTCGCATGCTCAAAAAAACTTTTCGCTGGATCCCCACCGAAACTAGAAAAACGGTCATCCACGCACTGGTTACAAGCCACCTGGACTACGGAAACACCCTATACGCCGGCACCACCGCAAAACTCCAGAAAAAACTCCAACGCATCCAGAACGCATCAGCCAGACTCATACTAGACATCCCGCGTAACGACCACATTTCTGGTCACCTGAAAAACCTCCACCGGCTCCCCGTCAATAAGAGGATAACATTCCGCCTCCTAACCCACGCACACAAAGCACTTTACGAACTCGGACCGAATGCCTCAACACACGACTTTCCTTCTACACCCCCCCCTCCGCCAGCTACGCTCCTCCAACCAAGCCCTTGCTGCTGTACCTCGCATCAACAAAACCACCATGGGAGGAAGATCCTTCTCCTACCTGGTGGCTAAAACCTGGAACTCACTTCCCACCCACCTGCGCCTCACTCAGAACCACTTAGCATTCAGAAAGCAACTTAAAACATGGATTTTCGACAAGTAACTCCCCACCCTTCCCCAAGCGCCTTGAGACCCTCTGGGTATGTAGCGCGCTATACAAATTAACTGAATTGAATTGAATTGAATAGTAATCAAGCATCCGGTTGCGAAACAGTGTCAGAAGGGGCTGAGCGGCTTCTTGCGCAGGATGGGCATCCATGTTTTAGGAAGCAGAATAACACCAAAACGCCTGCAGCTAAAGCCAGCAAAACAGGAAATCCGCCAAACAAGCTCGAAAATATTGAATGGAAGAAAGCTGGGATAACACCAAAAATCTTTTCAAACGTAGTCACGAGACCACTGCTAACCAATTTAAAAAAATGAGCTAAGCCAGACGTGGAGGAGGCATTAAAGATCTGATGTACTAATTCGCAGAAATGAAACGGCAATCAGTATTTAAAAGTGCCTGCACCTCTGTGCGTGTGTTAGCTATGTGAAGGACATAAGTTTCACGGGCCGAGCTCAGGGCCACTTCTTTTTGAGACAAAAGAGCCCTTATTCGGCTCAAACCATTGAACTCCGTTCTCAAGGTTGGGATGCGCGGCCAGATGGAAACATCTGAATTCCCATGCGTGGGTGGATATAACACATTCTTGCAACACACCACACGTTCTGATACAGTAACCACAAAGGCGATACCGACCATTAACCCACAACACTCCTCGTTATTCAAAAGTAAATAACTACCGTTTGTCAATAAAGTAAATGTGGGAACTAGTGCAGGAACCGGTGTGCCTTTTAAAACACAGGCTAAATTAGGCCGGTCCTGATTACAAGAACCATGCAACTGGATGTGTCTGCATACCAGCGAGCGGTCAGGCGACTGTGTGCATTCTTCACCATTCAGATTCACTTCCTTTCCATCCTTCAGGCATCTGTACGTGTATGGTAAAGACCATGCCTCATGTAGGAAAGCACTGCCTAGTGGTTCATATCTCCCTATTGCAATATAATGCATACAATTAGTAAATTTATATAAAGCAAAAGGTAAAGTAATAACACCATGGATAAGCCATGTAGCAGCAGCTGCCTCAGCTACAGAAAAGGGCAAAGATTCTAACTTTTCAATGTGCAACATAGAAAACGATGCATCTCGCATAGAAAGCATGCGCTGCTTGTCAGTCAAATTAAACGGGGCAAATAAGGATGATACGTTCATGTAACTCCAAGGAACGCGACCAGCTTTCAGAGTCTGTAGTGTCCATGCAAACTGCATTACAGAACGCAATTGATTTTGTCCATGGTACAATACAGATACTTCATCATTTACAATGTCAACCACAGAAGAGACAATATTGTTCAACGTGTAAATTCGGGAAGAAAGCATGTTAATACTGTTATCGACAACTGCAAGCACTTTTTCCAAATTTGCTTGGTCAATCGCTTTTAGGCGTTTAGCAGCCTCAATTTGCGAAAAATTCCAAATTTCATTGTAAACAGCATAAATCCACCGTTTAGACCTACCCTTAGCTGGGCCTTTTATAAAATCATTCAAATCTACGTTTTCAGTTAACTGAGACAGATGTAGTTTAACTGCAGCTAAAGTGGAATATTGTAACCAAGTCTGACACAGTTTCCCCACAGAATAAGTGGTGACAGTATAATCAGTTTCAAAACGGGGATCAGGTCTGACTTGTGTGAACCCTTCAGCCAAACCCCGAAAACGACGTTGGCAAGAATCAGCACTTCTTTGCCACATCAGCCAACCCTTTGGATCCAAACTGGATATATTAAAGGATGAATTGTGCAATAGAGCTTGTAACTCATGAATGGACAATTCAGTATAATTATCCCATCCTGAATATTCTTCCGATTCGGGGATAATTGGTGTATTTAATTTTTTAGAAGTAGCCAATCCAAAGCATGTTGTTTGGAAAATGGATGAATTTAGAAACAACATGTGATTCGGGATGAGACATGCTCGGTGCAAAGCCTCAGTGCCTTGTACCTGCCAATCTTTTGTACCCCAAACCGATTTAAGGTCAATTGTTCCTTTCCAAAACTCGTAGCCATCTACAGCTAATCTGTCTAGAAAGGACTTCGAATACAGCATTTTTGTATCGGTAAGTCTAACTTTGGAGATGGACTTTTGCGTCATTTTGAAATAAAATGACTCAGGATTTGATTGATTAAAATCTGTAAAATAAGAATATTTTTTCAGAAATGTACTGGAGCTGCCTCCCAATGGAGCAGGGCAATGTTCCCACTGTGTGTAATTTACAGCAACCCTCCTGGAATTTGTCTTATGTAAAAAATGATTACCATAATGTTGAAAACAAAACAAATCACCATAATTAATAGAATCTAAATATAAATCCTCAGCATCAAAGGCAGCATAGTATTTCAAGTCAGAGAATAATGCTTCTACGGCCTGAATATCCCAATCATCAGAACGTATATTTTGTTTAATCACATCCCCCATGTTTACTCTAAGCACATTCGGAACATTAATCACTTCAGTGGGCCCATGTATTTGAAATCTAACCGCATCCCACACAATCCCATCAAGGACAGGCCAAGCAGTAATGTTGACTGTATTCAAGTTTCGTTTCAGTCTGTGTGCTGAATGTGAAGAGGAAAGAGGGGCCAATGTTCCATTAAGGTACAGAATTCCTGTTCTTTCTTTAACATAGTGACCATCGATCAGGCGGAAAAAATAAAACACAAAACCAATTGACATAAAAAGGTAAAATGAAAATAGAATCAACCAAATGTATGTCCAAGGGGGAATTAAAAAATGTTTTTTAAACAAGGTGGCATATTTTGCAATAGTTGAGGGTTTCTTTGAAAGTTCCGAAACAGAGTCAAAAGAGAATCTTGACTGGTCGGCCAAACGAGTCTGCAAATCTGGCATAGATAAGTCAGCAGGATAGGTGTAGTTCAGCTCATCAATGTTAGTAACAGGAATAGTATTTAATAAAGGACTGGATATGGAAGGCATCTCGAGGGACACCTCCTGTTCTGCACCAGAAGTAATAGCCAGCACAGAATGTCTCACCATGGAAGGACAGGATATAGCCGGTGTCATGCTATGAAGAATCGGCCACCCTGTGTGTCTTGACATTGTCAATAGAAATAAATCTGTTTTCCTTACGACCTGGAAGTGGTGGTAATATGACTGTTCTTGTGCCCTTCACTCCAAGAACTCGAACCGGTGCACGATATGAGGGACCAAACTCTTTCTTGTTATCGATCTTCTCTCGAACCAGTTCTCCAACTTGGGGTAGCCAGCCAACTACCGGGATCTGCAACGCATCATCCGATGTGGAGGGCAAATGTTCCTTTGCTAGACTGTCTCTGGTCTTTTGTAGATCCTGTAAAACATTGCAATGTTCATCTACGTCAAAGGCCGTGGCCTGGGCCTTGCAGTCTAGACCGTCGAGCTCAGGGACGTACATCTTGATACCAAAGAGCATTTCGTATGGGGTCCGCCCACCCAGAGACCTTCTAGGGAGATTATTAAGCGCACGCTGCACGCCATTGAGGTGGGCTAACCAGTTTCTGCCAGTGCCTATAACTCGAGCTGTCAAAGATTGCTTTAAGTCACGGTTCATTCATTCAACTACACTATTTCCCTCGGGTCTGTACGGAGACGAAAACTTGACTTGGAACCCCAACGAAACCATAGCATCCTTATACGCCTTAGAGGCGAAAGCCGGACCCTGGTCCGAATGGAAGGTACCACAGGCAAAAATCCCTACAAAGACTCGCAAATCCTTAATGACAGTCCGTGAATCAGCGCTCCGATGGGGCCATACCCACACAAAGCGTGTGCATGAATCAACTGCTACTAAGATGTACTTATATGCAGTATCAGAAGAAAAAGGACTGCAGTGATCTAAATAAACGCACCCAAACGGTTTATTAGAGATGTACAACTGTGTCTGAGGCAGACGCGCAGCAGTTGAAGGTTTAATCTGCTGGCAAATGTCACATTGAAGGACATAATCGCGCGTCTGTTTGTACAGTCCCCGCCACCAGAACCTCTGTTGTAGCTGTGTTACAGTGGCTGAGACGCCCGCATGCGCAGACGCCACACCTTCATGAGCCGCTGTAATCAAAGAAGCCCTGCGATCCGAGTTGGGAATTAAACGTTCACCAACTTCAGGAATTTTCACATAAGGAAACTTATCGGGACTTAAGTGGTATGTGTATTTAGAAGGGAACCCCACAGGATATTTACTTCCCTTCTCAGTAGCAGCAACCGCTGCCAAGATGTCATCATCTATCTTACTTTTAGACCTCGTAACTGCTGCAACTAAGTATTTTGATACTGCTGACTTCGCTGCTTCATCAGCAAGCGAATTTCCGACAGCGTGGACCCCCACGCGCTGATGGCCAAGAGTATGAATTACAAACACGAGAGGCAACTTCTCTTTGAGTTCTGCCACTCGGACACAGATCATTTTATGTTTTATAGTACTACCTTTGGAATCACGAAATTCATTCTGAATCCAAAAGAACAATTTCTCATTGTAAGACTGGACACAGTAGTAAGAGTCACTTACGACCAAAGTCGTCACACTCGGATCTGCGTACTCCAATGCAAGCATCAGAGCACGAAGCTCAGCCAACTGTGCGGTGAAGTCCCCAAGCGTCTGCGTGTGCACGACACTGGACTTGAACTCATCGTTCACCATGGCACCGACTACAATGGCGCAAGCGGAAACGTAGGCATGTTTAGAGCCATGCGCAACCTGCGCCGAACCATCAGTGTAAATGATGCAATGGAAATCCTCCAACTGCCGCATTGCTAAAGGAGCAGGATGAACAAATTCATACTGTAAGAACTCCTGCGACCGTAAAGTGGCATCAAAAATAAACGTGACATGCTGGTATGACAAGGATGCAGCCCATTGAATCCACCGAGGGTGCAAAGCTTTAGAATTAGGTACACTGGCTTTCGTAACTGCCTCCAAGGCAGGACACGGGGTAACAACCAACATGCGTTTTCCCTGTGACAGGGCACGTTCCTTAAGAATGGCCATCTGCACAGCCGTCAAAACTTTCTCCACAGTGGAAAAACGCAATTCAGCCGAAGTGTACAAGTGTGACTTGTAAGCCATAGGTACTGTATCTCCTTCATTAAAAGTTAGGTACGTGAAACCTACCGTCCCCGGGACAATTCTTATCACCAGGTTGGTCTGGTTATCACGAGTCTGTAAGTATTCAGAAGCGAGCAAATCAGCTTGCAAATATTGCAGAATAGCTGAATGCTGAGGCAGCCAGCATGATTTGGACAAAGATGGTTGTATCAAAGCATACAAAGGCTTGATACGCTGGGCATATTCCGGAATGTATGTCCTCCCAAAATTCAAAAAGGCCAGTAAAGATTGTAATTTTTTCAGTGTTGTCGGAGAGCGCAACTGAGCGCACTTCTCCAGGAAGTGAGGAGCCAAGCCTTTTCCTTCATTAGTTAGTTCATAGCCTAGAAACAACACTGTGTATTCTGCAATGTGCGATTTTGCAAAATTAAACTTGTAACCCATGTCTGCAAAGTTACAAATAATACTGTTCACTCGACACAGATGCTCCCAAAGTTCGTCGTCCGTGAGATAGATATCATCCACATAGGAACAAGCATCTGGGTCGATCCTCTCCAACAGAGAGACAATGCGTGCGGAAAATACGCCAGGACTATTCTTATAGCCCATTAGAAGACGCCGAAACATTTTTTGGACCCCGCCGCATGTGAAAGAAGTCCATTGGGAACTTAGACTGTCCAATGAATGGGCATAAAAACCATTGGAAATGTCAAGCGTGGTTTTGAAACGCTTACGCACAAGACTATTTACAAGGGCAGAGCCGTGAGTATTCTGTACTGCACAGTTACGGCAATGCAAGTTTAAATGCCGGTAATCCAAAACCAAACAGTAAGAGCCGTCCGGTTTGTTTACAGTAAAAAAGGGGTTATTCATCGGTGACACACACGTTTCAATAACACCTTGATATTCCAATTGTTCAAGGATCGCTGCGACCGAAGCTTTGGCTTCACGTCATATGGGATATTGAGGTTGAGGCTGCGGCTGAGACCGTAAAGGAATCTCGTGGTTCGGGGACAATTTATCCCAGCCACACTGATTACGGTACACAGCCGGTGCAAGCGCCAGAGCCCACTCTTCTGCAAAGTGCAGCGCTTCCACTCTCGAAACTGTGTTCGCGAAACTGGGGAGGATCACCTCCTCCCCTCTTGGAGATGCGAGCACAAAAGGTGGGGGCCAGTCAGCCTCCGAAAGCAAAATGTCATATGTAGACGAAAGATTTTCCCAAAATACCCCTTTAACGGTACGTTGTATGTCACCTTCAATTAACAGGACAATTTCAAAAAGTCTATCAGGGGGAGCAACTCTTGTATCTGCTGTTTCAATCACAACATAAGTGTCAGTCGCTGTCACCTTCAGTAGTGGACGGAGGGCCTCTCTCACTATGGTAATCTCCGCCGCGCTGTCCAGCAAGGTCAGAGCCCAAGTCAGATTCCGAAGCCTCGTTCTCACAATCTGGGGCATATTGATGCGCTGTCAAGGCTGCGACTTTCTTCTTGGCAAACTGCGGTCTCTGAGGCGTAGAGCCCTCCTGCTTGTCTGCACCGTTGCGCGGGCGGGGCTGACCATGTCCTTGCTGGCCACCCCGGCCCCTGCCGGCCCCTCCACCACCGGTTGACGGAGCCGATGAGTCCTGAAAGGAACGAGGAGAGCATTGTTCAGAAGCCTGAAAACGTTCAGGTGACTTAATCATCGCGCGGTCGCGCAAATCATAAACACGTTCCGACTGCGCAGGCAACGGAGACGCAGGGCGTGAAACCTGTGTCTGTTGTTGTTGTTGTTGCTTACCCTGTTTCTGTTTTTTAGGCCAATTTTGTTTTTTGGACTTGGGCTGAGCTTTCGCTTCCGAAGACTGTCCCTGGGGCTTTTCTCCTTATCAGAAAAAGTCTTAAGACCCTTGGCATTGCGGCCAACCATTTTATAAGCCGCCACAATTATCCTTGCCAACTGACGGGGTTTGTCCACGTCGGGAATTAGCGCCAAGGCGTTAGCCACCTGGAAGTTCACTGCATCCCCCTTGACATTCGCAAGGATCAGATCGCAAACCACCTCAAAGGAGCCACACAGGCGCATACCCAACTCAACCGCTGACTCCGGTCCGTGATCATCTTGAACACGTTTAAGGATCGCAGACAGGTTGGACATAGATGGGGAGCCAAAGCACCTCGAATAGACCGCTGTAAAAGTCTTACCCCATGTTTCACAGTCAACAAGCTCAGGGGCCAAATCTTTCGGCAAACTAAGCGTAAGAATCTGGTGTTTTTCACCAGGATTCGTATTAGGAAACACAGCTTCCAGCTGGTCGAATTTCTCGGCAAGCCAGAAAAGAAAGTCATCCTTATCCTTGGGGCTTCTTGCCCATTACGGAATTCACCATGACAGGACTGATTTTCAAACCAGCCTGACCTGCTTGAAGCTGTGCACCCCTAGGGGCTGCGCCTTGAACATTACGACTTGTGTAATGAACAAGTGCCCTAATCACTTCAACCGCGACCTCGTGAAGACGTCGCAGGTCACCCACATTACAAGTGGCGCGATTAGGGTGAGGAGTAAATCCAGCCAAAGCGGGCCATGGCGTGCCCGGAATGGACAAAGGACCTAACCTCGGAGCGGTTAAAGCGTGTGGTAGGGCGCCACCAAACCAAAATCCATGCTGCCAAACATCAATAGGTACTTCCTGTGCTCTGTACGGAGCATATGCAGCAGGTACAGCTGACGGAGTGTACGAGTGGAACACACCAGAATTTGCGTCCACTGCCGGAAACGTCACCCACGAATAAAACAGTTCGTACGGGTAAGCATGTTCCGCACTCACCACCAGAACCACAGACAAGCCTTCCAAAGGAACATCATAAGTCCGCAAATGATCACGCACCGCAATGCGACTATGCAGCGGGATGTCCACGGCTTGTGCCATGATTGCACAGGAACGTGAAAAAACAAAGATTACTTTGTAGGACAACTGGGTAGTAATTCAAGGAAACCGTTTTAGATAGATTCAAGCTTGAAAAGACCTATTTCAAAAATAGGTAGGTTTTTCCGACACCGCCGTTTTCCGGAAACGGGAATGAAGGAGTTAAGGTTAGAATGATATACTACTCGAGTGTCATGATATAAGGCCAACAACCGTTGGGCGCCATGTAGCAGGGTTTCCGTTCTCCCACAGAACTGTGCACAGAGATCTAGAACCTGGGTGAATTAGGGTGACCCAAAACTCACCTTTAGTATCAGAAATCCCCTTACCGAGCTAGCTACAGTGTCTCATTGGTCCTAACAAACTCCCAATGTCTTAGACAATCCAGAACATGAACTTAGGGTACCTCAGATATCGTGGAACACATGAACACTCTTTCGCTCTATAATCATTTCAAACCACAACGGGGAGTAAAAGAACACACGTGCAAGTTTGAAATATTTATTTTTCAATGCAAGGTTCTCAAACGCAGTATCTTATATAATACCAACATACATATTATAAAAATCAGAGTTATCAGCATAGTCACTAGTCCATAGTAAGCGAACGGTGATAGCATATTATAATGCAAAAATCTATAGAAATATGTATCACCTATATTTTGCGCACCCTATTTAGCATACTATATTATATCTAAGAAGGTCTCATTTGGGTTTTAGCAGGGCGGGCCCATACCTCTAAATGTCAGCAGAAGAAGATCACATCATCAGCTACCAACTCTCTTCATGCGAAGCACCATCAAGTGTGTTTTTGCATTCTCAGTAACTCTATCTTAAACCCGCGTAGAGCCCAATGTTGGCAGCAACATTATTTGTGTTATGTCTAATGTGGTGCGAGGATCAGGCCTCCCAGCAACCTTGTGTTAGGTTATTCTTAGAGGCTATAGCTCTCAGTGTGCAGACAGTGTACCAAGTGTCCCAGGCACGACTGATATCAGAGCAATAACATATTATTCTCAATAAATCACATCTTTCGTCTAGGTTGAAAGCTACAATAATAATTATGTGCCGTGTGCAAACTGAAGCCGAAGGAAAATATGCTGTTTAAACATTTAATAAACTCATGCTAACTTAACACAATATATAGAAAAGCATTAACTATATGACAATATGAGGCACTATCAATTGACAATATTCAACTGAAGGTACACTGCAGATTATTCAAACAATTCTCATTAGCATATGTCAAGAGACTCATGTCAGAATTGGAAGTAAGCCTGACCAGAAGTCGTTAAAATATGGAGCGCTTCCAAGCGACCTAGTTACAGAAATGTGCACTAGAGTTTGCATGAAAAATTCTCTGCTAGCATGAGTCTAAAGGCTAATGTCAGAACTCGCAGGCAGACTCACAAGAAGTTATGAATCGGTGTCAAATCAGGGCCGGACTGGCCGTAGCGGGCACCGGGCAATCCCCCGGTGCGCCGCACGGGTGTGGGGCCGGTTTGGGGCCGCAGGGGTCCGTTTAGCTGCAAAATCGGCCCTGTTACAAATTTGGCCGAAAACCGGCCCTAGCAAAAAGCTCGGCGGCACCTCCAACCCCCCCCCGGCTGGGGTGAGGGGGGGGCATCCGAGCACTTTGCCAGGGCCGGTTTTGGTTCCCAATCCAGCCCTGTGTCAAATGACAGATCTGGCGGGACGGTACAATCGAGTCAATCAATAGAACTGACCGCTAGCGTGTGTCTCAAGGCTAGTGTTGAGCTCATCCTGTGAAATCCTGACGTTTTGAAGTCTGCGAGCTGGACTTTGAGAAGGTACTTTTTTTAGCAGGACTAACCTGGTCCACCCATCCATTGTGGTCGGCCTGAAATCGTGATTTTCTCCACTCTAATGCAACCAGAGACCCACAGTTTACGCTTTCTGCTTCCTGGTGCTATTTTTACTTAAACCTTCACAATTGCATATCTTGCACTGTACTGATTTTTGTTATTTTTGTATCTTTTTATTTATAAAATTCCATTCAATTTTTGTAAATTGGTGTGGTCTTTTTCTTGTATTGTGCTTTCACTTCATTACTGTTTGTTTGCTGCACACGTACTTACACAGTGCCTCAAAGTTAAGCCTAACGTCTTTTGTGCAACGCTACCAGAGGGTTAAGCACAGATTAATTTAGTGACTTTTGTGGTTCTCCCTAACAAGGTTTGTGGTCCTATAAAGTTTTGGAGAAGCCTTCCTCCCTTTAAAAAGGCTTTGCTTTGACTGAAGAAGGGGCTCAGAGCAAACATTTCTGAAAACCTCTTCTCTAATCCTTTGGTCAAATGGGTGTACGCTTAACAAAAGAGAAAAACTAAATTTTTCCAACTTTTTTTGAATAATGGATTATGTGTCTCTGGGACTCCTTTCACATATGGGAGAGCCACAAAGGAGACGTACTAGGTGACAGGGAATCGTACTCGTGATTTCTTAATATTGCCTTTGCGAATTCAGGCCCCAATTCATAATGTATTATTATCTTTATACATGCCGACATTTTAAAACAGGAAAGTGGGAGGTTTTAAGGAAAATAATCGAGGGAATGTATTTTTCTCATTGACTTCCACTGAAGCAGAGACAATTTCGGGCTGGAGACAGCTAAAATAAAGCCATTTTTGGATTAAAAATCTGGATTTTCCAACCTGGTCGAGTCTAATGGCATGTATGTGTCTTTCAGAGGCGTAGGACGTTAAACCTCCTTCATTCCAATCAACTGCAAATGTTGTAATATCAGCTGCAGTGGACAGAAATTGCCTTTATTCCGTGATTTGCTGTCCTCTAGTGGCCACCAATCAGTACACACTTTTTACAAAATAGCAACTTACTTGGCCGGCTCTCAGTGATTGAGTGTCTCTTCTCAGACTGGCTCCTCGTATAACATACATGTCAGCATTTTGAACCTGGTGAGAGGGACATTTTGAAAAACATTATCGGAGGAATTGATTTCCTTAATGACTGACTTACATTGAAGCGGAGGAGATTTTATGGAGGAAACACCTAAAATAAAGCCATTTTGGGGTTAAAACATCGGTATCTCCAACCTGATTGGGGCCCGCTGGCATGTATGTTATGAGCCACGATTTGCTCTGTTTCTAGGTTTCTGTTGGATCAGGTTTTGACAACGTTTGCTAACTTGGAGCGTCTTCTTCACCGAGGTGAGGCCCACTCTGTGTCTTGTTCGCATATATTGCAGCATTTTTTAAGCAGAAAGTGGTAGATTTTTTAAAAATAATCGGGAGAATGTATTTCTGCCATTCTGCGGCTTGCACCAGGTCTATGGTATTTGCAAGTGTGCTGCTGCAGGACTGGATGTCAGAAATTCGAATATAGGTTTTTTTCCATATCTGTCAGGAAATAGAGAAATTACTATGACAGGCAGAGAAAGCGTGAAAAATAATGTGCACTTGCCTGCAGGAACAGGTTACTGCAGTAGGGGCCGGCATAAGTCGCGGAAGGTAGGCGCGGGTGGGTGTCGCGCAGGGGGTCGGGGGATCACGCGGCAGGGTGGTGGTGCGAATATTAAAAAAAACATTCAAAAAAATAAAATTACCTTGCCACCGGGTCACACGTCTCTGCTCCTGCTCTCTTAGTAGAACTCAAGGAACAAGAAGCAGGCCCCACTTACCAATCACAACGCTCCAATGCAGCGGTGTGATTGGTAAGCACCCAGGCTCCTTGACCAATCACAACACTGCAGGGCAGCGTTATAATTGGTCTGAACATCCTGGTTGGATGCTTAGCCAGGGAATGAGGGCCTGGGCATGTGTAGTGAAGGACGACAGGAGAGGTCATAAGAGCAGCCAGCTTTATTAACTGCCAGATACAGATTGCCGTGGTTAGCGGTCTCCGCAAGGCAATAGCGTCAACGTTCTAAACAGCGCGCCAGGAGGCACGCGCACGGACACACAAGGTAGGACGGGGGCAGGGAAGGGACAAGATAGGGAAAGGACGCAGGACATTACATCTTCTCCCGTTTTTCAAAACAACTCCGGAATACATAGTTTCAAAACAAGCAAAGGGAAAACATGCTCTGCTTTCGCAGGGATGGTTAATACATGGCATAATCCTTGAACCTTATGGGCGGAACAATTGTTCTCCTATCACGATTGACATCAATAGGATCGGATGTCACACCTGGAAGAGACACTCTGGGAATACCATCATTTGATACAGGAGTAGTTTTATCCCCACACGCTCCACCCTTGTGTGACTCAGCAGAGGACATCGGACCATTGTCCTGAGAGCCACCTGGCCTGCTCACAGGCTTGGAGATACTGCTTCTAGCAACTTTCGACCCATTCCACCATTGACCATTGTCAAGAAGAACTGCAGTACCCTTTGTTCTGACCACACGCCTAGGTTCACTATACTTGCTCATGTTGGCCCCCTTCCTGGGATACTTCACTCTCACTATGTCACCTTCTTCCACGGACATCTTTCGCACAGCATTCCTTGTGTCATAATTAGTGTGCATGCGCCTTTGGTGCTCATCAACCAGACTTCTCATCTTACTCTCACTTTCTTTACGGTTTTCATTTTCCCGTGTTTTCCAAGCCAATGACCAATGTGGTTGCAGACGTGTGATCGCTGTTCTACCCCTGATGAGTTCAAATGGGATTCTACCACTGGTACTGTGAGGGGTAGTTCGGTATGACCACAACTTGGTGCGCAGAGCTGCCTCAACAGGAATGTGAGACTTTAAGGCCATTTGGATTGTTTCTTTAATCAGGCGGTTGGCCCGTTCCACTTGGCCATTGCTCTGTGGATGATATAACGAGGATTTTACATGTTCTATGCCATTTTTTTTAAGAATTAGACTAACTCAGAGGATACAAACTGCACTCCGTTGTCGGATACCAGTTAATGGGGAAAGCCTTCCCTGCAAAATAACTCCTTCAGGAAGTTTATTACCTCTAGTGTGGTGGGTTGAGACACAAACTTGACTTCCACCCACTTGCTGAAATAATCAATCAACACTATGGCATAATGTAGTTCTAGACTCAATGCATTCATGGGACCAATGAAGTCGATGCCGACTTTGATCCACTGACATTCTGGTAGTTCAACTGAAGTCAAGGGACAATGGCGTGTTGTTAAAGTTTTGTCAGCTTCATTGCACATTGAGCAGTGAGTAACAAAGATATCAACGTCACGATCCATGGAGGGCCACAAGTATCCTTCCCTCAACCTCTGTTTGGTGCCTGTCATTCCTACATGTCCTTCATGGGATAAAGCCACCAGCTTGCTTCTCATGGACATTGGTACTATTAAAGTACCACCTCTGAGAATGACATCTTCGACAACACCAATATCATCCTTAATTTTCCAGTAGGGTCTGAGTGCTTCGTCAAGTGCTTTCTCACGTGGCCAACCTTTGATCACATATTTTTTAATTGTTTCTAACACTGTGTCACCTTTCATAGCTTCTAACCATTCTGATTTGGAAATGGCACCGTTGGATTCATGACCTTCAAACAAGCATGCAACAAGTACATCATCATCATCCATTTCACATTCAAAGTCATCCTCACACGGGGCACGTGACAAATAATCTGCTGATTCATTCACTCTGCCTGGAATGTATTCCATCTTCACTTGATGCTCCTGCAATTTGCATGCCAACTTTGCAATTCTTGGCGAAGGCTGGCTAGAACCTTTACCCTCAAGTATACTGACCAAAGGTTTGTGGTCGGTACGGATGGTAAATTCCTTGCCCCACAGGAAACTTTTAAACTTTGCAGCTGCCCAGACACAAGCCAATAGTTCACGTTCAATTACTGAGTACTTTGTTTCGGGGCCCCTTAGTTTCCTGGATGCAAATGCGATGATTTTCTCCCCGTTCTCATTCTTTTGGCTAAGCATAGCCCCCAACTCAATTTGGCTAGCGTCTGTTGTTACAATGCTGTTCAACTTCTCATCGAATGACTGGAGAGATGGTGCTTGCTCAAGTTCCATCTTAATGGCCTTTATACTTCGTTGACACTCTTCATTCCAGTTGAATTCGGCATCCTTCTTTACCATCTTCCGCAGTGGTTCAACCTTTGCTGCATAATGTGGTATGAATTTGGAATGGAATTCCCACATGCCCAAGAAAGATGCCAGTTCATCCTTATTTTTTGGATTCGGTGAACAGGAAATTGCAGAAATCAAGGAGGGTTTGGGTCGTACTCCATTTCCATCGATGAGGTGTCCCAAGTACTCGACCGTTTCTTTTAGGAATTTGCATTTGTCTTTTTGTAGTGTAAGTCCACTGTCCTTAATCCTCTGGAAAACTTTTCTCAGGATGGCCAGGTGTTCCTCTTTTGTCTTGCTGTAAATTAGAACATCATCCTGGAACGATCTCACTCCTTCTATTCCTTTGAATAACTGGTTCATTATGCGTTGAAATACAGCTGACGCCAAACATAACCCGAAGGGCAACCTGCGGAATTGATACGCTCCTTCTGGTGTGATGAACGCCGTGTATTTTTTTGACTCATCTTGCAGTTGTATCTGATTGTAGGCGGCGCTGAAGTCTAGAGTGGTGAAGATCTTCGCCTGACCTAACGTCATCACCATTTCGTTAATCAAAGGCAATGGTTGGCTATCAGCTATCACGTGGCGGTTCAGCTCGCGAAGGTCAATGCACAAACGGATCTTCCCTTTCCGTTTCCTCACGATAACCATTGGCGACAACCACTCAGATGCATTGATTGGCTCGATGATACCATCCTTGCACCAATTCTCCAGAATTGTCTTAACTTCGGTGCGGGCAGACAAGGGTATATTCATGACTTTCTGTTTCACTGGATATGCTTTCTTCTTCAGGATAATCTGATGTTCAAAGTTCTTTAAGCACCCTAATTGTTCTTTGAACACTCCCTCAAATTCCTTGAGCATGGTCTCCAGGCCATCCTCTTGAATGCTGAACACATACAGTGGTTGACAAGGATTAATCATCATCTTGAGCTTTTGTTGTTCCAGCCAACCCAAAATGTTCACATTGTAGTCCACTACAAAGACTTTCGTAGAGGTGTTCTTATCTTTAAACGACAAATCCGCCTTGAAGACCCTTTCTAATTTTATCTTGTACCCGCTGTAGTGTAGTTCCTATTTTCCCTATAGGCCCTGCGCATTGGAATAACATAAACAGCAGTGTAGACGTAGGACTGAGGTCTTCTAGGTCTCTACTGACTATGTTAGACTTAATTTAGGTTTGCGCCAGCTAGCTCAGAGGTCACTGGAAACTTTCTTGAATGAATAGGAAGTGATCAGCTTCTCTGGCTCAGACAAGAAGGGATTCAGCTTCCGACAACCGCATAAACATGACAACTTTGCTCCCTCAGAATAAGAGTCAATCTCTAGAGTCGTGTGAAACAATAGACAGCTATTTCACTCAGTCAGATGTGCATACTTAGTTTCACCAGGGTGCAGAGAATAGAGAGACGGGCGTTTTCAATAAAAGGTATTATTTATTGAGCAGTCTTTCTTCTCATGCAAGAGAAATGAATTGCCACAATTGTAATACTTAATGTAAAGTAAAGTACATACAGTAAAAGGAGTATTATGAAATAATACTGTAAAAGCATTGATATGGTTTCTTAGCCATAAGACACTTTAAAATTGATAAAATATATATACATATATACATAGGCTAACGTGCTCAACTGGTGCTTCTAAAATAACCCTACCCCGGTGTACCTGACCTAAGCCTAATACGTGGGAAGGAGTAAGTAAGTAGCAGTTTAAGTTAAGT
Organism: Lissotriton vulgaris; assembly: GCF_964263255.1. Taxonomy (NCBI): domain Eukaryota; kingdom Metazoa; phylum Chordata; class Amphibia; order Caudata; family Salamandridae; genus Lissotriton; species Lissotriton vulgaris. The sequence continues at coordinate 758,681,128 of NC_141685.1, read as the reverse complement.
AGGTTTGTTGCCAAGGATTTGTTCAAGAATTCTCTCTAAGGGTTTAGTCAGCACTGTACCTTGGGAATAGAATGTAGGAGGTCTGGTATCTCTCTCTCAGGACTCAATATCCCAGTCACCCGCAAGGGTAGGCTGGAAACACCGGAGCTGGATTTTCTCAGCAGGAGAAAAGACAGAGTCTTTCTCAGCGCGTCAAAGAGGAAATGAAACGTTTTTGACGCTGTTTGCGTGGTCCCATTATGAAATCGCGCCAGTAAAGACAAGTCTTTAAGTAAAGACAAGTGTTGCTTAATTTCTGCCAGTGTGGATGTTTGTAGCCATTCAAGGCATAGTTTCCCTACACTGTATGTTGTTACTATCCCTGGATGTTGTCTCTGGGAGTATCTAGGGTCTGGTCTGGTCATTTTTAACCCCAGTATTTTGTTCAGGAATCTATCTTGACATTTACTTGTGTCTGTTGGCCAGATTAACCACTTTTTCCAATCAGGTTGTGTTCTATTTTGATGTAAAATTTGGGATACGTCTATCTCAATATCTGTGGTTGTGTTATCAGGTATTGGTTTTGGAATAGACGGTTTGTTTAAGTCTTTTATCTTGGCTAGGCCAAAACAGGTAGTTTGTTGAATGGTGTCATTCAAGAACATTATTTGTTCTGGGATCATGCAGGCTCGAAATAATGCTTCTAGGCCTTGTACCTGCCATTCCTTTGTACCCCAGATGGTTTTTGTTTCAATGTTGTTTTTCCAAAAATCAAAACCAAATGTAATAATTTTTTCATAAAATGTTTCCGAATAGATCAATTTAGTATTTGTCATCATGGTTTTTGTCCCTGTTTTATCTAACAGTTTGTAATAAAATGTTTCAGCATCACTTATGTTAAACCCTGAGAAGTATGGAAATTTCTCATAAAATGTTTTTGAACTGCTTTTAGGTGGAGTTGCACAATGTTCCCATTGATTATATTTAAAAACATTTCTAGGTTGAGCAGATTTGTATAAATAGTGATCTGCATAGTGGCTGTAGCAAAACATCTGTTCATAATTCGATGAACCTTGCAAATAATCATGTTCTGTAAATTTTGCTGACAATACTAAATCTGTCATTATATTATTTGTGCTTTCAAAGTCCCAATCATCAGAGAATGTACTTGGTTTTACAAAGTCACTTAATGAAACCTTAAACTGATGAGGATATTTCAAGAGTTCGACCGGTCCATATTATTCGTAATCTGTTTTATCCCAAACTACCCCGCCGGGTATTGGAATGGCTGTGACATTCACTGATGATAGTTCTCTTTTCTCGATGTGGGATGACTTGTGTGGCTTCAGAACTAAGTTGATGTTCTGACTTGCTGTGTCCATTGTACTGTAATAAATTTTCCTAAAATTAGAACTAAAATTAGGCAGAGTAGGACTATGAGTACCCCTAATACAATCCAATATTCAATCAATGGTGCATTTAGATATGCTTCTTGGAGTTGACGAAAGAGTTCTGTTACTTTGTCTTTAAAAGTCTTTGTTGCTGGCATTACTTCAGGGTCGCTTTGATCTTCAGAAAAGTTATCGAAATTGATGAAGTAGCCAGATGCAGTTCTGTCAATTGTTGGAATTGTTTTTTCAATTTGCCTTTTATCAGCACATTCTGATGCTGCATCATTGTAGACTGGTGTTTCTTGACGAACTGTTTCAATTTGGGTTTCAAGAGGCACAAGTTCCATGGCATTGTTGCATAGTCCTTTTTTATTCACTGCAGGTTTATCAAATGTGATTAGTCTCTCAGTTTGAACCTCTTGGATAGTAGCAAATTTTTGTATTCTGCTATTTCTTGGGAGTCCACTGGGCCTACTATTTATTATTGGCCACATGATTGTGGTTTTACCAGGTCGATTGATACAACTCGGTTCTCCTTTTTTGCAGCAAGGGGCGTTAGTACAACTGATCTTGTTCCGTTGATTGCTAAGACAGGCACTGCTTTTCTGTAAGAAGGCCCAAATTCCTTCTTAACCGCGATCTTTTCTCTGACCAGATCCCCAATCTTTGGAATCCAGACAGGTCTTGCTGGGACAGGTGGTGTGTCTTCAGTGGTTGTTGGCTGATGTTTTAACTTTATGTTGCTCAGGGCTTTTCTTGTTTCATTTAAGTCCTGTAAAACAGCCAAACGATCTTTGATGTCAAAGCATTTTTTCTTATCTTCTACCACTGAAGCTTGACTATCTAAATCCTGAATAAACATTCTAGTTCCGAACAATAGTTCGTACGGGCTGAAACCTTTTAGAGAATTTCTTGGCAGATTATTAAGACTACGTTGGACACTTGTTAAATGCTGGACCCACCCATCACCCGAACCTAATTCCTTTGCCGTTATAGATTGCTTTATGTCTCGTTTTTTCTTTCCACAATCCCGTTTCCCTCAGGATGGAAGGGACAAGAGTACCGCAACCCAATGCCCATGCTGGTCATGGCCTTCTTATAAGCTCGAGAGCTAAAAGCAGGACCCTGGTCAGAATGAAGCATGGCAATTGCGTATGTGCCGATAAAGACTCGCAAATCTCTTATAACAGTTCTGGCGTCAGCCGAGCGCTGGGGCCACATTTTTAAGTGAATATAGTCTTAAAAGAAATTAATAGGACGCTGGATTCTATGTATAGATAGCCTTATACTAACTACAGAAATGGCCATGGCAATACTCCAGTTGGCTCATTACTGCGGTCTCTGTTGCAGTCTGGACAGCTTTTTGCAAATTTATAATGTTGCAGGCTCATCCCCGGCCACCAGTATTCTGATTGTAATTCTGTCAGAGATTCCTTCATCTGTTTGTGCCTTGGACCTTCACCCATGTGTGCGTCTGCTATTAATAAGACTCTCCTGTTCATGTTTGGAATTACCCTATCCCCCACTCCAGGGATTCGAGCAAAAGGAACGGAGTTTGCGTCTATTACGTATGTATAATTGAGTGGATAGTTCACGGGTAGTGCTGCACAGTTGCCTTTTGAAGACGTTTTTACCGCCAGCATGGTTTCCCCATCTATGTATTTTTCTGAACGCTTTTTTGTGGCTACGGAAGCCGGTTGAGTTGCTTCCGCTGTGGCTGTATTAGCCAATGAATTCCCTGCAACGTGAACGCCATCACGTTGATGACTCAGAGTGTGTATCACGTGAGTCTTTTGTAGTTCTTTCTGTAAAAGAACTACCTGTTTCCAAAGCATTTTATGCTTGATTGTGGCACCTGTGTCGTCTTTGTAATCATTTTGAACCCAGTTCTGCAAATCATTATTGTAAGATTTGACGCAGAAATGCGAATCGCACACTATTAGTGTCGGGAATTCACGTTCGGCATTTTCAAGCGCCATTTTTAAAGATCTGATTTCAGCTCGCTGAGCCGAACAGTTTCTCAGTGATTCAGTTTTTGTTATTTTCGGTCTGAATTTACCGCACAACCAGCGACCTTTAACAATCGCGCAGGCTGCATTGTAGGATTTATCATCTACATTGTAATGCTGTACAAATCTGTCTGTATAGATTATACAAGAGTACAGTTGGAGAGGCAGAATTTCGATTGGCAGAGAATATTCTTCTTCATATTTCAAATCATACAGTTTTTTCATGTTCGGGACATAATAGTATGTCACTTTTTCTGTATCAAGAGAATTTTCCCACTGTATCCATTTTGGATCTAGTGCCACTGTTTTTAGATTTACTGGGCTGAATAACGCCTCGAAGGCTGATTCGGCTGTGAAAACAGTTATTCCTTTGCCTTGTGCTTGCGCTCATTCTCTTGCTACTGCAGTTTGAACTGCCTTTATAGTATTTTCTGTAAGACTGAATGTTTTTTCTGCTTTTGTGTACAAATGTGATTTGTAAGCTATTGGTACCGTTTCTCCCTCATTAGAGGTCAGGTACGTGAATCCGCATCTTCCTGGGATGACTCGGATTACAAGGTTGCGTGTATTATCACGAGTTTCTAATTTTGTTTTAGCTAACATGTCTGTTTGCAATGATCTCAAAATTTCTGTGTGTTTCTGAGTCCAGTTGATTGGTTTAAAATCAGGTTTTATTAATTCGTAGAGAGGTTTAACCCTCTCTGCATAATTTAGAATGTAAGTTCTTCCGAAATTCAGGAAGCCTAGAATCGATTGTAAGTTCTTCAGCATTTTTGGTGCTTGGAGTACAGCGCACTTCTCTAAGAAGTTGTCTGCTAGGCTCTTGCCTTCACTTGATAATTCGTATCCTAAAAACAGGACCGTTAGAAGGGCAATTCGTGACTTTTTAAAGTTGAATTTGTAACCCTCTGCTGCGAATCCAAGTATTATGGTGTTCACTCTTTTCAAGTGAGTATCCAAGTCGTCGTCTGTGAGATAGATGTCATCGACATAAGATAATGCCTCATCATTATACATTTGTAGTAACTATGTTACTCTGGCTGAGAATAATCCTGGGCTATTCTTGAATCCCTGTGGGAGTCTACAGAAATTTTTCTGTGACCCCATTATTGAGAAAGCGGTCAAGTACCTGCTTTCCGGTGCAATATTTTGACAAAAGAATCCATTAGAAATGTCTAATGTTGTTTTGTATTTTTTGCAAACTATGTTATTCATTAGTGCCGCACTGTGCGAATTTTGTACCGCAAATGTTTTGCAACATGAGTTAAGGTGTCTGTAGTCCAAGACTAGACGATATGAATCGTCTGGTTTGGAGACAGGAAACAAAGGATTGTTCATTTGAGAGGTGCATGTTTAAATCACCCCTTGGTATTCAAGTTGATCTAAAATCTCCCTGACCTGTTTTTTAGCTTCTTGCTTAATCGGGTACTGCCTTTGTGCAGTAGGTTGACATTTTAACTGGATTTTGTGAGGAGGAAAGTCCTCATCCCATCCTACATGATTTTTATATAATGCAGGTGCTTGAGCTACTGCCCATTTTCTTGCATATATATATTTTCTGTGGATTGGAATATGATTTGAGAAGGCAGGCATAATCATTTCTTCGCCATGAGGGCACTCCCTTACAAACTCTGGTGGCCAGTCTTTCTCGGCTAACAGGATGTCATAGCCTTTTGAGAGGTTATCCCAAAATAGACCCCTTATTTTCCTTGTCTTATCTCCTTCTATACGCAATGTTATTTCGTATATTTTATGAGGTTCGCTAACTCTGGTATCTGCAGTTTCCACTTGAATGTATTCATTCGTGTCCACTGTCTCCAGATGATTCATCAGGATCTTGCGAGCTATGCTGATTTCTGCTGCGCTGTCTAGCATTGTCTGTGCCCACTCTCTGTTTTTCAGCTGTGTCCTCAGTATCCTCGGCATGTTTCATTACTTTAATACTGGCTACCTTCTTTCTTGGAAATTGTAATTTTTTACTTTGAGCAAGTTCCTTGTCTTTGGACTTGGCGTGCTCTTCCCTTTGTTCTGACCATCCTCTTCTTTCCGATTTCTGCGAAAAAGATCGAGAGGGACGTGTATCAATATCTTGATATCTATCAGGCTTTTTCAAATTATCCCTATTTCTAAGGTTGTATCTTTTTTCAGAGGGCTCCCTTTGGGGAGACTGGTGTTCTCGGCTCGGAGCTCTTTCTCTCCGCTGAGGAGACCTTCCTCTGGACTGGAAACCTTTTTCTTTGGGAGTGGATTGTTTATTTCCATCCAAGCTCTTTTTAGGAGTGTTCAGATTATTTTTAATAAATATCTTTTCAGGATTTTCAAGTAGTTGGGGTTTTACTGGTTTCCCACCCAAACTATCTCTACCTAGTTCTTCATAGCATTTTTCTATGATTCTGGCAAGCTCAATTGGTTGATCTGTTATATCTGTCTCTTTCAATTTTTGGCGGATCGCCACAGATGCTGCTTCTCCTTTTATGTTGGCTAATAATATAGCCGAGACCTGCTTGAAGTCTTTCAGTAATTTCATACCAAGAGTTAAAGCAGGTTCTGGACCGTATTCATTTTGAATCTGTCTTAGTACATCTGGTATCACCGCCAGAGACGGAACACCATGTGTTTTTGTGTAAATGAAAGCAAAGACTGTGCCCCAAGTGTCACAGTCCTCCACATGTGGTGGGACCCCCATTGGAAGGCAGATAGTCAGAATTCTGTGTTTCTCAATAGGGGTAGTATTCGGGAATACTTCCTCTATTTGAGTTATTTTCTGTGCTAGCCAGAATGGAATTTGTTCCCGTTTTGCGGATGTTTTTCCTAGACATGATTGTATGTTCTGTGGTGTAATTTTATTTGTGTTCCCCTGATGAGGGGTCAGCTGTGGAATATTAACAGCTGGTTGGACTGTTGCAGTCCGCATTACATATTGGACTAACTGTCTGTGAATTTTAATTAGTAATTTTAGCTGTGCTAAAAGTTCTTTGTCTGACATTTTTTCAATGTCAGGATGTGGTGTGTAGCTGGCTAGAACCGGCCACGTTGCTCTTGGTCTACCTAGTGGACCGAGCCTGGTGATGTGATTATTATGTTTTAGGGCGCCTTTAAACCAGAGCAGGTGCTCTTGGTAATTTAGTGGTATTTCAATATCCTCAAAAGGTGTATATTCTTCCGGTGGTTCCTCTATTTTGTAATAGTGGAATTCGTATGTTGTAGCGTTTGCCGCTGGAAAGTTTATCCATGAATAGAATACCTCTGTTTGCCGATATTCGTGTGCCTCTATCACGAAAATGACTGTACCACCTCGTGATGTCAGTCCGTTTTCTATAAGTTTTAAAGTTATAGTTTTTCTTATGTTGACCGGAATGAGGATAGCATTCCGGTCATTCTGTAGGAGACTTGTGTCTTCCTCTATTAGATGGGCTGCTATTCTAGCTGCCTCCCTATCGTCATCACTGTCTGGCATTTTACTGTCAGAAAGGTTTTTTTGTTGCAGCTCAGGTTTCAAGGAAACAAAAAATTAGGTGCACAATATTTTGTAACACTGTATCCTTCAACGTTGACTAAACCAAAAACTCTACATAGGAATCTCTTCCTACTAAGTTCCGGCGGATTTTAACCTTTCACCCACTCCAGACGTCTATTGGAGTATTTACGGGAGAAGGGGTCTGTGTGAAAAAGCACGACTGAGTTACTCTAACGTCTTGCGTTCGTTTTATCGCCTTACCAAACGTTGGGCGCCATGTAGTATAGTTCCTATTTTCCCTATAGGCCCTGTGCATTGGAATAACATAAACAGCAGTGTAGACGTAGGACTGAGGTCTTCTAGGTCTCTACTGACTATGTTAGACTTAATTTAGGTTTGCGCCAGCTAGCTCAGAGGTCACTGGAAACTTTCTTGAATGAATAGGAAGTGATCAGCTTCCCTGGCTCAGACAAGAAGGGATTCAGCATCCGACAACCACATAAACATGACAACTTTGCTCCCTCAGAATAAGAGTCAATCTCTAGAGTCGTGTGAAACAATAGACAGCTATTTCACTCAGTCAGATGTGCATACTTAGTTTCACCAGGGTGCAGAGAATAGAGAGACAGGCGTTTTCTATAAAAGGTATTATTTATTATTATTATTATTATTATTGAATATCTTTATTCGGCAACTTGATCACCATAAAAGAATACATATAAAATACATTTCCAATACACAAGAAAATATTAAAATACAGTAAAAGAATAAGGTGCAACACAATCACCAATTTGCTACCAGCAGATATGGCATCAGACCGTTGGGCCCCCCGACTGCAGTTTCAGTAAGCGGGATCGCGTCATCCATGCACTTCCCAAGAACTTTGCTACCCCACAAATCATAAAGGAAGATGATGAGTCCGTGGAGAGTACACAAAGAGCCTGTCTATGGCACCTCAACCCCAGTTCCCTGCAGACAGGTTTCAGCCAAAATTTCCGTGCCCCTTTATAAGCTGGGCAGGCAAAAAATAGATGGGCCACAGACTCTGTTGGTGCTACACAGCCAGGGCATGAACGCAGGGGGGCACCAGAGTTTGACCACCTCACCATAAAGTCATGCACCGGAAGCGTCCCATATCGCAGTTTTAGGTATAGTGCGCGATCAAAGGGTTTAGTTATCAGGTCGAGGAAGGGTTCCAATTTCCTCACACATTTAAATAACAAAAATTGGTCCGTGAGTGAGCCCCCATCCGTGGCCCTCAACACATTACTCTGAACCCAGTCCCAGTATAACTTTTTGATCACATCCTTTGGTGGCGGCGATTGTGACTCCCAAGCATCTCTTAGCCCTAACTTAAGAACCAAGTCTTTCAATTTATTCAACCATCCAATTTTTTTTCCCGTGTCCAGTAAAAGAAGATCGTCCAGCCCCTCAGCATATTTTGCAAGCTCTTCCGTTCTTCTTAAACGGGTCCAAAAGAGCAACGGGCGTAGCCTTACCAAGTCCTTAAATGCTCTTCTGCCCAGATCTAATCTCAGGGGAATTAGTGGGGTGGAAGCAGGAAGAGCCACCACCTTCCTTAGAAAATTATTTTCCGCTGTCGATAGATCTGATACATTTTCGAACCCCCAAAGTTCAGAGCCATATAATGCAGCTGGGAGAATCTGACCCTCGTATATGGCCATGGCCGGGGAGACAGGTTTACTACATGATTCACGGACTTCCCTCAGAATCACCCCCGATACTCTTTGATGACTGAGTAACATTTTGGCCAAGTGATCCTTCCAGGTCATTCGGCTGTTTATCCGGACACCAAGGTAGTCAAAAGACTCAACCAGCTCCAAAGGGACACCATTAAGCAGGAAATTATTTTTGAATCTTTTAGAGGGGGAGAGTGCCATCAATTTAGTTTTTGAGGTATTGATGGTTAAGCCTCGGGCGGTACAGAAGGAGCTAAACCGGTTCAAGAGTTTTTGTAGACCCACTGGGGATTTGGAGATTAATATGGTGTCATCGGCGAAGAGTAAAGTGGGGATTCTTTCCCCCGCCAGGGATGGGGCATCCGTCTCCTCCCCCTTCAGATGGTCCACCACTCCATTCACGAATAGGGAGAAGAGGGTCGGAGCCATAACACATCCCTGACGTACTCCTCTCCGCACAGGGATCCTCTCTGTCAATTGTCCCTGGGGTCCCCATCTAACCTTCGCGTAATTCCCCTCGTGGAGCTTTACGATAAGGTTCAGGAGACCACTTGGGAAACCCATCTCTCCTAGAATCTCCCATAATTTTGCCCGGGGGACCAGGTCAAAAGCCGTCTTGAGATCTATGAAGGCCATATATAAACTGCCTTTCTTGATGGTAACTGCCTTCCAATAGATAACAAAAAACGAAAGACCTGGTCCATCGTGCCTACCTTTCTTCTGAACCCCGCCTGTAGGTGAGAGAGAATACTGGCCTCCTCCATCCAATCTCCTACTCTTGAGATGATGACCCTGCCGACCACTTTCTGAATTATGTCTATCAGACTAATAGGTCTGTAGTTCGCAGGGTCGTCTCTTACCCCCTTCTTGAACACGGTTACTACCTCTGCCCCTTTCCAGGAGTCTGGCACCTGGTGACCCCTGGTGATCAAATTCATTATAGTAGCGATTAATTTAGCCCAAGCCTGCGGCTCCGCTATCAACAGGTCTTCAGGAATCCCGTCCTGTCCAGCTGCTTTCTTTGGGGTTAGGTGCCTGATCACCATCACTACTTCCATGGTCGTAAATGGAGGATCGTCCACCCCAGAGAAAACTCCATCTCTCAAACTATCTGCCCCATGGCTAGTTGTTTCCTCATTACCTCCATAAAGGGATGAGAAATGATCAAACCATTGCTGGCTGGTTATATGTGCAGCTAATGGTTGCGATTTCCTCTGCCTAGTTCTATTGATCAGGTCCCAGAAAAGGTTCGGGTTCCTACTACTTACAGCATTGGATAAGTCCTGCCAATGCTGTTCCTCCCACTCCCGCTTGGCCAATAATAATACATTTAGGTATTCCTTCCTGGCCGCTCTAACCAGCAAAGGATCCCCAGAAATCAGGGCTTTTGTCAGATTTTTCCTTTTGCCCTTACACAGGACTGTATACCAAGGTTTATTAGAAGAGGGGGGATTGACAGTATCCCTATTGCTTTTCCCTTTCGAGATGAAAAATTTGCCAACATGATCAATTGTAGCTTTATAGGCTGAGTCAAGGGAGGGGTATGGGACCCTGCTGGTCTGATTTTCACCCACCCAATCTTCCAGATCAGAAGACAAGCCCTCAACCAATAATTTTATCGCCCCTAAATCTTCCTCCTTGAGTTTAGCCTTATCCCATTTTAATCTACGGTTGTTATTATAGGGGATAATCTCTTTAGATGTTTTTAAGGTGACATTCATCCTCCTATCTTTAAGGGTGCCCCAATAAAACTTGCAGCACAAGGGATTGTGATCGCTATCCTGGCTTGGGAGGACTTCCATGTCAATAAGCTCTGCCCAAAAATTAATATCCATTAGGATATAGTCAATTCGGGATGGCCCAGTAAGCCTATTAAAGGTCAATGCCCCTGCCTGGTCGGATATAGTCCTGCCATTGAGGGCTCTTAACTTGTGAACCCTGTTCAATGTATTGATTTGAATAGCCCTAGCCAACCACCTCCTAATGGGGGGCAAGGATAAACTTGGGATGGACCATTTTGAATCCTCCTCTTCAATGCCCAAGGGAACATCTCCGAGGAGGGGTTCAAACGTGCAATTAAAATCACCCCCCACAATAATTTTTGCTGTTGAAGGGCAATTAGCTAAGGCGGAGTCCAGGGCTGTTAAAGTCAGAGAGGTAGAGTCACCAGGTGTCCCTCTAGCATAGACATTGAAAATGTCAAGCCTACTACCCTCTAACTTTCCTCTGGAGGAGAGATGGAGTATATCATTACACTCCAAATTGTGGCGTGTGACCACCCAATCCAGTTCTACTTTAATCCAGACCATGAGACCTCCCGCTGGTCTACCCTTTCCCTTACTTACTGCTGACAGAAAATGGGTTGTATACCCTGATTTGTGTAATGGTGATAGGCTCCAAGTTTCCTGAAATAGGCAAACATCGAACCCCTCAATGAACGTATGCCACTCTGGAATGTCTAACTTCGTTTTTAGCCCCGCAATGTTCCAAGAAAGGAAATTTATTACCCGCCTGGTCTTACATCCCCCCCCCTCCTGTGCCGGGTGAATAGGTGTTACGAGGCAACCAACCATGCTAGTCATTGGCCCGTCAAAGGAAGGAACCTCTGTAATGTTATTAATACTAACAGTTTGAGCTGGAAAAGAACTACCTTCCCCTATACCTATGCTACCACATGGTCTTGTTGGGGCCCCCCCACCCAGAAGTTCACTTGCCTCCCCCCCAGGCGCTGAACTTCAATCGCAATCTTCCAGCCCAGAAAGCTGGGAAAACCGATTGTAAGTGTCCAGTGGGGTAAAAGGCCTCAAATGATTCATCCTGGTGCCATGGTTCATCGTATGTCTATAAGGGACAGTAGACCAGGCAGAGATCAGTTCAGGTACCAAGGAAAAGTGTTGCCCAAAATGGGTATAATTGTTATTGTAGGGCAAAGTAAGGGGTGGTCTATAAGAATGAGGTTTATTTGGATATCTAAATGGAGTGTCCTCTGGCCTAGGATAGAAGTATGTTAGGGCCCGAGGAATGATGCAAGTTCCCCCGTTTCCTGGTGGCCAATTTAGGATATAATCAACGGCCCGAGGGTCTCTAAAATTGACCACCACTAGATCACCCTCCATATTTTTAGTTCTACTCCCCAGCCAGTTAATCCGTCTAACATGGACTATATCTCCATCTATGTTGGGCGCTATCGGCCTATACGTCCTTAACCAATGAATAATTTTATTCTTAAGGTCAACATATCCCTCCTTCTTATTTTCTGCTAGCTGAGGGACCCCTGTTAGGACCACCACAAAGGGCACTGCTTCAGGGGGAATCTCCACTTGTGGCACCTTTTTGCGTGGTATTCTATTATTACTAGTTTCCCCTTGTACATCCTGGTTGTTGCTTGCCGGGACCTTAGGAATAGATTTATTTGAGGCGCCACCCGATTCAACTACTGGTGTCTTTACATGTTTAGGAGGCAGTGGGTTTTCGGAGGGAAGGTCAGCTCTACCCTGGGGCTGAATAGTTTGCTTGGCCGACTGAGCTGGGGCAGGTGGGTTCTTTTGGACAGAGGTAGGGGGGGCCTTATCGGGGGTGTGGGATGCACCCCCCCACTCCCCTGGGTTTTTGACAGAGTGGCCATACTAGTTATAGCTGCTTCCAATATGGTAAGTCTGATTTCCACCTTTTTGATAGACTCATTGATTGGTACAAGGAGAGATCTCAACAAAAACTCCAAGTTTCCTATCAATGTGGGGGGAGGTAAAGTATCAGCTGCTGTATCTCTAATATTACTGTCAGAAGCCACCACCTGCATGGCTACTTCAGGTAAAGTACAAATCAATGATGGTACTACTGCTGGTGTAGAATCCCGAACCTCTGCTGAGGTAATCTGAATTGAAATGGGGGTTTTTGCCCTTTTACCAAACTCAGTATGCGGGGTTTTTGCTTTACCTGGGGCCTCCCTAAGTTTTCTCCTTTTTTTACTAGGTGGTGGGCGATGAATCTGAGCCGCGGGTAGAGGCTTAAGTTTCTGTTTCCTAGGTTTAGGTGTGGCCCTAATGCGACTGGGACTAGGGGTAGGAGAAACTATTGTGATATTATCCACAGGCAGACAAGGTGTGGATACAAAATCACGGAACAATAGTGGGACGCCTTCTAGACTAGCATTGTCCTCACTCAAGTCTACTGAACCTCCTTCCCGGGTCATAACAAGCAAGGAGCTATCCGTGAGGGGTCTATGCTTCATGCTCTCAACAGAGCGACGGCGCTCTGCCCTACGCTCTGCTAGAATAGAGTCCTTTACGCCCTCACTCTTCTTCTGAAAATAGTTCTCCAATGACCCATTGCGTAATCTACCTTTTTTTCCAGGGGTATCCTCCTCTGTCGTCATATCCGACGAAGCAGGTCAGGGGCCACTGGGCAGCAGATGTTAGGGAGGTGGCCCAGCCCGGCCTCCTCTGGCCTACGAGGGCCTTAGAGGGCCCGCCCTTGTCCCGGGCTTCTCCCGGCGAGCTCCCGCGCGCTCCCGCGCAGCGGTATTCACACGTTATTTTATGGCTGTTATGGTGATGGACGGGTTGTCGGGGGCGGGGCGGGGAGGGAGAGCAGCCCAGGTGGAACGGGCGGGGTTACTGGGACTCCTGGGAAATGTAGTCCCAGCCCTCTTGCTCGCAGCCCTCAGCCCCTGTTTTACCCCAGCAGCAGCTAACAGCCCACAAAGGAGAGCGCCCTTCTGCGAAGCGGGACCCGCGCAGCAGGTTCCGCGAGGCGCTGGTGGAGATGCAAGGAGTCCACGGGCAAGGCAGGTTTGTCAGGGTGTCCCACGAAGTGCAGGGCAGGCCGGTATTTGATCACCCGGTCGTTGGGGGCGGGGCGGGGAGGGAGAGCAGCCCAGGTGGAACGGGCGGGGTTACTGGGACTCCTGGGAAATGTAGTCCCAGCCCTCTTGCTCGCAGCTGAAGGACTGGGTTCTTTTGGACCCAGCGGTGCCAGGGCACAACACCTGAAACCTTCGTGAGTAACCTGCTCCGGCGTACAAGTCACAGAGACACGGGACACTTCCTTCGGCGTCAAAGATTCAAGGTTTATTTGCTGCAGGGAACACAGAAGTCACAGGAAGTACATCAAGTGTAGTTCGGGGAGACTGCTTCAAATTGGTTCTGTGGATCGCTCCTTTTATACAGTTTTTACCCATAGGATAACATTGAACACAAAAGTTTACAACCCGGTTCCCACAATTAGTCCCCAGAGGGGTCGCCTTGGTCACTTTGAAATACATGAGGTCCGGAACATAAGTGCGGAAACATTTGGCGGTTCCCAACTGTAAAAACCCATCTTCCCACCATTAGCAAATTCCAATCAGCAGTAAAGTAGATCGAAATAGGAACGAAGACAGGTGCAAAGGAAGACGGAGACAGTGGGGAGATCGGAAAGGGTGTAAAAGGGGAGGTATCGAGAAACACGAGATACAGGCATCAAAGGGACGCGCCTAATGAGATGCACGGCTGAGACAATAAGCCCGTGCGGCAAGATGAGCCTCGAGCGGCGCCATCTGCCTTACAGCAGCAACCCCCTCGTCATAAAGACACTTACAAAGAACATGTGTCTTCCGCAAATATCTTGGGAGTCCCAGGGTCGCGAAGCGGACAGCGTCCGTTCGCTGGCTACTTGAGGGCAAGAGACAAAATGGATGCCGTATCTAAGATGGAACCCGTGGGTACAGATGAAAAACCCACATAACAAACGAACGGTTTAAGTTAGCACAGCGAAACTGCGCACACTTACTAAACTCGTCATTTGCGGTTCGTAGATACCAGACTCGACCATATTCGTGCGAGTCGAAAACACCACTTACAATTGTCACGGAACCTCAGACGCTCCTTTTGCCCTCATGTAGGCAAGCACTAGTCGGAATCATACTCGATATTCATCAGACCATCGAGATGTTGTTGTAGCATAACTCTGTCCAACCGAGTCCCCTTGGTAACAGATGGTTGTCTTATACACGTTGTAGCACAGAGGCCACATAAGGCAGGACCACACTGCACGCAAAGGCAACACGTGAACAGGAACACTACCACAACCCCGATGATCATCAGAATCTTCCAACCCCAAGTCGACATCAGGCCCCAAAACCATCCAAGTAGCGTCCAATCCCCTACATCCACGTGTATGGATTCGGAGATCTTATGTAACTTCGAGATGGCTTGATAGACAGTAGGAGCATTATCTGGAATGAAAATGCAGCAGCTCGAATGGATCACCTTACATACCCCACCGCGATCTGCTAAGATGACATCTAAAACCATACGGTTTTGTAACGTCATAAGTCTCTCCGCCTGAAGTTCTGTGGTGATATTACCAAGGGCACTGGCAGTAATATTAGCTGTCGATTCTACCACTCGAGTCAACTGTCTCAGGTTCCTACTATTAACCATAGGTCCCCAAAACGGGAGGAAACCCTTGAAAAAGTCTCCTGCCTCTTGACCGGCAGTGTCTTCTTCGCTAACTACGCCTCGTACAACTCTAGTCTTATGATAATCGGCATCTACAGTGAACGTCGGAGGCAACAAATTTGCAATGAAGCAGGAGCCCATGAAGTCTGCGGGCAACCATGTGTATGCACGATCATAACAGATAAAGTAGGTACCCTTGGCAGCCAGAAACACAGGGGACGAGAACATTGGCAGAATGTAACTTTCAGTGCAAGCACTTGCTTCAAGTAGGGCTTGCGAACCACGACCCATAAGACAAAGATTACCAGTGTGGGGTACGACCCATATTGGAGGCGAGCTTTTAAGCTGCTTTTCACTAGTGAACATACTATATTCCCCTCTACTTAGGACCCTATAGGCTTGTACCTCTTCTTCAGGGATAAGAAAAGGGTCATGGATCTCATCTTCCATATCCTCTATTGCCATCGATAAAGATTTCTGATACGAGGTAGGACCAGAGTAGGGGGAACGTTGTTCTTGAATGGGGTGGAAACCCAGTGTGCTTCGAAACATTGTTTGGAATGCTCGAGCTGACCCTTGGGAACTATACGGTAACACCAGATATGGAATTCCCTTACCTGTAGTATGTGGCATCAACCCACACACCCAACAATTAGTAGTGTTAACCACTAACTGATGCTGATGGAGGAGCTGAATAAAGGAATTGTTGCGGAATTCTACACGTCTAGCCTGCTCGTGTTCCGGTAACATATGAAAGGAATGAGGAGAAGCAGTAGAAGTAAGGTTAGGGTAAGGAGTAGGAGTAGGGGTAGCAAGTAAGAAGTAAGACATAGTGTAATACACCCCACCCGCCAATAATGCAGAAGCAGTCAGAAACAACACAAACAATTGAAATATAAAACATTTGGTACGACTGAGTTGCTGCAGCTTGAATCTGTACGCCTGAGCTCCTTCTAAATCATTCAGCTTCGAAAATGCCATTCCCTACGACCGTCCGCAACGTTTCTTGACGCACTTCGTTCTGTGCAGCAATAGTCAATCCCCAGGAGTTCCTAGGAACCGACGGCCTTTAACCTAGCGTCAAGACCTACTGTCCAGAAGGAAGTACGCGCGCGGCCCTACGGCCTTCAATACACAATATGTATATATATAAGCACAATGTCTCTCAGCTGTGGAAGTAAAAAGATACAAGGAAGAAGCTTGATATATGTACAAAAAATTTCAATGATACGGATGTTCAAAACTGATCACGGGAAATCGGGGATAATGCAGTTGTCAATTTCAGCAAAGCAAGAAAAAATTTTTATTTGTCCTTAGTGCGAGATCGCAGAGAATATCGATGTTTCCCGGGACGTGTCTGCTCGTCGAACAAAGGATCCATTGAAGAGACAGCGTCCTG
This sequence comes from Lissotriton vulgaris, assembly GCF_964263255.1. NCBI lineage: Eukaryota > Metazoa > Chordata > Amphibia > Caudata > Salamandridae > Lissotriton > Lissotriton vulgaris. Next base: position 758,664,753 of record NC_141685.1, on the reverse strand, counting down.
CTGATCAGTTGGTTGATCTGGTCTTGAGTCTTTTGCTGACAAGTGTTCAACAGTGGCTTTCTGCTGCGCTGAGTGTTCTCCAACAAGCTGTGCGTCGCTAAAAGGTACAAACGCCGGCAATGTTTCTGTTTCTGTTGACGCAATGCCTTTCCTTACCCACGGGTCTGCCGACAAAGGAATAGGGACTCGCTTACAATGGGTAGCATGTACCCAATTTTTCCGCCCCTCAAGACGAACGGCAGTCCTCGTGGCCAGGAGTACCTGGTAAGGTCCGGTAAATCGGGGGTCCAGATTGTTCTTGCGTGAAAAGTTGCGAGTAACCACCCAGTCCCCGGGCTGGAGCTGGTGGCCTGGACCCTCCGTCTGCGTCGGCAAGGCGTCGTAAACCTGTTGGTGAATTAACCTCAGTTTAGCAGTCAAGTCATGTAAGTAATCAATCAACATCGGATACTCAAGATCAGAGAATATTCCTGGCCTAGGAACCCCCCACACATTCGCAGGACGGCCGAACACTATCTCATAGGGACTAAGCCCTATTCGGGAGTGTACAGTCGCCCTAGTTGACAGTAATGCTAGAGGCAAAGCATCAGGCCACGAAAGTCCAGTCGTAGCCTGAATCTTTGCTAGCTTTAGTTTAAGGGTGCCATTGTACCCCTCAACCAATCCAGCTGACTGGGGATGATTGGCGCTATGGAATTTTTGATTAATTCCAAGGCCCTTACACACACTCTTCATCACACTTCCAACAAACTCACTTCCGTTATCTGACCACACGACTCTAGGCATTCCATACCGAGGAAAGTATTCCTTCAGTAGGATTTTCGCAGTAGACAAAGCAGTATTGTCTTTGAGGGGATAGGCCTCGATCCATCGGGAGAATGCGCAAACCACAACCAAAACGTATTTCAGGTTATTGCATCGCTCCATATGGATGAAGTCCAATTGAATCACCTCAAAGGGATACGAAGGAGGAGCAAAACTGCCAGGGGGAGTTGGGGTTCCTTTGCCAGGATTGTACATTATACACACCATACAATTCTTCACCAGACGTTCAGCACATTTCGTAATTCCATCATTCTTCCACACAGCAGCCAGCAACTTGCAAATGCCTTTCGCGCTAATATGTGCTAACCCATGTGCCATTGTCACAACGGCCAGCACATACGCATCAGGCAACATCCATCTTTTCTGATCCGACAAATCAATCCAACAACCATTCGCATCCAACTTTCCCGTACTCTCTTTCCACTTCATCTTTTCAGTGTCGGTGGCCTCATTCTGAATTGTTTTCACGCTCTCAACAGTATCTTCACACATACTTAATTCTGCAGGCCACCTAACCGAACTCGTCACATACATTCGAGTGCTAAGGTTCCGGGCAGTCTCCTTAGCAATCTCATCTGCAAACGCATTACCACGACCAACATCATCCGTCACTTTACGATGCGCACTACACTTAACAATTGCAACTTGCTTAGGCAAAGTCAATGCATCCAAAAGATCGTTCACAAGCTGGCCATGCTGTATCTTCGTACCATGCGACGTCAAGAAACCACGCTCTCGCCACAATCGTCCAAAACTATGCGCTACACCGAAAGCGTACTGGCTATCGGTGTACACATTCACACGTTTCCCTTTTGCTAACACGCATGCTCTAGTAAGAGCGATCAGCTCTGCAGCTTGGGCAGAATTCTGATTCAATCTTGCAGTCTCGACAACAGTATTCAATGTTACAACAGCATAGGCAGTAGTCACATCGCCATTCGGCAACTTAAAACATGACCCATCCACATACAGAATGCCATCCGGATCTTCCAATGGAGTGTTTTTAAGGTCCACTCGACCTTTTGTTTCCTCTTCTGTCCGCAAGTAACAGTCATGTTCTACTACTTCATCTGACTCTGCACTAATCGGTAACAAAGTTGCCGGATTCAGGACATTACAACGTTTTATCTGAATGTGGCTTGCCAAGAGCGTCAATTCGTACCCAGACAACCTCGCACTCGTCAAGTGCTGAGTTTTCGTTCTATTTAAAAGAGTATCGACTGCATGCGGAACCATCACCGTAAGCATATTATCCATGACCAATCCTGCTGATTGTCGGATGGAGACCGCAGCTGCCGCAGTTGCTCTCAAACAACTCGGCAATGCTCTAGCTACTGGGTCTAAGGTCGAGGAAAAATATGCACATGGACGTTGCTTACCACCAAAAGGTTGCGTTAGAACACTCAAAGCACAACCTTCCCTCTCGTGAACATATAACGTGAACGGCTTGCTGTAATCAGGGGTACCTAACACAGGAGCCGAACACAATGAATCACGTAATTCAGAAAAACTTTTCTGACATTCGTCCGTCCATGGTAAAGGAGTTGAAACATCCTTGCACGTAAGAGCCACCAATGGTTTCGCTAGCAATGAAAAATTAGGAATCCACTGCCTGCAGTACGACGTGATACCTAGAAAGGCACGCACATCTCTTTGGGTTTGTGGCACAGCCATTCGCGCAATCGCTGCAATTCTCTCTGGGGTCAATCTCCTCCCCTCCTTTGACAATAAGTGACCTAGATAGGTTACTTCTTGACAACAATATTGGAGTTTAGAAGGTGACACCTTGTGATTTAACTCACAGAGATGTTGCAGCAACGACACTGTAGCAATTTTGCAAATGTCCTGAGTATCAGCAGCCACCAATAAGTCATCGACGTATTGGATTAAAGCCGCACCAACCGGCAACCTAAACGCATCCAGTTGACCCTTCAAAGCTTGACTGTAAATCGATGGACTTTCACAGTAGCCCTGAGGAGCGCGTTTGAACCGGAAGCTACGTCCACCAAGAGAGAAACCGAAAAGGTCCCTGCTCTCTTCGGCAATCGGGATACTGAAAAATGCATTTTTCAAATCAATCACCGAAAACCATGAAGCAGTAGCTGGAATCAGAGTCAGTAGCGCCATGATGTCAGGCACAACAGGAAATTGAGGAACCACAATTTTATTTACCTCCCGTAAATCGATAACAAAGCGATAAACAGGCGGTTTCGTAGGATCTGTACGTTTAAGAATGGGCAGTACAGGGCTATTGCACACGTTTCCCCGAGTCTCTTCAATAACATCTTTCTCGATCAGATCATAGATGATCGCTAACAAAGCTCGTTCACCATCAAGGGAGATACGATATTGGGGAATACGTGGCAATCGCACATTAGATTTCAACTGAACAACATAAGGGGAGATATCAAGTAGGCCCACATCATTTGGACCCGTCGCCCACAAAGACGCAGGAAGAGAACTCAATTCCGGTGGAAGCTTATCGAGGGACAAATACATGGGAGAGACTACTCTCTCTCCTAACGTAAGCTTTACACCCGCAGGAGAACAATACAAAGTTGCATACAAACGTTTAAGCAAATCCAGACCCAAAAGATTCTCACCACAACCAGTAGTCAAAATCAACGGAGCTTCGAGCTCACGTGGCCCAATTTGAAGGGGCAAAGGGCGTGAAACTGGATTGCTAACGGGGGCGCCAGAGAATCCAACGGAAACATTCGTTAAGCCAGACAAAGGTGCGCCAGGGAGTTTCGAACGCATGATAGAACTTTTCGCTGCACCAGTGTCCAACAGAAAAGGCTCAACGACGCCCGATGTAGCAACTGCGACGTAAGGCCCTCTCTGATCAACCGGAACTGATACCACTCCCTCTCCTTGTCTTTGGCTGTCCTAGTAATTACTATCGTCAGTCCCCTGATCGACGTAATAATCGTCTACATTGTACTGCGCAGATCGTCCTTGCGATGATCCACGTTGATCGAAACAGTTATTAGAATTTGATGAATTGTCAGAGCGATCATTCTGAGCACCACGACCTCTACCACGTGATGCGTGCTGTGAACCACCACGGCCTCCTTTAGACGAATTACCACTATTACGTTCATTTAGAGCAGGACAATTGAATTTAATGTGTCCCTCTTGTCTACAATAAGCACATTGATTGTACCCTAACGAAGATCTTTGGAAAGAGGAATCATTACGCGACTGCGATCGATTTGATTGCGACTGCGATCTATTCTGTTGGGGCGCATTCTGATTAGAACGCGTCGGATACGCTTGTTGCAACAACACTTTAGTTTTTAGCTCTTTCGTCTTTTTATCAGCACGGTCATTTTCCTCTTTCTCTCTATTCTCGTAATATTGTGCCGTAGCCAATATCTGAGCTGAGGTAGAAACGGCCCATGCACTTTCCGAATTCTTTAATTTATTGCTCAGATCGGGCAACAAGTTCGACACGAATTTATCCACAAACAACCTCTGTCCACCCTCAGTACCCATATCCTGTCCACTATGATCAATGAATGCTTCCTCAAACCTCGTAAAGAAATCGGAAACACTCTCATCTTTCTTTTGTTTGCAAGCGGACAGCTTGTCCCAATTTACCCTCATAGCTGGCATAAGCGTTTTCATTAATGTTATTATCCGCTGAGGAAGAGCAGTAATCAATTGATCGGGTTTAGTAGCAGCCACTTGTCCAGCATCTGCCGCTGTAATGGCAGCCCAATCGCCACCTAATTCATTTGCGTGATCTTGGTGACGAATCTTAGCCCATACCGGTTGCGGTACGACGTTGCCAAACAACATGTCGATATCGGCAAGATTCATTACCGTAGCATCTACGAGCTGCGATAATTCCTTATAATACCAAGTAGGATTTTTACGAGGATCGGGCAAAGAATGTTTCACCTGAAGCACTTCCGATCGTTTCCATGGGAGGTGTATCCACACTCTCTCAAAATGTGCCACTATCGGATGAGGTTGAGCATTAGGATCAGCTGGTATCCAAACCGGCGGAACTTCACGCATAGGATATTGGCCAGACTCGTCTTGTTGTTCAATATCCTCAACGAACAATGCATGAGGAATAGGAGCGGGACGAAGAGATAGCAACCGCTCAATAGCCCGTCGAACATTAGTGTCTACTATCAGTCCAGTTGCGAACTGAAGCCGAAGTTCAGACAGGGCGGTCAGCACCTCGTCAGGCGCATTGGCCGCTATCTGATCATGAAGAAACTTGCACATTTCGTCAAACACATATCTCTGAGTTGGTATGTTGAATTGATTAAACGTTTCGAGGACAACACGGGGTGGATTTCTAAGAGGGTTTACCATCCAACCCATCGCCATATTATATAGTGCAACACGTTCTCTGTTACCAGGAAGCTGACTACGTCTCTGAGGACCATCAGATCCAGCAGACCCAAAAACAGGTCCGAGCGACTGAAAGAAGTTTGTCGCAAGGGGAGAATTACGATTACGAGTAGAGGGAGAAGAGTAAGACACAGGACTAACAAGAGAAGGAGTAGAGACAGTAGCAACAACAGGGGTTATCAACACAGGAGCAGTAGCGGGAGCAGGAGTATGTGGAAGCGGAGGAGCAGTAGGAATAGAAACAGACAAAGGAGCAGGAATAGTCGGAAGAGCGGGTGCAGGTTGAGGAACTGGTGGAGGAACAATAGGTGGAAGAACAGGTACGGCAGGGACCACAGGAGCTGTGGTACCCTGTACGTACGGAGGTGGCGACTTCATAAGATAGGACATTAAAGGATCCTCAACTGTCTCTTCCTTCTTATCCGACTCCGTAGGCAAAGCAGGATAGCATTTATCTATGGCCATACGCTGTAGCCTCTCAAACACTTCCTTATCCTTATCCTCCTTATCACGCTGAAACTGCTCAGCTTTCTTCACTATAGTAGCAACATTATCTCGCTGACTACGTTTAGTCTGTCTGATTTCTTTCTGTCGGGCTTCTTTGCGCCACAACCGAAAGGCATCAAACATGGCCGGCCTAGATTTACGTTCGAACAACTTTATTTCCAAATTATCTAAGATCGACGCCTCGAAGCTACCGTGAGGTGGCCAACGAAGGTCGCCGTCTTTCTTTGTATATTTAATCCAATAATCGTTAAAAGCAATCGGGCCTAGCCCATGTTTGCTATATAAATCATAAGTAGGAGTTCCAACCGGAGGTATCGGACACGAGTCCTCCAGCAGGGAATCCGCACCACAAGGTCTGAAACAACTAAACAAAGTACTGCGACCAGGCATCTTGCACACTAGCCGAGTTTCACAAACTTCAAGGGTTACAGGATTTACCAAGTCCCAGCAAAGAACAAAACCCTCGGTTTTTGGCGGCTGCAGTCGTCAAACAATACAACAACAAAGTACGCTAGCAAAGTGTCACCGACAAAAACACTCACACAGCGTGAACAACAAAGACACTCGCTAAAGTGTCAACAACCAAGAACTCTGGGAGCGACCCACAAATACTTAACTCAAAGATCGATGGCGTCCTCAGGAAGGCCCGTCAATCGTCTCGCTATACCAAGGTCTACGCCAGGCGCCAAAACAGGTCTACAGTCAGGGCAGCAGTCCGTCGCAGCCGTCAGGAGGCGGGAATCTTCGCGGGAAAAGTCTTCGGGCCACTTATTTCGACAACAGGATCGATGAAGCGGGGTGCACCTTCCCTCGGAGATTTCACACGAAGTTCCTCACGATCGTCGGGCTTGGACCGGTACCACTGATGCAGCCCCACGTTGGGCGCCAACTGAAGGACTGGGTTCTTTTGGACCCAGCGGTGCCAGGGCACAACACCTGAAACCTTCGTGGGTAACCTGCTCCGGCGTACAAGTCACAGAGACACGGGACACTTCCTTCGGCGTCAAAGATTCAAGGTTTATTTGCTGCAGGGAACACAGAAGTCACAGGAAGTACATCAAGTGTAGTTCGGGGAGACTGCTTCAAATTGGTTCTGTGGATCGCTCCTTTTATACAGTTTTTACCCATAGGATAACATTGAACACAAAAGTTTACAACCCGGTTCCCACAATTAGTCCCCAGAGGGGTCGCCTTGGTCACTTTGAAATACATGAGGTCCGGAACATAAGTGCGGAAACATTTGGCGGTTCCCAACTGTAAAAACCCATCTTCCCACCATTAGCAAATTCCAATCAGCAGTAAAGTAGATCGAAATAGGAACGAAGACAGGTGCAAAGGAAGACGGAGACAGTGGGGAGATCGGAAAGGGTGTAAAAGGGGAGGTATCGAGAAACACGAGATACAGGCATCAAAGGGACGCGCCTAATGAGATGCACGGCTGAGACAATAAGCCCGTGCGGCAAGATGAGCCTCGAGCGGCGCCATCTGCCTTACAGCAGCAACCCCCTCGTCATAAAGACACTTACAAAGAACATGTGTCTTCCGCAAATATCTTGGGAGTCCCAGGGTCGCGAAGCGGACAGCGTCCGTTCGCTGGCTACTTGAGGGCAAGAGACAAAATGGATGCCGTATCTAAGATGGAACCCGTGGGTACAGATGAAAAACCCACATAACAAACGAACGGTTTAAGTTAGCACAGCGAAACTGCGCACACTTACTAAACTCGTCATTTGCGGTTCGTAGATACCAGACTCGACCATATTCGTGCGAGTCGAAAACACCACTTACAATTGTCACGGAACCTCACAGCCCTCAGCCCCTGTTTTACCCCAGCAGCAGCTAACAGCCCACAAAGGAGAGCGCCCTTCTGTGAAGCGGGACCCGCGCAGCGGGTTCCGCGAGGCGTTGGTGGAGATGCAAGGAGTCCACGGGCAATCCAAACAGCAAGGCAGGTTTGTCAGGGTGTCCCATGAAGTGCAGGGCAGGCCGGTATTTGATCACCCGGTCGTTGGGGGCGGGGCGGGGAGGGAGAGCAGCCCAGGTGGAACGGGCGGGGTTACTGGGACTCCTGGGAAATGTAGTCCCAGCCCTCTTGCTCGCAGCCCTCAGCCCCTGTTTTACCCCAGCAGCAGCTAACAGCCCACAAAGGAGAGCGCCCTTCTGCGAAGCGGGACCCGCGCAGCAGGTTCCGCGAGGCGCTGGTGGAGATGCAAGGAGTCCACGGGCAAGGCAGGTTTGTCAGGGTGTCCCACGAAGTGCAGGGCAGGCCGGTATTTGATCACCCGGTCGTTGGGGGCGGGGCGGGGAGGGAGAGAAGCCCAGGTGGAACGGGCGGGGTTACTGGGACTCCTGGGAAATGTAGTCCCAGCCCTCTTGCTCGCAGCCCTCAGCCCCTGTTTTACCCCAGCAGCAGCTAACAGCCCACAAAGGAGAGCGCCCTTCTGTGAAGCGGGACCCGCGCAGCGGGTTCCGCGAGGCGTTGGTGGAGATGCAAGGAGTCCACGGGCAATCCAAACAGCAAGGCAGGTTTGTCAGGGTGTCCCATGAAGTGCAGGGCAGGCCGGTATTTGATCACCCGGTCGTTGGGGGCGGGGCGGGGAGGGAGAGCAGCCCAGGTGGAACGGGCGGGGTTACTGGGACTCCTGGGAAATGTAGTCCCAGCCCTCTTGCTCGCAGCCCTCAGCCCCTGTTTTACCCCAGCAGCAGCTAACAGCCCACAAAGGAGAGCGCCCTTCTGCGAAGCGGGACCCGCGCAGCGGGTTCCACGAGGCGTTGGTGGAGATGCAAGGAGTCCATGGGCAATCCAAACAGCAAGGCAGGTTTGTCAGGGTGTCCCACGAAGTGCAGGGCAGGCCGGTATTTGATCACCCGGTCGTTGGGGGCGGGGCGGGGAGGGAGAGCAGCCCAGGTGGAACGGGCGGGGTTACTGGGACTCCTGGGAAATGTAGTCCCAGCCCTCTTGCTCGCAGCCCTCAGCCCCTGTTTTACCCCAGCAGCAGCTAACAGCCCACAAAGGAGAGCGCCCTTCTGCGAAGCGGGACCCGCGCAGCGGGTTCCGCGAGGCGTTGGTGGAGATGCAAGGAGTCCACGGGCAATCCAAACAGCAAGGCAGGTTTGTCAGGGTGTCCCCCTGCTCAATTATTTATTGAGCAGTCTTCCTTCTCATGCAAGAGAAATGAATTGCCACAATTGCAATACTTAATGTAAAGTAAAGTACATACAGTAAAAGGAGTATTATGAAATAATACTGTAAAAGCATTGATATGGTTTCTTAGCCATAAGACACTTTAAAATGGATAAAATATATATACATATATACATAGGCTAACGTGCTCAACTTGGTGCTTCTAAAATAAGCCTACCCCGGTGTACCTGACCTAAGCCTAATACGTGGGAAGGAGTAAGTAAGTAGCAGTTTAAGTTAAGTAGGTTTGTTGCCAAGGATCTGTTCAAGAATTCTCTCTAAGGGTTTAGTCAGCACTGTACCTTGGGAATAGAATGTAGGAGGTCTGGTATCTCTCTCTCAGGACTCGATATCCCAGTCACCCGCAAGGGTAGGCTGGAAACGCCGGAGCTGGATTTTCTCGGCAGGAGAAAAGACAGCGGCTTTCTCAGTGCGTCAAAGAGGAGGGGCAGCGTCCGTGGGCTTCTCGCTTCTGCTGGGCTCTCGGAAAGTAGATTAGCTGCTCTGCTCTAAAACCACCACCGTGGTATATTTATACCTGAAAGGTGCCGAGTTTGACATAAGGTTTGGACATAAGACGTCAATAAAGATGTCACTAAGTACTGGCCGTTCTTACAGTGCTCGCAGGAGTTCTATTACAAATCAAAACAAAGCAAGCAGGGATTTCCCAGGTTGCTGGAGGTTTGGTGTGTTGAAAGAACTCATTGTGCTTTCTAGGAATCTAAGGAAGTAGCTTTTGCCATGCCTTGGGCTGCAGGGGCGATTTACTGAAATATGGATCTGATTCTTATGCCATTATAGGGATATTATTGATTATAGCCGTACAGGGGCATAAAGTCACAATATTGAATCGGGCTCCTAGATAAAACACATCACCGCCATATGCACCTGGAATTATTCTGCTAGACTCCAACGATGATTTGCCCTTGAGTCCGTTGTACGTGTCCTTGGACAGAATTGTTATTCTTGACCCGGTGTCCACCAACATCTCGACATCTTCACCGTTCACAGCAACATCACACCTGGGCTGGTTTTGTGCATCTTCACTGTTGATAATTGCGACCAGCAGCACCAGGTTCTCTAGTAGTTCACTCTCGTCTGAGTCTACATCGGACTTTGACTCGTTTACAGTGTAGATTTTTTTAAATCTTGAAGTTCTGCAAACCTTAAGGAAATGTCCCATCTTTCCACATCCTTGACCGATCCTGCTCCTCGCAGGACATTCTTTACTAGTTGCCACATGTGCGTTGGATCCGCAACGGTAAAAATTCTGCTTTCCCACCTGGGTACTGGGGTTCTTATGCCAGGTGAAATTCTTGCGTGGTTTGTTGGACGTGGACTCCTCCTCTTTCCGCACAAGATTGACGTTCATTTGTTGGTTGTCAGGTTTGCGCAGCAATTTTACTCCCTTAGCCGACCTTTCCATGCTTTTAATGGTAGACACCACCTTCTCGAGGTTTGGATTCTTGTGGCATAACAACTTCTCTTGTGCCTTCACACACGTGGTTCGCATCACCACCTGATCCCGTATCATCTCGTCTGAATCTTTGAATGCACACGTTGTTGCTAACATTCTCAAAGTTGCGACTTGAGACTCCATCGCCTCACCTGGTGCTTGGTACCTGTAGTAAAAATTATATCTCTCCATTAACACACTCATGGTGGTGTTAAAGTAGTATTTCATTCTCAATTTGGCCTCCTTAAATTCATCCCACTCTTCATCCCCTTCCTCTTTTTCAATTGGAGTTATGTGGTCAAATAACCTCCTTCCTTCTGCACCCAAAAAATTGTACATCATTGCTTGTTTTCTTGTGGCATTATATTCAGTCCCATCAATTGCCTCCAAATGCTTCTCAAAACACTTTACCCACTGTGTCCAATTTTCCGTAGGTGGCCCAGGGACTTCTAGGAAGGTTCTAGGCATTGCCACCGCATTTATTATACCAGTCATTTTGACACAGCATAGGTAATAGTTAGGGATGAGCTCTTAAATTGTTTGGAGTAAATATTAGATGGCGTGTGGCTCCCTCCGGTGGCCGTTTACGGTATAAATAATTATTGTTGAAAGATATGCCACTTCACTTTTACTCACGTTTCGTTGCAGCTCCTCCTCGGGGCTAACAGGGATGAGTGACATCAAATGCTGTGAGGCTGAGGGGTTAATGGGCGTTGCGCTGAGGCGGAACAAAAAGGTGAAGCCGTCCCACACAAAACTAGGTGGGAGGTACTAGGACGTGCCTCTGGTGATCAGCCTTGAATGATGGCTTCTGATCCCATCCTCGTCGCCAGCTTCGATGTAGTGAAGGACGACAGGAGAGGTCATAAGAGCAGCCAGCTTTATTATCTGCCAGATACGGAATGCCTTGGTTAACGGTCTCCGCAAGGACATTGCGTTAACGTTCTAAACAGTGCGCCGGGAGGCACGCGCACGGACACACGAGGTAGGACGGGGGCAGGGAAGGGACAAGATAGGGAAAGGACGCAGGACATTACACATGTTCTCCAAGCAGGCTTTAATGCAGCCTGCATGGAGAACGGAGAGAGTGCGCATGACTGGTTTGGGCGGCCCAAGAGGGCCAATCAGACAGTCATTGCGCCCTTAGCAGTGGGCAAACCACTCCTCCCCTGCTCCGATGGCAGAACAGCAGCCCCTCCCCCAACAAAGGTAACATAAAATGATAATAACTCAAAGTTATTATCATTTGAATTTTCTTTACTTTGACTGCTCAAAAGCAGTGGGGCAACTCTCCTCCGCCATAGCAGAGGAGCCGCCACTGGGTTACTGGCAGTGCATAATCTGAGTAATCGGGTTTCTGCATGCAATTATTGGGAGGCGGGAGAATAACCTTGAAATCAGTAGTCTCCCGCCTGAATCGGGAGGGTTGGCATGTATGTGTTCCTGATGTCATTACGGACTCTCAGTCCAATCAAATGTTCTGAGTCTTCTGACTGGCTGCTTTGTTTTTGGTTCTTAAGCTTGCTGGAAGAGAGTGGGTCGAAGTTTTCTCACCCCTGCACTAGCGCCTATTTACGCAGAGGGCCAGAATCCTGAGTTGGGTGGTATTTACTGCACCCAGCAATTATTGGGTGCATAAAATACTTCACCATTTGTTACCTTTCAGTAAGTCAAACCTGCAGAAATATAACAAGGGAAAACTGTACAGTATTAACAGTGCCATGTAGATTTTAGTGTGGTATGCACCAAAATAAACATGTTATTCCCCAAAAACTCAGAACAGGTGTTAATTATAGCTATCATTAAATCAAAACTCAATGGGTGTGATATTTAGCACCCACTTCACTGACAAGCTCTGAATCAGGGTTGTAGTGGAAATAGAAAACAATTGCTAGATTGCAGAAGGACATCATCCTAGCAGATGGCTACTCGCAAACATTTTCCCAGGGGCCAAAAATTGTGGTCTCTGATGTGCAAGAGGGATGCATTGATGCTAGCAGGGTGGCTAACAGGGTGGCGGTTAGGGGCAGTTTGCAGTAAGGTGGGTGTAACTTCTACATCTAGTCGGCTGCATTGCACAATGTGAAACATGAAAACCTGGGATTAATCCTGGCTTCATCTTATTTTTATATTTAAAAGGAATTGTTAAGCAGGGTCATATTCATACAGTTGAGGCAGCACTGTATTGGACAATTCATATGACAACTAAAATTATACTTGGTGCTCAATGGTGTACAAGTGAAAAATGGCGACGCAAATGGTAGGCTAAACAGCGTGAACGCCACAAAGTGAACGTGAGTGCAAGTATCATACAGTGGGTGGCTGGGTGAAGGGAACAAATCAAGTGACTTAAGTGTTCAAGTCACAATTAAGCAACAACCACAGTAGATAATGTGCCAATGAATGTGCTGTATAGTTTTTGACAGTGCTGCCTCAACTGTATGAATATGACCCTGCTTAGCAATTCCTTTTAAATATAAGATGAGAAACGACACAAAACCAATTGAGTAACCGTCTCCTTTATTTCTGTTTGTGTAATGCTTTCCACATACATATGTAATTGTCTACTAAACATTACCTGTTGGGATACTGTTTTTTGCTCTACCTCCTCACCCTGATCCCGACCAGGTCTATGGGTTATACTCCTGTAATACTGTACTTGTAAATATGGGCCAGCACATAACGCCACCAGAGTAACAAAAAAGAGACACTCCAGTGGTGCTAGGGGCTTTCTAAATTGTAATTGTAATTGCATTTATATAGTGCTTGCTACCCCTGACGAGGTGTCGAAGTGCTTTTTCGGCGAGTAGCACGCTACTCCAGAACCCAAAGAGGATTAGTGTTGAATTAATATAGGGAGATATGAAATTCATTTGAGCGGTAAACATGTGAGTTGGTTATTTGGATTGAAAAGGATAGTGGAGGGATAGAAGAGGGAAGGGTCTAGAAAGTGTTTGTTTTGTTTGGAACTCATTACAGTAGGAGTAGGTTTTGGATGAGTAAAGGGGAGGTGGAAGGGTGAAGAGTCAGAGTGATGGGTTTAGAAAGGCTTGTTTGGGAGATCTGAATAGTAAAGAAGGTATGAGATGATTGAAGGAGGGGTAGAGGAGGGAAGAGTCTAGAAAGGGATGTTTTGGGGGTCTACTTGAAGCTATCACTACAATCACAGCATTAATCTGAATATTGGAACTTCTGGGTCTGCTTAATGATGTGCTTGAGGTGCATTGATTTGAAGGAGCTCTATTTGGGTCCCAGTACTTTGTGCCATCATAGTTCAGGCTTCAGGTACATTAACTAAGCTGTCTGTGAAATTCTGTAATGCCATCCAAGACCATGGGCATACATTAGTCAATTTATGTTTACTCTAACCTAGATCAAGTGTTTAAATTGAGCCAGTAGTTTCTGCTGCTCGGCACCAGAACTTAATTGTCAGCTCCGGCACTTGTACAGTCTGCCACAAGGTGGCGATGTCTGGCTAAATTTAGAGATGACCACAACAACAGGTAATTATTAACTCAATATACATTGCCAAGCATTGGTAATGCATCGGTTTCGGCTATGTGATAAATAATTATTTGTCAACAATCACCATCAGGGTGTGGAGAGGATATGGCGCAACGGCCAGAGTGCCTGACTCAAGAGCTAAGGATCCCGGTTTGCGTTTCGGGCTCAACATCCTGTGATTCTGGGCAAAACACTTAATCTGGTGTGATAAATTGTGTTATATAAATCCGCTGCAAGATGAAAAAGCAGAAAGATGCAAAACGTTATGAAAAAAATTGTTCCACCAAAGCGGATGTTAACAGTATTTCGGCTACTGGAAACTGCTAAGAGAAGCAGACGAGGAACAAGCATTGATAAATGCAGGAAAATATTCTAAAGGCAACTGAAATGGAAGAAAAGTGGCAAGCACAGGAACCAATGAAAAGGCAGGAAAACGAGGGGGCCCCTTTTAAAATGTATATTAAAAGCAAGCGCTGTGCAGGTGACACCTTAAAATGACTATTACCTACCGCCCAAGCCATTCTTATAGCTTTGGGGGCTAAAATAGCCCAAATTGTCACACTGTGATGGTTAGTAGTTGTGTTGTTACCATCAATAGCAGCATGGCTGGGGCTATGTCTGGTGCAAGCTGCCCTGGCCTTCTGGTAAGAACCCTGGCACTTAATTATTTACAAATTAAGCACTGCCTGCACCATGCAGCATTATGTCACTATGAGACCTTTGCAGTGCTCTCGCAGTGCATCTCCATTTTCACTTCCACTGTGAACTAAAGCATTCTTTTCAGCAATTGCAGCATGCAGCTACATCCCACTACTGAGACTTCAAGAGTCTCCACAGTGCGCCTCCACTCCAACATGCACTGCAGTAAAACTGCTGAGACATTAAGCACCACACAATGCACCTCTACTCTTACATGCACGCTATCCAAATACTGAAACATCAAGAGTTAACAGCCCACCTTTATTGTGACTTCCACCAAGCACCGATATACCAAGATTGAGATATTTACACTATCACACTTCTTTATTGACCTGCATGATGTGCCGTTATCCAAAGCTAGCTGTTTATTTTTTTAACAAGAATATACCATGCAGATAAGTTTCTCATCTCATATTGTATTGTTCTTTCATTCTATTTTCCTTACATTATTTCTTCTGCATGTCTCTCTTCTTATCATTTTCTTTCTCTTTGACACTATTTCCACCTTACTCTAGTCCTAATTTCTGGCTTCATCTCATTGCACTCACCTCCTTTGTAAGTATCGCCCCCAATATTTTTTCGCTCTCACCTCTTCTCTACAGTAGCTCACTTATGTTGACTGTTTATTAAAAGTGTTATACCCATTCCTTTTGAATTTGGAAGGCACAAAACACAAACTAGCTGCATGCTATTTAAGCTGATGCTCGATCCAGACTTGAATATTGTCCTATGATGTTCTGACCTAATAGTGTTTTAGGGGAAAGCTATTGCAGTGGTGTAGAAAGAGACTACAAAGCAAAAAGTAACTGGAATGATCACATATCCTTAATTTGCCCAAATAGTTATCTGTGTTGCTGCACACCATAAGCAATGGAGAAAACAAAAAGTGATGGGTCTATAGCATGAATTAATCTTAGCCACTAGTGATTACTCTGGGCCACAAACAAGTCCATCTTTTGCTTGTAGTCCCATCTGGAGGGGACCAGGCCTGGCAAGTAGGACTGGACTGTTTCTAATGGAGCAGAACTGTAGGAAGCTGGCTCTGTTTATACTATACCAAAAAGTCACACAGTGAACTTTAGCTCGCCAAGGACGCATACCCACCTCTGCCAACTCCACCCCTCAGGTGGGGGAGGTGAGGTGAAGCCCATTCCTCAGTGCCCGCCATCTTGCTGATGGGCGGCATCCCCCAATCAGGGTTAGGGAATGTGCTCACTACCGCACGTGGTGTGAGCATACCGAGGGTGTAGTCATTGGCCATTGTCATTGGCCACTACCTTGAGACCCCTTAAAACGCCCCCTAAAAACAGTATTTAGAGGGCAGCCCTGAACCCAGTCTTTCAGTATTGACGATCTAGAAAGTCTGGACTCCGAAGACGTCCCAGCAGTGAAGCCTCCAGGTCCAACTGACCTCTCACCAGCCCTACCGGCCTGCCTGCAACTACAAAGAAAACAATTGATCCAAAAAGGTCAGCGACTTGGTGAGGACTGATCTCCTTCTTCAATAGAAACTCGAGACTCCGAAGGACAGCGATCTATCCACAAAAGAAGATCCAGACCCTGTGAAACCCAGGAAACCCTGCTCCAGGAAATACCTTTGCACCCGCCGTCCGCAACCCGTGTCCAGAGGGTCCACTGGTCCTAAAGTGGTTCCCCAGCAGTCCCGACCTCCAAACCATTGTGGGATGTCACCTCCAAGGTCCAGTGTCGACGCTTGCAGCCTCTTCATGATGATCACCCCAAACTTGACCTGCCCAGTAAGGAGAAATCCAACATCCCAAAACACCCCTGCATCCTCCGGCGCTGCATCCTGGTGACCAGAACCTATGGTGCACCAACATAGCCTGGCATCTCAACTTCCTCCGTTGGCTATTGGTTCCCTCAAAGACACCTCATGGTACACGCCTGCAGCCTGAAATCGGAACCAACCCTCCCCATAGGGTAACACCGGCCACATGATCCTGTGTGAGCACCTTGTACCCGGCATCCGGAGTGCCGTTAGTGAGGTGGTCTTGGGCCCTTCTTTGTGCTTACCTTACCTCCAGGAGATTGTCCTCCAAGGTTGCTTTACCTGCCCGCGAGAAGCTTCCAACGATGTGCTCATAGTGCCCATTGACTAGCATTGGCACTCCTGCCCTCTGCATCCAGCTGCCCTAGTGCGGCACCTTGAGTGTAGAATTGAACTTTGGGGAACCTTGGTTTAACCCCTTCACTGCGGGGCCAATTCCCCCGCTCTGCTGGGGGGAGGGGGGGGGGCGCGCACAGCGCCCCCATGCTCATGACGAGCTCAGCTCATCATGAGCCACGGTTCTCGTGTGCTCATGACGAGCTGAGCTTGTCATGACCACGCCCCGTTCCTTAGAACGCCCAGCACAGCAGGGGAATTAGCCCCGCGTGTGCGCGTTCTAACGGTCATGATGACAAGCTCAGCTCGTCATGAACACACGTGAACCGTGGCTCATGACGAGCTGAGCTCGTCATGAGCGTGGGAGGAGTTAATCCCCCCCCAAAGGACCACACCAAAAGATGTTTACTTAACTACAGTTGCTAACTTCGTTTTTTCCCATAAGATTGCATGGTGTGGTTTTTCTCTGGAAAATGTTCTAAGTGTTGACTCTGCTTGTATTGCAATAAAAGTAACTTAGAGTCTACAAATAACTTGTCCTGCTTACTGATGTACTGCAGGGCCTAAACTGTGTTATTAGTTTGTGTTGTGCAAAGTTAGAAAAGTAACTGAAAGTTAATCTAAAGTAATTGCAAGTATTCTGAAGAGTTCATAACACATTTTCTCTCATGCAACTGCAAACTAACTTGTACTCTTCTACAAAACGAGTACATGCCATATGTTGAAAAGTATTATTGTTTTGAAAGTATCACCTACCTGCTACTAAGTAAATCTTGGCTCAAGTAATACAAATTGAAATAATAGCAACTTTGTATACAGACAATTGGGCTGGATTGAGTCTTTGAGTGTGTGACATCCTTTCTTGGTTGAGTGTGTAGAACAAATGCTTAACACTACCCTCTGATAAACCTGACTGCTCAACCACACTACTCCAAAAGAGAGTAGGGTATTATCTACTTTAGCCTCTGCTATACCTCTGGGGATCCACTGGACTCTGTGCACACTATACCTTACTTTGGTATAGTATATACAGAGCCAGCTTTCTACCACAGGTAATTACTCAACTTAGTTCCCCAGGCTTCGGGGGTTTAGGAAAACACAGGACAAGGTTCAAGATCAGGTATGTACTTCACCATCAGTGGCACTGGGGAAGCCTGGTGCAGACGTCACTGAGCCCAATGTTAACCAATGGGGCATGGGAGTACCTCAAAGAGGCACGGTTTGCAGGTAGGTATCCGCGGTTTTAGATCAAGTGCTTAAGGAGAGCACAGGGGGTAGGGGGCACAAAGCAGCACCCAAAGCTACACCACCAGCGGCACAGGGGTGGCTGGGTGCAGAGTGCAAATCACCATTCGGTGCCCAATGCTATCCAATGGGGATTGTCGATTCCGGTAAGGGGCTTCAGGCTTGGACCAAAAGGCTGGACGAAGGCAACCAAAGGCTGAGCAGGTAAGTTGGATAGCTGAGGGATACCTAGGCACCGTCGGCTGGGTTCCACAAAGTGGGGCAGAGGATACAGGGATGCCTTTTGGTGTCAGGTTTCCTCAGCTGGGTCAAACAGAGACTGCAGGCTTCATTGGGGTAGTCCTGGAGAGGTCAGCCACCATTGGAAATGAGGTCAGGAGTGCCGGGGAGACTTCACAGGGTAGGTAGTTTACTCGAACTCGGCCCGCGGGCATCGGATACAGAGTGTGCAGAGGTCACGGATCCACCTGGATCCGGAGTCCTTGAATTTGGGGTTTCTTTGTTTGGGCTAATTCATGTCCTCTGGAAATTCGGCTGCCCCTAATCTGTCTATCAGCTCATCAGCCCTGGGTATGGGGTAAGGATCTGTCTTAATGACAGCAATGAGAACTCTATAGTCCTCACAATCCCACATCTCTCTTAATCCACCCTGGGGGTGAGGTTTGGGGACTAAGACCACAGGGCTCAATAACCCCTAACACCAGCGTCTTACTTACTTCAGCTTTGATGCCCTCCTTAACTTGGTCAGACTGCCGATAGATTTTTGTTTTGACAGTCAAGCTGTCCCCAGTGTCCACCCCATGGATACACCAGTGTGTCTGTCCGGGGGTTAAGGAGAAGAGCTCAGCATACTGTTGTAGGACATGCTTGCAGTCAGCCTGCTAATGGGCAGTGAGGGTTTCTGAGTAGATAACTGCATCAACTGCCCGATCTTTTGTACTGTAAGAGAGTAGGGCAGGGAGCGGTTCACTCACTGTTTCCGGATCCTCATCAGTGACCAACAACATGGACACTTCTGCCCTGTCACAGAAATGCTTCAGACGGTCCACATAGATAACCCTTTTGGGGTGCCTGCTAGTGCCCAAGTCCACCAAATAGGAGACCTCACTTTTCTTCTCAATGACAGGGTAGGGGCCACTTATTGTGTCCTGGAAGGCCCTTGGTGCCTCACAGGCTCCAAAACACACATCTTTTGTCCTGATTGGAACTCCACCAGTGTAACTTTATGGTCATACCACAGCTTCTGGAGCTGTTGGCTGGCCTCAAGATTTTTGGATACCTTTTTAATGTACTCTGTCATCCTGGAATAAAGGGCTAGTGCCAGATCACCACATCTTGTTTAGGTTCATGGAGAGGCCTCTCCCAACCTTCTTATACAAGAGCAAGTTGTCCCCCCACAGGATGGCCAAACAGAAGTTCCAAGGGGGAAACCTAGTCCCTTCTGAAGCAGTTCCCTGTAAGCGAAAAACAGGCATGGCAAGAGGGCATCCTATCTCCTTTTGAGTTTTTCAGGGAGCCTCATGATCATAGCTTTCAATGTCTTGTTGAACCTTTCAAAAGATCATTGGTTTGCGGGTGATAAGGTGATGTGAACATATAGTTCACCCCACACTCATCCCACATGTGTTTCAAGCATGCAAACATGAAGTTGGTACCTCTGTCTGACACCACCTCCTTAGGAAACCCTACACTGGTAAAGATACAAGTGAGGCCTTTGGCTACTGCAGGGGCTGTAGTCCTAATGGGAATAGCTGCAGGATACCTGATAGCACTACTAACAATATGAATTTGTTTCCTGGGGCTGTGGATGGCTCTGCTGGACCCACTATGTCCACATCAACCCTTTCAAAGGGAACCCCAACCACTGGTAGGTGAATTAGGGGGCCTTTGAGTGCTCACCTGTTTTGTCACTGGACTGACAGGTGGCACAGGAGCTGACAAACTCCTTTACTCTCTGGGACTTTTGTTGCTAGTAGAATTAGCTGACAAGCATTTCCCAATTTTGTGTCTCAACCAGGTGCCCAGCTAGGTGGATGTTAATGGCCAATGTGAGCAAGAACTCCCTATACAGCTGAGTCACTACCACTCTCCTGGTGGCACCAATTTGGGGTCTCTGGCCTCAGTGTACAGGAGTCCCTCCTCCCAATAGGTCCTGTGGGAGCCAATGAAATCTCCCATTCCTGTGCAGCAGCTTGCTGTTGTAGGCCTTCAAGGGTGGGACAGACTTGCTGTCCAAGGCACAGTTGTTCCCTAGGGGGTCCCCAACTGAGCCCAGAAGCTCAACCTGGTGAGGTTCAAATGCCATAGGCTCGTGTCCCCTCTGGCGTTGCCAAGTCCTCTCCCTGAGGAGAGGGTTCCTGAGTGTTTTGATAATTAGAAGCTGGTCCCCCCAGTGTTCTTACCTTTCCTCTTGGAAGATTGGGACTTCCTTTCAGGCTCCAACCCTCCGTGTTCGCACTGTGCTCTGCTTCGTGCTTGTGTTTTCACACACACTATCTCAGGGATGTGCAGCATGGCTGCATGGATTTTCAGCTCTACCTCAGCCCATACTGAGGTCTCTAGGTAATTTCCAAGCAGTCAAGCTACTTGACGTTTTGGAGAGACCACTACCTGTTTAAGGCCAGTAACCCCCCCAATCTAATGTCACCATAGCCATGGGATGGTCTGTGGTGACACTGTCAGCAACAGGGATTTTCTACATCAGAAGGTGCTTCTGTGAGCTGTTTAAACTGTGTTTACTAGGGCCTGTGCACTTAGTTTTTTGGCCAGCAGAGGGAGTAAAGTTTTATTCAAACAATATTGTTAGATTTCAAGTTAGTGAGGCCTTTACCTGCTGAAGTCCAAAGTGTGGATTGAGCCTGTCTGTCTCCTAGGAGATTCTGAACAGGAGAAGCAGCTGCCCAGCCCCCACCCCCAGGCCAGCATACCATTGGCTATTATGCTACCAGGCAAGTCTGAGCCCTCCTCTCACACCTACCCAGGCCCCTTAAGGCCTTGCTGGGTGCACCCCAAATCATTCTCCTCCATCTTGTGAGTTGCAGTCTACCTGTGCCCCAGATTGCAGTGAGCAGAGTACAGGAAGTGGTAAGGAGACCGACTAGTGCTGTCTCTTCCCAAGACAAAAAGTTGTTTAAAAAACAATTTTCACTTTGTGTGTTTACTGCCTTTGCCTGTGGTTGTTACAGTTACAAATTTTAGTTTTAGCCTGCCTGTAAATGCATATTTTATCACCTGTGTTGTGTTTTAAACTTGTGGTTTTCCCTGCCAATGATTGCCTCCATTTTGTGTGTTGAATTGTGGGATTTGCAGTCCAACCTCTGTAGTTTGTCCCTCTCATTCCTTGGTGACAATTCTGTTTTCCCTCCAAATTTCTCCTTTCCTCTGTGCTAAGACCTGTATTTTAAAACAGTGCACTCCCAGCCACCATTTTGTGTTCACAAGCCAGTGAAACCAGCCCCCTATCCCCCCCCCCCCTCCCAGCAACAGGGATTTTCTACATCAGAGGATGCTTCTGTGAGCTGTTTAAACTCTGTTTACTTGGGCCTGTGCACTTCGTTTGTTGGCCAGCAGAGGGAGTAAAGTTTTATTCAAACAGTATTGTTAGATTTCAAGTTAGTGAGGCCCTTACCTGCAGAAGTCCAAAGTGTGGATTGAGCCTGTCTGTCTCCTAGGAGATTATGAACAGGAGAAGCAGCTTCCAACTCCCTGGCCAGCAAAACTTGTCTGAGGTCGCTGGGACCTTATACGGTCTGCTAGTGGTTGGTACATGCCTACACTGATTGGTGGTTGTATCTTGTGTTTCTATTGGATTAGGGTTAATGTCCTCATTGGTTGGGTATTTGAGGGTTCTGATTGATTTCTGGGTCTGTGATTCAATAATTGTAGGGTTGGGACTAGGGCAAGGGTTAGGATTTCTATTGGAAGTAGGGACTAGGGCGTCCTATGTTATTGGTTGTTCGGTGTAGGGTGGGACTAGGGCTAGGGTTAGACCTTTAATTGGAAGTAGCAATTAGGGCTTCTGGTGTGATTGTTTGCTGGACTAGGTGTGGGACTTAGAGTAGGGTTAGGCGTTCTATTGGAAGTAGGGACTAGGGCTATCTGTGCCATTGGTTGCATGGACTTGTTTTGGGACTACTGGTAGGGCTAGGGCCTTTATTGGACGTAGAGATCAGGGTTTTTGAACTGATTGGGTGCTTGGACTAGGGCTAAGATTGGCTGTAAGGTCCTGGTCTCCTATTGGTTCTAGATTTTAGGGCTAGTGTTGCAATTGGATAGTGTTAGGGCTAGGGTTCCCATTGGCTGAAGGGGTTACCTGATTACTATGGCTATAAAAGGCCAGGGTTAGGGCTTCTCAGCCCGGGCGTCGAGGCTGAGGGCATAGAGGACAAGGGCAGTTGCCTGTTTGAGCCTGTTAAGAGCTGAGAGGACAAGGCCAGTTGCCTGTTTGAGCCTGTTAAGAGCGGAGAGTACAAGGGCAGTTGCCTGTTGTAGCCTGTTCTAGACCGGTCGGGACTAGGGCCAGAAATGCTGCCCTTTTTCTCATTTGATTCAGAAAAGGGGTTCATTTAGCAATACCCAGCCCACACCTCCACATCCACAAACAGAGCAATACACTCACACCAAATGTACATCACGCCCAACACTATGCACAGATTAATGTACCAGCATGCACAACAAACCCAACCAAACTACATCTACACACCCTACTATCCCAACTACCACACATATCTACCATCACCTACAAACAGTACACAACTCTATCCTGTACCACTCATCACTAACACAACGCCAATCAACACCATACATAACTACATCCCGTGCAGACACACTCTCCCTGCTGTAATTACACCTAACAGACCACCTTTTATCACTAACAAACATATAATCACCTTACATCAGTTGTCCAACAAACACCCTCCTCTCCCTTCTACCATAATAACACTAACAAGCAACACACACACTGCACACCACCACACTTTGTAACTCTTGCAACAAACCAGTCTAAGATAAACACTCTATCTCTACTTCATTCCCTCCTACACACAACATACACTCTACTCATGAACACATCACCACCCCCTCTACGTCACAACCTCCTCTCACAAACAATACTACACAACCAAATCCATTGCATGAAACATATACATCAGGACCCTTTTTCACTACTCCTCAAAAGCAAAACATATCACACACACCAGCACAACAAGATCTTCAAAGCGCAACACCTCATAATACTTACCATCACAAAATACAAACATATACCCATCTTTCAAACCACACACAGGAACAAACTCCAATGCCAAGCTTTCACTCTTCCACCACACCTAACACAGATACAGCAATACAGCACCTCTCTTCTAACCGCCTCTCATCCATTGGACAATGTAGAACATTACTACATGACCCACATGCTGCACCACCTCCCCTGACTCATACACCTTCCACCTTAAACACACACAAAAAATATAAGCAACATGCCACTCCTCACAACTTTGCTTCCCCATGTCTACTTCACAACAATGTTACACCACAAAAGCAACACAGCACTCCAACTCACTCTCAAACAACATCTCCGACACATACACATGCAGACCCATCAAAATGCCTTCTTAGCATGCTGGATGAGGAACACAATACAGAACAGCTACACGATTGCTATCCTACTACAGCTAATACCAGTACTAAAAACACACCTGCTACAAACCCACACAATACTGATCACTCTTCTACCAAAGTCCCACTATCACCAAAGGCCACTCACTAAACTGTCTACTAATAAATGCTCGATCCCTCTCTAAAAACAAGCATCACATCTACAACCTTCTCACCAATGCAAAACCAGACTTACTATTCATAACCGAATCATGGTTGGGAGAAGATATGGCTCCAGTCCTGCATGAAGCCATTCCTCTAGGCTATCAAATAATCACCCAAAATTGTATAGCCAAAAAAGGAGGTGGTCTAGCTGTTGTATCAGGCAAACAATACATATCACTAAAATTGACAACATCTCCATAAAGAATTGTGAGGCTCTTCTAACAAGATGAAACCCTACACCGTCTTCCTTCTGTAACTTCCTGCTCCTTTACAGACCTACATCTAGCAAGGCAACATTCCCAGACGCACTTCTAGACACAGTTTCAAACCTGATAACAATACACTCCAACCTATGCGTTCTGGGTGACCTTAACATTTGGTTTGATAAACCCAATATGGCCCATCCAAAAACTATATTCACTGGCCTAGACGCACTGAACCTGCATTAGATTGTCCACAATCCGACACACACCGCTGGACATATCCTAGATGTCATTTTTGCTAATACTGAACTAGTTACCTTTCAAACTATAACTCCAGTCACATGGTCAGACCACCACTTGCTTGCCTTCCAACATAAAACAATGCTAAGCCACTCACCTAAAACTACCTTCCATCCATCCACCTATCAGCTGCGGAACAAACTCAATTTGGAACACTTGGAAACACAACTTACTTCCAGTACAAATCTGGAAACCATAAATTCCTGTTCAAAATCTATATGAGTGGCTACAGGAAGCTTTTGACATCCTGATACCACTCAAAACCCCACAATAGAACAAAAGAAAAAAAGCGCCTTGGAGAAACATAGAAATAAAAGACATAAAACAACAAATTAGAAAGCTGCAACGTACCTGGCTCAAAACAAACGCCAAACAAGACAAACTTCACCTACAGAAAATTAACAGATTATACAAGTCTGCTATCAAAAAAGCTAAGAAAAGGTCCTATTCAGACAGAATTTAAAACGCTAAATGTGCAAATAAAGAATTCTATAAAATACTCAATGAATTTCGCAAACCAAATTGCCTAGAAGGAACTCATCCTGTTACTCAAGATTTCACAGACAAACTGGCAAATCATTACACGGACAAAGCAGACATGTTGGAATCGTACTTAAAACCACCAGCACTAACAATTGTACACAACAACAATCCAAGAATGCTCTAATCAAGCCTCTCCGTTCCTTCCAACACATCTCACACAATGAATTTATGGACCTGGTTAAAGCAAGCAGGCCTGCCCTTCTGACTTTTGGCCAGTTTCTCCGCATACGGAGAAACTGCACTAATGTTAGTGATTACAAATCACAATCAGCAGACCTAGCTACCAAATTGGAAACCCGCGGTTACCCGAAGGCTATCATTCGGAAAACACAGAAAAGGGCGAGAAACCAAAACCGTGACGCACTCCTTGAAAACATCGTTAAGGAGGACGAGGAGCAACCAATAACTTGCGTCACAACCTACAACACAGCCTCCAATGAGGTTGCAAAAATCATTAAAAAACATTGGAGAATCATCAATTCCGGACAGAGGAAATGGGAAGCACCCAGGTTCGCATATAAGAGGTGCCACAATCTGAGAGACCAACTGGTAAGCACCCGACCGAAACCACCGCCAAAACCACCTGAAAACACAATACTCAACGCATGGGGCCTGCCAAAAATCACAGGACACTACCCCTGCAGCGACTGCAGTGTATGCCATCTCACAACTCACACCAAAACTTTGAACCTTGAACCCAACAAGATCTGGTCTCAACGGAACCACACCAACTGCAATTCACGTAACGTGATATACATGCTTACATGCACGTGTGGCCTCCGGTATGTGGGGATAACAACACGTAAAATCAAAACCAGAATAACCGAGCATCGTAGCACTATACGATGCAAGAAGAACATCAGTAGGTTGACCAACCACTTTATCACACACTACCATACACCCAATGACTTCAGCTGAACAGTCATTGAACAAATCCCTGAAAGCCCCACCAACAATGACAAGAAACTCCTTAGCAAAGAGCAGCGATGGATATATCGCCTTTCAACTGCCACACATGGCCTGAACGATGCCATCCCCTGGAATTCCCTGACAACCCTGTAACCCAGGGGTTAATCTGTTAACCTACTCCCATGAGACTAATTAATCCCCCTGTTTACAATGTCAGTCCCTTTGTTTATTGAGCCCTTTAGTTCTGAGTAATGGGACGGTTTTCCCTCCTATCCCCCTTGTTTATAAGTGTGGTTTATGATTGTGGTTCACAATTACCCAATGACAGGCTCTGGACCAGCAATGCCACCCCAAGCCCACAATGTGCCCATTATCTCACGTGCCTCGTAATAATTAGAATACAAAATGTGCCGAAACCGCACAACAACACACGCGCTAACTCTTAGCGCGTGCGTACTCGGCCGACCTGACTTCACCAGGCCAGAATCTCCCCAATGCGCACGTGCGGCAGCTAACACACCATCGCGCATGCGCTCTACGAGATTGTCTTACCGCGCATCCGCGGACCCTGTCCAGAACTCCGCGAGCATGCGCGCAGCACCTCGCGCACACCTGAGCGCTATCGTGACTCGGCAGCTCGAGTCTTTCCACCATTCCCTTTGTCTCACAGGTGCCCTCGCTCAACCAATCAACCACAGTATATAACCCTGCAGCTAAGGCCACTACTTACCGGTTCTGCGAAGGAGGCACAACAGGTCCAAAGCAGGCACTGGCCAGAAATCCTGTGAGTATGCTGAACAACCATCACTACTATGGGTAAGCGCCACCACTCTTTTCTCCCTACAGGTCTCCTAACCTCAGTGGTCCTACCTTTCTCTTCCATATAGGACCAACCCCATGCCACTTCAATAACCTTGAAGAGAAAACAACTTAAAACTAGCGTAAGAAGTTGTCCTTGCGCCTTATTTATTTTCACCTCTCTCACCACTGTTTAGAATACCGCTTTTTTAACCACTTCACCTACGAAGTTCTAGTGCGATTTTTCACCATAATGGTACCACCAGTATCATTACACTTTTAGCCGCTTATAGCCTGCACCCCAACGCTATTAAGCCGGCTGTCATAAACAATGATACAATACCTTCCAGTGACTCTCTTTTCTCCTGTATGTTTTGTCTTTGTCCTTACATGTTACATGTACAGGTGTTCTTGAGAAGGGAATCCCCCCTCTCACACATAGATACACTTTAGGGCGTGTAGACACATAGTCTGTTTCACACACCCACTAGTTTTAATTGCACACACCTTTTTATCTGTCCTGAAGAAACCCAGCATACTCATAAGGCACTGGCTGAAACATGTTGACAATCCAAAGGACGTGGGAGGTCGTAACTCGCCTCTAACGTCCCACAGCCTTATTTTTAACCGCTGACGGAGGCCCAGGCATTAAAGTATCTTCACCCTTTGGGTACTGGGACCCCCGCCAAGCCGTTTTAAATTCACTAACTTACCACCCTTCACCGCACACACAGTGACATACCTGCTCCGCTGTAGCCAGGCGTCGTAGCACACCCGGGACATGCTAGGTGTCACTGGGTGGGCCCGATGATGAAGCATGCCACCAACTAGGTTGGTGGGTGAGGGCTTATTAAGGACACCCATCAGGTGCCACCATCCCTTGACAAAACAAGACTGAGTCACTTAGATTTAAAAATTAAAAATCTTGTCAAACCCCCCCTAAACCTAGCTAGTCTCTTTTTGATTAATTAACGTACGCAGGAACACGCCAGTAGTAAACGACAGGCGGTGTTTATTGAGAAAGATGCAAACACACAAGACCTTAGCCACAGCTGTTCACCCCGCTCTCCAGCCTGTCTCTGCGGGCGCTCGCTTCCGAATTCTATCCACCGTGACATTCCAAAGACCTGTCACATCGGTGTCGCCCAATGTGCCTCCAGAGATGGGGGTGGGAGGCATAACATGGGGTTCCCCCTGACATGGAAGATACCACACATCCCCCTCCTTTTACACCATTAAGAACATAAGGTACAGAGTAAGAAAAATGTACACCCAGAAAAAATCACTTCATGACATACTGCTCCAAGTATTTCGGGCGGCCAACCACCCTATGGCCAACCCTGCGGAAGGAGTTGTCTTTCCCTGAACACTCCGGCTCGGGTGGGCTATCCCTTATCTGGAATTTACCCCCACTCCTCGGACAAATGTTTTTGTCTATTGCGGGAACGTGATACCTTACCACCCTCCCCAGATTCCAAATCTTCCCCTCTTGGGTTTTTATGGCATTCTTGAATATTTGGTGGGCCCTGTGAACTCAGACCAATTTGCTCTGCCTGTGGATGCTTTAATCTTGACCACATCTCCTACCTTGAATCCCACATCTTTGACGGTATGCAACCTACCGAACCTGTCTTTCCTGTCCCTCACTGCTTTGTGTTCTTTGCTTTGCCACTGTGACAAAGTGACCCGTCCACCCTTTGTACCACTCCATCCACCCTGGTACCAGCCTTGTGTTAGGTTTCCCTGGCCCTAAGCAGTTCAAACGGTGTGACACCTGTGGTTTGATGTGGGGTCAGCCTGTAGGCCTCCAACCGTTTCCCTATCTCCTCCTTCCAACTTAACCCACTGGCCCTCGCAAGTTGAAGCCCCTCTTTGATGGTCTTGTTGAACCGTTCGGACATTCCATTAGTCTCCGGGAGATATAGTGCACAGCGTTTGTGTTTGATCCCATTTTTTTCTAGGAAATCCCTCATCTCTTTGGAACAGAGTTGCACCCCATTGTCAGTCAACAAACTGCTGGGCAGACCTTCCCTGAGGAAAACCTCTTGTAAGAACTCAATGACAACCCTAGTGGTGATCTCGGACACTATTTTCACCTCTGGACACATTGAAAACAGATCCATTAGTACCAGAATGTAAGGAGTGCGATGCTCACCTGCCAATGGACCTACTATGTCCAGAGCCACGTCCACCCATAGACCCACCGGGGGCGGCCTAGACTGCATAGGAGGGGGTGCAGTTTTAGGATTTTGTCGTTGGCTGAGCACGGTACACAGTCTCTTTTTTTCCTCTCAGTTTCAATGTCCATGTTGGGCCACCAGTAGTCTGCCCGCAACCTTTGTTTGGTTTTGGTAATTCCTAGGTGTCCTTCGTGAGCCAGGTTAACTAAACAGTCTCTTAAGGTCTCGGGTGGGAATAGCCTAGTGCCCCTGAACAGACACTCATCAGTGAATGACTGTTTGTTTCTAACCATCCAAAATGGTCTTAGTGTCTCATTCTGTTTGTCCTTGTCTTTCCAAGCTTCTCGGGTCTCACACACTTCTCTCCGCAGCACATCACCTCTCAGAGCTTCTTTCCAGCTTTCCTTTTCAATGGCCCCTTGGGTGACGGCGCACACCTGCTCCGCCTGCATCTCTTTGTCATCCTCGTCGTCCTCCTCACCCGCAACCACTTCTTCCTTCACTTCACTTACCAGGCGTGAGAGACAGTCAGCTGCCAGATTCCTTGCTCCTGGTACATATTCGACATTGAATGTGTACTCTTGTAGGTTTGCAACCCATCGCCTGATCCTGCTCGAAATTGAGTCTAGCCCTTTCTTGTTGAATACTTCAACCAAAGGCTTATGGTCTGTCCTCAGGCTGAACTTCATTCCCCACGCGAAGTCTCCGAATTTAATTATTGCTCAGTGCACCGCTATCGCTTCTTTCTCAATGACCGAGTAGTTAACCTCGGCCTTGCGAAGGGAATACAAAGCAAATGCTATTGTTTCTTCTCCTCTTTTGCCCACCTGCATAAGGACCGCTCCCAGTCCATTTGAAGTCGCGTCAGTGGTCAACACTGTCTTCTTCC
The DNA here is from genome assembly GCF_964263255.1 of Lissotriton vulgaris. Taxonomy (NCBI): domain Eukaryota; kingdom Metazoa; phylum Chordata; class Amphibia; order Caudata; family Salamandridae; genus Lissotriton; species Lissotriton vulgaris. Next base: position 758,635,198 of record NC_141685.1, on the reverse strand, counting down.
CTGGTATGAAGCTCTTGAGACTTGGGGCTTCGGCTAGTGCTTTTTTGACATCATCAAATTCCTTCTGGCATTCCTCATTCAACTCGAAAGTCACGCCCTTCTTAAGTAAGTTGCGTATGGCGTAAGTCCGTCTGGCAAAGTTCTGCACAAACTTACTATAGAACTCCAGCATCCCCATGAATGACTTTATCTCCTCTTTGCTTTTGGGTGGAGCGAGATTGATGATGGTGTTTTGTAGTTCAGCTTTGGGGCGAATTCCATCTGCCTTCCCCTTGTGACCCAGGAAATCTATTTCTTCACAGCCAATTTTACACTTTTCCTTTTTCACAGTGAGACCCTGCTCTCTGAATCTCTTCAACCCTTGCCTCAGCCTGGTCACGTGTTGCCCGCTATCTTCACCGAAAACCAGCACATCATCCTGGTAGCACATGACCCCCGGAATGTCTTTAAGTAGGCTGCTCCTGATCCTCTGAAATACCGCCGTGGCAGACACTAGCCCGAAAGGCATTCGCTTGAACCTGTATGCCCCCATTGGCATGACGAACGCTGTGAGATCTTGCGAGTCAGGATGGAGCCTGACTTTGTTGTAGGCTGAGGTCAAATCCAGCGTTGAAAACACTTTTGCTCCCTCCAACCTGCTCATCATCTGTGAAATATTTGGAAGCGGGAACTTGTCGACTATGACTTCTTTGTTCAAAGCCCTGAGATCAATGCACATTCGAACAGACCCATCCCTCTTCTTGGCTGCAACGATCGGTGCAAGCCACTCAGTCCCCTCCACTGGTTCCATGACCCCCAACCTACTCAACTTGTCTAATTCCTCCTTCACTACCTCCTGAATTGCAATAGGGAGATTTCTGAATTTCGCTACGACGGGCTCAGCATTCTCTCTGAGTCTTATCCTGTGAGAATAACTTCTGAAACATCCTAATTTCTCAGCAAATACCTCTTTGAACTCTTCCTCTATTTCCCCCAGAGTTTCTCCTACCTCCTGTACCAGTATCTGGGGACTCTTATTGGGGTTTAGATATATGCCTAGTTCTTTCTGAGCTTGCCACCCTAAAATGTTGTCCCCCTTTCTGGACACGTAAATCTTGGCAACCGTCAACCTGTCCTTGTACCCAACTGTACCCCATAAGTAACTCTTCATGCAGATGGTTTGCCCCCCATAACCACCCGGTCGTACATCCATTTTTTGCAGCATAAGTCTACCTTTTGACACCTTCTCAAATTCTACTGCAGATATGATTGTTATCTTGGAACATGAATCAAAAATTGCCTCTACTCCAGTCTCTTCCACAGTTATCATGTCTTTAGGATTGCTCACTGGCTCACCTTGTACCTGTAACACAATTTCATCGCACACACGAATGGTACCATCCCTACTCTGTTTCCTGTAATTGTAGACACTCCTGCAGCACTGTCTGAAATGTCCCTTTTTCCCACACTTACTGCACGTTGATCTTAAGGCAGGACACTCCTTATCACTTGCCATGTGACCTTGTTTACCACATCTGTAACAGTTTCCTTTGAAACTCTAACTCCCTTTGACCTCTCTTTGTTACTTTTTCTGTTCTTTTACTGCAAGCACGCTGTCGCTTTCCGTGGACACCTCACTCACTTTAAACTTACTCTCACTGTCTTGCTTAATCTCGTTCACGCATTGCATCATGTGCTCTACTTGCTTTGCTACAATGAGCACCTCCCCCAGGGGCGGGTCGTCTTTCAGCCACAACTCCTCTCGCACACGCTCATTTTTACATGATAAAACAAACTGGTCTCTGATCCTATCTTCAAATGCTCTCCCGAACTTGCATGTAGCAGCCAGCTTGCTCAACTCCGAGACAAACTCTTCTATGGTTTCTCCTTCTTTCTGCCCTCTCTTGCCAAAGTGGTACCGCTCCATGATGGTGCTTGTCTTAGGTAGATAATGTAGGTCTAGTTTTTTTAAGCTAATCTCGTATTCATTCAACCCCCTCGCATCATTGGCATTCAACTCCAGGAGATGCTCTAACACCTCCTGACCTTCTGCTCCCATGTAGTGCATCAACAAAGCAACTTTTCTTTCTAGCCCCAAATTTGGCCCACACACCACTGCATGATTCTGGAACACTTTTTTCCATTTGCTCCACTTGAGGGCTGGCTCCCCTGGGTTGTTAAAAAGACCGGAGGGGGCGTTACATTTTGCAAGGCATTAAGGGTCTGGGAAGTTTCTACTATTACTAATGGAGTATACCTCTTAAATTCACTAAATGAAAATTTCCAACCTATGTATGGTGTACTTGGTCTACCAAACCTTTCCTTCCTAGGAATTCAGGCTAAAGTAAGAGGCAGTCAACCATGAATTGTCATTACAGTCCCTGAAAACAAAGAGTTATGCAAGAGAACACAGAGTTAATATTATTATTTCCTTCGTAGCCCACTAGATGGCACTGTTATGTTATAGAGGCGTGAGAGCCAAATGACAGAGACTCCCTCACCGTAACCTCCACCTTTTCTCCTCACCAGATGCTGCTTCCGGGAAGACGAGGAAAAACCGACCGTTCCGGGTTTATTACGTCGAAGTCTCAAACGCGCGCTCACCTCCGTGTCAGGGACAACCACCGCCTTCCCTCTTCAGGTTCTTCGTACGAAGCCGTTCTTAGACGAACCACAATCACAAAAGATTGGAGAGGAAAACTGCATACGAGCTCCAGTCAGGATCACTTGAAGCCACGTAACACTGCTCCACTACTGCGCAACCCGGACCTGCGCTGCCTTTTCCTCTTTGCCGTGTGCCAACCCCATATTTTCCAGCACCTCCTTCGCCTCTGCCCTCTCCCACAGCATTTGGCAACTCACAGCGCTAGGAGCCTGTTTCTCGTTCTTGCCCCACTGTACGATCCTCCGACAGGCCAAGAGTACTACCCTGATGACGACATACCCTCTGACAGGGAAAAAATTCCGACGACCGCTAACGAGTCTCCGCAAGGCCGCACAATGACATTAAACTGGCACACCACTAACTTCAGAGAGGAGCTTCCCAAAAGTCACAGTCTAGCAGGGCACTGCCTGGTCGGTTCCCCCGGGTCGGTAGTCTAACTCTGCACTACCTGCCCTGAGGACCAGAGTGTCAGACGGGACACAGCGCTGCCTTACTCGGCGATGACAGAAGTGCACCACAAGGTATCTGGGATATGCCTTATACGTTTCGCTGTTCCTCCCCACACTTCTTCAGATAAGAGCTCCCGTTAACCCGCTGGCCTGCAGGTACAACGTGGGGAATTCCTCTTCAGATTACTTTTCTTTCCCACGCGCAGTGCCGCTTAAAAGAAGGTGACTCTACCTCTTAGCGTGTTGAGGTCACTTGTGCTGTCCTCTGTTCCTTCACTCCCGTCCTCGTCGCCAGTGTAGAAAAGTAGATGGTGTATGCAGGAACACAAGGACGCCTGTAGTAAATGACAGGCGGTGTTTATTGAGAAAGATACAAACACACAAGACCTCGGGCACAGCTGTTCACCCCGCTCTCCAACCTGTCATTGCGGGCGCTCGCTTACGAATTCTCACCACCGTGACATTCCAAAGACCTGTCACATCGGTGTCGCCCAATGCGGCTCCAGGGATGGGGGTGGGAGGCATAACATGGGGTTCCCCCTGACATGGAAGATACCACACAATTCTTTTAACAACCTCTGCTGCCACTCCAGTAAGAAGAATCATCAACGATTCCTTAACTACTGGAATATTTCTAGAAGAACTCAAAAAGTCATACATATGCCCTTTACTGAAGAAAACAAACTTGGACCCACTGAACCCTGACAACTACAGACCCATTACAAACGGACTGTTCCTGGGCAAACTGATAGAAAGAGCAGCGTTCGCTCAGATGTCACAATTCATTGAAGAGAATGACATACTTTCAGACTTCCAAATAGGATTCTGTCTGGGAAGAGGCACTGAATCTGCCCTCCTTGCCATCTGGGATGACCTAAAGAATACAGTTGACCGCAACGGGGTTGGTGCGCTACTCCTCTCGGACCTCTCAGCTGCCTTTGACACGGTTGATCATGACACTCTGAAACAAAGACTCTATGAAGCCGGCATTAAGGGAACTGCTCTAGACTGGATCGCGTTCTTCCTTCGAAACAGAACTAATTTCATCCATACCACACCTTTCTCGTCCAAACCGTACTCCACAAAAGCAGGGGTCCCTCAAGGTTCTATCATCTCGCCCAATGCTTTTCAACATCTACATGAAGTCATTACCAGTACTGATCAATCATTTTCACCTCACATGCTATAACTATGCCGATGACTCGCAAATACTCCTTCAACTGGAATGCCCCAAAGACATTAGAAAATTACCAATTTTCAGCTGTCGCAGAGCCGTGAATCAGTGGATGACCTGGAGCAATCTCAAATTGAATGCTTCAAAAACTGAAATACTCACGTGTGGTGATTGGAAACATTACAACCCGCTTGCTGCATGGCCTGATGAACTGGGATCACTGCCTAAAGTATCGAAGGAAGTAAGAAACCTCTGAACGACCATGGACTCCAAGTTGTCGATGAATGCCCAAGTGGATAAACTAGCAAGATCTAGCTTTGCTACTATAAAAAACGCTGCGACGAGTTTTCCCTCATTTGGGTTTTCCACACAAGGTCCAAGCTACCATATCCCTTGTTCTGTCCAAACTCGATCACGTCAATAGCCTCTACCACGGGTCACCTTTAATGACCATGAAAAGACTACAACGGATTCAGAACTCGGTTGCCAGACTACTCTCTCATATCAAACCCCGAGACCACATCTCCCCTGCCTTGAAAGCCCTGCATTGGTTACCGGTTGCCAGAAGATCCACGTTCAAGCTGCTTTGTATCACCCACAAAACAATATATGGAATGGGACCACTTTTCATCAGGAATAAAATCACCAAACACATTCAACAAAGGAACCTCCGCTCTAAAGGAGCATCTCGCCTCAAAATCCCACCATACAAGAAAAGAAACATGGGTGGCACATCCTTCTCTGTTCAAGCAGCCAAACTATGGAACTCTTTACCCCCCAAAATAAGGTCCACCGACCACCACCTTATCTTCAGAAAACTACTCAAGATTTGGCTCTTCCCCACATAAGCACCATACGCAAACAAATATTTACAGCATATCCCTCTGTATACTATCATTTTTTTCACTATAGATATATACCTATCTTTGTGTATTACTTTGTATTAACATGTAAAATAAATATGTTGTTGAGAGAAAAAATAATAATAATAATAAATAAATTAATAAAAATCATCTTTGGTCTACATGTACATACTTCCATTGTGCATCTATGTACCTTCCATGTACTTGGATCTGTGTGTCTGTTACTTTTCTCCTGAAAAAGCATATCCAATGCACTACCCTATTTCTCATCCTGTACCTCTATCAATATCTTTAATCTACATATACTTACCTCCTTTATGTATCTATATACTTTCAATGTAATTATGGATCTATATATTTATCACTTTCTTCTAATTTAGCATTTCCAATGCACTACCCTATTTCTCAGCCTATACTTCGCTCAATATATCTTCTAGCCCAACCTTCTGACTCATCTCAAACTTCTTCTACTACTCCTTCCAATGCACTACCCTATCTCTCATCCTATACATCTATCTATATATCCTCTACATCCACTCTCTCATTTATCCCAAACCCCATACCACTACTATGATTGCAAAAATAACCCTTCTAGACTCTCTCCTACTCTACCCCTCCTTGCATCATCTAAAACCTCTTTTACTATACCGATCCCCTAAAACAAACCTTTCTAAACTCTTCCCTCTGAGTCCCCCCCTCCAAAACTCCTTTTTACTAATCTAAAAGCCTCCTTCTACAGCTAAGACCTAAAAGAAATAAAGAAAAAAAAGATTTCACTCCTTTATCCCTCCACTATCTTTTTCAAACGAAATTAACAGACTAACATGTTCACTTCTCAAATTCCATATTAAACTATACTAATATACTACCCAAATAACTGAATAACATATCCACTACTCAAATTACTTCATATCTTTTTACTATACTAATTTTCAACAGTAATCCTTTATGGGTTCCGGATTGGCGTGCTACTCACCAGAAAAGCGCTTCAACACCCATCAGGGGTAACAAGTGCTATATGAATGCAAGTCTTTCTTCCACTTTTATACCTCCGCTATCCTTCTCACTCCAAGTAACTGACTAATATCCACCACTGAAATTACTTCATATTTCACCATATTAATTCACCACTAATCCTTTGTAGGCTTCCTGAATAGCGTGCGTCAACAAGCGCTATATAAATACAAACCTTTGTCCTCCTCTATCCTTCTGCTATCATTCCAAATCCAAATAACTGACTAACCTATCCACCACTTAAAATGTACTTGCATGTTTCACTATACTAATTCAACACTAATCCTCTATGGGTCCCGGAGTAGCGTGCTACTTGCCGAAAAAGCGCTTCAACGCCCCGTCAGGGGTAGTAAGTGCTATATAAGTGCAATTACAATACACTACAATAGTGACACTGGCAGCTGTATCCCTTAGGGCTTCTACTTTAGTCCCATTAACTAAAGGTGTTGTTGGAATTTTTTTTAAGTTAGGGGGCCAGACTAAAGTGGCCAACTCTCCCTCCCCTTCAGAGACTAAAACAGCTTCAATGTGAACCCTGATTTGCTTTAGGCGCACTGTTGTTCACATCTGGAAATTTTCCACATCAGTGCTAACTGGTGGTGGACTAGGGGAATTCTTGCTAGGACAGGCAGAATCTCTAGTTTGATGTCCTACCTTCTTGGAGATGCAACACCATGCCTTCAGGGGATCAAAATGTTTACCCTTGTACCCACCAGTGGGCTTAGAAGACTGCTGGGGCCAACCCTCCTGAGTAGGTTTTTGGGGCCATTTAGAAGACTCTAGTTTTTTATCTTTAAGAAGATCACCCCTTAACCCTAGGGGAGGTTTTGTAACCCCTTTCTTGTGATTCCCCTCAGTGGAAGTTTTGGTCACCCTAGTCTTGATCCAGTGGTCTGCCTTGTTTCCCAATTCTTGGAGAAAATTAGACCAAGGTCCACCAGACAGTGATATAACTTTTCGTTTGTGCAGTTACTTGACATATGTTCTTACATCAACAGATTATATATTTATTGATAATAATACATCTATCTTTTCCTGGGATTGCAGGTCTTCAACGATCATTGTTTCTTCCTCCTCTACCTCTTTTTTCTTCCTTCTCTATGCTTCTGGTTGTGAATGTTCATTTTGGATTAACTGCTTGCAGATGCTTTATCATCTCTATGGTGCCAATTGAGTAAAGACCCATTGGAAACTTGGCTCCAGAAAGTGAAGGTAACTTTTCTTGTATTCACCTGCTTTTCACCCCATTTAGGAGTAAAAAATACCCCAGCTCATTTGTTGGATTCTTTGTCCCTCTTGAACATAGTGGTATTACAGCCATGTCTTTGTCTTAAACATTTGTTGATGGAGGCTGTGAACAGGGTCTGGCTGTTTCTTGCCTCAGTTGTTGGAACATTGTCTTTTGAAAGATACTGAGCTGCACTGCTCTAAAGATCTTTCAATGTTCATTTCTGGATACAAGATAAATGGTGTCTGCACAAAGTTGGTGTCCCATTTCATTAATGAACAGGACTTGTATGGAGAAGTCAGTTTAGTGTATAAACAATCAGACTTTCACTTTCTTTTTTTGTCATTTATGGTTTTGAGGAACCTTCACGGATCTAGCCATAGACATCGTACAGTACTTGCGGGTCGCAATCTTTTTCTGGGTTTGCAGGACTTGCGTAATCCTCTAAGGCAGAATTTCCTTTCAAAGTATTGTGGTATTCTGAGCAAGTACCACAAACCCTGTACAATTTTTTTAAGCTTTGTGTTTGATATGAAAACAATTTTTAATATGTTGTTTGAAAGTAGGGCCTATCGAATTACAAATTAAATTTCACATATTTAGCACTGCACTTTAATTATAAGCCTTGTGTAATTTGTGGTGCCGATCCCACCCATTCATATTTCAGTGGTTTGCATGACGGGTTTGGGGGCTCCGCAAATCTCTTTTGCCCACTGCAGAGGTCTGATTGGTTTCTAAAAGGTATTGTTCCACAGTTAAATAGTTCTTGAATTTCTGGAACTGTTCATTGTATTCCTTGCCATAGGAAGGTTCTGCAGCAAAGAAGACAGTATAGTGGTTTTGCTGTAGTTTTCAGTTTTTGGGGAAGCAAAGCTTTTTTTTACTTTTCCGATGGCTTATTAACAAAAGGAAGAAGAGAGGAGAAATTCAGAAGAAAAAGATCGAAGATTTTCAGACTGAGGATTCTATGGCCCCACCAGAATGCAGTGTAAGGACATTTTTCACACTTCCATGAGGTGAAAAAAAATGACATCCACAGTATGTGGCTTGAACTTTTTGCAAGAGCAAGCTGTGCAAGGGCAACTGATGGAAATAAACCATTAGAACCAATTTGATGCATAAGCTTCTTAGGGGGGCATGTTTACAAGCCCTTATCACCACCACAACGTCACTTTTAAAGACGTTGTGGTGGCGATATGTGCTTCGCCTTATTTACAAGGCAGAGTTAAGTACACTGTCTTGCAAACAAAGCACCTTTTAACGCTTCACTTAGCGTGAAAGGGTAGGACTTCCACCACAATACCCATTGTTTTTGATGGTGCCCCATATTTACAAGGGTGGCGTAAATATGGGGCAGCTCCAAAATTAAAACCAGGGAAAACCTGGTCTTAACTTGGCGAAAAGAGGAGAAATGTTAAATTTTTACTTGTTTTTGCTGTTTCCATGTGTGCTGCATTGTGAAACACACATAGATACAGCAAAATGACTTTGATTGTTTATGTGCAGGAACGTGTCCCTTCCTGCACATAAACAATAATTTTAAAAAATTACATTTTGCAACTTCTATGTAAGCTGCATTGAGTTACAAAACACCATTTCAGATTATTTATGTGCAGGAAGGGACACCTTCCTGCACATAAACAATCATTCCCCTCAACGCAGGCCCCCTTGCACTATGGTGCAAGGGGGCCTGCGTTGGCGCTAGGCAGCTAAATTTAGTGCCAGCGCAGGGAAAAATGCAGAGCTGCGCCATATTTTTGTAAATATGGTGCAGCCCTGCGTTTCCGAAGTGACGGAGCGTGTTTTAGTCTTCTTAGCTTAATGCACTTCATCACAAAACAAATGAAGAGGAAGAGGGACACTGTAGAGGCGAGTTTATCTTCTGCAATAATACCATCATCAAAACTGCTGGAGATCAATTGCTTGAAAAATATCTAAAAGAAATGTAAGAAACCATTGATCCCGGTTATTGAGCTGTAAGATTGCATATTTTATGGTGCAGCAAAACCTGGCTGCTTGGTTGAAGTACATTGAAGAACACCAGAAGATCTACAAAAACTATTTTCCTTCCCTTATCCTATTTCTTTGTTCCCATTTCATATTTTTTATAGACACACTAGCATTGTATCACAAGGATTATTATTTCCCCCGAAAAAAATAAAACAAAAATATAGAAAAAATACTATGCCTGCAAAAACATAAATAATTGCTATTTTCAGAAGCAACTTTATTTATATAAAAAGATAATAATATATGTTGTTTATTCTGTATGAGAGTGAGTGAGTGAAAGAATGTGAATGAAAATGTAAAAGACTGGGATAGTGAGTAAATGAAACAGTGAGTGTGTATGAAGGGGAGAAAGTAAGTGGGATGAAGATTGTAGGTGAATGTGAAAGCAAGACAGACAGCGAGTCGGAGAGTGAGTGAAAGAAAGTGTGAGGGAGACTTAGTGCATGAGAGAGGGTGACTTAGAACGTGAAACTAAATGATAGGTGGTGTGTAGAGTGAGTAAGAGAGTAAAAGTAAGAGTGGGAGAGTGTGCAAGCGAGTGAGAATGTGTAAAAGTAATTAAATTAACGAAAGCGTGAGTCAGGAGGGTGAGAGTTTCAGATTTTGGGGTGATTCAGGAGAAAGATCGGAAGTAGGTTTTGTTTTTGTAAAAAAATGTCTGGCTTGAGTAGTAGGAGCTTGTGATTCTGGAAGGTCTGTTTCCACCCTATAGGGTCAATTTCTCTGTTAGGTAAAAAGGGGTATTGTGTTTCAGTGCTTTATGGGTCATGCCTGCAATTTTGAGGTGGATTCTAGTCACATAGCATAGCCATTTCAGTGACTGGAGGTCAGGGGTAATATGATCCTTTTACTTTTTTGTGCTTTTATTTTTTTATCATTTTCAAAACAATACATAAGTACAGGAGCATGAGCTCATCATCGGTAATCTTACAACATGTAGGGATCGAATCGCATTGCACACCCATCTATGACATACACAGTTATAGACCACATTACCCTTTCTCAGATGGCAGGAGGTTAAATTGTGCATTTCTAATTGACTCTTATTTTGTGTCTCTTTTAACTTAGATCCCAGTCCCCTATAACTTGAGATGTGTCATGTCGGTAGTGTAATTTCCTAGTAGGCCTGTACCCTCATTAATCATGGGGTTTTCTCCATTCCCAACCTCTACGTGTGACTCTTTATCTGCCTAGTACATCTGGATTAGTCAGCAAGTAAGTGCGCAGAGGGTCCCAGATGTCTTGTGGCCTGGAGGATAGGTAGGTCAACGTTTGTTCCTGCCAAAAGAGTAGTGCTTGTATCCATTCCTTAAATTTGGCGAGTAGTAATCCTAAAGCGACATATCATTTGTATGCTGTGGGTATTTCTTCTGTGAATCCCAGGAGCGTGGTTATGTGCCACACTTCCAGTGGGGTTAGTAACATTTGTCCTAAGGCTTTAAAAACCTGGGGGCATATTATCAAGGACAGGCAATACATTATCGCCGCTTTTATCGGCAGGAAACTGCCGATAAAGCGGCGATAATGGCCTTGATAATATGCTCTATGAATTTCAATTGAAGCTCATGTTAGATGTCCTTCACATCTAACATGGGCTTCGATTGGAATTCATAGAGCATATTATCAAGGCCATTATCGCCGCTTTATCGGCAGTTTTCTGCCGATAAAAGCGGCGATAATGTATCGCCTGTCCTTGATAATATGCCCCCATGTTCCAGTAACGTTTAACTGGCGTACATTCCCACAAGACGTGTAGAAAGCCTGTTCCTTCTTGCCTGCATCTATCGCAGGCATCATTATCGCGCAGCTGGAGTTTGAACATTTTAGCTGGTGTGTATTACAGTCTATGGAGGTATTTAAAGTGAATGCTGCGCAACTGGCTGCTCGCTGACACACGCCCAGCCTGTTGGCAGCAGTAATTCCACTACTTCTCATTAAGGGGTGTGCCCAGTTCCTCACCCCATTGTACTCATGAGGTCATCCCATCCCCTTGTATAGCAGCTTGCATACTATGGTATATGAAAGATACCACATGTGCAGGGTTTGCGCTCCGCAGTATACGGTGGAGTGGGGCCTGTGTAGGAGGTGCATTAAGAAGCGCTGTGGTGGCTGCCTTCACACTCTGCCTCAGTCTAATGTACATAAACAGATCCATCGCTGTTGGATCTACACTGGTGAAAAACTGTTCTTTGTTACGGAAGATCTCGTTTATATAGAGATCTCCCCATTTTGTAATACAGACCTTATCTAATAGTTTAATAGTTTGCTGCATTGTATTTCCTGGGTCACGTTTAGGTCAGGGTGGTGTACCACCAAAAGCAGGGGCGAGTTTCCCTCGCTCGTATGCTGTGGCTATGAATCATGCCAATGGTGTTGGTTCCATATAGCATTGTTCTACTACTAGATGTGGCATGTACAGGGGAGGTGTTTTTTTCTTTTTCTTTTTTGTCCTCATACATGCCACCAGTTGGTAAATACTCTGATTAAGCACTCTTCAAGCCACTGACACAAACCTTCCTTTCCAGCCCTCGTGTTTGTGGATAGCCATTGAAGATTGCCCAGAGGTAGGGTTGTTACCCGTCCAACTTCCTCTCGTGATGATACTTGCTGCATAGGAAGGACAGGACCACAAAACCTCTGGCATAATCATCGGACTATTAGTTTATTTTTCACTCCAGGCTTTCAAAGCTGACCACAAATTAGCAGACTTTTCACCCCCACACAAAGTATCAAGTTTACTCACCACCATGATGTTTTTAAGGCAATCTGCAAACGTCGGAGGGAGTACCGACTTCCACACTTTGCAGATCTCTCTTCTAGCGATCACTATTACATCAAAAATAAACTGTGATAAATTACTATCGACAACATAATCAAACGGGAGACCAAAAAAAAACAGTCTAGGAGTACATGAAATTGAGAGTGAAAGTACCTCCTCCAGGAACTTACACACTTGTCCCCAGAAGTTACATATATTAGGGCATTCAAAGAACATATGAATGTCATTTGCATCTTGAGACTTGCATCTGGGACAACAATATTGGACTGCAGACATCTTGGAAAGTTTCGCTGGAGTCCAATACACTCTATACATTGTATATAAATGATTTCTTCTTAAATTAGAAGGTTTAATTATTTTTTGAGACATAGAGAAAGAATCTATCCACAGTTTTACTAAATTATCTGGAAACTGGACCGTAGAAAGATCCCATAATTTGGTGATCTCTGATTCCAGATTATCTTTATTATCTAATAAAATTTTATACCATTGTGCCGTCTCCCCTTTCCTTCCTCTATAGCTGTTGATTAACTCCAACAGAGGATTTTCGTCCTCTTTATCCCAGTTTTGCCTTCCCCACCAAGCCGACAGTTGATAAAACTTGAATCTCGTGAGAGTGCCACCGGTTAAACCAACCAAGAATTCCCATTTTAAAACTTTCGGTGCATCACAAAAATCCCCCCATTTGGAGAGACCAGCTCTCTTTAGAGGGAGAGCTAACTGGTCCATCAAACAGTCAGGGGTACCAGGGGAGTCCCAAATCGGGGCATATTGGTGATAGTAATGAATACGTAACAACTTACAGATCTGTAACCAATAATATAAAGCAGCCTTCAAAAGCTTCAATCTAACCTTTTAAAAAAATTTTTGGTCTCCGAACTTAAACAGGAAAAAGTCTGCTTCATAAGGGAGGTCTTGCAGCATAGACTGAAAGAGTAAACTGTTGGCTAAGAGCCTAAAGTTTTTGAGCTGGAAGGCATAGCAGTAGAGTAATAAATCTGGGAGAGCCAGACCGCCTAGTTTTAATCCTCTCCTTAACTTCTTCCAAGCTATCCTTGGAGATTTTGTCGACCAAATAAAAGATCCTATCCTACCTTGCAAATTGAGGATATCTTTTTTATTAAATACTAAAGGAATAGAATTAAACAAAAACGTTACCTTAGGTAAGATGATCATTTTAACTAAGTTAACTCTACCGTAAATGTTTAAAGGTAGGGAGTTCCACTTAGATAAAAGTTTTTTAATCTCCTTTATCACCACTTCCCAGCTAGTCTTGGGGATTTCTTCTAATTTATGAGTCAATTGAATACCCAGATATCTCATCTTAAACTTTGCTTCTGGGATAGGGACTGGATTATTCCAACACATAACGTCAGTTTTGTCCCTATTAATACTGTAACCTGAAAAAAAACCAAAATCCTCAGCAAGTTTAAATAGTCTTGGAATTGCTTCTGTTGGGTTTGAAGAGTACGGGGGAGGTGTGAACCAATATGTCACATAATGTGCTTGTGCGCTGAGGTAATTTAATTCATATTCAGGAGCTTCGAACGCTCCTTGTGTAAAGAGTAGAGTTAGGGTTTTCCATTGCAGTCGAGGTTGTTTGCCTCCCCAAGCAAGTGTTATCATCTGAGTTCTCAGTGTCTTAAAACATTTTTGGCCTGGAGTATAGGGGATGTTAATAAATAAATACTGCAATTTAGGAAGGTTAACCATTTTCATCAAGGATATCCTCCCTGCGATGGAAAAGGGGAGGGCAATCCATCTAGTAACTGACTCTGTTAAGCATTCTAGCGTTCTTCCATAGTTAGCTCGGAGCAATTCCGCTCTATCTCTAAAGATAATGATCCCTATATATTTGATTTTCTCAAGGCACCAGGCAATGGGGTAGTCCAGGGAGTATGGCTAGATCTAGCTAGTGAGTGGGAAAATCTGAGCTTTCTCTCAATTGATTGAATCCCCCGACAATTACCCAAAGGTTATGAATTCCCACAGTATAGGGTTGAGACTAATCTGGGATTCCCGTACATAGATCGTAATATCATCTGAGTATAGGGAAATCAAAATCTGTCTGGTGGGGTATCGGAGGGCCCATTCCTGGTGGTGTTGCCTTAGCTTAGCTGCTAGCGGCTCAATGGCTAATGCAAATAGTAAAGGAGAAAGTGGGCACCCCTGTCGCGTGCCTATTGTGATGGATAGAGGGCGGAGGATACTCCATTCACTAACACTCTAGCCCGGGGCCCCTGATATAGCCGTCGTATCCAGGCCAGAAAGCCACAGGGCACTCCGATCCTCTGGAGTATTCCAAAGAAGTAGTCCCACTCCACCGAATCAACAACCTTGGATGCATCTTGGAACACTGCAACTGCTGCAAGTTCTGGATCAAAGTCCTGGATAACCGTGAATAGAGTTTGGAAATTATGGGAGGTGGCCTGAACAAGTACAAAGCCAGCTTGATCTGGTAGCACTAGTGTCCCCAGAAGGAGACGCAGTCTATTGGTTAATATTTTAGCTAATATTTTCACATCGTAATTTCTCATGGAAAGCAGTCTGTAAGATTTGCAATGATTGGCCGGCTTACCCGGCTTGAGTATGGAAATATAGGATGCTTTGGACATCATAGGATGGAAGTATCCTTCCTCCATAGCCACGTTGTACACTTTTTGGAGGATGGGAGTTAGATGGCCCACATGCATTTTGTAGAAGTCGACCGGTAGGCCATCTGGCCCAAGGGCTCTGCTTGATCTAAGCTACATAATGGCGGTGCAGATTTCGTCTTCTTCGATCTTGGTGGAGAAGAATCCCGTTTGCCCATCCCTCAACCAATCAAGGATGTTTTGTTTTAAGTAGTGTTGCAGTGCGATGGATTCTCTCTCTTAGTGGTATAAAGTGAGGCATAAAAATTCTGGAATACGAGGAGGATCTCTGGCATGTCCCTAGCTATCTTCCCTCCCGGTGTCTGGATTTCCAATACATAATTTGAGAAGCAGGGTTTGCAAATCTGTTTGGCCAGCGCCTTGCCTGGCCTCTCTCCCTCTCCATATCTGAGAGCTTTAAAATATCTACAGAGAAACAAGCACTCTCTGTCTGCTGTGTCCCTGTATTCAATTATTTTATCTCTGAGAGTTATTTGTAACGTTGCAGATGTCGAAAGGCCCACTTCTTGCTCCAGTATTGAAGGACTTACAATCAAGTGTTGATCTTAGGTCCTTCAATACTACCCCCTCTTTGGCAATGCATATCCATCTTATAGTGGCTTGAAATGCCTTCCATACAGTTGTTATTCTCTCCACCGTACCTACATTACAGTGGAAATAGTCTTGGATTTCCTGACCAGTTTCCGTTCTTAAGACCGTGTCCAATAACATAGCGTGATTTAGACGCCAGGTCATATGCGCGGATAGTCTACTGGTGGGGTGAGTCTCAGTATCACTGGAGAGTGGTCTGAGTAAGTATGTGCACTTGTGTTATCCATGTACCTAGCCCTTTAGAGACCACCCAGTAGTCCAGACTTGACCATGTGGCATGCGCCACAGTATAGCATGTGCCTTCTCTCCATCCTGGGTGCAAGTATTACCAAGTGTCCAACATATAATTCTCTGTAATAATGTTGTGTACTTGTCTTTGTACTTTGGTGTAGTGGTGCGGCTGTGGATGTGATCTGTCTAATACCAGTTTGAGCGTTACATTAAAGTCTACCCCCCAGATAACGTGGGTGGAGCCTATGACCGTTATCTTCCACCACAAATTTGCAAAGAACAACGGGTCATCAATGTTGGGCCAGTAGCAACTGACTAATGTGACTGAATGGGAAAATATTTTGCCCCACAAAAGGCCAAAGCAGCCTTGAGGGTCTTGGAGTGTTCTGATACGTACATATGGTGTGTTTTTTTTAACTAGGATCGCAGTACCTCATGAGTAGGTAGAGAAGGATGCAAAGCCACTATGCTCCTCCCACCTGGCGGCAAATCTCTTGTGCGTTTAGGGTCGAGGTGGGTTTTTTGAAGCATTGCTACGTGTATGCCGTGCCTATTCAGGTATGCCAGAATTTGGCGATATTTAAATGGGTTCCCTAGCCCCCTTACCTTCCAAGTCATGAAGCGTATCTCCACTTTGTTTGGCTCTGTCATCTAAGCGGTCTCTTTGTATAGTCTATTCTACAAGGCAATGGGTTACTTATATTGCCCTGATTGCTTTCTAGTGTATGTGATCTATGCTTCTTCATATTATACAATGTGCCAATAGACGAGCATCCCTTTTTACCTCATTCCACCCACAACAGCCCAACTAGTCAAGGTCATTTTACGTGCCCACACCACTCCAATTCTTAACTAACAACTGCTCCAACAGAGTGTACAATTTGCTTATATTCATCACAGGTAGTCAGCTCAGTTGTTCAAGCCAGAAATTATGTGGCCTACAAGTGAGAAAAGAAAGAGAAGACTAAAATAGGAGGGGGGAAAGGGGAAACGGGGAGAGGAGAGGGGGAACAATAGGAGACGGGAGGAGATAATTGACTCAAGTTAATTTACCCGGGGTGGTATTAAGGAAAACGTAGGGGATCACCCTGTGAGGACAGCACCAGAGGGCCCAACAACCCACTCCCACCTCCCCCAAATATGAGAGAGAGAGGGGTGCCCAGGAAAGCAAAAGTAAATGCTCATGAAATCTCCATGGCTCAGTTAGACAATTGAAAGCAACATGTCTTGGTACCAGTCTCCATCATTATCTACAGTAAGTCTTAAGCTATTTCAGATGCCTCAAGGGCCTCAATGAATTGCGCAGTTCAATGTATATTCTCGCAACCAGCACCGATACAGTTCTATTCAGTCATTTTCTGACAGCGGCGATAAGGAGTGGTCATCCAGATCATCTCTCTCCTGATTGGCCTGCTGTCTCTTTAGTCTCTTGAGGAAATCTTAGGCTTGTTGGGGTTGGTAAAAAACTGCTGCTTCCCCTTGTGGGTGACTTTGAGGCGGGCTGGATACATCATCGCATAATCTACTTGTGCCTGGAGCAGTTTATTCTTGACCGGTACAAATTTCTTCCGAGCTTCCTGGACTGCGAGCATAAAATCAGGGTACAGTGGGATATTGTGTTCATCGAACCCGAGTTGCTGTTTTGCTCTCACCAGCCGCAGTGCCATGTCCTGGTCTCTATAATTGAGCAACCTGGTGATAATGAGCCTGGGTGGCGCCCCCTGCTGGGAGGCCCGGGGCCAAGGGAGCAGTGCACTCTCTCTACTACCAGTTGGACGGAGAATACATCGGCTCCAAAGACATCTCAGAGCATTCGCTCGTTATACACTTCCATTTTGCCCGTATTGGCACATTCTGGTACTCTCAGTACAAATATGTTATTGCACCTTGAGCGCACCTCAAGGTTCTCATTCTTGGCAGCAATGACTTTTAGCAATCAGTCCATTTGCGTCAGCTGCGTCTTCTTTGCCGCAGCCACGTCTTCTAGATCAGAGATGCGCTGTTCTGCTTCCCCAATTCGTGCGTCATGTTTCTCCAGCATTTGGGCTATGAAGTCTATTCGGTTGCATATAGTATCCATCTTGGCTTCTATGGAGGTGAGGCTCTGCTTTATTGTAGTGAGAAGCTTTTTCAGGTCATCTTCCCATTGTTTCAATGCGCCATTATGTGATTCAGTGACCTGTTGTTCACTGTCACTCTGACTTCTGGACCTCTTCCGAGGCTCAAACATCAGCTTGGCTTGCTTGACCTCTGTTCTGCTCATCGTGTCCAGCTGCTGCGTCTGTGGCTATTATTCCGCTGGACTGTTTGATATTGTTGGCATTTGCATAAGTAGCTACTTGTTTGGTTTGTTATGGTAGTGGTTCACATATCTGCCTGAGGTTGTCAACGTTGTGCCACGGCTGCTTAGTTGTTGGCCTTAGCAGGGTAATTTGTGGGTAGTGGGAGATTTTATAGAGTCAGTCTTTCAGTGCGTATATTACTGTCTTGCTGTCAATTGCCTTAGGTGCATACAGTTCTCACACATTATCTCTTACAATGTGTTTTTTTGGGGGTGGAGAACCAGCTTGATGTTGGGGGGTCAAGGCAGAGTGCCGATAGTGCACCAAGCTGGTTTCTCAGCTCCTCTTTCACCCTGGTAGCCCCTGTCTAATCAGTCTCCGCAGGCCCCCTAATTCAACCATAGGCGGCCGCTCCGCTAGGTGGACCTCTTTCATCCTCGCTTCTGTTTGGTGGAAGATCGGCTTTCTCTCTCTGCTCTCCACACCTTCTAAGCAGTACAAGAGTAGTGGTCCATGTGGTCTCTCCCAAGTGCGACGCAGCGCTGCGGGGTACACCAACCAGTCCAATCACGCCACGAAGATCGGTGAGCCCAGTCCTCCGCTTTGTGTGGCCGATGATTGCGTGCCCCCTGTCACTAGCTTCTAGGGCCCGATCTCACAATGGCACCATCCTGGGGCCGGCACTCTCCGGCCCCTGACAGGATGCCCTCATCGGTTCAAGAGGACCTGTCCTTCTCTGCCACTCCTTGTCACGCCCACATGGGCCAGCACGGGCTCCCAGGTCGGCGGCAGTGAGCACCAGCTCCGCTCACCCCACTCAGATCTTGTTGCCCGTGTGCAGACTCCCGCGGGTCGCGCCGCTTCAGGCCGAGCGGACGCCTGCTTGTTTCTTGGGCTCTCGGTTGAAGTCGCTCGCAGGGCCAAGTCACCTTGTTTGCCGCACTCTCATTCTTCAGATTCTATGGCGTTGTCATGTCAGGGCCCTCAATGGAGCAAGATAATGGCGGATCGTCAATCCCAGGTCGTCGGAGCCTCATTGGTTATGCGACAATCTTGGTTGTTCGCCCTCTTGCGCCCCAATCATGATCCTTTTACTTTGATCTGGTGAGGAGTCTGGCTGCTGCATTCAAAGTAACCTTCAGTGGTGTGAGTGTGATTTTCGAGAGGCCCTCAAGGATTGCGCTACCATAATCTAGTCTGACCACCACCTCCTCAGTGGTCCGACTGCCCGATTACGAGGTTGGCGGTTGGACTGCCACAAGCCCGATGCAGGACTGCCGTCACCACCCGGATCCAGGTTCCTGACTGGGCAGCAGTGGAGAAAGCGGCAGTCTCTGCGGTGGTGCCATTATAAACAGCATTACCGCCGAGCTTTTCATGGGAGGGGACCCGCCATGAAATGGTCAGACAAAAGCCATGCACAGGCCCTTGGGGGGATGTGCATGGGGACACAGGTTGTGCCCCTCTTCTTACACTGTCTTGCATGCAAAGTATGCTATGCACGACATGGCACATGGCACATAGTGCACCAACGTGCAATATGCAGTGCTACTGTGGCAGCATGTGCTGCAAGCTCTCTTTGAGCCATAGCATGCCGCCGTCATGGCACTGCCGCCACAACACCCCTAGCCCGGAGGTTTACCCGAAATGCGGCAGTCAAGATGTCACCGGCTTGGCGGCATACTCCCGACCACCGCAATTGCGGTCCGGCAGATGGACCGCCAAAGTCAAAATTGGGCCCTAAGTTGGCATATTTGTTATCGGTCAGGCTGTTGCAGGCTGGAGGAAGGCATTAAAACTGTTTACTAGGGGCTAACTGAAGTTGTTCCAGGGAATGTTAAAGTTGCCCAGAAAAATCTGGTTGTATGATCTTCATTGTTAAGGGAGATAATCTCCATGATTTGTTCCATGATCATGTGGTTGTCTCCAGGAAGGTGGTGAAACGTGTGAAGAAAGCAGGCTGAGCTGTCATTGGTGTTGACGCTGATCCTAAGGTATTCGCAGGAGGTCTAGTCTGATAATGTCATGGTTGGGAGGGACTAGTATTTCAAGATTAGATGATGATGATTCATTCAGCCAAGTGTATGTGAGTATAAGGATGTCAAGGTCTTGGTTAAGTATAAGATTGGGTATGTTTGGGGTTGCAGGGGGGGCAGACGGGGAAGTAGCCGTGTCTAATTTGGTCATGAGGTAGGAGAGAAGGTTGGTGAAGAGTTCTAGATTGCGATCTGAAAATTGAATGAGCACGGTGCCTTTGTTATAGATGGAGATGGTGGCATCAGCATTATACAGAGTGGAGGGCACCATAGTAAATTTATAACTGTGTGGAATTTTCTTGAAGAAGGTGGCGTTGAGTGACGAGGCTAGGACTTTACTTCATTGGGCACGTCGATTGGTGGTAAAGAAGAGGTCATTCAATAAGGAACTCTTTTTATAGCAGGAGTAGGGGTCAGTGATAATAGTTTCTTCATTAAGGTGGAGGATTGTATGATTGAGTTTTCTCATAGCGTTTTTGTGTTAGGTTTGGAGGGTCGTTCTCTTCCGAGGATAGTAGGGCGTTCAGTTGGTGAGGATCTATGTTGGGCGGTGTCAGATGGAGGAAGCAGGGTATAGCAGGTGGGAGGTCTTCAAGATGGATGCCCTTTGGGTGCAATAGTATGCGCTACTGAAGGGAGATGCAGGGAGGATAAATAAACCATGTCTGTTAACTATTTCGTGGGAGTTTAGGAGCAGGAAGGGAAGAGATGCTCCGCAGGACAAGACAACAACAAAAGCTGAGGGTGAGGATCACACAGGCTTGGAGAAGTCATGTAGGGCCATGTCTAGCAAGGAGCTAGATGCCCAGGAAAGAGCATCTGTGAGGGCGCCATGCTGTTCCTACCTTCGATGCCAAGCATCAGTGTCTCGGTGAGGGGGTGGGCGTTGACTCGACAATAAGGAGGCCTACATATCATGACCATAGAACAAAGTCATAAATCCAGTGTCATTATGATTGACAGAGGTGTGAGGGGCTAGAGTGTATGTGAGTAGCCTTCAGAATGCAGATCATGCATGCAATCTGTGTAAAATAAAAATGTTCTGTTGCTTTCATAGAGGTACTAAAAGCAAATACAGGGCGCTCAAGTACAAATCTTAAAGTCTCAAACATAAGTCCAGTTTCTGGTTAAATACAAATAGAGGAGGCTCATGGCCCAGACAGTGCTTCTCAGAGATACAAGAGCAGTACAAGTGAGTGTTCTACCTTCATAGTGCAGGATATTCATTGGGAGTCATAGAGATCAGAGAGCGGGCAATGAAACTAAGGGTGGGCAGATTTTGTGAAATTCACCTTCGCAAACTATCGTGAAAATTTTAAAAATCTCAGTGAACACGCGGAAATATCGCGAAGACGCAGAAGTTTCTTTCCCGCCCGTTCGCTGTATTTTCTGGGTGATCGCGTTGAAAATGTCTTGCCAACTTACTAATGCGGTCTCTCATGGGCGCAGCCATCTTGTTTTCACTTGTCCCGTCCACTTGCGATGCTTACTTCCTGTTCCGGGTCACGCAATGCATGCTCGCGCCTGTTCGCGGTACGTATTTCCGGTTCGGGAACGCTTTTATGCGTTCGTGCTGCTTTTTGCGTGCTCGGGGAGAAAATATCGCGCAAACTTGCGCACGTGGTCGCAATGGGCTCAGCCATCTTGTTTTTCACTCTATTGATATGGTTCTGGGGCCTGATTTCAATCCTCCCTCTATCTTTCCATTCCTTTGTTTCAAGACACTTTTTAAAAATCATTTTTCTTTATTATCTCTCTGACTATTTTCCTGCTTCTATATTTTTGGTTTTTGTCTACTTTTTGTGTGTTCAGCTACTTTTTCACTCTTTTTCTATTGCCTGCTCTTTTAATTTCTTTTACTTACTTTTAAAATGTTATTACCTTTTCTTTCCCGCCCGCCTCACTCTCTATACCCCCAGAACTATGTCCAAGGGTAGTGCTCGCCGCAGGAGCCAGAGCCATGACCGCCTTCATTGTGGAAGGCGGCGCCCACAAGGGGTGCAGACACAAGCCTTAACCCTGGCAGCAGGTGGCAGGCCTAGGTCCGGGTACGGGCTCCCGGAGCGTCGACAGCGGTGGGGGAAGGTGCGCCGGGCAGTGTTTCGCTGCTCTGGGGTCCGGTGCACCCAGAACCAGTTAACGCACCAGTGGTCCGATATCCTGGACCGGGAGCAGGACCTGCTGGACCTGCTAGGATTGGAGGTCCCGGGTCTTGGTGAGTAACTATTTAATTATTACTACTTTGTGTCTGTTCTTCTGCTCTGTGTTATATATTGCGAATATCTTTTTTTTTCTCCAACCAGCTAGAATGCTGCTGCTTATATTACAGGTAAATTACTTTAAAAGTCTTCTGTGATTGTTATGACACAGGTGCTCTTCTGCGCTACTAATCTTACTTGTTTGCAACTTTGCGTTTGCGCTCGCTTAGCGTGATTATATAAGAGCTTATTTTAGAGAAATTAAGTAACGTAATGCAATAGTGACTCTAGTCCTTACTTTGTCCTGTCACTAGGAGATAGGGGCGGATTGATACTTAGGTTTAGTTACTTTGTATGAGTTTGTAATTTTTTTGTGGTATGCGTGATGCCCCCTCTGGTACGTCACGTGCTGCTAGTACCCCAGTCTTTATTAGAACCTTTTGTAGTTTGTTCAATGAGTGGTAATAGGCTTAGCAGCACTAGCAGAACATCAGCATCAATCAATCAACCAAAACTTTGGTGTATACAAAAATGTAGTCATGTGTCCTCCATTTGACCATATGCATTGTTGAGGACTAAAAGAAGTGGAAATGCATACTTTAATGTACAATTGGCATGCCTGGAATAGGTGGGCTAGATCAGGTGGTATGTCTTACTTAGGCATAGTTAGTATTCTGGAATCAGAATGGGAGAGTGGATTAGTGTTGATAAACAGTAAGTAGTCGATCTGTGAATAACCCGATACTACTTGTTGACCAGATGAGATCGGTCAATTTAGTTATTGCAATTGTTGTTTACATAAGTTTTGACCCTTCTTTAAAAATATTTTATTTGTTTGACCCCATTCATCAATGTTTGTCTCTTTCTTAGATCTTTCCTGTTCAGCACCCAGGGGCAGGCAGGCAGGGGTGCAGTCGGCGGGAGAAGTTGAACACCATCAGGAGGACACCAACAAGAGCTCTTCTGCTGGCCCTATTAAGACGTCTTGTTTTTTATTATTAATTCTTGTGCCATAACTTTTACTGCAAACAAAACAGGTGATGGACAGAATGTGGATCAATGTCACACATTCACCCCAGTCCAAAGATCTGGGCCCAAATCCATCGTTTTTTTGCACTCCACACCACCCTGGGTTAGACAATGGCGATATGCAAATCAGCTCTGACCCTGTGCCCCATGGGAACAGTCCAGTCCAAACTACAAAAGCCATGTCCTTCCCAGAACGGAATCCAGCATCCGAGGACCGGACCGGTTTCGAGGTAACACCTCTCATCAGCCCGGCTAGCTTGACTCCAGTGGTGTGGAGTGCCTGGGACCCACGTCTCAGCATCCCCAGCGCACTTATGGCGGCATTGCAAACAAAACAGGTGATGGACAGAATGTGGATCAATGTCACACATTCACCCCAGTCCAAAGATCTGGGCCCAAATCCATCATTTTTTTGCACTCCACACCACCCTGGGTTAGACAATGGCGATATGCAAATCAGCTCTGACCCTGTGCCCCATGGGAACAGTCCAGTCCGAACTACAAAAGCCATGTCCTTCCCAGAACGGAATCAAGCATCCGACTGGGATGAATGTGTGACATTGATCCACATTCGGTCCATCACCTGTTTTGTTTGCAATACCGCCATAAGTGCGCTGGGGATGCTCAGACGTGGGTCCCAGGCACTCCACACCACTGGAGTCAAGCTAGCCGGGCTGATGAGAGGTGTTACCTCGAAACCGGTCCGGTCCTCGGATGCTTGATTCCGTTCTGGGAAGGACATGGCTTTTGTAGTTCGGACTGGACTGTTCCCATGGGGCACAGGGTCAGAGCTGATTTGCATATCGCCATTGTCTAACCCAGGGTGGTGTGGAGTGCAAAAAAACGATGGATTTGGGCCCAGATCTTTGGACTGGGATGAATGTGTGACATTGATCCACATTCGGTCCATCACCTGTTTTGTTTGCAATACCGCCATAAGTGCGCTGGGGATGCTCAGACGTGGGTCCCAGGCACTCCACACCACTGGAGTCAAGCTAGCCGGGCTGATGAGAGGTGTTACCTCGAAACCGGTCCGGTCCTCGGATGCTTGATTCCGTTCTGGGAAGGACATGGCTTTTGTAGTTCGGACTGGACTGTTCCCATGGGGCACAGGGTCAGAGCTGATTTGCATATCGCCATTGTCTAACCCAGGGTGGTGTGGAGTGCAAAAAAACGATGGATTTGGGCCCGGATCTTTGGACTGGGATGAATGTGTGACATTGATTCACATTCGGTCCATCACCTGTTTTGTTTGCAATACCGCCATAAGTGCGCTGGGGATGCTCAGACGTGGGTCCCAGGCACTCCACACCACTGGAGTCAAGCTAGCCGGGCTGATGAGAGGTGTTACCTCGAAACCGGTCCGGTCCTCGGATGCTTGATTCCGTTCTGGGAAGGACATGGCTTTTGTAGTTCGGACTGGACTGTTCCCATGGGGCACAGGGTCAGAGCTGATTTGCATATCGCCATTGTCTAACCCAGGGTGGTGTGGAGTGCAAAAAAACGATGGATTTGGGCCCAGATCTTTGGACTGGGATGAATGTGTGACATTGATCCACATTCGGTCCATCACCTGTTTTGTTTGCAATAACTTTTACTGCACCATATTTTTCCCAAACTATTGTTTCAGTTTCCTAATGCTATTTTTTACCAACAATTATCCTTCGATCTGTACTGTTTTGAAAATCTTGTTATACCTGCCTCTGCTATGATGACTCTCTATACTACTACTATTAGTCTGTCTGTACTGTAGAAGCTAAGCTTGCCCAGTTGGCCACTCTTTATTTAAAAGGTTTTAAATAAAACTCAGATTCACCAGTAGCTATAGCCATTGAGTCCAGTCCTTTGGGACGTCCTCTTGTGCTACTTCTAGTCTTATTGATCTTGAGTCTTTGTTAATCTTGAGGCTTTTCGACAATTCCCACCAACAAATGCCCAACCAGATTTATTACTATTTTGATAGGATAGGACATACTACTTCTGTTGTAGGGATTTTGAACATACAGAACTTTGCACAAGAAAATAACATGTTGGTGATGGGAGGTTGGACCTAGCCTTCCTCACTCACCTCAATCAGAAGTTCAGAACCCACCACAATCCCCTGCCCGAATAGTTATAGTAGTGTCTTGTCATAACTATTAGCTCTCCGAACCCTCCCCACAAGATACCTAACAAGTAGACAACCCAGAACATATACCATCCGACCTCTCAGCCGTGGAAGCAAAGCACATGCACACCCTTCATTTCGCTCCCTCACTCGTGTAAGTCCACACCAAATACCACCAAGTCTATGTAAGTTCAAATTTTATATTTTGAATTGACAAGCTCTGTACATTGTTCTTTAATGCAGCACCAACAGGAAACTCAATAACATTGTTACACTTACTTACAGTTGGGAAATAAATCATGATAACTGAACAGTGGTGGAAGCACCACCATCCCCTAGGTAGGAATATAGTTTATATAAATTTATAAATGAAGATCTCTGAGTGAATTCTGGGGACCCCTAACCTTAGAAGAACCTAGTACTGGTAGTTGTTGTATCATAAGGTCTGCAAAGCTCTGGTTCGTAGAAGGGAAACATCCGTCTGTAATGCGAAAAATTAAATGGTGCGCGTTAGTATATTGCAAGGATTTCTCAGCCGTGCCAAAAATTGTAGCATTTATGGATAAGCAATATGGACTAACAGTACAACAGAACTTCATAAAAAAGAGGCTTGTTAATGTTTTGGTTGACCTTGTACGCAGCGCTTAGACAGTAGCAGTATGAGGTCATGTGGGCTCAAAGGTGTCTTATAAAACAAGCTGCAAGGTAACGTCACATGTGCAAAAATAAAAGACACAAAGGTAAAATGGTTGCATTGCTCGGACTAACTAAGCAAAGGCTAGAATGACCCTAGGTACCATATATAACTACTAGTGTCTACTCTACTACTACCTGATTTATACTAGTGATGTATGTTGTATATTATTAACTCATTTTTCAATCTTGCTACTGACCAATAGGGGGAGGTGTATACGACGCCTAAAAATGTGTAATGTTTTCTAGGCGCACTACCGACCACCATTGCCGGGGCCAGCGGTGAAGGCGATGCGGATGGGTTCCGATGGAGCTGTAGGGGGCGAGCCAGCACCAGTGGCGGGCGGTGGTAAGTTAGATTCATAATCCTTATCTATTGACATTACACTCACTGCAAGGGTGTACTGTATGTATACTGTACTGTTGAGACTTAGAGCCCCATTAGGATGGCGGGGGCAATCCGCCCGCCATCCCTGTAGAAAAGACCCCCCCGTCATATTACAATGGCTGGGGGGTCCGCTGCGGATAGAAAGACCGTCCGTCGATTTTCCGCACAGTCGACATGTCGACCGGGCGGAAAAGGGTTCAATATGGTGGCGGTGACACCCGCCAGCCATATAATGTGCATTTTGGAATGCCTTTCCGTATAAGTAGAACCACAAAAAGGCACTTAATTCAGTAGCGATATTCAACTTCACAAATCCAAATGTACATTCTGTTTTGATTTATTAAAACAATTAAAACATCATATGTTCAGTTTTAATAATTGAGACAGCACAAGAATATATTCTAATAGAAAAGAGAGAACTAGACAAAATGGAAGCTGAGCTCAAGAGCAGTAGTAGGAATGCCCTTGAGGGAGCAAAACGAAAATGTAAAGAAATAGAGGAGGATGTGAATGGGTATAGGGAATACCTAATAAATAAGAAAACCAATAAATTAAGAAAAGACATCAGTAGATGTGGCACAGAAACAGTATATCCGTATACTCAGAAAGACTACTATGAGACCCCGGCTCAAGATACCAATCAAAAAAAGATTTGGTATCCCTATCGTCCGAGAGAACAAAGAAAGAAATGTAAGTTTTTCAGATACATCCTACGCAAGTACTGAGTCTGAAGAGGAAAACCATACTGATGAAAGAAATAGGAAAGAGTCAAATATAGGCCAACAAAGAGAACAAAGACCTTTTTTAGGGCAGCAACAGAGACAAAATCAGGGTATGAGAGGGAGAGGCCAGGGAAATTACCAACGACCAGCTCCACAATTCAGACCACAATATATGAAAACCAGGAGCCAGAAATTATGAGATTAATCCAGCAAGAAAAAGCTCCCATTATCAACTTATCAAAAAAAGTGCTAAGTTGGAATGCGGAGAAAGTTTTAAGTCTGGGCCTAGGATATGCTCCCATATCAAAACCTAATCCTTATGAGATTCAGAAGGATATAAAAAGTCTATTCAGGAAAATCAGATTGAAACAATATTTTTTAAAGGAACCAGTAGAGAAAGTGAATAACTCAGGATTAAAGTCACCTTCAGTATGGACTCCAGCCCGAAGTATGTTAAATAAAAATGTAGAACTTTTTGAAAAAGCAGTAGTAAAAGATATAGAAGAACTTTTAAAAGTTAAAATTAAGATATATAATAATAATCTATCTAGAGAATGCAGAGAAGCCCTTAACAACTTAGAAATGTGTGAGAGCCTGACTATAAAACCAGGACATAAAGGAGGAAGTATAGTCTTATTAGACACAGAGTACTATAATAGAAGGATGCTGTCCCTTTTAGAGGTAAAAGAACATTATAAAAGACACTACAGATATGATTAAGAAAGTGGAAGGTTTAAAAATTGATGGGTGCAATCAATGGCTAGTATCTCTAGACATTGAAGCACTCTATACAAACATACCACAGACAGCCACAGTGGATACAGTGAGGGAACTTCTGAAGGATGAGAATGGCGATTTATCTGAGCATTCCTATTTTGTGATAGAATTGACAGAGTTGATTTAAAAAAATTAATTTTTTATATTCGGAGATGATTTATACTGCCAAATCAAGGGTACCAGCATGGGGGCTACCTGTGCTCCAAGCCTAGCCTGCCTCTATGTTGGTACCTTTGAAGAAAAACATATCTAGAATGCCCCATTCTATGAAAACGTGACCTATTGGTCACGTTTCATAGACAATATATTTTTCATCTGGAATGGGGAGAAAGATGAACTAATTCAGTTCATTGAGTGGCTAAATTGCGGGGACCCGAACTTGAGATTCACTTCAACTATGAGTCAACAGTAATGTGATTTTTTAAATATTAAAATACAGAAAAAAGAGGATCAGTTAATGGTTGATCTTTTTGTAAAACCTACAGATAGGAACATTATGTTAAATTATGATAGTGATCACCCAAAGTGCCAAAAGGATAACATTCCCTTTGGCCAATTCTTGCGCTTGCGCAGAAATTGTACCGACGGGAAGGATTTTGAGAAACATACAGAGAACCTAAAAAAGAAACTACTTAATAGAGGTTATCCCAATAGAATTGTAAAACAAGCTTACAAGAGAGCAAAATATTATAATCGTGACTCTCTGTTTGAGGAAAACAGAAGAGACAAGCAAGGAATGGACAAAATAGTTTGAGTCTCAAATTTCTTTATCCATACTACTATTATAACGAGAGAGCCCCAAACCTTTGAGGCGGGTAAGCTCAAGAAGTACAGCACCAATCACAACACCCAATACACCATTGGAAAGGACAGTTGCAGCAGATGGACATAGGCTATACAGCTGCCCACCAAATACATTACAAAGTAAAATAACCTTAGGGGTAAAGTAGTCCCTTCTGGGTGTGTGCGTTGTGCTGTCAGCGATGGGCGCGGCAATACAGTACTCCCTTGTGGGCGTGGGTGTTGTGTGAGGGGCGTGACCAAACAGCAAACAGCAATGGGCGCGGCATTCACGGTGCGCGGCATTCACGGTGCGCAGCATTCAAGCAGCATTACTGATAAAAGCCAAAACAATGGGTGTTGAGAGAGGGGCGTGGCAATGGACGCTGCATTCACGGGGCGCGGCAATCACGCCGCATTACTGCTAAATAAAAGCAAAAACAATGGGCGTTGTGAGAGGGACATGACAATGGGCGCAGCATTCATGGGGGCGGCATTCACGCGGCATTACTGCTAAGTGTTGCGCTGAAATACTTCCAAGAAAGCAAGGCGGGGGTTAAAGTGAGGCAGCCTCACCACTTACCGATTTAACGGCCCGGAACTACAGCAGAAACACACGCTCACGGATTCACTCCTTCCTCCGCTGCTCAGGCGGGGGCTCAAGCCACTCAGCCTACCAGCGGACTTCTTCCTCCGCTGCTCACTCGGGGGCTCAAGCCACTCAGCCTACCAGCGGGGATAACACACACCGCATTTAACACTGCCCTCAAGTACAGCGGACAAAGACGCTTGCAGATAGAGACACCACACGCTTTCACAAATTACTCCGAGGCTCAGGCGGTGCTTAAGGCGAATCATTGTACCACCGCCCATTACAAAACTTTCACAAACTGATATTTCACACATGCGCACGCCTCGCAAGCACGCTCTCACGCACTGCACTCGCAGCGTACACGGATTTACAACAGCCACACAACGTCGGACACAATGCTGTTCAGGATTCTATAACCAACCGACTCCACACCACCCACAACCTGCAAACGTTAGCGCTGAGGAGGCACATATCACAAGGACTCTTCCTAACAGTGCATGCACAAGCGGACGACCATATTGCACACAAATTACCAAGTAACGTTACCGTGTATGACCGACTTCACAAGACAGGTAAAAGGCAACGTGTAAGCTCAATAATAAACAACACATCAAATGTATCTTACCTTTTGTGATACTTACCTAATGCTGCATACGTCACGGTTTACATTTCTCTAATCACTACAAACAACAGGCTTTCATACACAGAGTTGCTCACACATTCATTAAAAATCATGTATGGGACAGTCAGCGTATTGCAAATGATGTGCCTTATGGATGTGCATTATCCAAATATACAGAGAGCACATCCACACTATATACATCTTCAAATACATAGTACTCCAAGGTGCACACAGTCTGTGCACATATATGCCTAACTATTGTCACACTTAATGCATTTAAACGTCAGCATTTCCCACTTTCAAACGCTGCCTGCTGCACACATTATCGCAACTAGAAACATTGGAGAACACTCAAGGTCACACAACCAATCATTATTTAGGAAACTAAAAATGTTGTATACCATGAAATCTTAAAATAAATTTACCTTGCCTATTACAACCATTGCACACATTCTATTTCATCCCCGGACAACGTCGGGACGGGCTGCTAGTAGTTTGTAATAAGATTAAAAATATTATAAATAGGATTTGGAGCTTCTTGCAGGACAAGAATATAGTACAAATAGAAAAAGCACTGTTTTCCTATAGGAGAAATAAGACTATTTAGAACAGGCTAGTTAAAACATATAGAGAAAAAAATGGAGCACAACAAATAAGTATTGATACAAATAGTAGGATAACAGGCACATTCCCATGTAGTGTATGTTCAAACTGTAAGTTAGTAATAAAAGGGCAAAAGATTGAAATCAATGACGCTGAACATACCTTCAAAGATATGTTTAATTGCAGATCAAAGAAAGTAATTTACCTAATTATCTGTCCCTATGGGAGGGGATATGTAAGGGAGACCATGAGGGAAATCCTGGTACGCCTGAATGAACATAGATCCGCTATACGGACTAATAAGTGTAATGCTCCCCTAACTGAACACTGGAACCAACATAAACACAAAGTGGAAGATATGCGCTGGTGTGTATTAGAAAGAACTGAATTATCGAAGAGAGGGGGAGATATAGATAAAAACAGAAGATGCGAGAACAGTTCTTCATGTGTAAATTCAAAACGTATACACATGGCCTTAATAGCCGGGAAGAGTGGGAGGGGCTATATAGATGAGAAGAGAATATATAGCGCTTGAATAACTGTAAAATTAGAAGCACCTAAATAGATAATCATAATGTAAATGGGGTCCATGTAGAGTGTAAATGCAGTTTAATAAAGAAAAAGCTGAAATGAGATAAAGGGAAGTATAGGATACTACACCAGGTGTATACAACACTAGATGGGAGGTATAGAGAGGCTACATAGATAAGAAGATAATATACAGCGCGGTGATGTCTGAATAATTAGATCAGCGAAAACTAGACACACAGAATAAACAAAACATTTATTGAGTATATGTAGGGCGGGTGACAGTGAAGATAAGTCATTCATGTTAATTAAAATAATGAGCACAACTGAATTTTGCATATGAAAATGGCACTGAGAAGAGGTGTGCTTATATCGTAATTAATATTGTTGGACTTGGGGGTTAATAAGACACTACGCAGGGTTGTTTTAAAATGGCCCTTGAAACCCAGATAATATGACTGCCCCGGGATGTGATATATAAATAAACCCGGCATCTTGATGGACATGTGGCTAGAAAATTTGTAACTCAGCCGACTGTGTTAAGCACAAATGAAAGAGACTCATCAGAAAAACGCATGCACTGGTGAATACCTGTATATTTATAATTGAATTTTTTTTTTAATAAAAATATTGTGATTGAATACGTAGAGGATAATGAGCAGCGTTTTGGAATAATGCACGAGTCATTAGGAAAAGGAATACGTGAATACGGGGGCTTTAGTTTTACTTCTATACTACACCAGGACAATATGGCGCCCACCGAGGAATGAACAGTGAATGTGGTTTTGGCGAGACCTTAGTGCACCGGAACCAGGAATGACGTCAGTATGACGATTAATTTAAATGCCGGAATTCTACTGCGGCACTCTCTTTGTTCCGCGAATGATAGTTGGGCATACGCTTCTGCTACGAAAGATTCGGAGGTGAGAACATTATGATTAGAGGGACTTGAGATAGATTTAAGGTACTTGTGAAGATGTAATTTAAGTTACTGAAAAGAAGAGTAAGTAAGAAGCCCGCTTGACAATGGGTAGTGGCCGAAGGTTATTGATAACGATGCGTGAAAGCAGCTGATACCGCACAAAAGACAGAGAGTTATAATGACCAGGAAAGCGCAGAACACTGGGTATAAAAAATGTGTTTGTGGCTGTAAAACATAAGTAAAACAATGCATAGTGATTTCAAAGAATAAGAAGCCCTTAATCCAGGTGGAGACGGTACTTGCTGATGGGGGTAACAATAAGAATGACGATTAACTAGCGGGTACAATATGTAAGACAAACAGAGTACTGGTACGAAAAGAGGTGCAAAAGAAACTAGCGAACAAAAATGTAAATACAGCTATAATACACATGCCGATTGAGTTTATAAATTAGTAAGCCAGCCTAAATAATTGATAGAAATATGTAAATAGTTATGAGCACCTATCGAATCAAATCTAAATAGGTGCTTTCATTTCAGCGCTGAACCATGGGATGATTGATTAAACCCCAACAAACTGAATAAAACAGACCTAAATAAAAGAAGGATGCCCCAAGCTTGTGCGGTTATAAACTATTAAGAAAGAAGGAAGAGAATTCAACATGATTAATGGTGAGCGTTTTGCAATAGGACATAAGCACAGATTAAAGGTAGATAACTTAGTAAGCAATGATTCTTAATTTATTGTTTACTTATTAGGTGTTGAATACATATGACAAAATGATATATAAGAAAATCAAAGCGGAAAGGAACAAAACAGGGGTGGTTTAAGATTTTAAATCTGACTCCTCCTACAAGGGTGAGTGTATTATCAGACAAGTAAACGTGAGACAATAAGTGAGAGAACATTCAAGATAATTAATTATATAAATATTTATCTCCACAGTTGCCAAAATTAATAATTGGTTAAGTATACTCCAATCCCCCCAGATGGTAAAACAGGGACTCTGTATGAGTTTTTAATAAAGGTACGCCAAGTAGAGTTCTAAATGCGTGGATTGGTATGTGGTGAAAGGAACAGCCTGTAGAATAAGATCAAAGGGCCCAGTGTGAAATAAGATTGGAAGCCTGATGCATAGGATATGAGATAATTTGATTTAAGGGAATCTGTATGAGTTTTTAATAAAGGTACGCCAAGCAGATTTCTAAATGCATGGGTTGGTATGTGGTGAAAGGAATAGCCTGTAGAATAAGATCAAAGGGCCCAGTGTGAAATAAGATTGGAAGCCTGATGCATAGGATATGAGATAATTTGATTTAAGGGAATCTGTATGAGTTTTTAATAAAGGTACGCCAAGCAGAGTGCTAAATGCGTGGATTGGTATGTGGTGAAAGGAATAGCCTGTAGAATAAGATCAAAGGGCCCAGTGTGAAATATGATTGTAAGACTGATGAATAGGATATTAGATCATGTGATTTAAGTGGGACTACAAACAGCAAATAATAAAGAGTTGGCATGTTAAATTAGGCTTATAAAATAATATGGCATGTGAGATATTAAGATTGTAATCCAATGTACCATAGTGATTTTGAATTTTTTACTTGCAGATTATTGTGTTGGTTTTTAACTGTCCTGAGGAAGGTGGTGCGCATAGCAGAATCCACCGAAATGCGTCGACAACAAACCTCCGTGGTTTTATGATTATTGTATTATTGTTTATGTATATATTTTTTAATGTAATGTTGAACATTGGCACCATATATTGTAAAGTATAACACTCCAGTATATGTGTTAACCAATTACAGACATTGGATGAGTTGTTATAAAATTATGAGCAAAGAAAAAATCCCTTTCTGATAAACTGAACATATGATGTTTTAATTATTTTAATAAATCAAAACAGAATGTACATTTGGATTTGTGAGGTTGAATATCTCTATTGAATTAAGTGCCTCTTTATGGTTCTACTTATATCTGTGTGGCGAGTAAATGTTGTAACATGGTAAGGATGAGATCCAACTAGAAGAGACTGATCTGTGAAGTATAAATGATTAGACTGAATGATAGACTGTGAAAACTTATAAACGAAAAATCACCAAGGGAACACTTTTGTTTTAATACTGTGACTTACCCAGTTTCCTTTTGGTTCAAGGGTTACTCTGTATTGCTTACACTCATCTATCTGTGATTTCAACTCCGCTTTGAAAGTTTTATGGAGAAGACTAAAAGTCAGATCAGATCACCTGGTGTTGAACTAAAAAGTGAAAGAGGGGTGGAGGGAAGAAGGATGGGCGAGATTTAATATTTATGACTGACAGAGAGAAGGATACGTGTGATGCAAGCATGCAAATTGCAAAGGTGGCTGATAGTAAAGAATCTGATGCATGGTTGGTTGAATGCCTGAAAAAAATCCTGCAAATTTTAAAGCCCAAGCAATTGGGAGGATTGATACATACCACAAACCTTATATACTGTGCTTTATAGTGCTACCATGCCACTATGTGTATAATTAAATTGTCTTACTGTTTTTCTAAAAGTATATTTTATAATTGTCTTGTTTTTTTCTTTTTGATATACAGCTACTCCTTCCAAACCTGATCAGAAGGATTTGGTCGCCAAGGCACAACGCTGCAAGCTGGAGGCAGTCCTACGAGAATATCGGCCGCTGGTGGTCTTGGAAGATGAGGAGGAGGATGATGCAGCAGCTGAAGCCTCCTCCAGTGCCCCGGGCCCCAGCCACCACCATACAGCGGTACAGCACCACCGTCTGGCGGCCGCCCACCGTTGCATTTCCATCTCTGGTGCCCCCCCCCACTGTGTCTGTAACTGCCGCACTTTAAAGTGCCCCATCGTCCTACTAGAGGAGGCAGTGCCTGTCCTCCAGAGACAATCCCACCACACTTAGACCCTGTCTATTGCCCCTTTTTTAATTCTTGTTTTGGTGGGTGGGAATTGCGCGTTGGGGTTTTGGACATTTGGACTTTCTCATTACGGACATTGGTTGGGGTTATAGAGAGGGGTGGGTCAGGTTTTGTGGGTCTTTTTACATAGTTTATTTTTGTTAGGGTTATATTAAATCTATATTTCTACTTTACATACAATGTTGTTAATGTTTTGTAGGTGGGGTTACTGTTTTACATCGCACTGTTTCCTTGCTGGTGCAGGTCCGCCCATAGCCAGTGTTTGATTTAAATAATTGGCTGACTGTGTAAGACACAAACAGATAGATGCGACACACCTCACTGATTGAGTTGTCCTACTAGTACTGTCAGTCTCTGTCTTCTAGTCTATGCATTCTTTATCTGGACTCAAAGGGGTGTGTGAATTGATTGAAAACATGTCCATTATCAATTATGCCTCCCCCAAGCTTCTCTTACCTTTGCTTGATGTTTAACTTACGCACAGCGATGGCTGCATGGTGATGATGGTTTCCTTTTTCTAACATGCCCATGCCATGATTGTGGTGGTGGTGGTAGTAGTAGTAGTAGACACTGGCAGGGTAGCAACATTTGCAAAAAAAGAAAATGAGACAGTCAGTCGCCTTTGAGAGACTGTTCGAGGAGTAGTAGAATTATGTACAGTACAAAACTTACCGAGCAACAATAATATGCCAAAATATTTCACAACAATACATAATGGTGGTGGGGATAGCCTACTAGACAGAGTTACAAACTATAGTTGTGTCGAGTCACTTGACTAGGCCTACAGCGTAACAGTTAGTGCTGTGTATGAGGATGACAACAAATCCAATCAATGCCGGCAATTAATGCGGAGGTATATGTTCCTTTGTTAAATAACAATCACCTCTAAAATATACTGCTCATCATGGGTGGGCAAGCAGAAGAAGATCATCGCTCTGCCTTGAAATTGAAGTTCTGTTGCTTTCGCCACATCCGCCCCAGCAAGTGTGTGATTAATTATTGGTGTACATTTAATTTAGTCACACCTCAATAAGTCACACAACCCAGGGAAAGAGGGTTAGGGTTTGGAAAATGGATGGGAAGGGGGGGGTTTGGGGAAAGGTTTGAAAATGAAAAACAGACAGTACGCATGGACAAACACCAAACAACAAACTCTGTAGACTACCATATCCATATCAATATGTTAAGGGAAAAAAAAGGAAATGCATGCATGATGATGATTGATAAGGAGACCCGGATTACATACCCTTCTTGTTCAGTTGTTCCGGGCTTAATACTTTTACAGATAGCAGATAAAAATGTTAAATATTGGTAAGGATGAATCATAAACAGAGAGCAAACCTAATGATAATAACAACAACAAGACCACACTGTTGTAAAGATTTATAGACAAAAATATGAATCAAATTATTTAAAAGATTATGAAAGTTGATACTGTTGATACAAATTAAAAAGAACGCATACGCAACATGCACAGATGCACGGGTGGTGGGTAAGGGGGTCTATTTGGGGATAACTATTACTGCGGACCTGGGCAATTTAGTGGATTTAAACATTTCTCCTATTCTCACAAAAGTGAAGAAAGATCTGGATAGGGTACACAATCTGCATATGTCCATAGTTGGCAGGGTTAATTTTATTAAAATGAACATTCTGCCGAAATTTTTATATTTAGTTAGAACTATCCCCTTATTTTTTAATCCACTCCTGTTTAGTAGAGTAGAGCTTATAATAAATCGGTTTATCTGGTCACAGGGCAAAACAAGAAGTGCATTAAAATATATGGCATTACCAAGAGAGAGGGGGGGTGGGCACTTCCGGATTTGAGACTCTATTATTGGGCAGCAATGCTGCAGCAAATAGCGGGCCTCATAGGTGGGGCTGAGGTGGAGGCAGAACTTTACTCAAGCTCATTAGAGATTTTTGGGTGTATTCTAGGCGAGGAGGCACAAAATGTTTTTTTAAGATATACTGAACCGAGTTACTTCAAGAGGACTAGATTTAAGACACTAGAGGCAGCCTACAAGGTTTGGAAGGCATTTAAAAGGAGTTTTGGATTGGGAAGATACCATGCATATACTAGGTTAGGGAATGATCCCACACTACCCCCTGAGATCTTCGATGATACTGTTTTTAAGGAATGGGCACGGTTAGGAGTAAAAAAAATGGGGGATCTGATAGGTTCGCTAGGAATGCGCCAATTCTCAGAGATACAGAGAGAATTCGGGGTCAGTACAAGGACATTTTTTAAGTATCTGCAAACAAGAAGTTTACTGGCTGGAAAGAGAGGAGGACCTTCAGGATTTGGAAATAACCCAATATTACAAGTAATAGAAGGGGGACATGGTTGTACGATTAAAAAATTCTATGCTGAACTTATAGCACACAGGGGAGATGATTTAAGTAAATTCGAAGGAAAATGGATGGATATGTTAGGGATTACTGAGGGGACTTTTGAGAAATCTTTACAGACGGGACAGGAGGTGCTCCGCTCTTCATAATTGCAAGCCCAACACTACAAGACCCTATATAAGCTATATTACACCCCGGCTAGGGTTGCACAGTGGGGGGGCACACAAGGGATAACTTGCCCAAGCTGCGATAGCCAGGAGGGAAATATAGTGCATATGTTTGCCGAATGTCCTAACCTGGTACCCCTAAAAAAGGGAATTGAAGAGTTTTTAGAAAGATCACTGAATTATAAGTTAACAATGTCACATGAAGTAATACTGATGGGATTGGATGGGACTGGAGAACAATCACAGATGGAGAAATTTGTGTTTGTGGCCATGGCAGTATTCCGTTTATGCATAGCCTCGGCATGGCGAGATAAGCTCCCTCCTACTATGCAGCAATGGTTGGCTAGGCTTTTGTATATATACAACATGGAAAAAGCATTATATGCCAGGAAAGGGAAGAAGGGCAGAGCACTTGATCTTCAAATATGGAAACCAATAACAGATTGGAAGAATAGGGTGGCGGGAAATATAGAATCGCCGTAGAGATGCTAGGCTGGTCTTTAATGTGAATTAGGAATATTAAGTACGCTGTATTTCTGGGGATATGTTTTGTGTTTATGTATATCTGTTTGTTTTTCTTTATGGTTTTTCTTCCTTAAATTACGATAGGCCAAGGCTTTGAAACCGGAGATATAGAAATGTCCTAGAAGTTTGAAATTGGACTGTATTCTTTGTTTTTATTATGTCCTGTGCAGGGGGGGGAGTACTAAGGGGAATAAATGTTGTGAAAATCCTTGAATAAAAATATATAAAAAAAAAAAGAAAGTTGATACTGTTACTGTGTTACCCTGGTCAAAAATGTGGACTGGATTTGCATCTCGGTATTCCTCTTGGTCCTCTCGTCCATCAATCTTGGGTGTGGCTAGTCGCCACTGCCCGCCTGGAAAATATAGATTTATTGGTAAGGCAAGTGTGCAATGTAATTTTTTCCCAAGTATATGGCATGGCCTGGCCTGTAATTGTAGATGGAAAAACAAAAGGGATATTGAGAAACAAAGTTGAAAGAAATGCACAAGTTATGGTGCAGTGCAACAAGAACACTTTCCGAGGCGGCATGTTTGCATCATCTCTACTCTAATCTGTTTCCAGCAATGACCTTGGCTTCAACAAAAACAGGACAGAGCAGGCCCACAGTGACGGCACGTTGCTTACCACATACTCCGTTTAGAGTACTTTTTTTTAAAGAGTTGGACAAAGCACATATCCAAACATAGCATTTTACAATTTAAGTTAGTAAATCAATGCACCGCAGTCATCCCACCGCTACACTCGACTCCACTTCTACACAGACATTTGGGTCTGCTGTGGTTGTTGTTGATGTGTTTACCTTTCATGCCACTCATGAAACGTCCTCCTGACTTGCTATTATTCCATGAATCATCTCCGATACTTGTACTGACTGACTGTGAAGATCGGCCTGCAGTAGAAGTAAAATTTCGTTATTACACAACAAGAGTAGAAATATTATTGACTTGTCACTCTTTATTGTATATACAGTAAGACTACTAGTACACTTTGACTTCACTTCATGCACAACAAACAAACAACAAAAACACCAATTGCTCACAGTCAGGTGTCATGCATAACATTCATTTTTAATACCTGTTCCTTCTCATCTTAAGTTAACGGGCCGTCTTTTTCGCCATCATCATCATGGACGGTGCTGTTGTCATACTCAGTGTGCAGATTGAGTCCCCTTCCTGTATTCAATCAAAAGCAAGGTATCAATCTGCAGTAGAAGTACAAATTTCTTATAAAAAATATTAGCAAGAAGGGGAAAATTGCCTTGAGTTACGTTTAGTGTGTTCTGTAGAAAGATGATTAGTGCACAATGACATAACTTCATACACAACAAACAACAAAATCACTCAGTCTGCGACTCTGCGTCCAATGCATGGCATCAATCATTACCTGTTCCATCTCATTTAATTATTGGGCAGTCTCTCTTGGCTCTGAAAGGAGGATAGGGATAGTATTCATCATGTTCCACTTCTTTGGCAGGACTAAGAAGATTTTTATTTTTTCTTCTATTTTCCATCAGCCAATCATCATGAGGGTAATGGATTAAGTGAGATTCAGTATGATGGAGCGGAGGAGCTGAATTCGGAGGACTATACTGTGAAATGCAGACACCTGAAACTTGTATATTGAAATAAGAAGAGTGGAAGACGGTGGTAATGGATTTGTTGTGATTCAAAGTTTGTAACTGGAACGACAGACACTCAAATAAAGGAAAATAAGGGAGGAAGACAGTAAGTGCAAGCCTAATTGTCAGGGAAGTATAGCTCGTCTTCAAACTCTGGGGGTTCAGCCAGTAGTAGGTAGTTATGTGACATACTACTTCTGTCACCTGAGCTGCTGTCCTCATTTTCCTCCCTTGCTTCATGTATTGTGTAATTCAGTGGTATGAAGTGCTGATTCATTTTGATCATTGTTAACCTCTCCACGTTTTTGGGCGAGAGACTGGTCCTTCTCACTGTTACAATGGAACCAGCAGCACTGAAAACACGTTTGGAAGAGACACTTGCAACAGGGCAAGCCAGATAGCTTATCGCCAGCCTACTGAGCAGTGGCCATTCAGCCCTTTTCCTATACCAATACTGCAATGGGTTTTGATCAATGTACACCTCTGTTGGGTCTTCCAGATAGGTCTGGACCATCCGCTCAATGTTCAGGGGTGCTGCTGCTAACCTTTCTGGCTCTTTCCTCTGTGCATCAGCACTGTGCTTATTAATCAGACCCTCTAGAATTTAGCAATTTCGCGATTCATGAAAAAATCGCGAAATCGGGCGACTTGCGCAATGGCCGCGATATTTACAATTATCGCCGCAATATTTGCCAAAAAATGTCTGCAAAACAAACAATGCCTGTTAATTGGCTGTGCGTGCCCACGTCAATATGTGCCGCCGTCCAGCCGTCCAATACCTGCTTCCTCCTGACCCATTTCTCCAGCTTGTTGAGGTTTGCTAATAAACGTTTTCACAACCCCCGCTTTGTCAAAACCCACTGCTTCGATGGAATGGAATGGATGCTATCCCGTCCTCTCTGCACTAGAGTTCCAGCGCATGTATCCAACTCTGATCCGCTGCAGGCGGGCCTGTATGTCCATATTAATGCACCCAGGCCATGCTTCATTAATCAAATACCGGAAAAATCCGGAAAGACCTCTGCACGGCTGGCTTTGACACACACGCAGAAGGCATGAGCGCCCG
Source organism: Lissotriton vulgaris (assembly GCF_964263255.1). NCBI lineage: Eukaryota > Metazoa > Chordata > Amphibia > Caudata > Salamandridae > Lissotriton > Lissotriton vulgaris. The sequence continues at coordinate 758,594,630 of NC_141685.1, read as the reverse complement.
GGCCAGGTGGGTCCATCTGCGGGGCCACGTGTCTCTTCTGCCATTGAACAGGCCTTCTCCAGCCTCCCAGGTGCTCTGTGGAAACACAGGGTCTTTAATCACCGGATAAAGGCCCGGCACTTCGCGGAGCTTCCATTCCTTATTCGTAGTTGGGGGTCTCCAGAATGACCTGTTGGGGGAGACTGTAAAAGTTCAGCGTCCGCAGTGAGGTCAAATCCATCATCTCACCTGCTTTTGGGGGAGTACTTTCTTACAGGTGGTCCTGGAGGAATGCAAGACACATGGTCCCCCGAATGATTGAAGTTTTTGTAGGATTAATTTCCCATCCATGGCTGCGGGCAACAAATCAGAAATCTCTCACTTTTAAAGGCAATACATAGGAGTACTAAAACATGTACTTGGCAGTTTTTTCTGCTGTAGTTGGCGCTCTGCAGTGTCTCTCTTCCGCTGTTACAATAAGTTATGTTTTTAACACGTAAAACAAACTTCCTAGCTCATCATGTCACTGGATTTACTTTCACGGATTGTGAAACCACAGTCGGTTCAGAGGTAGGCGAGAGAAGCAAAAACTTCTTCATCCTCTTTGTTCTGGATCAAAACACAATATCTTTAAAAGATTTCAAGAATATACTTGTTTCCCCTTCAACCTAGGACGATACACCTGCCACTGACTATAGTTGTCAGTTATACTACATAAATATAATACCTTCAGTTATGTTTTTCCAGATTTACCAGTGCTGGGTCAGTTATTCATTTTTCTTTCAAGAGGGCCCTGATAGGTAAACATCACGCTTTGCCAAATGCTCTGGCTGTGTTTCACTGGCACCGCACTCATTGAGCCAATCACAGCCTCAGGGGGCAATTCTTTTTTTGTGTACTGTTGGGGTTACCAACCGTACAGACTGATTGCATGTAAAGTGTGCGCCTTTCCTGAATCTTCTTAACAAATTCAATTTTCAATTTAATATTAGCAACCATACGTCATATCTGCTAACAACGTAGCCATGCTTCGTTGTAACTAACTTCACTAGACTGGTCAACAGACTAAAAGCTCAGTAATATATAATAAAATAGGGCAGAGGATTATTATGCCTGCTGCAAAGTACGTGAATTAGGTACAAAGCCACTAGGCTAGTATCGGTCTATTTCTGGCACTATGCTGCAGTTTGAAGATATTCTTAGAGTTTCTAATTGCTCAAATTGGGGTCATTTTTTATATTTATCTGTTTCCCTAGACTTCATTGCTTGATTTTGTTCAGGAGAAAGTGTCTCTCATAGTCATATTTACAGTGAATTTATGAAAATGACACACATAAGCAATCTGAAACCCTGGTAGTAATGTAACCTGCAGCAGCACTTCATAACTGCTGGGGATATTTTAAGGCCCCGTTTAGACCATTGGGTTTCAGAAAAGAGGATCGTTTTTAAATTAATTTCCTTGTCCACTCACAAAGTGTCACTTAAATTGCCACACTTGATTTGCTGCATTATTTACTAGTAAAGCGCTCTAGCAGACAAGCAGGACTTCCTCTATGGGTCATAGTTGTATTATCAATATACGTTCAATGTTAAAAAGGGTGATAGAAATTACTGTTTTTTAAAATGGACTGATCCAGGAGGCAGTAGTGCCCCGGCAGGGGTGCATACATGGGTGCCAGAACATCCCAGGAAGAAATGCAGAAGAAGAGGTGCAGATTGGAGCTGTGCTTCTGTAGAGCGGCAGACACTTTAACCATACGAGTAAAATAAGGTGCCGCAATAATGCCACTAAAATTCCACTTTTGTGCTGCTAAATTTCCATTTTTGTGCCGCTAAATTTGCAAATCTATGCTGCAACATCCTGGGGGGTCTGATTAATGCCTAACTGTAAATACCAATTGTGTAACGATTCTATTGGGCCTAAAGATCCAGTTATTGTTTCTGTTGTCGATAGTGATGGTGAGTGTTGTGAGCCAAACGCACTGCCCTCAACCTCCGAAGTTGCACTTGATGCCGCAAGTCCTGCTGCAGTACTTCTTGTGGGTTGATCTAGTGGGCTTTTAATTAGCAGCCATTCATTTTCCAACTTACTCGCTGCCTCAGCTATCCAGTTTTGTAGCGGGCAACATCCATCTCTGAAAAAGGAATGAATGCCTTCAGTCCCAATTTTGCCCGTCGATCCAGAATTTTGGCAGAAAGGTAATGTTCTTGTGACAAAATCTTATTTTGCACCCTTGTATTTTCAGCTAAGTGACAGGCTAAGCTCTCCATCAAGTCATAGGCTTATAGCAAGGATCTCCTCCTTGGAGCTAACAGAAAAAAAAGTCCTAAACTGGGGAGGAGAACTTTCTAGCACTGCTGGATGTGCCACTTTCAATACCAGATGAACAGGAGGGTGTGCTTGGAATGTGACTCTGTGCAGCTACACTGTGACTTTTACTACCACTACCTACTGAGATGGTTGAGCTGGATGTAGTAGGTCCCTGCCGGGCCTTTGAAAATATGGCAGCTTGAGGTCGTGGTGGTGTAACCTGTGTTGGCGGTAACCGTGCTACATCCCGCTCAGTAGCAGCCTTTCTGGATAGGGTGAGAATGTTAGTCTCCATCCCCTTTGGGGCGGGAGTGATGTGCGTGGTGACTGGCTCGTCTTCATCAACATCATCCCCCTCTTCTACAACTACCTCCATAACTCTAAGTTTTTCAGGAACCTTCCTTTTCAGAAGCATTGTCTTGTGGCGTGCATCACTCTTAGACTGAGCTGGTGGCTGCCAAGTGGCATCATGATCATCAGAAGCGGGGCTGGAAGAAGAAGATGATGGACTAAGCCTCCTTTTCCTTGCTTGTGGTCTGGAAGACAATAGATCTTCAGAAACAGTGGTTTGCTCCACTTTGTCTGCAGGAAGCTCGATTTCCTGAAATGCCCCTCCTTCAGCAGCTACAACTACTATTGTGGGCTGTTCGTGCGGCTGCTGCTGTTGTTCTTGCGGCTGCTGCTGTTGTTCTTGCGACTGCTGCTGTTGTTCTTGCAACTGCTGCTATTGTTCTTACGGCTGCTGTTGTTCTTGCGGCTGATGTTGTTGCGGCTGCTGCTGTTATTGTTGCGGCTGCACACTTATCTGCTGAGTTTCCGCCTGCGTTGATTGTGTACTACTTTGCAATAATGACATTTCAACATCGCTGCTCGTTAGTAGACTAGCTACCTCTGCAACACTCAAGGGCTTGATCCTAGGTTGGTGGGGTTGGACCGCTAGTGCGGAGGTGCTGCTCCCAGCTTGGTTCCCGCACAACGCTGCTGCAGACATAACTTTTTTGGTCCCAAAAAAAACATTGGCCGGCACACCAGTCGTGGTTAATGGCACTTCCTTTTTCTGTTCCTTCTTCTCACCGGCAACTTTCTTGGTACTAGACCTGGTACCTTTCTTTGGGGCCATCTTCTTCAGATGTCAGGCAGGACGCAGATGCACAACAAGTTATGGTCACACGTGGACGTGATGCGCAGCAGGAATTCTGGCTGGCTGGCAGTACAACGGGTGATGATGATGACACCTCCTCTTCTGGCTTTTTGTGCACCTAAAAGCAAATAAGCCAGGAGAAGAACATCAGTGAAATGTTGCATTTGTTGTTGTGGTTCAGTTACTACTGTACTAGTGCAAACAAAAGATATAGTCTAGCCATTTCTGAGACTTTGTCAACAAGGGCTATGTTATACTACTGTGTACACACACTGCACTCAGGAAGGATAGGAAAGAGAATAAGAACCACCAAAATAAAAATGTAATGGGGGTGGGGTGGACCCTATTTGCCATTAAATTATTTGAGCATCACATCATTCATGGAGCTGCTGCTGGCAAAGGGGGTGGATGGATGGACGCAGTAAGCCAATAGGAAAACCATGCAGGCATATTGGGCAAAAGCAGGACACTAATAACTCCTACCACAAAAAAGGCCTCCAGCCACCTGGACACTCACAAATCAAAAGCAACAAGCAGGGGTCCTGGGAAACACCAGGAGCTGACAAAAGGCCTATAAAAGCCAGGCAAAGGATGCATGAAGCACACTGCTCTACCTTTTTAATGCAACAAAATGCAAGTACACAAATTCACAGGCCCCAAAAAGGTCTGCAGGGTGCATGCATTGCACACCAATACACACCAGACACACACAACAAAGGCATGTCTTTAAGACGTCCAACATCAGAAACCCCACCCCAGAAAAACACACTTCCCAACTCAATCCAATGCCATCCATGCCCTAAATGATGTCTAAATTCAACAGACCACACATAAAAACTTGTTTAATGCAGCTGTGGCTACCTGCTCTGAACCTACTGGATGAAAGCAGGCCTGTTGGCAGATAAGGCCAGAAAACCTTGCAGGCCTAGGCTTCTAAATGGCCACCAGCCACATGGCCAGGCCCAACAACAGAAATCCCATCCCCAAAAAAACACATTTCCCAACTCAATCCAATGCCATCCATGCCCTAAATGATGTCTAAATTCAACAGACCACACAGAAACACTTGATTAATAGAGCTGTGGCTACCTGCTCAGAGCCTACTGGATGAAAGCAGGCCTGTTGGCAGACAAGGCCATACAAGCTAGCAGGCCTAGGCATAAAAATGGCCACCAGCCACATGGCCAGGCCCAACATCAGAAAGCCCACCCCAAATAAAACACACTTCCCAACTCAATCCAATGCAATCCATGCCCTAAATGATGTCTAAATTCAACAGACCACAGAGAAAGACGTGTTTAATGCAGCTGTGGCTACCTGCTCAAAACCTACTGGATGAAAGCAGGCCTGTTGGCAGACAAGGCCAGACAACCTTGCAGGCCTAGGCTTCAAAATGGCCACCAGCCACATGGTCAGGCCCAATAACAGAAAGTCGATCCCCAAAAAAACATATTTCCCAACTCAATCCAATGCTATCCATGCCATAAATGATGTCTAAATTCAACAGACCACACGGAAACACTTGATTAATAAAGCTGTGGCTACCTGTTCTGAGCCTACTGGACGAAAGCAGGCCTGTTGGCAAACAAGGCCAGACAAGCTTGCAGGCCTAGGCTTCAAAATGGCCACAGCCACATGGCCAGGCCCAACAACAGAAAGCCCACCCCAAAAAAACACATATCCCACCTCAATCCAATACAATCCATGCCCTAAATGATGTCTAAATTCAACAGACCACACAGAAACACTTGATTAATAAAGCTGTGGCTACCTGCTCTGAGCCTACTGGATGAAAGCAGGCCTGTTGGGAGACAAGGTCAGAGAAGCTTGCAGGCCTAGGCTTCAAAATGGCCACCAACCACATGGGCAGGCCCAACAACAGAAAGCCCACCCCGCAAAAAAAACATTTCCCAACTCAATCCAATGCCATCCATGCCCTAAATGATGTCTAAATTCAACAGACCACACAGAAACACGTGTTTAATGCAGCTGTGGCTATCTGCTCTGAGTCTACTGGATGAAAGCAGGCCTGTTGGCAGACAAGGTCAGACAAGCTTGCAGGCCTAGGCTTCTAAATGGCCGCCGACCACATGGCCAGACCTAACAACAGAAAGCCCACCCCAAAAAAAAAACATTTCCCAACTCAATCCAATGCGATCCATGCCCTAAATGATGTCTAAATTCAACAGACCACACAGAAACACTTCATTAATAAAGCTGTGGCTACCTGCTCTGAGCCTAATGGATGAAAGCAGGCCTGTTGGCAAACAAGGCCAGACAAGCTTGCAGACCTAGGCTTCAAAATGGCCACCAGCCACATGGCCAGGGCCAACATCAGAAAGCCCATCCCCAAAAAAACACACTTCCCAACTCAATCCAATGCCTTCCATGCGCTAAATGATGTCTAAATTCAACAGACCACACAGAAACACTTGATTAATAAAGCTGTGGCTACCTTCTCTGAGCCTACTGGATGAAAGCAGGCCTGTTGGCAGACAAGGCCAGACAAGCTTGCAGGCCTAGGCTGAGGTTCCGTGACAGTTGTAAGTGGTGTTTTCGACTCGCACGAATATGGTCGAGTCTGGTATCTATGAACCGCAAATGACGAGTTTAGTAAGTGTGCGCAGTTTCGCTGTGCTAACTTAAACCGTTCGTTTGTTATGTGGGTTTTTCATCTGTACCCACGGGTTCCATCTTAGATACGGCATCCATTTTGTCTCTTGCCCTCAAGTAGCCAGCGAACGGACGTTGTCCGCTTCGCGACCCTGGGACTCCCAAGATATTTGCGGAAGACACATGTTCTTTGTAAGTGTCTTTATGACGAGGGGGTTGCTACTGTAAGGCAGATGGCGCCGCTCGAGGCTCATCCTGCCGCACGGACTTATTGTCTCAGCCGTGCATCTCATTAGGCACGTCCCTTTGATGCCTGTATCTCGTGTTTCCCGATACCTCCCCTTTTACACCCTTTCCGATCTCCCCACTGTCTCCGTCTTCCTGTACACCTGTCTTTGTTCCTATTTCGATCTGTTTTTACTGCTGATTGGAATTCGCTAATGGTGGGAAGATGGGTTTTTACAGTTGGGAACCGCCAAATGTTTCCGCACTTATGTTCCGGACCTCATGTGTTTCAAAGTGACCAAAGCGACCCCTCTGGGGGATAATGGTGGGAACCGGGTTATAAACTTTTGTGTTCAATGTAACTCTATGGGTAAAAACTGTATAAAAGGAGCGATCCACAGAACCAATTTGAAGCAGTCTCCCCAAGTTGCACGTGGTGTACTTGTCGTGACTTCTGTGTTCCCTGCAGCAAATAAACCTTGAATCTTTGACGCCGAAGGAAGTGTCCCGTGTCTCTGTGATTCGTACGCCGGAGCAGGTTACCCACGAAGGTTTCAGGTGTTGTGCCCTGGCACCGCTGGGTCCTAAAGAACCCAGTCCTTCAGTTGGCGCCCAACGTGGGGCTGCATCAGTGGTACCGGTCCAAGCCCGACGATCGTGAGGAACTTCGTGTGAAATCTCCGAGGGAAGGTGCACTCCGCTTTATCGATCCTGTTGTCGAAACAAGTGGCCCGAAGACTTTTCCCGCGAAGATTCCCGCCTCCTGACGGCTGCGACGGACTGCTGCCCTGACTGTAGACCTGTTTTGGCGCCTGGCGTAGACCTTGGTAGAGCGAGACGATTGACGGGCCTTCCTGGTGACGCCATCGATCTTTGAGTTAAGTATTTGTGGGTCGCTCCCAGAGTTCTTGGTTGTTGACACTTTAGCGAGTGTTTTTGTTGTTAACGCTGTGTGAGTGTTTTTGTCGGTGACACTTTGCTAGCGTACTTTGTTGTGTTGTTTGACGACTGCAGCCGCCAAAAACCGAGGGTTTTGTTCTTTGCTGGGACTTGGTAAATCCCGTAACCCTTGAAGTTTGTGAAACTCGGCTAGTGTGCAAGATGCCTGGTCGCAGTACTTTGTTTAGTTGTTTCAGACCTTGTGGTACGGATTCCCGACTGGAGGACTCATGTCCGATACCTCCGGTTGGAACTCCCACTTATGAGCTCTATAGTAAGCATGGGCTAGGCCCAATTACCTTTAACGATTATTGGATTAAATATACGAAGAAGGACGGCGACCTTCGCTGGCCACCTCATGGTAGCTTCGAGGCCCCGATCTTAGATAATCTAGAGATTAAATTGTTCGAAAGAAAGTCAAGGCCGGCCATGTTTGATGCCTTTCGGTTGTGGCGCAAAGAAGCCCGACAGAAAGAAATCAGACAGACTAAACGTAATCAGCGAGATAATGTTGCTACCATAGTGAAGAAAGCAGAGCAATTTCAGCGAGATAAGGAGGTTAAGGATAAGGAAGTGTTTGACAGATTACAGCGTATGACCGTAGATAAATGTTATCCCGCTTTGCCTACGGAGCCGGAAAAGAAGGAAGAGCCAGTTGAGGATCCTTTAATGTCTTATCTTATGAAGTCGCCACCTCCGTACGTACAGGGTACCACAGCCCCTGTGATTCCCCCTGTACCTGTTCCTGCACCTATTTTTCCTCCGCCTGTTCCTCAACCTGCACCCGTTCTTCCGACTGTTCCTGCTCCTTCGTCTGTTGCTATTCCTACTGCTCCTCCGCTTCCACATACTCCTGCTCCCGCTAATGCTCCTGCTACTGCTCCTGTTTTGTTAACTCCTGCTGTTGCTACTGTTTCTACTCCTTCTCTTATTAATCCTGTGTCTTATTCCTCTCCCTCTACTCGTAATCGTAATTCTCCTCTTGCGGCTAGTTTCTTTCATTCGCTCGGACCTGTTCATGGGTCCGCTGGTTCCAATGGTCCTCAGAGACGTAGCCAGCTTCCTGGAAACAGAGAACGCGTTGCGCTATATAATATGGCGATGGGTTGGATGGTAAATCCTCTTAGAAGTCCACCCCGTGTTGTCCTTGATACATTTTGTCAATTCAATATACCAACCCAGAGATATGTGTTCAACGAAATGTGTAAGTTCCTTCATGATCAAATAGCGGCCGACGCGCCTGACGAGGTGCTGACCGCCCTGTCTGATCTTCAGCTTCAGTTCGCAAATGGGCTGATAGTGGATACCAACGTTCGACGTGCTGTTGAACGGTTGCTATCTTTTCGTCCCGCTCCGATACCTCATGCATTGTTCGTTGAGGATATTGAAAAACAACCAGACGAGTCTGGCCAATATCCTATGCGTGAAGTTCCACCGGTTTGGATACCAGCTGATCCTAATGCTCAACCCCCGGTATTGGCGCATTTCCAGAAAGTGTGGATACATCTCCCATGGAAACGTTCGGAAGTGCTACAGGTGAAGCAATCTTTGCCTGATCCACGCAAAAATCCTACAGGGTATTATAAGGAATTATCGCAGCTCGTACATGCCACGGTAATGAATCTTGCTGATATCGATATGTTGTTCGGCAATGTCGTACCGCAACCGGTATGGGCAAAAATTCGCCATGAAAACCATCCAAATGAATTAGGTGGTGCTTGGGCTGCCATTGTAGCAGCAGATGCCGGACAAGTGGCTGCTACTAAACCCGACCAGTTGATTCTTGACCTTCCTCAAAGAATTATAACGCTAATGAAAACTCTTATGCCGGCTATGAAGGTGAACTGGGACAAATTGTCAGCTTGTAAACAGAAAAAGGACGAGAGTGTCTCCGACTTCTTTACGAGATTTGAGGAGGCATTCATCGACCATAGTGGACAGGATATGGGTACTGAGGGTGGTCAAAGATTGTTCGTGGATAAATTTGTTTCGAACTTACTGCCTGATTTGAGCAATAAATTGAGGAATTCAGAAAGTGCATGGGCCGTTTCTACTTCGGCTCAGATATTGGCTACGGCACAATACTATGAGAATAGAGAGAAAGAAGAGAACGACCGTGCTGACAAAAAGACGAAGGAACTGAAAACTAAAGTGTTGCTTCAGCAAGCGTATCCTCCACGTTCGAATCAGAATAATTCACAACAGAATAGATCGCAGCCGCAATCGAACAGATCCCAAACTCGTAATGACTCCTCTTCCCAAAGATCCTCGTTAGGGTACAATCAATGTGCTTATTGTAGACAGGAGGGACACATTAAATTCAATTGCCCTGTTTTGAATGAACGTAATAGTGGTAATTCATCTAGAGGAGGTCGTGGTGGTTCACAACAGGCATCACGTGGTAGAGGTCGTGCTGCTCAGAATGATCGATCAGATAACTCATCCAATTCTAATAATTGTTTCGATCAACGTGGATCGTCGCAAGGACGATCTGCGCAGTACAATGTGGACGATTATTACGTCGATCAGGGAACTGACGACAGTAATTACTAGGACAGCCAAAGACAAGGAGAGGGAGTGGTATCAGTTCCGGTTGATCAGAGAGGGCCTTACGTCGCAGTCGCTACATCGGGCGTCGTTGAGCCTTTTCTGTTGGACACTGGTGCAGCGAAAAGTTCTATCATGCATTCGAAACTCCCTGGCGCACCTTTGTCTGGCTTAACAAATGTTTCCGTTGGATTCTCTGGCGCCCCTGTTAGCAATCCAGTTTCACGCCCTTTGCCCCTTAAAATTGGGCCACGTGAGCTAGAAGCCCCGTTGATTTTGACTACTGGTTGTGGTGAAAATCTTTTGGGCCTGGATTTGCTTAAACGTTTGTATGCGACCTTGTATTGTTCTCCTGCGGGTGTAAAGCTTACGTTAGGAGAGAGGGTTGTCTCTCCCATGTACTTGTCTCTCGATAAGCTTCCACCGGAATTGAGTTCTCTTCCTGCGTCTTTGTGGGCAACGGGTCCAAATGACGTGGGCCTACTTGATATCTCCCCTTATGTTGTACAGTTGAAATCTAATGTGCGTTTGCCACGTATTCCCCAATATCGTATCTCCCTTGATGGTGAACGAGCACTGTTAGCGATCATCTATGATTTGATCGAGAAAGATGTTATTGAAGAGACTCGGGGAAACGTGTGCAACAGCCCTGTGCTGCCCATTCTTAAACGTACTGATCCTTCAAAACCGCCTGTTTATCGTTTTGTTATCGATTTACGGGAGGTGAATAAAATTGTGGTTCCTCAATTTCCCGTTGTGCCTGACATCACGGCACTACTGACTCTGATTCCAGCTTCTGCATCATGGTTTTCGGTGATTGACTTGAAAAATGCGTTTTTCAGCATCCCGATTGCCGAGGAGAGCAGAGACCTTTTCGGTTTCTCTCTTGGTGGACGCAGCTTCCGGTTCAAACGCGCTCCTCAGGGCTACTGTGAAAGTCCATCTATTTACAGTCAAGCCTTGAAGGGTCAACTGGATGCGTTTCGGTTGCCGGTCGGTGCGGCCTTGATCCAATACGTCGACGACTTATTGGTGGCTGCTGATACTCAGGACATTTGCAAAATTGCTACAGTGTCGTTGTTGCAACATCTCTGTGAGTTGAATCATAAGGTGTCCCCTTCTAAACTCCAATATTGTTGTCAAGAAGTAACCTATCTAGGTCACTTATTGTCAAAGGAGGGAAGGTGGTTGACCCCAGAGAGAATTGCAGCAATTGCGCGAATGGCTGTGCCAAAAACCCAAAGAGATGTGCGTGCCTTTCTAGGTATCACGTCGTACTGCAGGCAATGGATTCCTAATTTTTCATTGCTAGCGAAACCATTGGTGGCTCTTACGTGCAAGGATGTTTCAACTCCTTTACCATGGACGGAAGAATGTCAGAAAAGTTTTTCTGAACTACGTGATTCATTGTGTTCGGCTCCTGTGTTAGGTACCCCTGACTACAGTAAGCCGTTTACGTTATATGTTCACGAGAGGGAAGGTTGTGCTTTGTGTGTTTTAACGCAACCTTTTGGTGGTAAGCAGCGTCCATGTGCATATTTTTCCTCGACCTTGGACCCGGTAGCTAGAGCATTGCCGAGTTGTTTACGAGCAACAGCGGCAGCCGCGGTCTCCATCCGACAATCAGCAGGATTGGTCATGGATAATATGCTTACGGTGATGGTTCCACATGCAGTCGATACTCTTTTGAATCGTACGAAAACTCAGCACTTGACGAGTGCAAGGTTGTCTGGGTACGAGTTGACGCTGTTGGCAAGCCACATTCAAATAAAACGTTGTAATGTTCTGAACCCGGCAACTTTGTTACCAATTAGCACAGAGTCAGATGAAGTGGCAGAACATGATTGCTACTTGAGGACCGAAGAGGAAACAAAAGGTCGAGTGGACCTTCAAAACACCCCATTGGAAGATCCGGATGGTACATTGTATGTGGATGGGTCATGTTTTAAGTTGCCGAATGGCGATGTGACTACTGCTTATGCTGTTGTAATATTGAATACTGTTGTTGAGACTGCGAGGTTGAATCAGAATTCTGCCCAAGCTGCAGAATTGATTGCTCTCACTAGAGCATGTGTGTTAGCGAAAGGGAAACGTGTGAATGTGTTTACCGACAGCCAATATGCTTTTGGCGTCGCTCATAGCTTTGGACGATTGTGGAGAGAGATGGGTTTTATGACGTCGCATGGCACGAAGATTCAGCATGGCCAGCTTGTGAATGATCTTTTGGATGCATTGACGTTGCCTAAACAAGTAGCGATTGTTAAATGTAGTGCGCATCGTAAGGTGACTGATGATGTTGGTCGTGGTAATGCGTTTGCGGATGAGATTGCTAAGGAGACTGCCCGGAACCTTAGCACTCGGATGTATGTGACGAGTTCGGTTAGGTGGCCTACAGAATCGAGTATGTGTGAGGACACTATTGAGAGTGTGAAAGTAATTCAGAACGAGGCCACCGAGACTGAAAAGATGAAGTGGAAAGAAAGTACGGGAAAGTTGGATGCGAGTGGTTGTTGGATTGATTTGACTGATCAGAAAAGATGGATGTTACCGGATGCGTATGTGCTGGCCGTTGTGACAATGGCGCATGGGTTAGCACATATTAGCGCGAAAGGTATTTGTAAGTTGCTGTCCCCTGTATGGAAGAATGATGGCATCACGAAATGTGCTGAACGTCTGGTGAAGAATTGTATGGTGTGTATGATGTACAATCCTGGCAAAGGAACCCCAACTCCTCCTGGCAGTTTTGCTCCTCCTTCATGTCCCTTTGAGATGATTCAATTGGACTTCATCCATATGGAGCGATGCAATAACCTGAAATACGTTTTAGTTGTGGTTTGCACATTCTCCCGATGGATCGAGGCCTATCCTCTCAAAGACAATACTGCTTTGTCTACTGCGAAAATCCTACTGAAGGAATATTTCCCTCGGTATGGAATGCCTAGAGTCGTGTGGTCAGATAACGGAAGTGAGTTTGTGGGTAGTGTGATGAAGAGTGTGTGTAAGGGCCTTGGAATTAATCAGAAATTCCACAGCGCCAATCATCCTCAGTCAGCTGGATTGGTTGAAGGGTACAACGGCACCCTTAAACTAAAGTTAGCGAAGATTCAGGCTACGACTGGTCTTTCGTGGCCTGACGCTTTACCTTTAGCATTACTGTCAACTAGGGCGACTGTACACTCCCGAGTAGGGCTTAGTCCCTATGAAATAGTGTTCGGCCGTCCTGCGAATGTGTGGGGGGTTCCTAGGCCAGGAATGTTCTCTGATCTTGAGTACCCAATGTTGATCGATTATCTACACGACTTGACTGCTAAACTGAGGTTAATTCACCAACAGGTTTACGACGCATTGCCGACGCAGACGGAGGGTCCAGGCCACCAGCTCCAGCCCGGAGACGAGAAATTTTTCACGCAAGAATAACCTGGACCCGAGGTTTACCGGACCCTATCAAGTGCTCCTGGCCACGAGGACTGCCGTTCGTCTCGAGGGACGTAAGAATTGGGTGCATGCCACCCACACCAAAAGAGTCCCCATTCCTTTGCCGGCAGACCCGTGGGTAAGGAGAGGCATTGCGTCATCTGAAACAGAAAGATTACCGGCGTTTGTGCCTTTTAGCGACGCACAGCTTGTTGGAGAATCCTCAGCGCAGCAGAAAGACACTGTTGAACAATTAGCATCAAAAGACTCAAGACCAGAACACTCAACTGATCAGCAGGACGCTGTCTCTTCAACGGATCCTTTGTTTGACGAGCAGACACGTCCTGGGAAAACCCGATACTTTTTGCGATCTCGCACTAAGGACAAATAAAAGATCCTGCTTTGTTGTATTGACAACTGCATTATCCCGTTTTCCCTGATCAGTTTTGAACATTCATATTACTGTAATTATTTCTGTATATATATTGAGCTTCATTCCTTTTACTTTTTGCTTCCACAGCTGAGAGACTTTGTTTTTGCATATATACATATTGTGTATTAAAGGCCGTAGGGCCGCGCGCGTACTTCCTTCTGGATAGTAGGTCTTGACGTTAGGTTAAAGGCCGTCGGTTCCTGGGAACTCCTAGGGATTGACTATTGCTACACAGAACGAAGTGCGTCAAGAAACGTTGCGGACGGTCATAGGGAATGGCATTCTCGAAGCTGAATGATTTGGAGGGAGCTCAGGTTCACCGATTCAAGCTGCAGCAACTCAGTCGTACCAAATGTTTTATATTCCAACTATTTGTATTGTTCTTGACTGCTTCTGCATTATTGGCGGGTGGGGTGTATTATACGATGTCTTACTTCTTGCTTTCTGCTACACCTACTCCTACTCCTGACCCTAAACTTACTTCTACTGTTTCTCCCCATTCCTTTCACATGCTACCGGAACACGAACAGGCTAGACGTGTAGAATTCCGCAACAATTCCTTTATTCAGCTCCTTCATCAGCATCAATTAGTGGTTAACACTACTAACTGTTGGGTGTGTGGGTTGATGCCACATACTACAGATAAGGGAATTCCATATCTGGTGTTACCGTATAGTTCCCAAGGGTCAGCTCGAGCATTTCAAACAATGTTTCGAAGCGCACTGGGTTTCCACCCCATTCGAGAACCACGTTCCCCCTACTCTGGTCCTACCTCGTATCAAAAACCTTTGTCAATAGCAATAGAGGATTTAGATAGCGATATCTATGATCCCTCGCTTATTCCCGAAGAAGAGATACAAGCCTATAGGGTCCTAAGTAGAGGTGAATATAGTGCGTTCACTAGCGAAAAGCAGCTTAAAAGCTCGCCTCCAATATGGGTCGTACCCCACACTGGTAATTTTTGTCTCATGGGTCGTGGCCGAAGATCGCAAGCCCGACTTGGAGCGAGTGCTTGCACTGAAAATTACATTCTGCCGATGGTCTCGTCCCCTGTGTTTCTGGCTGCCAAGGGTACATACTTTATCTGTTATGATCGTGCATATGCATGGTTGCCCGCTGACTTCATGGGCTCATGCTTTATTGCAAATGTGTTGCCTCCGACGTTCACTGTAGATGCCGATTATCATAAGACTAGAGTTGTACGAGGCGTAATTAGCGAAGAGGATACTGCCGGTCAAGAGGCAGGAGACTTTTTCAAGGGTTTCCTCCCGTTTTGGGGACCTATGGTTAATAGTAGGAACCTGAGACAGTTGACTCGAGTGGTAGAATCGACAGCTAATATTACTGCCAGTGCCCTTGGTAATATCACCACTGAACTTCAGGCGGATAGACTTATGACGTTACAAAACCGTATGGTTTTAGATGTCATCTTAGCGGATCGAGGTGGGGTATGTAAGGTGATCCATTCGAGCTGCTGCATTTTTATTCCAGATAATGCTCCTACTGTCTATCAAGCCATCTCGAGGTTGCATAAGATCTCCGAATCCATACACGTGGATGTAGGGGATTGGACGCTACTTGGATGGTTTTGGGGCCTGATGTCGACTTGGGGTTGGAAGATTCTGATGATCATCGGAGTCGTTGTAGTGTTCCTGTTTACGTGTTGCCTTTGTGTGCAGTGTGGTCCTGCCTTATGTGGCCTCTGTGCTACAACGTGTATAAGACAACCGCCTGTTACCAAGGGGACTCAGTTGGACAGAGCTATGCTACAGCAACATCTCGATGGTCTGATGAATATCGAATATGATTCCGACTAGTGCTTGCCTACATGAGGGCAAAAGGAGCGTCTGAGGTTCCGTGACAGTTGTAAGTGGTGTTTTCGACTCGCACGAATATGGTCGAGTCTGGTATCTATGAACCGCAAATGACGAGTTTAGTAAGTGTGCGCAGTTTCGCTGTGCTAACTTAAACCGTTCGTTTGTTATGTGGGTTTTTCATCTGTACCCACGGGTTCCATCTTAGATACGGCATCCATTTTGTCTCTTGCCCTCAAGTAGCCAGCGAACGGACGTTGTCCGCTTCGCGACCCTGGGACTCCCAAGATATTTGCGGAAGACACATGTTCTTTGTAAGTGTCTTTATGACGAGGGGGTTGCTACTGTAAGGCAGATGGCGCCGCTCGAGGCTCATCCTGCCGCACGGACTTATTGTCTCAGCCGTGCATCTCATTAGGCACGTCCCTTTGATGCCTGTATCTCGTGTTTCCCGATACCTCCCCTTTTACACCCTTTCCGATCTCCCCACTGTCTCCGTCTTCCTGTACACCTGTCTTTGTTCCTATTTCGATCTGTTTTTACTGCTGATTGGAATTCGCTAATGGTGGGAAGATGGGTTTTTACAGTTGGGAACCGCCAAATGTTTCCGCACTTATGTTCCGGACCTCATGTGTTTCAAAGTGACCAAAGCGACCCCTCTGGGGGATAATGGTGGGAACCGGGTTATAAACTTTTGTGTTCAATGTAACTCTATGGGTAAAAACTGTATAAAAGGAGCGATCCACAGAACCAATTTGAAGCAGTCTCCCCAAGTTGCACGTGGTGTACTTGTCGTGACTTCTGTGTTCCCTGCAGCAAATAAACCTTGAATCTTTGACGCCGAAGGAAGTGTCCCGTGTCTCTGTGATTCGTACGCCGGAGCAGGTTACCCACGAAGGTTTCAGGTGTTGTGCCCTGGCACCGCTGGGTCTTAAAGAACCCAGTCCTTCAGTGCTGCAAAATGGCCACCAGCCACATGGCCAGGGACAAAATCAGAAAGCCCACCCCAAAAAAACACACTTCCCAACTCAATCCAATGCTATCCATGCCCTACATGATGTCTAAATTCAACAGACCACACAGAAAGACTTGATTAATAAAGCTGTGGCTACCTGCTCTGAGCCTACTGGATGATAGCAGGCCTGTTGGGAGACAAGGCCAGACAAGCGTGCAGGCCTAGGCTTCAAAATGGCCACCAGCCACATGGCCAGGCCTAACATCAGAAAGCCCACCCCAAAAAACACACTTTCCAACTCAATCCAATGCCATCCATGCTCTAAATGATGTCTAAATTTAAAAGACCACACAGAAAGACTTGATTAATGCAGCTGTGGCTACCTGCTCTGACCCTACTGGATGAAAGCAGGCCTGTTGGCAGATACGGTCAGACAAGCTTGCAGGCCTAGGCTTCAAAATGGCCACCAGCCACATGGGCAGGCCCAACAACAGAAAGCCCACCCCGCAAAAACACATTTCCCAACTTAATCCAATGCCATCCATGCCCTAAATGATGTCTAAATTCAACAGACCACACAGAAACACGTGTTTAATGCAGCTGTGGCTATCTGCTCTGAGCCTACTGGATGAAAGCAGGCCTGTTGGCAGACAAGGTCAGAGAAGCTTGCAGGCCTAGGCTTCTAAATGGCCACCAACCACATGGCCAGGCCCAACAACAGAAAGCCCACCCCAAAAAAGCATTTCCCAACTCAATCTAATGCCATCCATGCCCTAAATGATGCTTGAAAATGAAATACATAAAAAAACATCAAAGGAACAGTTGCTTCATCATGCACCCACCCATGAGGCCATGACTAGCTCTGGGCCTACTGACTACTACTAACCACAACATAATTAAATTGTAGTTGCAACAACTGTAATGCCCCCAATCAAACAGACACACCAACCACTTACTTGTAAAATATCCAATTCAAAAATCCTCAAATCCAATGGCAATGATGCAGCAGACAAAAAGAGTGATCTTTCCAGCTCAAAATCCAAAGGCAGAATGAGCAGTAGATGGACAAAGCACTGGGAGGAGCCTGCTGGACAGGAACAGGAAGTTGGAGTATCTGTGGCTCTTCCTTCCTCCCCCCATTTTAAACAAGCATTGGAAATGCAATAGGTCTCGCAGTAGAAAAGTTTGAGTTATTGTTCTTGTAAATGTAATAATTTTTTAATTTATGTTTATGTTTTTATAATTGCAAATGTATTAATTTTGTTATTATAAATGGGATTGTTTTTAGAAATTGCAAATGTGACACCTATAGCATTATTAAATGTACATGTTTAGTATTTCCCTGACATACATGTATTGATATGACAAATTGTAATGGCTTATATTTTTTATAAATAATTATTAATTACATAATATTTCCAGTAATGTATAACGGCACTACCTTATGGGTTTTATTTGGGTGATAATGTGTAGCGTATTATAATATTTGTAAAAATGAAGATTAAAAGTGAAACAACATTTTTTTTTCTACTTTTTGTAATAAAGCTTTAAACATTGATACATTTCATTTTTGCTGCGAACTGGGACTTAAAGAAGGAAGTGCTGGAATAGAGTTTCATATTATGACGGGTGAAGAGATGTAAGCATGTAATTATAGAAGGCGTTAGAGTGAGTGAGTGTTGTAGAGTTAGTGATGTTGGTATAGTGTTAGAGAGAGGGCGGTGTTGTAGTGTTGTGTGTCTGTGTATGGCGATATATTGAGTGAGCGTAGATTTTGAGCCTGTAGTTTGAGTTTTTATTTGGAGTGTGAATTTGGAGTGGTGAAGTGGATTTAGATGTTGTAGTTTTAATTTTTATTTGGATGCTGCATTTGGAGTGTGTATTTTGAGGATGTAGTTGGTGCTTGTAGTTTGAAAATTTTTGTGGATGGATATTTTTTGATGCTTTTTTAGGAGTGTTGATTTCTGAGTGTTGCTGTGGTGGTGTTGAATGTTATTGTGGTGGTGCTGAGTTGTACTGTAGTTTTCGTTACTGCTGTTGTGTTTTTTTTAGTTGTGCGTGCCTCGTGGTATTGTGGTGGTGCTTAGTGATGCTGTTGTGGCACAGAGTGTTGCTGTGGTGGTGCCGAGTCATTCTGTTGTTGCGCTTAGTGTTGATGGTGTTTGCTTTGAGTGATGGTGTGGTGGTGCTGAGTTATGTTGTTGTGGTGTAGAGTGGTGCTGTGGTGGTGCTGGTGTTGCGCTTAGTGTTAATGTTGTGCTGCCTATTGATAATGTTGTGAAGGTGAGCGGTGTTGGTGTGGTGCTGAGTGATGCTGGTGTTGTGCTAATGTTGATTTATGGGTGGTGCTGAGTGATGCTGTGTTGGTGTTGACTGATGCTGGTGTTGCGCTGAGTGATGTTTGGGTGTTATTTATTTATTTTGGTGTTGCGCTGAGTGATGCTGGTGTGGTGCTGATTGCTGCTGTGCTGTTTTTGAGTGGTGCCGTGGTGGTGTACAGTGATGCTGGTGTGTCCCTTATTGATGCTGGTGTGGTGCTGAGTGGTGCTGTGGTGGTGCTGAGTGGTGCTGTGGTGGTGCTGAGTGGTGCTGTTGTTGTGCTGACTTATGCTGGGCTGGTGCTGAGTAATGTAGTGGTGTTGTTGAGTGGTGCTGTTGTGGTGCCTAGTGTTGTTTTTGTGGTGCTGAGTGGTGCTGTGTTTTTGCTTTTGTGGTGCAGAGTGATGCTGTGGTGGTGCTGAGTGGTGTTGTGGTGGAGTTGAGTTGTTGTGTGGTGGTGCTCTTGTTGCGCTCAGTGTTAATGTTGTGCTGCTGAGTGATAATGTGGTGGTGCTGAGCGTTCCTGGTGTGTTGCTGAGTGATGCTGAGTTGGCGTTGAGTGTTGTTTGAGTGATGCTGGGGTGCTGCTGAGTGATGTTGGGCTGGTGCTGAGTGGTGTTGTGGTGGTGTAAAGTGATGCTGTTGTGGCGTTTAGTGATGCTGGCCTTTTGCTCAGTGGTGCTGTGGTGGAGTTGAGTGTTGCTGTTGTTGGGCTGACCTATGCTGTGTTTGTGCTGCGTAATGGTGGGCTGGTGCCGAGTGGTGCTGTGGTGGTTTTGAGTGTATCTGTGGCGGTGCTGAGTGTTGATTTGGTGGTGCAGAGTTGTGCTGGTGTGTTGCTGTGGTGGTGTGTATTAGTGCTGTGGTGTTGATGCTGTCCTTTAACATTATGAGTGTCTTGTATGTTGTGGCGTTCTGCTTAGTGTGTGATGTTTGTATGTTATTTAGCAGATGTGCTGGTGTGTGAGTGTTTAGCATGTTTTATTTGTATATTTTATGTTAATGTGTGTGTGTATGTGTCGTTTTTTAAAATTTTTATTTGTGTGATGCAATTGTGTTGTAACTTTATTGTCCTTTTTTTTTCAATTTAAAAATGGCGGATGCTATGTTTGTTCTTTACGTTCTGTACGTAATTGTGTTTAGCGTTCCAGTTTTTTTGTACCTTTGATTTTGTTAATGGCATGACGTAATTTCTAGCCAATGGCAGCGCTACGTTTTGTGACGTAGCTTTGCGTCAACCGGGAAATTCCCAGATTGCCATGAATCTTCGCATGGGAAAGGCGTGTTCTTCTTCCGGTCTTGTAGCTGCGTCGTTTGACAGGTAAGAATAAAGTTTTATATTATTTACTACATTATGATCAATGTATTATTGCTTGTGTGTATATTTTTTACTAAATTTATTAGTGTTTTCTATTTAATTCCGACGTTTGTGTATCGCGACTGTTTTTTTTTAGCGTATGTACTTACTATAGATTTCTGTAAGTTTATAATCTGTGGACGTGCTATGTTTTAATTTATTGATATTTAATGTATAGCAATGTATTGTTTGTATATGACATTTTTCTGAATTTTCCTGACTTAAATTTATTTTGCTTATGCTTTTTGTGTTTAGCTATAGAACTTTCTTGATTTTTTGATGTGCTATGTATTTATTAAAATCTTTATTAATATCTTGACATGTTTATCTAGTTTGTTATGTACATTTGTTTTTTGTTTTTTTGTGTTTTTGCTGATGTACAGTATTGGTATGTCATTTATAAGGTCATTATTGTTTTATTTGCGTTGAGCTTTGATGCACAGCTTTTGCGAAAGTTTTTTATTAGGTTGTAATATTTGATCCATTTGGAGGTTGTTATTGGTTGTTATTTGTTCCTTATTTTTCTTAGCGTTTTATTGTTCATAATGTATATTGAAGGAGATAGTTCTACTTTCCGGACATATTGTTATTAGTAATGTCGTCTTCTTAATGCAATTTAAATTTTTGTTAAAACTTTTGCTTGGAGTGTAAATGTATTTTTTTTAGGTTGTATACCTTACTAGTTTGCTCTTTCTGGGGTGGTGCTGAGTGATGGTGTAGTGTTGTTGAGTGGTGCTGTGGTGGTGTCGAGTGATAATGTGGTGGTGTTTAGTGATAATGTGGTGGTGCAGAGTAATGCTGTAGTGGTAAGTTGTGTTGATAAGTGATGTTGTGGTGTTGTAGAGTAGTGCTGTGTTGGTGATGAGTGATGCTAGAGTGGCGCTGAGTGATGTTGGTGTAGCGCTGACTGATGCTGTGGTAGTGCTGAGTGGTGCTGTGTTGGTGTCCATAGAGCGTTCACGGGAGAGATGGGGCTGTAATTTGTGTTTAAAGAAGAAACAGATAACATTTTCACTTTTATTGACTAAAAAAGGTAAATACCATGTGTAACAGGCAGCATGTGGTACTTGAAGGAAACCGAAAACAGGCAGCACGTGGTACTTGAAGGAAACCGAACGTGCAAGTTGTAGTAGGGGAAGGGCTAGCCTGCAACCGGGAGGTAGATGCCCTGGGCAGCAGGGGGACTGAGTGCAAAGGGCGATATAGAAGCAAGGAGTACCGAGTTCTTGTATTACTGTGAGAAAGGAAAATACCATGTGTAACAGGCACCCCGTGGTACATGGCAGGCGAACGAAGCCGAACGTGCACTGAGAGGTGATGAGACGCTAAAAACTGGGGCAACAGGAGCCGCACTGCTGAAACATATGGGCTTAACTACTCTTTGTTTGTTGGGGCATACATAGAGCGTTCACGGGAGAGCAGGGGCTGTAATTTGTGTTTAAAGAAGAATCATAACATTTTCACTTTTATTGACTAAAAAAGGCAAATACCATGTGTAACAGGCAGCACGTGGTACTTGAAGGAAACCGAAAACAGGCAGCACGTGGTACTTGAAGGAAACCGAACGTGCACTACCAAGTATAACGACTTGTTGTGGGGGCAATGGGACGTATTTTTTTTATGTGCGTAGAGAAAGTACTTTAAATTGGAGAGCGAGTTGCGCGCTGGAGAGGGAGGGGGTGGTAAAAGTTGTGTGTGGTAGGCAGCAAAATTGGAGAATGGCTGCGAGCTTCGTGTTGTCGGCGTGCACAAAGTAAAGAGCCAATGAAAGGAGAGTCTGTGGGAAGGAGGGGGTGGTATGAGCGAGAGGCGCACGCAGGCTAGGGAGTGGCTGTGAAAACTGGTCAGCTGAATGCAGTGTGCAGAAAGTGAAGAGCCAATGGGAGAGAGGCTGTGGGATGCGTGATAGCGTGCTGGAGAGAAAGGGGGTGTGATCAGCGCGAGGCGCGCGAGTCAGCTGAAAAGAGCGTGCACTAAGTGAAGAGCCAATGGGAGAGAGGCTGTGGCATGAGAGAAGGGGGGGAGTGATAAGCGTGACGCGCGCGCTGGACAGGGAGAGGGCGGGAGGACTTAAAGTGAAGAGCCAATGAAAGAACTTAAAAAAAGTGCATGTGGCCAGAATGCGCGGCCTTGTGTTCACGTGAACTGCATGAAATCGCCGGATGGTTAAGCTCTGGTTAAGCCCCAATATCTCTCACCAGCAATGCGCAAGCGCTTTAGCAGGCGAGACCTAAAAAGGACTCCTTGCATAAAAAAGGACATACAAATGTCAATCTGAGGAGTTTTTTTCATCCAAATCATCATTTGCAGAAGGTTTTATGCTGCTAGAGCTGATATACTTCTCCAAATTGAAAATTTTACATGTTCGAGTTCTCCAGCTTTACATTACTTCCGCCGGATGTCGATGGCGTGCCCAAAATGACGTGTTCGCATTCTCTCGCTCCTTGTCACGTTTAATATGACGTGTTTGCGTCCTCACGCTCTCGCTCGCGGTGGAGAATGACATGTTCGGGTACTCTGCCCTTGTTGCGTTCGATATGACGTGTTCGCGTCCTCCCGCTCTTGCTCGCAGTGGAGAATGACGTGTTCGAGATCTCATACTCTGGCGGTGCATGATCGCGAGATGAATGACGTGATCGTGGGCACAAACTCTCGCGAGATAGAGCAAAATGGCTACCAACAATCATACATCTTGTGGAGCATGCAACCGGATTGGGAAAACTTGTCGGCGAACGCGGGGATCCAGGTAAGGCGATCGCTCGCACCAGAACGTATTTTTACAGCGCGAGTATGAAAAAAAATTCCGGTACGCTGCGGATCGCGTACATGTTGACATTTTTGCGCTCTCCGCAGAACGCGAAATTGTCAAATGATCGCAATTTCCGTGAGCGGAACGGAATTTGACGCCCAGGGTTACATGAAACCACAATAGCCGGATGGAGGGCATCTCTCAACCACCACTCGGCCCCAGAGCATGGACCGGCAGGATGGGAGTAAGGAGGAATTAAAGTGGTAACAGCAGTGTAGTGTAGCGGAGGGGCTGCAACGATGCAGGACTCAGTGACTTTGCTCCTGGGTTCCAGGATCAGCGGGTCCCTCTTCTGTCACTGCTCGGCCCTAGAGCATGGACTGCTGGGGGAGGAGGGAGGAGGATTAGAGCAGTCTCGGTTCAAAATGCTTCAAAAACCTTAAAAAATATGTGTGGAAATACCAATTTCCAAAATCATTTCCTATTGCAAAGGGTGTAGATTTGAACGGTGTGTTAACACGATATCAGTAATTACCACACACTGTGGAATTAGGACTCTCTGTTGCAGTATTACTGCATATAGAGTCTAGCGACTCTCATAATTACAGCTCAGTTGGAAAGAGGAGCATGGATGCTACAGGACTCTGGGGCTCCTCTCCAGGGCTCGGCGGCTCCCTTCTCGACCAACACTCAGCCCCAGAGCATCGACTGGTGGAGGAGGACTGAGGAGAACTGGAAATCATGGTAGCAGAGTAGGGGAGGAGCCAAGATACGGCAGGGCTCAGCATTTCTGTGGGAGGGGGCAACTCTATACCTTATGACTGGGTCGTGGTGGTTGATAAAAGGTTAACACCTTCCACCAAGAATTGGGCTGAAGTAGATCTCGGTCTGCCGGGGAGCAGTGGAGGAGCTGCAGGAGATCATCAGAACCAGATTAAAGTGCTCTGCGGCACAATTATAGCCCTGGATGTGAGGGGTAAGACGGGGTGTGATCTGAACTCAGCATCATTTTGGATGCTACTATCACATGAATGTTCTGGGTCAGACTGTCACATTGAATTAGAAAATGATTTTGTTTAAAGTTGCTGCTGTAATCAAATACATTGGTTGAACTTGACATAACCGTAATATCATTCCTCAATAGCAACAAGCATTTGCAATGCAATAGGTCTCGCATTAGGAACGTTTGTGCTATTGGTATTGTAAATGACAAATATTTTATTTATGTGTAGGTTTTGAAAATAGTGAAATTAATAGCTTTGTCATTTACAATGCCAATAGTTTTAACTTTCGCAAACGTGACACCTATAGCATTTGTAATGCAATATGTGTTGTATTTACGTGACTTAGATGTATTAATATTACAAATAACAATGGCTTTTAGTTTTTTTAATACTTAAGTAAAAGTTATTGTAATTTATAATGGCAATAGCTTAAACTTTTGTAAATAACTTTTATGAAGATTATGTTCGGTGTATTTTATTGTGACGAAAATCCAAGAACAGAAGTGAAATATTAACATCTTTTTGTGACATTTGTAATAAAGCTTGAAACATTGAGAGAACATATTTGAACCAGTTGTTGTTGAATGGTTGCACAGATTGATGCTGTGGTGGTGCTGAGTGATGTTGTGGTGGCGACGAGTGATGCTGTGGCGTTCAGTGATGCAGTGGTAGCACATAGTGATGTTGTGGTGCCCCTGAGTGATGCTGTGGTGGTGCTGAGTGATGCTGTGGTGATCCAAAAGATAGATAGAGTGAGTGCGATAGATAGATAGAGTGAGGGCGATAGATAGATAGAGGGAGGGCGATAGATAGATAGAGAGAGGGCGAAAGATAGAGTGATGGCAATAGGTAGTGTGAGGGAGATAGATAGATAGATAGATAGATAGATAGATAGATAGATAGATAGATAGATAGATAGATAGATAGATAGATAGATAGATAGATAGATAGATAGATAGATAGATAGATAGATAGATAGATAGATAGATAGATAGATAGATAGATAGAGGGCTATAGATAGATAGGCAGATAGATAGAGTGAGGGTGATCGATAGATAGATAGATAGATAGAGTGATGGCGCTAGATAGAGTGAGTGCGATAGATAGACAGATAGAGTGAGGGCGATAGACAGAGTGAGGGCAATAGAGAGAGTAAAGGCGATAGATAGATAGAGTGAGGGCGATAGATAGATAGATAGAGTGAGAGCGATAGATAGAGTGAGGGCTATAGATAGATAGATTGATAGAGTGAGGGGAGATAGATAGATAGAGTAAGGGCGATAGAGTGAGGGCGATAGATACATAGATAGAAGATAGATCGATAGATAGATAGATAGATAGATAGATAGATAGATAGATAGATAGATAGATAGATAGATAGATAGATAGATAGATAGAGTGAGGGCGATAGATAGAGTGAGGGCAATAGATAGATAGATTGATAGAGTGAGGGTCGATAGAGTGAGGGCGATAGATAGATAGATAGATAGATAGATAGATAGATAGATAGATAGATAGATAGATAGATAGATAGATAGATAGATAGATAGATAGATAGATAGATAGATAGATAGGGGTTGTGTGTGTGGGGTTGTGTGTGTGTGGGGTTGTGTGTGTGGGGGGTTGTGTGTGTGGGGGGTTGTGTGTGTGGGGGGGTTGTGTGTGTGGGGTTGTGTGTTTGTTGGGTTGTGTGTGGGGGGTTGTGTGTAGGGGTGTGTGTGTGGGGTGTGTGGGGGTTGTGTGTGTGGGGTGTGTGTGTGGGGGGGTGTGGGGTGGGTATGTGTGGGTGTGTGTGTGGGTTTGTGTGTGGGTTTGTGTGTGGGGGGTTGTGTGTGTGGGGTTGTGTGTGTGGGGTTTTGTGTGTGTGGGGTTGTGTGTGTGGATTTGTTTGTGTGGGGTTGTGTGTGTGGGGTTGTGTGTGGGGTTGTGTGTGGGGTTGTGTGTGAGGTTGTGTGCATGTGGGGTTGTGTGTGGGGGGTTGGGTGTGTGTGTGGGGGGGGTCTCCGTGTGTGCGTGTGTAGGGTTGTGTGGGGTTGTGTGTGTGGTTGTGTGGGGTTGTGTGTGGGGTTGTGTGTGTGGTTGTGTGGGGTTGTGTGTGGGGTTGTGTGTGGGGGGGTGTGTGGGTGTGTGTGTGTGGGGAGGTGTGGGTGTGTGTGGGGGGGGTTGTATGTGTGGGGTTGTGTGTGTGTGGGGTTGTGTGTGTGGAGTTGGTACTGGCTATGCCAGCCAGGGAACAAAACAGAGCCCGATGGAGCAACCATTTCGAGGCCTTCTTTAAAAAAACTGCTGGTGAGATCCGGCCCACTTAAAGCCCTGAGCATGCTGTGTAAGATCTCTGCTTCCATTCAAAATAAAATGATGCCAGTCAGTAGCAGCTTTATTCGATTTAGGTTGCAAATCATAAAAGCATAGCAGTCAAAAAACATACATTACAATAACACAAAATATCTACAAGTTAAAATATGAGCCCAACCTTTGGGTGCGATTTCCTTTTTGATAACGTTCATTTTACAGGATTAGCATTAAAAACAATACCATTTATTTATTTATTTATTTAAAACATTTATTAAGCGCAACTGTCACCTTGCAGGTATCCTGGCGCTGGTGGCTACTCCTGGGTTTATAGACAGGGAGGTTGAACTTTAACTAGCAGGCTAAAGGGGTGAAGGAAAGAGCCAAGTTTTGATTCGTTTCCTAAAGGGTAGGAGATGAGTGATTTGGCGGACATCGGCCGGCAAACTGTTCCACAGCTTAGCTGCAGCCACTCTGAAAGATCTGCCTCCGATCCTGGACTTCTTATATTTGGGGACTTTCACCAGGCAGGCAGTTGTAGACCTAAGTGTTCTGGTGGGTGTGTACCACGAGAACAGGCGTTGGAGAGGTCTAGGTCCTGCACCATGTAGTGCCTTGAAGACCAGACAGAGGGCCTTGAAGGCAATACGCTGCTTCAGCGGTAGCCAGTGCAGCTCGGCCAGCGCAGCGGTGGCAGAGGATCTTCTGGTCCAACCAAGAGCCAGTTTGGCTGCTGCCGACTGAACTCGTTGGAGTCTGTCCAGTAGTGTCACAGGGGATTCAAACAGGAGAGCATTACAGTAGTCAAGGCGACTGAGAATAGTACACCTGACTATCAATGCTCGGGCCGGGGGTGGTAAAAGAGGCAGAACCTTGCGCAGTGAGCGCATGAGGGCTGAGCAGGTAGCAACTGTTCTTGAGACCTGCGTTTCCATGCTCAGCTGGTGGTTTAGCATGACGCCCAGATTGCGAACACTGGTGACGGGTGGTGGGTTGTTAGAGTTTTCCGGGGGCCAGAACTCAGCAGGCAGAGGGCGGGGAATGCGGCTCGCCGGACAGAACAAAACCTCGGTTTTCGCGGAGTTGAACTGGAGGGAATTCCGGTGCAACCAGCTAGCGGTGTCTCTTAGACAGTTGTGAAAAGCTTCTAAGGGGATGGATTCTTCGCCCTCCCAAGAAAGCAACAGCTGAGTGTCGTCTGCATAATTTACTGTGGTCACCTTGTGCGATTTGATTAGCAGAACCAGTGGTTTCAGGTAAACATTAAAAAGAATCGGGCTAATAGAGGAGCCCTGAGGAACACCGTGAGGGACAGGGGAAAAGGCCGATTGGTATGGGGGAAGGAATACAGCCTGTTGTCTGTCACTAAGATATGAATAAAACCAAAGCAGGGCCGTACCAGCGATCCCTGCCTCTCTTAACCTCTCAAGCAAAATCCCATGATTGACCGTATCGAATGCGGCAGACAGATCCAATAAAATCAAGGCCACGGCTTGGCCCCTGTCTGCACGCATTCGAAGCTCCTCCATGGCAGTGAGCACAGCAGTTTCAGGGCCATGGGCCGGGCGAAACCCGAATTGGAATTCGTCTAAGACGTGGTGCTGCTCGAGATGGTTTGAGAGGCAGTTGCTGACCCAACGTTCGAGTACCTTCACCGGGAATGGCAAAAGTGATATAGGGCGAAAGTTGGACAGACATTCTGGATTCAGCGTGGGTTTCTTTAATAGCGGGGTGATGAGCGCTTGCTTCCAGGGAATGGGGACGATACCACACCTGAGGGATTGATTGCAAATCATCCGTAAAGTATGAAATAATTCGTGCCCACAAGCTTTCCAGATTTTCGGAGGCAGAGGGTCAAGGGGGGATCCAGAGGTGATGGCCAATGCAACTTTCTCAAACTCTACTTGAGAGATAGGAGGGAAGTCCAGGAGCTCATTCAGGGGAGGACAGGCTAACCTTGGACAATCAGGATTGGTGAAGCCAACTTCAGGAGGAGTCAAGTGAAGATGTGCCGGAGACATTGCCAGATTATTGATGATAGTCTCAATTTTATCAGTAAAAAACTGAGCGAGACTGTCACAAAGGGTCTGAGATGGAGGAATAGAGTTTTTAACACAGTCAGGATGCATGATATTGTCCAGGATCTGAAATATACTTTTAGAACTATTGGCCGCATTGGCTATAGTAGAGCAGTAGTAGTTCGCCTTACTTTCTGCAATGGCGGTTTTGTAGTCCTGGAGTAACTTTTTCCAGCGGGCTTTGTTGATATTGCAGTAACCTTGTCTCCACTTTCTCTCAGCCTGTTTACAGGCTGATTTGAGGGATTTGAGGGACTCGTTGTACCAGGGAGCAGGTGCTCTACCTTTGGGTTTGCAATGTTTTAGAGGGGCAACCGAGTCCGCAATGGAGGTGATTCTCGAACTAAAGGATCTATAATTGTTTTCCACTGAACTAGTGGGAGAGAATCTATCCTGAACTTCGAAGACTTTGGTGGAGGTGCTAAGTTTATCTAAAGCTTTCCAGTTTCGGTAAGAGAATTGTGGTGGCGGATGATTCTTGGGCTTTCTTATTGTGGCAATATTGATATAAAGTTTAATGAGCGAGTGATCAGTCCAGCTCATAGGCAAAATGTCGCCTACTTGAGTTAGGCCCGGACTCGAAAAGATAAGGTCGAGACGATTGCCTGCAGAGTGAGTGGGGACCTTTATCAGTTGGCAAAGGCCCACGTTCTCGCAGGACAATAGAAGGTTTCCCAACCCGGTGTCCAGGCTGCCATTTGGCCAGAGATTGAAATCTCCTAGAATGATAAGTTTGCTATGAGAGGTTGCCATATTGGTGATGGTCGTGAGGAGCATTTGCTGTTGCGAAAGGAGAAAGGCCCCAGGCGGTCGGTAGCAGATGATCACCGTAAATATGCCTCCAGAGTGACAGTTTATGGCCAGACCAAAGAGCTCGATCCCAGGTACCGGATCGATATCAATGGTATTAATCTGCCACGCGGCTCGGAAGATGACCCCAACTCCGCCACCGCGGCCTTTGGGTCTGGGAAGATGAAGGATGTTAAAATTTAAGGGGCAGGCAGAAGCTAAGTCGGTCTCACAGTTGGCGTGTGTCCAGGTCTCAGTAAGAAAAAGTACATCTAAGTGGTGGGAATCTATAAGAAGATTAATTTCGGTGGCGTGCTTCGGTAAGGATCTGACATTCAGGAGGCCTCCTGCAATTAGGCCCTTATGAGTGAAATCAGTTAAGGGAGACGCAGTCTCTTCAAAGGTGAGCTTACCTTCGTGTGCGTACCCTCGTAGGTAGAGCAGCGTGTCGCAGGTGTAGCCAGGCGATTGCAGGCTGAGACAGACAGGGTTTGTGGCGCTAGGCGCGTCCTCATCGCGGACGAGCGCAGACGAGCTTGCCTTTAGCGCGCCTTCGGCGCGCAAACGGCGTGCCCGCTGCGCTCGTCCGCTGCGCTTCCGAGGGTGGCACATGGCTTATAGTAGCAGCTGATGACGTTGGAGGGGGCGTGGCCAACAGGTGTGGGCGTGGCTACGCTCTCCCTCGGCGTGCCAATGGCGCCCAGAAGCAGCGTTTGTGGGGGACAGGCAGTGTCAGCTAGTTATCAGCTGCACTGCGGAGTCAGGGTGAGTCAGGAAGAGCGAGTGCAAGATTTCAATTTTAAAAGTACAATAAACACACAAAATGTTAAAAACAGCTCAGATCAAGACTCCCGGCTTTCCGCCTCAGGAGTAACACAATTAGTGAAGCGTCGCTCGTTTCCGGCGCGCTTTAAGCGATGCGATAGCGGGGGCGTGGCCAACAGGTGTGGGCGTGGCTACGCTCTCCCTCGGCGTGCCAATGGCGCCCAGAAGCAGCGTTTGTGGGGGACAGGCAGTCAACTAGTTGTCCCTTAATTAAGGCAATTAATAACAGGCAAAATGAATCTATTGAAAAACGTTCCATATGTAAGTCAAAGATAGCTATTATACAGTGTTTCAAATCGGTTGGAAGTGGAGATATTGCAGCCACTCAATGCGCAGACACTTCTGCCCATCGGATGGTTACACTTTGCATTTGGTCTTAATGGGCAGAGGTATGACGTACTGGGGTAAAAGTCATGTAGATCCCAGGTGGATATAGGGCCATCTCCTTTTTGGGGCTGCCAAGTTTGAAGATATGGGACAACGTGTTTGTTCCTGAATTTTACTAGTACCAGGTCGCCGGCAATATCTTTTGGGAGGGATCCTAGCCAGCCCACCCTTCTAACACTCATTATTCTTCCGTCCAAGCTAGGGGACATGGGTCTATTTTTTGTTAGCCAGAATGTAACCTTGTTTTTTAGGTCCTGATGTCTTTCGACTTTTCCGCTTGTGAGTGCTGGTACTCCCGAGAGCACGCACACAAACGGAGCGGCCTCCGGTGGTAGGTGTATGTGATTAAATATTCTTGGCATGTTGCCATGGTTAGCAACTGTCCCTTTATGGAATGTAGGTTCTTTGCTTAACCCTACTCTGGCGGCAGTGCACTGTGCTAATATAGAGTTAGTGGATACTCTAAGAATGTTTGGAGCTGACGTGGGTGAGGCTACTGGTTCGATTTGGACATTATTACTTTGTGCAGTTGGTTTAGGCACTTCTATGGCAGCGAGAGACTGAGGTTGGTTAGATCTTGCAATTTGTTTTATGAGTATCAAATTGGCCATCATCGTTTCCTCTATTCCCGTAAGCCTATCCCCTAGACCAGTGGTTCCCAAACTTTTGACTCCTGAGGACCCCCATTGAGTCAACACTAGAAGCCGGGGACCCCCAGCAATTTGTAGGATTTAAATTTTAAACATTAAAACAGTAATTCGGAAAACAAATAATACTCATGTGCGCACAATACAAATACTCAAATTACTAACGATTTTAGGGGCATATTTACAAGCCCCTATCACCATGGGAACATCACTTTTTGAGACGTTCCTGTGGCGATAGGGGCTTTGCCTTATTTTCAAGGCAACGTTAAGCCACCTAACGTGGCTTAACGGTTCCTTGTAAAGAAGACCCCTTTCACACAATATTTAGCGTCAAAGGGATGGGCAGTGGGTGTTTTCCCTGCAACACCCATAGATTTTGACGCTGCCCCCTATTTACAAGAGCAGCGT
This sequence comes from Lissotriton vulgaris, assembly GCF_964263255.1. Classification (NCBI taxonomy): domain Eukaryota; kingdom Metazoa; phylum Chordata; class Amphibia; order Caudata; family Salamandridae; genus Lissotriton; species Lissotriton vulgaris. The sequence goes on along the minus strand of NC_141685.1, from coordinate 758,563,404 downwards.
AAATGGGAAGCAGCGCCAAAATTAAGACCAGGGAAAACCTGGTCTTAACTTGGCAAAACAAGGAGAAATGCTTCCTTTCTCCTCGTTTTTGTAAAACGCCTTGGATTGTGTATGTTCAGGAAGGTGACCCTTCCTGCACATCAACAATCTTTAAAAAAAAAATAACATTTTGTAACTTCCATGTGTGATGCATTTAGCAGCACACATAGAAGTGACAAAATTACATTTCAAGATTGTTTATGTGCAGGAAGGAGGACCTTCCTGTACATAAACAATCTTCCCCTGTTGAGTGTAGCGCCAGCGCAGGGGAAATGCAGGGTTGCACCATATTCTTGTAAATATGGTGCAGTCCTGCGTTTCTGAAGTAGTGGAGTTTGTTGTTAAGCCAAGGAGGCTGGTCTGGAGAAGCACAAACTCAGGATTCAGAACATAACACAGTGGTTAGCATTGACTTTAACAATAAAAATGTATTTCCTCCCAAATAAACCTTTTTAGAAGCATCAGGATACTGAAAGACTGAGAAAAAACATAAGTCAGTAACTTGTCCCTTGCAAGCAGCTGTTTGATGAGTTTTTTGGTCAGTGTGCTAGATTACGATTTTCACTTATGAACTGAACTGTAACAAAAGAATCCGACAAAAGCAGTAACCCACTGACCAATGCATATCAAATGCTGTTTCTTAAAATACATGGTACACGTTCTTTGCAGTAGGCATATTAACCCTCTGTGCTACATTAGTTCAGTCACAGCTGCCACTGGACAAAACTCTCGTCTCTCCAGCAGGGAAATTAATCACTGTCGTTATCTTGACACTTTTATTGTTCTTTGAAAACTGCTAATTAAACAAGATACTCTGCAGTGCTTTTAAAACTGCTGCCTGCGGACCCCCTGGGAATGTGTCAGGGACCCCTGGGGGTCCGCGGACCACAGTTTGGGAAACACTGCCCTAGACTGTTCATTCTTTCTATCACCGGGGATATTACAGATTTGACCAGGTGTTCAATCTGGGCCAATAGGGTTGCCTGGGTAGAAGGTGCAGAAGAGTCTGATTTCCCAGCAACCTCTGGGGCTGGGGGGGAGGTGAAGACGGCCAATGGGTGGCTTGAGCACAATTGTAGATGTTTTGCTTGACTTTCATGATGTTTAACCCCAATTAGCTTTCTTTTAACGGAGGGGACCTGAGGGAGCACTATGTTTTGGGTGATAACTTTTGCAGATAGTAAGAGGGGGGTACCTAACAGGCTATCGTTTAGGTGGAGTGGTGTACTAGTCTGGGGACTTGTGCTTACTGTAGGACAGTTAAGGGCGCTAGTTTGCTCAATTCTCGGTTCCAGTGGAGCATACATAGTTTTACATAAACTGTTTAATTCCTCCAGCAGTGATAGATTTTGTACTATGTCGGCTGCCTGTGAGGGAGATTGCTTGTTGGGTGTACTATCTATGGACGGGGATCGTTCAGGTCTCTCTGTTTCACGGGGAATCGGCAATGTAGTCCCATTTAAGTAGTGATCGAGTGTCCCGTTGAACGAAACCCTCTGGGGGATGGCATTTTTGGTAACCCCCTTATGAATCATAGTGTGACTGATTTATATGTAGTGAACGCCAAAAAAGCAGCAAGATCTAGTAATTTCGAGGTTCACAAGATAATATCCATTGGGGAGGTCTGTAAATGAGCATAAATATAATATCCAGGTCTCTTTACCTCCTCTTGTTGGGATGCCAAGGGGGGGTGGCCCGTCCCGTCCTCCTCGGGCCTCTGAGGGCCACAGAGGGCCCGCCCTTTGCCCGGGCTTCGCCCAAGCGCGTCCCGCGTGCTCGTGGAGGCTACTTGCAGAAATAGTCAGCGATGAAGGAGGGGTCGATAAGAGGACCAGCTGAGGCCGATCCGCGCCGCTCAGGACGCTGGTCCTCGCAGTCCCGCCTCAGCCCGGAGATGACCAAATACCAGGTGCAGGCTCCAACAACGCTCCGTGTGCCCAGTAGAAACAGCTCTCCCTCTCGGGCTCAAACACGAGCGGCCCCCGCGAAGCGGGGGCCGTGAGATGTTGGCAGAAAACACAGGAGCGAACTCCGGAATAATGAGTGTCCCACTGGTACAGTTCCTTTGGCAGCTTTTGACCCAGTACGGAGGGGCGGGAAGAGGACCAGCTGCGGCCGATCCGCGCCGCTCAGGACGCTGGTCCTCGCAGTCCCGCCTCAGCCCGGAGATGACCAAAGACCAGGTGCAGGCTCCAACAACGCTCCGTGTGCCCAGTAGAAACAGCTCTCCCTCTCGGACTCAAACACGAGCCGTCCCCGCGAAGCAGTGGCCACGAGATGTGGGCAGAAAACACAGGTGTGAACTCCGGAATAATGAGTGGGGGGGTCTGTGTGTGTGTGTGGGGGGTCTGCGTGTGTATGTGGGGGGTTGTGTGGGGTTGTGTGTGTGGTTGTGTGGGGTTGTGTGTGCGGTTGTGTGGGGTTGTGTGTGGGGTTGTGTGTGGGGGGTGTGTGTGGGGTGTGTGTGGGGGTGTGTGTGTGTGGGGGATGTGGGAGTTTGTGTGGGGGGTTGTGTGTGTGGGGTTGTGTGTGTATGGGGTTGTGTGTGTGTGGGGTTGTGTGTGTGGGGTTGTGTGTGTGGGGTTGGTACTGGCTATGCCAGCCAGGGAACAAAACAGAGCCCGATGGAGCAACCATTTCGAGGCCTCCTTTAAAAAAACTGCTAGTGAGATCCAGCCCACTTAAAGCCCTGAGCATGCTGTGTAAGATCTCTGCTTCCATTCAAAATAAAATGATGCATTTTCTTGCGTGTAATTTCCTGTTCTTTTCCACTTCTTCAAAATTCTCAAGAGTCCCAGTTCTATGCGTAACTCGCCCAGCTAAATTCGTTATTGTTGCATGCTGGGATTTGTAGTCGTAGTTAACCAGATGTTACATGTCCTAGATATCAAAGGAAATACAAGAATGAATGAGGTACTCACTCATAAAACTGGAAAACGCAAGAGCTCTACAAACTTCCTTATTTTCAGTTGTTAAGGGAACTTCGGTCTGTCCGGAGCTTTTAAAAAAAAATAGACTAATAAAGAGAGCGAAACTGTGCCACACGTGCCTGTCAGCTGATAGTAAGTCATATGACCTGTTCTCTGCTTTCCCTGTTCAGTGCAGACATGGCTTCCGAGGAGCTGCATGTGATTTTGCTGTGTTCGTGCGTTTGCCTTTAGGTACAAACAGCAGCTTATTAGCATACCTTTCCACGCGGCAGAGGAGCTATGGTTTAAGCAGAAACTTGATCATTTTGATGGAGCTGAAAGTAGAGTTTGGAAACGGGCAAGTAAACACGTGTAAACATGTTATTTTTATTTCCTGAGCTGCTGAAAATGAAATTGAACAAAATTAGTTGAATTCTTCTAAATAAGTGTTTCCAAAGCGTAAATCTTACTGTTACAAGGCGTACTGTACTGCTAATTGGAGGACAACTTAATTAAGTTCAGAGATGGAGCATATAGGAAAAGAACGTTGTCTGAAAAAAAAAAAAATTTATTGTTTTAAAAAAAATTTTTTTTACCAATCTCCCGATAATGAAGAAACGTATTTTAAAATGGGTACCTCCTCCTCTGCACTTTAGAAATGCAGTGTTCTGTTTATTGAAAATGATGAAAGGTGAAACACTGACACAAATATAATTCAATAACCAAAATGTTCTTCGGTTGCTTGCCCGCTGTGTTTTGCATGAAACAGCTGGCCGTGTCGTCTCCTTGCCTTTACCATGTGAGCATTCCAGTTCTTCTACAGAGATGTGAGGAAGTAACCAAAAGAATGACCAGGCCAGCCACAGCGCCTGAAGTGCATAAAAAAGTAAGTTCATTGTGAAACTGAGCAAAATTGGAGTGGGCCAGAGACGTGGCTAAGAAAAATAAAATATGCTGCAGCTATTTTGTGTGATGTCCCTTTATGGCAGGGCACAATTCCTTAATCCCGAAAAGCTCTCACAAAGAAAACAAGCTCTCTGCATTGCGTGGCGGGGGGAGCGGGGGAGCGGATTCCTTGTGTTTAAGAGCTTGCAGGAGGAGCGGCTCCTTTAACAAGCTCTCTGCATTGCGTGGCGGGGGAGCAGATTCCTTTGAAGTCTGATGCCGAGGCTCACTGGTGTGCTATGTGCACGTGCCCGGCTCACATCCACTGTAGGCAATCCGCCTTTGGGTGAATTTTTCAGAGCCCTTACTTTATATCTCGCCAAGCACGGAATTGCTTAAGGAAGACCTAAAAAGTCAATTTCTACTGCATAGCAATTTCCAGAACAGGTTGTGCTCTCCCAAGTTTTGTCCTCAATTTTAAAAAACTAAGAAGAATGTCAATAAAGTTGCCTCTGTGTACATTTGAGAGCATGATATGCCATCAATCTTCCACAACATTTGATTTGACATGTAAAATCTCTTTAGAAAATATGGTGCACACCATACTGAGGTTGGCAACCACATCTTTCTTTCAGACATGAAATGCCTTCATTATATCACTTTGTAAAAGCACTAACCTCTGTCTGTACTGTATGGCTGATGTCAGAGCCACCTTCCACTTCTATCTGTTATTTTTATACCTTTTTTTGTGCAAATATCTATTCTAAAATCACACTTTTATATTGAATTGCAATGTTCATTTCATTATCCTTATTTAATCGTCCCCACCCTTGCATTTGGTTGAGATTAATGAATTGTAACCAGATGTTTTGACATTTTGTAATCTTAAACCTGTCAGCATAAATTAGATTTTCTTTCCTATTCTGTTTATATCACCCATTTTCGCTTTATTTCCTGATTTACCATATATTAGTGTTTGTAGCACATGTTTCTTACCTTTTTTAGGTCGAACCTGGGCAGAGCATGTGCTACTGCGAGGCATGCAGGATTGGAGTATGGCTTTGAAGCCCCGCCCATTCTCCGCTCATATTTTAATTTGGCTTGTGTCATTGTCCTTCGTAAATGCTGGCTTCCGAGTCGTTATTAGGCTTGTTAGTCCCTCCTTGGTACCGCCTTGTCTGCATTTATTACCTCCCATAACGACTGGACCTTTTACTTGTGTTGTTATACGGCCTGCTTTATCTTGGCTGTGAGCACTATTTTGTTTACTGTTTTGCCTCTCTTCCAGCCACTAGATCGCAGCACACCGCCCATTGTCATTTTACTTACCAATGGCGGTCCGCTTTAACTATAGTGGCTGCGTACGTATATATATATATTTTTTTTTTTATATTTGCAGTGCGGTCCGCTTTAAGTATAGCAATCGCACGTACTTATTTTTTTTACATTTACTAGTGCCCATGCAGCGCTTTCACATTCATAGAGGCCGCACTCCTTTTTTTAGACAAGCAATGTCTAAAGAAGGGTGCAAGGCCGCTATTAAAGTAAAAGCGCGGCACAGGCGCTTTTACAAACAGATCCTTTTTTTGTTAAAGTGCCCCATGCCGTGGTTTCACTTTAATGTCAGCCACACCCCTTTCTTCAGAAGCGGCTTGTCTAAAGAAAGGGTTGCAGCCTCCATAAATCTGAAAGTATTGCATGGGTGCTAGTAAACAAAAAAAAAACACCCAACTGACAAAAAAGCTGCAACTCTCCATAGCTCCATTCTGGTGCAAGATCATAAACAGCTCCTTGAGTACCGGTGTCATTCCTGACTGCTTCAAAGTCAGCCAAGTTACACCACTCTTGAAAAAACCCGGCCTTGACACCAATGATTTGAACTACTTCAGACCCGTTTCCAATCTCCCCCTCCTTTCCAAAACCCTTGAAAAGTGCGTTCTTTTACAACTAACTCAGCACATAGACAACTTCAACCTTTTAGATCCACACCATTAAGGATTCAGAAAAGTCTGTAGCACCGAGACTGTGATCCTTAACATTGTGCATAACATGCACAAATCCCTAGATACCAACAAATACTACTCATCCTCCTGGACTTATCGGCAGCTTTTGACACAGTGGATCATAAGCTAATCATCAAGGCTCTTCAAGACAGAGTAGGTGCTGATGAGGTGGTCCTACAATGGTTCTTCTCCTTACAAAACCGCTCCCAAAAGATAAAAATTAAAACCTTCACATCCGACTCACACCCTGTCAGCAGAGGTGTCCCACAAGGATCAGTGCTCTACCCTCAATTGTTTAACATTTATATGGAACCCCTCTCATCCATACTTAAAAAAGCCAACATCACCTTCCACCTCTATACAGACGACACCCAGATCTATCTGGAAACCTCCTCCTTTGAAGATATTCAGAGACTAAACAACACTCTCAAAGAAGTCCAACATTGGCTATCAATAAACCACCTCAGACTCAACCAAGACTTAACCGAAATCCTCCTCATCTCCAACAAAGAAGAAAACCCACAAACCATGGAATGGCTCAAAGCAATCGATGCTCTCAATGGTAATCTCACTCCGGCCAACTCCATAAAATCATTATGAATAATCCTAGACCCAAAACTTGACATGGACAGACACATCAAGAACTCCGCAAAGAGTGCTGTTATGTTTCTTTGCCCTTTCTTTCTTTCCTTGACCCTTTCCCTGTGCGCGACTCTTATGACACCAGCTGGAATGTTGATAGCTGAGTGTTCCAATTTGACAGTTGGTTTTACAGTTGCTCTGAGGCACATTATGATTGCTTCTCTTGCTGGGCACACATGCTCTTGGTGTGTTGTCTGATTGATATAATAAATAACTTTAACTAAAGATTGGTTAGAGTATTGAACTTTACATTATGGCGACAAGGTATATCGACAACACGCTGAAGAACCAACGCGGAAAATAAGAAGAAAAAAAAAGAATATTTATGAAGAGAAGTGTTTGAAGAGCTGAACGAAAGAACTATCATCTGAACACTACATAACGAAAATAAGGAAAACTTCTGAATATTCGTGGTATGTGGAGATGATAAAGAAATAAGAAGAAGAAGTAAGAAGGTATACTGAAGCGAAGACGAAAAAAAAAAAAGCTGTATTGCACTGAACGAAAATAAGAAGAAGAACAAGAGTGCACATCGGAAAAAGTATGTACAGACAGCGTGGCAATAATTACGTAAGCAGCACATCTCTCCATGAGTGAAAGTTCACAGGAGGTTGGTTGACCGATCTGGGAGACGCGTTGAGAAGAGGTGGTTATTTCGCAGAACTACGTGAGCTGCGTGCAGCCTGCTTGCCAACTAAGAGGTTTTGCAGATTTAAGTTGGGTTTGAAGTGCGGAGAGCGAGTTGGGGAGTCTAGTGAAAAATCTCCTCAGGAGTGTGGCGCAGTTGCGCTTCAGTACAGTGACGTAGAAGCTTGCGACGCCATATTGAATTAACTGATGTTGACGGTCTAGTTAATTTAACGCACAGGAAGCGTGCGTGACGACGTTGTTGGAAGGAATAAACAAACTTGAAAAAAGAAAAAAAAATATGAGCGCCGAAACAAACGGAAAGGAATCATTCATTCTACGGAGCACATAGTAAATGTTTGTGTGAATAATTTGGAACTGTTGAAGGAAGGTATTATGAAACACGAGGTACTTTATTTGTTTACAACAGCACATATAATAGATTTACATCAGAGGGTGTATATAATTGAAAGTAAAGGAAGTGACTATGGCATCTGGTAATGTTTATAATTTGCAGCCCCCAGAACCATTTTTAAAGGGTGCAGATGCACCACCAGTTATGTGGGAAGAGGGGAAGGAGTATTTATGTAACTACATTTCCACATTTGAAAAAGATGATGAACCAATTAAACCAGAAGAAAAGAAAAAAATATTATTACACTGTCTGGGGGCAGGAGGTTTAAAGGTGTACAACAATATAACTTAAAAAGTGCATGAAGGTGTAGAGAGAAATGTTTTAATGAAGCCATGGAGGATTTAGATTGTTATTATAAACCCACTGTATGTGTTGCTGTACATATACAAATTTTACAGGAGGAAACAAGGTAAGGAGGAAAGTATTGATGATTACCTGGCAGCTTTAAAGAACTTAGCACTATCATGCAAATTTGAAAATATGCATGATGATCTCATAAGGGATCAAATAGTAATGTGTGCTGCAAATCCAAACATACAGGATGCACTTTGGGCAAAAGGAGAAAAACCTCTACAACAAGTCATTGATATTGTTAAAAAAGCTGAATTGACGGGACAGTGTGCAAAAGAGGTTATCAATGATAACAAAAGCAAAAATGAAGAAAATAATGTAGTAGCTAAAATAAGTGGAGCAAAAAAAAAAAATTTAATTATAAGAGCAAAGGAAAAGAAAGTCCAAGAGCCTTCGGCAAAGTAAAAACATACGAAGAATTAAGATGTTATCGTTGCGGAAGCAATAAGCATTTGGCAACGACTGGAATTGTCCAGCTAGAAATAACAAATGTGGTCAATGCGGACTTGTTGGACATTTTCAAAAAGCATGCAGAAGGAAAGGAAAAACTAATGTAAAGTATGTGGAGGAGGAGGAAGAGGAAGAGCTAAACTCATCGGATGACTCGGAATACAATTTGTGCGTACTAAATGTGACTGAGGAAACAGAAAGTCAGGAAGATGAGAAATGCAATAAAAAGAAACCTGTGTGCAATGTGGATATAGGGGGTGTTAAGATTGATATAATTGCAGACTCTGGTTCACCATGCACCATAATCAGCCGTGAAGTGTGGAGACATAAATTTCTTGGTAAATTAGGAAGACATATGGAGAAACCAGATATAACTCTTAAAACATTCACGGGCGAGCCTATTGATCTGATGGGTTTCAGGAAACTTACTTTTACATTTAAGGAAAGAGTAACTAGCAGCAAGTTATATGTCGCTGCGACAGGTCTGTCAGTCATAGGATGGAAAGATCAAGGGAAGCTGGGTATTACACTCAACCCGAACAGCTCAGAACCAGTTCTGGTCATGCAAAAGGACACGTGACAATGTAGTAATTTGATTAACAGATTTCCTAAAGTATTTAGTGGCAAGATTGGTAAGTTGAATGGTTTTCAACACAAAATTTAACTTAAAGAAGACACTGTGCCCTGTTTACACAAGGTCAGACACATTCCTTTAACACTCAGGGAGGAGGTAAGAGAAGAAATTAACAAACTACTAGAAGCAGACATAACTGAACTGATGGAATCTGCTGAATGGGGCGCACCTTTGGTGGTCGCAAGGGGACCTAATGGAAAATTGAGATTGTGCATGGACTTGCGAGACCTTAATAAAAATATACTCATCGACCAGTACCCACTACCTAGAATAAATGAGATGTTATCCCTCACAAAAGACATGACTGCATTCTCGACAATAGACCTTGCCGCAGCATACCATCAGGTACCTTTGGATCCTGAAAGCAGACACCTCACCACCTGCGCCACGAGCTACTGCGACCTCAAAAAGGCTCCAAAGGTCAGTGCGCGCAAATTGCTTGGTAGGAGGCTCATAGGGTGTGGGACTTCCCAAAATAAGAGATAAAACAATCAAAGCATAGACTACGAGGAGAGCAACTCGAAACCCACCAGGGGCGCTGCCATTTTGGGAGCAGCCCTAGCGGAAACAAAACTCCCAAAGGGCGCGGCCGTTCAGGGAGGAGCGCCCTTGGTAATAACTTCCCAAAAAACGCAGACTTTCCAACGAATAACATACCAGTGGGCTGAGAGAGACAAAACCATAGCGAGATGACTCAAGCGGGCGAGCAAAGCCGAGCCGAAGAGGGTAGAGTGGCAAAATCGGAGCAACATCCCACTCCGCCAAAAGCAGAAAGTGAAACTCACAGAGGGCACGGCCATCTTAGAAAGGGCATAAGAGGAACTAAGAGACACATCGAGTGCAGACTGCTGGCAGCAAACAAGTCAGCGGGTAAATCGGAGGGTTACAGGGAACCCTAAGAGAGCAGAGCGTGAGCGGAGGACAGTAATAGAGAGCAATAAAACCGACGCGCAAAAGAATACGGCGAAAGGGTCACAGAGGAAGAAACGTCACTACGAGGGCAGGCCTCTAGCTGACATCAAAGTGAGAAAGGACTAAAACAAAAAAGCGGGCGCAGTGAGAGCAAGTTGGACCAGAAGCAAATAGCACCAATATTAGCGCAACAACGCTTAAAGCAAGCGGAAAGACAAAACTAGGGAGGAAAAAGCAGAACAAATGAATGCCAAACCAGCGCAAGGCACAGTAACAACAAACAAATAAAGTCAAAACTGAAACATACCCAGCAGCCATTGCGAAGAAGGGCACAAGGAGAAAGCCATAATACTCCATTGATTCAGAATTCAGAGGGGGTAGCCTGCTTGAAAAAGAGCAGAAAGAAGAAAAGAAGCACTACAACAAAAAGGAACAGAACCAGAAACGAGCGCTAAACAACAAAAGAGCACAAGTCAGCCCCTCAGTAACACCATTAAGGAACAAGCCCCGGCAAGAGCAGAAAAAATGGCCGGCAGTGAGGATAAAATGACACAACAACAAAAGAAAAACAGACTAGAGAGCAATATGGACTCCCCAATTAAACAGAAATCAGACATCACCAGCACACTAGAGAGTATCCTCCAAAAACTGGCTGACGTTCACGACCTAGCCAAATCAACCAAAAAAAACGACGGACAAGATAGAACTGGAACTAGCAGCAATCAGAGAGGACATTCATGCAACAAACAACAAAGTGGAAGCAGTAGAGCAAAGGGTCAGTGACATTGAAGATAGGTCTCTGCTCACAGGTAAAGCCATAGGAAATATCGCCAAAGCGACCACAGAACTCCGGACACAAGCAGCAGAAGTCGAAGACCGAAACAGGAAAGGCAACATAAGGATCTTGGACGTTCCAGAAGGAGAGGAAGACAAGACTGGCTCATGTGTGTCGCTTATATAAATCCTCATTTCAAAGCTAACCAACCTGAAGTTCGAAGGCCCTTTCGAGCTAGATAAGGCGTACAGAGTGCCGGCGAGCAAACAAATGGGCAGAACAAACCCTAGACCGATAATATGCAGACCACTAAGCTCACACCAAACGGATGCCATATTCGGGGTAGCGAGGAAAAACCCCAACCTGGTATGGAACGGCCACAGAATCATCCTTACGCAGGATTACTCAAAACCGACTGACGACATCAGAAAGGGGTTCCTAGCCCTAAGAGACAGGCTAAGGAAAAAAAACATTACCTTCTCATTTACGGGCCCGGCTAAATTCAGAATACACAACAAAGGAATCGCTATGACATTCGAAGACCCAGCCGAACTCTCACATTATCTACAAGGACCACCAACGCAGGAAATGGAGGACTCGACACCGACGGGGAAAAGAAGCGCCTCACCAAGCAATGCAACTGATAGCGGCTAAGCTCCAGACAATTAAAAAATAATAATAATAAATAAAATAAGCAAAGCAAACAATCAAATGAGCATAAAGGCAGACCCACAAGAGGACAACCAAAGGCCTTCCCAAACCAGGCCGATCGAGACCTACAATCTCAACTTGCAATGAAAGAAAAAGCACAACTGCCTCATACAAAGACTTTACAAGAATTAACAGACACATGAACAATACGACAAAACTACCTCAAAAACTCACAAGTTACAAAGAGATACCTGAATGAAGATGTTAAGAGATGTTCGAAAATAACAACGCTACCTCACCAAGAAGGGAAAAGCGGTGCCAACTTAAAGAAAGACTGTACAAGAAGGAACAGGAACTTTACAACAATTCTACCTCAGAGACTCATCATGCCACAACCATATATCCTTTCTATATCCTGTACATCATTTATAGGGTAGCTTGAGATAAGGGGTTCACTTTCCCGGGGTCTGGGCAGGAGCAGGAGGATCTTGCTGTCGCACGCCCACAGCACGAAGAAGCACTGGATAAGGGGAGAGAGGGAGGGAGGGGACTGTGAGGGGGGGACAGCAGGGAGTAGAGTAGTTCGTCCGGTAAGTCATGTACGTCATGTTTGTCGCGTTCGTCTTGTTCATGTCTTCGTCAGCATAGTAGCCATCACTCTAAACAGATCGCCATCGGCATCAGAATAACTAATCCCTAAGTACAGTGTTAAGGTACCGCACCCTATAGCTAAACATTGGTCACCCATAACCAAACCATACTTAACCCACTACATTTCCAACAATGACACAGTCAGGTAGCAAATCACTACTAACAGACCTCAAGATCATCTCACTTAACGTCAAAGGTCTCAATCACCCAGTCAAAAGGAAAAAAACACTAGACTACCTAGCCAAAACAAAAGGGGACATCATCTTATTACAAGAAACAAAACTATCCACAGAGGAAGCAGACAAACTCAGAGCCAGGTGGATAGGCCAAGTTGCTTGCTCACCAGCGGTGGGAAAGAAAAGATGAGTCATCACTCTGATCAGTAGCAAATCCAACATAACCATCAAGAATGTACAGCAAATACAGGGAAGGCAGACTACTGATTACGTACTTGAAAAGAGGAGAAGAGACAATACTAGTTGCAAACATCTATGCACCCAACACAGATGACACTCCATTCTGGCAGAGGGTAACCAAAGACCTAGATTCCAACTCCTCACACAACATGATGGTAGTGGCGGGAGATTTCAACATGGCGTTAGACCAAACACTAGACAGACAGGCCAAAAACAAGACACGCACGCCGATGTTGCACAAGACACTAATGAATCTATGCAACAAACTAGACCTAGTCGACCCGTGGCGTTTGCAACACCCCGATACCAGAGATTACACCTTCTACTCGCACCGCACAACTCCTACAGCAGAATAGATTACATCCTCATATCAGCCTCTCACACACACCTAACCGAAAAACACAGATATCGCAGCCATAACTATATCAGACCACACCCTCATGAGCCTACACTTAGCGGGGAGACATAATGAACATTTAACACGCAGATGGCGACTCATTCCAACAACCCTAGCCAAGCAAGAGTCAAAATCCAGAAAGCCATTGCAGAATACATTGAAGAAAATGAAACACCAGACATAGATCAAAGCACGCTGTGGGAGGCACTCAAGGCGACTATCAGAGGAGTACTAATAGAAATAAAAGCGAAATGAGATAGGGAAACAAGAGCCCAGCTAGCTCAGCTAGAAATAGACATCAAAAGACTAGAAACACAACACATAGGGGACACCACAAACCAAACTGCTCTAATGGAACTCACAAAAAAGAAATACGAATTGCATAGAATACTCAGCGTACGCGCAGGGCTATGGATAAAAAAATCCAAAGAGATCAACCTGTGTGAAGCAAATAAAGCAGGGAAATCATTGGCATCATACCTCAAACGCAAACAAAGACAGCACAATATCACAGCTATCACAGACAGCACAGGCAAATCACACACCCGACACAGAGACATTGTACACACCTTCAAGGAATTCTATAAGGAGCTATACAACAAAGATGAGGGTCTAGATATGAAGGGTACGAAATCCTACCTAAAGAATCTAAAGCTGCCAAAAACTACGGCAGAAGAAGCGAAAGCGCTAGGCCAAGGCTTCAAGCCCCTTGAGGTTAGAACAGCCATCAAGACACTAAAAGATAACAAGGCCCCAGGACCGGATGGTTACACAGCGCCATTCTACAAATCCTTTCAAGAGCAATTAGTACCGACTCTAACGAAAGCCTTCAACCACTGCCGGGTGGTAGGAGAAGTAGCCGCAACAATGTCACGAGTCAACATCATAGTTATTCCAAAGGAGGGTAAAGATCCACAATGGCCAAAAAACTACCGACCAATATCACTCATTAACCTAGACTGCAAACTATACGCCAAATTATTAGCAACAAGGCTCAGCAAAGTGCTCCCAAGGCTAATTAGCAACACACAAGTAGGATACATGAAAGGCTGATTGTCCAGCGACAACACCAGACTCCTCTGCCAAGTCATAGAACACTGCTCAAAATCACACAACCCAGCAGTCACAATCAGGCTGGACGCAGAAAAGGCCTTCGACAGAGTGTCATGGCACTTCCTAGAGGAGTGCCTACAGGCATACAACCTGGGAGATACGCTCATCAAGAAAGTCATGGCCCTGTACAAAAATCCCAAAGTGCAGATAGCCATTAACGGCACAACCTCAGCCCCTTTTGACCTCCAAAGAGGGACCAGACAAGGCAACCCGCTATCCCCACTGCTGTTCTTACTAGCCCTAGAACCCCTGATCAGAGACATCCTCACTAACAAGAACATAGCAGGCATATACATCAATAAAACCACAGCCAAGTTGGCGGAATACGCAGATGACCAGTTGATCATTACTGAAGATCCAACAGTATCCATACCAGCGCTCATGAGTACCATTAGCACCTATGCCTCCCACTCCGGGTACAAACTCAACAGAGACAAGTCGGAGTGCATGCCCATGAACGTACACACAACAAGAGAAGTACTAGGAGACTCAGGGCTGGTGTGGCAAACGCATTCGATCAAATACCTAGGAATCAACTTCGGTAAAAACTTAAGAACCACCCTTGATCAAAACGAAGAGAGGACACTGGAAAAGATAAAAGGCCAGTTGGAGAACTGGTCACCCAAATTTATCACCTGGTGGGGAAGAATAGAAACAGTCAAAATGATGGTCACACCTATAGTTAACTACCTAGCCAGTATGCTGCCCCTAGCGCTAATAGATGACTTCCATAAAAAAATAGACCCGGCACTGAACAAATTCATCTGGAGAGACAAAAAACCCAGATTAGCCCTCCAAAAACTACGATTAAGAAAGGAACTAGGAGGCCTTAAAGTTGCAGATCTGAGAACATTTCAGACAGCCTGTATTGCCAGGCAAGGGCTGCACTGGTTAATACAAAACCAGACATACACACCAATGTGGCTATCCCTAGAAAAAGCCATCCTAGACAACTTAGACCTCCCTCACAGCCAATAAACAGTCACTAAAAGAGAACCCAATATTCAAGATAACAAAAACGGCCCTCCTCAAAGTAGATCAGAAACTAGAGCTTAGCCTCAAAAACTCTAAATGGGTGGCACTCTGGGCTAATCCGAAGATAAAATACAGAGGTAAACCCTTAGAAATAAGAACGTGGAGGAAACTAGGCCTCTCACACCCGGCACACCTAGAAGAGAAAGGTATTCTGCTCACTTTCAATACCATTAAAGGTAGGTTCGGCCTCCCAGAGGTGGAACTATACAACTTCCTGGCCATCAAAACAGCGATCACAAAAGCAAACCTAAGCAGTCTGACCCCCTCAATTTTACAATTTATGGAAAACCTAAACAAGACTGGTCACCATATATCACACCTATATAAACTCCTCCGCCCAACTACCTCAAAACTCCACGAAAAAAACAAACGTTACTGGGAAACCCAGACAGGCAGGAATCTCACAGAGCAGGAAATAACCACCATGTGGTCCTCCCCTACGCAAAACATAATATCACCAGTACTCGCACAAACAAAATTCTGGCTACTGCACCAAGCACACTGGACCCCGGTAAGACTGGCGAAACTAGGCCTAAGAGAGAATAGTCAATGCTGGAACTGCAATAAGGCAACAGGGGACCTAGCGGATCTAATCTTCCAGTGTAGTAAGGTCAAGAAATTCTGGGACAAAGTGTTCGACTTCACCAACCAGACACTAGGCTGCAACCTGAAGAGAGAGTTCTGCACTCTAACAACAGCACACCTTAACACCGACATCAACACACAACATGATAGAAACCTCTTCGACTTCCTCCTAAAGAGTGCCACAAAGATTATACTGGCCAAATGGAAGGATACCTCCAAGGCCACCTTCAAAGGGTGGCTAAACTGGGTAACGTTCTTAAGAGGTGCCGACAACACCGCATTAAGATATACACCCTGGAGGAAACCCAACAGAGAAATGTGGTCATCACTAGACAAAGTGATAGACCCGTTCAAACCACCATAGACAACATAAGTACCAGAAACGAATTCAGGTGACGCATGACGATCTTCAACAAGCAGCCAACAACTATATGTTATATGTTTTCATGTTATATGTCAAGAACTAGCATAGAGCCAATGGAGCAGATCCGTCGCAATGCGGTCACGAGAACTATCAGCCCATGGGGACATCCAACCAACCACCCAATAGCACAAAGAATGCGCAGATGACATATTTTTTTAATGTCCTATAAAAAATTAAGCAAAGTGAACTATTCCCCATAATTGTTACATGTGTTTTTATTTGTCTGTACCATGTCTATGAAAATACAATAAAAATATATTTAAAAAAAAAAGAAAAAGAAAAACTAATTTGAATGGTCACAGTGTTCCGAAGGCAGTTTTAAGAACCTAAAAAAAGAAATTTATGAAGGTCCACCCCTTCAAGTATTTGATGGAAATCTGGATTGTGTAATCACTGCGATGCCAGCAGAAAGGGGATAGCAGCAGTCCTAACACAAATCGAAAACACAGGTGAGGAGGTCACCATCGCATTCACATCTCGATCTTTAACTGCTACTGAGGAAAGATACTCAGTTATTGAAAGAGAAGCACTAGCATTTGTGTGAGGGATGGAACATTTCCAGCAGTACATTTGGGGGGAAAAAGTCATTCTGCGTTGTGATCACAAACCATTAACTAAAGTACTAACTGTAAAAGGTTTGTCCAACGTATCACCCAGGTTGGCACGCCTTTCCATAAGACTCTTGGAATACATTTCCGAAGTGCAATATTTGCCAGGAGTTAAAAAATTTGGTTGCAGATTTCCTAAGCAGGTTGCCATTACAAAACGTAAAGAAAGGCGTACAGGAAGAAGAACTCTGCGTTGCTAGTATCAGCGAGGAATTCCCAACTATACTGAGAGAAGATTGGATTAAAGGGAGTCTCAATTATAAAACAAAGCAGGAAGTCCATAAACTCATTGTAAAAGGATGGCCAAGAAAGAAATGTCAGGAGAAGGAATTAAGACCATTTTGGGAACTGAGAAATGAGCTATCTGTGGAGGACAACCTCATTTTAAGACAAGGAAAAGTGGTACCACCGGTTAATTTAAGAGAGAGGATAATTAAAATTTGCCATGAGGGTCACTTAGGCATTAACAAAACCAAACAAAGAATAAAGAATTGGTATTGGTGGCCAGGCTGTGATATAGAAATAGAAAGAGCAGTAAGAAACTGCATAGAATGTGAGAATTCTGATAAGACTCAGACTACTCTCCGACCCCCACTTCAACCATTGAATTGCCCAAACATGCCATAGGAAAGAGTAGGAGTGGATGTAACGGGACCCATAAAATGGCAGGATGAACATGTGTACATACTGGTCTTAGTAGACCATTTTTCTAAGTGGCCAGTAATAAAAGTATGCAGGAAAGTGGATGCTACTGACATTATCACATTCTTGGACGGCGTGTTCAGCAGTGAAGGAATACCAAAAACAATTGTAAGTGATAATGGGAGTCAATTCACTTCAGATGTGTTTAGAAAATTCATTGAAAGAAATAGTATTACCCACAAAACAACTTCAGTCTACCACCCAGCGGGAAATGGTGCAGTGGAAAGATTTAATAGGGTAATAAAAGGAACCATCCAACTTACTAACAACAATGGTAAATGTTGGAGGAAGGAAGTAAACAAAATTGTTTGGGGATACAGAATTACACCAGGAGAGAAAACACTGGTGAGCCCGTTTGAAATTATGAGAGGCAGGACACCCATTTCTAAAGACAATATAGGATGGCTCAAGACAGCCAGGAAAACTGAATGGTCAGTGGAAACGATTAGAAAGAGAATCAATGAGGCACAAGCAGCATGCAAGGAGAAATATGACAAATATATAATTGCAAAGAGATCAGCATCAAAGTAGGAGATAAAGTGAGGGTAAAAAGAAGTGGACACCACGTCAAAGGAGAGAATAGGTTTACTGCACCTTTAGAGGTTGTAAAAGTCTTTTGTAACTCTGCTTTACTCAATGTGGAAGGGTGTGGCA
This sequence comes from Lissotriton vulgaris, assembly GCF_964263255.1. Taxonomy (NCBI): domain Eukaryota; kingdom Metazoa; phylum Chordata; class Amphibia; order Caudata; family Salamandridae; genus Lissotriton; species Lissotriton vulgaris. Next base: position 758,545,526 of record NC_141685.1, on the reverse strand, counting down.
TGCCTCTGCAATTTCAGATTGTTCAAGATCAGAAGTTTGACAACATGCTACCAAAGAACAAAAACCCACCAAAAAAGGGGGAAGTGGGGCTTATCAAGACAACTTTGAATGGTTGTACCACGAGGAAGATGAATCAGAAGGAGAGGGTGATAGCACTGGTACGCCATTTGTGAACAACGATGCCAGCGATGGACTGGACCGTGATCTCATTGAGTCAATTGGTGAATACAGAGATCTTAGCAATGATGCCTCGGTAATATCACATGGCACTAGTGACATCATTACTTCTGAGGAAGAAAAAGAAACTTCAGAATGTGTGCGTGAAGAGAGCAATCTCAACACTTGAGAGACTGGAAGCTCTTTGAGTTATGGTGATAGCCTTTGTCAGACCCTGAATATAGGTCAGGAAGAGACGCTATGGAAGAGATGGCAGGCATCAGTAGTTTTGGTCATATTTTGGTTAAACCAAACAAATACAAAGACTTTGTTTGCGATTAGCTCTTGGTTATATTACAGTACTCCTTGTAATTTGTATGCTTTCTTTTGTCCTCAAGGGAAGGAGATGTGTTATGTTCCTTTGTGATTTCTTTCTTTCCTTAACCCTTTCCCTGCACAACTCTTATGACACCAGCTGGAATTTTGACAGCTGAGTGTTCCAATTTGACAGTTGGTTTTACAGTTGCTCTGAGGCACATTATGATTGCTTCTCTTGCTGGGCACACATGCTCTTGGTGTGTTGTCTGATTGATATAATAAATAACTTCAACTAAAGATTGGTTTGAGTATTGAACTTTACAGGTGCCTTCCTCAGTCTGAAGCTTCTCAACAAAATAAAACCCTTCATCCTGCCCAAAGACCTCAGACAAGCCACCCAATCCCTGGTGATATCTAGACTCCACTATGGAAATGCTATCCTCACTGGTACAGCGAAATCCCACCTAGCCACCCTCAAAACAACTCTAAATGCAGCAACCAGAATGGTCACCGGAGTCAGGAAATTTGAGCACATTGCACCAGCACTCAAAGAAATAAAATGGCTCCCAGTAGAGATGCGTGCCAGCTTCAGAACTTCTTGTCTCACTCACAAATCCCTCCACACAGGGAAACCGGAATACCTGACTTCCAAATTAAAAAAGGCGGGCCAGATAAGGAACCTCAGGAGCTCCAACTCCCTACTCCTCATCCCTATGAAAACAAAACACCGCTGCACGATCCTTTGCTGGAAAGGCACTCAAAATCTGGAACTCCATCCCAGCACACATTAGGACTATCCCGTCCTTTGTAAAATAAAAAAACTCCTAAAAGATCTCTTCCTCAACCGTGCCTTCCCGAATAGTTAACCTTCGCTATAGGGCACTTGCTGACTTTCTGCAGCATCATGCATCTTTGTCACCATTATCTACCTCCTCCAAGCGCCCCTACGCTCCTCCCCGAAAATGGTTCCGCTCAAGACAGAGTGTGAGGCTCTCAGGACTGCCATGCCTCATTTGTTGCACCACACGCCGTGACTTTACGAACCAATATGTATACCTATGCCTTATTTTGGGACTCCTGAATTATAACTGTTGTAAAGCGCTCCGATACCCACGGGTCTGGCCAGCACTATATAAAGCTCATTAAATAAATAGGTCTCGCATTTGCAAGAGTTTAAGCCCGTGGTTCCCAAACTGTGTGCCGCGGCACCCCGGTGCGCCGTTATGAGCTGCCAGGGGCGCCGCGGCACGATGTAGGAAATTTCAGCCGCAGCGCTAGAAACGTAGAAACGCCACCTGCATAATCGTGGAAAATCCACCGCTTTAAATTAATATTGGGACCACGTTATTCACTTTTTAATGTTCCAGATGAATGGTGTTTTCATTTTAGGAGTGAAATAATTATTAGTGCTGCTTTAAATTCAGCTGCTGTGCTTTCCTGTTCAAATATTTGCCCCCCACTGCACAGTTCGTGATGGCGCTAAACAAGGCAACTTTCATAGCTACAATGCTCTGACACAACTGTACACAATTTTGAAGAATGTTGGTGAAAGTCATTCAGGGCCAGCCCACAACCACAAGCATTTGCGAGAGTGAGCAGGCATGGACAGAAGGGGCACAAATGGAGCAGGCATGGACACAAGCAGCAGGCTGAGAGCAGAAAGGAAACAGGCATACATAGAAAGGGCAGTCAGAAGACATGGGGGAGAGGCATGGACAGAAGAAGCAGTCTGAAGGCATGAGGGAGAAGGCATGGACAGAAGGGGTAGTCAGAGGTCACAGAGGAAGGAGGCCTGAACACAAGGGGAAAACAGAGGACACAAAGGAAACAGTCATGGAAAGAAGGGGTAGTCTAAGGGCACAAAGAGAACAGGCATGGAGATAATGGATAGTTAGAGGGCAAGAAGGGAGCAGGCATGGAGGAAAGGGGGAGTCGTAGGGCACAAAGGGAGAAGGCATGGACAGAAAAGGTAGTCTGAGAACGACAGATGGACAGAAGGGGACGCCTGAAAGCACAGTGGGAGCGGGCATTGCCAGATTGGTCAATCAGGGGGCACAAATGGAGCAGTGATGGACACAAGGATCAGACTGAGTGCACAAAGAGCGCAGGCATGAATAGAAGGGGGAGTCAGAAGGCATGTATGAGATGGCATGGACAGAAGGGGTAGTTGGAGGTCACAAAGAAAGCAGGCATGAACAGAAGGGGCAGTCTGAGGGCGCGGGGCAAGCATGGACAGAAGGGGCAGTCAGAGTGCATAGGGGTAGGTATGGACAGAAGGGATAGTCAGGGGGTATGGGGGCAGGCACGGACAGAAGGGTAGTCTGAGGACACATAGGGAGCAGCATGGATAGAAGACAGTTAGAGGACACGAAGGGAGCAGGCATAGAAAGAAGTGACAGTCTCAAGACACGAAAGGGACAGACATGGGTAGAGGGGGCAGGAGAGGTCATGAAGGGAGCAAGCATGGGCAGAACGGGCACTCCTAGTGCAGGGCCAGCCACAAGGCATAAAACAAGAGACTGGGGAGACATCCGCAGGCAGGGTGAGAGGGTTAGAGGTTGCCTGTTGGGTGCATTTTTCCTCCAGTATGCAATAACACTGAGTGGCTCCGTCTTAACTTGGTGGTATTTAATTAACTCTCGATTAACCAAAAGTTCTACTAGGTTTGGTCTAGAATAGATTAGAAAAATGACGATGGCCCTGTCTGTAAATGCACATTTGAAGATGTTTTTTAAACAAAATACACTTTTTTAAAGTTCATTGTAAATACATATTCCATATATCCAATAGGGAATGTGCATTTACAATGAAATAAAAAAAGTGTATTTTTTTAAAAACCATCTTCAAATGTGCGTTTACAGACAGGGCCATCGTCATTTTTCTAATCTGTTCTAGACCAAACCCAGTAGAACTCTCGGATGGGCACTGAAAGAGGAATACATTCAACTATTACTGAAACATCAGTATGGTCACTGGCTTCAATGCAGGATCCCACGCCTGAGTTCACGCCACATTTACATTCTCGATGAGAGAAAACGTATCTGCACATAAAACAAAAGTTTGTTTTTCCCCTTTTACAACTGTTATCTTTTTATTTTGTTACAAATATGATTAAATACCTTCTTCCCAATTTATTTAAGGAAGACAACAGAAAGTACTCCCAAGGTCGGGCTTACATACCCACCCGCCCACCGGTAAAAAAAATGGGGGGAGCCACGGCCAACTGCCAATTACGTCAATGGAGCCACGGGTCAAAAAAGTTTGGGAACCTCTGGTTTAAGCTATTGTATTGCCAATAGCTCAAACTCTCGTAAATGCAAGACCTATTGCATTGCAAATGCTTTTTCTCTTCAGGAAGCAAGCACAATCATCATCTTTCGAATCGAGATTTTCTCACATTAGCACATCTCTAGCATTATGCATTGTTTGTACTGGCAAACAGTGGCAGAAATGTTGATCAGGGCATGCAGTTTTAACCAAGCTGCATGTGCTGTTGTTTGACCAAAAACTCAATTAAAAGTCTTTTAAAAAATCCAATCCTATTGAAATCATAAGTTTTTGGTGAAAAATTTTCTTTTAGATACACTAGATGTTCCTCTCCTTTTTGGAATACTTTTTGAAATTCTATCATTTGTTTAATGCATGTTTTTCAATACCTTTCTCTCCTCCTCCTGAACTGACCTCTGTGGACGTTATTTTCTTCATGTTCATTGATTTCCATTTTCTTCGTTCACCAATCCGGTAGAACGTTCCTGCCTTTGTTTCTAACTGTAGTCATTGTTCTTCAAATTGCCTTTTGGTAGGGAACATGTGTATCTCTTTATACATTTTAAATGGAACACAAGGAGCAAACTAATGGTTCTGCTGTCAAGCTGAGGGTTCTAACAGATTAGATTAAAAAAAAATCTTTTTAATGGTCTGTTACTTTTTTCATGTTTTTGCCTCCCATATATAGTTTTCTTTTGACTCACTCCATTTTCTACTTCTGCTTCCTTCCCTTTTTCAGCACAGTCCTATTTTTTCTCAACTTTCTTTGTCCTTTATTTTTTCTCTTTTTCTCCACTTCACCACATATAGTTTTTTTACCTGTTTTAATATTCCTATTTTTATTTTTCATTCTCTTCTTGAATACTTTTCATTTCCTCTTTTTCAAGGACCATCCTTATTCTTTTTCACCATCAATTGACATTTCATATATGTTTGGTATATTTTGTATTCCATTTTAAGATACCAGCTCCACCACGGGGCACACTTCTCCACCTCCTAAGGCAGGTCCTGCAATTAGACGATTCTCTCAGCTGCTCTACCTCCTCTTCCTGCTGCTTTTGCTCTATGCATGCCTGCCATTTAGAACATGCAGATGCAGCTGTCCATTGGGGAGGAAGAAGGAGAGGAACAACCTGGTACACATTCTGCCCCACTTCCTGGCAATTACAGTGGGCCCAAAACACAAAGATGACATGGCAACAACAGTGCAGTGTAAGCACTGAAAGGCTTTTTTTCACTGTGGTTAGATCTGGAAGTATTCTGCCTCACATCCACCCTGGCAAAGCACCTGGTGAAGTTCCATTGACTCCACTGCCAAGAAGCCAGGTTGCTGCCTCAGCAGTCCTGCCTCCAGTGGCACCACCTCACTAGCAGCTGCATAAATCAGGGACTTTGGGGGGGCTTGCCTGAATTCAGGCAGATGGTGGTGAAATGTCCACTAAAATGCCAATTGCTGCAGTCCGTGATCATTCACGCACATACCAAGAGTAATGTTTTTCTTATATGCCAGGGTTTCTTTTATTTACTTATTGTACACTGTTTTTAATGTTTCTATTATTTACTGTGAATTCTTTTGAATTTTGGTGTGTCTGTTTTTTCGCTTTTGTGTTTTTTTGTTTCAGTCCTCACCATTCCCTTTCCCCAAAATAGAAACCGTTCTTTTCAGAGCCACCACAAATACAATTAAAATATGGTTCCCTTATTTAGGCTTATGATTTCTCTTTTATCTTTCTTTACATAATTGTGTGTCTTTACGACTATGCTCTTCTGTTTTTATCTTATTTCCTTTTTTGTTTTCACTGGTCTAATTTTCACCTCTTTACAAATGTATTTGTTTTTCTATCTTGTGTCTCTTTTTTGGTGTATGCATATTTTTTGTGTACATGCCTCTATGCACCTGCATCTGTGTGAGAATCTTTGTTTATATTTCTCTGTAAGTGTCTATTTGTAAGTGAGGATTTATGTGACTCTTTGTGTGCATGCATGGGAATATACGCCTTTTAAAGCATGAGTATATATATATGTATATGTGTATATATATATATATATATATATATATATATATATATATATATATATATATATATATATATATATATATATATCCTTTTGTTTTCAGCCCACGTTCTGACATTTCGGGTGCTCTTTGGCGGTGCGTTCACGGTATGGCAGAGCCAAGCCGTTAACAATTCATTCCAGTGTCTCCCAGGCGAGACAAATCCGTGCGCACTCAAAACTACAGAGTAAAGTAAATTTGATGATTTTTCAAGATGCGATTTATTCAGCATTCTCCAGCATACCAGTAACCCTCAACGAGTTTCAATCTTAACAAAGATCTTGTTCATGAGGTTAGTAGTTACACAAAGCTTACATTTTTCAGTTTTTTTAAAGGGAAATCTCATTAGTGAACTTCATTGATATCACTTCCTGTTTCCTACATACGGGCATTATGCTTACTGTAGTCCCTCTTGATGTTATACTCTTTTGAGCTGAAGCTAGATATCACCCAGTGCAAAGTAAATTAAATATAAACATTTTGTTACTTAAATCCACCCTTAATCCTCATGTTGTCTTTTACATATTTACATCTCTTCCCTCTGTATACACTGCCGTTTTTGTTTTTGTCAATTCAAAAAAAAAAAACTTTATCCACCCTTTTTGTGTGCATCTTTTTAACACTGCTTCTGTCTTGGTACAGTGGCGTGTTTTCATTAACATAATGGCTAACACATTTTTAAATTATCATTTCTAATGTTACATAACCGTTTAATTTTAAATTATAAACTTTTTTTACCCTCTAGTGGGTATTTAGCCTGTGTCTTCATATAACGTACACCATTTTCATTTAGCATAATTCTAAACAGCATTCTACATTTATATGACCTTCTCATTTCCCTATTTCTAACCCTGCAGTGGGTTGGTCCCATTCCTGTTTGTTATTTCTTACTTATTTTTCATCAATTTATTACATTGAGTATCATCCATTACATATTGAATTTCATAAGATGCTGGTTGACATTTCAATTCTTGGTCTCAAATCTGATTTGGTAAATTTAATTTTGTTTACAGCTCTTTACCCCAACACCTAAATAAACCCATAACAATTAAAATTTAAATTAAAACCTAAGGATATTTCTTGAGAGGAATAAACATTATGTCCAATATATACATTAAGTGTGATTCATATTTATAAGTGCGAATATAGTTCTCCATCCTGATTAAGGCCTGTTGGCGTTAGAGAACAAAAGTTCAAAATATGTCTTGATTTTTTTTGCCTTAGAATCTTTTCTCGGTCTCCACCTCTCTGGTGTTTTGCCACTGCTTCCACTGCATAAAAGGTTAGATCTTTCCAGTTAGCTCCATGTTCCTTTTCCATGTGTTTTGCCACAGCGTTTCCCCTGTCATTGTTGACTGTGGCTCTTATATGTTCAAGGATCAGTTTTTTAAGTTCGCATTTTGTACTACCTACGTATTTTAATGCGCAGGGACATTCAATAATGTAAATACATATTGGCTTCTACAATTTATGAGTTGCTGTATTTTCCACATCCGTTTGTTAGCCATTTTAATCTCCTTAGTGTTTTTTGCAAATGCACATACCTTACAATTAGTACATTTGTTAAAACCTTGATGTTTTAACCAAGTCTCTTGCTTTTTTTGGGGGATGAAATTGCTGTGGGTCAATTGATCTTTTAGGTTCACAGTTCTTCGATATGTAATTTCTGGATGGTCTCCTATTAATCCTGCCACTGTCGAATCTAAATGCAATATATGCCAATTTTTTCGTAATTTACTTATTCTCTGTGGATTGAGTGGTAATTAGTTGTATTTTTGATCTTTCGTTACAGTTTCATTTGAAGACATCTTTTCTTTCAGTAATTCTTCTCTGGGGATTTTCTCAGTTCTTTCAATAGAAGCTTCAACAATTTTTGAGTTACACTTTCTTTTTTTAAATCTCTCTGTTGCCAATTGGCAGTTTCTTTTCCAATCTTCCTCTTGTGAACAAATTCTTTTAATCCTGAGGAATTCCCCCAATGGGATATTTCGAATCAGACTTGGTTGGTGGAAACTCTCTGCATATAATACAACATTTGTTGCTGTGCTTTTTCGATGTAAGGTGGTCAGAACTTTGTTATCTTTAATGTAAATTTCGGTATCCAGAAATATTACACGTTCTTGACTAATGTTGTAAGTGAATCTTAGTCCTGTCTCGGTGTTATTCAGAATTTCAAAATATTCCTGGAATTCCTCATTGGTGCCATCCCAGATTAAAAGCAAATTGTCTATATACCGCAGCCACAGTACGGTTTTGTTTACATGATGTTCATTTTCCACTTTCCAGGCTTCGATGTTTTCCCAGTAGCCCATGGTGAGACATGCATAAGATGGACTAAATGCAAAGCCCATCGCTGTTCCTTTCACTTGGCGGAATATATCTTCCCCAAATAAAAATGCCTTTTGTTCTAGGCAGATAGTGACCATTTCTATGAGCATTTTGTTATGATCTGCGAATTGAATGTTTCTGTCTTCTAGAAAATATTTGCATGCTTGCAGCCCAATGGTATTTTTAATGTTCGTATATAACGATACCACATCCATGGTGATCAGTTTGTATGTCTCTACCCATGGTGTTTCTTGGATGTGTCTCAATAAATCTCCAGTATCCTGTAAAAATGATGTCAATTTTTTTACATACAGTAGTAAATACACATCCGGATAGTTGGCCATATTCTCTAATAATGCTTCTTTTGCTGATATGATTGGTCTGCCTGGTGGTCTAGTGGGATGTTTCTAAATCTTCGGTAGAAAATAAATTGTTGCCATTCTTGGGTGGTCTATTGTCAAATATTTGACTTTGTCTTCATCTGGGAGATTATTCTGCATCCACTTTGTTAATTTTACATCAAGTTCTTGTTTCCACCTCGTTGTAGGGTTATCTTTCAATTGTTCCTAGTATTCCTTATTTCTTAGTTGGGAATAGGCTTCTCGCAAATATGCCTCTTTGTCCATTACAATGATGTTACCTCCTTTGTCTGCTCTTTTAACTTCTATGGCATCATCCTTTTTTACATTTTGTAATGCCTCTCTTTCTTTAAATGTAAGATTATCTTTCCGGGTCTCATAGTTCAGATTGTATAAATCCTTTATCACAGACTCGTGAAATAAATTGATTTTGTTGCCTTGTGGTAGTTGACGAACGAATGTTGAACAATTCTTTTTTCCACTTGTGCCTGCATATAACTGGGGGCAGTATACGTTAACATCTTGTGTCTCAAAGTTCAGATCTTTATCTAGTTCCATCAGTGTCACAAAACTGCTTCCTTCTTTCGTAGTGAGTTCCATCATGGGTTTGGTAATGTTTTTACTGTATTTTGTCATCTTTATATTTTCCGCAAACACTTTTGCTAGTTTAATTTTACGAACATATTTGTATGGATCAATTTGTATCTGTGCTAGATCCACATTTTTTGTTTGGCAAAAATGTAGGCCTCGTTTTAAAATACTGACTTCTTGATCAGTCAGTATTTTTCTCGACAGATTGATCACTTCTAGTTCGTCTTCAGCTTTTTCTATATTTAACCCTAATTCCATGTTTGCCTCATGCGGTCGCAAACCGACAAACTCCTATATTACCGGCAAGCCTTGTTTGTGCCGGACCCTGGGTTACAAATGCAAGTGCTCAATTGGGCACATGACTCTGTGTTAGGTGGGCATTGGGGGGTGTACAAGACTATCGCGACTATAGAGCGATCATTCTGGTGGCCTTCTTTACGAACTGATGTCAAGAAATATGTAAGGAACTGTTCAGTGTGTACCCAAGGTAAAGCAAAACACACCAGACCTACGGGGCTGCTACGCCCTATTCCAGTACCCCCTAAACCGTGGCATACGGTCTCAATAGACTTTATCGTGGAAATGCCTGTGTGTCAAGGAAAAACGACCGTACTGGTGATTGTGGATCATTTAACCAAAATGGGTCATTTTGTACCTTTGGAGGGTCTACCCACATCTGCGGAATTAGCCATGGTAATATTGCAGCATCTCATCAGGGCACATGGAATTCCGAGAGTCTTCATTACCGACAGAGGATCTCAATTCACATCCCATTTTTGGAAAGCCCTTTGTGAATCGTTAGCTATAGATGTCAGGCTCTCTACCAGTTACCACCCGCAGACAGATGGAAAAACGGAAAGGCTCAACCAAACAATTGAGCAATATCTGCGTTGCTTCACTTTGCAAAACTCGACGGATTGGGTTACCCTCTCATGGCTAGCGGAATTCACGTACAATAACTCAGACCATTCCACCCTGGGTTGTTCCCCTTTCTTTTGCCTGCTTGGATATCATCCAAACATACTGCCATTCGATTGGCCGGTATCAACCAACCTACCCAGTATTCAAGAACATCATGCGCATTTACAGGCTGTAAGGATAGATGCGAAACGTCACCTGGCGGAAGCTCAAGCCTCGCAGAAACGCTACGCCGACAAGAAACGCACTCCAGAACCGGTCTACCAGGTGGGGGACAAGGTATGGCTTTCTACTAAAAACATTCATCTCCGGGGTATTAACAAACTCAAACCTAGATACATTGGTCCCTATAGTGTTGAGGAAGTCATCAACCCTGTGGCATTGAAATTGTCGATTCCCCAGAACTGGAGAATCCATCCTGTCTTTCACGTCTCCTTGCTCCTGCCTTGTCCTTTGGACACTAGATTACTTGTTCATCCAGCCCCTGTGTTGGTGGAGGGATTGGAGGAATATGAGGTAGAAGAGTTGTTGGATTCACGGATCCATCGTGGCAGAGTGCAGTATTTGGTTGGTTGGAAGGGATTTGGGGTTGAGGAGAGAACTTGGGAACCAGAGCAGAATCTCCACTGCCCTGAATTGGTGACACAATTCCATCTGCAGAAGCCAGGTCGACCGCCGGGTCGGCGATCCTCGAGAGGGGGTTCTGTCGCAATTACCCATAGCTGGAGAGCTAGTGTAAGGAAATACCCCTGCAGCACTACATCTCCCAGAATGCCCCGGGGCCTGGCGAATCTGTCCACGCCCTCTGAGAGCGTATAAAAACACTCTTGTCCCATCACCGGATGCTTGTCAATCCTTCCGGTTTTATCGATCGTGTTGGGAACTAGCTATTCGAGAATCGAGGGTGCGCGGACGCTTGCCTTCCCGCTGAGGACGCCGAGAGCCGAGGGTGCGCGAACGCTTGCCTTCCCGCTGAGGACGCCGAGAGCCGAGGGTGCGCGGACGCTTGCCTTCCCGCTGAGGACGCCGAGAGCCGAGGGTACGTGGACGCTTGCCTTCCCGCTGTGGACGCCAAAGAAACCTTGTTGTATTTCAGTAAGTAGAATTCAGGTACATACAGTTAGCACGGCCGTGCTATTAGAGTATAGTTTTCTACTTTATCTTCGGATCACCCCTGAGGATAGTTGTGATATTCAGATACTAAAAACATCCATCCCACCAGTAGTGATTCCAACTACGCGGTGGTCTTTTCAGAAACTTGTTTTTTCCTGTGGATCTAGCTGTGAATTAACAGCAACCCATTCGCTTGAACTTGAGTCTTTGCTAACCCAGACTTCAGGATATTCCAAGCGGTGGATATCCGTAAGTGAACACTTGGTTATATGTCTAAATGTAACATTTATAGTCTCTGCCCATTTGTAGTGCTAACAAGTGTTCTTGTGTCTCCAGACAATTGTTGTGCCTTGAAGTCATCCGAAGTCTCAGACCAGACCTTGAGGGGTGTCTTCACAACAACCTTCCCCGATCAACTATCCTTCCCCTTACCTGGAGGACTACCTGTCTCCCGTGTGTATGTCACACGGGGAGGGTCAGTGCTATCGGGTATAGGGAAGACTATCATCTCGCCGTGGTTCCCGCTAGCTGGACACTTCAGGTTAGTGGCTTGTGTATTCTTCATTGGGATTACTTGTCCGCTGCCAACCGTGACAACACCATCTCCTCTGTAGATATCTTGCATGTAGTAACGCAAGTTATTGTTGTAGATGGAGCCCATTCCATGGTCTCTCATATAAGCTGAAACAGACTTATTTACATGCTTCCTCGCTTTCTCAATTTGTGGACAAAATTGATTGGACCACCTCCATTTCTGTCTTTGGCATATATTGGAATATACCAAGGCAGTTTGAGGAAAAAGTGACATCAATTGCTCAAAGGTGTCCTTTAAAAGCATTTCCAGACCTACCCCAGTCAAAGTGCCCAAATCATTTCCTCCACTGTGCACTATTATGAGGTCAGGGTTTGGCAAATGTAAAAACGTTTTCACCAATGGTATCAATTGGTGACATCTCAATCCTCTTTGGCCAATCCATTTGATTTCCACATTTTGTAAATTGAGGTTGTGTAAATTTCTGTTATCAGCATACCTGTGAGCCCAGTGGATGTAGCTATGTCCAAGAATCCAGACAGAAAACATGGTGAGAGAAGGTTCTGCTGCAGTCAGATGAAGTGTGGGAATGAAATGGCAGTTGAAACAGTAGGAGTTTGTAAAGAAAACAACTGTGGAGTTTCAGTGCTAATGATTCACTAGCAGTGATTAGTGGATTTCCATTTCTGAAAACAGAAAGTTAGGGTGCATGGATTGTGTTCTTTGAAAGATGTAATTTGAATGGTTAAGAAAAAATGATTTTAAGAAACATTGCACTAGATTAGCAGGTGTACTGAGAGTTCAGAGTTCATTTGAAACATTGTTGTGTGAACTTGTAAACATGAGAGGTCTTTCAGGAGGTAGTTGCTATGGAAAAAGGGCAGAAAGGGCAGAGGGGGGAAGGCTGTTGATTTGAAAAAAGTGAGGGAAGAGTTTTGATTGGGTGACATGAGAGATATGTGTGATGAAATACAGCATGTCTGTGCCTTTGTTGGTTGCAGCCTCTGGAGTGCATACCCTTTGCTCTGCTAAAGACAAATTGGTGTGTGTCTGAGACTGTTTTGAAATTCAAAAAGCATTTACTAAGGTGAGAAAAAATTCATTTAATTTAGATAGAGACTAGTATAGTTTATGGAGAAAATAAGGAAGCCAGCTGTGCATTTAAAATGTTGTTTTGTGTCAAATGTTTTCATTATTTTTTCCAAAAAGATTTTGCTTATTTGACAAATTATAATTATAGATAATGTGAAGTATTAGTACTGACAGGGTGTGCTTATACATAGGAGCTGTGCTGTGTTTTCAAATTATGACCAGAAAATCGTTTTTTTTTAAAAAGAAATGCTTTTCACATTTATGAGAAGGACAACATGGGGTCTGCTTTTTTAAATAAATATTTCACTTCCCAACATGAATATGGGAGATTAATTTGCTTGTTTGTTGGTTTAAAAACTCGTTTCTTGAAGTCATTTAGGTTTCACAATATGTTCTGCAAGAGTTACATAGTCAACATGGGGGCATATTTACAAGGCTTATGAGCCACATTCACGTCATTTTCCCCATTTTAAAAGTGACTTTAAAGGTGGTGCAAGGTCCTTGTAAATACACCCTCATGAGTGCTTTGCAAATTTAAGTAATTTTCCCCTGGTGCATGTGCCTTGTAAATACGCCCCTATGTGTGCTAGACAATTTTAAGTTACTTCTCCCATGAATCTGGGAGACTAATTTGCTTACATGATGTGTTTAAAAATCGTGCTAAGGTGAGAAAAGATTCCTTTAATTTAGAAAGAGATTAGTATGCTTTTTGGAGAAAATAAGGAAGCCAGCTAGGGTGTGCTTGTACATAGGAGCTGTGCTGTGTTTTCAAATTATGACAAGAAAAACGTTTTTTTTTAAAAAGAAATACTTTTCACATTTATGAGAAGGACAACATGGGGTCTGCTTTTTTAAATAAATATTTCACTTCCCAACATGAATATGGGAGAATAATTTGCTTGTTTGTTGGTTTAAAAACTTGTTTCTTAAAGTCATTTAGGTTTCACAATATGTACTGCTAGAGTTTCATAGTCACTATGATAATAATGATATACATTTAGGACTGTTTAGGGGGCATGGTTATGCTGAGGCTTCTCTAATTGTCAAAGGAGGAGAATTATGTACATTGCACTGCTGCATACAGTCCTCACCTTCTGCGTACTCTTGGATATGCTAGACTATATCTGCTTAATGAGATACCTAAGCTGAGGAAACACAGGTGATGTGATTGTGAAATGTGCAAACATATTTGCACGTTTTTCAATTACATCACCTGTGTTTCCTAACATTACTAATCACATTGTGCAGATGAGGTTTAGGCCTGTCCAGGGAGACAGAGGAGGTCTGGCCTTTGTTCAAGAGTGCAGTGGACATGACTCACTTCATCTGTAGGCCTGCACATGTATTATCTCCTCTGTACTCTTCAACGAGCCTAAATTTCATCTGCAACCCTGAGTAGGCCTCACCTCAAACAAACTTTTGTGACTGCAAGACCTGCCTTTTTGCTCCTGGATATTTCTTGGTTTTACCATGGCTGCCAGACAATCCAGCATACCTCTGGATAGTCCACACCTTATGCTGGTGCAAGGGCCTTGTAAATACGCCCTCATGTGTGCTTGGCAATTTTAAGTCACTTCCCCCTGGTGCAAGGGCCTTGTAAATACGCCCTCATGTGTGCTTGGCCATTTTAAGTCACTTCCTCCTGGTGCAAGGGCCTTGTAAATACGCCCTCATGTGTGCTTGGCAATTTTAACTCACTTCCCCCTGGTGCAAGAGCATTGTAAATACGCCCTCATGTCTGCTTGGCAATTTTAAGTCACTTTTCCCTGGTGCAAGGGCCTTGTAAATATGCCTTCATGTGTGCTTGGCAATTTTAAGTCACTTCCCCCTGGTGCAAGGGCCTTGTAAATATGCCTTCATGTGTGCTTGGCAATTTTAGGTCAATAACAATAACATCAACAATGTCTGATGTGGTGCAATCTCTAGATGTGGAACAATTTCTAGATGAGGAACAATGTCTAGATGAGGAACAATCTCTAGATGTGGAACAATCTCTAGATGAGGAACAATCTGTAGATGTTGATTTAAAATTATATAAAAGTTTTCAAAAACACCCTGTGTGAAGTGTTTTTAATATAACTGTGAAATAGAGTCTCAAAATTAGTTGAGATTAACATATAAGAGAGCACAGGTCATATGTAGAAGCATTCCATTCCATTGCTACTATTTGAGATTTTTAAATTTGTCTATGTTGTTAAATTACTGCAGGTAGAATTGACAACTAGTGTGTTAATTGTTTGCCTACTGTTATTGGTTTACTGTTTGGTAATAGTGGTTCATAACAATTTTTTTTAAAAAATTTCACAGATTTAACTGAAGATCTTTTGAAAAATTTAAAAATGCCCTCAAGGCAGAGGAAACAAAAAGAAGCAAAGCGACTTACACTCCACCTTGGTAAAGATTTGCAGCAGTCCTCTACTATAAAATCGTTTCAAGTCGCCAAAAAAGCTCCGGGTACGAAAAAGAAATCATTTTTAAAAAGAATTTGCAGACAAAAAAATACCACTATAGAACATGTTTTAGTGCAGAAGAAGAGAGACAATTTAAAGGAAAAGGAAAGGCCCGTCAAAAAAGTTTCTGCTAGAGCAGGAGATAACTCTGTGCATGGCAGTAGAAGGGAAAAACAGTTCAGGGACATTCGTAGGCGAATGTTCTGCAACAGGATAATTGTCAATTTGTTAAAAAATATTAAGAAAGGCCAACAGAAAGTGGCATTTTATAAGAAAAAGAAAAATGTAGAGAAAATTATTGATCAGGCTTTCGAAATTAAGCAAAAGTTATTTATTTTGGTAATCAATAGAATTAGGAAACTAAACAAGGTAATTTATGATTTCAAATCAAGTAGTAGATGGAAGAGAGTAGTTAATCGTAGTAATTTTTGTGAAGTTTTCTCAGGAGAATGGATGCATAGTTCAAGTTGTGAGGCATTTTTCAATGAGGAGAGTTACTTCCAGGACAATGATTTGGTGCATGCAGTTGACACCAGTGGTCGAGCATATGAGGTAAAAGATGGTTGTCCGGTTGAAAAAGAAAAACTTGTGTCTGCAGATGCAGAAGAGGTGTTAGGTGATGAGGTTTTAGGAAGACGTCCTAAGGGTCCAGTGTACAACTGGAAGTGTAGTAGTATTTGTAGTGTGCAACAGGATTCCATCAATTTGCTTTGTGATTTTGTTCGTACATTTAATAAGAAAAGTTTAAAACAGAAAATGAAGTTGTTGCAAGAATTAGATCCTTGCAGAGTGAGAGAAGTAACAGGTTTGCATGGGCATTCACTGGCTTGTCTTTCCAGAAGAGTATGCCAGAGTGTTTTTCATCATTTCAGGATGCTAGCAGTGCATCATAATAAAGTGAGGAAATTAGTGAGAATGTTGTATTATGCTAAGAGTCCAGCAATTATGCTTAAATAATTGAGCAGTGCTCTTTTGCATGGTTCAGAACTACATGTGAAGAATATTTGTGAAGAAATTGAGTTCTGTTACTTTGCTAGTAAAGAGAACAATGTTGAAATTGACCCAGTAGAAGAAGGTAATGTGCAGGAGAGTGTACAGATTTCTAATATAGATAAGTTTCACAAGGAAATTTCCATCTTTCAGGTGAAATCAAGTGAGAGGCCTAATTTCACTTGTGTGTGTTGTCGACGGACTTATTATAAGAATCAGACTAAGTTAGTGGATTTATATGCAAAAAGTAAAATGGAAAACAATAGTGAATGGAAGGATTTTGCCACATACTTGATGGTAGAAAATTGTTTTGATTTGGGATCGGACCAACGTATGTGTACTTATTGTTTTAATAAATTAAACCAAAACCGGATGCCTGCAAGAGCGGTTCATAATAATCTGGAATTGGTTAACATTCCTTCTGAATTGAAGGATTTAAATACTTATGAATCTATTTTGATTCAAAGTGTGCATCCCTTTCAGGCTATTGTACGAATGGAGCCAAAGACAGGGAAATTGCCTCCATCAGATTTACAGAGAGGATTAAAGGGAAGAGTTGTTTATTTGCCTTTAGATTTGAAGAAAAACATTAATACAATTGGAGTAGAGAAAGTGGAAGAGGAACCTCTGGTTATCTTAGTTAATGGGGTTCCGACAAAGAGTAAGAAAATCTGGCAAGATTTAGTGGATGTTAGGAAAGTCAAAAAGGCAACATTGTATTTGATAAAAAACAATGAGTACTACAAGAATGTATGTGTTGCAGAAGAGGAAGTAAGTGAAGAAGAAGACAGCGAATTGTGTGCTGGACAAATTGAGAAAGTAGAAGCCTCTAAAAATGAAGAAATATATGAACATTATAGTGTTAATCCTTTGCATTCCAAGGAAGTCATGGGGAATGCTATTGAGTTGTTTCAAATGAAACAAGCCAAAGGGAGTCCCATTAGTGTTTGGGAGGAAAGTTTGGAAGCTTGGTGTTTTCCACAGTTATTTCCCACAGGTCGAGGAGGACGATATGATGAGCGACCTGATCAAATTCCTGCTTCTGAATACCGGACTTTACGATTGTATGCAGAAGATCCTAGGTTTCGTCAATGCATTCCCTATTTGTTTCATCTACTTTTTGAAAGTGATCTGTCTGGACTGTCTTATGCAGTGAACCACATCCTGAAAAGTGGTGTACAACTGCGAAATATCTCAGCAAGGGACTTTATGGATAAAGTGAATGTGCAAGACAGTATTTTGGATTCTCATCTGATTAATCTGATGGCATGTCAGCGTGGTACTAATGAGTATTGGTACCGTCGCCATGGTGACTTAAAATGTATGCTGAGGAACTTAGGAACTCCCACATGGTTCCTCACTCTCAGCTGTGCTGAGTATGGCTGGGAAGACTTACTTGAATTTCTACGAGAGGCAAATGGAAACATTGAAAATATTGAATTCAAGACACCCGGATAACTGTGCTCTTTGGATCCAGTGAATGTATGCAGGTACTTCAATCATAGATTTGAAGCTATGATGTCTTTCATCACGAACAAAAAAAATCCACCTCTTGGAGAGGTGTTGAATTTTTTCTGGAGAAAGGAGTATCAAGCAAGAGGTGCTCCTCATATACATATGCGGCTATGGATCAAAGATGCACCCAAATTTGGAACAGATCCGGATGGCTTAGTGATGAATTTCATAGAACAGTATTCTACATGTGCTGTTCCAAAGACAAAGGAAGACAAAAGTCTAAGAGAACAAGTTTTACGGTTTCAAAGCCATAGTTGTGGAAAGTACTGTCGTCGTAAATTCAGAAACAAGAACAAGTACTACACAAAATGTCGTTTTGGATTTCCACGATCGGTGATATCTAAAGGAAGAGTGAACAATTTGATGTCTTCGCTGCGACATAATGTGACGAGGAAATCACCCAAAAATACATACAATTTGAAAAGAAACGAAGAGTCCAAGAACATCAACGACTACAACCCAGTGATTTTGTCCATGTGGAATGCTAACATGGATATACAGTTTGTGGCTGACAACTGTATGGCTGTGGCTCGGTATGTGACGTCTTACATCACAAAAAAAGAAAAGACAGAACTCAAGGATATGTGGGAGGACATTTCCCATGAAAAGAGCCTCAGTAAGAAGTTGTACAGTTTCAGTCTGAAGATGTTGTCGCATCGAGAAATCGGAGCTTACGAATGTTCTGATCGGTTATCTTCAGCAAGTCTCTATGCCAAATCTAGGAGTATCATTTGGGGAAGTCTTGGTCTTGCTGCAACGCGTAATCGAGTTCTGAAACCTGTACGGGAAATTGAGTATTTGGCGGAGAAGGAGCGAAGCAGTACAGATATTTTGAAGACCAACTTGTTGGATACATATTATCCAAATAGAAGCAGTCACCTGGAGAATGTTTGTCTGTATGAGGTTCTACAAAATTCCATTTTCAAGAGGAACATCAAAGAAGATATTGATAAAGGAGTGTATGCTGTAATTGGAAGTGAGGGATGTCTGGTCAAGCAAAGAAAATGTCTATTGGTAAATCATCGAAAATTGGATTGCGAATCTCAAGAAAGAAAATAGTTTTTCTATTTAGCTCTTTTTCAACTTTTCAAGCCTTGGCGTGCAGAAGAGGAACTGCTTGGAGATTTCCTCTGTTACGAAGACTCTTTCAATGCAGCCAAGGAGTCCATAGAATGTCCTGTTTTTACAAAACATCTAGAAATGTTGAATGCAGAAATCGAGCAGGAAGCAACAATTGCAGCCGAGATTGCTAGAGACAGTTCTCAGGACAGTCAGAGTTCTGTTTCATTGAGTCAGGATCCACTAGGAGGACCAGTTATCGAAAATGCAGCTGCCACTGCCATGAATGAAGTGGAAAGAGCCATGGCACATGCTCAGGAGGATGCGGTTAACTTAGAAGATTTGGAAAGAGAACTCAACGTTGAGCAGAGGAAAATATATGACGAAGTTACCAACCAAATTGATCATGGATTAAGTCATGAGAAGAAAGAGTGCTCATGTATGTCGTTGAAGCCTGTCCGACTGTACGTGAGTGGAGAAGCAGCAATTTCATGTTATCTGCAGAAAAGGACTGAGTCATCGCTGTCTTGTGTTGTCACCGCTCCAACTGGACTGGCAGCACATAACATTAAAGGTATTACTTTGCATCGGCTACTGATGCTGCCAGTGGAGCATGATAACAAATTACAATACCACAAGTTATCTGGAGATGCTTGTTGTGAAGTATCTAGAGTCCTGAAGAAGATGAAACTTCTTATCATTGACGAAGTAAGCATGGTTTCCAATGTCATGCTTGCCTTTGTGCATTTGAGAATGCAGGAAGTTCTTAAAACAGAGTATGATGTGTTATTTGGTGGCAAACACATCATTGTTTTTGGTGATCTTCTGCAGCTGACACCAGGGAAAGGACAACCAGTGTTTAAACTGCTTACGCATGAAGATACCAGGAAGTGCCTAGGGAGCATTGGCAACGTTAACATACGGTTAAACTTCAATTATGCTGAGCTGCGTGAAAATATGCGTCAGGCGAAGGATGAAGATTACAAGAATATTCTACAAGATGTTAGAATCGGGAAAGTGACCGAGCGTGGGAAAGAAGCTTTACATGCACGATTACTGTCAAATTTGTATCCAGAAGAAGACGTTCTGCCAGAGAATATTTTTCAGAAAATTACTGAGAAGAAATCTGGAATATGTTTGATGCCAACTCTTGCAGAATGTTCCATCTTCAACAACAAAATGTTGAATTTAGAAAACCAAGAGATTGTGAAACTGGAAGCTATTGACAGAATAGAGCATATGGGAGCAACAATTATTTTGTCTGAGAATTTGAAATCTAAATTGGATTCATTAGAGAAGACTATATCTAAAACTGCGGGTTTTAAAAAGACTCTGAATGTGTGCTTAAATTGCCGTATCATTTTGAGAGGAATTTACATGTTGAAAGAGGTCTGGTAAATGGATCAATGGGTAATATTGTTGATTTTGAGAAATACAGAAATAGAGATGGAATTGAATTTTTAAAAATTAAATTTGATGGCATTGAGGAAGTACAGCTAATTGGTCGTTGCACAGCTAGGATTTTGCTTGTAAAAGACTTATATGTTCGCCGTAAGCAATTTCCTGTTTGCTTGGCATATGCGGTGACAATCCATACATCACAAGGTTTAAGTGTAGACAGTGCTTTGGTGAATATTGGCAGTTCTGTGTTCAAAGAGGATATGGCTTATGTAGCATTGTCACAAGTCAGAACTTTATCAGGATTGTACTTGATTGAGTGTGATGTCACAAACATTTGTGCGGATCTAGATTGTGTTAAGGAATACAATAGGTTAAGAAGAGAGTATGCGCCACATTTGCCTCAATATCCTTTGTTTGAGAAACGTGTGGTAGGCCGGAAACGAAGAAATGTCACCAATAGTAGGGAGGTTGTAGCAAAAAGACCAAAAGTCGATGAACCCAAAATTGTAAGCAGAAAGAAAATGAATTCTGTTGAAGATGTTGTTGGTTTTCAATTTGAAAATAGTTCTGGTGTCAACTGCTATGCTAATGTAGTGGTTAATGTTGTCTTTTCTCTAGAAACTTTAAAAGAACAGATTGTGATCAATTCGGATCAAAGTTTTTGCTGTTTGTTGAATTCTGTGTTAGAGAAATGTAGCGCTGATAGAACAAGAGTAGAAAGTGTGTCTGAAATTCGAAATCTGTTAGACAAATGTTCAGGTCAAACACAATTCTCTCAAAATATTCAGCAAGATTGTCAGGAGTTTTTAATGTATATGCTTAATATATTGCAAGATGAAGGTGTAGATGTAGATCATCTGTTTGGCCTTTCTTATCAATGGCAGCATGACTGCGAGAATTGTACGTTATCAAGTACTACTAGTGTAGACTCAGAAAGATTTATATATTTAACTTTGCCAGACAGTAAATCAGTATCCTTTAATAAGCTAGTAAAAGCAGCCGATCAAAACATGGAGTGTAGCCAATGTAAGTCTGCAATGCTGTCCACATTATTTATACGAAGATATGGCCAGTATGTCATTTTAATGTTCCAACGATGTAGGCCTGATGGAACAAAATTGACAACTTTAATTAAAAATTTTGTGGCTTCTCAGTTGTCAATATCAGGAAGGACTTTTCTAACTGCAGCAATTATATATCATGAGAGTCCTTCAACAACATCAGGACATTACACAACTTATTTGAAGTCTGGAAACGGCTGGTCATTCTGCAATGATTCTGTTTTAACTTTCAAAAAAAGATTGCCTTTTCACCTTAAAAATTCTTACCTGGTGTTCTTACAACCAAAATTTAAGGGAAGGAATCTCGGGATTTGCTCTGAGGAATTTCAAGATGTTCTAATGGCTCCTACACTAT
Organism: Lissotriton vulgaris; assembly: GCF_964263255.1. Classification (NCBI taxonomy): domain Eukaryota; kingdom Metazoa; phylum Chordata; class Amphibia; order Caudata; family Salamandridae; genus Lissotriton; species Lissotriton vulgaris. The sequence continues at coordinate 758,523,965 of NC_141685.1, read as the reverse complement.
ATAGCCTTGTGGATAAGTGTAGTACAGAGCGAAAACTGTTTGTTTTAATAAGCTAATTCAAGCAGCAGATCAAAACAAGGAGTAGAGGTAATGTAGGTCTGCAATGCTGTCCACATTATTTATAGAAACTTATGGGGGAAATGTCATTTTACAATTCCAACTATATAAACCGGATGAAAATAAGTTGTCAAGTCTAATTAAAAAATGTTTGGGTACATAGTCGTCGATTTCAGGAAGAACATTTGTAACTGCAGCTATTATATGACATGATGGTCCTTTGACAACATCAGGATATTAAACAGTTTATTTGAAATGTAAAAAAGGCTGGTCTTTCGGCAATGATTACCATTTGACTATGAAGCAATGTTGCCTTTTGACTTGTTTTCAGAAGTGAGAATTTAGGGAAGGTAACTGGACTATAATGATTCTAGGTGTTGATATAATTTAGTGTGCTGTTTTAAATTGCTTTGTATGTCACATTTTTGTTAAAACGATGGAGCTTTTCTTTCAGAAAGTGGCGGGCAGAAAATAATAACAGTACAACAGAGTATAAGCTGTTCATAGGACATCCTTTGACGTCATGGAAAGTAAGTTACTTTTGAGGAGTTCTGATTTCTGATTGGTTATATTATATGGGTTTTTTAAACACAATCATTTTGATTGTGTTTTTTTTTCCCCGCTGTTATATGATGAAGACCTTCAACTCTCTGTTTTTAGTGAAATTTGATATATTCTGAGAACAGCAAAAATAAACCATTTAATATGTATAATTAATTTTGTACTTTGAATTGTGATTTTTAATATGTATTCATCTTGTCTCATGCTCACTCATCTTTTATTACCTTCTATCAATTTTTAAATTTTTGTTCTTTCTTTCCCAGATTGAAAGTATAAAAATAACAAGTGACTAAGTTAACGACAATTATAAGGTAAGTGTTTAGTACTCTTTCCGTTACATCTCTATCACATTTAACTTTTATTAGTTCCCCTGCTTCATTTCTTTAACCCTCAGTTTCCTGCCTTTGCTACTTCCCTCATTCCTTTTCTCTCTGTTTCCTTCCCTTATACTCACTCTTCCTTTTTTAAAATTTTTTGTTGTTGTTTCGCTTCCGGTTCGCGTACCGGCGCGCGAACAGGGAAGCGAATCAAAAGAAAAAGAGGTTGCCAGAGTGCTAAACATTTTAGCAATTTTTTATAAATGGGTGGTAGTTCTGATTTTTTTTATTTTTATTGTTTTTGTTGTTTTAAATGTATTTTTTTATTTTTATGAACATTTTTTTACTTTTTTTGTATTTTATGACCGGTTTTATATTTTTTTTGTTTTTTTGGGGGGGGGAAACGAAAATCAGTCATTATAAAGGGCTCAACAGGAGCAACAAAAAAAAAAGATCATTTACTTTTTGGGCCGTTTTGGACATTTATGATTTTCATAAGCTGTGTTGATGAGAGTTATACTTTTCTCCCCATAGGAAATCAATTTGCCGCAAAAAATACAGGTATGCTTCATATCACCAAAGTTCATCTGTATGTTTGGGACTGTCTCCCTCGCCTCTGGTCCCGTCACTGCCTGTTCAGCTGATGTACTGGCCACAGGAGGGGGGTTTTCCTGTAGGTCACGTACCTGTGCAGCACTGTAATTAATAGGGTGCCACCTCTCCATGTGGCGATGCACGGTGTAATTCCCATAGCTGTATTTTTTATCTGTTCCTCGGGATAGTTCTTTGTCACAGATCAAACATGTGACATACCGGGCATTTACTTTTTTTTGTCCTTGGGGATATGTGAAGAATTGCCAGATGTAATTTACTTTCACATGGGACCTCCTTGGTACTTCCGGTAAAAACAGCCTGCTCACTTGCTCCTCTTGCTCTTCTTCCTCTTCTTCCTCCTCTTGATTAAGGAGGACCTGAGGAGGTGGTCCATCCTTTTTTGGTGGTGGTGGTGGTGGTGGAGTGCCTCCAGCAGCTGCAGCTACAACACTTGCCATTTTTCAAAATTTTGAAAGTAGGTCTTTCTCTCATAAAAATGAAAGTCAGAGTGAGGAAAAAAGGTGGGGTTTTCATCATTTGTGAAAAAAAAATGTAATAAACCAATGAAAAGTGTTATTTTCAGGTCACATGACCTAGCCTTACATCATTAGGAAACCAAAAGTAAAATGAACCAATGAAAAGTTTTATGAACAAGTCACATGACCTGTTATGCTTACGTTACGCGTCCTGCTACGCACCCGGAGCGCTTCTGGGGAGCTGCGCTTCGCGTTCCAGAACGCTTCCGGGTGCGCTAACGTGGCGCTTCATAAGACGCATTACGCGGCAACGCGATACGTCATGAATGATGTAATATATGACATCATCAGCAGTGGATTGCGGGTGCGCGATATATAGTTAGTGCAACTAACTATATATGCGAATTTCAATGGTTTTGTGTGAGTAAAATAAGGTTTTGTAAATGCTAATTCCTAACTATATATGGTCTATAACCTATGGTTTTTTCAGTGAATTTTCAAGGTTTTGTAAATGCTAATTCCTAACTATATATGGTCTATAACCTATGTTTTTTTCAGTGAATATATATATATATATATAACTACTGGCAGTCGCCAGTAGGTAGTTATAGTTAGGACCTAGTTTCTATAGGAAAAGCGTTTTTGTTTTCCCATTAACTTTGGCACCGGTTGATAAATGTTCGTAAAATTTTTGAAACTTGTGGCCCGTTCCGGTCAGCTCCTATCCTGAAAGTTTTGGGGTGATTTGCCAAGCGGGGCCATGAAAAAAAGGGGGTCCCAAAATGTGTTTTTTCCATGTTATTTTCCATAGGGAACTTTAGACACGGCTGGAATTACACCAAATTTGGCAAAAAGGTAGCCCTTGTTTCAGAAAGAACTATTTTTCTTAAATGGTGTAAATCCGTTCTGTTGTTGCTAAGAAAATAAAAAAATATATAGAGGCACAGAGGATCCGCGCACCCTCCCGACCACGAGCTTCATTCTAATTGGCTGTCAACACTATAAACGAGGAAGTGTTGGTAGCCATCTTGTGACTCGGTAGAACCGAGTCAAAAGAAAACGGAAAAACAAACACGAAAAACAAGAAAAGGGGGCAGGGTAGAAACACCCTGACCCTCTAGGCCTGCTCAGGGGACCCCTAGGCCCAAAAAAGCATTAAAAAAATTAATTGGTGAGATTTGCGCACCAATCGCGAATTTCGGCTGAATTTTTTCAGCGCTCCCCTGGGCTGCGGGGGTCCAAGGCAGGCCCGCAGCCCCGGGGACCGCCACCCCGGGGCTTTCATTAAATTTTTGCGGGGAGCTCATGCCCCCCCTGCAGCCCCACCCCTCCGGCTTTGTTTTTTTACTTGGGGGGCCTCCAAGGCCCCACCAAAACCTAGGGACCGCCACCCCCTTGGGGCTTTTATTGATTATTTTGTGGGGGCGCACAGCCCCCTGCTGCCCTGGGGACCGCCACCCCGGGGCTTTTAAAAAAATGCATACACCTGAGTGGGGGGGCTCGAGCCCCCCCACACGCCCTGGGGACCACCACCTCCCCGGGGCTTTGCCAATGTTGGGAACCCTTGATGGTCCTGGGGACCACCACCCCCCAGGGCTGGCTCATGCAGTGTCCCAGGGTGCCCACCCCTGGGACACTGCTGTTTGCAATGACAGGGCGGGAGCCGCGCAACTCCAGCCCTGTCATTGCAAACTGCTTTGCTTCATTGAAGCGAGAGCAGGGAAACCTGCTCTCGCTTCAATGAAGCAAAGCACAATTGCTTTTCCACAAGGGTAGCTGTATGTCAGCAGCTCTCCATGTGAAAAAGCAATGCCGGCTCCCACAGGACGCAGGGAGCCGGCGGGACCATGGGGGCATTGGGGCTCCCCCAAGGTCCCCAACGGAGAGGGGCAGCCCCGGGGGATAGGGTCCCCGGGGCTAAAAGTGGCCCGGGAGGCCTCCCCCCAAAAAAATATTAATAATAAAGGCCAGCCCTGGGGATGGGGTCCCCAGGGCCAATAGAGGCCTCCGGAGGGGGGTCACGCAGCCCACCTCCATTAGAAAAATATATATTTAGGTGGCTATGCCCCATGGGGATTGGGTCCCCAGGGCTGGAATTGGCCCCCATTTTTTTTAATTGGGGGTAAGGCCCTGGGTGATGGGGTCCCCAGGGCCCCAAAAAAGTAAAAAGAAGGGGGGGTCACACAGCTCCACTTCTAAAAAAATTAAATAATACAAAACACCACAATTGTGCCAAAGGCTCCGTCCCCTCCCAGGAACACTCTGCAAACACGCCCTGTGGCCCGTTTTACAATGGGGAATTAATTCACCTTCAATACTGGGGGTCCCTGGGGGCCAACTAGCCCACCAGATACCTCCAGCAAGCGCCACAGGGCTGCGTTGCGTAGAGGTGGTCCAGGCCACACCCCCTTTTACACCTCTCTGCAACGCAACTCTGTGGTGCTTACTGGAGGTACCTGGTGGACTAGTTGTACCCCAGGGTTCCTCAGGATTCAAGGGGACTTAGGGTCATATTTATCAACCTAATTTTTAGTCTCAAACGCTGCGATTCACAAAAAACAGCGTTTGCAATTAAAAATGCACTATTTCCTTTCTATGAGGCACAATCGCATCGCAAAAGTAAAAATCGCAAATATAGCGATTCCTTATGTTGCAAGAACCAGAATTCTGCAAATTCCCTAGCGATTTCTTATTTTGCGATTTCCTCACTTTGCGAAATTCGCAAACGGAATATCGCAAATTAAGAAACCGCTATGCAATGTATGAAAAAAAATCGCAAATAGCGATTTCAGGAAATTCGCTAATTAGAGAATTGCAATTACCACCAAGTATGAGCAAGTGGTAACCAGGTGCAAACTATTTAAGGAGTCCCATAATGCAACACATTTTTCCACAATGGCTGGGCTGTACGTGATAGCCAGGAGGTTGCGAATCTACGCTAGCAATGTGTAGTGAATAGGGTGACCAGAATTTTAAAGCCAAAAACCGGTACATTGCACAAAAATAGAAGGAGGACTACAATTGTATTTCAAGTGAGTGCACAGAATGACAGCGCTCCACAGAAGAGAATTACAGAACATGCAGTAAGCACATAAATAAAATACAATTTTTAAACCAAGTAGCTTGTCTGTTAATTTAATTGCTTTCTTGAAACAACTGCTTACTATCCCTACTTTGCAAAACATAAAAATGAACCACCTGTTCTTTTCAGTTGACCCTCTCTAAAAACCGGGACGTGAGCTAAATTTCCTGAAATCTGCCGGGGCAGCTGGTGGAAAACCGGGACAGTCCTGGCAAATCCGGGACACCTGGTGACCGTAGTGGTGGAACTTCTGAGTGTGTTGATGGGGAGTTGGGTTCATCTATGCCTGTGTGTTGAGGAGGTGATTTGTCTGCTGAGGGTTATGTATTTTCTGAGAACTCCCCCTTGACTGCACAATCTTTAAAGGAGGTATCTCCCAGTCTTCCTGTTCAGAGCCTTATGAGGACTGACAGGCCTAGCAAGAATTATTATAAACTGAAATGCATTTATGATTTTGTGATATTCTAGTCCTGGATTGTAGTTCCTTATTATGTTTTCCTCTAAGTTGTTTTTTTCATTTTATGTTCTATTTTAGTTTTTGCTTTGTGTATATGTTGATAACGTTTTATTTATGTTCAGCTTTTGGCTAATGTTGCCTTAAAGTTATTGTTAGAAAATTTTGCAAAATGTTTGTATCTGTAGTCAGGTTTTGTTATGGGGATGGAGGTCTCTTCTATTCTCACTACTGGGTTGGTCTTTTGATTATAGAGTATTGGATTGAGTTCTGACTGATGTTCTTGGTGAAGATGGAGTCATTGTCAATTGCTGATTCTGCCCGGAAACCGACTTTGTGTAACGTCTGTTCAATAAAAAGACACATTTCTCTTCAATCTCGCCACCCTCTCTACATGTCCTTGTGAACACCACCGTTTTCTTCTGATAAATGTCTTATACTGTAAAATAAGAGCTGGCCTCCCAAAAAAATTTCTGGTGGGCACCAACATCAACCACCTTCTCAAATTAGGTACTGGACAGGGCAGAACAGTTGACAAATTTCCCTGTCCTGCAGTACCTGTAACGGACTGGCTGTGGTGATTGCATGTTTCTTTAAATGCAGGTAGAATTGTATTATGTAATAGAATGGACCTTTGACAAAGCTACTCACCACAGAAGGTCTTTCCAAAGCATCTGCTAGAATTGCCAGATTGTCAATGAGGTTACAAGACTTTGTTTATGATGTGCAGTATGTTCCTGGCGCAAATAATGTGTTAGCTGATTTTCTAAGCAGTTTTTTATTACTACTTAAGGAAATAGACAATGATCCATGGAAGGATTACTGTGTAGCTGGTGTTTTTGACGACATTCCTGGTCTTTCTAGACAAATCTGGGAGAAGGGATACCAGAAAGATGAGATTTTGCATTCACTAAAGGACAAAATCACTAATGGGTGGTCCAATGAAGGAAAAATTGATCCGAAATTGAGGTCATTTTGGGAGGTGCGAGATGAATTAAGCATTGAGAAGGATTTTGTTTGCAGGGGAGGAAAAATTGTACCTCCTTCTGGTGTAAGAGATAAAATTATTGACATAGGCCACAAGGGGCATCCAGGAATCTCTCGCACCAAGAGAAATATAAAAGTTTTGTATTGGTGGCCAAGGATTGACTTGGATATAGAAAGAAAGGTACGCGCATGTATCCATTGTGAAAGTGCGGACAAAACACAAAAGACGTTAAATCCTCCCTTATCATCTCCAGGGTGCCCGAATTTACCTTGGGAGTGTGTTGCTTTGGATATTCTAGGACCTGTGTGTTGGCAGGATGGATCTTGTAAGTACATTTTAGTATCGGTTGACCTTTTTTCAAGATGGTTAGAAATTGAGGTGGTTTTTAAAGTTGACACAAAAACTGTAATTGATTTCCTGGAAAAATGTTTTTTTAAGAGAGGGTTTTCCGGCATCAATTTTGACGGACAACGGCGTTCAATTCAAGTCTGATGTAATGAGAATTTTCTTGAATAATATTGGTATTGAACAAAAATTTACGGCAGTGTATCATCCTAGGGGTAATTCTGTCGTTGAGAGGGTAAATAGAGTTATAAAGGGAGTTTTGCAATTGGCAAAGAGAGCTAATAAGAATTTGGAGGATGAATTTAACAAACTTATTTGGTCTTATAGAATAACTATTCATGTCACTGTTGGTGAAAGTCCTTTTGGTTTAATGCGTGGAAGATTTCCCCATTGCAAAATCAATCCCGGATGGATTGGTAGAAGTAAAAGGTATGATTGGGATCCGGGCCGGCTCTAGGCTCATGGTGGCCCTGGGCAAGGAGCGTAGGTAGGGGGCCCGGAAGAGGTGGTCCGGGCGGGGCAGAGCGCGCAGGCCAGTAAAGAGGGGAGGGGGTCAGTGTGTTTAGTAGTGAAACAGAGCCGGAGGCCGCTAAATCCCTGCCAGGGGCCACCACGCAAATATCCTCAGAGGATTAATATATTAAGGATATATATTGGCGTGGTGGCCCCTGGAGTTTGGTGGCCCTGTGCAGGTGCACAGCTTGCACATGCCTAGAGCCGGCCCTGTTGGGATGTGGATCAAGTTAAGCTGCCCTTGAGCAACTCCCAGGCAAAAAATAAAGAATTCTTTGATAGCAAACATGGTACTAAAGAAGTTTCTGTGAGAGTTGGGCAGTGGGCCAGAGTTAAATCTGGAAGAAGTCTGGGAAATTAGAACCTAGATTTTCAGATCCTAAGCTAATCACCATGAAGAATACTGTTCAATTAGAGGATGGTAGCATACATCACATGAGTCGTATAGCTCTGTCAAAATCTAGTTTTAACTCAGAAAAGATTGATGATGTTTGTAGAGATTATTGGTGGTTAAATGCTCTATCAAATTTTGAGGAAGGGGATGAGCTGTGTCAGTTGCTTCCCAATGTGCGGCTGTGCCAGGGGTTAGTACATCAGATGCTGAAATGGCCACTGGTAGTCCTGAGCTCTCCGTTCCTGACTTGTGTACAACGGGTGGTGCTATTTCTGGTCCTGTTATCTCCACTTTTAGTTCCACTCAAGTACCGGAAATTCCTGCAGCAGAAATCACTCATGTTCCGGCTGCAGATGAATTACACAATGCTGGAGCAATTAAGTCAAGTAGCTTTGGAAGACCAATTCGTACTCCAAGTAAATTTAATGATTTTGTGCGTTTGTAAATTTGTGATTATTTTTTTTATCTGTTTATAGAAGGGGGGTGTGTGGTGATTGCATGTTTCTTTAAATGCAGGTAGAATTGTATTATGTAATAGAATGGAATGTCATTCACTCTGGTGATTATAAGAATGTTATCTGTCTTTGTTCTGTTACCTGCCTGACCTGCTGCATGCACTTTTCTCCTGAACTACTTATTCTCGAATAAATACTTCAACTACTATATCGTGGAAATTGTTATTCTAAGGTCACCACACTGGCCCTACATCAGCATAGTTTATTTGTTAAGTGTTTCTCGTCTTTTTGTAGCTTTGAAGGTTTATAATTTCAGGTCTTGTCCTTAAAAGAAGCAAGAAGTACAAAGGCGTTTTGTTAATTGGCAGTTTTCAAAATATGCCCATTTTTGTGCCAAACAGGTGTTCCATCATCGCAAAGTGGTAGGTGTATAGGCATCTCTACGTGTACTTTGCAATGCCCCTGGCAGTACCTGTCCTGACTGGGCCTGCATCGGCCTAGTTTATATGTTAAAAGTATTTCTCACCTTCTTATAAGGAATTTAAAGATTTATAATCTCAGTTCTTGTTCATTAAATGAGCAAGAATGATACAGGTATTGAATTAAGTATGCTAGTTTTATTAATATACAAGATTTTGTGCCATTAATGCAAAATGGTAGGTGTAGGGGTCCTATTGGGGGGGCACATGTACTTCGCAGGGTGGGGGCATAATCAGGTTTTGTCCCTTGTCTTCAATAACCGAAGGACCACGCGCTTCCTCTCATTTGTTACGGCCAGTTCAGCATGGGCTGCGCGCGGAGCATGCTGATTGGCCAGGTCTGACCCTGCTGCGCAAGGATTAACCGTCGCGGCTGGTGTCAGTTAAAGCAAATTAGCAATGGCCGCGAATTCCGGAGCAGAGGAGGTGGTCGCTGAGACATCCTCTGAGCACGATGAAGGTGACGCCCGGCTTCTAACTGTCCGTTACCGGCGGCCTGAGGACGGTATGCAGACCTCACTAGTGCGCTCGGTTCTGGCGTCGCCACGGCCCCTGAAGGGTGCGGCAACGCGTGGCGCCGAAGCCCGTAGGCGGCTGCTGCCCCCGCAACTGGACGGCCGAGAGGAGGCCAGTGCCGCCGAGCCTACCCCGGGCCCAGTGGACGCGCTTCCCTTGCCCCCAATCTACGTGTCCGACATTCGACAGTCTGTGACCCAGAGGACCTCTCTATACTGCGACCAGATCCTTCAGGACTGCAAGGTGGGCCTCTGTGGCGCGAATACAATTCTAGCTGTATTAATTCTTACCAGGGCCTCGTACCAGTCATGTGGAAGACGCCGAAGTAGTGGTTTCAGGGTGTCGAAGTTTCCGGCCTTTACACTATATCATGCGTAATAAGGTCTTTGTTAACGCACGATATTTCCACGTTATTTGGGTGTCACTTTATTGAAGATCATATAATTCCCCCACCCCGGTTGCGTGCTGTGTATCGTACCTACTAAATACTGTTGTTTTGGCTTCCCAAGTTGTGGCATGGGCAAGCTAGTACAGTGCATTCCTCGAACTATTGTTCTTTAGCACAGATTTCTGACATCTTCAGTTTTTATGTATGCTGGTAGCTTATCCAAGCTACTTGTTTTGCATTGTATTGCGGTAGTTGTTTGCCCATTTATAAATCCACTACTAAAAACCCGGGAAGGAAACACAAATAAACAAGCATTGGCATAGCCAATAGGTCTCGCATTTGGGACCAAGCGCTAGATGTAGGTAATTCCGATTTACCTACTCTTAAATACCGAATTTTACCGATTCGGTATTTAAGAGTAGGTAAATAGGAAGGAGGCAGATGTAGGTAATTTTTATTGTACAATTACCGAATCTGTAAGATTCGGTATTTACCGATTCTGTAAATACTGAATCGGTATTTCCCATTGATTCCTATGGGCCTTGAAGCCCATAGGAATCAATGGGAAATACCGATTCGGTATTTACAGAATCGGTAAATACCGATTCCTGCAAGGGGGAACGGGGTGTCACTTTGACACCCAGTAGCACCCCAATTCCAGGCTTGTGTGCCATGTGGCACATATACATGCCCTAAGGGCATGTCTGTGTGTCACATGGCACAGGTGTACATGCACATATGTGCATGTACACCTGAATTCGGTATTTTACCACCCAATAGGATTGGGTGGTAAATACCGACTCCTAAAGGGCCTGTGGCACTCTTTGAAGTGCCAGCTACATCTGGATTTACCGAATCGGTAAATATACCGATTCAGTATTCTACCGATTCGGTTGGCTCTCAACCCAGGCATAAAATTGCCCCGCCTTAGCATACCAAGAGCATTTCTGGTATAGTGGAGCCCAACCATTCCATATTGGTGGCCCTGGCATAACCATGCCTAGCCCTGGCCGATTTCAGTCATTCCACACATCTATCTATTTCTGACTTTATGGGGGAATGCCCTAATATATGATGACAAAACATGTGTGAAGGTGGAATGTGTCCATGTGTAGTATATGCTAGTACTTGTTGCAAACTGGAGTCTGATGTTTGGGTACCAAAAACTGCTATGAATGAAAATACCCAGTCAGTGTTTCAGGAAAAATTGTGGTTTTCATTCAAATAACAAGATTTGGGGGACCTTGATTTATTTCTTTGAAAGTAAAAGCTCAGCAAAATGTGTGCATTTTCAGAAATAGACAAGCTGATGCTTGGGGGAAAAATTACTGCATTTCCAAAATATGTTTACGACTGATACTTGACAAATGATTTATAATGAGTTTGCAATACTTTATTGGCATGTTGTGTAATTGGTACCAACGGGTATCTACTGCTATTGGTGTAGTTTCAAAAGCGTGTTGAGATAGTTGATCAACTTTATCACTGATGCTGTCAAAGGCTGAAGCCTAAAAGATTATGGTAACCTGTCTGATATCTAAACCAGTGACATCGTAGTAAGTAAAATAAACATACAGCACTAAGAATTTACTTTAAATGGGCAGGGTGAAATGTATTAGTGAAAATAAAAGCAATATACATTTTAAAAAACATTGGCAATGTGGAATTGTGTAACCAATTTAGGTAAAATGAGTGCTGAAAATACCATGTATGAAAGAAATTGGTTTCACTTGATCAGAGCAATCTGTGGCTTCTTCTCCTCCAAAATGCTGCAGGATGAACTGCTTTTTGCGCTAAAAGCTGCTGCTAAATCGGTGGGCATGCCATTAGAAAGCCCAATTTGCACTCTGGTCCTAAATTTGCACTAGTGCTAGTCCATAATATGAATATTTACGCTGTAAATGTAATATAAAAGCCTATTTGACCCCTTTACAGTATAACTCGAAACCTCTTTACAATCTGATTTTCCTGTTTTCCCATGAAGTCCTAAAAACCTTTAGTCACTTCAGGAGAAAGTCTGTTGAAAGAGGGCCCCCCCCCGGTGACAAACCCTTGGACTAAAATACTTCTCTTGGAAATAGGTCCCCTGACTCGAGCAAAGCAGCCTTGCTGCCTTCGGGCTTTGTGTGGCATAAAGAGAAAATGTCCGCAGGCCTCTAATTTCCAAACACCGCCTCATAGCAAGAGAGGACTGGCGGCTTTACTTCTTTGGCACCTGAGAGGGTTTACTCACGAAATGACAGGAAAGACACTTTTCTAATTCTATGTCCGTCTCTCCGTGTACCGAGATGAACTGTACTGGCCTGTGGGTCAAACGTTGGGCGAGTCTGCATAACCAACGCAACACCCATACGGATTCATTATTGTGACTAATTGCCTTCGTGATTTATTCATGCCATGTATGGAAATTGGTCACTCATTGCCCGCGTTTATTGGGGGCTGTTCTTAGCAAATGGCCGTCTCCTTCAGATTGCCTGTCTGCTGGCACCTCCCTACAAATTAAATTAACCAAAATCCCATAAATAAGTAGCCTCCGTAAACCACTCTATCGGAAATATATTTTAGCTATAAATAAAATCAGGCATTTTTGTGGCAGAAGGAAGGCTGACTCGGCAGCCTGCAAACCTGTCGCTCTGACGCACAGTGACGTGCGCAGCTTTGAGCAATAAAGTTAAAGCGCGCTCTCTGGCACAGAAAGTCCAAGTTTCACAACCCGTAATGAATGTGAAAATGTATGATAACCAGAGGATGAGATGCACTCAAACTTTCATTTACCCAAAGTTTCTGAGAAATATGGGCAAACGTATTCTTGTTTTAGCTGAGGGTAAACTTCTACATATAGGTCGCGTTCTTTCTGCCACTTTTTGTGACATCTTTCTCAGAAGCAAGAAGGCTGCGTGGGGGTGAGTAGCTTGCTAGAACATTTTCCGGTATACAATTCCCAAATGCTCTTCATTCAAGTGCATCCTGGAGAGGTAGTGGCTGTTTCGAAAATGTCTCAGGAAGCCCCACGCTTCCCCTGGAGCATTTTTAGCAAACACAGTTTAATAAAATATAATTTCACGGGTCATGCAGTGGACGCCTTAGTTGGTACTAATCTTTGCAGTTCGCTAGAAAGGAAGCGAAAAGATGTCTTTGTTCACATAGAGAAAACATGACCACATTTTCAGTTAAAAAAGTCTGTTTTTTTAAAATGTATTTAAATATTGAACAAGTGTCTAGCTGCGTGCACTGTAGACTAGCCCCCGTCTAGCAGGAATCAGTCTTGTCTCTATGAAGCCGCAGAAAAGCTTCACAGGTTATACGTAGTTTACCGGCGTTCTCTTTTAGACTCTGCTGCCCTATGCTGTTGGATAGTGCTGCGCATCACATCTCCAGTTTTTAGTGACAAAGGAATCCTAAACGAGCCCGCCTCGCAGCAGGGGAAGGGGAAAGAGGAGTGGGGCCTGCGCAATATACTCGTGGGAAGGAGCGGCTGGCGCCGCAATAATTGCTGCCAAATGCTCTCCCGCGAGGAGATCAACAAACGTGCACACGTTGCTATAGAAAGCAATGCAACACGTGCACGTTTTTGGGGAGAAAAGCTCATCGATGACATGAGGTCCTCTCCTAAGCAGTGCATGCGCGCTGCATAGGCGAGACCTAAAAAAACTGACTGTATGAGAGCAAACTCGGGAGCTCTCTGCATCAGCAGCTAAGTGGACACATGTTAGAATGAATGACTTCAGGTGGTAGCATTAGCTTATCTCCTTGCCCACAGCATTCTTTCCTGTCCCTCCCTTCACCCTTCCTGCTCACCAGGACGTCTCTTTCGTCCAGCCCCCTATCTAGGGGCTTAGGAGACAGAAAGAGGATATTGAGAGAAGGATGTACATTTGACTAGAGGTGGGCCAGCCAACAGATTTTACAGGGGACTTCTAACAGCCCATGTACGATGTGAGCCTTGAAAATATTTGGCAACAAACATTTTAGAATATGATAATATGTCTTCTACATTTGAAAACGTGTATTTGTTTAACACTAATGTGATGAAGCGTTCCACCTTAGTACAAACAACTGTATCTGTACTTTGAGAAATATTTGAGCCAGTATTTAAACGGAAGACGTCCCTGCTTCTTCAGTAGACTGTATCCCCCCCCTATGTATGTGTATGTATGTATGTGTGTGTGTGTGTGTGTATATATATATATATATATATATATATATATGAGCCCACATTTTTATGAAATGAGAAACAAGTTTAGGCCATTAAACATAAGAGATTTTAGTACAGTGCAGATCCTTTAATCACGCATTTAAAGGTGTTCTCATATGTAGTAATGAATTAAAAGGAGGCGCTGTAGAATCAATAATTTGCCCAGGATTGCCAGATAATTTGGCCAAGCTGGCAAGGTGGCATGGATCCCAGACTTTCCAGTTTCACTCTTCAATTCAGCCACTGGCTGGTTATCTAATTCCCACATTAAAGGTGTTTAATTGTTGGTTTCTCAGATTAGAGCATGAGTGACCAGCAGAATTCAAATTTCTTTGCCAGTTTTGTATCGCTCGTACCTTGCACAAGGGCATAAAAGCACTTAACAGCTGACAGACCTTTTTTTTATTGTGGCGGAGGGATCGTTGTGGGCTTCACAGGATTCGGACCCGAGGCCTGGATTCGAACCTGGTTTGCCATGTTGCATGGTTGACATGTGTAACTACTAGACCACATCGCCTGTGAAAGTGGACTTCTTTTGGACTACTGGGGAATTAGAGCAAGAGCAAAGCATTTGACTCTATCTTTCACAAGCTCACCCACCTCTACATTTGACTTCTTTGAGGTGCCACTAAAAGCAACACAAAATATTAGATTGATAGTGCTGAACTGGCAAGTTCAACCACTCAGTCAATAAATCAATAGATACCTTTATTTGGCTGAAAAAGCCTTAAAAAATAGCCAGTGTATAAAAGAAAGAACATAAAAACAAGCCCAAGCATGAAACATCTATAAAAAAAGTAACATATACATCTTATGAATAACTAAAGGAGACCATAGAGTTGAAAATTAAAATGACAAAGGATTGTGATCATTTTCAGTTGTGCGCCTAAAGAAAGAAGTAGAAAAACAAATATTTCAGTCAGAAGCATTGGAGATAGATGGGGGCAGGCATACATCTAGAAAATAATAAATTTCTTAGTAAAGAAATAAAGTTGCGGTGACACATAGATTTATAAAAGAACATAATGCAGCAAAGTTTGAAAGGAAAGTTGCGGTGACACATGGATTTATAAAAGAACATAATGCAGCAAAGTTTAAAAGGAAAATTAATCACATGGATAACATCATACAGTAGTTGAGCTAAACCAACCATGGGAAATAATTGATAATGGACAATTCTCATTCTTAAATGGCAGATTAAAAATTGTGTTGTCTAGCAGAGGGTTTAAAAAAGTTTGAATAGCGGTCCACTGTGACCATTGTATTCAAAAATGTATTCTTCACCCACAACTTGTGCCTCGGTGTAACGGAAATGGGCCAGGAACAAACTGACTTTGATAAGCTAAACTTAGGGTTTTTGAGTGAATCATCACATTTCAAACAGCTAAAATGTCTCTCAGTGTGGTGGTGGTGGTGGTGGTGGTGGGGGGGGGGGGGTGGGGGGGGGGGGGTTAACCCAGATTAAGAGCCTTAATAGAATTGTGGCAAGCTAAATTATATCCGCAATGCAGCGAAGATCCATCTTCTCATAGCAGGGAAGTGGGCACTACAAGAACGGTATGGCCAAAAGACTGACAAAAGTGGTTGTCTCCAATATAGTTGCAGTGTAGCTCCATAGTAGAGGATTGGTGTTCATTTATATTTTATACATTTTTATCGTACACTTTATGTATTGCTTCCCTTATTTAGCAGCAAAATTGAAGTTCTCATCCAAAGACTAAAAATAATTACACCCCTCAGTAATGCTGAATCAAATGTAACACCAAAGTAGGAAAACGGACCTACCATTTTAATTACTGTGTTTCTGATGAACAAAGATCTAAATTTAGTAGGTTTAGGGCCACAAATCACGATAAAAGATTTAGAAATGTTTGTCGCCAATTCCTGCTCATCCATATATAAAACAAAGGCGTTAACGTCTGTCTGCTGTACGCAGTAATAATACAGTGTCATCTGGATAAAGTCAAGCAGGGATTGGTCTGTCATTAACTGAATAACAGCCCGGACCTTGGACTATCAAATGAGAACTTAAGCATTTAATATACAAAATAAAAAGAACCGTTTATATAACACAACCAGGCCTCGAAAAATCATAAAAATTTCACCAGACCTGCAGGTTTAGTGACTTGAGTAATATTCTTGATCTAACCGTAATACGCTTCACCCATAAACTGGTCTCAAATGGTGTGATCCTAGGGAAATATTTACTTTCACAATTACATTTTTCTTCATTATCACATAGAACACCTTCAACTATGTGGGTTCAGCAAGACTGCTGTACAAAAAGTTATTTTGTTGTTTCTTGTAAACATTTGTTTCATGTTGTAATAAGAATCTAGCCCCACATTTAGGGTACACATGACTCCTAACTGGTTTCTTAGTTCACTGAGGGCAAGTACGTTTTCAGTTTGTTTACAAATTCTCACTCTTAATAAATATGTCACTTAAGCATGATGTGGGAGCACATTGTCATTAACAGACAGCACATTTTCCATTGAAATAGCCATAAACTTTCCTACTAACATGCTGTTTTGCTGATAAAGCTATAAAGCATATCAACTGTGTTAATCTGGTTTCAGCAAATATTTATAATTTTCACACCACTAAGTAAATTGTTGTGAATTGTTTTGATCCTATTAAAATCTTTGTTTCAATCACACTTCAGAATTACCAAACTAATGTGCTGTCCTAACTGCTATTATTGTATATATATTTGTACAGTTCATTTACAAGCTATTAGCTGTTGTGTGTTAGGCTATAGGATGTCATTTTTTTCCTATCATTTCATACTCCCTTTTCAGGGAGTTCACTTTACAAAAAAACCCTGTAACTTTGCAGTCAGAGAAAGAAAAATAAACAACAATCCCAGTATAAAATAAGCAGCAATTTGCTATGAAGACTTAAGCTGCCATTTTACCTCTGTTTTTGAATGCGCAGCAAATGTGACAAGATAAAAACAAGATTTAAAGGCATCTTAATTGCCTATTCACGCTCTGAATGAAAAGGACACCTGTTCTCTGCCAGCCAGCACACTCTTACCTAAACGGACTAGTAGGCCTTAAAAATAGCTCTCCCCGGTAAAATGTGGCTCACGGTAGTGAGTGGACGAGTAGATTTTTCGAGTGAGGCCTGGCAACCCTAATGAACCCCGCTGTCCAAGCTGAAGTCCTCTGTGCATTCGCCCATTTCACCATATCTAACTTTAACATAAAGATTTATATGCAAATGTTGCAGAAAATGTATTCTATATTGGTACATTTTGCATTGCTAATTAGACTGCCTAAAATTTAGACTTGCCTACTCTATCGAAAGAGCCACTGAGGTCCATAAAGGCTACATGGATATCTCCTTGCCTGGAGGAGGTGGGTTATAGACCTTGACAAATCACAAAAAGTGTGACTTCAGATCGGGCCCCGCATGGATTTCATAGGGCATTTTCCGTGTATTGTCTGAGAAAGCCCCATTAGAGGAAATCCTCCTCTAACACATACCACACCTTTAGCGCATGTGTTACATTTATGGTTTCCAATAACACGTTTTTAGGCCATTCACTCTGCACTACACATAGGTCCTGAAGAAAGCCTTACCACTAGGAGAGCATGGCTGAAACATATTGACCGACTAGGATATTGGAGTTACCTAACATCTCCTTAAATATCTGCCTCTCGTTTTTATCAACTGCCAAGGGCCCATTGATTAAAATAGTCTTTTTCATCCCAAGGACCCTTAGTACAGCTTTTTCAACATTCACTCACTCCTTCTCACTGCACTCTCACAGCACAATACCAGCTCCGCTGTATCCGGGCGTTGTAGCACACCCAAGGTGCACTCAGTGCCTTGGGTGGGGCCCGATGATGAAGCATTTCACCAACTAGGTTGGTGAGTGAGGGCTTTACTATAAACATAATGTGTTTTCTTTCCAAAACAAACATACGCTAGGGACACCTATTAATATCACCTAGTCTTAAATTTGCCAGTGTTTGCAGAAGTTCGATTTGGTCAATGAAATATCAGTCAAGTGTTAAACCACATCCTTTATCTTTTTCAACTAGGGTGTAGCTGGGGATGGGTTGCGGGGCAGATTGCCTTTTTGCAAACTGAAACATGACTGTCTGAGGATTATGGTAACTGAACTTGGTCTCGCAAATGGAGCCCTGTCCTGTATTATTACATTAGTTCTTTGAGGTGACCACATAGCCAATAGTTTAAAAGCAGCGTCTTCCCCAATAATTGACTATTTCTCATCCTGGTGAGAGGGCAGTGGCGTAACAAAGGCTCCCGCGGTGCCGGGGAGCCCGTGATCTAGGGACCTCCCTCAGCACAGTACCCTGGCGTGACAGCCCCTGACTAGGTCTGGAGGGGGGGGGCTCAATGTAGTTAGCAGGGGGGCCCCTTCACGTTTCGTTACGCTAGTGTGCGAGGTTTTGTGGATAGGAATTATTAAATGATCAAACAGAGTATCACCACCATTTTCGGATTTCTATTTAGGAAAGAAGTAACTTTATTACTTAAGAAGGAATTTAGTTGTGTGAAATTGGGACACATTTTTACATTGAAATCACCTCCTAATATAAATGCAAATGTATAGGGGAAAAGTTGTCATTGTAATAATTAACTAATAAGATTGCCCCACTTTGCAGGTAACATAAAACATTGGCAAGTTCTGATAGTTGAATGGAACTACCACAACTCAGCAGTTTAATGATAACTTAAAATAGAAACATACGTCACCCTTAGACCATCCCAAAGTTGATAGAACAGTGGAAACGACAAAGCAGAGGGATTATCCTAAACAATCTTCGTAGTTGCTAAAGTTTCCTTGAAAATAATTATATCATACTCCTTGTTTATGGTTATCATCTGAAAGCTCAGAATTAAACCTGCAGTGTGACAATTGAGTAATCTAAATGATAAACTTCCAGAGGGGCAAACAGGCGCTGAACTACATGAGAGAGAGTTAAAAGCACAATTGTCGTGTGAAGAGGGGTCATCACTTATTGTCACAGACTATTTTGACAGAGTTGGGTGTCTAGTAATTTGCCGAGAACAGAAAAATGATTCTGGGTGGAAATAGGTACTGCTAGGTGGTGAATAGGGGTGGTTTAGCGGCAGTAAGAAATTTAACACTACTGAATATTGAAAAGTGGGGCTGAAAAATAGGTCCATTGAAATACCCCAGTGATTGCACTTTTATTTTCCCTTTGGACTTTGTAGCATATTTAAGTTTAAAAAGCAATTCTCTCACAATAGTTGTGTTCCTAGAGTTCATCCCTACTTATTCACCGTCAAGGTTCTTGGCTGTAGGACTGACCAAGAAAGAACAGCTGACAGCTAACATTGAATGGGGGAATTTGCTTAGCCAGTATACAACCTTATTACGTGACATAGAGGCAGGAATTTTTGAATTGGGCACATTGGCTACATCTTCGACTCTGGTCGTGGATTTGAGCGCTGAAGTATACCAACTTATGTGTTTTGTGAATGTACTATGGAAAATGAGTCAATAGAGGTTGGGACAGATTCGATCTGTGCAGTTCGAACAGCATTAGATACATCTTTAGATAATAGGTTTGTTGGGCCTTAGAGCAATTCACCTACTAGAACATCAGAAATAAAGGGGCATAGGAAGTGAGCCTTAGGGCTAGATGTATAAACCATTTTGCTATTGCAAACCCTGCAGCCTTCAAAATCATGGGGTTTGCAATCGTAAAATGGCTTGTAGATCTATACTGCACCCATTTATGACTTGCAAAATGGGTTTACTGACACATACTGAATAACAGTTATGAAGGGGCGTCAGATTAGGGTTCACTCCTAACTACATATTGGTAGGGCATGCATGGCTTCAAGGGATGTGATAGCTACTTCGCAAAGTGGAAGGTGCCCCCTTGCGACACCTTCCATTTTGCCAATTGTGATGAGTAACCTCAGGGTGGGGGGTGGTGTGGTAGTTGGCTTTGGAGTTGGGGACCCTTCCTGCTCCCTCTAACATTTTCCTAAACAGGAAACCTTTTTTTTCTTAAGTAGCTATAGTTCCTTCAAATAACAAGTTTCCACTGAAAACATATGTTTTCTGTTTGGCTATTATTGCTGTATAGACTTCCCTGCAGACCACCAATCCTGTGTTTCTAGTCAGTCACGGGAGAGGGGGATTCTCAAAGAGCAACCTGCCTAATTAATATTAATTAGGTCGGTCTTCCTGGGAACCATGACTGGAAATTTTGCAGTGCTGTCTATTAGTACATTGGTTGCATTGCATGATTAAAGACTTATTGCAAAAAGTCAGTGCCCAATTTGCGACCTGTATTTCATACATCTGTTCCTCTTGTCCCTCTGTCCTTGTCAGTGAGTTATTTATTAAAAAGTAGTTTTGAGATCGTTTCTGAAAAACATAATAGTTGTGGCTACCTGTACAGCAGGAGGAAAGGGATTCCATATCTCTTGAGGCATCCCCTCAAAATGATAGTTGCAGAGTCAGTTTTTTCCTTAAACTCAGGGTTTCAAGTCAGAACTATTTAGATAACATTAATTCTGTTGTAGCCCATCATTATGTCCCCATCATTATGTCTATATCGCTGGAGCATGGCTATTTGCCAGTTTTATAGATTACAGTGCAGCCTTTAACAAAGACGGGACTTTGCTATGGTATAAACTACAAAATGGTATATCAATCAGGCACAGTTGCAAGCGATCCTATCACTGTATGAGGGCACATGGATTCATGTTAAATTAGGACACATATATTGGTTCTTGGAAAACAAATCACCATTGACATTGATAGTCCTACTCTTTTACCTCTGTACAGCAGATCTGGGGCCAGCACTGGCCAAGATGAATGAATTTTCACCCAATCTGAAAAATGCACTGAAGTGATCTGATGACTCGGTGATGGTGGATTGTGCATGTGTTGGTTTACAGAGGGTTGTTACAGCATTGGATGATTAAAATAATAAGACTAGATTGGTTGTGAATACAGGGAGATCAAAGGTAAGTGTCTGATAGAAGATGCATACATTGTAATCTGTGGTCATTAGTCAAAGAGAAGTTCTAAACCATTGTAAAATACAAAGGTCTTGTTTCAGCTTAGTAACCTCATTACTACCTGATGTCACATGGCCAATGTAAAAAATAAATACTCTTCTCTGATTTTTCAAGGTTATAGACTGTAGTCGGAGTCTGCAAGTCGTTCAGGTACACCCATAACCGCTTCTGTGCTCATGCCAGCTCCACGCCATCCTGAGCCACGGGCGGCGTGTGCTTATGACGGCTTGGAACAGTCATCCAACTGCCGCTCTGCCCACGCGGCACTAATTCCCCGCCTGTGCTGGCGAATTAGTGGGCGGGGTTATGGCGTCTTAACGCCGTCATGAGCAAACGCCGCCCGTGACTCATGACGGCGTGGCGCTGTCATGAGTAAGGGAGCGCTGCGCTCGCACCCCGCGCCGTGGTTGAATTCGCACCGCGGCGAAGGGGTTAAATGATGTAATTTGGTCAAAATGTTTGCCCACATTATGATATATATTAACAAAAAAAGGGTTCTGTCGGGTATACAAAGTATTTCTTGTGTAAGCAATTACTTCTGCGTTATTTAAACATTTTGCAAGCAATAAGATGCTCAGAACTATGGAACACACAAATAGAAGCACATTGGTGAGTGTTGACTTATTTTATATAAATTAAGGCATTTATATATGAGCGCGAAAACTCCAGGCACCACCTCCAGTCCCAGTGCGGATCGGCGAAGTAAGCAGGAGACGGACCACCAGATAAGATTACAATTTCTTTATTGCATTCTTCGAAGGGT
Source organism: Lissotriton vulgaris (assembly GCF_964263255.1). NCBI lineage: Eukaryota > Metazoa > Chordata > Amphibia > Caudata > Salamandridae > Lissotriton > Lissotriton vulgaris. The sequence goes on along the minus strand of NC_141685.1, from coordinate 758,502,347 downwards.
AGAAGGGCAAGACGCGTTTCGGGCTGGAACAGCCCTTGTTCACATGCAGCTGACCAAATGTAAATTTTTACTTTTTGTAATGCTAGTGACGCTTACGGGGCCCACCTCCAACCCGGCCATGTGACCATAGAAACGGAAGACATACTGTGCATTCAGTGTCTGACGTGCAAAATGAGCCATAAATAACAGAGTATTTAAATTATCCACGTAAGGCATTTATATATACTCCCATTTGTCAGCCAGGCTGTCAAAAGAAGGTGAAGCTTAAGGTGATAAGTGCTAAAGTGACATTAGTGTTCAGTTAAGGAACTTGGTGCGTATACTATATACAAAGCGATTTAAAATATGTACCAGGGAAAGAAAGGAAAAGGTCAGAATATTGTAAAAAACCACTATGACTCTGTAGCTTTATACAAATTAATTAATCATTTGCACGCAGAGCCTTGGTAAATCTGGACCGTAGGTGATCGTCTATGTTTCAACCCAATCTATGCTTCATTAAGAAGTCAAGGCTGGGCTTCATCAGGACAGGTGCTGGGGAGTAGGGAATGACAGCCCTCAGTGAAACAGAATTAATCTTGGTTGGTTGATCATCTAATGAGCGAACAATCCGACTGGTTGGATCAGTGTTTAATCTTGGCCCTTTGTATATAGTATACGCACCAAGTTCCATCATTGAGCACGAATGTCACTTTAGCACTTATCACCTTAACCCATTGCGTGCTTCTGTCGGCCAACGGCCATCGCGCGTACTACCTCCGTAGTGCTGCGCACGTCTGTTGGCCGATGCGGCCCGCCACTCATCAAAGCCGCTGCACCGCAGCGGAATTGCCGCGGCGGAAAAAGGGTTAAGCTTCACCTTGTTTTGACAGCCTTGCTGACAAATGTGTGAGTATATATAAATGCCTTAATTTATATAAAATAACTCAACACTCACCAATTTGTGTCTATTTTGTGTATTCCATAATTCTTGCAAAATGTTTAAATAACTCAGGAGAAGTAATTGCTTGCACAAGAAATACTTTGTATACCCTACAGAACCTTTGTTTTTGTTTATATATTCATACCCAGATTCTGAGGGACACAGGGAAACCCCATTGTTGTTTAACCCTCACATTACAATATAGGCCTTAGGGGCTTTACAGGCAAGCTACCATCTTCGCTTGATTAGGCACTATGGAATTCATTTAGAGAAAGTTTTTGTCTTTCACCCACAAAAATTCAGGCACAAATATGCCTGAGTTTGGATTACTCAGGCACGAGCTAGTGGCAGTAGCCTCCTTCATACATTTGTGCTGTCGTTTGAAGGATGCCTCTGTGGACTCGCTGAAGCCTTATACTTGAGGTATATTAAAGGCAATTCAAATTCTGAAGGTAATCCCTGGTCCAAATATCTGGTGTTGTAGCATAAGCGTGTTGGGCCTCCTAAATTATTTAATTTAAATTTAATTTCAATTGTCACAAAATAACTTCCATATTAATTCTCTTAGGTCCTCCGATGGATCTTGCTCTGTGCTGAAAGGAATTGGAATATTTATCATACAAGGACTTTGAATAAATAATCGCTAACATTCAAAAATAGAAACAATCGCTCATTTAAAACCCACTCGTAATTTGTTGAATTTAGAATTTTAGCCACAACCAAATAAATAAAGCATATCATCAGAATGTTTTATCATAATATATTTCTGTTTAAGAATCAAAGGATATCATACAACCTTAATTTCAAATTTGGTAAGGTTTAATAAGCATTCGCAAATTCTGTGAGATTCAGAATTGAGAGAGCTATCTTCCTCAACTGAGGGAGATTTTATTGACTCGAATATTGAGTTAGCAGGAAATCCGTTGAATCTCATAACAACCCTCTAGGAAAGTTAATTAAATCCCGAATGACCAGTTTCAGTTCATAGTCTTCTGCCTCTGTATGCCCTGCAGAGTCATGCTACAGCTGCTTTGTTATGAACCCTTTCAGCCGAAAAGGTTCCAGTAGGATAGCATACCAGCCGGCAGCAAGCGTAGTATTTCTTCACAGTTTGCGTTGTTTCTGGAAGTACCAATCGTCCGTCTCTGTACCGCAAGATGGGTAAATTAGTTAACATTTTTGGCAATTATACTCCATTGATTCCAGGCTCACACCCCATGATATCACCAAATGTGTTGGACCACTCTGTCCCATTGATTGCTCTCAATACAATGAGGTAGTAAGTAAAAAGTATATAAACCCAGAAGAATTAAGTAAATCATTACTTGCAATTTCCTTAGGACCACTCTAGTACTGTCATATGATTGTTGCTTTTAGAAGGTAGGCGAGTTCATGCTCTCATCTCTTGTGAGTCCATTCTCAAGCATTACTCTAGGTAGTAACACTTTTTATTTTATTTTTTATTTTTTATTGAGCAGAGAACCAACAATAACATAGCATTGATCATCAGGGAGCAATGATGCTCATATTTCCAAATTTAACGCACATATATCATATATCATATATACACTTACACCTATATCAAATATACAATTAAATCTGGAACCCATCAGACCAAAATATACACATCCTCAAAAGAAATAAAACAAAGAGTCCTGAACACCCTATGTTCATACCCATCAATAAAGTAATGAATTACCCCTTTCACATCTAAAACTACCTAAAGTAACTAGTACCAGTTGATGATCAAGAATATAAGTAAATCAGTTGGTTCATCTGTAGCTTTTTCCATTTACCAGATCTTGGCAGTATTACTACAGTACAAAACGTTTTTTGGGGGGTTAAAGTGCAAACATTAAAGTGCTTAGTTTTCTAAAGTGCAAACGTGCTAAAGTGCTATAATTCCTGTAATACAGTCAAGTTGTCAAAAAACTTCCAAACCCCTGCAACCCTTTTTGTTGCACCAACCCGTTTAGCATATGCTTCCTCAAATATCCTTATTTTTGCCATTGTATTTATCCATTTTAGGTAAGATGGCATCTCTTCCAACCTCCAATTTTGGAGAAATAATGAGCGGGCTACTGTAGAGCAGATTGAATGTACGTCTCTTCAGCTCTGCTTAAGTCTGACCTAGTTTTAGAGAGTCCAAAGAGAGCCACTTCTGTCTCAGGGTTAATATATTTTTTTTAATTGACTGGCTCCATGCTAAAAAAATATTTTTCCAAAAGGTCTCACGCTTCTGACATCTAAAAAATATATGAAGCCAGTCTCCCTCGCCGTGGGAGAGACATCTAAAGCATTTATTATCTACTTCCGGATGACACTTATTTAGCATTTTCGGAGTATAATAAGCCAGCCATCATGACAAGAAGGCCATCCGTTTAAAATAGGCCGCTCTTAGGGCCTTGCTTCCCAAATGGGCTATAGCCTGCCATTCCTGATGAGTGAAAGAACAGTTTGTATCCAGAGTTATTTTCCCCAAAAATTCATCAACCAAGGGAAGTGCCTTGTGCTTCATACCTAGGGATTACCAATTTCCGACTCCCTTCAATTTTTCTTTAAATAACGCATTAGCCAGGGGAGTTGGGGCCTCGCTTAACGGGAATATATATTTTTTCATAAAGTTGGTGATCTGCAAATATTCCAGGAACCCTGGCTTAGTTCGGTTCCCTACCCTACATAGTACTCCTTCCCAGAGAATCACTTTATTCCCAATGAGAAACTGGCCCAGATGCTCAAAGCCACTATTGTGCCATCTCTTAACAAGGCTTGAATGAATATGCAGGCCAAACCCCCTACATTCGTCCAATTTCAAAAAGGCAAATCCGGAAACATTTGCTTGTTTAAACAACAACTAAAGCTGGTTGGAATAGTCTCGAACAGCCTTATAACCAAACTTTTTCGGTAGTTTAGATGTTTTTAGAAATACTGGGATATGTGTGCCGGTCTCAACAATCATTTAAAAAAAAATGTGTCCATCTGGTATTTAGGTTCCACCAGGCCAGACCAGTAAGATCTAATAATGCAGTCTCGTAGTATGTGCCCCCCTGATTTGTCTCTAATTGTAGTATGGGCAATTTAACTCTAGATACCTTTTTGTTCCAGACAAATTCCCTAAACATAGAGTCAATTTACTTAAAATATTTAGCATTACTTTTCAAGGGTACATTGACAAACAAATATTAATAAAGGAAGAATTGACATTTTTAGGAATGCAACAAGCCCAATCAATGTCAAAGGCAAGGGGGACCAATTATCTAATAAGGTTTTAATTTTAATTCGCCCGCTGTATAATTCAGATTGAATAATTGATCTATTTGGCATGAGACGCTAATACCTAAGTATCTAATTGGCTCATCTTTCAGGGCCTGAGTTCTTAAAATAGTGGGTAAGCAGTCACCATTCGAGTTAAATAATATCTCCTTTTTCTTTAGATTTATCTTCTAGCCTCCTATTAGTTCAAATTTGCTAAATTCTAAAAAGGCTTCTTCCATGATCTGTTTTTCCGGGCAGAGGTACATTATTAAATCGTCTGCAAATAATTTTAACTTTGGCATCCCTTCGTATGGAACTCTGATAAGGGAATTTCCACGAATTCTTACAGCATGGGGTGCAATGAAAAAAGTAAACAAAAAAGGGGACATAGGACACCCTTGTCTCGTACCGCCGGTTATTTCCAGGGTCCCTACTACGTCTCCATTAACTATCACCTGGGCTTGAGCACCTTGGTAGATATTTTTTAATATGTTTAACACTTGAGCCGGAATACCAAATTTACCTAAACCAAAAAAAAGCGCATCCCAATTACCCAGGTCAAATGCGTTTTCAGCATCGACCATGCTAATGAGAGTGGGTATTTTATTGTTTGTCACGTAATCAAGCGCTTGAATTAAAAATCGAGTATTTGTAGACATGTACCTCCCCGCAACAAACCCAGTTTGGTCACAGTGCATAAGCTCCTGGGCAATAGGCGTAAAGCGGTGTGCCCAGATTTTCATTAGTATTTTAAAATCCGCATTAAGAAGACTAATAGGCCTATATGAGTTAATATCTTTACCATTTTTACCCTTTTTAACAAAACTAACCAATATAGATTCCTTAAAGCTTGGGGGATCACAGCCTCCTTGGGTGATATTGTTTAAGAGATTTACCAAAAACGGGGTCAGCTCTTTTGAGAGAGTTTAAAAAAACTCTATTGGAAGGCCGTCAGCCCCAAAGGCTTTTGCTCCTGGAATGGACTTAATAACACCTGTAATCTCTTTTTCAGAGATATTCAGTAGGAGCTGTTCCGTCCTAGGCCCTGAAATAGAAGGAAGCTTAACTCTGTCATAATAACTGCTGATTTGACTAGCTACAACTTTATATCTAGTTGTATATAACTGGGAGTAATGATCTAAAAAGACTTGAGCTATCTCCTCTTTGCCTGTTACAGACAATCTAGTTTTGGGGTCTGTAATTTCTGTAATGATTGATGCCTCCTGTTTCGTTTTCAGGCTACCAGCGAGCAGCCTGACAACCATCTGACTCTCCTCGTATACGTGCTGTAAATAGGTTCTAGAACTAGCAATCTCTTCCAGAGTAAAGAACTCTTTTATCTCATGTTTGGCTCTATCTAGCTTTGCTTTAGAGTCCCCTAAACCAACAAATGGTGCATTTATTTATTCATTTATTTGCTTATATAGCGCAGGAATTCGACCCCTGAAGGGGTATCTCCGCGCTTGTGTTCTTACCAAAGCTATATCCAGATAAAAAACCCATCAGGCAGGGAAAATATATCTACATGGTCAGGAACAAGTGAGTCTTTAAGCATTTCCTAAAGGTGGCCAAATTGGGATTTTGCCTAAGGGTATGAGGCAGGGAGTTCCAGAGGGTAGGGCCTCTATAGGAGAGAGCTCGGACTCCCTGTCTTTCCTTTTTTTATCCGTGGTACTTGGAGCAGAGATTGGGTCTGAGAACGCAGAGAACGACCTGGCTCATAAGGTCTGAAAATTTCTGATAAGTACTTAGGACCAGCACCAGACAGGCATTTATGAATAGTACAGCATATCTTGAATTTCACCCTCTGGCGAATAGGCAACCAGTGTAATTTGTTCAACAGAGGGCGAGAGGGGGATCTAAATGGAACATTCAAGATTAGTCTGGCCGCTGTATTTTGAGCTACCTGTAACCTGCCAAGTTGTTCCTCATTGGCAGAGATAAACAGCCCATTACAGTAGTCTAGTCTACTGATTACCAGTGCCTGGACTAGAGTTTTCCTATGGCAGTCCGCTAGATAAGGGAATACCCTTCTCATAAGTCCAATGACCCTAAAGCAAGATCCAGTTACCTGATTAACCTGATCTTTAAGTGTCAAGGATTGATCAAGTCGAACCCCCAAGTTTTTTACTATCTTTTTAGGACTGGGGACAGAGCCTAGTTTGGGAGGCCACCACTCAGGTGACCATAGGAGCGGGGCCTCTCCGAAGAGCATGACCTCCGTCTTGCCTACGTTACATTGCAGGCAATTAGAGGTCATCCAGTGGGATACAGCTCTCATCCCAGCAGCAAAGGAGCTTTTAACTGCTGGCGTCAATGTCTGAAAAGGAAACAGCAGCTGAGTGTCGTCTGCGTATGATATTGGTGTGAACCCATATTCTCTCACAATTTTAGCCAAAGGGGCCACATACACATTAAACAATGTGGGGCTTAGGCATGAGCCCTGTGGAACCCCCTTGGTGAGCTCCCTAGAGATGGAAAAATGGGAGCCCAATCGAACACTTTGTGAGCGGCCAGTGATGAAACTTTCTAGCCATGCTAGAGCAGTTCCGCCTATCCCTACCCTCTTCAGACGACTGATAAGAATGTCATGTGACACCGTGTCAAAGGCAGCAGACTCATCCAACAGCATCAGAATGCATATCTGATCTTTGTTGCTTCTACTACGGCCTGCTGGAGTTTAAGAATTTTCTCTTTTCTTAATTTAACAGAAGAGGCAGATAGTGCAATCATTCGCCCACGAAGGGCAGCCTTGAACGCCCCCCAAACTGAAAAAATTTCTGCCATATTCATACTGATCTTAAAGAGATCAACGATCCAATCTTTTGTGTCTGCCACCCATTGATGGTCCTGCAAAAGGAGCCACCTGGATCTTGGCCTCTTGTTGACCCCAATTTCTATGTTAAGTTTAATAAGAGAGTGATCGGAAAATGGATTAATATCTTTATTGGAGGTTGTGCCGCCCAGGGATTGTGATATTAAGAAGAAATCAATTCGAGAGGCTGTATAAAATTGATTTGAATAGCATGAGAATTCCAATTTTGATGTATTGAGAACGCGCCAAGGATCCATCAAAATATGCTCCTGCTTTAACGCCTCAATCACCTTTTCAGTTTTTGGTTTAAGCTCTTTTTTACTTTTATTCAAGGTATCCTTCTTTAAATCCTGAATAAAATTAAAATCCCCTCCCAAAATTAATTTCCCGGGTACCCCCCTCAATAATTCACTCATTTTACATAGAGCAGTAGTGTCATCCACAATGGGGCCGTAGTAGTTGATAAAATGCAATATTGTGGCATTCAATTTGGCCTCCACCCATATCCATCTCCCCTGAGGATATCTCTTCACTTGGCCAAACTCCCATGGGAGACCCCTACAGAAATAAATCGCTACTCCTCGCTTGGCCAATCCCGCAGAAGCAAAAAAGGCATGTGAATACATTCTTGTGAGAAATATTGTAGAGAAATTAGTTTTTAAATGGGTCTCTTGTAAAAATAGTACTTGGGGTACAAAGGAAGCTAGCCATGTAATTAGGGCTCCATATTTTTGTTTGTTCAAAATTCCATTTACGTTGAGCGAAAAAATCCTACATTTACTCATTATTAATTAACCTATGTCATAAGCCATGCTAGCTACAACAAAAGCTCGCATAATCCTGCCCCTTATATCAATCAAAGCCTTGCTACTGCTCATTTTACAACTGCTTTCACCCCCTCAATCCCTTCCCTCCTTCCTGATGTGGTCTCTTTGGGTCCCGCAAACCACATTCCCCCTTTCCACTAATGGGGTGACCTGGCCCTGCACCCTAGGTGAGCACCCCCTAACCCCCAAACAGAAATGTGGATAAGAGCTGAACCATATACATATTCGTAAATCTAGTCAAAACAATTTCATCTTGCAGTAGAAATCTCTCGGCAATTCCTGAGCTACTTCAACCGGTGAAAGCACATGAAATTTGCCTTTAGCCAACAGCCTTAACTTGGACTGTTGAGCAATGGACGCCTGAGCCCCTTGTGCTTTAAATAAAAACAAGAGTTTGACAAATTCCTTGCGTCTACGGGCTGCCGTTGCTGACATGTCCTAGAAAATTCGTCATTTTGAGCCCTCGTCGATGACGATTTTTCTGCTAGATTGCTTTAGTTAGCACATCTTCTTTGATTCTATAATCTGCAAAATTAATTACAATTGTTCGAGGATATTTGGAATTCGAAATTGTGTGTGCCGGGACCTGATGTGCCCTGGTTATTGTAAGATCCCTCGTAAAGTCAGTGAGCACTTTTCGTTTAATAAATCTCTCAACCCAGCAAAGGGTGTTGAGTCCATCTTTCCCTTCTGGGACTCCAACAATGCAAAGATTTGAGCAGCGTGAGTGGTTTTCCAGCTCCTCTACTTTAGACTCTTGGACGATCTTTTCCGCTGTCACCTCATTGATCTTCTGTATTGTAGAGCTCATCTGGTCTTCCAATTGAGCTATTCTTGACTCCGCCTCCTCAAGCCTTAAGGAAGTAACACTTTTCTTGCAAGTCTAATCAAGTAAGCTACAAACATGGAAGGAGACGATTGAGTGTTGGAAAACAAGCGGAAACTTCAGGAAAAGTTTCCATAGGCTTCAGGCTATTAGTTCATAAGTTCATACTAGGAAGCCGAGTATGAGCCCTTCATGAAACGCAGCTCAAGTACGATGAAATTGTGCTAAAATATTATTCTCACATTACATAAAACAGTGCAATAATTCTTCAATTAAGTATATTAATATTAGTTTTATTATAATTGTAAATAATTTGTGTAAGTATAGGGTATCAAAATTTGAAATACTCACTATCATTTCACGTATAATTTTGGACGTCTCTTTTGCACATTGTATACACTACTTTATATATATTAACCCCTTCCATGCTCATGACGAGCTCAGCTCGTCATGAGGCACAGTGGAGCTGTGCTGATGACGAGCTGAGCTCGTCATGAACAATGGAGTTCCACATAAATCAGCGCAGGAGGGGAAAATGCACAGCAGCGATGTGGTTAATACATCATACAGGATTTAAAGGCACATTTGAAATAAATGTTTGTGCAAATCATAACATAACCTTGGGTAACACCTATTTCTCTTGTCAATGTTAGTTACACATTCTAGTGTTATTATCTGTTTTCCTAACATGTGAAGCAGCTTTATTCTTACATAAAATGTTTGTTATTGTTTATTTGTCACGTCTATCTAAGCATAAAAACATGTCACTAAAATGTCAAATTTTACTTCAGCTTACCAACTGTTAGCTGTTCTCAGAAATCTGCTTCTAACATGTTGCATGTTTTTATGATGTAGTATCAAAATAGAACTTCCCTTGTGTGTTTCTTTATATATGGAAACCTAATACACACTTTGTCCTTATCATGTAAAATTGTTTCACAAACCATTTCCATCGGTTCCTCCATTGATCGCAAATCGAGCCATCACACTCTTACCTTTTATCTTTATCTGATGCCTCAATAATAAGGCACATGTCTTCATGAGCTTTAGCCTAGTTTGTTCTAAGGCTTTTGATTCATCGTAGTACTAGTTCAATTTCTGCTTTCTTTCTCTTTATTCCCCTAGTCCCTTTCTCAGTTTTTGTAAGTTTATAATATTTGATGACCATTGTTATTATTAGTACGCAAATAGCAATAGTTAGTATGGGTGTTAATATTATCCCCGCTAAACTACCCCCAAAGCTGCAAACCATTTTCCCACAGATTTTAATCCTTTACGAATGGATTCCCATGTACCATCGGCATTTAATTCAGTCAAATCTATTCCCAAATTTGTAATATTGCTGATATATCCCTGACAACAGCAAATATTTGCGGGGATATAAGTACAGCACTGTTGGACTTTCAGCATGCAACAGACTCCGCCTTCTTTTGCAAGTAGGACTTTTAACGCAAGTCTGGTTTGTAGCACCATAGATTGTAGAGTAGTTCCTATTTTCCCTATAGGCCCTGCGCATTGGAATAACATAAACAGCAGTGTAGACGTAGAACTGAGGTCTTCTAGGTCTCTACTGACTATGTTCGACTTAATTTAGGTTTGCGCCAGCTAGCTCAGAGGTCACTGGAAACTTTCTAGACTGAATAGGAAGTGATCAGCTTCCCTGGCTCAGACAAGCAGGGATTCAGCTTCCGACAACCGCATAAACATGATAACTTTGCTCCCCAGAATAAGAGTCAATCTCTAGAGTCGTGTGAAAACAATAGACTATTTCACTCAGTCAGATGTGCGTTCTTAGTTTCACCAGAGTGCAGAGAAGAGAGAGACGGGCGTTTTCAATAAAAGGTATGATTTATTGAAGTCTTCCTTCTCATGCAAGAGAAATGGATTGCCACAATTGCAATACTTAATATAAAGTAAAGTACGTACAGTAAAAGGAGTATTATGAAATAATACTGTAAAAGCATTGATATGGTTTCTTAGCCATAAGACACTTTAAAATGGATAAAAGATATATACATAGGCTAAATTGCTCAACTGGTGCCTCTAACTATGCCTACCCCGGTGTACCTGACCTAAGCCTAATACGTGGGAGGGAGTAAGTAAGTAGCAGTTTAAGTTAAGTAGGTTTTGCCAAGAGTCTGATTCAAGAATTCTCTCTAAGGGTTTAGTCAGCACCGTACCTCTGGAATAGAATGTAGGAGGTCTGGTATCTCCCTCTCAGGACCCGATATCCCAGTCACCCGCAAGGGTAGGCTGGAAACGTCGGAGCTGAATTTTCTCGGCAGGAGAAAAGACAGCACCTTTCTCAGCGCGTCAAAAGAGGAGGGGCAGCGTCCGTGGGCTTCTCGCATCTGCTGGGCTTTCTGCAAGGGGACAGCTGTTCTGCTCCAGAATTCACCACCACCGTGTGTTTGCTTAAGGCAACGTGGATATATTTATACCTGAAAGGTGCCGAGTTTGACGTAAGTTTTGGACATAAGACGTCAATAAAGATGTCACTAAGAACTGGTTGTTCTTACAGTGCTCGCAGGAGTTCTATGACAAATCAAAACAAAGCAAGCGGGGCTTTCCCAGGTTGCTGGGGGTTTGGTGTGTCAAAAGAACTCTGTGTGCTCTCTAGGAATCTAAGGAAGTAGCTTCTGCTGTGTCATGAACTGCAGAGGCGAGTTACTGAAATATGGCTCTGATTATTATGCCATTATAGGGGTATTCATTGATTATAGCCATGTAGGGGCATAAGGTCACAATATTGATCGGGTTCCTAGATAAAACACAACACCCACTCCACGGTTTTATGTCCATCAATTACTAAAAACTTAAGCAATAAAAAGATGCCTGTGTATTCCAACCCACCCCAAAATACATTTTGCATTTGAAATGCCGGGACACCTCTTCTGAGGTAACTGAACGCGCTTTACAAATGGTGTATACGAAATACATGAAAATGATAATAGGTACTGTACGTTTTAAGCAGAGTAATCATTCATAAAGGTTTGGCATATATATTCAGTTGAACGATTTGCGAAAAATTACACATGAAATGTCCCTCAATACAGAAAAGAAGGGCAAGACTATTTCATCATATATAAATACAGTTGCTGTGAAATGTGCTAGAGGCTGAGGTAATATTTTGTCTCTAGATCTACTAAAAATAGAAGCTCTGTTCTTTATGAATAGTTCTACTTTTAGCAAAGTACAAGTGCCAGAAAAAAGGTAAATATTTTGGAAAAAATAATTTCATCTTCAGGGAAAAAAATAGTTCCAAATGTTTTTTTTAGTAGCTTTTTGTTTATGAAGGCCGAATTCAGTTCATGGGAACGCTGTGTGCCGGATTGTTTTTCAAAAGTTATTGTTTCTGTTCAGGGGAGAACATCATTTCAGACAGACTCGCAAAAAATTGGTCTACATATTCAGGTGACAGTTCGACCAAGTTTGATAACGCTGTAACCTGGCAGTCGTGAGAATGATTGCTATCATTGATGTCTGGATCAGCAATGCTCACAGAAGGTCGTACCTGGGTGATGTTGCTTTCATTTCTTGCTTCACTGCCACCACCTAATCATAGCGCAGGAGTCTTAACGAATGCCGTCATCAGGATTGGTAACCGCTGGGGACAACATGATGCATGAGCCGTTATTGGACCTAGCAAAGTATCGATATCCATTGGTACTGCTGATTGTAGTGCAAGACAGGTGTCTAACACGCATTCCTCTCCGCATAGCATACATCGAAGCACAGGTAAGATGCAGTTCTGCCATATAGGTCTGAATGAAAGAAACCAGGTCATATTCAGATCTCTCAGCCGGGCTAGTCGAAGGACTTTAGTTATGCGGTCCCGGTAGCGTATTGCTAGGATCGTTTCTTCCATTGTCGCTGGAGCCATGTCTGTGTTTTGGCTTGCCATATCGGAGCAGGAGGGTCAAAAATAAAATACCTGCTACGAGTCCCAAAAGTAGTGGTAGGCCGCCATAGACCGAATGGACAAAATTGGGAAAGATGCCCAGGACTGCTTCGAAGGGTGTTAACAGTCCCGAAAAAATTGTCTTAAATACATTCGAGATACCACTGGCATTCGACATATTTAGGATTTGGCTTAACATTTCTACGAAATGTACGGGTCAATTTGTTGATAAAAGTGTATGTATCTCTACCGTTGTCCTTGCAACTTGGAGATCATACGTCTCTTTTGATGACGTGATGGGCACTGTTGTCTGTAAAAGCACAGACGTCATTCTGCTTAAAGTATCAATTCGTATAGAAGAGATATTCAACGGAGGCCAAATCGGAGCCACTGAGTCTCCAGGGCCGTTTGGATACAATGCTTGAATACAGCAAGTGACCATGGAACTGACGCTTAAGAGATATGCTTTCCCTGGCACCAAGCCACAACAGCTGTGATCCGTTATTAGAACGTAACTCCTGTTAGAAAGTTGCCTAAAGAATGGCTCTATCTGTGTTGCAGGTGTACCATGCTGGTGGCATGAAAGGTTATTTGAAGTCCCCTCACAGGCCCCATGCAAGTTAATACCTTGGCACAAAAGTATACAGCTTAGTGATTGTTTACACTCATTACCACTAAGAAATACATTTTTGTTATTGTCACTATAACATGTGTGTGTATAAGGTAATTTCATGATGTCTTAATGTATCCTTTACCCAACCTTTCATACTGGCCTGCTGGTATATACTTTAGGCAATTTTTAAATTGGAAAGTTGTTATCGGGATTGTGATTATTCCGTGTATTATCCATTCAATGACGGGTCTTTCTGACATTGTCAATGGTAATCTCTCAAGTTTTTCAATGCTCAGGATTGTATAGTCTGCTCCTTTCTGTGCCAAACTGATTTGTTTATCAGTAAGGTTAAAGATAGAAAACAATGACGTTGTGTTGATTAAACGCCATGGCACATAGCCTGAACGCAGGTTTTGCAACGTCCAGCCTAGCTGTACAATAGAACGTAATTGGGACTGGCCATGTTGTAACATTAGCAAGTCCTGGTCTATTATATCGATAGCAGATGATACAATACTGTCCAGTGGATATATTCTGGAGGACAGTCATTAACTAATTGTCCACAGCAGAAAGTGTTTTTTTCCAAATTAATACGATCAATTTCTCGTATTTTCTCTGCTGTCTCAATTTGAGTCACTTTCCATGCCTCGTTGTAAGCAGCGTATATACTGGCCGCTATGAAACGTTATTGACGCTGCTTGCGTGGTCACATTATGAAATCGCGCAAGTCAGCACCATCTTTAAGTAAAGACAAGTGTTGCTTAATTTGTGCCAGTGTGGATGTTTGTAACCATTCAAGGCATAGTTTCCCTACACTGTATGTTGTTACTATCCCTGGATTTTGTCTCTGGGAGTATCTAGGGTCTGGTCTGGTCATTTTTAACCCCTGTATTTTATTCAGGAATCTGTCTTGACAGTTATTTGTGTCTGTATGCCAGATTAACCACTTTTTCCAATCGGAATGTGTTCTGTTTTCATTTAAAATGTTGGATACGTCTATTTCAACATCTGCAGTGGTGTTACTATCAGGTATTGGCTTTGGAATAGACGGTTTGTTCAGTTCTTTTATCTTAGCTAGGCCAAGACAAGTGGTCTGTTGAATTGTGTCATTCAAGAAAATTATTTGTTCTGGGATCCTGCAGGCTCGAAATAATGCTTCTTGGCCTTGTACCTGCCAATCTTTTGTACCCCAGATGGTTTTTGTTTCAATGTTGTTCTTCCAGAAATCAAAACCAAATGTAATCATTTTTTCATAAAATGTTTCTGAATATATCATTTTAGTATTTGTCAGCATTGTTTTTGTCCCTGTTATATCTAACAATTTATAATAAAATGTTTCTGCATCACTTGTGTTAAACCCTGAGAAGTATTGGAATTTCTCATAGAATGTTTTTGAACTGCTTTTAGGTGGAGTAGCACAATGTTCCCATTGGTTATATTTAAAAACATTTCTAGGTTGAGCAGATTTATGCAAATAGTGGTCTGCATAATGAGTAAAACAGTACATCTGTTCATAATTCGATGAACCTTGCAAATAATCATGTTCTGTAAATTTTGCTGACAAAACTAAATCCGACATCATATTATTTATACTTTCAAAGTCCCAATCATCAGAGAATGTACTTGGTTTTACGAAGTCACTTAGTGAAACCTTAAACTGATGAGGATATTTCAAGAGTTCGACCTGGCCATATATTTCGTAATCTGTTATGTCCCAAACTACCCCGCCGGGTATTGGAATGGCTGTGACATTCACTGACGATAGTTCTCTTTTCTCGATGTGAGATGATTTTTGTGGCTTCAGAACTAAGTTGATGTTCTGACTTGCTGTGTCCATTGTACTGTATTTTCCCTCAGTGAATTTTCCCAAACAAAGTACCATGATGAGCCAAAGCAGGAGAAAAAATACACCTAGCACAATCCAAAATTCTAACCATGGAGAAATAAGATAGGTTTCTTTGAGTTGAGGAAAGAGTTCTGTTGCTTTTTCTTTAAAAGTCTTTGTTGCTGGCGTCACTTCAGTGTTGTTTTGATCTTCAGAAAAGTTATCGAAATTGATGAAGTAGCCAGATGCAGTTCTGTCAATTGTTGGAATTGTTTTCTCAATTTGCCTTTCATTAGCACATTCTGATGCTACATCATTGTGGGCTGATGTTTAATGACGAACTGTTTCAATTTGAGTTTCAAGAGGTACAAGTTCCATGTCATTGTTGCATAGTCCCTTTTTTATTCACTGCAGGTTTATCAAATGTGATTAGTCTTTCAGTCTGAACCTCTTGGATACTAGCAAATTTGGGTATTCTGCTATTTCTTGGGAGTCCACTGGGCCTACTACTTATGATTGGCCACATGATTGTGGTTTTACCAGGTCGATTGATACAACTCGGTTCTCCTTTTTACCAGCAAGGGGCGGTAGTACAGCTGATCTTGTTCCGTTGATTGCTAAGACAGGTACTGCTTTTCTGTAAGAAGGCCCAAATTCCTTCTTCACCGCTATTTTCTCTCTGACCAGATCCCCAATCTTCGGAATCCAGACGGGTCTTGCTGGGACAGGTGGTGTGTCTTCAGTGGTTGTTGGCTGTTGTTTTAACTTTATGTTGCTCAGGGCTTTTCTTGTTTCACTTGTCCTGTAAAACAGCCAAACGGTCTTTGATGTCAAAGCATTTTTCCTTATTTTCTACCACTGAAGAATGACTATCTAAGTCCTGAACATACATTCTAGTTCCGGACAATAGTTCGTACGGGCTGAAACCTTTTAGAGAATTTCTTGGCAAGTTATTAAGACTACATTGGACACTTGTTAAATGCTGGACCCACCCATCACCCGAACCTAATACCTTTGCCGTTATAGATTGCTTTATGTCTCGGTTTTTTCTTTCCACTACCCCGTTTCCCTCAGGATGGAAGGGGCAAGAGAACCGCAACCCAATGCCCATGCTGGTCATGGCCTCCTTATAAGCTCAAGAGCTAAAAGCAGGACCCTGGTCAGAATGAAGCATGGCTATTGCGTATGTGCCGATAAAGACTCGCAAATCTTTTATAACCGTTCTGGCGTCAGCCGAGCGCTGGTGTCTACATTTTTTAGTGTATTCAGTCTTAAAAATGTTTTTAATAGGACGCTGGATTTCACTTATAGATAGCATGAAGCTAACTATAAGACTGGTCATGGCATTACTCCGCTAGATTCACTGCTGCGATATCTGCTGCAGTCTTTACAGCTCTTTACAAATTTGTAATGTTGTATGCTCTTTCCTGGCCACCAGTACTCTGATTGTAATTCTTTCAGAGAATTTTTCATCTGGTTGTGTCTTGCACCCAATCCCATGTGTGCGTCTGCTATTAAAAAGATTCTCCGATTCGTGTTTGGAATTACCCTATCCCCCACTCCAGAGATTCGAGCAAAAGGAACAAAGTTTGCATCAATTAGGTATGTATAAATGAGTGGATAGTTCACGGGTAGTGCTGCACAGTTGCCCTTTGAAGACGTTTTTACCGCCAGCATGGTTTCCCCGTCTATGTTTTTTTCTGAACGCTTTTTTGTGGCTACGGAAGCCGGTTTAGTTGCTTCCGCTGTGGCTGTATTAGCCAATGAATTCCCTGCAACGTGAACGCCATCACGTTGATGACTCAGAGTGTGTATCGCGTGAGTCTTTTGTAGTTCCTTCTGTAAAAGAACTACTTGTTTCCAAAGCACTTTATGCTTGATTGTGGCACCTGTGTCCTCTTTGTAATCGTTTTGAACCCAGCTCTGCAAGTCATTATTGTAAGATTTCACGCAGAAAAGCGAATCGCACACTATTAGTGTCGGGAATTCACGATCGGCATTTTCAAGCGCCATCTTTAAAGATCTGATTACAGTTCGCTGAGCCGAACATTTTCTCAATGATTCAGTTTTTGTTATTTTCGGTCTGAATTTACAGCAGAGCCAGCGACCTTTAACAATCGCGCAGGCTGCATTGTATGATTTATCATCTACATTGTAATGCTGTACAAATCTGTCGGTATAGATTATACAAGAGTACTGTTGGAGAGGCAGAATTTCGATAGGCAGAGGATATTCTTTGTCATATTTTAAATCATTCAGTTTTTTCATGTTCGGGACATAACAGTATTTCACTTTTTCTGTATCAAGAGAATTTTCCCACTGTATCCATTTTGGATCCAGTGCCACTGTTTGTTTTTAGATTAACTGGGCTAAATAATGCCTCAAAGGCTGATTCTGCTGTGAAAACCGTTATTCCTTTGCCTTGTGCTTGTGATCTTTCTCTTGCTACAGCCGTCTGAACTGCCTTTACAGTATTTTCTGTAAGACTGAATGTTTTTTCTGCTTGTGTGTGCAAATGTGATTTGTAAGCTATTGGTACCGTTTCTCCCTCTTTAGAGGTTAGGTATGTGAATCCGCATCTTCCTGGGATGACCCGGATTACAAGGTTGCGTGTATTGTCACGTGCTTCTAATTTTGTTTTAGCTAACATGTCTGTTTGCAGTGCTCTCAAAATTCCTGTGTGTTTTTGAGTCCAGTTGATTGGTTTTAGATCAGGTTTTATTAGTTCGTAGAGCGTTTTAATCCTCTCTGCATAGTTTAGAATGTAAGTTCTTCCGAAATTCAGAAAACCTAGAATCGGTTGTAAGTTCTTCAGCGTTTTTGGTGCTTGGAGTGCAGCGCACTTCTCTAAGAAGTTGTCCGCTAGGCTTTTTCCTTCACTTGATAATTCGTATCCTAAAAATAAGACCGTTAGATGGGCAATTCGTGACTTTTTAATGTTGAATTTGTAATCCTCTGCTGCGAACCCAAGTATTATGGTGTTCACTCTTTTCAAGTGAGTATCCAAGTCGTCGTCTGTGAGATAGATGTCATCGACATAAGATAATGCCTCATCATCATACATTTGTAGTAACTCTGTTACTCTGGCTGAGAATAGTCCTGGGCTGTTCTTCAATCCCTGTGGGAGCCTACAGACATTTTTCTGTGACCCCATTATTGAGAAAGCGGTCAAGTACCTGCTTTCTGGTGCAATATTTTGACAAAAGAACCCATTAGATATGTCTAATGTTGTTTTGTATTTTTTACCAACTATGTTATTCATTAGTGCCGCACTGTGCGAATTTTGTACCGCAAATGTTTTGCAACATGAGTTAAGGTGTCTGTAGTCCAAGACTAGACGATACGAATAGTCTGGTTTGGAAACAGGAAACCAAGGATTGTTCATTTGAGAGGTGCATGTTTCAATCACCCCTTGGTATTCAAGTTGATCTAAAATCTCCCTGACCTGTTTTTTAGCTTCTTGCTTAATCGGAAACTGCCTTTGTGCAGTAGGTTGACATTTTAACTGGATTTTGTGAGGAGGAGAGTCCTCATTCCATCCTACATGATTCTTATATAGTGCAGGTGCTTGAGCTACTGCCCATTTCCTTGCATATGTGTATTTAGTATGAATTGGAATATGATTTGAGAAGGCAGGCATAATCATTTCTTCGCCACGAGGGCACTCCCTGACAAACTCTGGGGGCCAATCTTTCTCTGCTAACAGGATATCATAGCCTTTTGAGAGGTTATCCCAAAATAGACCCCTTATTTTCCTAGTCTTATCTCCCTCTATACGCAGTGTTATTTCGTATATCTTGTGAGGTTCGCTAACTCTGGTATCTGCAGTTTCCACTTGAATGTATTCATTTGTGTCCACTGTCTCCAGATGACTCATCAGGATCTTCCGAGCGATGCTGATTTCCGCTGCGCTGTCTAGCATTGTCTGTGCCCACTCTCCGTTTTTCAGTTGTGTCCTCAGTATTCTCGGCATGTTCGATTACTCTAATACTGGCTACCTTCTTTCTTGGAAATTGTAATTTTTTACTTTGAGCAGGTTCCTTGTCTTTGGACTTGGTGTGCTCTTCCCTTGGTTCTGATCATCCTCTTCTTTCCGATTTCTGCGAAAAAGATCGAGAGGGACGTGTATCAACACTTTGATATCTATCAGGTTTTTTCAAGTTATCCCTATTTCTAAGGTTATTTCTTTTCTCAGAGGGCTCCCTCTGGGGAGACTGGTGTTCTCGATTCGGAGTTCTTTCCCTCAGCCGAGGAGACCTTCCTCTGGACTGTAATTTTTTTTCTTTGGGAGTTGATTGTTTATTTCCATCCCAGCTCTTTTTAGGAGTGTTTATATTATTTTCAAATAAATATTTTTTCAGGATTTTCAAGTAGTTGGGGTTTTACCGGTTTACCACCCAGACTATCTCTACCCAATTCCTCATAGCATTTTTCTATGATTCTGGCAAGTTCAATTGGTTGATCTGTTATCTGTTTCTTTCAATTTCTGGCGGATCGCCACAGATGCTGCTTCTCCTTTTATGTTGGCTAATAATATAGCCGAGACCTGCTTGAAGTCTTTCAGTAATTTCATACCAAGAGTTAAAGCAGGTTCTGGACCGTATTCATTCTGAATTTGTTTTAGCACATCTGGTATTACCGCCATAGACGGAAAACCGTGTGTTTAGAAGCAAAGACTGTACCCCAAGTGTCACAGTCCTCCACATGTGGTGCGACCCCCATTGGAAGGCAGATAGTCAGAATTGTGTTTCTCAATAGGGGTAGTATTCGGGAATACTGCCTCTATTTGAGCTATTTTCTGTGCTAACCAGAAAGGAATTTGTTCCCGTTTTGCAGGTGTTTTTCCAAGACATGATTGTATGTTCTGTGGTGTGATTTTATTTGTGTTCCCCTGATGAGGGGTTAGTTGTGGAATATTAACAGCTGTTTGTACTGTTGCAGTCCGCATTACATATTGGACTAACTGTCTGTGAATTTTAATTAGTAATTTTAGCTGGGCTAAAAGTTCTTCGCAAGACATTTTATCAATGTCTGGATGTGGTGTGTAGCTGACTAGAACCGGCCCCGTTGCTCCTGGTCTACCTAGTGGACCGAGCCTGGTGATGTGATCATTATGTTTTAGGGCGCCTTTAAACCAGAGTAGGTGCTCTTGGTATTTTAATGGGATTTCAATCTCCTCGAATAGAGTATATTCTCCCAGAGGTTCCTCTACCTTGTAATAGTGGAACTCATGTGTTGTAGCGTTTGCCGCTGGAAAGTTTATCCATGAATAGAATACCTCTGTCTGCCGATATTCGTGTGCCTCTATCACGAAAATGACTGTACCGCCTCGTGCTGTCAGTCCGTTTTCTATAAGTTTTAAAGTTATAGTTTTTCTTATATTGACCGGAATGAGGATAGCATCCCGGTCATTCAGTAGGAGACTCGTGTCATCCTCTAGGAGTTGATTTGCTATTCTCAAAGCCTCCGTTTCTTCCGCACTTTCTACCATTTTACTGTCAGAAAAGTTTTTGTTGCAGATCAGGTTTCAAGAAAGCAAAAGATTAGGTGCAGAATATTTTGGAACACTGTATCCTTCAACGTTGACTAAACCAGAAACTCTACATAGGAATCTCTTCCTACTAAGTTCCGGCGGAGTATTTACGGGAGAAAGGGTCTGTGTGAAAAAGCACGACTGAGTTACTCTAACGTCTTGCGTTAGTTTTATCGCCTTACCCTACATTGGGCGCCATGTAGTGTATTTCCTATTTTCCCTATAGGCCCTGCGCATTGGAATAACATAAACAGCAGTGTAGACGTAGGACTGAGGTCTTCTAGGTCTCTACTGACTATGTTCGACTTAATTTAGGTTTGCGCCAGCTAGCTCAGAGGTCACTGGAAACTTTCTAGACTGAATAGGAAGTAATCCGCTTCCCTGGCTCAGACAAGAAGGGATTCAGCTTCCGACAACCGCATAAACATGACAACTTTGCTCCCCAGAATAAGAGTCAATCTCTAGAGTCGTGTGAAAACAATAGACTATTATTTCACTCAGTCAGACGTGCGTTCTTAGTTTCACCAGAGTGCAGAGAAGAGAGAGACGGGCGTTTTCAATAAAAGGTATGATTTATTGAACAGTCTTCCTTCTCATGCAAGAGAAATGGATTGCCACAATTGCAATACTTAATATAAAGTAAAGTACGTACAGTAAAAGGAGTATTATGAAATAATACTGTAAAAGCATTGATATGGTTTCTTAGCCATAAGACACTTTAAAATGGATAAAAGATATATACATGTATACATAGGCTAACTTGCTCAACTGGTGCTTCTAACTACTCCTACCCCGGTGTACCTGACCTAAGCCTAATACGTGGGAGGGAGTAAGTAAGTAGCAGTTTAAGTTAAGTAGGTTTTGCCAAGAGTCTGATTCAAGAATTCTCTCTAAGGGTTTAGTCAGCACCGTACCTCTGTAATAGAATGTAGGAGGTCTGGTATCTCCCTCTCAGGACCCGATATCCCAGTCACCCGCAAGGGTAGGCTGGAAACGCCGGAGCTGGATTTTCTCGGCAGGAGAGAAGACCGCGTCTTTCTCAGTGTGTCAAAAGGGGAGGGGCAGCGTCCGTGGGCTTCTCGCATCTGCTGGGCTTTCTGCAAGGGGATAGCTGTTCTGCTCCAGAATTCACCACCACCGTGTGTTTGCTTAAGGCAACGTGGATATATTTATACCTGAAAGGTGCCGAGTTTGACGTAAGTTTTAGACGTAAGACGTCAATAAAGATGTCACTAAGAACTGGTCGTTCTTACAGTGCTCGCAGGAGTTCTATAACAAAGCAAGCGGGGCTTTCCCAGGTTGCTGGGGGTTTGGTGGGTCGAAAGAACTCGTGTGCTCTCTAGGAATCAAAGGAAGTAGCTTCTGCTGTGTCATGAACTGCAGAGGCGAGTTACTGAAATATGGCTCTGATTATTATGCCATTATAGGGGTATTCATTGATTATAGTCGTATAGGGGCAGAAGGTCACAATATTGATCGGGTTCCTAGATAAAACACATCAAGATCTGATGGCAACCATTTCAGTATCTATGACCAGGAACCCTCCTGCTGTATCGGTTGATAAATGATCAACCCCAGTAGAAAGTTTTCATATTTTGTGAGAATTTAGAACTACCCCAACTAATGGTATTAGAGCATCAAAAATATCCCAAATTATTTCACAGCACTTATCCCCCTTCTTAAACGGATGTTTTTAAATTTGTTAGTTCCACTGCCTTGTCCCACATGATACATGTTTGGAAATACTATTAACTTATACCAGCATGCATACAATGTTTTGGTAACCTATAATAGGCATTTTTCCTACAGATATAATACATCCCTGGAAAGACTGGATCAGATCCTCTAAGATATTAACCCCATCCTCACACAATTTGGAAGGTGTGATCAAATTCGCTGGCACAAACAAACGTATTGTTCAATTCAGTTCTGGGTCTAAATATGCATAGCTTCCCTTTTTGTTGCTAATCCAGAGCCATAGCAGAGTGTGCATCACCCTTTATAATGTCACCCTCCAGGTGTGCTTAAGGTGGAATCTTAGTGTTTCAGCCTTTTTCTTTATTTCTCCACGTCTATCTTCAACTGAATTAATAAAATCCTTCTCAGAAGTTAGATTATGTTTATGAGCATATACCGTGTCAGGGCTCAAAATCATAAAAAATGCACTAGACCTGCAGGTCTAGTAACCTACAAAATCATCTCGACCTAAGTGCAATGCACTTGACCTCTGACTCTTAAATCTTGTTAACTTGTCACATTTCCTCTGCTTTCAATCATTTTTATTGCCTATTTACTATGTGAGCAATAAAGATGTTTTTAAATCTTGCTATCTTGTCACATTTCCTCTGCTTTCAGAGGCAGAGGTCAAATGTCAGTTTTTCTTCCTACTCACCAGAAAGGGTGGGTATGACCTAAAAATAGCTCGTCCTAAATTAATCTAACTCTCAAATATGAGCGGTCGAGTGAATTTTTCGAGCCCTGTTTGTCTGTACTTTGTGTTGGTTGGGAGAATTCACCTATTGTTTCAGCAGTTCACGTATCCGGTACGATGTTCATATTTTTCCTAATTGGGATTTCAGAAAAGATCAAATCCTAATTTGAATAATAATATAGAAACTGTCTATGCAACAGAATAAAATAGTTAGTGTACACTACAGGAAATGCGATTAGTAAGAGGCAGGTGATGGTATGTCACCCTCTCTGATATAGAGGTTGGTAATTGCTTGCACACAACAATCCCTAGCATCCATAGTATCGACATTCATAGAGAAGTTTATTAATGACATTTAACCACTTCGGCGCTGATGACGAGCTCGGCTCGTCATGAGGTTTAGCTGTTGTGCGCTCATGACGAACTGAGCTCGTCATGAACCGCGGGATTTTGCATTTTTCAGCGCACAGTGGGAAAATGCGCCGCAGCGATGCGGTTAACCCATTCGCTGCTAGGCCTGTCCCTCCCTGTGCTAAGCCTTTTTTGGTTATTCAGGGTAATTCGGGCTTAGGCCCATGTAACTATTTGACCACATATGGTATCCACGCCAAATTTACGTCCTTTTTTCCAACATCATGGGGATTCAAAAGTTACCCAGAAAAATGGGGAAAAAGTGTTGCAAATTAAAGCGTCTGGGTTTTTCCCTGCAAATAGTATCAAAAAAGGTTGGTGGGGCTGAAATCACAATGTTTCCATATTTTAGGGAATGACAGACTTTTGTTGGCAAACTAAAAACCTTTTACACAGTTTTGGCATTTTTCTGGGACATAGCCTATTTTTGCTATTTTTTGTGCTTTCAACCCCTTTCCAGTTAATGGTACTTAACTTTCCACAACAGAAATGTGAGGATAAGTTGTTTTAATTTTTACAACGTTTTAGGTTTGCAAGGGATTCTGGGTAACAGAACCTGGTGAGAGCCAGTCAAGTCACCCCATCCTGAATTCCCCTGGGTGTCTAGTTTTCAAAAATGTACAGGTTTGCTAGGTTTCCCTAGGTGCCGGCAGAGCTAGGGTTAAAAAACGTACAGCTAGGCACTTTGCCAAAAAAGGGTAATTTTTCACTCTGAAATTGTGGTATGGTTTGCTAGGTTTCCCTACGTGCTGGCTGCGCTAGGGCCCAAAATCCACAGGTAGGCATATTTCTAAAAACAAATCTGTGCCTAGTCTGCTTTCTGCCGCCCTGGGGGGGGATATCTGGCCGTGGGGTTGCCCTCATATGCCCCCAAGGGGGGCAGAAACACTGTGGCTATTTTTTGGGGGGTGGGGCATTGGTATCCCCATTCTGGGCAATCCCCACCCCCACGAATAAAAAAAGCCAGCGTAAACGTTGGCGTCTAGTCTAGTAGCCTGGGGGGATAGAAAAGCTGTAATTTTTGCCGGTGGGGTGTGGGGGCATTGGCATGCCCATTTTGGGCAGCCCCCACCCTATTTAAAATTTGCCCAAAACAACTCCTGGCTTCTAGTGGGCTTTTTGCCCCCCTGTGAGGACAGATTGGGGGCTACTGCCCCATTTGCCTGTTTTGGGCAGCCACCACCCTAATTCAAATTTGCCAAAAAAATCCCTGTTATCAGTGGGCTCCCCCCCCCCCCCCCCCCCCCCCCGGTGGGGCTGATTAGGTGGCATTAGCCCACATCTGCTCCCCCAGGAGGGGGGGGAGGGGGCAAAAAGCCCAATAGACGGCAGGGATTTTTTGGGGCAAATTTTAATTAGGGCTAGAGCTGCCCAAAACGGGCATGCCAATGCCCCACCCATTTTAAAATTTGCCCAAAAAAATCCCTGGTGTCTACAGGGCTTTTTGTTCCCCTGGGGAGCAGATTGGGGGCTAATGCCCCCATTTGTCCGGGGGGCAGAAATGCTGTATTTTTTGTGGTGGAAGGGTGGGGGCATTGGCATGCCCATTTTGGGCAGCCCCCACCCTAATTCAGATTTGCCCCAAAAGATCCTTGGCGTCTAGTGGGCTTTTGCCCCGGGGGGGGGGGGTTTGGCAGAAAGACTGTCATTTTTGCGGGGGCATGGGCATGAGGGCATGCCCATTTTGGGCAGCCCCCACAGTTTATTATAATTTCAAAAAAATCCCTGGTATCTAGCGGGTTTGCTGCCTCCCGGGGGGGGGGGGGGCTGGGTTGGGGGCATGGACATACCCTTTATGGGCAGCCTAAAGGCTCATTTCAGTTTTGGTTTCTGTGCAATGAGGACAACGCGACATGCACGCTGATCGTCATTGCACACAAACCGGAGGGGCGGGGGGTACGAGGGGTGGGCGGGGGTTTGGGAGCTGGGGGGGAACTCCCTAACTCCCGAGACTTTGAGAGAGAAAAAGAAATCCCTCTGCTGTCTGCAGCAGAGGGTTTTCGTGCCCCTGTCCTCATGACGGAATGGTTCCATCATGAGCACAGGTGCACCGATGCTCATGACAGAACCATTCCGTCATGAGCATCGAAGGGGTTAAGGAAAAGTCATTAATAGATTCATCATGATGTAAAGTCTTATCTACATTAGTTACAATTCCATCATTCCTACCTACCAGTGGTTTATTAACAGAGGTAGGGTTAATGTCATGCTTCACATCAACATGATGAGGAAGATTTAGATCAATAAGTAACAATACAAGAATTCTAGAAAAGTAGCTAAAAAGCAAGCACGTGTATGTTTACGTTTACACGATACTAGGTTTGGATTTCCCATCTCTCTAGAAAGGGAACTCCTGGTTTTCTGTTGAATTTTGAGAATGCTTTGTAACATAGGATTTTGCAGCAAGTATGTCTTCCGAACAAGATTTTCTTTGTTTCTTTCTCTGTTACAGTTCACAGGTTTCAAGTTTTGGCATAATCCTGTGTATTCTGTATCCAGTTATTCATAGGCCATTTCTTTTCTTTTTCTGCTTCACAAAAACGTCCCTTATCACAACAGTCTCTCAAGGTGGTTTTTGTGAATTTAAATCCTTGAAGCAAAAAGCTTGGTATCCTTTATCCCAGTCGTTAGCTGCTGCTAAAGAAGTCTATTCAGGTGCAGCATATCTCCGACTTGGTACTTTTGGTCTTTTCAATTTTCTCACTGTTGGACCATCATCATCCGTATCACTTTGCTCAGATTGATTTGAGACTTCGATTACAGTTGGGACTATTTTGCCTTTGGCAAAGATTTGCCTCAATTTGTTAGTTCTTCTGGGCCTACCGTCTCCATTTATCTCTCGCTTTTCACTTGCACTGATCACAATAGTTGGATCAGCACTTCGCCTTGTTAGGTTCCTCTCCACATGACCCTCGTTATCTACAGGGACTGACTCTCTTGGACCTTCATTTGAATCAGTGCTTCGATACCCAGTAGCAGGGGCCCCCTGTATTCTGTGACTGACCAGAGTTGGACGTCTCACTGTAACCACCGGCACATCCGCTACAGGTAACGCATTTTCAAGGGGACCATGGACTCGGTAAGTGTGGGCAGCATTTACCCAGTTAGGCAGACCACCCCATTTGACAACTCTTGTGGTATCAAGGATCACTTGATACAGCCCACGACAATGAGGCTTCAAACACAATTTGTGCATGTTTCTTCACTAGAACCCAGTCACTGGGACACGGGTCATGGCACTGCTCCTGCTGTAGTGAAGTGGCAGCTTCCCCAACCTGCTGAAACACAGAACAGACCACATCAGCCAATGCTTTTCAGTAATCAAGTACCAAATCATCAGTTATATTCACTAGCTGATTGGCTGGGACTGTAGGCTGTCTCATAGACATCCCCATTATGATTTTATGTGGAGACAGTCCAGTTCTTATGTCTTGGGTATTTCTCAATCTCATCAACACCAAAGGCAAAACATTAAGCCATTTTAGAGACGTGGGCGCACACACCTTTGCCAAGCGGGATTTTAGTGTTCCATTCACTTGCTCGAACATTAGTCGCCTCTGGTCGGTATGCACAGTGTAACTTCTGCTCAACTTGTAATGCTGCACAAAGCATTCACTTCACCTCATTGTTAAAATGAGTCCCTCTATCCGATTCAAAAGAGGTTGGAAATCCAAACCGTGGTATAAGCTCTCTAAGGAGTAATTTAGCTACAGTTAAACTGTCATTACGTCTGGTTGGATAGGTTTCCACTCAACGAGAGAACAGACACAATCACTAAAACGTATTTCAGTCCTATGCAAGGGGGCATCTTGATAAAACCGAGCTGCACCGTATTAAAGGGTGATCCAGATCTCCCTACATAGCTCATGGTAACTAGTGACTTCTTTCACATATTTTGAGTTGACATATTAGACTGCGTTACAGTTCTGTATATTATGTTCTGAGTGTTAACATCTCATTGCGCTGATTTAGTGTATTTCTTTCTAAAAAATGTATAGATTATGTGTTGACATATATTGTAAGTATTAGAATTTAAGGAGTGGCAGACTGGGGTTTTATTTTCTCACCATTCTATTTTCTCACTGTTCTTTTAAAAACATATAGTATTCACTAAGCACTTTTCATTCTTATACACCATTATTATTATTTATCTATGTTCAGAATAGGCTAATCGATTTTGCGTTTAGTATAGTAAGCCTTCCAGTGCAGTTGTTCCCCTGGAGGGCGACACTCCTCTCATTTCCTCAGAGGCTTTCAGACATTGGACCACACACATCTTTGGAGTGTCAGGAAACTCAGGGTAGGTTATGGTTCTTGTGCAGCATTTCGTTCTTCTGTGGAGAGTGAACATTACTCCATTAGAGGAGAAATTCTGCTTGTGACATCTAAAGCCCTCACGTCTGAGACACAGCGGCAAGAGATGAGGCTGAGCAGCATAGCCAGCTTGGCCGACAATTCCTTCCTGGACAGCAAATGGTTGGACTGCCAAGAGAGGAATAAGTTGAGAGCTTGGTTTACGTCCCAAAGGGCATAGTAGGGGGTCCTGGAGGATGGGAGAGCCTGATACCCAGTAACAATCTACAAACAAAGAGGTGTTCCCCCACCGCCGCATCATTGATAGGTACAGGGCCGGCTGAGATGGATGCCCGAAAGGTGTTTATTGAACGATAAGCCATACCACCTGAAGCTAACTGCACAAAAATTGAGAATGTGGACTACATCTGCATCCAGGGGGTAAGACTCTGACGCATACACCAATTGACCTGTCTGCCCCATGCGGATCTGTATCTCTTAACGGTACTATCCGCCCAGACCTTGGACATGAAGGTTTCAGCCTCCTCCAAACGGCCAGGGACCTCCCATCGTCCCCTGTAGTAAGCCACGCCGTGAGCCACAACCAGTTCCTTCAGTCAGCGGATGGGGAACTGTGTCGGGATTCAACAGGAGATTCAGAAACTGAGGGAGTCGGTTTGGAGAGTCCCAGAAAAGTTCCAGTAGAACTGGAAATCAATCTTGCGACCCCCAAAGGGGAGTGATCAGGACCATATCCGCTCCTTGCCTGCGGACCTGCGCTGTTGGCCTTGTAATCAATGTGAAGTGGGGAAAAGCATACCTCTTCTCCCCGCTCCAGTCCCGGAGCAAGGCATCTGTGGCTGCTGCCAGAGTGTCCGACCTCCAGCTGAAGAAGCGGGCCGCTGGTGGTCCAGTCTTGAGGCAAAAAGGTATACAGAGAAAGAGCCCCAACGGTCGTTCAATATTGAAAAAATCTTCGGGTTGAGCTTCCAAAGACTGGAATCCCTGAAGTTGCAGGACTGAAAGTCCACCTCCTATTTCTGCCGGCCGGGTAAGTACTCCGCTGTGACCGACACCTGATGGTCCAGGCAATACTGCCAAAAACCTGCGGCGAGGTCCAAGAGGGCCTTGGACCGCATGCCCCCTGGGTGGTTGATGTTGCGGACCACTGAGATGTTGTCCATCTTCAGAAGGACACATGACTGGATCGAATCTCTCGTCCAAAAGCGGTCTGCGAAGGAACCTGCTAGAAGTTCTAAGCAGTT
This sequence comes from Lissotriton vulgaris, assembly GCF_964263255.1. Lineage (NCBI taxonomy): Eukaryota > Metazoa > Chordata > Amphibia > Caudata > Salamandridae > Lissotriton > Lissotriton vulgaris. The sequence goes on along the minus strand of NC_141685.1, from coordinate 758,473,430 downwards.
GATATGTAACCTTTGTTCATCTGGAGACCACAAACCTCCCGTGGAAAAAGGGCAGCATCTGGCCTTCAAGCCTACTCTGCTTGCATCGGATTCTATGATCAAGTCTGAGGCAGAGCTGAAGGTCATGCGGCTATTCCAGGCCTCCATGTGGTCTAACCACCACTGAAGCTCTTCTCGTCCCTCTTCAGAAAGAAACCCCTTGTGAGAATGACAACTAATTCGGAGGAGGGCAGCCTTCAGGCGTAAGGCCCGATAGTGGAAGGGGCCTGGGAAGATGGCCTGGATCGATGCAATAAGGAGGCCTCCATTTTGCACCAGCTGCCTGAGTGAAACTTGATGTTTGGTGAGATTACGTCTTAGTTTGTGCTGAATCTTTGACACCTTCCTGGAGGGAAGACTCTGAGTAGATGAGGTGGAGTCTGTTATGAATCCTAGAAAGATTAAGCGTTGAGACGTGTCAGAAGGGATTTCTTCTTGTTGATCACAAAGCCTAAGCTCTGAAGCAGATCCACCGCCATCCGGAGGTGGAACAACTGGAGTGGACCTGGACCCGGACCCATCAAAAGCAGATCGTCCAAGTACACAATTATCTTGATACCCGAGCCCTCAGGTATTCCAATTCCGGTTTGAGGACCTTGGGGAAGCACCATGGGGCTGAAGAAAGACTGAAGGGTAGAGTGGAAAACTCGTACGTCTGTTGTCGCCAAGTAAACTAAAGGAACCAATGATGAGGCAGGAAAATTGGGGTGACCAGGTAGGCGTCTGTAATCTAGCCGAACCATCCAATCCGAAGGCCGAAACATTTTCCCTGAAGAGGTCGGTTCCCTCCATTTTAAAGTGGCGGTAAGCCAGCCACTTGTTGAACTCGCTGAGGTTTATCACTGGTTGTTGACCTCCGTCTGACTTTTCGACTAAAAAGGTATTGCTTATGAACACCCGGGGATGAGGGGAAGAAATGGAAATAGTGCCCTTGCAGAGGAAGGAAGCAACCTCCTCGTCTAGCAGGGCAGCCTCCCGCTGTGAGAACTGGATGGGACGGGGTCATGCCCGCTGGGAGGGATCCATTATAGTCTATGTGGAATCCCTGGACCGTCTAGAGTACCCATGTGTCCCCTATGATGGAAATCCATGTCTTGAAAAAAAAATCACTAGCCACCCCCGATCTTGAAGCGGGAAGAAGGGAGAACACTCACCAGTGCTTGAGGAGGCTGCCTCTCCACGGTATCCTCTGCCTTTGCCGCGCCTGCCTCTAGTGGGGTAGAAATTTCCAAACGCGTGACTGGTCGTGTTGCTGGTTCCGGAGTCTTGCCCTTTTTGAGGGTACTGGTTGGACGGACGGCCGGTCGAGCAGCCCCTACCTCGACAGGCCACACTGAAAACACGAGGGAACACGTTACTGATAGATGTCTGGGCCTTGTCAAGGGAGGTAAGGTTCTTGTCAAGGGAGGTAAAATTATTTTCAACATTTTCTAACTCCTTGACAAAAGGCTCCCTAAAGAGCCCACCCTGCGCAATGACCCCTGCCTCCGAGTCCACCAGGTCTCCTAGCTTGGGGTCCACCTTAATTAGAAGTGAGCGGCAATGCTCCGTGGCTAGGGCACAATTAGCATTGCCCAGAAATATAATGGCTCGTGTCTACCATGAAAGAATCTCCGGTGAAATCAGGGAGCCAGATGACTTGGCCTCCTTGGCCATATCTAGGATTTTAGTAAAAGACCAAGAGTATCAAGGAGTTTGTCCTGGTATGCCCGCCAGGACCTGTCTATACCCTTCTTGTGGTCCTTAATGAACTTTTGCAGGAATGCGGCCATAGGGGGGTCTATTTCTGGGGTGAGCCTCCAGAGATGGGTGGGGGCACTCAGCACGGAGACAATTACGGACCTCTTTCTCCAGCGGACGACAAAGATGCCCTGCTACGTAACTTGAAACATTGTCGGCCGGGGCCCATTCAGAGGACCGAGGGTGAATGATGTCATCAGGGTCAAGCATGTCAGAAGTACCTCATGAAGTCTGGGAGGGGCGGGAGGGGAGTCAAGGTCTGGACCGGCCAGGTTAATTATCTGTATCCCCAGTGTTGAAAGGCACAGGATTAACAGGGCCCTGAAGACCCTAGTCTCTCACTGGTAAGGGGGTCTGAGTAGCTGAAAAGGCCTGCTTAAGCCTATCAAAGGCGTCTAAGTCTACCCCCATATCACAGGCGTGTTAAGCTGAGGGAGGTGCTGCGTCCCCCAACAGGAGGCCCTCTGGCTCTGGGACCTCGGAGTTGGGATGGGGGCTGTGGGAGGTGGACTAAGCTTTGCAAACGTATGGACAATTTGGCTGGAAAGTCTCCCCTCAAGAAGAGTCATGGTTCTGCCACTGCTATATAAATAGAGGCGTCGACTGCATCATAAAACTCATTATCCCAAGGGAGGTTGGTCAGAGGGTCTTCAACCCTTGGGGCGGCATCCTCATAATCCAATATGTATTAATCAAGGACTAGCGTGGTGTATGTCAAAACAAGGAAGGGTCTAGGTGTCAGCCTGAAGTTTCAAAATGGGAGGGTCTTGCTACTCTTAATAGGATCGCAGCCCTGGGACAACTTTTACTGGTGCATAAAAATATATAAATAACGCTGGCCTGGGTAATTGTTAAAACCACAGGTGATGGACAGAATGCAGAACAATGTCATACATTCACCCCAGTACAGAGATCTGGGCCTAAATCCATCCTTTTTTTGCACTCCACACCACCCCAGTTCAGATATGGCCATATGCAAATCAGTCTGACCCTGTGCCTCATGGGAACAGTCCAGCCCGAACTGCCAAGCCATGCCTATCCCACAGGTGATGGACAGAATGCAGAACAATGTCATACATTCACCCCAGTACAGAGATCTGGGCATAAATCCATCATTTTTTTGCACTCCACACCACCCCAGTTCAGACATGGCCATATGCAAATCAGTCTGACCCTGTGCCTCATGGGTAATTGTTACACAGGCCACTGGGGCCTAAATACTGACCCAGAACAGGCGTAAACAAGAAAATATCGACTCTACAGACTTCCCTGCAGTGGGGCTCTCACAAGCGGCAGAGCGTCAAGAGAAACTGGCTCGATTGGCCTTTAATTGCTTTCACAGAGGCCCGATCAGCCTACAGACCCTGCCGGGCATCTCCCTCACGCCAGCAGCTCCCGGAACTACGGCACGCCGAATGAATTTCTCTGAGGAAATTCAAACTTGCACCGGAGGTCCTGCGCAGTCTCCAGCCTCCTCTAGGACCACAATGTGAGCTGCAACAGAACAGGGCTGCTTAGGAGCCAGAAAAACGCTCCCGCTGCCCCAATCTTAATTAGATGCAGCAAATAGGCGCAACGGTGCAGCGCCACATTACCTGTACTAAGAGGACAAATGGAGCGCAAACAAGAGATGCAGGGACGCAGCGCAACAATTAAACAGCAATCCAACCTGCAAAAGAAAAAAACATTGACAAAAGAAAACGAAAGCAACGTGAGAGAACCGCGTAAAAAATGCAGCATAATATTTTAGCAAACCAAGGGAAGCACAAAACAGGTAAGCGCTACAGCATGCTAGAACCAGAAATCACCATAGAAGATAGTATGAGGTACTTATCTTGGCTGCGCAGCAGCGAAGAAAGAAGGGGAAGGGCCAGTGAAGAAGGACTAAGTTGGGACTGATGGGTCTCCTGATTGGTTTTTATGGAACTGTTCCCTATTGGACATTGTTTCTGCTGCTACATTTTTCCTAAAGTGTTCATGGGAAACATAGTTTATAGTTGTGTTTTAATGATGGCTGCTGTTAAATAAAAGCAGAGAGAGAAGGCATAATCTTCGCCTCCAGTCCTGACGCAGAATTTGAGGAAACTATTCATTTGGTGATACGTATCGGAACCACTTGTATGATTAGCCCAATATCTTTTCCTGTGAAATCCCAAACTTAAGGTAACACAGGGTGTCTCAATTCTAAGGGTAAATCATCACTGATTAGTAAGGGGAATAACCCTTCAATTTCAGGCTTTTGTTTTGCCATATTGAATATAATTTCTTCATCATTAGTAGGAAACTCTATTCTTTTCAAAGTGCAATAGATAGAGCAATTCAATTTGCATTACAGGTCTTGACCCAAGAGATTTATTTGGCTAGATTCACATATCACACATTTTTGTAAATCCTCAAATGATCCAATTTGTACCTCAAATTAACAACAGAAACGGGTTTTCAGTATACAGGAATTAATGGCGCTCAAGCTGTATAAACGTAATATTTGGTGCTTAATGAATAAGTCAGTTTTAGTGGTGCTAGCAGGCGAGGGGAGACACTCGAACCCCTCGAATTTCGTGTGAAACAACTTCACACAACGAAAACAAAAATTCCTGCGCACTCTAGACAGTATCTAAACACAATGTAAACGCAAGAAAAAGGAGTAGGTCCCACGAAGGTTCTGGAGTTAGTTTTCTCCTTTTCACAGGTCATCAAGCTTAAAAAAAAAAACACAGCCAGCCGACTCGTGTTTCGTTGTAGATATACAAGGTTTTTCTACAACTCTTCAGGGCTCAATGGCTGTATCCAAGGTGTGTAAGGCCCAATTCCGGTGATAATTCCAACCCGGAAGGGTAACCAAATTCAAAGTTCAGTATTTAGGAATTGGATAGTAAATGAGACCCCTGGTAAGGCCGATAGTGATTATTATTCATGTAATGGGGGGGAACGCCAACGTAATCCGTAAATTCCGGCAGGTGAAAGTTTTGTCAGAAAGCCTTTCATTAATGTCTCCAGGAATGAAATCAGAATTCGGGTAGTATCAGGTAGGCACAGGACACGAGTGCGTGTCTCGTAATTTCAAACTGCAGGATCGCCCTCGTTGTGCTGGCATTCGTATTCCGGAACTTTGTAGAAAAACCTTGTATATCTATGTAATGTAGTTCCTATTTTCCCAATAGGCGCTGCGCATTGGAATAACATAAACAGTAGTATTGACGTAGAAGTGCGGATCTTCCAGGTCTCTACTGACTATGCTAAACTTAATTGGGTTTGTTACCAACTAGCTCAGAGGTCACTGGAAACTTTCTTGACTGAATAGGAAGTGATCAGCTTCCCTGGCACAGACAAGAAGGGATTCAGTTTTCCAACAACCATGCAACATGACAACTTTGCTCCTCAGATAAGAGTCAATCTCTAAAGGCGTGTGAAACAATAGACCGTTATTTTACTCAGTCAGTTGTTGTGCAGATTACTTTCACAATATGTAGAGAATAGAGAGACGGGCGTTTTCAATAAAAGGTAACATTTATTGAACAGTCTTTCTTCTCGTACAAGAGAAATGAATTGCCACAATTGCAAGACTTGTTGTTATAAACAGTACGTACAGTAAGAGGAGTATTGCGAAATAATACTGTAAAAGCATTGATATGGTTTCTTAGCCATACAATGGTTTAAAATGAATAAAACATATATACATTCATATATACATTAGGCTAAAATACTCAACTGGTGCTTCTAACTACGCCTACCCCAGTGTACCTGACCTAAGCCTAATACTTGGGAGGGGAGTAAGTAAGTAGCTTTAAGTTAAGTTGGTTTTGCCAAAGTTTGCTTCAAGAATTCTCTCTAAGGGTTTAGTCAACACCATACCTCTGGAATAGAATGATGGAGGTCTGGTATCTCCTTCAGGGAACTCGATATCCCAGTCACTCGCAAGAGTGTGCTGGAAACGCCGGAGCTGGATTTCTCTGCAGGAGAAAATACAGCGTCTCTCTCAGCGCGTCGAGGAAGAGGAGGGGCAGCGTCCGCGGGCAGCTTGCATCTGCTGGGCTCTTGCAGGGGGACGGCTGTTCAGCTCCTAAGTTCACCACACCATCGTTCGCTCGTTAGCAGCGATAGCAGTAGCGATAGTGTCAGCATTAGCTTGACAGCGATAGTATCATCCGCATAACAGCAGCAACTTCAGCGTTTGCTTAAGGCAACGTATGTAATATTTATACCTGAAAGGTGCCTTGTTTGATGTAAGTTTTTGGACATAAGACGTCAATAAAGATGTCGCTAGGAAGTGATCCTCTATCAGTGCTCATTAGAGTTCTATTACTAATCAAAACATAGCAAGCGGGGCTTTCCCAGGTTGCTGAGTTTTTATCTTGTTGAAGAACTCGGAGTGTTAATCTAGGAATCTTAGATAGTAACTTCTGCTATGTCATTGCACTAATTAGCTGCAAAGGAAGTTGCAGAGGAAGCGATTCTGAAATGTGGCTCTGTTCGTGTGAGACCAGAGACGAGTTTCTGAATATTTCATTTGATCGGTTATGCCAATATAGGGAATAAATGGATTTATAGCCGTATAGGAGCATAAGGTCACAGTATCGATCAGGGTCCTAGATTAGAACGCGACATCTACAACGAAACACGTGTCGGCTGGCTGTGTTTTTTCTTTAAGCTTGATGACCTATTAAAAGGAGAAAACTAACTCCAGAACCTTCGTGGGACCTACTCCTTTTTCTTGCATTTACTTAACACATTTTGTTTAGATACTGTCTAGAGTGCGCAGGAATTTGTGTTCCCAATTTGTACCTTAGCCTGTTCAGTTACAGGGGTAGACATTAATTAGTTCAAAACTCCTACAACTTGGATTCTTTCTCCTCGAGAGGTGTAGGTTGGGAACTTCCAATGTTCTTAGAGTGGAACAGGTAGCACCAGTGTCGACAAGGTACAAAATGCTTTTTCCATTTACCTTACCATCCACATAATGACCACTCTGCTCTAGTTCTAAGGATGCGCCAAGCACGCATTTCTAAGGATGCGCCAAGCACGCATCCCCCCCCCCCCGCCCACCCCCCCCACCTCTCAGGCACAGTCATGGGGACGAATCTGAATCACTGTCATCAGTCTGTATCAAGTATTGCTGGGTTACTTTCCGAGTTGAGTCAGTTTGATCATTTGTATGGAATCTCGTATTCACATTACATTTCTGCTCCTGACCATTCTTCTGGGGCATAGGAGCTTGTGGCATAGTTGAATTTAAATATTTTTGTCGGGAGTCTGCTGATTCTTCATCATGTCTCTCACCTCTCTCCGCTATGCTTTGCTTTCATGTTGAATAATTTCCATTTCCCCCCCCATCACTTTTCTTCCTTACTTGAGACAAACATTTTGGTTTCTCATGGCTTTTTCTACAAGAGGAACTGATTTATTTGCACTAATCTGACTGCAATGCACTGTAGTGGGCGTCTGTCCTAATCGAACGCTGGGATGAACTATCTGATGCTATGTATTCATAACTTGCAGTCCTGAAGAAGTCGACGTATGATTTACCGAACGACAAAACACGTGTTGGTTGTATCAAGTAACAATAACTGAAGAAATATACGCTGATTCCGTGAAATGAACTAATTTTGAACTTTGTAATGAGTCTTTATTGACTGTAAAAGAATTGGATATCGATTGACCCGGACTTAATTCTCTGGATTAAAAGTGGACAACGATGACACTTGTGTTGAACGACTTTGAACTTTTCATAGTGCTCGGATTTGAGTTTTGATGTTATCATAGGAGGACCTGGAATAGATAATCGCTAACATTCAAAAATAGAAACAGTCTCATGTAAAACCCACTCTTAATTTGTTGATCATCAAATCAATTTTGAATTTTGGCCACAATCAAATAAATGAAGCAGAACCAGCAGAATATTTTATCATTTATCATTTTATATTTCTGTTTAAGACCCAAAGGATTAGCATGCAACCTTAATTTCAATTATGTGAGGTTTAAAAAGCAATCGCCTCCTCAGCAGAGGGAGATTTTATTGACTCAACAATAGTGAATTAGCAGGAAATAAGTTGACTCTCATACCAACTATCTAGGAAACTTCAGTAAATGCTGTTCCAGCTCATTGACCGAGTCGTCTGCCTTTGTCTGCACTGCGGCGTCAATTCCACAGCTGCTCTGTTATGAAGCCTTTCAGCCGAAAAGGTTCCACTACGATAGCATAACAGCTGGTAGCAAATGCAGTATTTCGTCACAGTTCGTATTGTTTCTGGAAGTCCCGATTGTCAACCTATGTACCACAAGATGGGTAAAGGGGTGATGCCCCTTAGTTCAAAATATAGGGAATTATACTCCATTGAATCCAGGTTCACACCCCTCAACATCATCAAATGTGTTGGACCACTCTGTCCCATTGGTTGCTCTTGATAGGATGAGCTCAGGTAGTAAGTAAAACGTATACAAATTCTGAAGAATTAAGTAATCCATTACTCACAATTTCCTTAGGACCACTGTAGTTTTGACATATATTCGTTTGTTGCTTCTAGAAAGTGGGCGAGCTCATGCTCTCATGTCTTGTCAGTCCATTCTCAAGCATTGCTCTAGGAAATAACTCTTTTCATGCAAGTCTAGACAAGTAAGCTACACACGTGAAAGGAGACGATTGAATGGTAGAACTCAAGTGGAAACTTCACAAAGGTTACCAGAGGCTTAAGACTATTCAGTTCATAAGTTCGTAATAGGAAAGGAGCAGAGTTTGAGGCCTTCATTAAACACAGCTCATGCACGATGAAAGTGTGCTAAGATATGATTCTCACATTACATAGAACAGTGTATTAATTGTTCAATTAAGCATATTAATATTATGTTTTTATAATTGCAGTTAATTCATTTAAGTACAGGATACTCATAACATTTTAAATGCTATCATTTCATATATAATTGTGTAAGTCTATTGCACGTTGTACGTTAATACATCATACAGGATTTTAAAGGCACACTTGAAATAATCTTTTACTTTGTGTAAACCAAACCATAACATAACCTTGTGTAACACCTATTTCTCTCGTCAATGTCGGTGCTCACATTACACATTCTAGTGTATATTCTTATATATATGTTTTTCTATGTTATCATTTATTTGCCACGTTTGTCTAAGCATAAGAACACATGTCGCTAAAATGACACATTTTACATCAGCTTTTTGACTGTTAGGTGTTAGCAAAAATCTACTTTTAAAATTCTGCATGCTTTTACGATGCAGTATCTAAATCAGAACTTCACTTGTGTGATTCTTTATACATGAAAACTTAATACACACATGTCATTATCATGTAAAATAGTGTCACAAATCCTTTCAATGCAAAATTGTCATAGCTAGATAATTGATAACATCTCTGCCCCATCACTGGTGAAAGCTTTTAGTTGCTTGAAGGTAGGTGGGATTTTGTGTGACCCTCTTCACGTGCATAAACGTAAGACCCAGGTAGCATAAAACAAGCTTATTATAAAATTAAGGGTGCTGGACCAAGAAGAATTACAGAACAGAATATTTCTTCATGGGACGTTAGAATGTCACAGGTGTATTCGGGTAAAGCAATCCGACACATCCTGAGGCATAAGATACTTGGCTGTGTTTTTAAGATTTAAAAACTGTTTGTAAAAGAGATAATGCGGAGAAGTATATCAAACACAGCCTTTTTGATTACATGTTGAGGGCAAATGCAAACCATTGATAGAATAGCCTTAATATTTCTTTTTCGGGATTGTGACACCTGCTTGTGAGAAGTTGGCCTGGTATATACTGACCACTAATTAAAGTGGGCACCTTGCACCAGTCCAAACAACTCTTATGGTGATTTAAGAGGTCAAAATAACCTTAGTAAGCTATCCAAGTGGTTGCTGTGGAGAGCATCCTTTAGGCTTAGTCTTGAAGGAATGTTAAGCAGCTTTTTTCACCAGAATGCAATGTTATAGTATTGGTTAAATGAAAGGAGTACCACACAGTTATAAAAATATGTATTTATTAATATAACACTTATCTAGTACGTCACAGTATCTCCTACCCGGAGATGATGACAAAGCACACAATACTTAAGCACAGAAATGACAGTAAATAGCACTAATAAACAGTGGGCCACAGGGGAGGACTAAACCATATACTAAATAAGTGGTATAAGAAGCACAATTATAGTCAAAACTGTGTAGCACTAATAAACAGTGGGCCCTAGGGGAGGACCAAACCATATACTAAATATGTTTTAGAGTTTAAGGACCCGTCCCAGTGGACTTCGGAGAAACCCAGTGGAAGCCGAAGGTTGGAGAGCCTCCCCACCCGTGGATACGGAGGTAACCAAGTTACCTAGCCCAGGGAAGCCAGTGCATAGGTCTGAAGTGGCGTCGGAAACCGCTGTCGAACCCGGTGGAGGACTTTGAAGACTAGCTGCTGCTGGAAGGAAGAAAAGTGTCAGTTGGAATCCAAAGGTGAATTTGTGTCGAAGAGTACCTGAAAGCAGAGGGGACAGAGTGTGGATCACTTAGGAGTGACCAGGGGCTCAGTAGATAAATGCCCACCGATGTTGGGGGCTTTAGGTTGGTTGATGGAGTCCTTGACTCTGCATCTGGGAGGACCAGCAGACATTGAGGAGGACCAGGAGCTGGATGAGAACAGTCCCACGAAGTATGTCGAGTGCTGAGGGGGTCGGTGTCTGGCTGGAGCAACAAAAAGCCTTCGCCACGGCAACCCTCGCAGAAGTTCAGGGATGCGTACGGTTCGGACTAGCAAGGTCCAAGAGACTCGCCAAACACAGGGGCATCAGGTGAGCCTCGAGCAACCAGGGGAGCCCAAGAAAAGCAAAGTTGACCCTCTAATGGACCCACAGGCCGTAGCACTCGGTGCGAGGAGGTCGAAGTTATTAGTAGGAAATGGTGCCAGGGGTGGGGGCTACTCGGAGCCCGATGAACTTGTTCGGAAAATACCAACAAGCATATGCACATGCAAATGTTTGCGGTGCACAGGGGTTCGGGTATTGCAGCCCCACAAAGGATTCTGACCTCAAACTCGGTGAGAGGACAGCTCGGACCTTGAGGGACGTAGAAACCCATCTCCTGTGTTGCTGAAGCCTTTGGTGTCTGTAGAAGATCAGGATCAGCAGACCGAAAAGCAGTGTTGAGGTGCCTGCAGATGCTGGGGGGTGACTCCTTCACTCCAAGGGCGATCTCTTTGGTTGTCCTTGATGCTCCACAGGTCCTCCACGGATCCTGTATGGTGCACTGGCACAGACGATGCAGCAGACTGAGTGGGAGACAAAGTATGGCCCAAACGAAGTCCAGCAAATTGCAGAGTGTTCAGATGGTCGAAGCTCAGTGGCTTCTTTTTCGGAATCTTGTCCATGTTGAATTTAAGGCCCTACAGTCAGGTAAGCCCTTATGTACCCACAAATGAGGGTTGGCCAGATTCCGAGGACCTTCTCAGGGGAAGGGCTGGACAGTGGGGAGGTTACTCCCATGTCCTTTGTCCTGTTTCGGGCCAGAGCTGGAGCCTATGGCTCCCAGAACTGGTTTGAACTGGACTTTGCACAGGAACACCAAATGTATCCCTCATGCAGACTTTCAGTTGCTAGAAAGCGCACCCACCCAGCCCTAATACATTAAATCCAGTCTAGGAGGGGGTCACATTTCCCGGTGACAGGTTGCCTATTATTCTGCCTTCCCCTACTCATGCTTGGCTCGGCAGCAGGAGTGCAGAAATGTGTCTCTGGTCGGCAGCAGCCATTTTGTGCTGTCCGGGACTAGAAGGCTGGTATTGGGAACACCAGGGACCCCACAAAGCTCTTGTCTGAGGGGTGGAATAATACCTCCCACATCGTTACCGGTGTGGGTGTATGATTCCAAAATGTTTGATACCAAATACAGTAGGGTTTATTTAAGCCGTTTTAGAGTTGGTCATCACACGGTCGCGTAATGCTCCTCTGTATGCCGTATATGGCCGCTTCACTGACAAACCGGGAGAATGGACTCCGTAGGCTGCAGAGGTGTCCTGCTCTTGCAATGGCACCCACTCACTTAGAACCAAGCACCTTGCCTTCAGGATTGTAAAGGCCTGCTATAGGGGTGACTGATAACTATATCTTAAGTCGTGCATGCACCAACTTACACAGGCTGAAATGACAGACCTGTAGGTTCCATTTTGCATGTCCTCCCATGTGTGGCATAATGCATGCTTCAGCCCAAGGGAGGCCTCTGGGGTACCTAGGCCCTGGGTACATGGATACCATGTACTAGGGACAGACAAGGATACCCCAGTATCCAATCTGGAGTGTGCCTAAGTACATAACATAACAGTTTGAATAGAAAGCAGATAGACTGGGGTCCTGATTAGCAGGATCCCAGTCAGACTAGTCAAAAACAGTATTACATTTAGCAAAAAGTAGGGGTAACCATAAGAAGCAGATACTACTTTCCTACAATGATGTTAGCCACAGAAGAAATATAGTGGATTGCAAGGTTATTTATTTGTATGTATAGTTAACGGGAAGGTTATCTAAGCCAGAGTTGGTATTCCAGCTCGAGTAAGCTCCAGTTAGGCACTGGGTTCGGTGGGCTCCATGTAAGCAAGCATCTTGGCTATGGAAGTTCTCTTGCTGTGGTCATGTGATCAGTACACTGGTTGGTTGGGGAACACAAGGCTGTGTGGCAGCATACATCATATTTGTTTTCTACTTACCTATAAAGATACCAGTTGGTTTTGAAGCAGTAACGTACATTGCTGCTTCAAGATTGCTGTATTCAGCCCAGTACGTTATTCCCAGGAATTAATTTTTTATTTTGTTTACATTTTTTAAGTTGTTTTTGTAAAGCATATTCTCTATAACAAACTTCATATTATGATAGTAGAAAAACAGAAGGACAAAACCACTTAAAAAACCCATGAACAACACTAATCTAGCATGATAATTTGAATGCTTTCAGTGCAAGATGGAAAGGAAAAAAATCAGTTATAACATCAAGGAGTTCATACAGTTGATGGCGCATGTAGCAATGTAGCACACATGCAATAGAAGCAGTTCAATTAAAGTGAGGTGGAAATAGTCTCTATAGAAGGATATAAAGAGACCAATATTTAGGTGTTATTGGCGCAGTGTTTTAAGGTGATTGTTTATTCACTCTGAATTCCTGCAGAGCTGTGGTAAGTTAGATGCTCACTGTCCGTAAGTTTCAGATACTAGGGGGCCCATTAGGATGTCGGGCGGATTGCCTCCGCCAGGGTAGCGGTGGCCACCGCCACCCTGGCGGAGGCAATCCGCCCGCCATCCTTCCCTGCATTCCCCCCGCCATATTACGATGGCGGAGGGGACCGCAGCGGTGACAAACACCGCCCGCATGTTTTCCGCCCCGGTCGCCTTGCGGCCGGGGTGGAAAACCAGTAACATGGTGGCGGTGTCTGTTAGACACCGCCCGCCATATTACAATGGGCTGGTCTCAATGCCTTTCCGTGGCGGCAATGCCGCCACGGAAAGGCATGCGGTGTTCACTCTGGGGGCCCCCTGTGGGCCCTCAGAGTGAAGTACAGGTGGGGGGTGCACATGGGGAGGTACCTATGGTACCCCCCTTCATTTGCATATACAAAGCGGCAGGCACCGCGCGGTGCCTGCCGCTTTGTATATGCAAATGCTGACATGCATTTCTAGCATTGTGGCGGGCGGTGCTGAGCGCTCCGCCCGCCACAATGCTAGAAATGCAGGATGTGCCCGCCACAGTGGCGGGCACATCCTAATGCCACCCCCGGGACCCCCGCCCTTATGGCGGGCGGTCCCATTCCCCGCTAGGATGACGGGCGGACAAAGTCCGCCCGTCATCCTAATAGGCCCCTAGGAGTGTTGGCTGGGAAAGAGCCTTTTAGGGCTTTTGGGCTTTTAAAATAAAAAGCACAGTCTACAAGTTCTCTTCCACTTAGAGAAATTTAATTTGTATAACTTTTTGTCCACATAAGGTATCCACAACAAATTTGCGTCCTTTTCCCCCAGCAAACACGGGATTTTAAAGGTACCAGGGGTTTGTGGATTCCCCTGTAGGGGACTGAGAAATTAGGTAAAATACAACTATATGTAGGTTTTTGGGTGGAAAAATGGGAAAAAGTGCTGCAGAAGAATGCGTCTGGTTTCTTCCTTGCAAATGATATCAACAATGGATTTGTGGTGCTAAAATCACTATCTACCCAGCATTCAGGAACAGGCAGACTTTTGTCAGAAAACCAACCTTTTATACACCGTTTTGGCATTATACTTATACATAGCTTATTTTTCCTATTTGTTGTGCTTTCAACCTCCTCGCAGTTAGTGGTAGAAATAGGTGTGAAACTAATAAAAGATCCCAGAAAGCTATACATTTCTGAAAAGTAGACAAATTCTTAATTCATCAAGGGGTCATTTGTGTAGATCCTTCAATGTTTTCCTATGAAAGTAACAGTTGAAATAAAAGAATATTGAAATTGATTTGAAAAAACAGCCATTTGTGCCTACATTTCCACCTGTAACTACTAACTGCGGGACCCTTCTGGTTGCGGGGTTATATGAGGTTTGTAGGTCCCCCAAGAACCTGAGGCACCCAGTGCCAATAACTGGGTTGCACCTTGCAGTGTTTTTTCATTGTATTCCCGGTACACAACAGTAATTCATTTGCTAAAATATAAAGAGTGAAAAATCGGTATCAAGGAAACCTATGTATTTGTGAAATCGGAACAAAATATGGAGTGTAGAAGCAGTGGTTATTTGTGCATCTCTGAATTTGTGGGTACCCATATTAGCATGTGAATAAGAGGGTATTGTTCAAAATGACTTTTTTTTATTACACTCTGTCTTACATTTGGAATCCTGAAATGCACGGATAGACAAATAGTAATAACACTAGTTCTACTATTCTGTATTTCAAGTCTCCTGATAAAAATGGTACCTCACTTATATGGATAGGCCTAGTGTTCCTGCAACAGGAAACTGCCCAATGCGCAGCATGTACGCATCACATTTTTTCAATGAAAACTGACCCTTTTTTCGCAATGTGCCTAACTGTGGATTTTGGGCCCTAGCTCAGCCGGCAACTTGGGGAAATCTAGCAAACCTGTCCCTTTTTGAAAACTAGACACCCAGGAGAATCCTGGACGGGAGGACTTGTGTGGCTCTGACCAGGTTCTGTTACCCTCAATCCTTGAAAACCTCAAAATTTGTATAAAAATAATAACCCATTTTCCTCACATTTCTGTGATGGAAATTTCTAGAATCTGCAGTGAGCACCAAACTTCCATCCACCCAGCAGTCCCAAAGTCTGTTGATAAAAATTGTACATCACTTGTGTGGGTAGGCTTAGTGCCATGACAGGAAACGGCACAAAATGCAACTGGGGCACTTCACATTTTTCCAGTGAAAACTGACCTTTTTTTTGTAGTGTGCATAGATGTGGATTTTGGGCCCTTGCTCAGCCGGCACCTAGAGAAACCTGGTAAAACTGTACATTTGTTAACACTGGACACCCAAGATGGTGTTACCCCCGATATACCCCCCCAGGAGGGGGTGGTGCAGGAGCCCAATAACAATCAGGGATTTTTTAATGAAAATGTAGGGGTGTGGGCTGCCCTAAATGGGCATTAGAATGCCCCCACCCCTCCCAAAGTTGGGCAGAAAGCCTACTAAGCACCAGAGATATGTTTATGGGCATGTCAGGGAGTGGCCTCTTAGGCAAGGGTTGCTCCTTTTTTTGCAAACTCATTTTGGCTGCTTCTGCCTTCCTTGGGGCAGATCAGCGATATTTTTAGGCACACCTGCTCCCAAGGGGGGCAGACAAAACCACTAGACACTAGCGAAAGTTTCTGTGTGTGTGTGAACTAGAGTTCGGCTGACACTCTGCCTCCGGAGGGAGGCAGAAAGACTGGTCCTTTTGTGTTGGGGTGGGGGCATTGGCATGACAATTGTGGGCAGCCCTAACCCTCTTTTATAATTTAAAAAATATATAATCTCTGGTGCCTCTGGGGCTGTTGCCCTTCTCTGCGCCCCTTGGGGGTCAGAAAGTTTTTGGCACATTTTTAGGAGAGGTGTGGGCATTATGATGCACATGTAGGGCAGCCCCCACCCGTACAGCCCCCACCCTTAGTGGGCCGTTCGCGGATTTTTGCCCCCATCTGCACCTCCGTCGGGGCAGGAAAACTGTTGCTATATTTTAGTAGGGGTTGGGGCATTATAGTGCCCATTTAGGGCAGACCCCTGGTGTCCAGCCGCGGCCAGTGCAGATAAAAACAGCGGGGCTGGCTGCAGGGGGATTTCAACTGACTATGACAAGGGGAAATTAAATAACAAATACATTTTTCATAGTCCGTGAAATCCCCACCCTCCTGGGTGCGATCCTCAAGCTTGGATTCACTAGTAAGGGGTACCATTGGAAAGGGAAGGTGCTCCCGTTTCAATGGTACCTCTCCCATGTGATTCAGTGCACAAGGGGCTGAGATAGCCCCACGAACACCGAAGCACTGAAACTGAAACGATCCTATAGGCTCATTTCAGTTTCATATGTAATGACGTCAGTGCGCCATGCGCGCAATCGTCATTACATATGAGAAAAAATGCCTTAAGAAGTTGGGGAAGCTCTTCCCCCACCTCCCAATGCAATTCTGTGGCGTGCCTAAGACGTAGCGGTTACTTCCATGGCACACCATTGCTGCAGCCCTGGATCAGACAGTTACACCTATGGCACGGAGCGGATTAAGGAAGTATTTAGGGTGAGTGTGAGCCCACATTTTAAAGGTGAATTTACTTTTATTTCTACAGTCATGTCCTTGTTTTTGATGATTCTCAATTTGTTGTTAACACCACTTTCATTAGTTGAAGACTGTCATTTTAGAGCAAATACGTAGTTCTAAAGGCTAAAGTTCCCTAGATAGCTTGTTCAGTTTATGTACAAGCATGGATTGGCAATCTTTGTGTGTAACTTTTGTAAAAAATTACACACAAATATTTTTTATAATTTTTTGGTTTTTTTAAAGAATTCTGTGTGGACACTCAAATTCTGTTACGTCTTGCATGCCCATAAAGAGCCACACCACGCGGTTCAGGAGCTGTTTTTAGAGATAAATGGTCTAAATATTGTTTGTTGTTTTGAAAAAAAATATATATATTTTTATTTTTTTAATTTTTTAATTTTTATTTCGAAAAACAAGAATATAGAGTTGGAAATATCATAGGGACAGAATATCGAAATCAAGAATATCAACGACCAGTATATCGACCTGAAGGTAAGAACTATTGTTTTTGTTAATATTGAAGTTAGTAATAACGATAGCAAAAATATCGATGTTACTAATATTGATATTAATATTAGTGTTTGTTATATGTTTGTGTTTATATTTTTTTGTTAATTATTATAATAGTTTTAGAATATATGTATTACATTTTTACAAGTCAGTAATATTTTTTTTAAGTGAATTATGCGTTTTAGTACAGTAGCGGGTTGTAGGTTTATAGGGGAATACGGTGGGAAGTAATTTAATGATAGTAAATTTAAATATTTAGGAATTAGTCATTATTTTTTAAATACATGTATTTTAGTTCTGTAGCGGGTTGTGGGTTTATAGGGGAATAGGGTGGGAAGTAATTTAATTGTAATTTAGTAATTATTTGATTTTATTTATTGGTATTGATAATTAATTTTTAATTTTATGGTAATTGGTAATTACATTTTATTAATTGATTGGTCATATTAAGTGTATTAATTTATTATTGAACTGTGTTGTGAGGTTATAGGGCAAAAAGGTGGGAAGTAATTTGATTGTATTTAAGTAATTTATTTGATTGAGTATTGATAATTAATTTATTATTCAATAATTATTAATTGGCAATGCCTTTTTAATTAATATTTCAGGGGAAATTTATTGTTTATTAATTAATAATCGGTAATTACATTTAATTATTATTTATTGGTATTTATCAATAATGTACTATTAATTAGTTGTTAATTGTTAAAAAATTATAATACTTTTTGCTTTTCAAAATTAATGTTATATCATTAATTTTTGGTAAATCATTTTTAATAATAATAATTTATTTGTATTTATCATCAATGTAATTGTTAATTAATTATTAATTGGTAATTTTAAGTAATTATTGGTATTAATTAATTTATTGTTATTTCATAATTATTTTTTTTTCTTTTCAATTATTAGTAAATTATTTTAACCACTATACTATCCTACACTTTCCCTACTGTTGCACCCCCTGGAGTTGGAACAGTAATTTGTACCCCTACGCTATCAAACACTTTCCCTACTGTTGCACCCTCTGGAGTTGGAATAGTAATTTTTACCCCTACGCTATCAAACACTTTCCCTACTGTTGCACTCTCTGGAGTTCAAATAGTAATTTTAACCCCTAAGCTATCTAACACTTTCCCTACTGTTGCACCCTCTGGAGTTGGAATAGTGATTTTAACCCCTGCGCTATCCAACACTTTCCCTACTGTTGCACCCTCTGGAGTTGGAATAGTTATTTTAACCCCTGCGCTATCCAACACTTTCCCTACTGTTGCACCCTCTGGAGTTGGAATAGTAATTTTAACCCCTACGCTATCCAACACTTTCCCTACTGTTGCATCCTCTGGAGTTGGAATAGTAATTTAACCCCTATGCTATCCCACACTTTCTCTACGGTTGCGCCCTCTAGAGTTGGAATAGTAATTTTTACCCCTACCCTTTCTAATATTTACTGTTTTAGTTAATGTAATGTATAATTTATTTCATATTCTTTTTAAATTTGTTATATATAGTTTTGATATTTTTATCTATATTATTGTTTTATGTGTATGGATTTATAATATGTTTTTTAACAATTTATAAGTTATTATATATATAAATATTAGTTTTATATATATATCATATTTTTTTTTACTTTATATGTATTACTTATAATTTTAAACATGTTTTTAACTATGTTTATTTTAAATATGTTTTATTTTATTTTACATTATTTTTAAACAATAAAAAACGGTATTTTTAACGATATATTTGACAATTTTTTTCTCGATATTTTTGTACTTACCATGAGGTAGATAGGATTTCGATATTCTTGACATCGATAATTGGCCTCTGATTTTTTTGATTTATATTTTTGACGTCGATATTCTGTCAGTAATTCGTTTTTGGACTTACTCTGCAAATGAAGAGGGAAACTTTTTCATTTTCTGAATTTATGCTTCTGAAGGAGTCCTTACTAATAGCAGAAGCACAAGCGCTTGTTTAAATTGTGGGAGTTTATTAAGTGTCAAACTGAATTGGTCTTTTGTACTGGGAGGTCTTAGTTTTTGTAACAAGCTAGTTAAATCCTTTTCTGCGATTTGAGCCATTGCAGTGTGTGCAAGAAGCAAATAACTTGGAGAGACTAATCCTTGAACACTCCATCGCATGGATGGCAAGTAAAAACCTTTTTAAAATAGTGTCTAGCACTAAACATCCCCCCCCAGTTTCCTGGAAATGTCATTCATCTTGCTTAGCAGCCCTTGGGTTCTATGTCCGGACCGGAGGCTCGGATTCTGCTTTTGTTTTCTCCGCTTTATTTAATAGCAGCCGTATAACCAAACATTAACATAGTACAATTCCCATGAAACCTTAGGAATGTCCAAAGAAAACAGTTAGTCCAATGGGGAAGGAGTCCCGATCTTCGGCCAATCAGAGAGTGCCCATGCCTCTTTCTTCACTGCTTGCATCCAAGATAAATGGCATTTTTTCCCTTTTCTTAAAGTTTTATGTTCATGATGTGCTACTGTGCTGATTGATTTGTATTTAGCTGTGTGGCGAATTCTTGACAGTTTTATTGTGACTCGCCTCGAGTAATTGTTTCCTCCCAGCCGCGGGAACGCTTTGCGCATCTTCGCCGCTGTCTTGAATGTGGTGCGGCTCTGCAGTTTGGTCCTCCCGTACCTAGGTGGCGCTTGAGTGTGCCGGCTGGCTGCAGCACGCTTTTCCGAATTCCTGTCATACCAGAGGAATCGGAGCTGCCTGCCGACGGAACAGAGCCTTGCCACCTGGAGGGTAACGCCCCTGAGAGGGTCTGTAACCGCTGATCAGCTGTGTGTTCTATTGTTTGTTTAACACCCAGATTGCAGGGTCAGGTATTGCCAAATTGTGCTTACGCCCCCCTTGGGAGGGTCAGAGACCTGTGGGGGCACGCTCCCAAGAAGGCCCCATTGATTGATCCCCGAGGGGTACTGTGTCTCCAGGCATGTTTATTTAATTTCTTGTATAGCGCTAGAATCGACCCCGATCGGGGTATCTCCGCGCTTTGCTCGCCTAGATGGGGGAAGGAGGACTTTACAGACGAGCTATAGTCTTGTAAGCTAACCAAGGCCAGTTATTCCTCTAGGAACAAGTTGGTTTTAAGCATTTTCCTGAAGGATAGATGGTTGGAAGTTTGCTTGAGACTGAAGGGCAAGTTATTCCACAGGGTCGGCCCCACAAGGGAAAAAGCACGGCCACCTTGTCTGGTCTTTTTAATAAGAGGGGGTTTTAGTAGCAGTTGATTGCTTGAGCGCAGAGATCTATCTGGTTTATAAAGTTGTAGTTTTTGAGTCAGATAGTTGGGGCCATTTCCGAACAGGCACTTATGAACGGTGCAACAGATTTTAAATTTGACAAGTTGCCGTATTGGGAGCCAATGAAGTTCTCTCAGTAAGGGCCTGGAAGGGGTTCTTGTGGGGGCGTTCAGAATCAGTCTTGCCGCTGTATTCTGGACCACCTGTAGACGATTAATGGCATCCTCATTAGCTAATGTCAGGAGCCCATCACAATAGTCTAATCGACTTATCGCCATGGTCTGTACAAGAGTCTTTCTGTAATTATCCGGCAAGAAAGGGAATACTCGCCTCAACAGACCAATGGTGTGAAAGTATGCTCCAGCAATCACATTCACATGATCCTTTAAAGTTAGATTTTGGTCTAACTTCACCCCCATATTTTTAACAATCAATTTTGGGGAGGGTACTGGTCCTAAGTCCAGGGGCTACCAGTCGGGGGACCATAGTATAGTAGCTTTCCCAAAGAGCATTACCTCCGTCTTCCCGACATTACATTGGAGACTTTTGGCAGCCATCCAATTAGAGACAGCCCTCATACCCTCAGCAACATTTTCTTTAACATTAGAGTTAAGGGAGTGGAAAGGGTAGAGAAGTTGGGTATAATCGGCGTAGGACACCGGTGTGAATCCGTACTTCCTCACAATTTCAGCAAGGGGGGCCACGTACACATTAAACAATGTGGGGCTTAGGCATGAGCCCTGTGGCACCCCCTTCGTGAGCGCCCTGGAGGTGGAACGATAGGGGCCCAAGCTGACGGATTGTGAGCGCCCGGAGAGGAAACTCTCCAACCAAGAAAGGGCCTGTCCTCCAATGCCCACTCCCTGCAAACGGCTCAGAAGAATCTTGTGGGACACAGTATCAAAAGCGGCCGACAGGTCTAACAGCACCAGAATCATCGACCCTCCTCTATCCTGTGACATCTTGATGTTATCAGTCACGGAGAGGAGTGCTGATTCGGTGCTGTAGTTGGGCCTGAACCCAGATTGTGAGTGGTCCAGGCCCCCTGTCGCCTCTATGAAACTGGAGATGTGGGTGTTAACATGTTTCTCGACCAGTTTGCTCAGAAGGGGCAGAAGAGAGATGGGGCGAAGATTGGAGAGTTCCGTCCAAGGAGAGGTGGAGTTTTTACGTATAGGATTCACTACTGCCTCTTTCCATTGCTGAGGGAGTTTTCCTTCTTTGAAAGAAAGGTTCAAGATTTTATGAATGATGGGGCAGATTGTCATGCTCAGATTGTTCATCACTCTGGCAGGAAGAAGGTCAAGGGGGGAGCCAGTTTTTATATTGTTCAGTAGTGCTATTATGCCATCCTCAGAAGCTTCAGGGATGTCAAGAAAGGTGTCTGTATATGTCTTTGTGCAAGGGACACTATAGGCCTCAATAGTATTGGGATGTTTGGCTAAAATTTTATTGTAAATAGTGTCAATCTTCAAAAAATAGGGAAATATTATTACACAGCTCTTGAGAGAATGTGTCAGGGCTTTCGCCCTGTTAAAGTGAGGCTTGTCCCAGAACATATTGGGTTGACACCCACCTCCCTTGAAATTACAGGTCTAGTGTTGTACCAGTCTAGTCCAGTGATTGATCCTAGTGTTATCACTTATGTCCTCTTAGCTAGGGCTGCCCACTGCTCAGTGCTTTTGGAGGGGTTTCCTAGCCTTTTTCTCTTATGGGATGGAGCTGTTTGATGAGGACCCAGGGGAAGGAGGACCAGGATAAGCTTCTCGATACCCTAGGGCCCCTTACAAAAGTCCTGGACATGGCCGAGGAGGCCAAAGCATCACGTACAGTAATCTCACCTGATCCACTTTTTGCCTGGGCACAACAGGGAAAGGCAAATGGTGCGTTGTCTACGGAGCGTCATCGCTCCTTGTTGATTAAGGTTGACCCCAAGCTGAGTGACTTGGCTGACTGTGAGGCGGGTCCCATAGATCAGGTGACACTCTTTTGGGAGCCTTTTATAAAAGAACTTGTGAAATGTGGTAATACTTTTACCTCCCTAGATAAGGAGCAGACCTCCATGACGGTTTACTCCTCTTGCGTGTTTCCATGGGGCCGGCTGAGGTAGAGGCTGCTTGACCCACCGTCCAAACACCCAGTACCCTCCCAGAGGGCAAGGCTCCCGCCTCGGACAGTTCCAGGCCTTATTCGCCTATTTCTACCTGACCAGAAGTTGGCGCTGCAAATGCAGCGATGCCAGAGGCGCAGGTGCCCCCAACAACTCAGATGAGTGTTCTCCTTTCTTCCCTGTTAAAAGTAGAGGCCCGGCTGGTGATTTTATTTTTCTTCCTGGCTTGGACTTTCATCACAAATGATGTCTGGGTGCTACAGACTGTGCAGGGGTTGTAAATAGAGTTTTACGGTTCTCCCTGGCAGGCCGTGGCCCCACAGCCACTCCATTTCTCGGGGGCCGAGGCGGCGCTGGTGGATGAGGAGATGCGTTCCCTCCTTGCCAAAGGGGCCATCTCCCAGTCTGTAAGCATCCGCGGGGTTCAATCATCAATATGTTCTATGTTGACAAAGCCGATGGAGTCCAGCGGCCGGTATCAACCTCCATGAGTTCAATGAGTATCTGGTTTATCACCACTTCAAGATGAAGGGGATTCACCTTCTTCGGATGTTCTTTGACCCCTGGATTGGATATTGCGCCTGAACCTCAAGTACACCTATCTCTCTGTTCCAATTTTGCCCCCTCACCGGTGGTTCCTGCAGTTCCTGTGGCAAGGCCAGACATACAAATTCGCCACCCTGCCTTTCGGATTCTCATCTGCTCGTGGTGTTTCACGAAGGTTCTCAGATCGTGGAGCACATGCGGGCACAGGGACTCCGACTTATCTTCTTTCTCGTCATGGCGCAATGTCCCCACAAGCTGTCGCAGCAGTTACATGCTGCTATAGAGCTTGGGCTTCATGGTCAACGACTCCAAGTCAGTTCTAACTCCTTCTCGTGGAGTGATTTTCCTGGGCTTCTTAATAGACTCGGTCGAGGCGACTCGCAGACTTCCATCTCGAAGGGGGGCAAAGACCTGCCACGAGTTGTCGGACATTGACCAGACAGCGGATCTCACTGCGCCATCTGGCCTGACTGGTGGCCCTTATATCATTCTTAATCCAGGCCATTTTTTCCGGGCCCCTCCATTATTTGGACCTACAAGGCCATGCACACATGCAAGGCTATTTCCTACTCTCAGACAGTAGTCCTTTTGGGAAAAGCGTGAGCCCAGATTGGTTGGTGGTTAGCCAATATGGGGGCCTGGAATGGCCGAGCAATCTTTGGCCCTGCTCCAGACATTCTCGATGCCAGCAGATCAGGGTGGGGTGCCAGATTTGGCGAATATTCTACTGGAGGTTCGTGGTCTCCTCAAGAACAACAGTTGCATATAAATTGTCTCGAACTGTTGGCGGGCTCCTTCGCAGTCAAATTCTAGACCAAGGACTTAGTTCAGGCATGTGTGCTTCTCCAGATGGACACTGTATCAGTAGTACGATACATCAACCACCTGGGAGGTACTCAGTTAGGGCCCTCTCTGACCTGGCCATCAACTTCTGGCAATACTGCCTGGCTCATTGTATTGTGGTCACAGCAGAGTAATTGACAGGCTCTGCCAACCAGGTGGTGGATTTTCAGTCCCGCACCTTCAGGGATTCGAGTGGAAACTCCACTCAGCAGTATTTCTTCCCTTCAGGGGAAATGTGGCCCTTTTACTGTCAAGCTCTTTGCGTCCAGGCTAGACTACCAGATGCCCAGGTTTTTTAGCTGGAAGATGGTCCCTCTGGCGGTAGCCACGGGCGCGTTCCTTCAAGATTGGTCACGGGAGAGGAGGCATGCGTTTCCCCTGTTGGCGATGATTACAAA
Organism: Lissotriton vulgaris; assembly: GCF_964263255.1. Lineage (NCBI taxonomy): Eukaryota > Metazoa > Chordata > Amphibia > Caudata > Salamandridae > Lissotriton > Lissotriton vulgaris. The sequence continues at coordinate 758,449,217 of NC_141685.1, read as the reverse complement.
AGCATTGGCGCAGGTAGAGCTGTAATGCTTAACATAGTGCTGGCAACCAGCACAGCATCTGGAGTCAGATCTGGTGTATGGTGCAGTACCATTCTTAAGACCAATCATACCTGGCAGTGACTTGGCTGTGGCTTCTTGTACGAAAGTGGATTCTGTGAAAGCTATCAGACTCATGAATCCTCGTAGAAGTCGCTAACACAGATTTATTGGCAAAATAGCCAGCAAGCTTCAAATTTTTTTTAAGTGCAAATCATAGTTTAGACTCCCTAGCAGTCTGCCGTCTGGCCAGTTAGAGTATGTAATATTCATTTTTTTACATTTCAGCACTACATTCTTGCACTGTTTCTTAATTCATTAAGCGAATGAAAGTGCATGTGATTAAACAGAAACTACAGATAGACATTAAAGACAAGGTGCCAGGCTCTTCATGTGAAGAGTAGGCACAAGAAACTATGGTAAAAAGACTGACTTCACTAACTCTGCAGGTCTACCTTTGTTGGCACTGGTCCACAATGATACTTGCACTTACACAGGATAACAAAATTAACAAAATGGCTGTTCATTAAAAAAACTTTTAAATATGCAAAAAACTAAGAGGGTCATTAGGAAGGCGGGCGGATATCCTATTGTGTAATGGGACTCCCCGCCATAAGGGCGGGGTCCAGTGGGGGCCATTAGCATGCACTCAAGAACCGCCCGCCAAAATGCCAGGAAGGCATGTTGTGCATGGAACTGCAGGGGGGGTACCATAGGTACCCCCCCATGTGCACTCCCAACCCCCAGAGTCCCTGGAGGCCCGCAACGGGCCCCCGCAAGCAATTCCCTCATGCCTTTCCGTGCCGCCAATGCCGCCATGGAAAGGCATGGTTCCGCCCCCATGGTTCCGCCCCCATGGTAATATGGCTGGCGGTGTCTACACCGCCACCATAGTAAACTCTTTTCCGCCCTGTCGACTTGTTGACCGGGCGGAAAGGGTCCCCCCGCCATAGTACTACAGTGGGGGGAAATGGGTGGCGGGATGGGGCGGATCGCCACCAGTGATCTACCAGAGATCCTAATGGGCCCCTAAGGGTTAGTGTGCTCTTAGTAGACATAAAAAAATCATTCTCTGGCCCCCCTTTTCTCTATGAGTTGAAAACTCTCCATTATGGTAAAACGAACATCTGGATGTTACAGTTTTGTATTTTTCACTGTTACATTATACATCGTCCTCAGCAATTTCAAATGGATAAAAATTGGCAACACCTTTTATTTTTGCACAAGCATTGAAAGAGGCAAAAAATCTGTTTAATCAAAACATAAAAGGTCAATACAACAAGAATCCTTGCCATAACAATTTTAAAATATTCATTTCCCCTTAACGAAATAATCCAGTTCCCCACGACCAGGTGACACCTCTACTTAAGATTAAGAAACGCTGAACGTCATGACATTTCTCTTACACTGCTCTTAATATGAACTGTTTCTTCTTGGATACTGAGTATGATATTAAGGCAGCATTTTGATACTAATAAGGCACAAATCCCCATTTGGCTGCAGGGACATAGTCCAAGGCAATTCTTGTATGTATGAGCATGGTTCTCTGGTCATCCAGCTGATCAGTTACAATGTCAAATGAAATTGCAGTGGCATTGGCTCCCTCTTATGAGTATTTTGTCTCGGTTCTCCAATGACTTGCCATATACCATAGTTGGGGGTCAAAATGGAGTAGAATCTGTCGTTTCAGAAACCTCAAAGTGCACCTGCCTCTACTGAAGAGGATGCATGGCAGTGTTTCTGATGGCAGGTAACCTATCACCGACCTAAGAGACCTCAGCCCAATCTCTGGGCAGCCAGTGTTGGGTTGTCTTGCCACAGATGAAATGTGTATATTCCTTTCCATAACATTTGGGAAACGACACCCAGCGGGAATACTGTTTTCAAAGGTCATTGCATACAGTGTTACATTTGCTCTAGTCCACAGATATACTCCAGTTAGTTGCCTCTTGGTGTTCACAGAAGTGCCCCAAGAGGAAGTGCCTGCACATTCAGGCAGTCAGTGTCTATGGTAGAACTGATTGAAGCCGGTTTTATTTTTGCAGAGGGTCACTCGGATCTTAGGAACACCCACAAGACATCAATAAGCAAATGAAAGTAGATCTAGCATGAAGAAATACATATGAATGGGAGATATTTCTCAAGCAACAGCAAGTAGGAGTTGTTCTCATACTCGAGTGGTAGCCCTGTTTTAACGACAGGTCCTCTACAGTTTGACTTTCCAGCATCTACCCATTCCACATCCTTGACATATCCAACAAATAGCCAGAGACTGAGGGAAGGGACAGACAGCAGGCCATATCTACAGTGGGATACAGTATCTGTGAAATGATCTCTCGCCTCGGATGGAGATGGTAATGATGAGAATTAATAAGGGAATCATCCATTGCATGACTGTGGATGAGGAGGTGGAGCTGGTGGTTTCCAGATGTCTGGTCCACTAGCTGTAGGCAAGCCAGCAGCAGTTACGGCTCGGCTCACGGCTGGTGCAGATCCTGAGAAGGAGAATGGTGGTCAGACATCACAAGGAGGAGCAGCAGATTTGGAGGAAAACCTCACATCAGTAGTCCATGGTACTTCACATCTGTTTTGTGTTGGAAATCATAAGGTATGGGCCTCTCCCAAGGGGCTGCAAGATGCACTTCCTCTGGTGTACTTTGTCTTCTAGTTGGAGGGTATGGTAGGTAGGGCAGCTTGAACCTGAGAATGGAGAGTGTAGAGCAGGAGTCTACAACTTTCTATAATAAGAGCTACTTATGATGAATGAAAATCATCCAGAATTACCAATATTATTAGTATTCAGATAGTGACCACAACAGGTAAGATTACATTAGTGGCCACAAAATGCAAGATTACTAGCAGTAGTCATCTCAGTGCATTAGGCAGGGTTGCTAGCAATTTTTTTTTTAATTTGTCAATTTGGAGCACCTTTACATGGGTATTCCATAATAGCATTTCCTGCAGTATCCTGACACCAAGATAGGAATGATAGAAAGATGTCTCTCAAATGCCACATGTATTTTGTTAACTTGACTATATTTCTAAACACATCAAGTTATGTGTGCTGATAAAACGATCATTCTAGTTCTTGAATCTACGCTCCATTTTAGTACATATATATTACTTCAAGCAAACAGAAGCTCTGAAGTTAGTAGGCTGGGCTGCATACAGGAGAGCTACTTGCCGAAAGCTAGAAATCTTCCAGTAGCTCACAAGCTACTTGTTGAAGAAGCCTGGTGTAGAGACCGTGCATACATTTTCTGCAGTACTGGAGTAATGCATCATCACTTAATTGCAGGTCTGACTTAGCAGCTGAGACAAGTGGGTTTGAAGGAAACCTCATAGGGCATCCCATAACTATCTGATAGGGGCTTGGTCTGTTTTTTTGGGTTTTTATGGGATTGATGGACTATAGAACTAAAGTCAAGGCATTAGGTCACTTCAGTTTTTATTCTTAAGCGTACTGATATTTCTCTTCCATTCCTGCTGACAGACAGAGTCAGTGATAGGCACAAGGAAAGTGTTGACAATACCATAGCCTTTGCAAATACTCTGCACTGCTGCTGAAATGACGTGCCTTCCTCAATCCCAGAAATGTGACTTGGGATTCAGACGCTGTGTATGAAATGCCTAAGTAAGAGCATACAACAGTTTTAGCATCTATTCTTGCACATCTGCTCTAATCATCCACTCACCATGAGAACATGGAAACAATTACGAAAACATAAGAATAGGAGGCACATTTTGTCATATAAATGAAGTCCATCTGAATAGGCACAAAGAGGCCACAAGGATACGGGGAGCAGCGGGGGTGGTCTTCATCCCCTTACCAATAATGTGGGATTGGCAAATGACACAAGAAGAGCAGTAGTTCTGGACTCTAGGAGGAAAGAAGATACTAATAATTTGCAGGAGCATGGACCATCTAAACCCTAGTGACATGGGCAGCTCTATAATACAGCTGTGCAAGGTTGGGAAGCTGAAATTTTGGTGTGATAACACACCTTGAGCTAACCTTACACACTACTTCACTGTCCGTTGTACGTTTCTGTTTGGTACAATTTTTTTTTTCTTTCAGAAGGGTCCTCCTGTAACAGAAAAACCTTGTGTAAATTAGTTTGTACTGCATACATAGCAGAATCATTGATTTGAGATATTCAATCTTTTCTCCATCTGGTTACTTCAACTTACTCCAGTATTGGAACTTTCATAGAGTCCCATGCTTGTATCATTCCCCATTGTCGGAATGGGAGTCCCCAGTATACATAAAAAGCAATAGAAACCATCACTAAAACAGAGCCAGGCCCATGCCCATTCCTGTTTTGCATCCCATCTACCTCTTTTTGTAAAAGAGACCAAAAAAAATGACCAACCAATCAGATTGGACTCACCCTTTAGAACCCTCCTGAGAGAAGCTCAGAACCTCAGATTTTTCAACCGCACGTTGTGCTAGGGTGTCTCCATTGAGCTCTGCTCAGTTTTGTTCCTAGAATTTGGTTCTGCAGCTTTTTTCTACAGTTTTTTCTTCCATTTTTTTTCTTCAATTCCTCCACGATGTCAGATAAAGAGAAAAAGGCCCTCTCTAAAGCTTGTGCTACCTGTGATAAGAAGAGGTTGTATATTGAAGATAAGCACAAGGACTGCATTTACTGTCTGTACCCAGACCACAAGGCTGCAGACTGTAAGATTTGCCGCACTTTTTCAACCAAGACTTTACGGGATCGTGAAGGGCGTCTTTTGACCTGGCGCCAGAGGCTGAAATCCCGGAAGGAGACAGTGTCTAGTGACAGTGATGAATCATCTTCTGCGACCTCTTCCAGAAGAAATGTGAAAAGGGGAAGGACTTCTTCACCTTCTGAGAAACGCACTGGTAAGGCCCTGAAAAAGACCTCTGATAGATCAAAAGGGCTTAGTCCTGTTGAATCTCCTCACCAAGGTTTAAAGGAGAGGGAAGGACTACCAAAAGAAACGAGTCTTCAGAGGAAATCCAGGTTTGTTCCTCCGTCACCTCCTGCATCTACAAAAACCTTCAGAAAGCCATCATCGTTGAATTCTGAGGTAAAGTCATCAAAGAAGACTCATCGACGAGGCAGTCTAGGATTCCGTCGACAAACTCCAAAGGTAAAGTCTAATTCATTTTGTCTACGGTGGTTTCCTCGGTGCCCGTTCTGGCACTGGGCTCTCTGTCAACGATATACACTTACAGACAAAAGGGTTGAGGCAAAGAACCTGCACCTGTTATGGTCTGTGACTTACAAATATTGTGATGGTGCTTGGGAAACCAAGGAACACAACCCTATCTGTTCCTTTAAGGACAAAGTCCTATTGCAAAACACAGATTGTGGAATCAGCACCCATCAAGAAGTATTTTCCATAATAGTTAGTGTCCTTCAATCAATAATTAGAGTCCATTTCAAATGAACAGGTCCGAACTTGATAGTAGTATACTTTCAATTCTTTATTATGATTTTCAATAGTAGAAAAACGATCCAATTCACAGCAGATTTTCTTTTCTGGCCTCTTTTTTTAGCCAACGCGTTTCGTCTCAAAGATGAGACTTCTTCAGGGCTAAAGATAAAACATACAAAATTTCTTTATAAATTCCCATATATATACACATACAAGATATTTACATGGAGACATTTTAGCATATATATACAAATTTCTAAGACAAACTGGATCAGTCCGAGTTATTCAAAAAATATACAAGGTGGACTGTAATGGTACTGTATTGGACTGTATTGGTTTCTTTAAAAACAAAACACATCTTTGTATTTAAAAATTGCATTCTTAAGACATGATGACATTTCTGCACAAAACTTACATGTCAGTTTCTCAATAAACATCAGAGCTTCTTCTGATGCGTCACAGCCACCATTGGTTATGCAGAAGACTCCAATGCCAAGGAGGATAGCCATCAGGGATGACTACATAGAAAGTGATGTAGAGGACCAGCCAGAAGAGGGCGAACTAACACATGATGAAGGGCTTGTGGGCAACGAATGGGACAAATATGTGTATCCTTCTTCCCCTTCTCATACACCTTCCCCAGCAAACTCTCCTCCTGAGGACATAGGAGGTTTTCACGAGCTATTAGAAAGAGCTTCAACGAGGTTTGAGTTGCGATTGTTTTCTTTATGATTTTAAGGTCAATCAATCAGAGCCCTTCCGATAGTAAACTACATATGGAACGAGGTGTTAAAAATGATGAAGAGCCCGGCTTCGGTTCCAGCAGCAGTCCCTAAATTGGAGAAAAAATATAAGGCTCCAGAATCGTCGCCTGCATGCCTAATCGGATATCCAAAGCCTGATTCAGTAGTCATGCAGGCAGCCCAGGGACGATCAAGAAATCCTACTGTCACATGATCCGCTTGAGGTAATTGAAATTTTTATGGTCGATTGTGTCCCCTAACGTGTACCCCAACGGCCCCATGTACGAGTTTCAAGTACATGTAATTTCCCTCCACGACCGAATTTGAAGACGCAAATACATTTGCGTCCAACGTTAACATGTCCTCTATCAGATCCACCATGAATGGATTGATAATTCAGTTCCTAAGTATGCCGTGCCACCGTCTTTACATGGTGCACTTTCACGTTTTTCCTGGCTCTGCCGAGCTAGGCCCTGATTTCTGTCTTCAAGCCACGTCTGTCTCTACCTCTGAAAGCTGCAGCATGGAGACGCATCCCTGACCTCTGCCTTACTTCCTGCCAAGCGAGCGGTGCCCGGCTCGGCCTGGTCTGCCTGCCAAAAACAGTATTTTACCTTCAAGTTATCAGCGTAGCCAGCTCAGCTCCTCAAACACATTCCTGTCTAGTGATTTAGGTAAACATATCCCCGGCTGCAGAGCAAAGAGCAAGTCTTCCTGTCTCCGTGCAAGTAATTTACAGTTCCCGTTACCAGAGTAGGCCCATGGCCCCGCACGTAGACACGCAGACACCTATACACGCACTAACATTCAGTATAGAGTAGCCTCTGCCCAAGAGACCTTTTACTCCAGATTAAACATCCTCCAAATACTAGATATCAGATATGTTATAGGGACAGGTCGATCTGACATGCCAGACTTCTGTCTCCTCTACTAGTGTTAAATGTCAGACCCTTAGCTTCCTCCAGATGTACGTCAATCACACGTCATATTAGCTGCGCGCGCATTCAGGCCACAGGTTTCAGCTGACTCTGCAAGAATTCTCTAAGCATCCACCCACTTGTTACACTTTTCTGTGACGTTTCTAGTACACGCCTATGTGCACACCCTTGTTCACGCCTTTTTGTTACGCACATGTGTTCTTATCATATACATTTCACTTGTCACGCCTACTGTATTCAATGCCATTGTGTCATTTTACTATATATGTCATGCACTGTTAATAAATCGTTGACATCTTTCCTGCCATCATTGCATACCCGAACCCTTGTATTGATGGAATAGATTTCCATGGCTCGAGTCATCATTTATGATTAAAGCCCTTATGACTCAGACACCACGGACTCTGCCTCTCATTTGATTGAGCTATTTTTTTTACTTGTCCGAAATTATATGGCAAACTCGTATACGGTAAAATATTTACCACATAATTTGGCGCCCGAATAGGGACCCCTCCCCCACCCCACGCGCCGGTGATGCGTCGCAGGCTTTGCCCCCGACTACAGCTGTGACGGACCCCATGCGCATCTGCAGGTTTTCCTGTATCTCCCTCAGGCCTACGGAGGTGACGGAGACTGCGGTCGACATCCAGACGAGGCGGTGAGGAGTGCGGAGGATCCCGACCAGAGCCCAGCCGAGAGAGCAGTGTCCGAGGTATCGAGAGGCCCACCAGTAGTGTTGAGGCGCATGCGTAGTGCGCAGCAGCAGCAGTGACGTCGTAGCGGTCCAGTCCAGTCGAGTTTCCGAGGCCTTCCGTTCCGTGCTTCCCGGTGAGTACCGTTGCTGGGGACGCATCAAGACGGGTGCATTAATTTGTGTCCGGTCAAGACGGGTTTGGGTACACAGATCCGGTCTGCACTGTTTCAGCAGTGTATCTGTACTGTTTAGCAGTGCATCCAGTATTCAGTTATCCAGTTATTGGTGTTCGCTTCGAAATGTTTCGATGTGTTTTAATGTCGTGGTATGAGTGATTGTTTGCATTTTCTTACTGTGTTTATTGTGTCTAGACCGAGGTAGCTATGCCTTTATTTTCGAAGTTGCGACAGATAGGAACTAGGAAAGGGATACTCTAAGAAGCAGTTCCCATCCCACCCAGGGACACTCCTGGACATTTTATGTACCACAAGCACGGCTTAGATGCCATATTATACCTAGACTTGTGGGTGAATTATACGAAAGACTTAGCAGAGAATCAGAGATGGCCCGTTACAGGGACATGGGATGCCGAGTGCATCATGAGAGTAGAAGAAGCGTTATGGAAAAAGAAAGCCAGACAATCACAGAAAGATGCCATTGAACTATGGCGTAAAGAATCACATAGACGGACAGAGAAAGCACTCAGAAAAACAGAGAAAAGTAGAGAGGATTCGGAAAAAGCTAAAGAAAAAGAACTACTAGAAGAAGGACAGCGAGTCAGAATAGAACAACACGAAAGACAGAGTAATGCCATTATGACAGGACTGTATCCAGTCCTGGCCGAGGGCCTGCCCAAGGCGACCCCGGAAATACCGAAAGACCTGCCCCCTCCATTGGTTCCGACTAAATTACGTCATAAGACTGCAGCGGACATTTTCCTTTCTTCCTATTTAGACGACGTAGCTCCCGCATATACCAATGTACCCGTCCATGTACCCATACCACCTGCACCTGTACCACCCGTTGATCATCTGCCCCCAGGTCCGCAACAGCAGATCCCTCCCGCACCGTTTCCCGCACCTGTTGTCACTTCCCCTATTATTCTCCCTGGTATTCATCCGCTTAATCCCTTTGGGGCTGGCGCTGCTCAGGTTCCAACTCCGTTACAGATACCGACCCTACAGCCAGGTTATGCTCAAGCCTCCGCCTCGGGAGGTGCTACAGGAGGTTATCACACCCCGCCACAGTTACAACGAATGACAATGAGCGAATTAGCAATGCAGCGTACACCTAAAGCAGCCCCAGCCGAAAAGCTTAAAGAACGGCTTACAGATTGCAGATATGATACAGTGCCGGGAAAAACAGGACCCCTGTTGTTAGCATCCCTACGTTTAAGACGTGTTACAAATTACTTGGTGTTATTACCAGAAATGCCAGACCATCTAGACAATATATATCGTTTTATAAGAACAGGAGAAAGACCGGATTGTATTAGTGAAGCCATGGCACATCAGAAAGTTGAGACACAAGGTTTAATAATGCGATTTTTGATTAATTGTTTGATAAGGGAACAAGATAAGCCCAGCTTCCCACAAGAAGAGATGGAGGGATTGTCAAAATGGAGTCAGAATATTGCAGAGGGTAAACATGATAGAGAGAAAAGTATACATGCTATGATTAGAAAGATCCGTAAAGAAATAGTAGCAATGCATGCCCGACGAGAATCTGAAAAGCATTCTGAGTCAGATGATAAAGAAACCTCAGAGGAGGAAGAACCGGAGAATCCGGCAGCGACTCAAGATACAATAGCGTATGTAGGTAGAACGAAACCTCCTAAACAATACCCATTAGGTAATCCTTTTGACAGACCCATTCGTTTAGAAAACAAGAAACATTACCTTTGTCCGATACCAGAACGATGTTCCCTTGAGCATATATTCCAAATTACTGATAAAGTACTGAAAGAAAGAGTAGGTTATAACAAACTCAATACCCTACGTGATCAGGAACTAGCCCGGTCCGCAGTACAGTGGGATGACAGCATATATAAAGATGATTCAGTAGTGCAAACATTTTTAAGTCTCACTCCAGAAGAACAGCGACTAGCTGGTATATACATGACCCAACACCTTATTATACAGTATGAAAACCAAGCATCTGACCCAGGTCCGTTATATAATTTATTGCAAGACTTACTCATGAGAAGATGGAGAGGCCTAGGTACCGATTTAATAAAAATAATCTTAGAACAACGTCATAAATATAGAACTTTCTTGACTCCACATCTCGTCTCCGTTCCACCCCCAGTCAGGCAACCATATCACCTAGACAAACAGAATCCTTTACGAGAAGTACACCCAATCCGGAACCCTGATGATACCCTTGAATGCGTGTTTGTATACACGCCCATAACTAAAATGGAATTATTAGAAATGAAGAAGATAGTGCCCAGTCATGATAAAGACCCTGCAGGTTTTCACCGTGAAATAAAAGACATGTTACTCATGGGAGGTTACACCTATCCCGACATTATGAAAATACTGAAAGTGTTATTGCCTGCCGGTATTTACGAGAAACTCAAAGAAAGAATGGGAGGTGGGAGACAAAAAGATTAATTGGGCTGAATTAGAAACCGAAGAAACTGGTCGAACCCCAGGTTTAGGTCTTGGGGAGAAAACTAAAGCATTACCAGGATTGTTAGTACAGGTTCTGCCAAGGTTGTTGGCAACTAAAAAGGAGGATTGGGATGCAATCTCAGCCTGCAAACAGAAACACGACGAAGACACTAGTGATTTTTATTCCCGATTCGAGAAATGTTTTATTATTAATAGTGGCCTGAAAACAAGTAGCGAGTCATACCCACACCTTTTTGTATCAAAATTAGTCGAGAATTCCCTGCCCCAGGTTAAGAACCGTGTACTGAAAGTTGAGAGCACATGGCAAGCTAATACGCCTTCCCAAATGTTACAAATGTTGCAGTACCACCAGAACAGAATCAGGGAAGAACATGATCACGAACAGAGACGTATGAAAGACACGAAAATGAAAGTCCTAGTTGCTCAGTCAGTTCCAGCTGATGGTCATAAAAGGGGTACGATACCATCCAATAATTCAAATTCAGCAGCTCCTGTTAAAGGGATATGCAACTATTGTAAACAGCCAGGTCACTATGTAAATGAGTGCAGTTTTGAAACACAACATAGCCACAGGTAAAACTAAAGAGAGACCGCGTCCTCCTAGACAGGACCAGGTCCAACAACACGTTCCACAGAATGTCCAGCCTATGCAGGTTCCACAACAGACCGTAGCAGTACCACAGCCTCAACCCATTGCCGCAACACAACATGTTACACAGCAGATGTACCAGTATGCACAATATGACTATCCCGATTATCAGCAATACACATGAAACAGCCTAGAGAGGGAGGTTGGCTTGCCCCTTATTGAGGTTCCTGTAGATCAAGAAGGTCCTTATGTACACAGTCAGGTATTAGGGAAGGATAGAAAATTTTTGATTGACACAGGGGCAAGCAGAACGACCATCAGTCATGACGAGGTTCCAGGGGCACCCCTCTCAGGCTCACAGAATGTTTCCCTTGGATTTTCAGGAAAGCCTATAGTCAATGAAGTATCGAAACCTGTTCCCCTAGCAGTTGGTCCATTATCTCGTACTACAGACTTATTGCTCACGAACTCATGTCCAGAAAACTTGCTTGGTATTAAGACCCTGAAAGCTCTAGGAGCTGTCATTTGTTGTTCTCCGGAGGGAGTAAGGTTGTTTCTTCGTGATTTCAAAGGACATTATGTATTGAGAGATTTTGACCCGAAGGTTACAGAATGTTCCTGCACATTTATGGGCACAAGGCCCCACTGATGTAGGTTGCATGCACATTACTCCATATCGTGTTACACTCAAGCCAGGAGTAGTACTACCACGTATTCGACAATACAATTTACCACCAGATGCTGTAGTGGCTTTACTGAAAATCATTGACGAGCTCATAGCACAAGGAGTGGTTGTAGAAACTGAATCAAATGTTTGTAATTCCCCTATCATTCCAATTCTTAAACGTACAGATCCAAATGCTCCTCCTGTTTATCGATTAGTCATCGATTTGCGAGAATTGAATAAATGCATTGTACCACAGTATCCTGTGGTCCCAGACATTTCATCCCTATTGACTGCTATTGATTCCGAGGCGACGTTCTTTACTGTAATAGACTTCAAGAACGCCTTCTTTAGTGTTCCCATTGATCCGGAAAGCCAATACCTTTTCGGATTCTGTTTAAATGGCCGAAGCTTCAAATTTGCACGCGCACCTCAAGGATTCACAGAAAGCCCCAGCATCTACAGCCAAGCATTAAAACGACAACTTGACAGTATTTACATGCCTGCCAACACTGCCCTACTCCAATACGTTGATCTATTGATCACCGCCCGTAGTGAACCAGAATGTGAACAAGCATCACTGACCGTTTTGCTTTTCTTGGCGGACAAGGGACACAAGGTGTCTCCTTCGAAGCTACAATTCTGTGCCCAGCAAGTGGTGTACCTTGGGCACTTGCTGTCCAAGTGGGGTAGGCAGCTGACACCTGAACGAATTCAGTTAATTGCACGTCTTCCGCAACCCAAGACACAGAAGGAAGTACGAGCCTTTATTGGACTCACTTCCTATTGCAGACAATGAATTCCACAATATGCATTTCTAGCTAAACCACTCATACAGTTGACAACACAGGAGGCAGCGTCTTCGACTGTCCTCCCTTGGACTCAGGAACATACACAAGCTTTTGACGAGTTAAAGAAAGCCTTATGTCAAGCACCAGTTTTAGCAACACCGTGTTACAGCAAACCTTTTACACTTTTTGTCACAGAACGCGATGGCACATCGTTGTCGGTTCTCACTCAGCTACAAGCAGACAAACACAAACCGTGTGCTTATTTTTTGAGTACATTAGATCCAGTAGCCCAGGCCCTGCCTGCGTGCTTAAAGTCAGTAGCAGCAACAGCTCTAGCAATCAGACAAAGTGATTCCATTGTATTAGGACATCAATTGACAGTACAAGTTCCACATTCTGTAGAGGTTCTCCTAAACAGAACACAGACTCAACACTTGACTGTAGCACGACTGACAGGTTATGAATTGACATTATTCCAACCACACATAGAAATCAGACGTTGTAATACACTGAATCCTGCTACACTTTTACCATCGAACACAACAGATCCTACTCCACATGATTGCGTGGATGTCGTTGACACAGTTACAAAACCCAGACAAGACTTGACAGATGTTGCCTTACCTAATCCAGACCTGACACTTTATGTGGATGGTTCATGTTTAAGAACAAGTACAGGAGAATTAGTGGCCGCATATGCAGTGACCACTGAAACTGAAGTCATAGAAACACATCGCATTGACACCCTGTCAGCCCAAGCAGCAGAGCTCATTCCTCTGACTCAAGCCTGCATACGAGCCAAGAACTTGAAAGTAAACATATACACAGATTCCCGTTATGCATTCGGAGTCGTTCACGACTTTGGTGTCCTCTGGCAAGAAAGAGGTTTCTTGACCTCTCACGGAGCCAAGATTCAGCATGGTCCCCTCATTCAAGCCCTATTAGAAGCCATACATTTGCCTACAGCTATAGCTATCATGAAGTGTAAAGCGCATATGAAAGTAACCGACAAGATTTCTCAGGGCAATGACTTTGCAGATCGAACAGCGAAACATACAGCACTGACACATACTCAAACGACTGACATGACAAAGACTGATGTAACCTCACTGACACATTGTATGACAGTCAGGGACCCCTCACAAGATGTCATCGACATACAGACACATGCTACTCCAGATGAAATAAAGAAATGGGCTGAACAAGGAGGGGTCCAGACAGACCAAGGATGGATGACGAAGGGAAAGACCACATGGTTTCTCCCCGACTCTATGGTTCAGGTTATCATCAACACAGCACATAGTCCAGCACATTTAGGAGAAAAAGCCATGTTAGACAGTTTACAGAATCTCTGGTTCAACAAGCATTTACGAGCAGCAGCAAAACAGAAAGTGCGTACCTGCATGATCTGTTGTCAGTTCAATCCAGGAAAAGGTGTTCCCGTAGAGCAAGGTGGATTTCATCCTCCCGCCCATCCTTTTGAAGTCCTCCAGATGGATTATATCCAGATGGAAAGATGCCGAGGATTCAAGTATGTCCTCGTAGTTGTATGTGCCCTATCCCGATGGACAGAAGCATATCCCGTCCCAGATTACACTGCCCCGACCACTGCCAAGCAGTTGGTTCGTGAGTTTTTCCCTCGATACGGTTTGCCCCGTGTCGTGTATTCAGATAACGGTCAACCATTCTCATCCGAACTCATGAAGCAGGTCTCGCTTCTATTGGGGTACCAGTGGAAGTTTCACTGTGTCCGGCATCCTGAGGCAGCAGGTCTCGTGGAGCGGCACAATTAGACTCTGAAAACTCGCCTTGCCAAAGTGTGTAAAGAGAAGGGAGTAGATTGGATAGTAGCTTTACCAGTTGCTCTTTTTTATATGAGAATGGTAGCCCACTCTAGGACAGGGCTATCCCCGTATGAGGTGGTCTTCGGTAGACCTCCTAATATGTGGGGGACGCCTCTGCCGCGAAAAATCACTGATGTTGATAGTACTATGCTGACAGATTACCTTGCTTCCTTGATGTCTGCACTACAATCATGTCGTTCACAGGTCGCGGCAGCCTTCCCAGACAACACCGAGGTGAAGCCACATGAACTGGTCCCGGGTGATGTTGTAGTCGTCCGGAATTTCGACAGATCGAGCCCTTTGGAGCCCCGCTGGAAGGAGCCGAAGATCGTTTTGTTAACAACCAGTACAGCTGTTAAATTGGAGGGGCGGAAGGGTTGGGTGCACTCCAGTCACGTTAAAAGATTTCATGGACTTCCGCCAAAAACTGAATCCCAGAACTCCCACGTACCAGTGACTGATACCAAACTCCCCCTTCTAGAGAAAACTTCCCAAGAGGAGTATCGACAGAAATTGAGGTCTAGTAAGTCAGACAGTTTAATTGTTTAAGTCCCCTCCTGGGTGAAGCGGTTAGGCAGTTTCTGACAATGTACAAGTTAGACCCAAATAGAGAGAGAGATAGACAGGAGACCAAGAAACGAAAATATTGTAAAAGTCTCCGGAGCAGATGCGTCTGCACATTACTTATTATGTTTTTTCTGAGTCTTACGATTATTGCTATGAGTTGGATGTTATACACCTATTTTCCTCTTGCACATTCTTTTTCTAATGACACTGTCGAGCACACGTTTACTGCTCTTCCCCCACACGAATTGTCTTATCGACTTGCGCTGCGCAACAATACATTTATTCGTATGTTACACCATTCTCACCAGATCAACAATGCTGCTAATTGTTGGATATGTGGCCGACTCCCTCCCTATCAGAACTACAAGGGAGCTCTGCCTCTCTTTCCTTACCCGTTTACACATAATGGTTCCTGTGGTGCATGGTTTAGTTTAATATCCTCTATAGACACCGAATCTAGAGTATCCCAAAGCAATTGGATATGGGGAAATCTGAACACAGTCATGAACAAAGCATGTTTCCCAGACAAGGAGGGTCTTCCACAAAGGACAGGGACAGATCTAGAAAATGAAGTGTATGGATTAGGCAATTTTACACTCAACCTCATGATTCTAAATGTTCAGTCAGAAACCAGTCCAGACTTGCCATCCATATCGGTTCTACCAGCGCAAGGTGTATTGTGTGTCAGAAAGAAAGGTTCAGTACATCTAGGTCACAGTGACTGTACTACTGTGGTCGAATTCAGTGATAAAGGCAAGTCTACATTCAAAGCTTCCCGACATTCCTATTTTATTTGTGGTCAGACAGCCTATGTCCGTTTACCTCCAGACTGGGATGGTACCTGTTTCATTGCATTCCTATTGCCACCAGTATTTCTAGCCCCATCTGACTATCACAGGAATTCCTGCCTTAATATTGTTAGACACAAGAGAGACCTCCCAATAGTTGATCAGACTGAAACTACATGGGAACAATATACAGATTTCAATAAAGGATTCTTCCCCTATTTAGGCACTGTCTCTAATAGTAAACTGATACGCAAATTAACCAGAATACTTGAAGCCGTAGTGAATGAGACTACTTCTGCCTTGGGCAACTTAACAGAGGAGCAGTCTGCTATGAGACTTGTCGTTCTTCAGAACCGCCTTGTCCTTGACGTCATCCTGGCCGATAGGGGCGGGGCCTGTAGAGTCATCGGATCCAGTTGCTGCGTGTTTATTCCAAATAACGCGCCATCAGTCTATAAAGCCATTACCCGACTTCACGAAATTGCCCATCTGATACACCAGAATCCAGGCTCCTGGACTTGGTCCGGTTGGCTCTGGAGTGTAATCACAGCTTGGGGATGGAAGCTACTGTCATTTCTAGGAATCATATTGGCCATAGTATTCAGTTGTTGTCTATGTCTACAATGTGGGCCAGCGATTTGCGGCTTGTGTGCCACAGCTTGTGTTCCCCATCCAAGTTCACGTTCCCATTCCCGAAGAAAGAAAGAAGAGCAAATGATGTTATATGAACAGATTGATGGTCTCATGAACATTGACATATCATGAAGGGTCCGTAGGGGACAAGGAGGGAATGAGGTAATTGAAATTTTTATGGTCGATTGTGTCCCCTAACGTGTACCCCAACGGCCCCATGTACGAGTTTCAAGTACATGTAATTTCCCTCCACGACCGAATTTGAAGACGCAAATACATTTGCGTCCAACGTTAACATGTCCTCTATCAGATCCACCATGAATGGATTGATAATTCAGTTCCTAAGTATGCCGTGCCACCGTCTTTACATGGTGCACGTTCACGTTTTTCCTGGCTCTGCCGAGCTAGGCCCTGATTTCTGTCTTCAAGCCACGCCTGTCTCTACCTCTGAAAGCTGCAGCATGGAGACGCATCCCTGACCTCTGCCTTACTTCCTGCCAAGCGAGCGGTGCCCGGCTCGGCCTGGTCTGCCTGCCAAAAACAGTATTTTACCTTCAAGTTATCAGCGTAGCCAGCTCAGCTCCTCAAACACATTCCTGTCTAGTGATTTAGGTAAACATATCCCCGGCTGCAGAGCAAAGAGCAAGTCTTCCTGTCTCCGTGAAAGTAATTTACAGTTCGCGTTACCAGAGTAGGCCCATGGCCCCGCACGTAGACACGCAGACACCTATACACGCACTAACATTCAGTATAGAGTAGCCTCTGCCCAAGAGACCTTTTACTCCAGATTAAACATCCTCCAAATACTAGATATCAGATATGTTATAGGGACAGGTCGATCTGACATGCCAGACTTCTGTCTCCTCTACTAGTGTTAAATGTCAGACCCTTAGCTTCCTCCAGATGTACGTCAATCACACGTCATATTAGCTGCGCGCGCATTCAGGCCACAGGTTTCAGCTGACTCTGCAAGAATTCTCTAAGCATCCACCCACTTGTTACACTTTTCTGTGACGTTTCTAGTACACGCCTATGTGCACACCCTTGTTCACGCCTTTTTGTTACGCACATGTGTTCTTATCATATACATTTCACTTGTCACGCCTACTGTATTCAATGCCATTGTGTCATTTTACTATATATGTCATGCACTGTTAATAAATCGTTGACATCTTTCCTGCCATCATTGCATACCCGAACCCTTGTATTGATGGAATAGATTTCCATGGCTCGAGTCATCATTTATGATTAAAGCCCTTATGACTCAGACACCACGGACTCTGCCTCTCATTTGATTGAGCTATTTTTTTTTACTTGTCCGAAATTATATGGCAAACTCGTATACGGTAAAATATTTACCACACGCTCCTCCTAATAAGGAGGGCAGAGGGCTGGATAGTACAGGAAAGGGCTTTGCTGTAATGGCGGCCACGTCTGTCAAGGCTTCAAATACATTAGTCATTTTAGGCCATTATGATTGGCAAATGTGGTCAGTTATAGCACCTTTTTTAGGCCATCTACCTATATGCAAAAAAGACAAGGCTCTGCAGATTTTACAAGAAGGGGCCAGGGCGGCCTTGGAAATCATAGATATAGCCATGGAAATATCTTCAGTGGTTGTCAAACAGATGGCAGGGGCTATCACTCTGCGCAGACAAGGCTGGCTAAAAGCTACATCCTTTCGTCCGGAAGTACAAAACAAGATTGTAGACATGCCTTTTGATGGGGCAAATCTTTTTGGGAAATATATAGATGATGCGCTTCAAGGGATTAAGACTGACACGGATACGGCATGCTGTCTTGGAACACTACAACAGGAAAGGTATCAGTCCTTTCAAGGTAGAGTTGGAAGAGGCCAATAACCGCAAAGGCAATCTTGTCAATCTTATAAATACCAACCCTATCAACAACCGGGCTTTCGACAATATCCAAACCAGCAGCAATACCTGTCCCATAATGTGCCCTACCAACAGCAGGTGGCCAGAAGACGACCTCCAACACAAGGAAACACTCAAGACAACAGTAGACGACAGTGACACTTAAATAGCATCTCCCACCTCTCTTCATCGCATACCTCACCAATGCCATTACCTGTATTAGTTTCATCAACAGAGGTAAACAATAACTTCAGACAAATGGGTGCCAGACATCATTAACCAGGGACACACCTTAGACTTTATTCAGCAACCTCCGATGCGGCCTCCTGTACCCAGAAAACATCAACATCTGTCAATACTAAAGAAAGAGATTATGGAACTTCTTTCAAAGGGAGCAATAGAGGAAGTCCCTCAACAACTTCAAGGAAAAGGTTTCTACTCCCATTTCTTTTCTAATGAAAAAAAACAAAGTATAAAATGGAGGCAAGTAATGGACTTAAGGGGTTTGAACAAGTACATAAAGAAACAACTCTTCAGGATGCTGTCATTACAAGAAATTCTCCTAAAGTTAAACAGGGGAGACTTTGACATCTTTAGATCTCTTACATGCCTACTTTTACGTCCTTATTCTCGTCAAACATCGACGTTGCCTTCAGTTCAAGGTGGCAGGGTGCCACTATCAATTCAAGGAATTGCCCTTCGGTCTACGGTTGGCATCAGAGTATTCACATAATGGATGGCGCCAGTGGCAGCCTGGTTGAGACAGCAAGGACACCAAGTATATCCTTACCTGGATGACTGGTTAGTAAAAGTCCCACATATCAGTCAGAAAAACCCTCATTAAAGGTCTGTTGTTCGCTCTGAAAAACCCTAGGTTTAAGAATCATCGTGGAAAAATCCTCTTTGGTACCATCTCAAACTCTTCAATTTCTGGGAGTAGTGCTGGTCACAGCATAAATTCGGGACCCCCTCTATTACTCACTTACGGCCAGGGAAAAGAGGGGACAATAGTAAGCAACAATATAAAAAATTCCCTCATGGCCTCAACCTTACTTATCAATCGACATTGTTCAACTGTTTTCAAAAGATCATTTCTAATTAACACGGGTACACTAATTTATTCAAAATATATTTGTTTTTTTTTCTTTTTTTTCACCACATATCAAAATTACTTTTCATATTTTTTATATATATTTCATTTTTGAATTTTCATTGCATTATTCTTTTCAATTGCATTTGCTAAAAATATGTAACAAATTTGATATACAAAAACACATTTTTTTTTTCTTCTCATAAAAGAATCAAAGATACCCTTGTAGTCACACACCTATCATCAAACATACATAACCTATTCATACCTATCGACACGCTTCACTAAATACTTCAACAGTCAAGACAATCTCTTTCCTCTGTATCTGAGGTTGTACAGGTAAAAGTTGGTTACTCTTCACGCCAGTAGTGCTGGTCACAACAGAAGCAAAAGCTTACCCATCCGAGCAACGCATTCAGAAAATCCAAAAATTGGCATCTCAAATCAAGAGAAAAAGGTATGTTTCAGTAAGCACGTACAAGTCTTTAATGGGAATGCTTTCATCCTGCCTACCACAAATCCCAAATTGTCGGCTGCATATGAGGCCACTTCAGGAGTGTTAGATTTGGGGTCTCTAGTTGGCAGAGGTAGGTACCTTTGACAAATAGGGACCCTTGCGTCTAGTCAGGGTAAGAAGGTACACTCCTAAAATAACCCCTGCTCACTCCCTCGGTAGCTTGGCACGAGCAGGCAGGCTTATTTCAGAGGAAGTGTGTAAAGCATTTGTGAACCCATACAGTAACCCAGTGACAACACTACAGATGGACACCACACAAGTTATAGTATAAAAAGTATTTTTATATAGACTTAAACCAGACCTCAAACGACAAAAATCCACAATACTGTACTTTAAAAATGGTATAATTAGCTTAGTTCTCTTTAGATGATAAATGCAACACTTTTAGTTCAATGTACCTTAGGATGTGTAACGAAACAACAAACGTTTTGCAGGGAAGGTGATGCGTCGGTTCTCTACACGCAAGTACGGTGATGTGTCGGGTCCCTACTGATTCTTAGGGGATGCGTCGGTTCTTCTCGGGGTGGGAAGGTGATGTATCGGTTTCTTACTGCGCTTCTGTGGCGATGCGACCAGCAGCGCCGTGATGCGATGAAGATTCAGTGCAATGAAATAAAAATGGTGTCTTTTCTTTGATGCGAGCACGCCCGACGGCTGTGCAGCGACTCCGACACTCTTCTCTGGGGAGGCGACGGCATCTGATGCGACTGCGACACTCTTCTCAGGTGATGTGAGACACTTCGGCGATGTAATGCGACAGCTGCAGCGGCGTCACCCTTCTTCAAAGATACGACAACAGCAGCTGCGGTGGCAAAACGCTTCCCAATGATGCGACGGCGTCTGATGCAACGGCAACACTTCTCCGGCGATGCAAGGCGCTTCTGCAAGGTGCAGCGGCAACACCCTTCTTCAGTGATGCGACGACAGCGGCTGCTGCGGCGACACGCTTCTTCGTGAGTCGCGCTTCCAGATTCTTGCGACACGCAGTCCCTCAGAAAGCCCAACACAACTGCAGACACTTCCAAAGAACTCTTTGGGGAGCTGGTGGGTGAAGTCTGTTGGCCCTGAGACTTCAGCGGGAGGCAAGCTGTATCTCAAGCCCTTGAAGATCCTTCACAAGTTGAATGAAAGTAGCACAAAGTCCTTTTTCCTTTCTTTGGCAGTCGGGCAACCGCTGTAGGACAATCTCCCAGACAGCACTCAGCTTAGGGATAGTCTCTTCCTCAGTTCATCTGGTTCCTTTCCTCAGCAAAGGTTTCTTCTTGTTTCCCAAAGTGATCTAAAGTTCTGGGGTCTGGGTCCCCTCTTTTATGCTCATTTTCCCTTTGTTCTCTGAAGGCAGAAAGACCTTTGCCTAGTGTAAACCAGTTCTGGTCAGTCCTGGAGCACTTTGTTGAAAAGGCTCCTTCTTTCCCTTCACAGTGTAGTCCAGGGGCATCAGACGCACCACAGGAGAGGGGGCCAGCATTGTGGAGGGAAGGCACAGCCCTATTCAGGTCCCAGGTGCAACTCCTCCCTCCCACCTGCATGCAGATCTCTCTATTCAGCCCTGTGCTGACACATCTTATCTCCTGGGATCCCCCAGCCCCTGTCACTCAAACTGCAGACAAGGAATACACAACCTAGCAGAGGCAGGCTTGGATGGTTAGACAAGAAAATTCCTAATTTCTAAAAGTGGATTCTCAAACACAGAATGTTAAAATAAACTTCACTAAAAGATGTATTTCATCATTCTGTGTTCAGGCATACTAAACTCGAATTTCTACCTGGTTCCCTGAGTCAGTTAGGATAATAAGATGTTCTAATCAAACTGCCCATTCTGGCCTAAGGGGAACAGGTAGCCTTGCAATAGTGAAAAACGAAAATGGCTGTAATTCACCATTAGGACATGCCACACACACCAGGGCATGTCCTACTTTTACCTACAATGCACCCTTGCCCTTTGGCCTACCATAGGTGTGACTAATATGCAGAAAAGGGAAGGTTTAGGGACTGGCAAGTGGGTGCACTTGCCCAGTCAGCATGGCAGTACCAGACTGCACACAGGCTCTGCCGTGGCAGACCTGAGACACACTTTTAAAGGCTGCTTCTGTAGGTGGCACAACCAGTGCTGCAAGCCCACCAGCAGCATTTGATTTACAAGCCCAGGGCACACTCGGTGCACTGTACTAGGGTCTGACAAGTAAACCAAACCAGCCAATCATGGAGTTACTAATGCATGCACCAATTTACCATAGGTAGTACTTGCACTGTGGCACTGGACAGCAGTGGCACAGTACCCAAAGCCTCTATAACCAGCAAAAACACTTGAGGCAACAGCATAAAAATGGAAGGGAGACCCACTCCAAGGGGCCAGGTCTAACGAGGAGCAAATCGACCTGCAATGGATACAGACCCAAGGATCAATCGAAGACCTCATTTCCATCAATCCACAAATAAAGAGAGCTTTGTCATGGTGGGGGTAAGAATAAATCTGTCAACAGGACTTCTTTTCGAGCCTCAACCCCCAAGTTTCATAATGACAATGGATGCATCTATGCAGGGATGTGGTGCACACTTGCAAGACCTGGAAATCCAAGGCCACTGGAACTCTCAGGAAGCACTCATGCACATCAACTTACTAAAGCTAAAAGATGTATTTCTCTGCCTTCAACCTCTTCTCCCCAGAATCCAAAATTCCCAGTGCTAGTGAGAACGTACAATACTAAAACTATGTATTACCTGATAAAACAAGGAGGAACAAGGTCTCAAACGTGGTCTACTCAGACCCAGGAAATCTGGCGGTGGCTTCTGAAGCACATCTCCCTACACTCGAACATGTTCCTGGAATACACAACACATGGGTGGACTCACTAAGCAGATCCTCAAACCTCTGTCACGAATGGGAACTGCATCATCATCGGATCCACCAGAATAGGAGGAACACCAAGCCTAGACCTTTTTGCAACAAAAGAAAACAAAAAGTGCATAAGGTTTGCGAGCAGATTCCCACAGAAATGTTCATGGGGGAACGCTCTTCAACAGAGATGGACGGGAATGTTTGCATATGCTTTCCCCTCGTTCCCTCTAATTCCAAAACTAATACGCAAAATGAAATCGGAACCGTGTCACCTGATCCTCATAGCACCGGCATGAGCAAGACAGTTCTGGTTCTCAGAGCTTCACAGGATGTCCTTAGCCCCTCGCATTAAATTTCCACCTGTGCACAACCTAATATCCATGAACGGGGGACAAGTGGTACACCCACAGATAGGATCTCTGAATTTATCGGCATGGAACCTGGTGACGTAGAGTTTCAATCTCTACAGATTCCTCAAGAATGCTTGGATATTCTCACCCACTCGAGCGATATCCACCAACAAGATCTATGCAGCTACATGGAAAAGGTTCTGCCTTTGGTGTTTGGATCACTCTTTACACCCCTTACAGACCACGCCAGAGCAAATTCTGCTGTATTTGCTACATCTTGCTAGAGCAGGATTAGTCCATTTCTCTATCAAAGTAAATCTACCTGCAATTTCTAGATACCTTAGAAAACCGGGAAAGATTTCTCTTTGGTCTACTAGAGTTATGAAAGAGTTTATGAAGGGGCTCTTCAGAGTTTTTCCACCTGTGAAGCCTCCGGCGGTTTCTTGGCAACTCAATACAGTCCTTATTCAGCTAATGAAAGCTCAGTTCAAGCCTATGCATAAGGCTGACCTAAAGTTTGTGTCATGGAAAATGGCAATTCTGATAGCCCTAACATCGGCCAGAAGAGTCAGTGAAATGCAGGCCTTTTCAATTTCTGAACCATTCATGCAATTTAAGAAGGATAAGGTGGTACTGAGAACGAATCCTACATTCATTCCGAAAGACCGACTTTAATCCATCTCAACGAACCTATTGTTCTATCTACATACTTTAAGGAGGCATCGTCCTTAGCGGAAAGATCGCTACACTAGTTAGACTTTGTTTGAAAGGACAAAGACATTTAGGAAATCAAATCAATTGCTAATTGCCTTTGCTCCTTCCAGGAAAGGACACGCATTACCTAGGCATACTATTTCTAGATGGATTTCATCAACTGTTTTTGTCATGAGAAAGCAGGAAGACCTCTGGATTCAAAGGTGTCGCCTATTCAACGAGGAAGGTTGCTACTGCTGCTGCACTGTTCACAGGACTGTCACTCCCGTCATCTGTAGGGCAGCGACATGGTCGAATGTCCACACCTTTACAAGACATTTCTGTCTGGATACTGCTTGGAAAGGAGATTCAGTGGTGGGACAGGCTGTGCTCAGTCGACTATTCCATTAAGGTACTTTTTCATCGCTGAATGTTTGTTGAAATCAATATGTTATGTTTCTATGAGTATACACTTGGTTTTCATTATATGATGGCCGTCCCCATCGATGGAATAAAGCACCTCATTCACCTTTAACTCCTCGTCTTGTGGTCTGTACCTGGTCTGTGTCTGTGCGTTGTTGCTGGCACCTCAGGATTGTGAATCCTATATCTATATATATATATATATATATATATCTCTCCTCCAGTATGGTTCAGAATTCAGGATTTGCAGCGCTCACGTCGGTGCGTTATCCTGCGGCTGAACCCACGCTGCTCCACATTCACCAACTTCCCCCAGCAAGGGGAAAAACGGGTCGCACACCCAATTGCAGTACTCAAATCCTCTTTATTTTCTAGTTACAGGGCTAACGGCGCGTAAGATCTACGCGTTTCGGTGTCTCGCCACCTTGCTCACGATCAACGGGTTGCCCCACCCCGTTTGAAATTAAATGTTTTTTTTCTTCATTAGTCATTTCCTGTCACATGTTCATGTTGCAAGGATTGTGGTCCTTGTAGTTCCTTATTATATCAATCGGCAAAAGTAGAATGTTGCACAAATTTATTTTCTCTGTCCATTTGAGACTCGTTTCTCTCCTTATGTATTTTTAAATCATGGTTCGATCAGCATTGTCTTTATACAACTTTTCCGCAGCAGTGTTTCAAACCAGAAACGCACGGGAGATATTTGAACTACTGGATTGTTAATCAGAAATACTGATCAAGTGCAGGCAAATCACTTTGAATAAACAATTACGATCTAGACGGAGGGGCAAATAGAGCAGCGCTAATATGGAAAAACGTGAAGCAAAAAGAACTGCAAGAGTTATTGAATTATTCGACAAAAGTAGTACGGAAAAAAAGACTAATGCAGCGACTGTATCAGGAAAAACGGATGCCAGAAGTAAATTGAAAACATGGGAAAAATTAAGTCGTAAAGAAATCAATAAATCATGGGAACTTATCACGTTAAAGAAATACTTGGAGGCAAAGCTTGTCCCCAGGGGACTCCGCATAATGCTTATGCCAAACAAGCAAGATGCAACGAATGAATTATTGCAGGAATGGGGCGAATTTGTGCTACACTCCTCGCTGGGCCTAATCGAAATCTTGATAAAACACATTGAGATATCACTGGAAAAACTGAAAGATCAATTAAAGGAAACCGAGAAGGATTTAGCGACAATGAAGTTATCATCAGAGCTAATAAAATTTAAAGAAGAACTGGAAGTGGATATAGATAAACATGAGGAAATTGTGGTGGATCGCAAACATTCCAAATTCATGAGATACAAATATGACTATGCGGAAGGTCTCATTTTCACCTCTGCGAGAAAATTTGATGGTCTAAAGGAACAAATGGCTTGGGCTAGTATGTCGAGTATGTCAAGCTCGGCGTCATCATTTGGATCTACGAAACAACTACAAGGAAATGAAGCGGATGGTAGTAGAAGAATACCTTTTTTAGGGGACATGCGCCTCATGTTGCAACAAAGGTATTGGGAACAGAGCAGCCCAACCCCACAGTTCCAACCACGAAGAGGAAGGGGAAGGCAATGGCCCGGGAGAAACGCAACAGAAGAGGAAAAAGGAGCAAGTGGTGGAACCGAGAGAACTGGGGTAGAAACGAGGAACATGCAACAGAGGAGGAAGTAACATCGGACGAGTTACAAGTAATTAACTTCCCAAAAAGACAATTAAGTAACACAGAAATATCCCTACTAAAAAGAGGAATAAACTTTTGCCCCAAAAGCCATATGAATTTGGCACAGGTCAGGATTGACCTCTATCTCTATATCAGAAAAATCAAATTGGCAAAGGCCTTTAAGGAACGTACTTTAAAGGAGAAGCCAAATAACCAATTGGACTCATCCCAAGGGGACCTACAAATAAGGGATGCGGAAGGATTCTTAACCCTGATGAACATTGATCAAGACCCCACAGAAGAACTAACATTGACACAAACAGTGAGCCAATGTGGGGCTGGCTTAAGCGGAAAGAAGTCAAAATCGAAATTTTATCCACAATTAGGCCCAGGAAATAAGGTGGATCTATTCCAGGAGTCTGTTATTCAAGATCTCTACAAACTTAAGTGGAACCATGATCAAGATAATTTAACCAAGGCGGAACGAATGGCATTGAAAAATCTAGCTGAAGATGACAAGATTGAAATAAAAATCACCGACCAAGGCGGAAATGTGATAATCATGGATCGCAGTGCATACATGATAGAGGCCCATCGGCAATTGAGAGACATACAATATTATGAAAAACTAAAGAAAAACCCAACAATGGAAATTAAAAATAAAATTGATGCAAAACTATCTGTATGGGCGACAAAAGGTCTGATTGACGAAACAGAAAGAAAATTCCTAACGGTGACACATCCAACAATGGCAACAATGTATTTTTTGCCTAAAATACATAAAGATCAGAAGAAGCCCCCGGGAAGACCCATTGTATCCGCTAAAGGATCACTATTGGAACCAATGGCAGAATATATAGACTATTTTTTGAGACCTTTTGTAGAAAATCTGAATTCATATATTCAAGATACGAGTGATCTTTTGCGAATCCTACAAAATACACCTTTGCAAGATTCATATCATCTTATTGCAATGGATGTGATTGGTTTATATACCAATATAGATAACGAGATGGGAAAACAGGCATGCAATTTCTTTTTGGAAGAGAGAAGTCTGGAGTATAGCATTCACAACAAAATGCTGCTAGAAATGATCTCAACTTGCCTTGAGGATAATATTTTCACATTTTGGAGAAGAAATTTTCAGACCACGCAGCGGAACGGCGATGGGATTTTCCTTTAGTCCCAGTTACGCTTGTCTAACAATGGGCTGGTGGGAACAAGAAAAGGCATGGGACTCTACAAATGAATCATCAGTAAATAAAATCATCATTTGGAAAAGATTTATTGATGATTTGCTGATGCACGGAGGGAGAATTCCAGGAGTACTTCAAAATAATGAATACCAGCACTAAACACTTAAAATTCACATATACCATCAGCAAGGAAAAAATCATCTTCCTGGATACAGAAATTTACATTAAGGATCATCAAGTCCACACTACACTCCATAGAAAAACGACCTCAACCAATGCCACCCTAGAAGCAACCAGTTTTCACCAGAAATCATTGTTGAATAGTATACCATACGGAGAATTTCTAAGGATCCGTCGAATATGTAGCGAACAGGAACAATGGGAAAAAAACAGCAGACACACGATGGAAAGATTTGGAGGAGAAAATATCCAGCAAAGGTAGTTAGACAAAGCTTTATAAGAGCAAACAAGACACGTGAGGAGTGTCTAAAGAGAAAAAAGCTAAATGGTGACTCAGAAAAAGGAAAAAAATAGACTGATCACACACTTCTCTCAGGAAAGTGTCCAA
This sequence comes from Lissotriton vulgaris, assembly GCF_964263255.1. Taxonomy (NCBI): domain Eukaryota; kingdom Metazoa; phylum Chordata; class Amphibia; order Caudata; family Salamandridae; genus Lissotriton; species Lissotriton vulgaris. Next base: position 758,421,672 of record NC_141685.1, on the reverse strand, counting down.
ATTGGGAAAATCTTAAGAAAAAATTGGAAATTGTTACAATTGGACAATACTGTCAAAGAAATCATGGGTAACCATCCGATAATAACATATAGACGTGCAAGAAATCTGAAAGATCACATGATTCACAGCCATTTCCAAAAAAAAAAGACAAGATGATTGGTTGAAAACCAAAGGATTCATAAAATGCCATGGATGCAAGATGTGCCAAATAGCCAAACCTATGAAAGAAATAACACTGGCTAACAAAAAGAAGTGGCAGATTAGACAATGTATTACTTGCAAAACGCCATTCACAGTCTATATAGTGGAATGTCCATGCCCAATGTTGTATGTGGGAAGCACAACAGTGGAATTAAAAAATAGAATCCTACAACACATGAGGGCAACAATACACAAGGATCGATCCAATGCTATAGCCAAACACATGGAGCAATTCCATCAAGGAGATTGGCAAAAAATTAAATTCTATGGCATACAGACAATTCCAAAAGGAGATCACGGTGGGGACCGTGAGAGAGAACTTAGGCAAACAGAATCAAGATTCATATTAAACCTGAGAACGCTGCATCCGAATGGATTAAATCAGTCGGAAGAATTATATGTGCACTTATAAATAATCATCAGAGACTATTACGTATGAAAATATTCAAAAACGATAGACGGTCGTCCAATAAAGAGACATTACTTTGGTAAATGTAAATAAAGAAAACTTGAAGTCTAAACGAGAATAATAATAGTGGACTAAGCCTATTGGAAAGCGGTGAAAAGTTGTATAAAGACAATGCTGATCGAACCAGGATTTAAAAATACATAAGGAGAGAAACGAGTCTCGAATGGATAGAGATAATAAATGTGTGCAACATTCTACTTTTGCCGATTAAAATAATAAGGAACTACAAGGACCACAATCCTTGCAACATGAACATGTGACAGGAAATGACTAATGAAGAAAAAAAACCTTTAAATTCAAACGCGGTGGGGCAACCCGTTGATCGTGAGCAAGGTGGCGAGACACCGAAACGCGTTGTTAGCCCTGTAACTAGAAAATAAAGAGGATTTGAGTACTGCAATTGGGTGTGCGACCCGGTTTTCCCCTTGCTGGGGGAAGTTGGTGAAAATTTATATATATATATATCACCACCCGACAGGCAGGAATAGGAAAGACCACGCAAGTCCCAATGTATTTTCGGCAGATTTTATTAAGAAAGAGTTTACCAAATCTGACGCGTTTCGGGCGTCCGCCCTTGGTCACAGATCGTCAGGCTAATGAACAAACACCCTTTATAAATGGTACACTGCACGATTTTTGCAACACCATGTGATGAAAAAATAAAAACTGAAGACACACTACACATAACTGACATAGGTAGTCTGTTTTTCAAACAATAAATACCGTACATAGAATCAAAAAGAGGAAGTGTGGTTTTCGACATTTACAAGTCAGTTAATAAATGAATCTCAATCATTTACAGAACCAAATTTGACAAAATGTGCGATATTAAAGGAAGCGCTGTAATTGGCAAGTTAAAATATATATATATATATATGATATTTCTTTAACACCTTAGCTGCGTGTAAACATCCCTCCCCAGTGCTGCGCTGTCCATTGGAACCAGTGCTAAATGGACGTCCAATGGTCGTGCGCAGCACTGGGGAGGTAGCGCTGCTGACGACCGTTGGCCGTCAGCAGCACTTAAGGGGTTAATTCTGAATGTTTTGAGTGGCAGAAAGACAGCTTCCTTTTTTTTTTGTTAACAGTACATTTTTCTAAAAGGATTTTTTTTCCTTAAAACACGTACTAAAAATCTATATACTGCTTGCTATTCTGATTTAAGCATGTGAATCTATGATGATTCAATGCCAGAGAAAAAACAAGTTACTTACCTGTACACTGTGGTTCTCCAGTATTGATATCTTTCATAGATTCACATGCGGCCCGCCCACCTCCCCGTTTTTAGGCGAACCACTCTAACCTCATTATGAGAAGCTTACTTTACACTCGAAATCTGAGGTATGGTTGCTCTGCAGGGGATTGTGGTCTCAAGGGCTGGCATCTCATTGGCTGACATTTCGACCTCATAAAGAGGAGGATAGGTTCTCTAGTATTAGGGTGTCTTTCATAGATTCACATGCTTGAATATTCCCCGTCGTCTAAGTGGGAGTCCCACCGTAAATAAAATAGCAATAACATACCAATAACATAAGTATGTAAATACATAACACATGAAATAATACTAGATAATACATATTAAGTACTCAAAAACAATTCCTACATAGGAATACCTGGTAGAGAGAGAAAACACTTGTAACATATTCCTGTCATTATGTTAGTCCAAACTACAGCCAATCAGGCGCCAGCACCCTTCCAGAACCTTCTCCTCAAAGCTCAGACCCTCAGATTTTCTACCGCACGTCGTATGAAGGGAGTCTCCCTGAGCTCTGCTCATTTTTCTCAACTTCTTCAAGTTTTCCAGTCTACTCAGCATGTCTTCAAGTAAGAAGTCTTTATTTAGACCTTGCTCTTCTTTTGGGGGAAATTGCGTCTTTACTCTAGGGACCCCCACAAGAAGTGCATTTATTGTCTTTATTCCGACCATGAGGTTGGTAAATGCAAGTTCTGCAGGACTTTCTCTACAAAGACCCTTAAGGACAGAGAAGGCCGTCTTCTCATTTGGCTTCAGCGACTTAAGGATAAGGATTCGGCACTGTCAGATGCAGAAAGTTTGCAATGTGGACCTACAAAAGCAGCCTCCAAACGTAGTAGTGTGCAGGATATGCCTTCAACTTTTCTAAAGAGGAAGAAACTTTCCCTGCCTGTGGCTCCTGCGGTGTCTTCACCACCTCCTACTACCTCTACGCCCACGAGACCTGGCTCTCAGGCGTCTTCTGCTGCCTCCCATCATGTTTCTGCTCCGAACCATGTTTTATCGTCGACGGGAGCGTCGACTATCGTCCCGACGATGAGATCTGCCATCTCCGGATCGTCGACGGCGACAGTGACGACGACGTCAGCCTCCGGATCGTCGTCAAGGTCTTCTATGTCGACTAAGGTATCGCTTAGTTTAGAGACTGTGACGATACCTATTGCTTCGGCGTCGACGAAGAAATCTGCTTCGTCGTCAGCAAAATCATCGTCGACGAAAGCTCACAAGAAATCTTCCTCGTCGTCTGTCCCGTCGACGGCGGCTTCATAAACGCCGACTACTTCGTCGACTACCTTACCGTCTACGATGGTTCCGTTGACGGTGGATCCTTCTGCAGCAACTACGTCGACGCCTCTACCAACGTCGTCGTCGGCACAGTCGATGACACTGTTGACGGTGGTTCCTTCATCGTTTGCTTCATTGCCTTTGGTGCCCTTGTCTTCCACCGGGACTGGCTCTTCCACGGCCGACCCCTTGCACCATCGTCGTCAACGGCCAGTTTACCAGCTATCCATCCCAGATCCGCAGCCTCCCTCACCCATGTTTGCCACGGGCTCTGAGCAGGATACTGACTCTGATAATGATGTGGGTGATTCCTTTAGAGTGGCACGCAGTCCTTCGGATTTGATTATTAAGTGCCAGGATTACGGTGATGATGATGACGACCATTGTTCTCAGGCAGAAGAACATTCTGTACAAGTTCCAACTGCGACACTGCCTTTGTCGCTCATCTCAAATCTCCAACATATGTTGGACGACTACAACCGGCGTTTCCAGCCCTCTCCACAGGGTTCGTCTGTGCCTCATGTGCCTGCCGCTGCGGCGGCTCCTGACCCTGTTCCGCCACCATTGCCACCAACGCCTTCTCCACAGGTTTAGACGTCAGTGAAGAAACGCACTACGGTGTACCCGGTTGATGATGTCATAATTCCACAACGGGAAGATGGAGAAGTCCACGATGATGACAACGCCACCCACATGGCTGAGTGGGACGACTACCAAATCCAGACGCCTTCCCCTCCTCCGCTAGAGACCGGGGATTCGCCTCCGATGGACATTGCAAGTTTCCATCAGCTGCTGGATAGAGCGGCCCAGCGCTTCAAGCTGCCAAGAGTCCAGAGGGAGGAGGACTGTCTCCTCTATGATTTAAAAAATCAACCATTCAAGCAAGTCCACACTATACCCATCATAGACTTATATGGACTGAAGGGGTGAAACTCATGCAAACTCCAAATTCGCTGCCAGCACAACTGCCTCGCCTTGAGAAAAAATACAAGGCTCCCATAGGTTCTCCAGCGTGCCTTGTCGCTCATCCAAAGCCTGACTCAGTGGTCACTCAAGCTGCACAACGTCGTTCCCGTAATCCGGCATCTCCAATTACGGCTCCTCCGGATCGGGAGGGTCGTCGCCTGGATGCAATTGGACGCAAATTCCCCACTATGGCATCCACTACGGTGAGGGCAGCTAATGCTTTAGCCATCTTAGGCCGCTACGACCGCCAGATGTGGTCGGACTTGTCTGCCCTGGTGAACCTCATCCCGGACGCTTCCAAGGTGGAAGCTTTAAAGATTCTACACGCCGGACAGAGGACATCGGAGGAAATTTTCGATTGCGCAGTTGACATTGCGGGCACTGGCTTGCTGGGGCAGCGGTCTTGCGGAGGCAATGTTGGTTACGGTCCACCTCTTTCTGCCAGGATGTACAAACCAAGATCCTGGATGTGCCGAACGACGGTGAGTCGCTTTTTGGAGCGCAGATAGATGAGGCTTTGCAGTTGAAAAGGACACTGATGCTGCTCGCTCATTGGGGACTTTGCAGTTTCGGAAACAGCCATTTCGTGGTGCACGCGGACGCGGCACCTCATCTTTTCGTGGAGGAAACACTCAATATCGCTCCTACCACCAAGGTAACCAACGTTACTCATCCAACCAACAGCAGTCGTCCAAATCCTACAGGGGAAAATCCTCATATAGAGGATCCATTCCCAAACGACAATGACTTGTGTATCCCCCCCCCAGTGTTGGAGGTCGAATCTCTGTTCTTTTCTCAATGGTCCTCCATCACCTCGGACCGTTGGGTTCTGGACATTGTGGCAAAGGGCCATGCTCTAGAGTTCATCAAGATTCCTCCTCCCACTCCACCGTCTGGCCCGCCTCCTCCCCACCTCAAGGAGCTTTTCCATCAAGTTTGTCTTCTAATTCAGAACGGTGCCGTCGAAGTGATTCCCAAGTTTCAGAGGGGAAAGGGTTTCTATTCCCGTTTCTTCCTAATGCTCAAGAAGACAAGAGAATGGCGACCGATTCTGGATTTGCAAGCGCTCAACAGGTACCTCAAGAGCCAATCATTTTGCATGCTTACACTAGTAGAGATCCTGCGTCTTCTCTCCATGGGCGACTTCATGACCACCATCGACCTTCAGGATGCTTACTTCCATGTTCCAATTCTTCAAAAGCATCGGAACTACTTGCGCTTCCAGGTGGGACGGAGAGACTTTCAGCTCAAGGTGTTGCCCTTCGGCCCTCGGTCCGCCCCTCGTGTCTTCACGAAAGTATTGGCTCCAGTAGTGGCATACCTGCGTCTCCAAGGCGTCCAAATCTTTCCATATCTTGACGACTGCCTCCTCAATTCACAGTCTCGCAGTCAGCTGCTTCAACACTCGTCTTTGTCAGGACGTGTTTCGATCTCTCGGCCTAGCCATCAATGCCGACAAGTCTCAGGTCGAACTGGCTCCCCGCAGGAATTTTCTGGGAGCCACTTTAGACACAATACTTGCAAAGGCATTCGTGTCCCAAGAGTGTCAACAAAAGATCCTCATCTTGGTGTCTCTGATTCAGGCAAGACTGTTCGTTTCAGTCCGGATCTTAGTCATTTCTAGGGATAGCATTGTCTTGTATTGCACTGATCCCAAATTGCAGACTTCAGACTCGCCCCATTTAGAAGGAATTGGACGTACAGTGGCGTCAGGTCACCGGTTCTTTCAACGACCTCGTGGGTGTCACTGCTCGCATGAGAACAGCTCTCCAATTGTGGGCGCAACCGTCCAACCTTGCGACAGGAACTTCTTTCCTCTCCACCACTACAGAACTCGCGCTCACAACAGACGCCTCATTAGAAGGCTGGGTTGCTCACCTTCAGGGCCTCTCCATCAAAGGGAAATGGTCCCTGCTTCAATGTTCCTGGCACATCAACAGGCTGGAGTTGATGGCAATTTTTCTGGCACTCAAGTCGTTCCTTCCTGTGGTTCAAGGGGAATCTGTGCTCATTCAGACGGACAATACCACCAGTATGCACTATGTCAACAAGCAGGGCGAAACCAGGTCTCCACTCTGGTCTCGGCTGGCTCAGTCGATCTGGGATTGGGCTATCCGCCATCAAGTTACCCAGGCGGCGGTGCATCTGCCGGGCGTCTCCAGCATCCTAGCGGATTCCTTCAGCAGGTCCACGTCATTGACCCACGAGTAGGAGTTGCATCAACCAACTCTCGACCTCGTTTTTCAACGATGGGGCCGTCCGTCTCTGGATCTCTTTGCAACCCCGGAGAACCGGAAATGCCCATCTTACGCAAGTTGGCATCCCCACCAAGGGTCATGCGGGAATGCCCTTTTGATGAATTGGTGCGATCTATTCGCCTACGCTTTTCCTCCGATCGCGTTGGTGCCTCGTGTGCTGTGGAAGATGCGGAAGCAGCCCTGCCACATTCTCCTGATCGCCCTGAGATGGCCCCGACAGGCGTGGTTCTCGGAATTGCTCCTTCTGTCCCGGTGCGAGCCCATCCTCCTCCATCCCTGACCGGACCCCCTCACAATGGACAAGGGTCAGATTTGCCATCCGAACCCCTCCTCTCTTCAATTGTCGGCCTGGAACCTGAGCACCTTGAATTTGCGCATTTAAATATCTCGCCGGAATGCAGAGACATTCTCGCTCAGGCCAGAGCTCCGTCTACCATTAAGACTTACAAGCTCAAATGGAAGAGGTTTTGCCATTGGTGCGTGGATACTAATATCCATTCTATCCATTCCACTCTGGAGCAGCTACTTCCGTTCTTTTTGCACCTGGCTCAATCAGGGCTTTCCCATGCTACTTTGAGAGTTTTCTTGGCGGCAGTCTCTCGTTTCCGGCAGGATGGCTCCTCTCTCTGCTCCTCCAGAGTTATTCATCAGTTTTTCAAAGGACTTTTCTGGAAGTTCCCACCTCTTCGGCATCCTCCTCCCACTTGGCATCTCAATGTCTTCTTAGCCCAACTAATGAAGGCGCCATTTGAGCTTATCCATAGGGCGGAGTTTCTGACCTGGAAGGTAGCCCTTCTCCTTGCTCTGACATCTCGTCGCGTGAGTGATCTTCATGCTTTCACTATTAAACCTCCTTATCTCCAATTCAAACCTGACTGTGTGGTGCTTCGCATCAACCCAACTTTACTGCCGAAGGTGCCTACGGATTTCCATCTAAATGAACCTTTTTTCTTAGACTGTCTTTGCCGAACCTCAATCTCTGGCAGAGCAGTGATTGCACTCTTTGGACATCAAACAATGCCTTAAATTTTACATCTTCCCTATAAGTGGGGTTGTGTCCTCCACTGTGGCCAGGTAGGACAACATCTAAGAGTTTAAAGAAGAAGAAAAAAAAAAGTGACCGGGTCCTTTTTTCTTTAAACTCTTAAATTTTTCCATCAGCAGAACAGCCCCTTTTCGCATGTCCGATCAACTTTTCATTGCCTATGGACGCATGCGTAAAGGGCGCCCTGTTACCAAGCCAACTATTGCACGTTGGATTTCTTCTGCCATTGTCTTTTGCCATCAGCAAGCCGGCAAGTCTCTACAATCTTCAGTGAGGGCTCATTCCACCAGGGCGATGTTATCCTCTACCGCCCTGTTTGCTGGTGTGCCGCTTCATCAGATCTGCCGAGCAGCCTCGTGGTCCAACAGGCACACGTTCACGAAACACTACTGCCTGGATGCCATCAACGAGGCGGATACAGCAGTGGGATAGGCACCTTTCTAACTAAAGTGAGCCTCTGTCTTCCCTCCTCCACTATGGTTTTATATGATTGCTATCAGTACTTACATGACTGTATTAATATTGTCTCATTGGTTTCTCTGTGCTGTTACATAGCAATCAGGCCTCTTCGGCTGTTACTGCTCTCTATTCTATACAAGCATGTGAATCTATGAAAGACACCCTAATACTGGAGAAGAACAATTGTTACTTACCTGTAAACAGGTGGTTCTCCAGTATTGGTGTCTTTCATAGATTCACATGCGATCCACCCACCTCCCCTCAGAGGCTCACTTCTCCTTATCGACTCTTTTGTCACTCTTGTGCTGCGAAAATCTGAGGGTCTGACCTCTGAAGAGAAGGTTCTGGAAGGGTGCTCCCGTCGGATTGGCTGTAGTTTGGACTTACATAATGACAGGAGTATGTTACAAGTGTTTTCTCTCTCTACCATGTATTCCTATGTAGGAATTGAGTATTTATTATGTATTCTAGTATTATTTAACCACATGGCTGCTGGGCGTTTCCCCCCCCCCTGTGCTGGAAAATGCCGTTTTAGTGGCACCATGACGAGCTCAGCTCGTCATCAGCACACGACACCCGTGGCTGATGACGAGCTGAGCTCGTCATCAGCATTGAAAGGGTTAATGTGTTATGTATTTACATACTTATGAATATTCAAGCATGTGAATCTATGAAAGACACCAATACTGGAGAACCACCTGTTTACAGGTAAGTAACAATTGTTCTTAACAAATGTTGAGTACTATTTCCATGGGGTTGCAGTAATTCTTTTTTCTAATACTGCTATATTTTGTATTATCGTGAGACTCCCAACATGACGACGGGGAAGATTCAAGCATGTGAATCTATGAAAGATATCGATACTGGAGAACCACAGTGTACAGGTAAGTAACTTGTTTTTTATCCTTGGTTATTCATTAAAAGATGCTGCAATATGGTATCATGAAATATTTAAGAAATTCAAACATTAGAACGTTCACAAAAAAATACACCTTTTGTGAGCTTCAGTTCAACAGATGTATTCAGAGGTTTTCAGTTTCAAAAACAATGTTTCAATATTTTCATGCTGTCTACATGAGATTCAGCTATATAATGGTGTTCCCAGGGTCTGAAAAAAGTGGTGGGGAACTACTGAAGTGTTTATGCTTTCAATGAAGATTCAATTGATGCAGAACCAGGACTACAGTTCTGCAACTTTCGCTTCTAAATGCAGTGGAAATCCTATGGAGAACAGCTTTTCCTTAAACAGAAGTAGTCACTTTGATACATTTAATCTCGTCAATACCATCCACTGTCAGCTCATCATAGCTGTCTGTAATATAAAATCTATCCTACTGATAAAATTCTGAGCTGATGCACAAAGGATGTGCTTCCCTTTTTTATAAACTATTGACTATTTTCTCTCACACCTTTAAGTCGCAAAATGCTCTGAAACGGAAAGACTTATTAATATGAAACCCTCTAGTGTGTATTCTATTTGCTAGAGGTGTGCACCATGCTCTGAAATACTTCATTCCCCATAAGTGGATCTTTTATAGATCGGCTTGCCTAAATCAATCCCCTTTGTCAGGGCTTGAGCCCAAGTCTGACAATTGAGAATGATTTAAGCATGTGCATCCAATAAAAGCCAGCAGTGGAAAACTCTAGTTATTTGCAAGTAACATATCCCTTCTGAGAACTAATGGTACTGGCAATATATTCCTAGGTGACTTATCCTGCATCTATACTGTTTTACAACATATTTTGGTTAATTTTATGATGCTTTCCTCTTTTATCAGGCAGATGAAGCTGATGAGGCGATGAGTAAATTCCTTTCTGAGAAATTGAAGGAGAGAAGTATGTGGCTTGGAGTTTGGAAAACAAATCCTGAACTCTTCTTTGTCAAATTTGAAGAAGCATCCATACCTTATGTTGGAATTTTAGTTGAGGTACTTAATAATTGTGTTTCATTTGCTGAAGTTAAAAGCCATGATGTTTGCCATATAGATAGTTCACTGTGAAAATCATTAGTATGCGCACAAACATGATTTCTCTCTGCTGGTAGGATAACTGTTAATAACAAAGCCATGAAAAGTAGCTATGTAAAGTTCATTTGCGCTAAAACAATAGGTCTCGTAAACCTGCAACTAAGAAAAATAAGAATGGAAAGGAATGGCAGCAAAATTGTGACAGTATGTGTTAATAGTTGGTTCTGTCGAGCAAAGTAGAATTACTTTAATACTTATATTTTGTCCTGACCACTATGAAAAACCAATGAATGATATATTATTCACATTATATAACATACAGACTCAAAAAACAGAGCCCGACATAGTGCACTCAAAGCAATATATTCTAAGTCATATATCGTATAGCACACTACATATACAAATATATAAAAGCACAAGACAATTCAACACTGTATATCATTACATACAGATATGGGCCATGTACTCAACATAGACCAACATTTAACATTTACAATACACATTGAGAAGGAAAGAATAATATTTTTTAGTTATGCATCTGTAGTAACTTAGCATAATAATTAACATCTATAGCTATATCATTGAGCACCAATATGTGCAATGCTAGTGCAGAGTGACTGTTCAGTACGTCAAAATTTCGACCCTTATTCAAAGAGTGTAAATGAAAAACATCTCCACGGGTGTTTTTCAGGACTAAGGATATATTACAAGACAGCCTGTATGGTAAAAAGATGGGCAAAGGGGGTATTAATATTGGGTATCACAAAGTATCAACAAGGTGAGGTGAGAATTTCATACACCTCGGTCTTGTGTATACTAAAGGTATCCGGTGGCTCATAAAAGATTGAGTAAGTCCTCCATTGGTACCAGTGTGGCAAATCAGAAAGGATCAAAATTCCTTTAGAGCCTCAAATGAGGGTAACTTGAAAGGAAAATGTATATGTATAGAAAGGGATGGACTTGGTTCTATGTACCCCATTCACCATGGGTTAAAAAGTGAAAATTGTTTAAACAAATATTTTTATCAATCGACATGACCACAACCTTTGAAAATGAATGTGTTTCAAAATGCTCTCTTGCTGTATCTGCAGAGGACACACAAGAGAGAAATCACCAGTGAAAAGGCCAAATCACGATATATCACCCAGATGAACATCAGCCCAACAGCCTGCACCAGACAATGGTTACAGTCCTACCTTTGGTAGTCAGCGATTCCTTGCCTCGCTAGTAAATCAAAGAAGAGTGTTACCTGCAATTTGGTATTTCTACAAGGGGCATAAGGAGCAAAAATTACCCACTGTCAAACAAGAATAGTAAGGGTTAATAGCAAGTGCCAATATCTGCTTGGAAAGGTCACTCAAGTTACATTACAGAGACTGGCATCCGCATCCTTTCTTTCCTGCTGTCTGAATCCGGTATACTGAGAGGACGAGAGCTCGCCGAGAACAAAGTTAACAATCATTGGCATTGCCAATAGGTCTCTCTTTTGGGATCTTATAAGTATTTAGTTATGCAGTATAATCTCCTTGGCGCAACAACCTTAACTGTTGCATGTCTAAACACTTATAAGTTCCGCTATTCGGTTCTTTGATAAATCCAAACATTTGAGGCATCTAAAATATGTAACTAATAGAGGATGTGTAGCGTGACCACAGACATCAGCATTAGGATACAAGCTTACAATCATAACGGAACATACTGTGCCCGCTGCGGTCATTTTGTAGCCTTGCCAGACTGAAAACATGGTGCCCGTCATTTGCAGTCATGCAGCTAACCTTGTTGCAGTCAACAAACCCCACGTCATGAGTCTAGAAGTTCGAATCGCTTTGAGGCAACGCAAAGAATGTTGGGAATTGCAGTTTTTTCTTTCATAAGTGTAGGTCTAACTAGTGTTATTAGCTGAAAATCATCACAAGATTAAGAAAAAAAGTCACTTTAATCACATCGGGCAGATGGACAGCTATGCACCCTAAAAATTCCACTGAATAACGAATAGTTCATTAACCATTAAAACGCAGTGGCAGTCAAATGTGCTAACCTTGGCAGAGGCCCTACTTAACTTTATCTTTAGCTTTGAATAACATATTGCCTCAGCAGCTTCTGCTAACTAAATAACGCAAGGCCCATACCTTGTGGTACACTGTCTCCAAAGTTCCTCACTCACTGTGTGAGAGGAAGAAGGCCCTTTTTGAATCTGAGGCCCTGCCCTCTTCGTCTTACCAAAAAAAAAAACAAGGGCGAGGAGCATGCACCGAGAGCAGCCGGGTGAATCTTCCGTGGCAGATCGGGACTGCAGGGAAACAAAGAAGGCCACATGGTGAGGCTGAATGATTACGCTGCCTGCGAATTGAGACTGCAGGAAGAAAAGCAGCATGGTAAGTGCCCTTACACCTGGCTAAGTCACCGTAGCTGATGGGGCAGAAAGGGGAGGCGCGCGGCAGCAGGGGGGAGGAGGGGGGCTGAGCTTACAATCATAACGGAACATACTGGGCCTGCTGCGGTCATTCTGTAGCTTTGCCGGACTGGAAACATGGTGCTCCTCATGTGCAGTCATGCAGCTAACCTCGTTGCAGTCAACAAACCCCACGTCATGAGTCTGGAAGTCAGAATCGCTTTGAGGGAACGCAAAGAATGCTGGGAAGAGAAGCAGAAGGGTAAGTGCCCTTACACCCGGCTAAGTCACCGTAGCTGCTAGGGCAGAAGGGGGAGGCTTGTGGCAGCAGGGGGGAGGAGGGGGGCTGCGAGATTCACTTGCAGGAGCGATAATTACTGCCAGATGGTGGCGCGCGGTCCCCAAGTTAATTTCCTGACGTGCATGCGTTGCCATTGAAGGCAATGGAATGCGTGCACGTGCTTGGCTGAAAAGCCAAAGCGACGGGAAAAGGTCTTTTTGCCTTTGCAGGGCATGCGCGCTGCGAAGGCTAGACCTAAAAAGGGGGAGGGGGAAGGCCTCCTGTCAGTGGCTGCTATGGGAAATTAATGGATTTAAGAGAAGGACGCGCTCAGTTGGCAACACCGTCATACGTTGTCCAACCCGTCAGGTAATGTTTGAAAAACCTAACGTTCAATAGACCGGTTAAAAAAGTTATGTTACACAGCCCAGGGTACTGAACCCAGTATATTTGGAATAACATATATGTTGTGCCCCAGGTAAATCTTGAGCATTTGAAGTATTAAACCGAGGACATCGGTCATTCTGACACCACATGTGGGTATGGGATAGTGTCACGGGGGGGGGGGGGTTTGAGCTATTGAATATTAGCCTCAACCCCAGATTAGCACATAAGGGGAAGTAACATTTAGCACAACAGATACAATAAAACGCCTGAATATTGTGACAGACCTATTATGTGATTATAGTCAGTCACAGTTGTGTACAGACTTGTATAGTAAACAATCCAGTGATTATGCACGATCATAACATTAGTCATCTTATCCATATACAGTTCCTATGAGAATTATCGCTCACAGCTCAACCTTACATCATGAATTGTGGGACATGCCAGCGTCATTTGTGTGGATAAAAAACATAGTAAATGCTGTAGAAATATCGCGTAAAATACATGTAGGAATCAGTAATTATCATATGAACATTATTCTCATTCTATCCCATACAGAGTAGGGCCGTCTGTTTGGATATTTCCTCTGTTAGTCACAGTTGTGTACGAACTTACATAGTAAACAATCCAGTAATAATACATGATCATAACATTATTCAGCTTATTAATATACAGTTGTCTAGGAGAATCATCATTCAGACGTCAACCTTACATCATGAATGTGGGTTATGCCAACGTTATTTGCGTGGATAAAAAACATAGTAAATGATGCCGAAAGATAGTGTAAAATACATGTAGGAATCAGTGGTTATCATATGAACAATATTCCCATTCTATCACTTGCAGAGTATCACGTTTGTTTGGATATTTCGTCAGATTCATTAAGTCGCTTAACCATTGTGTCAAGCAAGTTTATCTACTTGCATTCATGCAAGTTAAGGGTGGGAGACAGACCACCCCCTCGCCCCCGGGTTGCATGTTACCTTTTCCAGTGCCCACCATCTCAAACTCTCTGCGGTGTGTTCAAACCTAATGAAGTGATCAACCAATGATGGACCCTGTGCCCTACATCAGACCCTAGAGCTGTGCTGAAAAATCGAAGTCTTAACTTTCTGTCTGGTTAGCCCTATATATCAGAGTTCCTTGGAAGGGGACTAGAGTGCCTGAGTAATGTGTTGCGTTTCATTGGTTTTCTGGATAATGTGGTGTATAACATGTCATCCTTAGTTTTTAATACTTAGATCTAGGAAATTGATTTCATCCTGATTGTGCGACATGGTGAATTGAATGTCAGAAGACCCTTCCATTCAACTATATAAAAAATTCTTATAATATCTGTTCCTCCTCTGTCCAGATCTTTTCCAGAGGGGTATATTCACAAAAAAGGGGATAGTATTGTTATAACTGAACTTTGCTTCTTAGGCATCCATAAAGAGGTTGGCCAGGTCAGGAACAAAGCCAGCTCCCATTGCAACTCGCTTTGTTTGGAAGAAGTAATAATTTTTAAAATCAAAAAACGTTTTTGGTTCTGGCAATTCTAAGCAGTTCTATAATGAACTCGGTAGGTACCCAGGAAGGTCTTGACCATTTATTGAGGACCTCAAATACCACATTTAGTGCCTCTTCTTGGGGAATGCTGGTATAAATGAAGGCTACATCAAAAGTTCTCCAGGATTGGGGTGTCTTTCATAGATTCACATGCTTGAATATTCCCCGTCGTCAAAGTGGGAGCCCCACGGTAAATAAAATAGCAATAAAACCAATCATATATGTACATAAGAACATAATTATATACATCCTAAAACCATAAATACTCCTAAATACTCATAAGTGAACCCTCACCAACCACCCCTGACAACCGGAAACCAGCGATTGATGATTGGACAGCCCTCACCACCGAAGACACGCTGAAGACAATGAAGTCAATCCACTCAGGGGCCCCCACGGACCCCTGCCCCCACCACATCTTCAACAGAGCCGCCAACACCATCGCACCCATGCTCCGCCAAACCATCAACCGCTCCCTGGCGTCCGCCTCATTCCCCGACGACTGGAAACACGCCGAGGTCAACCCCCTCCGAAAGAAACCCTCAGCGGTCCCCACCGACGTCAAAAACTACAGACCCATCTCCCTGCTCCCGTTCCCAGCGAAAGTCATCGAGAAAGCCATCAACAGCCAACTCGCCACATTCATTGAAGAACACAACATCCTCGACTCCTCCCAATCCGGCTTCAGAAAAAACCACAGTACAGAAACCGCCCTTCTCGCCGCAACAGACGACATCCGCACCTTACTGGACAAAGGAGAAACAGTAGCCCTCATCCTCCTCGACCTATCAGCGGCGTTCGACACAGTCTCCCACCGCACCCTAATACGCAGACTCTACGATGCAGGAATCCAGTACAAGGCCCTCGACGTCTAAATGGCTCCACTTGCCCCCATCGTCAGAACCTACGGACTCAATATATATATATTTTTTTTTAAATTTTTGAAAACCTTTATTGTGCATCAAATCAGAACAGATACGGGCCTACAACCCACCGGCCGGCCACGGAACAGTTAAGCACCAATGCAGCGTTACGGTGACATAGTATTACTCCTCATTTTAAGCAACCATTAAATTACACTTGGATTACCCCAGTACCATGTCCCAGAATCAATGAAGGTTAATTTTAAAAGGTTTTTTAAAGCAAGCATTGCAAAAAAACGTACTGTTTCAAGTCTTATAAAAAGGAAATAAAGAAGGATCCATGCGGGAGGAGCAGAACCACAGTTTCAAACATATATGCAGGATATCAACACCAACCAGTGAGTTCCCCCCGGGCAGTAAGGCAGCTATCCTCAGAGTCAAGTAGAAGACCCCCCTTGCGCGCCACCCGGTCCCTGCCGCCACCTAACCCCTAGTAAACTAGGCATGGACCCGGACCAAAAGTGAAAATAAAAAATAGGAATAAAAGAAGGCACCATAGAAATAATGACTAAGTTCTAACTACTAACCCCCCACCCTACACGCATGCGGAGGCTACGGCCTGCCCCCCCCCCCCCCCTGCAGTGTGTCTGTCGCCCAATAAACCCCAAATACAGCAAGACGAAGAAAGAGAAGGAAAAGATAAAGAAAAACGTTCCATGTGATATAGAGAGGGAGAGAAGGACGCCCTAATCTACCACTCTCAAAGACAAAAAAGGAAGACAGGAGGAGGATCAATTCCAGGCAACCCGGCTCCCGCCAGTCATTAATACACCTTCCACCCCAAGTTCAGGATAAACGGCAAGCATTAAGGCAACACAGAAGCAAAGCATCAATCAACAGCGGTCAAGCAATCCGGACACAAGATACACCCCCAAACCCCGGTCCACCAGCCCAGCAGCCAAAAACAGGAAAAAACCGGCCTAGCCCTGACCCGAACGTGGATACACCCCCAGACGTATTCCCCAGGAGAGGCCCGCCCACCACAGAACAAAGGAGCAAAGTGGCGAGAGGAAAGAGGACAGCAACAAGGGAGCACAAAATGGCCACGATGAAACAGCAGGGAGTCCGTCGAGTGCAGCATAACGTTCCATAATTACACCAGGAGTACACGATATTGTATTCAGAGTAGGCAAGAGGCACAGCGCTGAAGGAGAAAGCAGCCACGATGTTACAGACAGTTCTCGAGGCACACACGTTAGGGAGTCCGGCCACAATGTTGCACACATCACTTGGAGGGGAAACAAAGTGTCCCGAGGGGAGTCATCAGGCTGGTGATCTTGGGCGTCAGCGAAGCCAACATCGAGCTCAGATGTGTAGCAAGCAGGAGAGAGCGCTGGCGCCCCATACGTTGCAGGCAGCGGTAGGCGGCAGCTTTGCAAATCCGAGGCATTAGTGCCCCAGCCCAACACAGACGCTAAGCAATCCAGCTTGTCCCCCAGTTCCCGGCAGCAGTGGCGCACTTCTGAACGGAGGTCCCGTAGGGCTGACAGGACAGTGCCAAGAGAAATCTCAGGCTGTAGTCCCTGGGTCTTTTGTCCCCGGGGGATCTCTCGAGTCTCGGGACCCCCTGTAGACAGGGCAACATTGGTCTCTGGCGTGGACGGGCGCAGCTCCTCACCAGGCATGGCGGCACACTGAGCCATTGCGACCTAGTTCCGTGACGGGCACCGGTGTTAGGGGAGCACCAGCGCACCCTCCTGTAGCCGCTGGCTAAGTATCATACTCCGTGCCCCAAAAACAATCCGTGCAGGTTAGGCGCCCCTCTGCAATCCCGGGTAGCGAGGCACGGGGTCAGCAAACTATGTGCGACCCAAAATGGCCGGACAGTCTTCTCCCCGTACCTGCCGCCTCAGACAAAGGCTCCGCTAAGATGGGGGTCCACAGCACCGCAGTCACTGCCCTCTCCACGTCTGCATCGCGTTATCCCAGGTGATCAGGCTCGGGCAGCGCCTCGCAGGGGCCACGCAGGTTGCGCAGCAGCCGGCGCTGACGGAGCACTCCGGCCGGCAACAGGTCTCAGAGGCACGGAAGGAGGAGCCCACGGAAGCGGGGTCCAGGGCCGGGAGCTAGGAGGCAAATAACTGCGGCTGCCGGGCAGGTCAGGGGTCCGGAAAAGCACCGCCGAGATCAGCGCCGTCTCGCACACCATCTGCCGTCGAGTGAACCAGGATCGGATTCAGGATATCAGCACGGCAAAAACGGACTGGCGGAGCCGGGAGCCTACAGGTCCGCTCCGATCGCCATCTTGGCTCCTCCCCCTCTTACGGACTCAATATTGTGTCATACGCAGACAACACCCAGCTCATCCTCTCCCTATCCAACGAGCCCAACACCGCCAGACGCAACTTTCGAGAAGGCATGGAAGCCGTCGCCAAATGGATGAAAAACAGCTGCCTACAACTAAACAACAACAAAACAGAAGTACTCATCATGGGCCCAAACCCCGACGCCTGGAGCGACACCTGGTGGCCCACCGCCCTCGGAAACCCGCCAACCCCCACAGACCACGCACGCAACCTGGGAATCATCCTGGACTCCGAGCTCAAAATGGACCGCCAGATCAACTCTGTCTCATCTACCTGCTTCCACACCCTCCGCCTCCTTCGTAAGACCTTCAAATGGATCCCCCTCGAACACCGAAAGACAGTCACTCACGCCCTGGTCACCAGCAGACTCGACTACGGCAACGCACTCTACGCCGGAATAAACAAAAACCTCATCCGCAAGCTACAGAACATCCAGAACCCCTTCGCACGACTGGTCCTCAACCTGCCAAAACACTGGCACATCTCCCAGCACCTGCGCACACTCCACTGGCTCCCCGTCGAGGCGAGAATCACCTTTAAGATGCTCACCCACGCACACAAGGCCCTCCACGGCACCGGACCATCATACCTGAACAGCCGACTCAAATTCCACGCACCCCAAAGGACCCTACGATCAGCCCAGCTTTCCTACGCCGTGGTCCCCCGCACCAGAAAGACCAGATCGGGAGGCCGCTCCTTCTCCTTCCTCGCGGCCAAAGCATGGAACGCCCTTCCGCTCCACCTCAGACAGACAACATCGCTCCCCATCTTCGCAAGAAACCTCAAAACCTGGCTCTTCGACAGACCCCCTCCTTGATGGAATGGAACCTGCATCCCCCCCACCCCTAGCGCCTTGAGACCCTTACGGGTGAGTAGTCTCGCTTTAACAAACTCCTGAAAGATTGATTGATTGAGGTTAGCATTAACACATAGAATTACATTAGAAGAAAAAAGCACTTTAGTATTAAATCTGTTTATTAACAAATGAGCGCACATATAGACAAAGCACATTTTCACAAGGCCCCAGACTTTCAGTGCATTAGAAGCCAGTAAAAGAAGACACTGACAGTAACCTACACTGAGCCAAACTTGAATATGAGGCCAACGCCATAGCTGTATACTCTGCATGAGCAAACAAATGTATAAAGAAAACAAAAACAATAACCAACCACCCAACCCCCCAGCTCCCCCTCCCCCCTGACTACCCACCTGCCACCCACGTTCTAGGTCCAATACCCCGCTATACCCACATGACCATTCACCTTGGAGTGCCTTAACCCTCTCCCTGTGGCAAACGTAGATATCGGGGACATGTCACTTCCCTAAACTCCGTAGCAAGTAGGGACAAAAACGACTGCCACAGTTCCGAGTACCTGGCACCCTCCCTCGTCTTAATCAAAGACCGCTTTTCCATACCCAGAACAGTCCATAGGCGATGCAACCATCCTTGAAATGTTGGGACGTGTTGGGTGCGCCAATAGGATGAAACATTCTGTATTGCAGATCCCAAGGCAATGGCAATGAAACGACCCCTACGTGATCGCAATGGATAGGTGATAGGGTTAGGTAATCCCAACAAAACATAGGCAGGGAACTGCAGGATTTCTGTATCAAAATGTGAATCTACCTCCTCAAGGACTAACTTCCAGTACCCCTGGAGCTGGGCACAATCCCATAGTAGATGGACCAAAGTGCCCTTCTCCCCACACCCACGCCAACAGGACACCTCCCTTGTGCGGTCCATCTTGTGTAGCTTCTCTGGAGTGTAGTACCAATATGACACAATTTTAGAGAGTGTATCAGTCAGTCCCATATGATAAGCGGAATGCCGCGCTCGGTACCAGATGCCCTCCCATTCCTTGCCGCTCAGCGTACGCTCCAGATCCCTTTCCCAACGCACCTTCCCGGAGTTGTAGACGTGTGTATACCGATCTAAGAGCATGCGATATAAATCCGATATGAGCTTTTTATCCGCTGTTCGTGTGATCAACCAATATTCATATGGCCGTAGGTGTCGATCCGCCCCCTCCCTAACCTGGCTATTGAGCGCCCAGTGTCGCACCTGAAGGTATCTGAGCCGTTCCGATTCCGGCAGACCATACTCTGTATCCCGCTGTGTGCCACCGTGCAAAGACCGAAGTATCTTGTCCGGGCCCGAAATTAGGGTTATCCAGCAAAGGCATGAGTGGAGACGGAAAGGTCGTTAACTCCTGTTTAATAATGGTGTTATCCCACACCTCCAACGGGAACCTCGTAATGTGAGAGGCATAAAGATTTGGGGGTCGATGCTGCCTGCGGAGGAAGGGAACCTCCTGGAGAGGGGGGCCCGCAACCGCCTGGTCCTGGAAGAGCCAGTGTTTTTCGGACTCCATCTGCTCCACTCCACAAGGGTCCAAAGTTGGGCCGCCTGATAATATAGCAGCAAGTCTGGGAGACCCAATCCACCCCTCTCGGGGAGGGGGGGGGGAGGGGCGCAGCGTCGCCAGCCTGAGTTTCATTCTTGGCCGTCTGCCGTTCCAGATGAACTGGGCAAGCTCAGATTGGGTCTGGCGAATCCAGCCATCGAGGGGGGCGTAACGGTATGGCGCGAAATAAAGAATCTGCGGGAGAATGGCAATTTTTATGGCAGCCACTTTACTTAACCAAGACAGCGGAAGGTGCCTCCATCCACTCACTTCTAGCCAGAGTGTCTGACGAAGCCTAGCATAGTTGATGCGGACCGTGTCCTGCAATGTGGCAACTAACTGAATCCCCAGATATAGGATGGCTTCCGACGCCCAGCGAAAGGGAAAATGCTCCTGCAAATAGGCCTGAGTGTGCCCCTTCAACGAGAGGTCCAGGGCCACCGATTTATTTGTGATAACTTTAAAGCCCGCTGCCCGCGCAAAAGCGTCCAAGATATCGACACAGTCCGGTAACGATTCGCTAGGAGAGGATAAGGAAAGAAGGACATCGTCTGCATATAGGCTGATTTTATGCACGTATGCACCAAACTTAATCCCTCTCACTCTCGGGTCAAGTCTCATTGCCTGTGCCAATGGCTCCATGTAAAGAGCAGGGGCGACAAAGGGCACCCCTGTCTCGTTCCCCGCTCAATGGGAAAGCGGGACGAGGAGCAACCGTTGACTCGAACCGTCGCCGTAGGACATGTATAACAATTCAAGACCCAGGTTCGGGATTTCTCTCCCATCCCCGCCTTCACCAAAACCTGCTCCAAGAATGGCCAGTGGACCCGATCGAACGCTTTTTCCGCATCGATCGCGAGCATCCTGTATTCACCAGTCATCCGCATGGCCTTCTCTATCAGGTGTTATCAGTGGTTTGGCGCTGCGGGATGAACCCAGCCTGGTCCGGGTCAATCCACCCCGGCATGAGCGGTGCAAGCCACGCCGCCAAAATGCTTGTATAAATTTTAAGGTCGACATTAAGAAGGGATATGGGGCAATAGGCCTCACACTGCGGGCGGTCCATCCCTGGCTTGGGAATAACTGATATAGTGGCATCCAGGAGGTCCCTCGGGATCGCACCCAGGTCCGAGAATGAGTTATAAAGGGCAGTCAGCAAAGGGGCAATCTGAGGGCAGAACGTTTTGTAAAAAATAGCCGAGGCGCCGTCAGGCCCTGGTGCTTTCGCTATTTTGAGTCGTGAAATAGCCGCAATGACTTCTTCTGGCCTAATGTTTCGGTCTAGGAGATCCGCTTTATCTTTTGGGAGGACTGGAAGGGGAACAGACGCCAAGAATGATTCACCTGCGGCAAGTTCGAGCGGAGACCCGGTGTAAAGGGAGGTATAGAAATCGTTACATGCTGCCGCTATCTCGGCGTCCTCGGTGACCAGCCCCCCGCCCCGTGTGTCAATCGCCTGCACCATTTGCCGTTGTCGGGTCTCTCGGAGTGCACGACCCAGTAGACGCCCGCACCTGTCCCCCCCCAGTATAATACATATGCCTCACTCTTAAGGCCGAGTATTCCGCCCAATCCTCATCCAGCGCAGATAACTGCTGCTGTACCAGTCGCAGTTGCTTCCAAACCCTCGGCACGCCCGTCCTTTGGTGCATGTGTTCCAATTCCCTCGTCTTCTGTGGGAGCTCTTCCCTCTTACGCGCCCTCTCTACATTGTCCGCCGTGGAGACCACGATGAACTCGCTACGCAGTACCGCCTTAAGTGCTGCCCAGTGTGTCGCCAAGGAAGTGTCTGCAGTGCTATTATGTAATAAGTAATCCGCAATGGCCCCTTTGAATTTCTCCACTATGTCCTTACAGTGTAACAGCGTGTCGCGCAATTTCCAGCAACGCGTGGCCGCGTCACCGGCGGGAACAAGAACATCACAGTCAGCGGCGCATGATCTGAAAGTGCCGCGGCGCCTATTCCTACCTCTGTCGTAATCGCCTGAAGGGATGTGGAAGCTAAAAAGTAGTCCAATCGCGCATAGATTTTATGTGCATTAGAGTAGTAAGAATATTCCCTAACACCATGGTGAAAGCTGCGCCAAAGGTCCACCATTCCCATCTCATTAAACCTGGCCACCCCCCCCCCCCCCCTTCCCCCCAGATAGAGTCCTTGCCTGAGAGGATCGCTGGCCTGACCTGTCAAGGAAATTATTGAATACCAAGTTAAGATCCCTGCCCACCAGTTCTGCGAGTCCTCAGGGCTCCTGTTCGGCTGCGTATGTGTCAAAGGTCGCTCCGCCGGTGATACTTCCGACCTGGTGGGGCCCGTGACCAGTTCAATGAAGAACAGGGAAGTAGAGATGGCACCCTTGTGTCGAAAATTCATATAGCGTATAGTATATTCACCAGATCTCTTTCAGCACACTCTTAACAGCCGACGTCAGGTAACTTCACTGAGTCTGCCGACAAGAGTACGATCGGGCAGGACTCCTGGAGCTACGTAGCTGTAGGAGATGTGAAGCGGATAACTCAACACTCTCCAATCAAGAATAATGTTTCAAATTAAGGGGGAAGCAGAATGTGTAGCACTGTAATCCCTCTATTCTATGTGTTATCAAAAAGCGATGTGCGCGGCGTCTTAGTAGCTCCCGGGTCACTGTGTTCCTGGTTGCTGGCTTGTATATGAAAATTAAAGACCTGAAGACTACCTATCCTGTTCAGGAGATCACTGTTTCTCTGCAGCCTTATTTGCTTGACTTGTTGCATGTCTTATATCACAACGTTAATTAATTAATTTCTGATAGTACATGTGTGTGCATAGGGTTTCCTTTCCTTGATTCTTTGTGTTCTTCCAGCTTGCTGGTTTAACCTATGAGTGGTTATTAGGATTTCACCACTCACCCAGTTGCACCACTAGTTTATTACTTTCTCAGAGATACAATCTCTTGTGCGTCTACTACTGGCAGTGCGCCCACATTTTCTCTGACACTAAAAACCTTGCTGTGATAGATCCCCGCCCACCAGGCCATGTCTGTTGGGGAAGGCAGCCGCCTGGCTGAGCGCCGAATGGAAGAACTTTTCCTGACCCTCATTGGGAGCATAAACAGAACATACCGTGAAGACTGACCCCCCCCCCCCCCCCCAAGGAAAATCTATAGGATAGCAACCTCCCTCTTATCTCCGCCCCCTTCTGCAAGACCTTCCCCTGAAACGTTGGGCCACCAATATCGCAACCCCTGCTGTTTTATTGGAAGCCGAGGAAAAAAATTGAAATGGGAAGCAACGAGACTTCAACCTGTGACACTCCTTTTGTAATAAATGAGCCTCTTGGGGAAGGCAAATGTTAGCCCTCGAATGCTCCAGAAAAGAAAGGGCTGCCTTCCGCTTTACTGGATTGTTAAGTCCCCAGACATTCAATGTGAGGATTCGCAGTTCAGTAACAGGCATAACTTACATCAAACCCTACACGCTCATCAGCCCAGAAATGCGCAGCACCTGTTGCATGCCGAACCAGGGAGAGCTGACAACCCTGCCAGGGGTATAGCCAACTGAGCCTTCCAGTAGCTAATAGGAACTTTGCGCCAGGACTCACCCAAGGGTACCTAAGGACCTGGAACCCCCTCGCCCCAAGAGAACCCCAATGAGAGAAAAACATAAAAGCCCCAAACTTTCAAACAGTACACATTGTGTATCATCCGTAGGTGATTGGTAGAATACAGCAACAGGGTATACTAGTCAGTGCATAGAATCCCTCCCTCCCGCAGACAGCGTAGGCGTACCAGACACAAAAGCTCAACCATGTCCCAAAGTCAACGTGGAGTTCAGCTAGGATGAGGCACATCCGAACCAGAAGAGACAGCCTCCACAGCAGCACGCTGGCCATCTCTAATCACAGCTACAGGGGGCTTTCGAACACGGCGTGGGCTGCCCTGTTGACGCCATCGCGGTCTGCCATCCTCCGGCTCCACAGTGGGCTCGTCTACCGCAGCCGGTGGGTCCAGACCCAACAAGCGACATGCTGTCCTTAAGGCCCGGAGCTGGTGTAATTTGTTGTCCTTTCTAAAGATCAGGCGAAAAGGGTGGCCCCAACTATAAGAGATGTTATGCTGCTGGAGGTATGCCGTGCCCGGCCTGAAGGTCCTGCGTTTCTGTAGTGTAAGTGCAGACATGTCTTGATACAGTACTTGGGACAGACCCCTGAAGGACAGAGGGTGTTGCTGTCCCGCCTTCTGCAGTGTTTCCTCTTTTGTGCGGAAGTCCTGCACACAAGCCAAAATATCTGGAGGGGGGGCTGATGACGACCGTTGAAGGGCCCACTCTATAAACTCTATCTATCCGGGTCTCCGACTCCACAGGACACGCCCCAAGATGTGGTTGAATAGAGCGCTAGTAAAACCGAGTTGGTCTTTGGTGTCATCAGACAGCGCAATGCCCCGGATACGGACGTTATGGCGACGGGAACGGTTTTCTAGGTCTTCCATATGCGTCTGTAGATCAACCTGTTGGTCATGGATCCGCACTATCTCTTGGCGCAACGCCTCCATTTCGGTGTCAAGACTGTCACTCTTGGTCTCCAGATCTGCCACACGTTCCCCTATACGGTTCACATCTCTACGCACTTCTTTAATCTCCTCTGCGAACTCCTTCTGCAAGGTGTGAATGTCCTCTCGTAAAGTGGTAAAGAGCGATTTGGTAATAGGCTCCGCGCCCTCGGCCTGCTCCACAGAATTATGGGTTGCACTCGCCGCCATATATTTGGATTGCTGATTCACCTGGGCCTTGGCAAATAGGTCCTGAACAGTCTTATCCTTCCGGACCCTCGTCGTGGACATAGCTGAGTTTTACAGGGAACGTTAACCAGGCCCGCCGCAACCCAGAGCCTCTCACTAGCTCCAGCCGTTCGCCTTGGGACAGCAAGCAGCCACTCCTCCCAAGAGTCCCTCTCCGTGACTCACAGAGCAAACGTGGGCGATTATGCCTTACATTCCAGACTGCGCACTCATTACCAGCCGCCAGCAGGCTTCAAGGAGCTGCCACATCGTCATCCACCAGTCCGTTCAGTGTTCCAAGGCCCAGGTCCATGCCGCCCAGCCTTCAGAGGAAGAGCTCACCCCTATGCGCTCCTCAACTACCACTTCCGAGTCTCCCGGCAGCTCTCTCCGTCTTGAGGATCTTCAAGTGCTATTTGATAATGTGTGTTTTTATATACTTGCAAATACAGTCTTTTTATGGATAATTACAATGTTTAGCCTCAGTCTTGGAGCTGCATTGGTGTGAGAAAAAATGATATTTTTACATACATATATGTGGAGCTATATATATATGATTTCCATATATAATTTTTATATTATTTCCGGGGTCCCCGCACACGGGCGGGAATATTCAGTGCTTATAACTTTGATGAGGATACCCCTGGAAGAGAACTAGGATTACAGGTAAGTAACTTATCCATCTGGTCTTATGTCAGAATTTCAGCCTCCTATCAACCTTCTGGAACTTCAAGCAATCCATATGACCCTCGAAGCCTTCCCACAGTTCTTTGGGGGAGGTAATGCATGTCCTCATGGACAACAGAACAGCTCTGTGTTAATGTAACAAGGAGGGCAGATTGGTGTCTTGAATCCTGTGACAGGAGTTCATTTTTCTCTGTAAATAACTGGACCAAGTAAGCATCTTCCAGGATCAGGTTTCGACTGGCTGGTCACATGTGGCATCTCCTCCCTGTTGTGGTTCCCAGAGCTCCTGAACATTTGACCTCTGATCAGGCTACAGCTTTGGGGAACCTATCTTAGCAACAGGACAGGGTCCTGCATCAGTCTTACAGCCTACATCTCCATGTGTGGAGATTGGCCATCAGCAACTGGATGTGTTGATTTGCAGACTACAGTGGTCGATGGAATCCTTGCAGCAATACGCCCTTCTGTAAATCCATCTCTGCAAGTCAGCGGGAAAAAAATTGGTGAGGTGCCTTAAATGCAGACCCCCTTGGAAGCCAGACTTTCTGATGTTCTTTTCTTTGTTCTTTCATTAACCCAAAAAGGTCTTGCAGTAGGTACAGTAAAAGGTTATTTAATCAGTATTGGATCTTTCATAGATTCACATGCTTGAATCTTCCTCGCTGTTGAGTTGGGAATCTCACGGCAAAAATAAAATATATGTTTTACTGTATATATATATATATATATATATATATATATATGTGTGTGTATATATATATATATATATATATATATATATATATATATATATATATACACACATATATATATATATATATATATATATATATATATATATATAGTAAAACATATTATAATAGGCTATAATGGACTGCTGAGTCACTGCAGTAGCCCATCTCTGTCCTTTTGTAAAAAAGAACCAAAGTTGAAACACAGCCAATCCGGCTCTAGCACCCTCTAGAACACTCCACAGAAAGACAAGTCCCTCAGATTTTCTACCGCACATCGGGTGACAGAGAGTCTCCCTGAACTTTGTTCAGTTTTCTTTCATCTGTTGGATTTTGTGAGTACAGAATTATTCAGGCCTTGTGGGTCATGTGGGAAGAAGAGGCTGCATTTTGAAGTTCCCACAAGAATTGTATTTATTGCCTTTACCCTGCTCATAAAGTTAAAGACTTTGCAGGACTATTCTTCTAAAACCTTAAAAGACAGGGAAGGCAGGTTACTTATTTGGCTGGAGAGGCTAAAATCTAAAACCTCTGTGGTGTCTGATAATTAAGGCATTTGTAGTTTTCAGGCATCAGTCCATCCGACTAAGAAAAGGGACAGGTCTGAAGAATCCCCTGAGGGACCCAAACAATATAGAAAAAAGTCCCATTATGAGGCTCTGCATTCTACCTCAAAAAAAAGGAAGCTGCCATTCTCTTCAGAGGAGAAATCTGGGGAAAAAAGTGCCTCAAACGCCCCAAAAAGCTGCCTTCTAACAGCCTATGACTCAGTCTGTCAGGACCTGGTCATTGCCAGAAAAGGCTTAGTCGACGAACAAAGCACCTACAACCTTATCGGCGCTTGGTTCGTCTACGGAACCATCAACGAAGACTGTACCATCGTCAACGATCATCTCTTCGCCACGGGCCACTACACCATCGACGATGCTGCTGCGGACAGTCTCAACTCTGTCAACGTCTCTCCCGTCTGCAGCACTCGTCAATAGTGCCCCCCACGTCGACGCCTCCACCGTCGACGCTGACCACTTCATTGACGACAACAACATAGTCAACGATAGTCTTACCGTCGACTGCCTTGACGATGACTACGCCATTGTTGATGATGGTCATGTCAATTTTGATGGTATCTGTTTCACCGTCAAAGATCATCTTGTCGATGCCGCAACGGAGAAGGCCATCTTCATAGCAAATAACTCCAGAATTGTCATCCAGGTTCTAGTCAACAATCCTGTTGACGACGGATTTTTACCAGGACCCTTCTTATATACCTCCTTTGCCTCCTAGCCACTTTCTGAAGGAATCTGAGGATGATGGGTTGTTCAGTCCAGCCCGCAGCCCCTCTCAACTCCATGTGAAATTTCAAGAAGACGAGGATGATTATTATGACACACACTCCCAGTCAATGGAAAGACCACAAGTATTGATGCCTCGTCAAGAGCCAAGGATTCAAATGCCTGTGGGATTAGTGCAGGACTTGACAGCTATGTTGCATGATTACTATACCAGTTTCCCTACTGTAGCAGGTTCTGTTCAAAGGCAAGCTTCTCCTCTCTCTGCTTTAGATTCAGCAGTACCTTCAGTTGCTATAATGGATCAGAGGATGCAGGATGATGATGATGAAACAGTTGCTGAGGGAGGTGAACTTCCTAAAACACCTACTACCATTGATGAGTGGGAGGATTATTTAATTCCGAAACCTTCTCCGCTGGCTTCTCAGGCAGTTGATTCTCCTCCTGACGACAATGGGGGTTTTCATGCCATTATGGAAAGAGTGGCAAATCACCATGCCCGTTAAGCAGTCCGACTGCTTTTTAAATGATTTTAAAGACCAGAATAGGAAATCTCTGCGGAATTCCCATCATTTGATCATATTTGGGAAAAGGGCGTTAAAATCATGAAGAACCCCTACTCAGTACCTGCAACTCTTCCTAGAATAGATAATAAATACAAGGCCCCCGATGATACCCTGCATGCTTGACCGGACTACCTAAGCCGGATTTGGTGATTTCTCAAACTGTGCAACAGAGATTTAGAAATCCGTCAGTGCTCATAACTGCACCACCTGAAAAAGATAGACAGAGAATAGATAAGATTGGTAAAAGATTCACCACCATGGCAGGTGCTTCTGTGTGTGCTGCAAACTCCTTGGCCATTTTAGGAAGATACAACTGCTAAATGTGGTCGGATGTTGCTTCGTACTTTGAGTTATTGCTGGATGACAAAAAGCAAGAGGCAACAGAAATTCTGCTAGAGGGGGAAAGGGCAAAAACAACAGCTGATGGATGAATGCAGAACAATGTCATACATTCACCCCAGTACAGAGATCTGGGTCTAAATCCATCGTTTTTTTTGCACTCCACACCACCCCAGTTCAGACATGGCCAAATGCAAATCAGCCTTGACCCTGTTCCTCATGGGAACAGTCCAGCCCGAACTGCCAAGCCATGTGTTTACTGGACCGGAATCAAGCATCCTAGGACCGGTTTCTGGCTATCAGCCGTCTTCAGCCAGGATAGCTTGACTCCAGGGGTGTGGAGAGCATGGGACTCACGTCTGAGCATACCCATCCCACTTGGGGTGACAAATGCAAAAACAACAGTTGAGGTACAGAATGCAGAACAATGTCATACATTCACCCCAGTACAGAGATCTGGGCCTAAATCCATAGTTTGTTTGCACTCCACACCACCCCAGTTCAGACATGGCCATATGCAAATCAGCCTTGACCCTGTGCCTCAAAGGGCAGCATCAGAAATCAGTGACGTCCCCATGGATTTGGCTTCTCTAGGTTTTGGCCAGCTAGCTGTGGCAGCAGTTCTGTCGCCATTGATGGCTTAAGCCTACCACCTTTCGTCCTGCGGTGCAGAGCAAAACCTTAAACATGCCATTCAATGAGGATGCATTGTTTGGTAAACACATTGATGATGCCTTACACGAGATTAAAAAATGACACGGACACAACTAAGGCTTTAGGTACGCTCCAGTACAGAAAAACACCTTTTTGAAGTGCTCATGGCAGCGGGTCGTACTCCTTTCGTGGGAGCTACCTAAAATACCAGCTTCAAAATTATCAATAAAGATATGGCTCCCAACCACAACAATACTATAGAGTCCTCCTGCTTCCGCTTACTTCAGACAGCAAAACAGAAGTAAGCAGCCCAGCTAGCCAGAGGCAATTCCAGAAAGCAGGGACACCTTCCCAGCACCTGCAACAATTTGGCTATGCATCAACCCCAGGGCGACAAATATTTCTTTACATTTCGACCAATGGAAGAAAATCACTTAGGACAAATGAGTCCTGGACATAGTAAAATATAGTCATACCCTAGAATTTGTAAACATCCCTCCGCCTCACCGGTCTCTAAAGAAGCCTCCTCCTCATCACCATTTCCTAAGTAAGGAAGCCCGAATTCTTCTCCAGAAAGGAGCTATAGAAAGAGTGCCCCACTCTCAAGTGGGAAAAGGTTGTTATTCCTGTTTCTTTCTGATAAAGAAAAAGTCGGGAGAGTAGAGGCCAATTCTAGAACTACGGAAATTAACCCCTTCCATGCTCATGACGAGCTCAGCTCGTCATGAGGTATACCTCTAGGGTGCTCATGACGAGCTGAGATGCATATTTGCACTTCCCCATTCATCCCAAACATCGAAAGTTTCTGTGTTTAAGTATGGCAGGTTCTCTTCCAGGGGATCCTCATCAATAGTCATAAGCGTTAGAATATTTCCGCCCATGCGCGGGACCCCGGAAACACTATATTATATGTGCCCCATATATATATATATATATATATATATATATATATATATATATATATATATATATATATATATATATATATATACCTGCTTCCCATCCACCTTCGATAGCTGGACACAGGAAACGGCACACCAGGAGAATGCAGCACAAATCCTTTTATTGTGCACTTATGGAACAAGGACGACGCGTTTCGGCGTTTGCCTTTATCAAGTTACCACCATTTTGTTTTTCAAACATATTTAAGTCCGTTTTACATGATAAAATCATAAAGATAGAAAACATACTATCAATTTGTTTCAGACACAAAATCATGTAATCACAGTTTTCAAATTCAATTAAACAGTGTTAATGAGATCTCATATCTACAAATATACAAATGTACACATCCGTGGTGTTGCAAATTGTATCAATACGGATAAGGGTTGCCGTTGGATGTATCCGCCTAATCTTGTGGGCAGTCGCTAAGTTACCCGGGTAATGTAGTTCGCCTACTGTTAGCTAGCGATTGGGCGAAATATACCATGTGACTATTTCATGTCACGTGATTGGTTACCAATCGCTGTGTTGCTGGGAAATGTAGTATCCCGCCAAGTGCGAGCGGGGTTCGAGACCGCTCTAAGATGAAAAGCCACTTTGATTCTCCGAATGAAGGGCTCCGTATACGAAATTTATATACTAATCTATTTGTTTATTGTGTACTCTGGAGCTCCCTGAGTTTGACACAGTGTCTGAGGTGTCCCCACTAGCATGGATCCGGAGAAAGGTGTTAGAATTTGGTGGTATGCCTTAGGTTCAAGTGCTCATAATGGGGAGTGAGGAAATGGTGACATTTTGGCGTGAGTGTGTAATAATGTGAAAAGTAAAAAACCACTGGAAATAAATCTATTTCCACTCTAGTGGCTTGTGTGTGGCTTATCATTCATAATATTCAGACCCTGAGACGGCTAGCGTTTCTATGGTAACACCACAATTGTGGGTTGCCATTCTCAACCTTAGTGTGAGGGGGCTAATGATATGTGCGTAAGCCAGTTCTTAAAAGTGCTAGTGATGTAAAATCTTCTTACAGAACTCATTCAACGAGGTAGCATTTGTCCTATCCCTGACGGCTTCATATGCCTATATGTGAGGATAACTCCTCCCCACAATTAAGCCCCTTGGGGGTCTTGCGGTCTGGGTCTATGATGTATCTGGATTCTTTGACTCTCAACTGTGTTTCGTAGTCTCCACCACGTATATTTTTGGGGATTTTATCAATGCCAAAGAATCTTTGGCTGCCGTTATTGCTATTGTGTTTCTCCTCGTAGTGGGGAGCCATCGGATAATTGTGATCCCTATTCGTGATGGCACGCAAGTGCTGTAGGATCCTCGCCTTCAGTGGGTGTTTGATGCTGCCTACGTATCGGAGGCCACAAGGGCACTCCAATACGTAGACAGCAAACTCGGTGTTGCAGTTGATTTGTTGCCTAATTTGCTTCTTTTGTCCTGTGCCATTTGGAAAGTCTTTGCAAGATCTTCCATTGTGGTCAGCTTTGCAGCTACTGCAAGTTGTGAATCCGAAAGGTATGGGAGGCCAGGTAGCCCGGGATATGGTCCCAGGATAGCTATGGACCAATTGTTCCCTAAATGATCTTGCTCTGCGGTAGGTAATTTGGGGTCCCTGTCCTACATATGTTCCTATGATAGGATCTGTGGTGAGTAGGTTCCAATGTGCCCTCAAAATCTTATTCAGTGCCCGTGCACCCCTACTGAAATTAGTAATCATACGGGGTGGGCGTGGTTGGATCATTTTATTCGGCTCGTCCTTTCTTTTTGCAGAGCCTGAGATTTTAAATAGGACTTCCTCTTGTTTCAGATCCTTCACTTTGTCATGTGCTATTTTGAGGGTTTCCTCACTGTACCCTCGCTGTTTAAATAGCAGAATCATGGCCTTCTGCTCTTTCTCAAAGTCTGCATCAGTGCTGCAATTGCGGCGAGCCCTTAAGAGTTCCCCATATGGTATACTCTTCTTCAGAGGTATGGGGTGGTGGCTCGCCGCATGCAGCACTGCATTGCCCGCTGTGGCTTTTTGGAACAGGCGAGTGGTAATGCGTCCCTCCTTTATCTCAACTGCTATATCTAGAAATTCACAGTATTTGTCGCTCATGTTGTACGTGAATCGCAAATTCAAATCATTCAATTCAAGATGACTTATGAACTGTTTAGCTAGGTTTTCGGGACCATTCCATATTATGAATAGATTAGATGTAGATATAGATTAGATATAGATCGATGTACCTGACCCACATAAGAATGTGGTCAGTGTACATCTCCGATTCCTGGGACCACACAATCTGTTCCTCCCACCAGCCTAGGAAAAGATTTGCTAGGCTGGGGCCAAAACAAGTTCCAATCGCGGTCCTTGACCGTTGGCGATATACAGTTTTTTCAAAGAGGAAGATAATCTCCTGTAGGCAAAACAACCTCATATTTTTCAGCATCGCATTGTGTTCCCAATAATCAACATGTCTACTCCTCAAGAAATACATGCATGCATCTACTCCCTTTACTTGATCAATACACGTATACAGGGAGCATACGTCCATGCTTATCATCAAATATCCTTCCTCCCATCTCATATCATGTAACTGTCTCAAAAAGTCTGTACTGTCTTTGCAGTAAGAGTTCAAGTTGCGTACATATTCATTCAGAAACAAATCCAAAAATATGGAGGTATTCTCCAATAATCCCCCATTGGATGATACTATTGGACGCCCTGGTGGCACTAGTGGTCCTTATGTATTTTTGGGAGAAAATATAGGCATGGAATACGGGGTTGGTCCTTTTTCAAAAATTTGTATTCATCGGTGTCTATAAGTCCATCATGATACCATCCCCCCAATAGTGCATGATAATTTTTTATAGTTTTCCTGTATTGTTCCCAATTGATCAGCTCATAACATGAGGTATCAGATAGTTGAGGTATCAGATAGTTGTCTTGTTGCCTCCAATTTGTAATCAAAATAGTTCATAATTACAACGTTGCCCCCCTTGTCGGAGGGCTTAATCACGATAGAACGGTCTTCCTTGAGATTTCTTATGGCCAATCTTTGTTCCTTTGTTAGATTATCCAACTTGGAGTTGCCAAGGTTTCTCCTTGTTTTCTTTAGATCTGCTATAATAGCTTGATTATACGCTTCAATGTTGTCAAAGGGGACATTAGGATTGAACTTGCTTTTGAGTTTCAGACCACTATGTTTGATTTGTTTGTTCATGACTCCACCTGGCCGAGGCAGCACATATTCGTCTCTTTCATTGTTTTCGTTCATTTCCAATTCATACATGTCTTTCAGTAGTTCCATGTCGTCTACTTGCAGATTGATACGAGGGTCATCCACAGTTCTTGGATTAGTCTGTTTAGATTTTGATCGGACTGCATATATTTTCAACAATTTTAGCTTTCTAATGTACAAAAACAGATCAACCCTTGTGTCTGTGTAGTCCAGAATTGTGCTAGGGCACAAGGATAGTCCCAATTGCAGAACTGAGATTTCTGTTTGATTCAATGGTCTTTTTGAGAGATTAACAACAGTTCTGTGTTCTTCCGTTGTATCCCCGGACTGATTGCCCATATTCAGTTTTGTATGTTTCCGTTTTAATCGTTGTCTTCTGCTGCTGTCCCTCGACCTCTTCCTTTTCCTCTTTTGGCGCTTTTGCCCCTTGTTTGTCCTCTGGTCTGTACTCTGTTTTGTTGACTTTGATCGTTCTTTTGTTTCAATATCTGGAACTCGTGGTGAAAGGTCAAGGGTCGTGCACCTAAAGGGATCTCTGTGTTGCGTTCCTCTGTATCGGTGCTTATGTCGGAGCTTGATCCTGTCGATACTGTGGTTGTTTACTTGGAGGACCAATTGGCTCGAATGTTTCTTTGTGCCAAATCGTATTTCCTTGCATATGTTAGTATGCGTCCTGAAATTTTCTCTGCTTTTTTTGTTTGATTGTGTTCTCATAATCCTGTCGTTTTTTTGGTAAAGCTTTCATAAATTCCTCCAGGCTTTTCTCAGTTTAAAATTTCTCCAATTCAATGCTTAATGTCGCTAGATCTTTTCTCGTAGCCTCCAGGTCGATTTGTGCATATTTAAAGAGCATCTCCAACATCCCCTTGCACGGTTTTGCCATGTACTGGGACCATTCTGTCAGCAGATCCTTATTGGGGTTGTCGTAAGTTGGTAAAATGCCAATGCGTAGTCCACGTGGGACTCTTCCAACCTCCACGTAATTTGTGAGTGATGCTACTTCCCACCACTGAGAGCCCCTCCAACCCAGCCGAAACGTAACCACCTCCCTCCTCAGGACCATCTATCCAGGCACCTGTGTAGGATGGGGAACTCGCAATATACAAGGTCATATCATCAGAAACCCCACTAAATCTATAGGGATACTAAGAATACTCACTGATTACTAAGGACATCCATGCCCTACACCACACTCATACCTCATAGTCTCGCGACTACATGGGTCCAGACTAATCTACCCTGGGGCAGTTCTGATTATCTACCATTACACACTGATTACCCTCAGTGCTCACTCGACACGCAATCTGGCGTGCCATACACACTGAGCTGCAGCCTCAGTGCTCACTCTCTTTCTATTGTGTCCACAATCCAGTGGAACTACACACCAGTCTCCTACCTGGTGCTCACTCACTTACAATCCGATCTGCAATCCGGCAGATCTAAACACTGGTCTCCTTCCCAGTGCTCTCATTAACGCCACTTACCAATGACGACCACTTTCCTATGAATACCTTCAGCTCTCTGTCTCTATGTTGGGAAGTCTCTCTCACTATTCACTAAGGGTTTGCTACTACAATAATATTATGGGATGGCCAAATTACCTGGTATAAACTTTATCCCTTAGTTGCAGGTCTCCTATCTCCCTAATTATTCAACTATCACTTACCTGATCAGGGGTAACATCTGTTCAAATCGTAATACCTGACTAGGAGACAAGGTTACCTCCACTGTATGGGGACAAAAGATATACACACTATGTGATTGAGTTATTCCCTGATTTAAGCGCTCCTACTCCCTTTTGATCCGTCAGTTGCTCAACAGCAACTGGTTAGGAGAAAGGCTAGCTTTATCATAAGAATAATAAATACACACTAGTTCATTAAGAACTGGGGTCTCTTATTTTAACAATGATGAAATACACATACACAAATCTGCGGGGTCTCTATGACTAACAGGAACTTTAACACACCGCTGAAAGAAAAGGATTAGATATACAGGGACAAT
Organism: Lissotriton vulgaris; assembly: GCF_964263255.1. NCBI lineage: Eukaryota > Metazoa > Chordata > Amphibia > Caudata > Salamandridae > Lissotriton > Lissotriton vulgaris. The sequence goes on along the minus strand of NC_141685.1, from coordinate 758,386,328 downwards.
GTCATCTGTGGGGACAGGAACTTGTAACACACCGCTGAAAGAAAAGGATTAGGCCTACAATAGCCTAGGGAATAAGGACAAGATTAAGGGGTAAGTGTAAAGGGGACTAGTTTAGACTACCTCACCTATTAGAAGGAAGATTTCTCTCTGACTCTGGTGGGATCAGGGCTCTCTCTGTCTCTGGTGGGATCAGGGCTCTCTCTGTCTCTCCCTCCGTCACCACAGCTACACGCCTCTGGTTCAATTGCTCACGCTGACAGCCTTAGCTCCTCCATCTGCTTTGATGCTCTCTGACAAACTGGCAGTCCCAGCTGATAGTCACTGCTCTCTCTTCAGCTTCAGCAATCATCTGCCTTCTTTCTCCATTCCAGAACTGCACTGCATTCTGCAGCTCCAGCAGACATCCTGCTCTCTCCTCTGCAAGAACCAAACTGAACTGACCACTCCTCCTCTCCTGCAGTTCGCTAATATGGATTACTCTCCCCTCATGGAAATTTCCAACAGAGGGCTGCCTCCCACCGAATTCCTGTGCTAGCTCCAGAGCTCTTTGCGCAACCGCAGTGGCCAGCTGCTTGTTACGTCTGGGCCGAAGAGACAAACACATTCCTCGGATAAGAAGCAGTCCTGACTGGTTTTCCCCTAGCAGTCAACAGCCTTAACTATAAACTTTACCTTTACCCCTGAAGCCTCTCAGCTCCATCAAAATGGAGTCTCTCTAGTTCTGGACCTTGTAGGCCTAAGAAGGATGAAATAACCCTTAGCTCTGTCAGAGTACCTACATAAACCATACCAATGTGTAATATAAAGTCAGGACCACAGGATCCAACCTCTACTATAAGCAAAAATGACAGGCCAAAGCCAATAGGCAATAGATGGCCTCTTCTAGGTCTGGAAGAAAGGGCTTAAAAGGGCCAACACAAGCTAGGAATACATATCCTAGATGTGAGCAAGATTAAAGTATATATCACTCCCAAATAGGGCCAAAAAGCCTGTCTATACACCCAGGTAACTACGACTGTAATTTCTTAAACCTTGCATCAAGGATCTGCCTCTCGTCCACTGCTGCCTTTAGTCCCGGGGATTATGGATCCTGTCAAGGACATTTTCCTAACCCCAGCAACCATCAAAGCAGTGCCGGCCCGCATACAGAAAAAATACAAACCAGCTTACTCTGACCCAGTTTTTGTAAAACCTGACCCTCCAGCAGACTCTGTGATAGTGGCAGCGGCAAGGAAGACGCATGCAGTTGCTGCTTCCTCTTCAGTACCACCAGATAAGGACAGCAAATCACAGGACTCGTGGGGTCGCAAGGTTTGCAATTCAGCTGCCTCCACGCTGAAGGTCTCCAGTGCGGCTGCGCTGTTAGGTAGATACGATAGCCTTATGGGACTCCATGGAAAGGTTCAAGTCCAAGCTACCAAAAGAGGACCAGAAGGACTTCGAAGAAACAATGACGGAAGGATGTCTATTGGCGAACCAGTTGATAAGCACAGCGGCGGATGGTGCAGTGCTTGCGGCACATTCCTACTCACATGGGGTTTGTGCCAGGAGGTCAGCTTGGTTTCGCCTCATAGGACTGAAGCCTGATGCTCAACAACGCATCCTAAATCTTCCTTTTTCGGGGCCCTCTCTCTTCGGACAACATGCTGACGAAGAGATGACTCGTATGAAGACCGAACTGGATACGGTAAAAGCGGTTGGTTTGGAGAAGAAAAAAGAATTCAAACGTCGTTTTAAGACCAGCAAGGGAAAAGGGGCTTAACAGAGGGTTCAAACCCCTCAGTGGTCCCAAAACAAGAACCAGGGAAAATCCCAGTTTCGAGGCAAATCCAACAGAGGTAGAGGAGGTCACCAGCAGTCCTCTACCACCACGAGAGGAGGAAAGGCTTGAGCAGTGGCTTCCTCTGGCGCCGTTGCCCACTCCTGTGGGAGGAAGTGCTTCACAACACCTGGCAGAGTGGGTCAGCATCACAAGGGATCGGTGGGTGCTGAATATACTGCACAATGGATACTTGCTATGTTTCCGTGCGCTTCCAAAGAACATTCCTCCAAAGAACTCTTGCCCTCACCAGATAAGCTTGCTCCGGAGAGAGGTGAAAATTCTTCTACAAAAAAGAGCTATAGAGGAAGTGCCTCCCTCTCAAAGAGGAAAGGGAGTCTACTCCAGATACTTTCTGTAGGAGAGTAGGGTATGCAATCCTATGATCACCCCAGATTTTTGCTTTTTGCTTCACTGGTTTACGACTTCTCTGGCTGTGGGCCTGCTAATCAGACCCACAGCCTTGCTGTTCTCTCACTAAATTGACACGTGTACCTTAGGTGCATTTACCAATTGATACTGGGCCACCTTATCAGACCCTGTAACTCAGGGCATAGGTGTACCCAGGGCCTACCATGGGCTGCAGCATGTATTATGCCACCCCTGGCTGGCCATCTAAATCTGACACAACTGGCTGCACGACAGCTGGGGCAAAGTGGTGTAATCACCCTTTGCTTTAGATATAGTATACCTATATCTAACCCTAAAATGGACACATGTATTCCTATCAGTCACTCCTATGGCAGGCCTTAACAATCCTGGAGGCAGAGTGCTTGGAATTATGTGAGATGGTGCTCTGGCACGAGCTGAGCCCATCTGCAGCTTGCGGAACCAAGTCCTAATAGCTGTTCTATGATAACGCGTACCATATACTCTTAAGTGCATTATAATCCTCGCGTTTTTTTGCTATCTTTGGTATCGCTTTATCAAAACATGTCGAGTAAGGTGTCATACGAATTGGAATACTAACCCCTCGCCAATTCTGGCGACGGGGTTAGCATTCCACCCTTCTAGAGGGACACGACATGTATGTAACTGTGAACCCCGGTAAAAGTCAACTCGAGCCTCAGCATCACAAAATGGATGCTGCCACCACAGACACAAGTCTGACCCCCTGCAGCTGGGAGTCCTTCCAGCGAGGGGAGCTTGGACAAAGGGTTTCCTGTCAGGGGCGGTGCTAGCACCATCCCAGACAGGGTTTTGTGTATCCTAGGTAGGCAGGGCTGAATAGGAAGCCCCCTTCCTGGTCCCACCCATGGGCAGGACCTAGTCCCGTACCAGCCCCTTTCATTAGTATAAAGGTGGGAGCGGGGACCCTTCCAAATTAGATCATCTTTGAATCCTGAAACTACTTTCTACGAAAGGAACTCAAGACTTCCTCTCAAGATTTCTCCCTTGTGACTAAGGAGTAGTCACCCTGCATCTGCGGGCACCAACTAAGAGCACTGCGGTTTGCTGCACGTCCTTCCTCCGGAATCCGACCGACCAGCACGACGAGACCCGGCTTCCCTGGCACCTCTGACCTCTACCTACATCAGCAGCCCAGCTGAGATCCGTGGGTGTGACGAGACCTCGAGGGACCGGCCATCTTCAGAACTGCACAACGCTTCTCCAGCACGACCGCCGAGGTATCCTCGAGTGAGTGCTTTGGGGTTTGAGAAGCCCTAACCCTGAGTAGCTCCAGCACCGAAGTCCAGCCCCCCAGCATCCACGAGATTTGCGTGGGGCTCTTCTGCTCTTTGCTGCTCACTGCGTTGTCCGGCTACTTACCTGCTGGCTTGTAGCCCTCTTGACGACGAACGACAACACTTTCCTCGCTGGTCTGGTTGCTCCAGACTGGCCCTTGCTCCCCTCCAACAGAGGAGCACCCCGGACCCTCCTGGTCCACTCCAGACGCCATTTTGAGTCCACCGCGTGGGCTTGCATTTGCCAAGAGTTGTTGCCCAACCCTGGGTCCAGCGACGTCGACAGCAGATACCATCGTGGGACAGCTCGCACCTCCATCCTGTTCGCCGACAACCCCTCCTGGTCCGAGAGACTGCAGAGCCCAGCTTGCCCACTCACCTGGTCGAGGTGACTTAGTCCGGTGCCATCCTGGTGCCCATCTAATCACTGGCTAGTCATTCAGAACTTGGTCCCCTCTGCTTACAGGTACTGTTCATCACCAATCCAGGCTTGGGTCGCATCGCACTTCATCACTGGTCGCCTGCCAGCAACTTCTTCTTTCAGGCTCTATAGACTGCAACAAGGATTCCCGACGTCTTTTCAGACCTATGCAGCCGCAGCCCCTGGGCTAGGTAACCTGAGCATTTCGGTGCTCCAGCATAGCTTAACTATCTAAGTGTCCAGATCCTTTTTCGTTTCAGCTCTACCTAGTCGGATTCGTCCGATAACACTAACTTTACGAAATCTAGCATCCATAGACTTGTCCCGCATCCCGCGTGAGAGTGCACACTCTGCACCCGATCTCCCTAGGCCTCCTGCTCGTAATCTGAAGGTTCAGTAGTCCAGTCCTAGCGATCCTAAAGCCTTTGAGACTAGTTACTTACCTGCTAGTATTTCGCATCCCACTTTTGTAGTATATGGTTTTCCGTGCCCCTCGGGCATTTGCGTAAATTGTGAGACTTTCAGAATTCCTTTAAGAGCTTTGTATTGTGCTTAGCGCCCTGTCCTCATAAAGAGTCCAGGGCTGTTGTGTTCTAAATAAATATACTTTTATTTTCATAACAACTTGTGTGGTGTCCTTTCACTTGGTGTTCAAGGGGTATATGTGATGGTATAACAGCTGGCTTAACACGCCCTCTAGAGTTTAGCCTGAAGACTGCTCTTGTCCATGCTACTAGGATAGCTGGTCTAAAAGGTTGACTTACAACCAATCATCAATAAGGGTCGTTTGGAATGATACACAGTGATCACTAGAATAGTGAGCACTACATATCAAGCCAACTTCTCACACTTTCTTTTCCCCAAAAAAGATCAGGAGGACAAGTTCAGGCCCATAATCGATATTCGCCTACTAAACAAGGTCATTGTCAGAGAAAAGTTCCGCATGTTAGCTCTTCACCAAATATGCCCACATCTTCAAGCCGGGGATTGGATGTGTTCGGTGGATCTGCAAGATGCATACTTTCACATTCCGATTGCACTACGGCATTGCAAGTACTTGAGGTTTGTCGTAGGAAACAAACACTACCAGTACAAAGTGCTACCCTTCGGACTCAAGTCCGCACTACAAGTCTAAACCAAATGCATGGCAGTGGTGGCAGCTTTTTTTCACAAAAAGGGGCTCTTCATCTATCCGTACCTGGACGACTGGCTCCTAAAAGGCCCATCTCCGGTACAGGTATCACACGATCTTCAACTCTGCCTACACCAGTTGCACAGGCTCGGTCTCCATGTCAATCCGGAGAAGTCAGTCCAGCGGCCGACACAGTCCACCCACTACCTAGGCTCCGTTCTGGACACAAAATTGGGAAAAGCTTTTCCTTTGGAGGAGAGACTTTTTTCCATGAGGCGGAAATGTGGGATTCTACTAGTCTAGGTTTCCAACAGTCCGACAGGTAGCCTCCCTGCTAGGTTCCATGGCGTCTTGCATTTTTCTCATCCCGAACGCCAGGCTGAGAATGCGGCCTCTACAACAAGCTCTCGAAGACCAGTGGGACCAAGCGACAGAGCGTTGGGAAGATCGTATCACTCTTTCCCAAGCAGCAAAAGATGCCATCAAATGGTGGACTCGGACGAGGAATGTGCTGGTGGGAGTGCCTTTTCACCAGCCTCTACCAACCCAGTCTATAGTGACAGATGCCTCTCTGCAAGGCTGGGGAGCGCACATGGGTCTCTTTCAGATTCAGGGTCAGTGGTCTGAGCAGAAGTAGACGTACCTCATCAACATGCTGGAACTCCGAGTGGTGTATCTAGCTCTCAAAGCTTTTCTTCCAGCTATCGAGTCCAACTCAGTCCTAGTTCAGACGGACAATACAACCACCATGTTCTACCTGAACAAGCAAGGAGGCACGCGGTCACGCCCTCTCTCCCAGGAGGCTCAAACCATCTGGCACAGGCTTCTCTCTCGAAGCCTCTCAGTGGTGGCAGTGCACCTTCCAGGCGAGTTAAACATCAAAGCAGACGCACTCAGCAGGCACTTCGAAGATCAGCCAGACTGGGTGCTAAACGACAAAGTGGTAGAAGAGCTTTTTTGTTGTTGGGGTCGTCCAGCCATAGACTTGTTTGCAGACGACAAACGCAAAATGCCACGCCTTCGTGTCCAGATTCCACCGTCCAGGGACGCAGGGGAATACTCTCCTGATGGATTGGTCGGGAACATTTGCTAACGCGTTTCCTCCCCTGGCTCTGATTCCGAAGGTAGTGTCCAAGCTTCTCAGGTCAGACACGGAGATGATCTTGATATCTCCGGATTGGCCACGGCAGTGGTGGTACCCGGACCTTCTGCATCTGTCTGTGTGTCCACACAGACAACTTCCTTGCAGGCCGGACCTGTTGAGCAAGATGAACGGGAGGATACTACATCCCAACCTCCCATCACTGAACCTAACAGCATGGCACCTGAGGTCCTGCAATATGGGCATCTGAACCTGCCTCCCGAATGTATGCACATTTTAAAAGAGGCTAAGAGACCTTCCACGAGAGCCTCTTATGCGTTCGAGTGGAAAAGGTTTTACATATGGTGTAGGGATTGTCACCTAGATCCTACCAAAGGGCAGGAGGAGGTAATCCTTCCATACCTCCTTTCCTTGGCAACTTCGGGGTTGAAATATGCTTCCATTAGAGTGCATCTGTCAGCCATAGTAGCGTACAGGAAATCACCTAATCAGATTTCTTTCTTTCAGGTTCCGGTGGTTAAGGACTTCCTCCAGGGGTTGAAAAAAGTCTATTCCATTGTGCGAAATCCTTCTCCTCCATGGGAATTGAACCTGGTTCTATCCAGGTTAATGTCGCCTCCTTTCGAACCCATCCACAAGGCCTCTTTGCAACATCTCTCTTGGAAAGCAGCCTTTTTAGTGGCGATTACGTCAGCGCGCAGAGTAAGTGAGATACAAGCTTTGTGCGAAGTAACCATATACTGTTTTCCACCACAATAGAGTAGTCCTGAGAGTTCATCCATCCTTCTTGCCTAAGGTGGTGTCTTATTTTCATATAAATCAGTCCATTTCCCTCCCTTCGTTTTTTCCAAATCCTACGACCCCAGCCGAGCGGTCACTGCACTCCTTGGATCTTAAGAGAGTGCTCAAGTTCTATTTGGAAAAGACCAAGGGGATCAGGAAGACGGATCAGCTGTTTCTGAACTATGGTTCAATGAGAACGGGTTTTCCAGCAGCCAAGAGATCCATCTCCAGATGTATTGTCTCCTGCATTAAATTGGCCTATCAGCTTGCAGGCAAGCCTTTATTGGTATCACCCAAAGCGCATTCTACCAGAGGGAAAGCGGCATATCTCTGACATTCCAATGTCAGAGATATGCAAGGCTGCAACCTGGAAATCAGTTCATACCTTTACGAGGCATTACTGTCTAGAATCTGATTCCAGGGCCGATACTCAAGTAGGGCTAGCCTCCTTGAGAAATCTGTTTGGGTAGACTATGGTCTTCTCAGGCTTGTTGATGAGATTACTGTCTTGTTATTCCTTTGCCCGCAGGGATGAGGAGAGGCTCGCTATTCTATTCTAATGCTTATGACTATTGATGAGGATCCCCTGGAAGAGAAGGATTAGTTACTTACGTATAATCCTAGTTTTCTTCCAGGGGTATCCTCATCAAAGTCATAAGCAACCCTCCCGCCTCCCCGGGCAAAGGACATCCTTTAATAAGGAGATATTGTTAACCTATTTGTTGCTTGGTTTTTTCAGTCTCCGAAAAGAACAACTGACCTAACTGTCACCCCTGAGGCATGATGGGATACTGGGGGTCATGAGTGCCTTAAAGGCACAGTGTCAGTTTTTGTATTACATACAGCTACAGGTTAGCTTTTCAGTCTTTTTAGACTGTGTGTTTGCAATGCAGCCTGGGAGCTTTCTATGCTTTCAGTGAGTTATAAGAATTTCTACTGATTTCTAAGCATTAAAACAGTTTCTAAACAATCTATGGTGTTGTTTCTAATGCATATTTTTCATGTCTGGTGGAAATTCTTCGCAGCATATTTCAGCTCTGATGTTATTTGGCTGCTATTGCATATTTTTATATATATGTGTATACATATGAGTATATATATGTGGAGCACATATAATATAGTGTTTCCGGGGTCCTGCGCATGGGCGGGAATGTTCTAATGCTTATTACTTTGATGAGGATACCCCTGGAAGAGAACTAGGATTACTGGTAAGTAACTAATCCTTCTCACTTTCAGTTCAGAGTTCTCCCTTTTGGTCTGCAGTCAGCACCAAGAGTATGTACCAAATGTCTAACTCCAGTTGCTGCTCATCTCAGGCTGCAGGGCCTACAGCTGTTCCCTTACCTAGACGACTGGTTAGTGAAAGCACCGTCTTTTTGACAAGCCTCAAGAGCAACTTCAATTTGCCTTCAAATGTTTCATTCCCTGGGGCTAACTCTCAATTTTCAAGTCAGTTCTGCATCCTTCTCAAAGGACGCTCTTTTTAGGAGCAGTTTTGGACACTATCTAAGACCAGGCATTCTTGTCCACAGAAAGGCAATCACACCAAATTTCTCTAGCAACAAAGTTAAGAGGAAGAAAGTTTGCTACTATGAGACTGATACAATCTCTGCTGGGTATGATGTCCTCTGCAATTCTAAATGGTACCTTACTCTTGTCTCAGAATGTGACCTATACAAGAGGAGCTAGACAATCAATGGCTTTGGGTGACCGGATAGTTCGACCTGGTAATTCAAGCCATGCAATCCGCTCTGATTTGGTGGCAGCGCTCCAGCAATCTTTCAATAGAGTTAACTTTCTTTGCTCAGACACCTGAGTTCGTCCTCACGGCAGACGCTTCTCTAGTAGGATAGGGGTGGGGCTCACCTTCAAGACCTCAGGATAAGGGGAAAGTGTTTAAAATCACTTTACAAAATGCACATAAACTTCCTGGAGCTTGGTGCCATATATCTATTCTTACAGGCTTTCTTTCCAAGGATTCAAGGATCCTCGGTCCTGATAAGGATAGACAATACCATATGCATGCATTAACTAAACAAGCAAGGGGTAACACGTCCCCACATCCTATCACAGGAAGCACAAGAGATATGGAAATGGCATCTCAGCACATATCTGTCAAGGTGCAACATATCCTGGGAGTGAAGAACAGTCTAGCGGAAACCTTGAGCAGGACTTCCAATTCTTACCACGAATGGGAGCTGGACCAGAACCTTCTCAAGGACATTTTCCAGATGTGAGGCAAGGCCAACTTGGATCTCTCTGCTTCTGAAACGAATCATAAATACCCAATTCTATGCCAGCTGGGAACCAGAAAGAGGCTCTTGAGAAATGCCTTTCTGATGAGGTGACTCATACACATTTCCCCCCTTTCCGTTAATCCCGAGATTTTTGATAGTTGAAAACTGAGCCATACCGAATAATTCTCATGGCCCCACAATGGCCCCATCAGCACTGGCTCACAGAGCTCTTTCTACTCTCAGAATGCAGATCTTATCGCTTTCCAGTATCGCCAACACTGTTGACATTGAGCAGGGGCCAGATTCTCCATCTACATCCAGCCCCGCTGCAGCTACATGCCTGGCTTCTGAACTCTGAAGTTAGATCTACCTCAATACTGGAGAGACATACTTGCTAAAGCAGGGTCACCATCCACAATTAAGACTTACACTCTCAAATGGAGCCTTCGTAATGATGTACATCCTCTTGAGTCTTCTTCGGATAAAATGTTACCTTATCTGCTCTTCCTGACTAAATCTGGCCTTATGTTCACATCCATTAAGGTAAATCTGGCAGCCATCTCTGCTTACAGGTGTCCCTCTTGAAGTTTATCTCTTTGTTCAAGCTGCTGGTTAAACAGTTTATGAAAGGACTTTTCAGAGCATATCCTCCTTTAAGAGCTCCTCCTCCGGAATGGAGACTTAATCTAGTTTTGGCACAACTTACGAAACATTCCTTTGAACCAATTCACAGAGCTGAACTTAAATATGTTTCCTGGAAAGTTGCTCTTTTGTTAGCTCCTACTTTTGCCAGGAGAATCGGCGAAATTCAAGCCTTTACTATTAAAGAGCCCTACCTTTGCTTTACTTATGACTATGTTCTCCTTAGAACGAATCCTACTTTTATTCCTAAGATTCCATCATCTTTCCATCTTAATGAGCTGATTTTTCTACATACCTACTTTCCTAATCCCAATTCCCCTGCTGAAAAAGCTCTTCATACTCTGTACATAAAGAGATGTCTCCAATTTGATCTTTCACATACTAAGTCCATCCAAAGATCGGATCAATTGTTTGTGTCCTATAGGCGCAAAAGCCTGGTACAGCAGTGACTACAGCAACAGTTGCAAGGTGGATTGCATCTGCTATTCAATTTTGTCATACTAAAGCAGGCAGTCCACTTTCTGTCAAGACTAAAGCTCATTCCACGAGAGCAGTTAAAGCTCATTCCACGAGAGCAGTGTCATCATCTGCAGCACTTTTCGCTGGAATGTCATTGGATAAAATTTGCCATACAACAAATTGGAAGAATGTGCATACATTTACATGGCACTACTGCTTGGATTTGACGACCGAAGCAGAATCAGCTGTAGGACAAGCAGATTTACATAGCCTTTACCAATAAGGTAAGCCTCTTTTTTTGGAGGTGATTATTTATTGATGATAAATCTAGTTTATTTGCTTCACATGTCATTGCTGGTTGATGTTCTCTTAATGCATAAATGCTTCTTTTCATATTGTGTTGCATAATATATATATATATATATATCAATTTGGCATTCTTACGAAACCCACCTTCCGCAAAATTAAATAGTTAACTGCTATCTATTCTGTTTCAAGCATGTTACTCTATGAAATATCCAATACTGGATAAGAAAATGAGTTACTTACCTGTAACTTCAGTTATCCAGTATTGGTATCTCTCATAGATTCACCTGAGACACACCCTCCTCCCCGGAGAGGCTTCCTTTATTGCTGTTATTACTCTTATCACTTGTGCTTGAAAATCTGATGGACTTGCCTCTCTATGGAGTGTTCTAGAGGGTGCTAGAGCCTGATTGGCTGTGTTTCAACTTTAATTCTTTTTTACAAAAGGACAAGGATGGGCTATTATAATATGTTTTGCTACTGTTGTATATGTATGTATGTATATGTATGTATATATATATATATATATATATATATATATATATATATGTAATGTTTTATTTTTAGAGTGATACTCCCACCTCGACGGCGGGAATGATTCAAGCATGTGAATCTATGAAAGATACCAATACTGGATAACTGAAGTTACAGGTCAGTAACTTGTTTTCTTATCAGCCCTTCTGGTCTTTATATGTTTACTGGACAATACTTCACCAGTTATAATGCATTTTATTATTGGGTTTACCCACATGTTTTACTCCAAACCATTTGTGAGGCCACAGTCACCTTATAAAGATAAAGAGAGGGAGGTAAGAGGGAAACAGGAGGTTGAGACACATCCTCCTCAGCGTAGCAATCAAGAGAGCCAACCTTGGATCATGTGAAGGGAGCCCACTCGTTCTAGGAGAAAAACCTTTTTATTAACAGGACCTCACACACACTCCAATATTTGACATGCTTCATCATGGAGTACTTACCAATCCTTTGAGGATCGGGCATCCTACTACCTTTAGGAGACTATTTAAATAATTCCGTATTAGCGCAGGTGGAGAGTGAGATTTTTGAACTGTTAAATTCACTCCTGACAGATGATGTGATATGAAGCAGGTGTTATTTGCTTTAGCAAATGGAAAAGTGTCAAGGAGTGATGGCTTCCTGGTCAAATTTTACAATGCCTTCATTCATTTCTTTGCTCCCAGGTTGCTGACAGTTTATAACAAATCCATTACTGCAGTTGCAATGTTATTAGTTGCTGAGAAAGCATTTGATGTACTAGCCCAGCCATAAATACAGAAAGACGTTAGGTGCATATTTTTTAAATTTGATTAACCTACTCGACGCGAAACCTTTTTGTGTGAATGGAGTGCAGTCTGCCCTATCCCCTGTGTGCAAGGGAACCCTGCTAAGGTGTCCTGAGCCACCTCCTGTTTTTGCTCTGTCCATTGAGCCTCTATTGTGGGAACCATGCAAAAAAAGCGATCCAGGTTCACTTGGGCTCTCTTTAGTATCCCTACACACAGATGACTTTATACAGTATTTCCAAAAACCATTGGGTAATGTGGCACCTGTAATTAGAGCTGTAATAAGATCGCAGGAGGGGTATTCTGGACTGCAGATTAATTGGGACAAATCAGAGATGTTCCCTCTGACTAATAAGAAGGAACTCTGGATTGGTAAGTATGCAGATGATGAAATGTTCGAATGAAAACCGAGATGGACACCTTGAAGGCTGCTGGTCCGAAGAAGTTGATAAAAATAACGTAGGAGGTACAGTCCCTATAATAGGAGATATTTTACTCATAGGGTTCAAATCCCTCCCTGGTCTTATCAACAGCACCAGCAGCCCAGACAAACTTATCGCCCTGAAAAGGCATCAAGAGGTGATGAACCTAGCAGTCTACTCAAAAACATCAGCATAAACAATGAGGACCAATGAGGACCTGATTCATACAGGTAAACGTACACTTTAATGTAAGTTTAAGATTTTTGCTATTCACAAAGGGATTTACAAGTAGTATTTTTACGAGTATGGCGTCTCGTCACATAAAAAGACCTGTCTCTTTGTGTGCCGAGACTCCACACTCCTAAGGATACTACTCGTACATCCCTTTGTGAACAGCAAACAATCCCAAACTGAATGAAAAGTTAACTTTTTTTTTAAACCTTTATTTTGAGATTTTGAGCGAACATACATCAAGAAGCAAAAGGTGCATCAATGTGTACACATTCCAATCATAGTCAAAACAATGAATCATGTGATCTCCTATATAACCTTCCAGTGGCCAGTCTGTACCTAAAGGTGCCCCTCGTCTATTCCTCTATATAACAATAACATGTTCCTGCAATATAGCATTCACAAGGGGAGAAACAGTAAATATGCAGTGTCTGTACATCAGTAGCTTGAAGGTAGTGATTTCGTTTACATGTTTCTTAGTATTTCGTGAAGGATTCTCCAGCATGTACCTACGTGGACGCCCTTTCCTCAGCGGCATCACCCCCCCCTCCCCTAATAAATAGCAATGTAATGGAGCCCAGATATCTGTGGGTCGTGATGCTATCGGTAAAAGTTCAGAGTATGTACTGATTATCCAGTATTTGGGTGTCTTTCATAGATTCACATGCCTGAATCATTCCCCGTCGTCGAGATGGGAGTCCCCGGTAAATAGAAAAGTAATGTCCTATAGACATACATAGAAAAAAATAGGCCTAAGGGCCTTGCCTTAGTAGCCTATCTATGTCCTTTTGTAAAAAGGACCAAACTCTAGAAGGTAGCCAATCCGCTTCCACCTCTCTCTAGAACCTTCCTGCCAGGAGCCTCAGTCTCTCAGATTTTCTACCGCACGTTGTGCTAGGGTGTCTCTACCTGAGTACTCCTCAGGATTTTCTTCTTTTTCTTCAAAAAGCGAATTTACTTATCTTATCTTACTACATTATGGCTGATGCCCAGAAAAAGGGTCTCTTCAGGGCCTGTTCCTCGTGTGGAAAGAAAAGGCTCCATGTAGAGGACAACCATGAAACCTGCTTGTATTGCCTCTACCCTCACCATCAAGCCAAGGACTGTAAAATATGTAGGACCTTCTCAAATAAGACCCTTAAAGACCGTGAAGGATGCCTGCTGCTCTGGCTGGACAGGCTTAAGAGGACAGACGACTTGGAGTCAGAAGAAGGTGAGAGTATCTCTGGAACCTCGCAATTTTCCTTGAAGAGGCCAAGGGTTACTTCCCCTAGCCCCTCAGACACCCCTCCTAAGAAGACTCTCAAGAAGTCCTCAGAGGGCAAAACATCAGTGTCTGGCAAGGACCTTCCTGTCCCCAGGAAGCCACCGCAGACCTTGACGACGATAGCGTTGATTGTCTCTTCAGCGCAAAAAACTGCTTCAACGTCGACGACAGTGTCGACGACGACAGCATCAGCGGCCTCCTCATCGACGACGAAGACGATGCCTTCATTGGCGGCGAGTAGGCCAGTTTCGTCGACTATTCCTTTTTCACCATCGATGACTAAGATCTTATCGTCGACTATGTAGTCGACGTCGACGACGAAGTCAAAGTCGTCAACGATTGTGCCGTCGACGAAGATCATCCCGTCGACGAAGGACACGTCGACGAGGACGCAGTCGGCGGGGACGCCGTCGGCGACGGAGAAAATACCGTCGACTAAGCCGTCGACGACCCCTGGAAATGCACCGTCGTCATCTGCACCACATCTGACAACGCCAACAGGGAAATGGAAAGAGTCTGTGCTGCTATCTCAAGCCATGGATACCTTGCCGCCACAGACATCCCATATTGGCACCAGAAGCTCGAGGAAACCAAATACACCAGACCTGACTTCACCCAGTAAGGTGCAAAAGCTGCCTCCAACCTGCCTGTTTCAAGGTGAAGAGTCGGAGGAAGAGTTGTACACACAAGCCACAAGCCCATCAGACCTTGTGGTCAAGTGCCAAAGCACGCATGAGGAAATGGAGGAGGTGGAGCATGTGGAACATACAGTCCACACTCCAGTCCGCACACAAGTTACACCGATGGTGTGCCTACCAGCGGCCATTCTGTCAGACCTACAATTCTTAATACAAGACTATAAACAGCGGTTTCCGGAAAAACCCACTACGCCTGTACCTACATCTGTACACGCACCCACTCCATTGGCCCGACACAAGCCGCCACCGCTGGCGCTTAGTGGGGAATAAGAGCCACTACAAGATATTCAATCGTCTGATGACGAAGAAGTGGAAAAGTAAGAGGGCGAGGTCCGTGACGACGAAACTGACCCAGACGTAGATCAAGACTATATTGCTCCCTCTCCGGCCTCCCCAGAACCACAGTCCTCAGAATCACCACCCACTGATATCGGTGGATTCCATAACCTTGTAGAGCGCGCAGCCAAACGATTCCACATGACTATGGAATCTCAGGAAACCGAGTGCTTCCTGTACGACTTCAAGGAACAATCTAAAAAGACAACTAAGTCAATTCCCATCATTGACTTTATATGGAAGCAAGGGAAATTACTGATGCAAACACCAGCTTCAATCCAAGTAGTGGTACCCAGGCTTGAAAAGAAATACAAGGCGACTTCATCAGCGCCAGCATCCCTCACAGGTCACCCCAAGGCAGATTCTGTGGTAACGCAGGCGGCACAGAAAAATTCACGTAACCCAGCATCTCCTCTGTCAACACCACCTGACAAGGAAGGCAGAAAACTGGATGCTATTGGCAAGCGTTTTTCCACCATGTCGGCCATGACAGTAAAGGTGGCAAATTCTATCGCACTTCTGGGCCGCTACAATCGGCAACTCTGGGCAGATATTGCACCTTACCTATCTCACCTGCCAGAGGATGTTAAGGAGGAAGCTCAATCGCTCCTCTTAGAAGGCCAGACATCTGCCTCTGAGCTTATTAACTGCGCAATGGATGTCGCCATGACCGGTTTCAGGCAACTGGCAGGTGCTGCTGTGCTCAGAAGGCAATGCTGGCTCAAAGCCACCTCTTTCCGCCAGGAGGTGCAGACGAAGATTCTTGATATGCCCTATGACGGCCAACATCTCTTCGGGGAAAAGATTGATGAGGCCTTAAATACTATCAAGAAAGACACGGATACTGCCAAAGCCCTTGGAACACTGCAATTCCGGAACCAGTCCTTCCGTGGAAACAAAACTAGAGGAAAATCTTCTTATAGAGGCACTTACCAGAACAGGTCCTCCTATTCATACAGCCAAAACAGAACTCAATACCAATCGCGACAACAGCAGCAAGGGCGGCAGACTTCCTACGGCAAGTCTAATTACAGAGGGAAGAACCAGAAAAGACCTGCTGGCAACCGCCAATGACTTGTCAATGGCTAATCCATCCACCATCGAACTTCTTCAAAATTGGAGGAAAGCTCACACACTTCCTCAAATTGTAGATTGATAACAACAGATCGGTGGGTGCTCCAGCTCATTCAATTCGGACATTCCCTGGAATTTGTCACGATTCCCCCGACAACACCACCTCGCAAACTGTCCCACAGGCACCTACGATTGCTTCTGCTGGAAATCTCTTCCATGCTACAGAAGGGAGCGATAGAGAGAGTTCCACCAACCCACAAAGGAAAAGGTTTTCACTCCCATTTCTTCCTGATCCACAAGAAAGGAAAAAAGTGGAGACCAATCCTGGACCTCAGGGCACTCAATGGGTTCCTAAGGAAACAATCGTTCCGTATGGCGATGCTCCAGGAGATCCTGGGACTATTGGAGGAAGGGGACTATATGACGTCCTTAGACCTGCAGGACGTTTACTACCACGTTCCCATCCTCAAAGGGCACAGGAAATACCTCAGATTTGCTGTAGCGGGGCAGCATTACCAATTTTGTGTCCTCCCATTCGGCCTCAAATCTGCCCCACGGATATTTACCAAATGCCTCTCACCAGTGGCGGCTTTCCTTCGTCAACAAGGACACCAGGTCTTCCCATACCTGGACGACTGGCTGGTGAAGGCACCATCCGCGACAGGCGCAGCCAAATCCTCCAGCGCCTGTCTGGATATTTTCCAGCGTCTAGGTTTGACCCTCAACCGTGAGAAGTCGGCACTGGAGCCAAACAAGGTCATAACATTTCTTGGGGCGACACTGGACACGGAAAGTGTCAAGGATTTTCCTTCCCAGGAAAGGAAGGTCAAACTCATCTCCCTGGCCACGCCAGTGGCATCAAGGAAGACTTTACCAGTCCGAACCTTCAAGTCCCTCCTCGACATGATGTCCTCATGTATCATGCTCATACCCCGCTGCCGCCTCAAGATGCGACCACTCCAGGAGGAGTTGACGAACCAATGGGCACAAAGTATAGGATCATTCGCGGAACCACATGTGATAACAACGGACGCATCCCTAGAAGGCTGGGGAGCGGTCCTCCAAGAACTCCAGATCAATGGCAAGTGGACAGAACAGGAAACCCGGCTCCACATCAACCTATTGGAGTTAAGAGCGGTCTTCCTAGCTCTACAAGCCTCCCTGCCACGCATTCAAAACTCCCCAGTGCTCGTCAGAACAGATAACACCACGACGATGCACTACCTAAACAAGCAGGGGGGGGGGGCGCGATCGCTCTCACTATCTCGAGAATCGCAAAGGGTCTGGCACTGGCTTGTGGAACACGGGATAACGCTAAAAGCAGAGTACGTCCCAGGCAAGGACAACGTCTTGGCGGATGCTCTGAGCAGAGAGGGATCTCCATCCCACGAATGGGAACTAGACATGGAAGTGCTGGAACACCTCTTTGCGGAATGGGGAACTCCGCGAATAGACCTCTTTGCCAAGAGAAACAACGCCAAATGCCCAAGCTTCGCAAGCAGGCATCACCAACCAGGAACCCTCGGAAATGCTTTTTCCATCGCATGGTGCAACATCTTTGCGTACGCCTTTCCGCCATTTCCACTGATACCCAGGGTTCTCAGGAAGATGAAGTCGGAGCCCTGCACTCTGATTCTGATCGCCCCATTCTGGCCGAGGCAGCACTGGCTCACGGACCTCCACCGCCTCTGTCCAGCCACCTATTCGCCTGCGTCAACACCCAGCTCTACTCACAATGTCCCAAGGACAGGTACATCACCCGAATCTGAGCTCTCTAAAATTGTCAGCTTGGCTCCTGAATACCGGGAATTCAGCCACATAAACATCCCGCAGGAGTGCAGAGACATCCTTGCAAAGGCTAGAGCGGACAGCACCAATAAAACTTAGTCATTAAAATGGAAACGGTTTTGCTCCTGGTGTGTGGCCGAAGGCCTGCACCCTTTCCACATCAGTCCACAACAGCTGCTACCATACTTACTACATCTGGCACAATCGGGCCTTGCACACGCATCCATTAAAGTGCATCTCGCGGCGATCTCAAGATTCACCAGGACTCCTAAGGGTCCATCCCTGTGGGCAGACAGACTTATAAAGCAATTCCTTAAAGGTCTATACAGATCCTTCCCACGACCAAGGCTGATCCCCCCCATCGTGGCACCTCAATGTGGTCCTTCACCAATTAATGAAGCACCCCTTTGAACCCATCCATAGGGTAGACATCAAATTTATCTCATGGAAAACGGCCGTCCTCCTGGCTTTGACTTCAAATTGAAGGGTCAGCGAGTTGCAGGCTCTCTAAATTCAAGATCCATTTATTTAGTTCAGAGAGGACAGAGTGATCTTACGAACTAATCCTCGGTTTATTCCGAAAGTCCCTTCGGACTTCCACCTCAACGAACCAGTGGTCCTCAGTTCATTCTTTCCAAATCCTACCTCTGTGGCAGAGAGAACTCTACATTCGTTGGATCTTAAGAGATGTCTTAAATTTTACATTGACAAGACAAAACACTTCCGAAAATCATCTCAACTCTTTGTTGCCTTTAGTAGACCACGGAAAGGCATGCCCCTGTCAAAACAAAGCATTTCAAGGTGGATTTCCTCGGCGATCACCTTCTGCCATGACAAGGCCGGACGACCTTTGGACTCAAGAGTCAAAGCTCATTCGAAAAGAGCCATGTCCACGTCTGCGGCACTGTTTGCTGGAGTGCCGGTATTGGACATCTGCTGAGCGGTGACCTGGAAGTCACCGCATACCTTCACCAGGCACTACTGCCTGGATACTGAGCTGATGAAGGATGCAGCAGTGGGCCAAGCAGTGCTTCGCCATCTATTCCAGTGAGGTGAGCCTTCCGACATCCCTCCATCCTTTACTGGTATGCACATTCTTTTACTAATATTTATATGACAATGCATTTTGGTGGTTTGCAGTTGCGTGATATGTATTATCTACAGACTCGTATATGATGTTCCATCAAAAATGTGCATAATATATTGCTTGCTACTCTGATTCAGGCATGTGAATCTATGAAAGACACCCAAATACTGGATAAGAAATGCTTTACTTACCTGTAACTGCAGTTATCCACTATTGGTGTCTTTCATAGATTCACATGCACCCTCCCGCCTCCCCTGGAAGGACTCACCTATCTCTCTAACAAGTTTACGCCTACCTAGCTTAGTGCGTACGAAAATCTGAGAGACTGAGGCTCCTGGCAGGAAGGTTCTAGAGGGAGGTGGTAGCTGATTGGCTACCTTCTAGAGTTTGGTCCTTTTTACAAAAGGACATAGGCTACTAAGGCAAGGCCCTTAGGCCTATTTTTCTCTATGTATGTCTATAGGACATTACTTTTCTTTTTACCGGGGACTCCCATCTCGACGATGGGGAATGATTCAGGCATGTGAATCTATGAAAGACACCAATACTGGATAACTGCAGTTACAGGTAAGTAACGCATTTCTTTGTTCCTGACAATAGGTAAGATCTCTCATCCAATCCTTGACTTTCGGGGCTCTGCCCCTGCCCCATCTACATGCAACTCTTCTTTTAGCAATCAGGAAGGCAAGCGCAATGAATTTGCGGTGCGCAGCCTGTATGGGTTCCACGTATCCCAAGAGGGCAAGAGTAGGAGAGGGCTCAACCTCCGGGTTAATCATTTTAGACAGTGCTGCAAATACTTGGCACCAGTATCGATGTACCTCATCGCACGCCCATGCCAGTTGGAGAAAATCCTCTCCAGGGGCATGACATCTATCGCACCTGTCATCGTCACGAAGTTGGTACCTGCACATCCGAGCCGGGGTGTAATATAGTCTATGGATGTATTTATAGTGTATGATTCTAAATCTGCTACTGGAGGAGATACGTTCTGTCTGTTGTAGGCAAAACTCCCATTGCTTGTTCGTCAGTGGCACGATCAGTTCCAGGTCCCATTTTGCCCTAGCCGCTAGAGGTGGGGTGTCTATTAACGAGTGGACCGATCTGTAAATTTTAGAGACCAACTTGGCAGGCGTTTCGTCTTGGAGGATGCGTTGTAACGGTGCAACCTCCGGGGGTTTCTGCGGGAAGTCCGGTGTGAGCGCCTTAATCCCCTGCCGGAGCCTGATGTACAGAAAAACGTCAAGGGGATAAGGTTGTATGCCTTCATATAATTGTTCCATAGATCGGAATGTGCCAGCTTGGTACAAATCGCCCCATGTCGTAACGTGGATAGTATGAAGTAATTTCTGAAATCCCGCTTCCTGTAAAAGGGGCATGCTTGGATGGTAAACAAGGGGCAAGAGAGGTGCATATAACATGCTGATCTCTAACTTAGTCAGTCGGTTCCATGCAGTCACCGTACTCATCACCGTTGTGGGCGTCTTATCTCTTCCCTGTACTGGAGTATATAAAGTGCCTTCTATGGGAATCTGGTGCGCCAACCAGTGTTCGGCCGCTAGTTGGGGCATGTATCTAGGTTGCCGTATCCAGAAATAGGCATAGTGTGCCTGAGCCGCTTGATAGTACAGCTCGAAATCGGGAACGCCAAACCCGCCTTGACTGTATGGCCTGGTGAGGACATCCCATTTGAGCCGGGGCGATTTCCCGGCCCATACTAGTCTAATGAGCTCTGTACGTAGTTGCTGGAAGAAAAACCTGCCCGGAAAGGGAATGTTCAAGAAGAGATATAACAACTGCGGTAATATTACCATTTTAATCAAAGAGGTTCTTCCCGCCATGGAGAGGGGTAGTGTAATCCATCAAGCAATGCAATCCGTAATACGGGTCATCGTCGTGCCATAGTTGGCCCTCAATAGCTCATCCCGGTCTTTTTCTATGTGTATGCCTAATTACTTAAAGTCACCTTCTCACCAGGTGAGAGGGTAATCCAGCACAAACCGCCCGGTGGATGCCGTGAGGGGAAAAATACAAGACTTGCTCCAGTTGATCTGGACTCCTGAAAGCCTGCCGAATCGGATTAATTCTCTAAGAATCTGATTTAGATTATCTCTAGGGTCACGTATATATAAAGTGATATCGTCTGCGTACATAGATAATATTTGCCTCTGGAAACACCTCAGTGCTTTGTCCTTGTGATGTTGCCTCAATTTTGCCACAAGCGGTTCTGTAGCTATAGCGAACAACAGAGGTGACAGGGGGCAACCCTGTCTGGTGCCCCTGGTAAAGGTAAATTCAGAGGAAAGCCTGCCGTTTATCAGTACTTTGGCCATTGGAGATGTGTATAATAGTCTAATCCATGAAATAAATATGATTGGAAATCCCATACGTTCCAACACTTTGAATACATAGTCCCATTCTAGGGAGTCAAAAGCCTTCGTGGCGTCCAGGAAGATGGCAGCCATCGGTTGGTCTTCATGTACTGTGTTTAGGATTGAGAAGAAAGTGCGCAAGTTATGGGACGTCGCCCTACCAGGCACAAATCCTGCCTGGTCGGGTAAGATCAAGTTGGGGAGTAGCAGATTAATACGGGTAGCAATTAGTTTTGCAAGGATTTTCACATCGCAATTGAGCAATGAGAGGGGTCGGTAAGAGTCACATTTGTTTGCCGCTTTCCCGGGTTTCAAGAGTGATGTAATGAGGGCAATGCGCATAGAAGGGGGCAGATGGCCCACCTCCAGAGCATCTTCATAGACCTCCCTCAGGACCGGTGCCATAAATTCAATGTAAGTCTTGTAGAATTCTATTGGTATCCCATCCAGTCACGTAGCCTTGCCTGACTGCATGTGCATAATAGCCTCACGCACCTCGTCCAATTCAAAAGGGGAGCTCAGAAACGCTCTTTGCGCATCGCTAAGCCATCCCAGGGGCACATCCTCCAGTTATTCTTGCAGGTGCAGGTTACCAGCCCTAGTTGACGTATATAATTTGTTATGGTGTGCCACAAACGTGTTAAGTATTTGTGTGGTGTCTCTATACATTTCACCATCCAAGCCTTCAAGTTCTAATATAATGTTAGGGAGATGCGTTAACCTCATTGTTGCGGCCAGTGCGTTTCCTGGTCGTTAGCCCTCACCATAGCGGCGGGCAATCTAATGTTTACCCCTAAATTTAGTCTCTCTAGCAGCTTCGTCGGTATAGTCTGTCACTGTTTCACGAATGCGTGATAATGTGGTGTCATCAGGACTGTCAGCCAATGATGTCTCAAGTGTCTTAAGATCATTTTCCAGTTTCCCTAGTCGCGCCACTATGCTCTTTAGTACACCTGACCCCTTAGCAATGCATATTCCCCTTAAAGTCACCTTGAATGCGTCCCAGATAGTTTCAACATCTTTCACAGAGTCTTTGTTGCGCTTGAAAAAATCTAAACAGTCTTCCCGTTGTTCCTCCTTTAATGGAGTATCTAGTAGCATCGTGGGTTGCAGGCGCCAGGCCGTCAGTGGGGGGCCAAGGTCCGCAGCCCTCAGTGTAATGCGTACAGGCGAATGGTCCGAGTACGTTCTTGGGAGGTGTTGCGCGCGCACAAGCGCCGCGTGAAAGCGTGGGGATATAAAGACCTAATCGAGCCTCGCCCAGGATCTTGCCTGTGCCGTGATGTGTGTACCTTCCCGCATGTCAGCATGGAGGTGTCTCCAGGTGTTAATCAATTTATGATCATCTAGTGTCTCTAGTAGCGTTATACGGGCTTTAGTATAATGATGTGGGGCCGGGTGAGACCTGTCTCTAGTTGGATCAAGTGTAGTGTTGAAGTCTCCACCCCAGATGAGGTGCTGTGGACCCGTGCCTATTATGGTCGCTCTGAGATCTATGAAGAACTGCGGGTTGTCTATGTTGGGGCCGTAGCAGCATATCAGGGTGATTGCCATATGCCCTAGTCTACCCCACATCAGACAATATCTGCCCTGGGCATCAATTTTAGTGCCTATCATAATAAAGGGCGTACCTTTTTTCACTAGTATCGCAGTACCCCTAGAGTATGATGAGTAGGAGGAAAAGGCAGTGTATACCGCCCATCTACTGGCAAAAGTGTGAACAGCCTGCGCTTTAAAATGGGTTTCCTGGATAAAGGCTATGTGTATTGTATGGAGGTCCAGAGAGAGTTTGTCTCCTTTTCCTCGGGTCCCCCAGGCCTCTGACATTCCATGTAAGTATGTTTAGATCAGTGTCTCCCATAGTCAAGTAGGTAATGTGAGATGTAGCAGTGCATCAGTGAAGGTCTCCCTTGCCAGTTCTTTCTGGTGTCCCTGTTTGATAAAGGCACTACCCTTCCAGCACCGCAAAAGCGCAGCCTGCGTTTTGCCCTATTACACATATTAATGCCGTGTCGTAGGTGAATGATTGTGTGTACTACATGCACTGCGAGGGATCCCCCTCGCTCGTCTCCATCATGCAATCCTGTTGGATCTGTAAATAGCATCTCTTTGATATTAGCCTCGCCCAACTCTGTAACATCATTTTCAAACAGTCCCATCCCCCCTCCCCCTACCTTAGATATCCCCAACTTGTAAATTGTAACAGTCTCAACTATCATTCTATCTGATGATGTAGTATTGTCCATCCAATACAATGCGGGCAGTTGAGCCCACCCCACCCACCAACTGGTAGCTCTCAAATATATACATCTCTTCCTAATGTCCTGAGTCGTAGCCATAGTTGAGCCTAACTCCCCCCTCCGCCCTCTCAACATGTCTAGAAAGATATCAGTCGGACCTCCACCCCAATCTAAGTCGTGCATTTCCCATCTATAGCCGTCAGGTTCATTTATATCAGTATGGAGCAACTCAGAGAGCTCAAGAACTTCTACCCCACCCCCCTCCCACTGAAGCATCCCCAACTTGCCAGGATCCCCATCCCACCCCCCTCCCTGAATCAAAATCAAACACCCCACAAACCATAACACTTTGAACATGACCATCGGGGTATTTCCTATCGGGGTCATCAGAGGAGCGCAACTATCCACCCCCTGCACCTTGTCCCTTGTCCTGTGTGGCCTTGGTCGGGCACAGTCTAAGGGAAGGGGGGGATGGCGCCTGGTATACGTTAACACCAACAGTCCAGTACCCGTCCATGGTACTCTCTTCCATCAGCAGTGTTCTCGTAAGGTAGAGGCATCTCTCAGGGCCTCTCAGTGAAATACAGGAGGGAAGCACGGCCCTACGTGATTAGCCATGCTCTCAGCTAAATGTCTCCATTCATTGAACGTTCCTCCTCTTCCTGCTCATCGCCGTCTTCTCTGCGCCCAGGTTTCGCTCGTCTCAGTGTTTTCAAAAAGTCATCCACTTGTTGTGGGTTAGTGAAGAAATGCTGCTTTGCCTGGTGTGTGACTCTCAATTTTGCAGGGTATAATAGTGCATAATCTATTTCTAATGTCCGGAGTTTTTTTTAACATCAAGAAATTTGCATCTCTGCTCCTGCACCATGGGTATAAAATCTGGGTAGATGGAGAAGCTGACTCCGTCGCATGTCAAATTTTGGTTTGCTTGTGCTGCTCGTAATGCAATATCGCGGTCCCTGTAATTTAAGAGTCTTGCAATGATGGGTCTTGGCGGAGCTCCAGGTTTGGGCCGCCGTCCAAGTGAGCGATGCGCCCTTTCAACAATGAATTGTCTGGCGAATGCGTCCGTCCCGACTGCAGCAAGGAGTATTTTCTCCACATATTCTTCCATGCGCCCTGTGTTTGTGGATTCCGGCACGCCTATGACTCGGATGTTATTGCGCCGGCTGCGGGCCTCCAACTCCTCATTCTTTGCAGCGATGACCCTGAGGATGTTGTCCATTCTTGAAAGTTGAGTGGTGTGCGAGGCTGTTTTATCATCATTATCCGAAATCCGCCTTTCCGCCTCGTTGATCCGTTCCTCATGTACATCTATTTTTTGTTCTATGGCGTCCATTCTAGACGACATGCGGTCGATTTTATCCACTATTGTGGCAAATCCTTGTCTCATTTCCTGCATCATTTGTTGTAACTCCGAAAAGGAGACGGTGGAATTCGTGCCAATGGCAACAGGGCTTTGTGCTCCCCCCCTGCCTCAGGTGCAGTCCGCACCCCTTTCCTAGTACCCGCGGAGTCAAATGTCAGTTTAGTTATCCTGTTTGCCCATTTTGAGTTTTTTGCAGGGGCTCGCAGGGTTCGGTGCGGGTCGTTCACCATGGTCTTTTCCAGGGAGAGGGGATCCTGTATGCATAGGTACTTTGCAATGCGCCGAGATGTGTATGCTATTTTTTAAACCGGGAGACACTAGGCAGCGTAGGTTCCGTAGCTCATCTTGTCTGCTTCTCTAGAGTAAGTGGCGCACCTTCCCAGATCACAGTAGTCCCAAATACGCAGTCCGTCAAAGGGGCGACGCCACGCATGTATGTCTTAATTTCCGTCTCCAACACAGCAAGTCACGGGGTTGCAGCCATTGGTAGTCGACTATCCTCAGCAGCAGAGGCGTCTTGTGGTTATGTCCTATCACCAGCGCCCCCAGGACCGAGCCCAAGCAGGCAACGACGAAAGAACTCACTGTGCGTAAAGTCTGCAGTTAAGTCGCTTCTGTAGGAGAGTGGGGTCTGCAATCCTATGGTCACCCCCGATTTTTGCTTTTTGCTTCACTAGTTTACGACTTTCCCTGGCTGTGGGCCTGCTAATCAGACCCACAGCCTAGCTGTTCTCTCTCTAAATAGACACACATGTACCTTAGGTGCATTTACCAATTGGTACTGGGCCACCTTATCAGCCCCTGTACAGTATACCTTAGGTATCCAGGGCATAGGTGTACCCAGGGCCTACCAGGGGCTGCAGCATGTATTATGCCACCCCTGGCTGGCCATCCAAATCTGACACAACTGGCTGCACCACAGCTGGGGCAAGGTGGTGTAATCACCCTTTTCTTTAGATATAGTATCTCTATATCTAACCCTAAAATGGACACATATACTCCTATCAGTCACTCCTATGGCAGGCCTTATCAATCCTGAAGGCAGAGTGCTTGGAATTATGTGAGATGGTGCTCTGGCATGAGCTGAGCCATTTTCAGCTTGCGGAACCAAGTCCTAATAGCTGTTCCATGATAACGCGTACCATATACTCTTAAGTGCATTATAATCCTCGCGGTTATTTGCTAACTTTATAATCGCTTTATCAAAACATGTCGAGTAAGGTGTCATACGAATTGGAATACTAACCCCTCTCCAATTCTGGCGACGGGGTTAGCATTCCACCCTTCTAGAGGGACACGACATGTATGTAACTGTGAACCCCGGTTAAAGTTAACTCGAGCCTCAGCATCACAAAATGGATGCTGCCACCACAGACACAATTCTGACCTCCTGCTGCTGGGAGTCCTTCCAGCGAGGAGAACTCGGACAAAGGGTTTCCTGTCAGGGGCGGTGCTAGCACCATCCCAGACAGGGTTTTGTGTATCCTGGGTAGGCAGGGCTGAGAGGAAGGTGACTGCAAGTGGCACCCCGGTGCTCACTGTGCATATGCCGGCTCAAACCAGTTTCAGGGGCACCTCAGCCCCTGAGCTGGGGAAAGTCCGGACAAAGGAGAGGGGTGTAACCGCCCCCCTCCTGGTCCCACCCATGGGCAGGACCTAGTCGCGTGCCAGCCCCTTTTCTTAGAATAAAGGTAGGAGCAGGCCCCTTCCCAAATTAGATAATCTTGAACTACTTTCCACAAAAGGAACTCTTGACTTTCTTTGAAGACTCTCCCTTGTGGCTAAGGAGTAGCCACCCTGCACCCGCAGGCACCACCTAAGCATCGCGGTTTGCTGCACGTCCATCCTCCGGATCAAGACTGACCAGCTCGACGAGACCCGGATTCCCTGGCATCTCTGACCTCTACCTGCATCATCAGCCCAGCTGAGATTCGTGAGTGTGACGAGACCTGAGAGACCGGCCATCTTCAAAAACCTGCGCGACGCTTAACCAGCACGACCGCCGAGGGATCCTCGAGTGAGTGCACTGGGGTTTGAGAAGCCCCAACCCAGAGCAGCGTCAGCACCGAAGTCCAGCCCCCCAGCATCCACGAGATCTGCGTGGGGCCCTTCTGCTCTTTGCTGCTTACTGCGTTGTCCGGTCACTTGCCCGTGGGCTAGTGGCCCTCCTGACGACGTACCACGACGTTTCACTGCTGGTCTGGTTGCTCCAGAATGGCCCTTGCTCCCCTCCAAAAGAGGAGCACCCTGGACCCTCCTGGTCCACTCCAGACGCCATCTTGACTCCACCGCGTGGGCTTGCCTTTGCCAAGGCTTGTTGCTCCAATCCTGGTTCCAGCATCGCCGACAGCAGACACCATCGTGGGACAGCTCGCACCTCCAGCCTGGTCGCCGACAACGCCTCCTGGCCCGTGTGACTGCAGAGTCCAGCGTCGCCCACCCACCTGATCGTGGTGACCTCATCCTGGTGCCCACACAATCACTGGCTAGTGATTAAGAACTGAGTCCCCTCTGCTTTCAGGTCGTCTCCATCACCGATCCAGGCTTGGATCACACCGAACATCTTCACTGGTCGCCTGCCAGCAACTTCTTCTTTCAGGCTCCATAGACTACAACGAGGATTCCCTACGTCTTTTGAACCCTATGCAGCCGCAGCCCCTGGGCTAGGTAACCCGAGCATTTCGGTGCTCCAACGCAGGTTCACTATCCAAGTGTCCAGATCCTTTTTTGTTTTACGTCTACCTAGTCGGATTCGTCCGAAAACAGTAACTTTAGAAATACTAGCCTCCATAGACTTTGTCCCGCATCCCGCGTGAGAGTGCACACTCTGCACCCGATCTCCCTAGGCCTCCTGCTCCTAACCTTAGGGTTCAGTAGTGTAGTCCTATCGATCCTGAAGCCTCTGGATCTTGTTACTCACCTGCTAGTATTTCACATTCCACTTTTAGTGTATATGGTTTTTCGTGCCCCTCTGGCATTTGTGTAAATTGTGCAACTTAAAGTATTTTCGTAAGTGTTTTGTATTGTACTTAGCTTCCTGACTCATAAAGAGTTCAGTGTAGACTTGTTATAAATAAATATATTTTATTTTTCATAACAACTTGTTTGGTGTCCTTTCACTTGGTGTTCAAGGGGTATATGTGATGGTAAAACAGCTGGCTTAACACGCCCTCTAGAGTTTAGCCTAAAGACGGCTTTTGTCCACGCTACTAGGATAGCTGGTCTATAAGGTTGACTTACAACCAATCATCAATAAGGGTCGTTTGGTATGATGCACAGTGATCACTAGAATAGTGAGCACTATATATCAGGCCAACTTCTCACAGCTTCCACCGGGCTCCGCAGTACGGTAATACTTCCCACCCACTGGCACTCTCCACACCGGGCCAGAAACATCCAGGATGGGGTAAGTTTGCAGCCGGGCTTTATTTTTCGCTCTCATGTATAATGCCGCTGGGAGCTACAGTGAAGGTCATGCGCCCACATGTTCCAACTGCAGAGGTATGAGGTTGCGCAGTGCACCGTTGCTTCTGGCGCCTGCAGCGTTAACGCACCGCCGATTTTCGCCCAAAGTTGTGTGGGTCCCCCGTGTAGGGTGTACTGTACGTTATGAAACCGGCAAAACTGAAGTATCAAGGACAAGGCTGAATCAGTGGCCCTTCACTCAGCAATAGTCCCTGCGGTCTCAGCCTGGAAGTGAGCACACAGAGCAGCAGTGCACAGACAGCCCCCGGGCCTGTGTCCGTCGCTTGCAGCAAGCTTGGTTCGGCGGAGGGGGGGGGGGGGGGGGGGACTGCGGGCCTCTGAAATGTTCGCCGTCTTGGGTCTGCTAATGTGCTCCCTGCAGCTCCCTGCATTAATCTCTATCGCCAGTAGTCGCCTCGCCACAGTGCCCCAAATCAGATCCCCGACCCTCAGGTTTTCCGCTTCTAGGGTCTCTCCGAGCGGCGAATGAGGGGGGTTGTAGTTGCGGTAATCCCAGATCAGGCAATACGCTAGTCCGACCACAGCAGTACCAGAGGGCTATGCAGCGCCACTCAGCTGGGGGCTATACACTCTGCCCTTACCGGTGGTATGGTTCTCGCCGCCAGGTTCTTGTTCCTCGTACTAGGGGGAAATGCAGCGCTTCTTCCCGCAGGGCCGTGGCCGCCAGGACACGTCTCAGTGTCTGCGGTGTCTCCTCGCAGCAAGCCCTGGTAGGCGCAGTTGTGGAAGGCAGTGGCGTTCTGAGTTGTTATGGCATCCCTTACGTCTTCACCCCACCGCCGCCACTGGTATGCGGGGGTTATATCGCCGTTCACCGCTTGCGGCCCAAGCCTCGATGCGTCGTAGTCGCTTATCCCCAGTTGCGAAATCCTAAGCTCGCAGGTGACGATCCGGTCAGCTCCTCCGCTGCTGATAACTTCTGTTCTCCGGGTCGGATTCGCTTCAAAGTTTCACCTGAGCTGCAGGGCTATATATCGGACATCTCTAGTTACAATCGGACGGGTAGGTGTTGGTCAGCCAGGATAAATGCAGGATTACTGACCAGGCAGCAGGAGACCCACTACAGTGCGGCCATTCTGCTTGCGCGCCCTCTAGCGCCCATGAAAGTGTAACTTTACCTTTGTGACTAGGGCTCTGAGCCTTTACTACCTCCTTCTCTTTTTGCAACTCCGGTGGGGGAAGTAATGTCAAACATCTAGAAGAATAGCACTTAATAACAGCCAAATGGGTCTTTATTATATTGCAGAATGGATGTTCTCTTTAAGTCAGGTCTCCTCCTTCAATTCCAGCATCAAAAATATCAGCTTATCAGAAAGACCTACTTCAAAAGGAAGTAAACACTCTTTTGCAGAAGCATGCTGTCCTCAACATCAGAGAGGGATCGGAATGGATTCTAGATATTTTTGGTGCAGAAAATAGGACCAAAAGAAAAATGAGGCCCATTCTCAAAGTTCGAGTACTGAACAAGTGCAAAACAAAATACAAATTCTGAATGTTTGCATTACACCAGATCTATCCTCCACTACTCCAAGGAAACTGGATGTTTTAAATAGACCTCCAAGATGCCTTTTTTTACATTCCAATATCAGAAAAACA
The DNA here is from genome assembly GCF_964263255.1 of Lissotriton vulgaris. Taxonomy (NCBI): domain Eukaryota; kingdom Metazoa; phylum Chordata; class Amphibia; order Caudata; family Salamandridae; genus Lissotriton; species Lissotriton vulgaris. Next base: position 758,356,475 of record NC_141685.1, on the reverse strand, counting down.
TTGACAGTTTCTTGGATTCACAGTAGGTTCTCAACATTACTAATACAAATTCCTTCCTTTCTGACTAAAATCAGCTCCTCAACTATTTATAAAGTATATGGTTGTCATCGCAGGCCATCTAAGGAAACAAAAGATCTTCATCTATCCTTATCTGGATGACTGGTTAATAATAAAATGCATATCATAAATGGAAACAAAGACATTTCCATTATTGCCTCAAGAAACTAACCAATCTGGATCTACAAGTAAACCGTATAAGTCTACAACCTACCTAGTTCAAAAGATACAGTACCTTGAAACAATACTGGATACCCATCCGAAAAAGTGCGTCCTTTGGAGGAGAGGTTGTTGTCAATCAGTCTGAAGTGTTGCAATCTCTTACATAGTCGTCATTCGAATGGTGAGACAGATTGCATCTCTCTTGGATTCAGTTGCTGCTTGCATCTTTCTAGTTCCACATGCAAGGCTTCACACAAGGCCCTTGCAACAATGCATGGAAGATCAGTGCAATCAGTTCTTGGATCACTAGTAAAAGAAACTGACCCTTTCACAATATGCAATCCAGTTTCTTCCATGATGGAAACAACCAAAGAACCTATTGGTAGGAATGCCATTCCATCAGGATCGGCCGGCTCAAACATTGATCACAAATGCCTCTCTCCTGGGATGCTCATATGGGACACTTGCAAATCCAAACTTCTGGTTGTTCATCTGCCCTAAAATCTTTCCTACCACCAATAACAACAAGCTCCCTTCTTGTTCAGTTCAACAATACATTACGTGAACAACTTAGAAGGAACTTGTTCTCGACCCCCTACCTCTCAAAGCTCAAGCCGTATGGTAAGGAAATGGTTAATAGCCAGGAACATAACCATTACAGCTATTCATCTTCCATGGGGTCCGAACATAAAGACAAATTAACTCAGTCAAGTATTTCAGGAAAAGTACGATTGGGATTTAAACGACAAGATGCTTTTCAAGACTGAGGCTATCCGCAAATAGACTTGTTTGTGGATGTAAACAACAAAAAATGCCTAGACTATTTATCCAGATTCTTCCAACCAGGATCGAAAGGGAATTCTTTTAATAGACTGATAAGGGAAATTTCTCTATGCGTTTCCCTCAGTCCCTCTCACACAGACAAGTCTCATCAAACTCTACTAGTCCAAAACTAGGATGATAATGATAGAACCGGAATGGCATCGTCAGCGGTGGTTCAATACAAAAATTGCAGTGCAAACAAGGTCTTCTCTACAAGTTTAGGGGACAGACGGAACACCCCAACCTTCCATCACTGAACTTGACAGCGTGGCTCCTAAACTCCTCCAATATGGTCATTTAAGCCTTCCACAAGACTGCATGGATATATTACGAGAAGCTAAAAGACATTCAACAAGAAAATCATGCCTTTAACTTGAAGAGGTTTTGCTTAAGGTGCATCCTAAACAGACACAATCCATCTTTGTGTCAGGAAGAAGTGGTTATTCCGTACCTACTTCCATTTGAAAGGTCTGGTTTACAATTTTCTTCTATCTGATAGAGGCTTCTAGATGAAGATTCCTTACTTTTGAATATCCCCAGGCATCAGACTGGATCCGGAAGATTTTGGAGAAGTACTTCTGCGCCAGTACGCTGGTGTTGTTCTGTTCCATGTCTGTGTCGCACTAGAAGTGGCGTGCGCAGTACCTATATTGGTGCCAATTTAGCGTGTTGACGTCAGTTCTTTCCTTTACATGCCTTAATCCTCTGAATTGAACTACCCCTTAGTCACTTTTTGACCGGTCTTTGACTTTCTGTCGGCTTTTTTTTAGATTTCATCTCCTGGTGTGAGGATGCCACTCAAGAAGCTGCGGGTTCTCATCCAGGGGATACTCCTCAATAGTCATAATCTATGAATAATCCCCGCCCATGTGCGGGATCTTGGCGCATATAGAATAAATATCTATATCGAAGAATACTCTTCGTCTCTGCTTTTCCTTCTCTGGATGCAAATGAAGAGCACGGACCGCATAAATCTTGAAATACCTTCAGTTAATTCCTTACAGCGTACAAACAGTGTAGGCAGCCATGACTCGTTTCGTCCCTACCTGGGGACTTGATCACATGACTCCAAACTACCTATGGCATTCCTTTTAAACAGTTACACACCTTTTTTCATTTTAAAGGACAAGTGTTTTCATTGGTTGTGAACATACCACGTGGTATAAAGTGCAAAGAAACCCGTGATTGGTTTTATCCAGTGACTTGAAACTGCTGTTATGTGCGAGATAACCTAATCAAATTGTTACATTCTCAGAAATATGATAAACAAAATTTTCAAGGTTACCCAAACTTATAGAAGGATTCTTTAGCAACAAGAAACACAATCATTTCAAATAGTATTTGCATAAATGCACTATCTTGTCTGGAATTGCTGCGAAACTTTAACCTTGTGTTGGTTGGCCATTAGTCAATCCACCTATATCAATATGAATAAATAGACTTAAATATCTAAACAAATAAATAGATACATAAATGTATAACCACAAAGATATACAAAATAAATTAAAACCTATATGGGTATAAATACACATGGAATAAATAAATAACTATATACACATCCATTAAATAGTGAGTACCTCAGACCACACATATTTAAAATTCATACTGGTAAAATCAGTGAATGTATGTATTCCATTTATCAACCGACATCTGTCCAGTTCCAACATAATGCCTGTGAGAAGTTGGCCTGATATGCAGTGCTCACTATTCTAGTGATCACTATGTATCATTCCAAACGACCCTTATTGATGATTGGTTGTAAGTCAACCTTATAGACCAGCTATCCTAGTAGCATGGACAAGAGCAGTCTTTAGGCTAAACTCTAGAGGGCGTGTTCAGCCAGCTGTTATACCATCACATATACCCCTTGAACACCAAGTGAAAGGACACCACACAAGTTGTTATGAAAATAAAAGGATATTTATTTATAACAAGTCTACTCTGAACTCTTTATGAGTCAGGGAGCTAAGCACACAACAAAACTCTTACGAAAATACTTTAAGTTGCACAATTTACACAAATGCCCGAGGGGCACGAAAAACTATATACTACAAAAGTGGAATGCGAAATACTAGCAGGTAAGTAACAAGATCCAGAGGCTTCAGGATCGCTAGGACTACACTACAGAACCTTCAGGTTAGGAGCAGGAGGCCTAGGGAGATCAGTTGCAGAGTGTGCACTCTCACGCGGGATGCGGGACAAAGTCTATGGATGCTAGATTTTGTAAAGTTAGTGTTATCGGACGAATCCGACTGAATAGGCTGAAAACGAAAAAGGATCTGGACACCTAGATAGTGAACCTATGTTGGAGCACCGAAATGCTCAGGTTACCTAGCCCAGGGGCTGCGGCTGCATAGGGTTCAAAAGAAGTTGGGAATCCTCGTTACAGTCTATGGAGCCTGAAAGAAGTTGTTGCTGGCAGGCGACCAGTGATGAAGTTCGATGTGATCCAAGCCTGGATCGGTGATGGAGACGACCTGAAAGCAGAGGGGGCTCAGTTCTTAATCACTAGCCAGTGATTAGGTGGGCACCAGGATGGCACCGGATGAAGTCCTCTCGACCAGGTGAGTGGGCGACGCTGGGCTCTGCAGTCTCTCGGACCAGGAGGCGTTGTCGGCGACCAGGATGGAGGTGCGAGCTGACCCACGAAGGTGTCTGCTGTCGGCGATGCTGGACCCAGGATTGGGGCAACAAACCTTGGCAAAGGCAAGCCCACGCGGTGGACTCAAAATAGCGTCTGGAGTGGACCAGGAGGGTCCGGGGTGCTCCTCTTTTGGAGGGGAGCAAGGGCCAGTCTGGAGCAACCAGACCAGCGATGGAAGTGTCGTGGTTCGTCGTCAAGAGGTCTACAAGCCAGCAGGCAAGTGGCCGGACAACGCGGTGAGCAGCAAAGAGCAGAAGGGCCCCACCCAGATCTCGTGGATGCTGGGGGGCTGGACTTCGGTGCTGGAGCTGCTCATGGGTAGGGCTTCTCAAACCCCAAAGCACTCACTCGAGGATCCCTCGGCGGTCGTGCTGGATAAACGTCGTGCAGTTTTGAAGATGGCTGGTCCCTTCAGGTCTCGTCACACCCACGAATCTCAGCATAGCTGATGATGCAGGTAGAGGTCAGAGGTGCCAGGGAATCCGGGTCTCGTCGAGCTGGGCAGTCTTGATCCGGAGGATGGACTTGCAGCAAACCGCATGCGCTTAGATGGTGCCCGCTGGTGCAGGGTGGCTACTCCTTAGCCACAAGGGAGAGTCTTCAGAAGTGTTCAAGAGTTCTTTCGTGGAAAGTAGTCAAGATTCAGAATTATCTAATTTGGGAAGGGGGCCTGCTCCTACCTTTATTCTAAAAAAAGGGGCAGGCACGCGACTAGGTCCGGCCCATGGGTGGGACCAGGAGGGGGGTGGTTACACCCCTCTCCCTTGTCCGGACTTTCCCCAGCTCAGGGGCTGGTGTGCCCCTGGAACTGGTTCAAGCCAGCATATGCACAGTGAGCACCGGGGTGCCACTTGCAGTCACCTTCCTCTCAGCCCTGCCTACCTGTTATGTTATGTTATGTTAAATAAATTTATAAGGGCGCAGCTACCACCATTAGGTTTCTTGGCGCCAAAGTAAAGAGAGCAGAAGATAGAGCAAAGACCGTTTATTGATAAGATTCTGTGAAAAGAAGAGTTTTAAGGGCAGATCTGAAACTGGGGTACGAAGTGGTCAATCTGAGGGACAAGGGGAGGGAGTTCCAAAAAGTGGGGGCCAGGAAGGAGAACTTGAGCCCGCCGTGTTTCTTCCTCTTATATTTAGGGATGGAAAGCAAGGCCATTTGGGAAGACCGGAGAGTGCGGGAAGGGACGTAGGATTGAAGAAGGGAAGAAATAAAGAGGGGGCCCTGGCCGGCTAGGGATTTGTAAATGATACAACCCAGCTTGAACTTGCAGCGGGCGGCTACAGGGAGCCAATGAAGGCTCTTCAGAAGGGGACGGACATGATGATCTCTAGGGAGGAAGTGGATCAGGCGGGCAGCCTGATTCTGGATCAGCTGAAGCCGCCTGAGTTGGTAGGCTGGGATGCCTACATAGAGCGCGTTGGCGTAGTCTAACCTCGATATTACAAGCGCCATCAGGGCCAAGGTAAGAGCCTCGGAAGTGAGTAACCGGGAGATTTTCTTAATTTTCCTTAGTTGGAAATGGCTGGAGGAGACTACCGCGCTAATCTGGGGCGTCATGGAGAGATTACTACTGATGACGACTCCCAGACTTTTAACACAGTTGGCGGGGCTAGGTGGACTGCCAAGGCTGAGAGGCCAAAAAGAAGAATCCCAAGGGTTGAGGGAACCCCCGACAAGAACGAGTTCGGTCTTGTCGGGGTTGAGCTTCAGATGGTTTGAGCTCATCCAGTTGCTGATAAAGCACAGGGTATTTTGAAAGGTGGCAATAGAGTCAGCAGAGGAGTTGATGTTGAAAATTAGTTGTATGTCATCAGCATAGTTGAATGCTGTGACATTGAACTGACGGAGGGCACGGATAAGTGGGGAAAGATACAAATTAAAAAGGAGGGGGGAGAGGGAAGAGCCTTGTGGGACACCACAGGACAGTTTGGCCTGGGAGGCAGTAAACTGGGATAGTCTGACCGCTTGATGGCGTTGGGTCAGAAAGGATCGGACCCAGGCCAGAGCGGTGCCCTGGATGCCAGCCTCCCTGACACGATCGACCAAAATTTGATGGTCGACCGTGTCAAAGGCGGCCGACAAATCCAGGAGGACCAAGGCCTGGCAGATGTTCGCGTCCGCGCCCCTGCGCAGTTCCTCCATAACAGAAAGGATGACGGCTTCTGTTGAGTGCGCAGGTCTGAATCCAGCCTGCTGGGGGTCCAGTACACCAGATTCTTCCACAAAGGAGCTGAGAGCGTGAGTGACGTGCGACTCTAGAACTTTGCTAAGATAGGGAAGAAGAGAGATAGGGCGAAAGTTGCTCATGATGGAAGGGTCTGCCGAAGGTTTTTTGAGAATGGCAACCACCTCGGCCTGTTTGAAGGGTCCCGGAACCTCCCCTATGGCTAGAGAGTTGTTCAAGAGAGCAAGGGGGGGGTCAGGACAGGCGGTAAAAACTTTCCGAAGGACCGAGGGGGGGCAACAATCGCTGGGAGAGCCAGAAGAGACGTTGTGTAGGAGTGAGAGAAAGTTATCCTTGGAAATAGGAGGGAAGTGAGTAAAGGTGTGTGTGGGAGAATAACTGGGGACACAAAAGGATGTAGGGGCAGGTGGGGTGGTGGAAATGCTAGTTTTAATTTTAGTGATTTTCTCCACAAAGAATTGATTAAGGGAGTCGCACAAGGATTGGGAAGGGAGAGGGGCTAAGATGACTCTTTCCGGGTTGGATAATTCATCCACTATAGAAAAAATATCTTTAGATTTATTGGATGAATTTAGAATTTTGCCTGAGAAGTAGCATGATTTAGCCACAGTAATAGCGTTCTTGTACTCCTTCAGCCGAGACGAGAAGATCATTTTCAATTCGGGGGAGTAATCCCGACGCCAGTGTCTCTCTGCCTGGCGGAGAGTAAGTTTGTGTGCGCGGAGCTCAGCGGTAAACCACTTTTGGGCATCGTGCCTGCGCCTTGTCTTAACCGATTTTAGTGGTGCCACAGAGTCAGCCGCAGCGGTAAGCCAGTGTGTGAGGGTTTTGGACTGAAGGTCGGTAGAGATGTTGGGTCCAGTCATGAGTGGGGGTGAAGAACTCAGGAGAGCCGTAAGTTTGTTAAGGTCGGCTTTATTCCAATTGCGCGCCAGGAAATTGGATTGGTGGGCAGCGGTGATAGGGGAAGACAGGAATAAGGAGAAAGTGATGAGGTGATGGTCAGACCAGAGACAAGGGGCGATGAGGGGAGCAGAGATGGCAAGAGAGGTGGTCCAGACTTGGTCTAAGATGTGGCCTTTAGCATGTGTGGGTGCATGTATATGTTGAGTGCAGTTAAGGCTCGACATTAGGTCAGAAAAAGCACGCGAATCAGCGGTTTCATGAGTGTCTGATGGCCAGTAATTGAAGTCGCCCATGATCAGCACGTTAGAATTGCTGATGGTAAGCTGGGTGATCATGTTACCGAACAGGATAGAAAAGTCAGGCATAGATTGAGGGGGGCGATAGGTCAACACACAGATGAGTGAAGACCCAGGCTGCTCCAGTCTTAATACGAGACAGTCTGTCGAGGCGATACTAGGAAAGGACACTGGGGAGAACCTAATGGGATGTCTGATGATGGCTGCAACGCCGCCGCCCGCTTTACCAGCAGGGCGGTTGGTCTGCAGGATGTAGTAGCCTGGGGGAATGGCCGCCAGAACGTCAGGAGATGAATCGTCAGTGAGCCAGGTCTCGGTCAAGAACAGGACATCAGGCTGTTCCGAGTCCAGGAGGTAAAATATTTCTGATTGATGACAGACCAGGGACCGGGTGTTAAGATACATCACAGACAATGGGGAGGAAGTAGAGCGAGGGAGTGACTGGGCCCGGGACGCGGGATTAAAAGAATGGACGCCATTATCGGAAGAGATAGGGGAAAATTCCGGGAACGAGGATCTGGTTGTAAACAGATTATGAAGAAGCAGTTTCGGTGCGGAGAGGGGGGGGGGGAGGGCAGGATCATGAGCAGAGACAAGAGAGGAGCGAGTGTAGGTGAGTAAGGGAGCAGAGTGACATGCCCCATGCCCCGGCCTGCCGCGGACGGGCGCAGACGGGCTTAACTCAGGCGCAACTCCGGCGCGCCTACGTCGCGCCCGCTGCGCTCGTCCGCTGCGCTGACACATGGAGGCCGTTTAAATAGGGGCGGAGCGAGGGTGGAGTTCAGGGCTCCACTCCAATCAAACGATCCCAATCAAAGATGGCGGCCGCTACCGGCGGGGACCGGCGATCTCAAACAGCCCCCAGCCAGCAGAATACCTGGAATGATAAGGTATAGTTATTTTACCTGCATAACAAAAGTACAGGGGTTACCAATAAAAGTTTTAAAACCCTCGCGTAGGGTGAAAGCGCCGACCGCTCGAATCAGCGGGACGCTGCACAGTAAAATTGAGGAGATGCAGGAAAAGGTTCTGAGAGCTCTCTAAGCGTCTGCGCGCCAGCCCACTGCCACTGGGCTACAAACAAACACGAAGCGAGGCTCAAAGCGTGCTCCTAAATAGGGGCGGAGCGAGGGTGGAGTTCAGGGCTCCACTCCAATCAAACGATCCCAATCAAAGATGGCGGCCGCTACCGGCGGGGACCGGCGATCTCAAACAGCCCCCAGCCAGCAGAATACCTGGAATGATAAGGTATAGTTATTTTACCTGCATAACAAAAGTACAGGGGTTACCAATAAAAGTACCTGGGATACACAAAACCCTGTCTGGGATGGTGCTAGCACCGCCCCTGATAGGAAACCCTTTGTCCAAGCTCTCCTCGCTGGAAGGACTCCCAGCAGCAGGAGGTCAGACTTGTGTCTGTGGTGGCAGCATCCATTTTGTGGAGCTGAGGCTGTGTTAAGCTTTAACCGGGGTTCACAGTTACACACATGTCATGTCCCTCTAGAAGGGTGGAATGCTAACCCCGTCGCCAGAATTGGCGAGGGGTTAGTATTCCAATTCGTATGACACCTTACTCGACATGTTTTGATAAAGCGATACCAAAGTTGGCAAATAACCGCGAGGATTATAATGCACTGGTACGCGTTTTCATGGAACAGCTATTAGGACTTGGTTCCGCAAGCTGCAAACGGGCTCAGCTCATGCCAGAGCACCATCTCACATAATTCCAAGCACTCTGCCTTCAGGATTGATAAGACCTGCCATAGGAGTGACTGATAGGAATATATGTGTCCATTTTAGGTTTAGATATAGGGATACTATATCTAAAGCAAAGGGTGATTACACCACCTTGCCCCAGCTGTCGTGCAGCCAGTTGTGTCAGATTTAGATGGCCAGCCAGGGGTGGCATAATACATGCTGCAGCCCCTGGTAGGTCCTGGGTACACCTATGCCCTGGGTACAGGGACTGACAAGGTGGCCCAGTACAAATTGGATATGTACCTAAGGTACATGGAATCCATTTTACAGAGAGAGCAGTAGGCCTGGGGTCCTGAATAGCAGGGTCCCAGGTCAACTAAGTCGGAAAACCAGCAAAACACCAGGCAAAAAGGTGGGGGCAACCATAGTCGGGTATCCACCCTCCTACAATGCTTGCTAATATTGTGCATACATTTGCATAGGTTTCCTAATACTCAATGAAAATACATTGCCTTGGCTAATTCCTCCTCAAAATACTAAACATAAGTTTGAGGACGAGAGATAGGAAGAAAGAGATAAATCCCTATCCTGCATAGTCTGGTCCTAAAAATATATAGGTTGTGATACACAATCATTTTGCACAATGGCTGTTTAGAAAAACTGGATATATCTGTGCAAAATAGGTGCATGTGCAAACGATAATTTTGGGGATTTTTTTAAAAAACATTCAACGGCGAAAAATCTAAAAAGTGCTCGGTGTATTATAAAAAGTTTAAGATAGTTAAAAAGAATAAAGGGAACTTACAGGAAGCTACTATGCAAAGAATACATTCATAATAACAATTTTTAAGAACCGAAATGAATTCCTGAATTTATAATTCAATCAGAGGGGTGTGCCAAAACAACCCAGAAAACCTAATATTAAATACAGATCCAATCTGCCAAATAGTTAAGATCATACTTTACAGCTCCTATATTAAATGGACTGGAAGCCCCAATATTTATAGGCTAGCATGGAGTTCCTCCGAACTGTTGAGGCCGTTGGGATTCTTACTGTCAAGACTTAAAATGTAGTTCATCTCTAACAATCTAAAGCTCCTCTCTCTGTCACCTCCTCGTTTTCTCTTAGGGACATAGTCAATAAGAAAGTGTTTGAGGTCCTTGGGTTGCCATCCTGCTGCTCATGGAAATGCCTGGCCACGGGATACGCCAGATCGTGGTTTGTGATGGCTTTAATGTGTTGGAGTACACTTTTGTGTTCTGGTAAGATTGTACTACCTATATATCTCAGTCCACACGGGCACTCCAACACATATACAACGTGATCAGTTTTACATATACAATGTGATCAGTTTTACAGTTGAGTGATTTAGTGATTTCTCTATTAGGTCCCCCAAATGGAGTAGAGTATTCAGTAACATTGACTCCATGTTGACCGGCTTTACACACTTTACACTTGTAAAACCCCTTCTTTTGCGCAAGCCAAGAGCCCTTGGCTTGCGGTCCACATGGGTCACTATCCATGATGACATCTTTCATAGATGCTCCCCTTCCGTATGTTATCATTGGATTATTTGTAACTGTCTTACCAATAATGGGGTCCTGCTTAATGAAATGGCAATTCCTTTTGATTATCTTTCTCACGGCTAGATGTTCTTACTTGTAATCCAATATACATCTAAACATGTTAGAGGTTTAATTTTGGGTGCTAGGGACCTTTTGGGCTGAGAATAGCATGTCCCTATCAACCAGATTACATTTAGTGAGGGCGTTCTTAAGATAAAGGTTACTGTAACCTCTTTCCTTGAACCTTGAAATACATTTGTCTTGCGCTTTTTGCAGTGTCTCATTATAGCTACAAATTCTTTTTATGCGCAAAAGCTCGCCATAGGGAATACTTTGTATGAGGTGGGTGGGGTGGGCACTACTGGCGTGCAGAATGGCATTGCCTGCTGTAGGCTTGCAATGTGATTTAGTTTCCAACCTCCCTCGCTCTATATAGATCTCAACATCCAAGAATGTTACTGAGGTTCGACTTATAGTGGCAGTGAAATTCAGATTTAGATTGTTTTGGTTCTGTGAGGCAATAAATTAATTTGCCTCACTTTCACTGCCATGCCAGATCAAGAAGAGGTTGTGAATGTACCTCCACCAGCTTTTCCCATGCCTAGTCAGTGTGTCAGAGTGTTTTGCCATGAGTACCTGCTCCTCCCACCAGCCCTTGTGTAAAGACGCGTAGCTGGGGGAGAAGCTGGCCCCCATGGCTACACCCCTCAATTGTTGGTACATAACATCCTGAAACCTAAATATATTGTTGGTAAGACACAACTCGACCACATTGACAAGCATTTTACTATGCTCCTCATAGTGAGGCCCTTTCCTTGCCAAGTAATACTTTAAGGCCCGTAGTCCGTCACTATGCTTAATAGACGTGTATAATGCTGTTACATCTAAAGCAATCAAAAGATATTCGTTATTCCATTGGAAGTCTTTCATTTTAGTCATAAATTACCAGTATCCTTGGTGTATGAGGCTAGATTGTGAACAAACTCTTGTAGGAAAAAGTCCACATAGATGGATGTATTTTCAAAGATGCTGTTCCTGGCTGATATGATCGGCCTTCCTGGTGGATTCATTCTATCCGTATGAAGTACAAAAACGGGATAGTTGGATTAGGATTCCATAGGTACTTAAATTCATCACTCGTTAGCATACCTTTTTCACGCCACCCCATTAATTTCATCCGAAAGGCTGTGTGCGTTGTGTTCCATGTCATTTTGTTGCTATTGTCGTAGCAGGATTCATCACTGAGTTGGTTTATTCCTTCCTTAAGGTAGCCCTCCCTTCTCCACAGGACAACATTTCCGCCCTTGTCGGCATTTCGCACTACAATTTCTTGATTTTTAATCTTTGTCATTAATTGATGGTACTGTAATGCCTTTTTGTTTTTGATTTGTTTGTTTCCTGTTATAACCTTGTTAGTGGCTTTATTTAGATTCTTAAGATCATTGATGACCTGTTCCTGGAACATATCAATGTTATCTTTTAACATAAGTGGGTAGAACTTCGAGGGTGGTTTGAACGGTGTTACACCTTGGGCCAGTTTGAGTAACTGTAGAAATGTCATCAGATTGATTTGGTTCCTGCATCATTTCAAATATAGTTTCCACCAACTCTTGCGAATTCGGATTGTGAATGGTATTTATTTCATGTGCCTGTGGGACTTTGATGTTTGTCATTACTGATATTCCCCCACTTAGTACTTTTTTCACCTGAGCATGGACCTTCCGAAGTTAGATCTTTCTTACACTTTTGTATATGTCAACTCTTGATTTTGTATAGTTGAATGTACTTTCTGGGCAAAAGGAGTCCTAAGGCCAGCAATTTGGTTTCAGCAGCATTAAGAGTCCTATCCTATTGGTTAATTACCGTTTTCGCACTACTTTCCTTGATATCAGTTGGTGCTACTTTTTCCAATATTAGAAGTGACGTGCGCAGTACCTATATAGGTGCCACCTCAGGGTGTTGACGTCAGTTCTTTCCTTTCCATGCCCTAATCCTCTAAATTGAAATACCCCATAGTCACTTTTTGACTGGTCTTTTTTGTCTTTCTTTCTGAAGCTGCGGGTTCTCATCCAGGGGATACTCCTCAATAGTCATAATCTATGAATAATCCCCACCCATGTGCGGGGTCTCTGAGCATATAGAAAAGAAAAAAAAAAAAATATATATATATATATATATATATAAAGTGGGTACTACATTTTAAAACCATGTTTGATTGCCCGCTTGATCTTAACCATAGCGATCCCCGGAATAGGAAGGACGCTGTGAACAGCTTTGACAGGAGTGAGATCATGGAAGGGCTTTTTGGGCTAACTATCAACAAAGCCCCGGGCCCAGATGGGATCCCCCTGATCTATTTAAGTCGGATCCCCTGTTCTGGACCCCGATTTTAGAGTCCTTATTTAACGCTGCAGCTAAGAATGGGTGTCCCCAGTCTTGGGCTTCCTCTACTATAGTTCCAGTTTTAAAAAAGGGCAAGAGAAATAGCACTCACTGCTACAGAGCCATTTCGCTTCTCGACTCAGTGTTCAAGGTTGTGGTTTGGGTCCTTTTACAAAGATTAACTACATGGGCAGATGAGAACAGGATCATGTCGAAGGCCCAGTACGGCTTTCGGCCCGGGCGTTCCACTGTTGCCCAGTGTCTTAATATTTATATGATATTAAGCAAATACACTGTTGCCCATTCTGGAACCATCCACCTTGCTTTCATGGACCTGTGCGCTTTTGATTGTGTTAATAGGGTTAAGCTGTGGCAGTTCATGGGAACAATGGGGGTGGAAGATCGCATCATTAACTTCCTTGAGGACCTGCACTCATCGACCAAAGCTAATGTCAGGTCCTCAGAGGATTTGCAGGTTACCATGGATATTGAGATCAAGAAAGGAGTCCGGCAAGGCTGTATTTTGGCGCCGTTTTTATTTAATTTTTTTATTAATAAACTAGAAAGCGTGCTGTTGGCAACTGGAGCTGATTTTACTTATGTAGGACGGCGGGGTATTCCTGTGTTACTTTACGCAGATGACGCCGTCCTAATATCCAGAACTAAATTGGGTTTACAAACCCTTTTAACTGCTTTCCTGGGATTTATGACAGATCGGGACTTGACTATTAATAATTCGAAGTCCTATATCATGAAAGTAGGGAAATACACGAAAAGGAGTTTTCAGTTTAGCTCTGGTAATGATAAAATTCCTTGCACAAGCGATTTTCCTTATCTAGGGGTCTTATTTGATGATCAACTAAAATGGGACCCCCTGATTCGGAGGAAAAAAGGGGATCTGGCATGGGTTAATACAGCAATTTTTAACTTTGCCACAGGAGCCATGTTACAAGTTTATCAAGCCAAAAGTCTAGCTATAGCCACTTATAGTCGTGAGATCTGGGGGCACTCAGTAACAGAACCCGTCCAGGTTACGGAAAATGGTTTTTTAAAAAGACAACTGTGTGTCCCACAAGGAACCTCGAATATGGTAGTACATGAGGAATTGGGGGTCTCCTACCTAAGTGACACTCTTGCTCTGCGCTCCTTTACTTTCTGGGTAAAATGTTGGCTAAATGAAGATCTAAACCTCACCAAGGTGTTCTTAAAAGAGTGCCTGTCTCTAGACAATATGGCTCGTATCTCCTGGCTTAACTATATTAAAAGAGGGTTTGAACGGATTGGGCGGGGCGTTTTATTCTCTAAGCCTGATATCATTATAAAACGGAATGTGGAAGCAACAAAAACAGCCTTTCTGAACCAAAGGCGATTAGAACGGGAGGCAGAAGAGGCTCGGAAATGGAGTGTCCGGGCATATCTTCCTCTAAAAACACCTTTGACGAAGTCTCTCAGGACGTCTTTCGGCAATGGGAGTGCCAGACATCGACCTGTTCGCAGACACAGCAAATACAAAAAGCCCCGTCTTCGCGTCCAGATCCCCTCAGCAAGGATCATGGGGGAATGCACGTTTGATCAGCTGCTCGCAGACATTGCTGTATGCTTTTCCGCCACTCCCTCAGATCCTGGCGGTCATCCAGAAGTTCTACAGGACCAACACTAGAATGATCCTGATAGCACCGGAGTGGCCGCGCAGTGGTGGTATCTGGATTTCCTTTAGATGTCAGAAGCTCCGCATCGGAGGCTACCCTGCTACCCGTACTTGCTGATCAAGAATGAGGGGAGAGCATTTCATCCCAACCTCCCGTTTTGCGATTGACTGCATGGCTTCCGAGGTCATCCAGTCTCTGCTGACTGTATGCACATTCCCTCCACCAGAAAGTCATATGCTTTCAAGTGGAAGAGATTCTACCTGTGGTGTAAGGACAACCCTTTTGATCCGACCAAGGGTCTGGAGCAAGTGATCCCCCCTACCTGCTGTACTTGGCAAAGTCAGGCCTGAAATATCCCTCCATCAGGGGCCACCAGGCTGCCATTTCAGCTTAAAGAAAGTCTCCTACCCAGACTTCATTCTTCCAAATGCCAGTGGTCAAGGACTTTCTAAAGGGACTCCAATGAGGTCCCCTTATCCACCTAGAGAACTTAACATTGTCTTTACTAAATTGATGGGTGTTCCTTTTGAGCCTATTCACAAGGCGTCTTTGCAGCATTTGACCTGGAAGGCTGCATTTTTAGTAGCCATCACTTCCGCCCGCAGGGTGGGTGAGTTTCAGGCACTGTGCTGCAAGGAACCTTACACTGTGTTTCATGCCAATAGAGTGGTGCTACGTACACATCTGATACTAATAACACAAGGAGGTTTGGCTCTAATCAGTAAGGCTGAGTCCCATCTCGCTCCTTCCTTTTCCGGCCAAAGTCATCGAGAAGACCATCAACAAACAGCTGGCCGCCTTCCTCGAGACGAACGGATCCCTCGACCCCTTGCAGTCCGGGTTTCGGGCCAACCACAGCACCGAGACCACCCTGATCGCAGCCACCGACGACATCAGAACCCTGATCGACAACGGGGAAACAGCGGCCCTCATCCTCCTGGACCTCTCTGCGGTCTTCGACACCGTCTGCCACCGAACTCTAGTGAAGCGCCTCAGCAACATCGGAATTTGAGAAAAAGCGCTGGAATGGATCATCTTGTTCCTCACCGGAAGAACCCAGAGAGCCCGCCTCCCTCCGTTCAGATCCGAGGCCACCGAAGTCATCTGCTGAGTACCACAAGGATCTTCACTCAGCCCAACCCTCTTCAACGTCTACATGAGCCCCCTCGCAGCCATCGCACGCCAGCACAACCTCAACATCATCTCCTATGCCGACGACACCCAGCTCATCTTCTCCCTCACCAGCGACCCCACCACCGCCAGAGCCAACCTACACGAAGGGATGAAAAACGTCGCCGACTGGATGAGGAACAGCCGCCTTAAACTGAACTCGGACAAGACGGAAGTCCTCATCCTGGGATCATCACCCTCCACCTGGGACGACACCTGGTGGCCTCCGGCCCTGGGCACCGCTCCCAAACCGACGGACCACGCACGCAACCTGGGCTTCATCCTGGACTCCTCCCTGTCAATGACCAGACAAGTCAACGCCGTCTCATCCTCGTGCTACAACACCCTGCGCATGCTCCGCAAGATCTTCAGATGGATCCCCACAGAAACCAGGAAGACCGTCACCCAGGCACTCGTCACCAGCCGACTGGACTACGGGAACACCCTCTACGCCGGAACCACAGCCAAACTTCAAAAAAGACTCCCAACGCGTCCAGAACGCCTCCGCCCGACTCATCCTCGACATCCCCCGACGCAGCCACATCACCGGACACCTGAGAGACCTGCACTGGCTCCCAGTCAGCAAGAGAATCACGTTCAGACTCCTCACCCACGCACATAAGGCTCTCCACGACCTGGGCCCCAAGTACCTCAACGACCGCATGACCTTCTACACGCCCACCCGCCAGCTACGATCGACCGGCCACGCACTTGCCACCGTACCACGCATCTGCAGAGCCACCACCGGAGGAAGATCCTTCTCCTACCTGGCAGCCAAGACGTGGAACTTCCTCCCCACCCACCTTCGGCGAACCCAAGACCATCTCGCCTTCAGGAAGCAGCTCAAGACCTGGCTGTTCGAGCAGTAACTTTCCCCTCCCCCAGCGCCTTGAGACCCTTTCGGGTGAGTAGTGCGCTATACAAATGACGTGATTGATTGATTGATTGATCAGGTTCAACAACAAACAGAAATGCCAATACTGATAAGTTCTTTAAATATCAAAGTCCAAATGCATTGAACGGTGGTCTGTGTATTTTTGTAAGACTTTGATATTTAAAGAACTTATCAGTATTGGCATTTCTGTTTGTTGTTGAATGTACACATCTGAGCTTCCTTTCTAAGATGGTCTCCGATTTTCACATCAATCAAGTGATTACTCTGCCCACTTTCTTTCCTCAACCATCCATTCTCTAAGAGAGATCATTACACTCTTTAAATCTGCAGAGGGTATTGAAGTTTTACCTTGCCAAAACTCTTACGCTTAGAGAATCTGGCCGCCTCTTTATTAACTACAGTTCCACGAACACCGGTCTGGCTGCTTTTAAAAGATCTGTCTCTCGATGGATCGTCTCTTGTATAGCTCTATCCTACCAGTTAGCTAACAAGACCTTACAAGGCAGACCTAAAGCACACTCTACCAGAGGGAAAGGTTCTACCACAGCTCTCCTTCGCAACGTTCCTATGTCTGAAATCTGCAAGGCAGCTACATGGTGATCAGTGCACACCTTCACACGCCATTACTGTCTAGATTCTAATGCTCAAGCCGATGCCCGGGTTGGGCAGGCTTTTTTAAGGAATTTGTTTGCATAATTGCAATTTGAATATGATGTTTTTTCATGTTCTGTATACCCTATTGCTCGTCTGCAAGACTTTGGGTATGGGCTTGCTACTCTATTCATAGATTAGGACTATTGATGAGTATCCCCTTGATGAGAAGGATTAGTTACTTACCTGTAATACTAGTTCTCATCCAGTGGTATACTCATCAAAGTCATAAGCGACCCTCCCTCCTCCACGGACAAGCATTATTGGAGTTTTTATGTTAATTGAAGGTCTACTCAGGTGTATGTACATAGTACACCGTCAAAAAGAACTGGCCTAACTGTCACCTGTGGTGCATCATAGGGGCAGGGAGTCTCCTTCAGGTCTCAAAGGCATGGTACCCTAACCCTTAAAAGCCTTAAAGGCAAGGTGTCAGTTTTCTTTGTTTCATTGCTCTGCTATGCAGCCTACAGGCAACTGCCTGCAATTACAAGCTTTATTAAGGCAATAAAGCATTGTTGAACGACAATTTCTCACTGTTTCCTCTTTTCTTTGTGGGTTAGGAGGGCATTGTTCTTGCATTGCAAACCTATGTAATTTCAGCATTTTTGCCATGTTGGAAACATTCTAGGCTGCATGTATATGTTTTCACATATGTATATTTATGTATATATATATATATATATATATATATATATATTTTCTATATGCTCCGGGATCCCACACATGGGCGGGGATTATTCATAGATTATGGGCTAGATGTAGGTAATTGTAAATTACCATATCGAAAATACCGAATTTTACAGATTCGGTATTTTGGAATCGGCAATTGCAATGTAGATTAAAATTAGGTAAAAATTACCGAATCGTTAAGATTCTGTAATTACTGAATCAGTATTTACCGATTCAGTAATTGCCATTCAGGAATGAATGTCTATTAACGAATCGGTAAATACTGATTCAGTGAAATAGGGAAAAAGTCAAGGGTGGCAGGGTGTCACTTTGACACCCTGTTGCACCCCTGATTAGTGCTGGTGTTCACATGTGGCACACATACATGCCCTAAGGGCATGTATGTTTGTCACATGGCACAGGTGTAAATGCACATATTTGCATTTACATAGGAATCGAAATTTGCCTAGCTTACGTAACGGTAAGTTTCAATTCTATTAAGGACACGGAGGCGAGGATTATGCTATATCTTCCTTCGCTTTATTAACATAAAGAAACCACAGCAGCTTAGGAAAAGATATAATAAGAACAAAAAATGCTTTAAACATAAAGCATTGACGTAATGTTCAACAAAAAATCAACAACAACTCCCAAGAGTCTCTTTGCTTGTAATAATAGTCCATAGTCCTTTGTCTCTGTCCATCATCACTATATAACCGGACTTCCCATCATCTTCCTCCTCTTTCTTCGCGCAGATCACGCTTAAGCCTCATTGGTCCTGTTTAGCACCGTCGTTGCCTGCCAAAAAAGGAACAGTATCAGCGAGGTGGCCCAGGAAAATGCGACAACAAGGCGAGGAGCATTCAGTGAACAACACAGCACTGACAACGTAAAGGAAAACGCTTTACTTACTGCCATACGGGTGGGTAGAGACACCACTGTAGTCCGGGTGGGATAATCCTCGCCTCCGTGTCCTTAATAGAATTGAAACTTACCGTTACGTAAGCTAGGCAAATTTCGATTCTATGTCAGGACCGGAGGCTTCAGATTATGCTAGTTTAAAGCTTACTTACCACCAACTGAGCCAAATCCACCACCGGCTTAAAATAAAACCTCTTGAAGGTGGAATCCGAGGACCAGTCCGCTGCTCGCATAAGGTCCTCCAGACGAGCACCCACCGAGAATGCCTTAGAGGCCATGGCCCCCCTGGCGGAGTGTGCTCCAAAGAGAGAAGTATTGATGCCCGCTTCCTGCATGACCCAACGCACCCACCGAGCAATAGTGGGGGAGGAGACAGCTTTGTGTGGCTTCCGCAGGGAAATCAACAGCTGACGCTCGCCCGGAGGGCGCAGATCCAAGGTCAGGTCCTCATATGCTTTGAGGCATTGCACGACACACAACTTAGGAGTGTCAGTAAAGGCTGGATAAGAAATGGAACGCGACGACGTCTTAGTGCGTCGGCCCACCGTAAAAGTAACCCCATCCGGGGAAAAAATGCGTGCAGAAACATCCAGCGCGCGCACGTCCGAGACGCGCCTACAAGAGACCAGACATAACAACGTGGCTAATTTCGCCGAGAGCTCCTTAAGAGACAGATAAGAGTTCGCTGGCCACGACAGGAACAGATTCAGGACCAAATTGACGTCCCAAAGGACGGAGTACCTGGGTTCTGGCGGCAGTGCGAGGCGAACCGCTCGCAGAAGCCGGTACACAAAAGGGTGTTCCCCTACCGGGCCGCCATCGATGTTATCGTGGCCCGCAGAAATCGCCGACCGGATAGCATTGATCGTCCTATACGCTAAACCCTTGTCGGCCAAATGAGCCAGGAAATTCAGCACGGGAACAAGGCCGGCGACCATGGGATCCAAATCCCTTCGTAAACACCAACGCATCCACTTAAGCCAAGCGGATCTGTAACGCTTCGTCGTACTATCGGCCCATGCTTTGGAGAGCAAATGCGCAGCTGACCCCGAAAGGCCCGGGAGCGTCCAGCGTCTCCTGAGAGCCTCCACGCCACGAGGCGGAGAGTGTTCTGCATGACGAGAGGGTGAGGTTCCTGATCCGGGCTCGTCAGGAGCAGAGGAAACAGGGGGAGTAGGATTGGAAAATCCCAAGAAAGTTCCAGAAGAACCGGAAACCATACTTGAGACCTCCACAGCGGTGTAACCAACACCAGTTCCGCACCCTGGCGGCGTATTTGGGCCGCCGTTCGTATGATCATGGAGAACGGGGGAAACGCAAACGGCTGTTCCCGACTCCAATCCTGCAAGAACGCGTCCGTGGCCTCCGCCAGAGGGTCCGGCCTCCAGCTGTAGAACCGCGGCAGCTGGTGGTCGAGACGGGACGCGAAGAGGTCCACCGAGAAGGGGCCCCAAAGGGAGTGTAGCCACCGGAAGACTCCCGGATCCAGTTTCCACTGGCTGGCATCCCTGAGATGCCGAGAGTGCCAATCGGCTACCTGATTGCACTGGCCTGGCAGATACTCCGCCGTCACCGCAATGTGACGAGACAGGCAATAATCCCAGAAGTCCTTCGCTAAGTCCGCCAAGGCGCGGGACCGAGGACCTCCTAGGTGGTTCACATACCGGACCGCCGAAATATTGTCCATCCGTAGCAGGACACAAGCCTTCACCGAATCTTTGGTCCAACAGCGAACCGCGAAGGAGCCCGCAAGGAGCTCCAAACAATTGATATGCAATTGTTGTTCTTCTGACGACCAGGCGCCGCCGGTGGAAAAATCCCCGCACCGGGCGCCCCAGCCCGACCTGCTGGCGTCTGACTCTATGATCAAGTCCGGAGCCGACCCGAAGATCGCTCGCCCATTCCATGCCTCCATGTGAGACAGCCACCATGACATCTCCTCCTTCACTTCGTCCGTGAGGGGGACCCACTGATCGTAACACATCCCACGGCGCAAATGCTGCGCCTTCAGGCGCTGAAGAGCCCTGTAGTACAGCGGGCCTGGGAAAATCGCCTGGATGGAGGACGATAGAAGACCCACCACCTTGGCTACATGGCGCAGTGACGTACGATCCCTCGCGATCGTCTGCCGAAGCAGGTGTCGTATCTTTGCGACCTTCCGACCCGGTAGGCTCAAGACCGCCTGTACCGAGTCCACCACGAAACCTAAAAAGGTGATCTGCTGAGTGGGAACCAAAACCGACTTGGAGCCGTTGATGACGAACCCCAGTCTCTGAAGCAGGCCGACAGCTTGACGCAGCTGTCCTGCCAGTACCTCTGGGCACTGCCCCATGAGGAGGATGTCGTCTAAGTATACTATCATACGGACCCCCTGACTTCTGAGAAACTCCACTACCGGGTGGAGGACCTTCGTGAAGCACCACGGGGCCGAAGAAAGACCGAACGGCAGGGCGGTGAATTCGAACACCTTGCCGTCCCACAGGAATTGTAGGAAACGACGATGAGGGGGGTGGATGGGAACGACCAAGTAGGCATCCTTGAGATCCAGTCGCACCATCCAATCCCGAGGGAGGAGCACGTCCCGAAGGAGGTGGATCCCCTCCATCTTGAAGTGACGGTAGACCAACCACCCATTGAACTCCTTGAGATTGATCACAGGCCTCTTGCCCCCATCTGTCTTGTCTACCAAGAAGACGTTGCTGAGGAACCCATGTGGGTGGCGCGTTGATAGACGGATGGCTCCCTTGCGCAGCAAGTCTGAGACCTCCTCGTCTACCAATCGCGCGTCGGATTCTGAGAAAACCATCGGGCGCGGGGGCCTCACCTGAGTTGGTTGGTCGTGAAACTCTATATGGAAACCTCTCACAGTTTGCAAAACCCAAGCATCGGCAGTGAGCAATTCCCACTCCCCGTAAAAGCTTGCCAGCCGCCCCCCAATCGGAACTTGATCCAAGCAAAGTACACTTACCGGGGGCATTTCCTTGTCCGGAGTTCTTCTTGAACCCTCTGCCACCATAGCGTTGTCCCCTCGTGGGGTAGAAGTTGGTGTAGTTGGCCGAGGTCTGGTACTGACCTCTTCCGGAGCCTTGTCCACGGTTGTTGGTCTGCTGACCACGGCCGATCGCGCGGCCCCTGCCGCGACCGGCCCCCCCAGAAAAACGCTGGTGGAACACCCTCTTGATGCTGGACTGGGCCTTGTCCAGCGACGTGAACGTATTCACGAACTTTCCCAGCTCGCGGATGAAAGGCTCACCGAAGAGGCCACCCTGGGCCACGGCACCTGCCTCCGACGAGGCCAGGTCCCCCAGCTTCGGATCCAGCTTGATAAGGAGCGAACGCCGCCTCTCCGTGGACAGGGCACAGTTGGCGTTGCCCAAAAATACGATCACCCTCTGGGCCCAGTTGGAGAGCACCTCCGGTGAAATGGCGGTGCCATTCGCTCGAGCCTCCTCCGCCATATCGAGGATCTTCGTGGCGGGCCCGACCGCATCCAACAACTTGTCCTGGCAAGCCCGCCAGGACCGGTCGATCCCCTTCCTGGGGTCCTTCATGAATTTCGCCAGGAAGGTGGCCATCTTGGGGTCCAATTCTGGTGTCATGGCCACTTTCCCTTCCAGAGTAGGCCGAGGGCATTCCCCGCGCAGGCAACCCCTCGCCTCCTTCTCCAGGGGCTTGCGCAGCCTGCCCGCGACAAACTTCGCCACCGTCTCCCCCGGGGCCCAGGCCGCGGATCGGGGGTGGACGATCTCGTCCGGGTCCAGCATGCCCGACTCGTCTCGGGGCATCTCCTTCGCTGAAGGTGTCGGGAGCCAAGAACGGGTCGACTCCCCGTCGTCATCCGTGTCCGGAGAGTCGTAGATCGGGGAGGCGGGCGCCGTAGACACGTCGCCCGAAGTGCCAGGGTCCACCAAGGGCGTCGGAGGCACCGCCGTCGCCTTGGCCAGGAAGGCGTCACGAAGTCGCTCGAAAGCGCCCTTGTCCACGCCTTGGGCCTCCGATGAAGGTCCCTCACCACGGGGTCTCTTCGGAGCGGGTGGCAACCCGCCGGACGTCCCTGGGAGTTCGGGGGACGGAGGCACCTGCGCCGCTGCCAGCTTCGCACACTCCTCCACGATGCGGGCAGAAAGGCGGTCCTCCATGGGCCCTACCACCTCCGTCACGCAACGATAGATGGAGCTGTCCACCGCCTGATAAAACTCATCATCCTGCAGATAGGGGCAGGCCTCCTCATCGTATTCCCCTTCCATCTCGGAACCAAGGGGCAAATGCGGGGCACCCAAGAGGGCGGCAACCGAGAAAGTTCTCGAATGTGGGCAGGCCCAGCGGCTGCGATCACGTTTTGGGCCAGCTGACGTGGCAGGTGGGCTGCACCAACCCCCAAGCGCGCAGACCCTCCTCGCCGGGACCGGGTCTACGTACCCCTCAAGCGCGCTAGGCCACACACGGGTAAAAGAGGTGTACAGATCTCGCCCGAAGGCGATTCACGCGGTCAGAACCGCTATACAGACCCCAGAGGGCGTCAAAATTGGTAAAGTACAGACCCGGAGCACCAGGTGTCAGAGGGGTACGCGAGGGTCGGCCCCTGCGCAAGCAGACCCCACGGCGTGGCTCCTCGCACTGCGGAGGCGCGCCGGAGGGTCGGCGAGACGACAGGCCGCCCCCTTGCGGTCTATGTACACACCACACACAAGTGGGAATAAAGTCGCGTAGGAACGATAGAACGTTCCCGCAACCGGGGACTCTGAAAGGGAATAAACCATGCAAGGAGTCCCCAAAGACGGCACACAAGACAATCAATCACAGTAAAAGAAGACAAAATAGAAAAGCACTTATCTGGCTGCGGGAGCAGCGAAGAAAGAGGAGGAAGATGATGGGAAGTCCGGTTATATAGTGATGATGGACAGAGACAAAGGACTATGGACTATTATTACAAGCAAAGAGACTCTTGGGAGTTGTTGTTGATTTTTTGTTGAACATTACGTCAATGCTTTATGTTTAAAGCATTTTTTGTTCTTATTATATCTTTTCCTAAGCTGCTGTGGTTTCTTTGTTAATAAAGCGAAGGAAGATATAGCATAATCTGAAGCCTCCGGTCCTGACATAGAATTTGTTATTTACCACCAACTAATAGTTGGTGATAAATAACGAATCCTTTTAGCCCAGAAGCAATGTTTGAAGTGCTACCTACATTTCATTTACCGATTCGGTAAACACCGAATCGGTAAATGATGATTCGGTAAATACCGATTCGTTATTTACCGACTCGGTAAATGTGCCCCCTACATAGGAAAAGTCTATTACCGGTCGTTAACGGACGATTTCGGCCCATTACTGACCGGTAATAGCGTAACTACATCTGGCCCTATGACTTTGATGAGCATACCCCTGGATGAGAACTAGGATTACAGGTAAGTTACTAATCCTTTCAAACTATGTGGAACCTGTCATCAGCAAATTATGGCTACAGACTCACACTTGGTGTGCTTGTGCTGCTAGCAGATGACTTCAATGCGTGTGAGGACTGCGGCACCATGCACTCTAAGGCACTCGGGGAGCAAAGCCTTGAGCTCCTTGCTGCCTGACATCAGTCGACTCTGCGATACTCGGTCTTGTTTGCGTGGGAGGTCCTGGGACAGTTCGCGGAGCCCCTCTTTGCATTCTTTATAGCACTGAGTCATCGGTGAAATCTTGTAAGCCCCACAAGTATAGGAAGTTAAAGCCCAAACACTTTTCAACTTCCCCACATTTGTTAAAGCAATCTGATGAGACGAGGGAGCATCAGCACTCCATGGCCGACTAGTCGGCGTGGGCTGACCCTGGTCCGCTCCGCGCTTCTTAGATTTTCCCAGAGCCGGAGCGACCCTCACCCAGCTGAAGGAGTTTTATGAAGTCGGTGCCTTATCTTTGGGGGGCCTGGCCCCCTAAATTTCCTTCGAGAACCATGGGTGCAAACAGGGCCCCTACTAGACAGGTTAGCCATTGGTACTAGCTGGGCTCCAAGGATCCCTTGCTGGATCCAGAGCAAAGCCACTTGCGAGAACGAGACCTTCCTCGGCGACAAGTCCAGTGCCAACGACCCCGCACTGCCGACACCTCTACACTGTGCCATTCCCATTTCATTCCAGACTCTGAGCTGGATGGGCTTCATCTGGCGCTGACCAAGGACCTCCTTCCCGTAGCGGAGCCAGTGCTTTATTTAATGGTTAGACCTGGTAATGAAGAAATTTGGGAGGGGTCTATGAACCATTATGAAGAAGACTCAGTTGAAGAGGACAACTGATATGAGTAAGTGGGTGGGGCCAGTAGGTTGGACACCTCACCTGACCCTGGCTCGGTTTCCCCCTCTACTGTGCCTACGGAGGAGGGAGCCTCTTGAAGTAGTGGTGCGCAAGGCGGTTAAGGTCCTGGACCATAACCTACCCTCAGTGGCAGTCAAGACTAACGTCTTGACAGAGGGGCTTCAGCCGTAAGTCTCCCCCTCAGAACCCTTATCTGATTCATTGAAGCTCTTATGGACGTCCTACTTGGGGCCTGGTCCTGGCCTTGCACAGAGGCTTCTGTAAATAGGTTGATTGACCACCACCAACGCCCCACTCCTGGGGATCCCAGTTTATTTACCCAGCATCCCACCCTGGAGAGCTTGGTGGTCCGAGCCTTCTTGTCCCGCATTCCCCCTGGCCTGTTCCCTGCTACTGCACTGGATAGGCAATTCAAGAAGCTGGACATCTTCTGTAAGATAATGTTCTCTTCCAGGGGATCCTCATCAAAGTCATAAGCACTGAATATTCCCGCCCAGGTGCGGGGACCCGGAAATAATAATGATGATATATGGAAAACCATATATGTACAGTTCTCTCTCTCTATATATATATATATATATATCTCCAAAACTGCAACTCCAGCTACTTCCACCAGCGCGGTGGCGAAGACAGAGAAACGGACCACTTCTGTAGGCAAGATGATTTTATTTCAACCTTTCACATCCAATGCAGCATCGGCAGATGACCCATTTCGGGCCCAAGAGCCCTTGATCACATCAAGACTGACTGAGATATTGCCATTTTTAAATGCTGCTTACATCCCGCCCAAATCACATTATCTGCTCAATATTAGTCAAGCTAGAAAACAGACTTACGATGTTTTTGCTTGCAACCTTTAAGTTACAAACTTGATTGTCGTTATAATTGCAACATTGAGCAGAGGACGAAATCAAAGGTCCTAAAGAAAGGATTTATTTATTTATTTATTTATGAGATTTGATAAAGCGCGAACAAATGCCCTTGGGCGTCTCGGCGCTGCAACTTCTGCATCATATTCTCAACTGCAAATGTATGATCTAAGACATTACTGGTTAAATAGCCAGGTATTTGGATGTTTACGGAAGGACCAGAGTGAGGTGCTGGTCCGGATTGACTGAGGTAGGGTGTTCCACAGCTTTGGAGCCAAAACCAGGAACCCACGGTCTCCCCAGGAGGCAGTCCTAGTACGGGGGACCACTAAGTCATTGAGCTTCTGTCCATCAAGTGACTTTGATCTGGTTAACACCAGAATTGATTTATTTAGATATATTCAAAAATTAAAGTTTCAGAGGATCTTCGCACAACAGCCAAGAAGTCAGTCAAGCTGTGAAAACATGAACAACATGGCGGAGAATATAACAGAAACAATGGAAGAGTTTTCGGACACAAACCCCCCCAATTTTGGAATGCTAACACAAGATAATTTGGGGGAAAGCGCCAATGAGTCACAAGTTGAGAATACCATCATCACACAGGCTCGTGACCCGAGCAATATGAAAAACAAATCAAGGAAATTACCCAATGCTCCTAGCGACGCAATTGATGTTTTTAATGAGGCCATTCAAATTGACTTAGAGAAACTAGCAAAAGAAAAAATGTACATGAGAAATTCGAACATTACGAGAAAAGAATGGGAAGCCATCAAATCCCTAAGGAATGACACCTCTATAAGAATAAAACCTTCTGATAAGGGAGGAAATATCGTGATCTTTTCAAAAGAACATTATGAACAGGAAGCCTTTAGATAACTGAGGGACCCTGAATGCTATACTATCATCAAAAGAGCAGAATATGTGAAAAGCACTATGAACTTCCAACAAATGCTGGAAGAATGGAAACAAAAAGGGATGCTCAATATGGATGAATTTCTATTTTTACAATGCGAGGCACCAGTTATGCCAACGTTTTATCATCTGCCAAAAGTCCACAAAAACACCAAACGACTACCAGGGCGGCCGATAGTATTGTCTATCGGGAGTTTGCTAGAAAACACATCACGCTTCATTGATCATTTTCTGGCACCAATTGTGAAAGACTTACCCTCCTATGTGAGGGATACACAGGACTTCCTGAGACAAATAGACAATATAAACTGGGAACCCAACATGCTCTTGATCACACTGGACATTGTCAACCTTCATACTTGCTGTGAGAGGTGGCCTGATACATGATGCTCACTAGTTCTAGTGATCACCTTGTATCAGTCCAAACAACCCTTATGGTGATTGGTTGTAAGTCAACCTTATAGACCAGATAACCTAATGGTAGCATGGACAAAGCAGTCTTAGGCTAAACTCTTTTGGCATGTGAAGCCAGCTGTTTTACCACATATAACCCCTTGAATACCAAATGAAAGGACACCACACAGGTAGTTATGAAAATAAACAAAATATTTATTAACTAACATACACCTCTGAACTCTTTGAGGTCAGAGGGCTAAGCACATGACAAGACTCTTAAGAAAAATATGTTAAGTTGCACGAGTTACAATGTTGGCCTAGGGGCGCAACAAACCATATACTAAATAAGTGGTATAAGGAAGTCGACAGAAGGAATGGAGCTGTCCAGAGGCTGTAGGATCGCTGGGATACACTACCCTAACTTTAGGTAAGTAATAGGAGGCCCACGGAACGCGTGTGCATAGTGTGAACTCACACGCGAGATGCGTAACAAAGTCAATGGATAGTACAGTTTACGAAAAAGGTTAGTACGGACAATCCTGACTAGATAGAACCAAAACGACTGTGAATCTGGACACTGAAAGGTCGATCTACCCTTGAGCACCGAAATGCTCTTGTTACCTCACCCATGGGCTGCGGGTGCATAGGTGCGAAGTCGTGTCGGGTTTCTGTTGAAGTCTATGGAGCCAGAAAGAAAAGATGCAGGCGACCAGGAGGAAGATGTCCGGTGTGATCCAAGGGTGGATCAAGGAAGCTGAAGACCTGAAAGCAGAGAGGACAATGTTCAAAGTCACTAGCCAGTGACTGGAGTGAAACCAGAAAGGAACCAGATGCTGTCGTCGTGATCAGGTGAAGAGTGGACGCTTGACTCTGCAGCCACGTGGACCAGGAGGTGTCTTCGACGACCAGGATGGAGGCACGAGCTGTCCCACGCAGGCTCTCGCTGTCAGCGGTGTTAGTTCTGGATTCGGCGTCATCAGGCCTTGGCAAAGGCAACCCACGCGGTGAGTGGAATCGGCCTCTGGTGCGGACCAGGAGGGTACGGGGTGCTTCTCCTTTGCAGGGAAGCAAGGGCCAGTCTGGAGCAACCAGACCTGCGGTGTGGATTTCAAGGATCGTCGTCTAGGTCACTAGCCAGCCGGCAAGTGACCAGACAACGCGTCGAGCAGCAATCAAGCAAAAGGGCCCCACGCAGATCTCGTGGATGCTGGAGGGCTGATCTCCTGTGCAGGAGCTGCTTGGGACTGGGGCTTCTCAGTCCCCAAAGCACTTCGTCGGGGATACCTGAGAAGTCGTGCTGGAAGCGAAGTGCAGTTTCTTCAAGATGGCCGGTCCCACGTGTCTCGTCTAACCCACGGATCTCAGCTGAGCTGCAGATGTAGGTAGAGGTCTGGAAGTCCGGGTCTGGTCGGGCTCTGAAGTCTGGATCCACTCGGGAAGACGAGAAAGTGAACCGCTGGAACGCTTGATGGTGCCTGCTTGTGCAGTGTGGTCACTCCTTGGCCACAAGGGAGATTTCTTCAGTCTTCGGTGGAGCAGAACGTCGAAGTCCAGAGTTTCTTCTTGTAAAGTCCATTCAGGATAATCTAATTTGGAATGGGACCATCTCCTACCTTTATTCTCCTAAAGGGGGCTGTACTATGACTAGGTCCCTCCTATGGGTGGGACCAGGAAGGGGGGTGGTTACACCCCCTATCCTTTGTCCGGTTTCGCGCCAGAGCTGGGGCTGGAGTGCCCCAGCAACTGGTTTGAGCCGGTGTATGCACAGGGCACCTTGTGTGCCCCAGGCATGTCTCATTCCTTTCAGGCCTGTCCTACCTAATACACAAAATCCTGTCTGGGGTGGTGCTAGCACCTCCCAAGGCAGGAAACCCTTTGTCCAAGCCTGCCTCGCTGGAAGGACTCCCAGCAGCAGGAGGTCAGACTTTTGTCTGTGGTGGCAGTATCCATTTTGTGATGCTGAGGCTCGAGTTACCTTTAACCGGGGTTCTCAGTTACATACATGTCGTGTCCCTCTAGAAGGGTGGAATGCTACCCCCATCGCCAGAACTGGCGAGGGGGTAGTATTCCAATTCGTATGACACCTTACTCTACGTGTTTTGATAATGCTATGCCAAAGTT
This sequence comes from Lissotriton vulgaris, assembly GCF_964263255.1. Classification (NCBI taxonomy): domain Eukaryota; kingdom Metazoa; phylum Chordata; class Amphibia; order Caudata; family Salamandridae; genus Lissotriton; species Lissotriton vulgaris. The sequence continues at coordinate 758,327,198 of NC_141685.1, read as the reverse complement.
AGCAATAACCGCGAGGATTATAATGCACTTCAGAGTATATGGTATAGCGTTTTCATGGAAACAGCTAAAGGACTTGGTTCCGAAAGCTTCAGACAGGCTCATCTCATGCTAGAGCACCATCTCGCATAATTCCAAGCACTCTGCCTCCAGGATTGTTAAGGCCTGCCATAGGAGTGACTTATAGGAGTATATGTGTCCGTTTTAGGTTTAGATATAAGTATACTATATCTACAGCAAAGGGTGATTACACCACCTTGCCTCAGCTGATTGATCAGCCAGTTGTGTCAGATTTGGATGGTCAGCCAGGGGTGGCATAATACATGCTGCAGCCCCTGGTAGGCCTTGGGTTCACTAATAACCTGGGTACCTATGGTACACTGTAAAAGGACTTACAAGAGTGACCCAATACCAATTGGTAAATGCACCTAAAGTACATGGATGTCAATTTAGAGAGAGAACAGCTAGGCTGTGGGTCTGATTACCAGGCCCACAGCCAAGGAAAGTCGTAAACCAGTGAAGCAAAAAGCAAAAATCTGGGGTGACCATAGGATTGCAGACCCTACTCTCCTACACTTGCATTGCCCATGAGAACGGCCTAGCAGCAGTAAAACGGTTTTTGGATAAGAAACCAGAAAAGTACTGTCAACATAACTTCATGCTGCTGGGAATGATAACATTTTGTTTATATCATTATCTTTCTTTTCTCAGGGCAACTCTACAAATAGAAGAGGGGCGCTTCAATGGACTCGTGCTTCTCCCCTAGCTACGCAAACTTGTTCGTGGGCTGGTGGGAGAAGCACGAGACATGGGGTGATGCCAACCACCACTGGACTGAGAAAATTCTCTTATGGACGAGGTACATAGATGACCTCTTTGTTATTTGGCGCGGGCGCCGTACCTCTGCTGAGGAATACATCTCCGCGCTGAATGGCAATGACTGGAATCTAAGATTTACAAGCACAATCAGTGACACTAGTGTTTGTTACTTGGACTTGGAGATCTACATAGAGAACGACAATATTCAAACAAGACTATAGGAAACCAACAGCAGGAAACGCTGTGCTGCATGCAGCAAGTCATCACCCAAAGAGTCTAATACTGAGCGTTCTCTATAGTGAATTCTGACGCCTGAAACGCAACTGCTCGGTGACAGAGGAATTTACACTAGCGAAAAATGAGGCTAAAAAAAGATTTCAAATCAGGGGTTACACTAATAGCATATTAAAACAAGCTGAAGAAAAAGCCTCCAAAATAAATAGAAACGATCTCTTAGTAATCAAACCAACTCTGAAGTTGGAAGAACCAACAAGAATGATAACCAATTTCAGTACAAAAGCAGGAAAAATAGTGCAAATATTTAAGAAGAATTGGCACATCCGGACCACTGAGCATGTGCATAAGAGTTCTTCCAGAGAGGCCGTTGATTACTTATTGATGTAGCTAATCTCTGGCAGACCACCTCGTCCATAGCCACTTCTCCTCCAAACCTCCGCCAACCAAACTCTCCCAAGCTAAAGGGTTCTTTCCATGTCTGCGGTGCAAGGCCTGTAAAGGTAGTAAAAAAGTCTTGAACTATCCAGGAAGATCTAATGAAAACAAACCTAACAGGGAGATCAATAAGCTTTTAAACTGTAATTCAGAGTACACCATTTATTGCCTAGAATGTCCCTGCGGAAAACGCTATATAGGGAGTACCATCAATCCCACAAAGTTAAGAATTTTAGAACACATGCGTGCCATAGCAAAAAATGATAAATCCTATCCAGTGGCACACCACTTTGCAGAATTACATCAAAGCAACAGGGATCTGTTGAGCTTTTACTGCATTGATCAAGTGGACCACTCAGAAAGAGGGGGGGACAGGGTGAAGGCTCTACGCACTCTGGAATCAAAATATATAATTGATCTCGAAACCTTGGCACCTTGGGGGCTCCATAATGATGAAGAAATGTGGGTCCACCTGTAAATTCTGAACTTTTTTAATTATGAAAGAACCCGACTAAGAGGCTATTGAGAGAGTGTTCGTGTTTGTGGGTGTTTCCTTGCATCGCGGCCGGGCTTAGCTCCGCTCCCCGCCCTCACCGACCGGCCAGGCTTTGCTCCGCCGGTCCAGCGCCACAGACCACTTGCCAGACTGCAAGCCCCAGGAGCCACAGGGGCTCTTTGCGCATTTCCCACGCATCAGGAGGCGCATAAAGACTCGCCTGCAGCAGAGTCTATCGGTGTTCGTGTTTGTGGGCTTTTCCTTGCATCGCGGCCGGGCTTAGCTCCGGCCCCCGCCCTCACCGACCGGCCGGGCTTTGCTCCGCCGGTCCAGCGCCACAGACCACTTGCCAGACTGCAAGCCCCAGGAGCCACAGGGGCTCTTTGCGCATTTCCTACGCGCCAGGAGGCGCATAAAGACTCGCCTGCACCCTCGTCCCGCGAGGATGCGCGCGGGATGCGCCGGGCTAAGCCCGGGCAAAGGGCGGGCCCTCTGTGGCCCGAGAAGGACGGGACGGGCCACCCCTCTTGGCTCCTACTGAACAAGGTATAGTGAGACTTCGTCCTACATCTCTGCTCATACTGTCGCCTCAAGACACTGGGACTTTCATTGACTTTTTTGCAGGACTCTGTTTGCTCCACCTTTGCCATGCCTCTTAAGGGGGCTCCCAAACCCAGTATTCCCCCAAGTGACTCTAGTAGGGGGAGGTTGGACTGCTATGTAGACAGGGTATTACTACCCGTTAATCATGATTTGGAAGATCTAGAAACTCGTTTGCCCTCACATAGCGTAGCCTGCAAATACCCCGAGGCGCAGCTAGCTGATACAGCATCAAGTTTGTCCTGGTTGGAGGAATTGAACGCCCTATGTCACATTCGATATGCACCAGTCGAAACCATAGCAGACCCACCCCAAGCCCTTTCCAGCCCAATACTTCCCGTACATTTGCAATCTAGCTCATTATTGAATGCAAACAATAACTCTCTGGCTGCCCCTCCCTTATCCCCGTCAGTAAAAGCAAACACCAAACAACTTGGGAACCCTAAAACTCCAACGGTCAAAAGAAAGCGTTCCGGGGATAACTGCATGGGGAGGGAAGCAAAACTGCTACAGCCTTGCACAAGTTCCTCACCGTCCGTCAGCACCCTACCTACAGCTTCCCAGGCCTGCGTTAACATTGAATCCTTTGCACCCCCCTACCAGGCAGCTCTTCTGGGCCTGATTAAACGCCTGGTCACCTCTCTAATATCCCCTTTGACTGCAAGAATCAACTCCCTAGGGGATAGGTTAAGGGATATAGAGACCTCAATTAGGGCACCGACTCAACCTAATATGAACCTGGCAGGACTTAGCCAACCACAGCCCTTACCCGCTACCGTGGTTTCTAAGTTAGCTCTTCAAAGAAATAGCATCCCTCTCAACAGACCTACGGTCCTACAGAACCGCCCATGTATCTCCTCGTCCTCCGATATCGAGCCCACTACCACCAAGAGTATCATCGCTGATGTAGGGTTGCCAAACGTTCCCACACCTCATGAGGAGAAAACTACTAACCTAGATTATACTAAACATATACATTTGCCTCCAATGGCCGCCCCCTTTGTCTGTGTTCTCACTGGTGTTTTACCAATTACAAAGGGAAAAACAGAGACTAGAGGATCTAAAACACAAGGTCATCTATTGGCTGTCTAGGAACAAACCCTTGCCAATGAACATTGATGGTGCCATTCGAAGTGTTAGAAGGGTGGATTGGCTCGGCCCCCTTCCAAAAGATCTCCCAGGCGACCTGGTGTTAGTTAGATTCTGGAGTGATCGGGTCGTGCCTTACTTACAAACTTGGTTTCCACAATTAGGGGATGGCCCGATCTCTTTCTGGGGACTCCATGATTTCTACCCTAGGTCCCGCTACCCTCGGCCCTTAAATACAAGACTAGAGAGAAAACACAATTTTTCAGAAAGAACAAGTTTAGAGATTAATTATCGGCCGAATCGGAGTGTGCATGTACAGAATGGTTTCAACAACCCCATCCCAAATTATTTTCCATGAAGTGTTTTTAGCAGTGGTATCCAGTGACTAACAATTCGTTTGAACTGATTTAATAATGTCTTCATTTATTATTAATTATTGTAATGAAATGGTTCTCAATGATGTGTATATAATGAATGTTGCTTTTATGATTTTATGTATCAAAATCGAATAAAGCTAATCTGAACTGAACTGAGAGAGTAATCCAAATATGAGGAACAGACACCCTGAACACTCATTAATGAACTCTTCATAGTGAATGGCAGCCTGTAACCGCAGAGACTAATTAAATTCTAGGCCCATTCAGTGCTACAAACCAACCGAAAAACAAAAGGGATAAGCCCATTCAGGACCATCAAAGTATCATAAAAGAGAAAAGGACAAGCAATGTATTTTTTGATTTGATATTGTTCAAAGCCAGTATTTACTGTGATAATTTTCAGTCTGTTGTCACATGTTTTTAAATGGTTAGCACTAGAGCACTTTATATGAAATACGCCTTAAATGACCACATGAACTGTATTATTAGTAACACACTACAAGATGGCCGCTACGAATGCAATCTAGGCACTGAATACCATTTTACCCCAGTATTGGAACTTTCATAGATTCCCATGCTTTGTATCATTCCCCGTCGTCGGAATGGGAGTCTCGGTAACAAAAATACCATAGCTGTAGGTACAAAAGACAATGGAAAAAGGCCTAGGCCTCATTACCTTTTGTAGCATATCACCCTCTTTGTGTAAAAGAGACCAAACTTTTGGCCTCAGCCAATCAGAAGTGCCTCACCACTTAGAACCTTCCTGAAGGAACCTCAGAGCCTCAGATTTTCTACCGCACGTTGTGCTAGGGAGTCTCCATTGAGCTCTGCTCAACTTCTACACTTCTACAGGATTTCATCAGGTTTTTTCAGTTTTCTCTTCAGGATCTTTTGGATTCTTCTCAGGATTGTTGCTGCCTGCCAGTATGTCGGAGATTGTGAAGAAAAAAGCACTTTTCAAGCCTTGTTCCTCCTGTGGCAAGAAAAGGCTGTTTGTGGAGGACAAGCATGAGGACTGCATCTATTGCCTCTATCCTGACCATCTGGTGGATAAATGTGCAATCTGTCGCTCCTTTTCTGCCAAAACCCTCCGGGACCGTGAGGGTAGGCTCCTGACATGGCTGCAAAGGCTTAAATCGAGGAAGGATACTGTCTCCAGTGACAGTGAAGATGCTGGATCGATGACTTCTACTAGAAGGTCAGTGAAAAGGGGTAGGGGTTCCCCTTCTTCTTCTGTCAGTCGATCTTCTAAGGCCTCAAAAAAGACCCCCAGTGAGTCTGAGAGCCAAGGTCCCAGCAAATCTCCTCACGGAAGTGTAAAGGAGAGGGATGGACCTTCTACGCACTCTACTGGCGCGAAGACTTCCACAGCCTTCAAAACGCCTCAAAGCCAGTCTTCTGAGAGGACTTCTAGGTCCTCGACGACGAAGACGTCGACAGCGGGAGACCCGTCGACTAAGTCATCTAAGGCTCCGTCAACTGGAGGTTCGTCGGCGACGAGACCGTCGACGGCGGAGAAGGCGCCGTCAACAAAGGCACCGGCTACGCAAGTGTCGACGAAGGAGCCGTCGACGAAAGCCCCGTCGACGCCCAAGATCCAGCCGACGCCCAAGATCCAGCCGACGACGAAGGCCCCGTCGACTAAGGCCCCGTCGACTAAGGACCCGTCGACGAAGGACCCGTCGACGAAGGACCCGTCGACGAAGAACCCGTCGACGAAGAACCCGTCGACGATGATACCAACGAGGGCGACGACGACAGTGTCGACGACGAGAGTCCCGTCGACGACAATGACGACGGTGTCGTCGACGACGGTCTCGTCGACGAGAGCGTCGACGACCACTACGATGACTATGACGACGGCTGGTGTGTCCACAGTCTCGTCGACGACAACGTCCACGACGCCTATCTCGACGGCGTATGTACAACCATCGAAGACGGAACCCACGATCTTGGCCACGGAAAAGCGTATCACCATTTCTGTGACGCGGATTACACCGGAGATGACTTCTCCAAGGGCAGTGTCCCCTCTGCAAGCAACAATGCTCTTGCAAGAGGGTCACCCAGAGGAAGATGACCAAGATGCATATAGTTATGCCAATAGTCCTTCTCAACTATTTGTCAAATGCCAGGACACCGACTCAGAGGGCGAATACACCCACGAGGAGCATGATCATGATCATGGTCAACATCAACAACGACACTCGGACCAGGGAATGGTCTCAGTGCCAACATCTTTCCTACAAGATCCACATAGGATGCTGCAGGACTATAAGTCTAAGGCCAGTGGACCTTTGCCAACTACGTCAACACCTGCTACGCCTTCCACGACTCAGGCGTCAGTGGTGCCACCTACGCTCTCGGCTCCAACCTCTCCGCAGCCTCAAACAGCCGTCCCTCAAGATTCATTTGGGGTACCAAGATCGCATGATGTTGATGAATCCTCGGATGAGGATCAACATTCGGACCACGTCTCTATTCCTGACACGGAATATGATGAGTACATTATTGACAATCCCGCATCGCCAAATCCGGACCCGGCGGACTCCCCGCCGGTGGATATTGGAGGTTTCCATCAGCTAATGGAGAGGGCGGCGGCAAGATTTAAGTTAGCAATGCCTAAAGTCACCACGGATTGCTTCTTATATGACTTTAAGGAACCTTTCCAGAAAAATGCCAGATCTATTCAGATTGTGGATCATTTATGGAAAGAGGGCCTAAAGACCATGACACACCCGGCGACGGTGGTGCCGGTGCTACCGCGTCTGGAAAAGAAATATAGAGCAACCGATGATGCCCCAGCAGCCTTGACAGGTCATCCGAAACCAGACTCTGTAATTTCACAGGCAGCGCAAAGGAAATCGCGCAACCCTTCAGCACCGCTGACAACTCCTCCGGACAAGGAAGGACGGAGGTTAGATAATGTGGGGAAAAGATTCTCAGCGATGGCGAGTTTGCTGGTGAGAGCGGCTAATGCCTTAGCCATCCTGGGAAGGTACGACCGTCAACTCTGGTGTGATGTCTCTCCGTACCTTGACCAGTTACCTCCTGAATCAATGTCGGAGGCAAAGAACGTTTTGAAAGAGGGGGAAGCGACGTCGATGGAAATAATCGATTGTGCAATGGATATTGCGACTACGGCATTTCGTTCACTAGCGGGAGCGGCAGTGCTCCGTCGCCAAGGGTGGCTTAAAGCTACTTGGTTCCGACCAGAGGTCCAGAACAAAGTGTTGGATCTTCCCTTTGATGGTGAGGCTCTATTCGGCAAACTTATTGACGACACCCTTCAAGATATTAAAAAGGACACGGAGACCGCTAGGTCTTTAGGAACACTTCAGTACAGGAAGTCCCCCTTCAAGGGAGCCAGAGGCAGGGGTGGTACGTATAGAGGATCCTTCCAACACCAACGGTATTCCAACACAGGATCCGGTTCCCAACAGCACCGCCAATCTTACCAACAGCGGCAAGGCCAGTCTACCAACTACTCCAGGCCTTACAATAAAGGAAAGCAAGGTGCGCGAGGACGAGATTCGTCCAAGCGCCAATAGCGGCCTCCTGGCTCTTCCTACTGGACCCTCCTCCAGGAAATCAGCAGTTGGAGGCAGGGTCAACAAATACCTTCACAACTGGTCCCTCATAACATCGGACCGTTGGGTGCTCAACATCATTCGGGAAGGGCATACCTTAGAGTTCACTCAAGTTCCGCCACCAAAGCCCCCGGCAGCCACTCCTTCAAAACACCAGCGTCTCCTTCGGCTCGAAGTTCAACAAATGCTCCGAAAAGGGGCGATAGAGCCAGTTCCATCGAACCAAAGAAACCAGGGATTTTATTCCAGGTTCTTCCTGGTGAGGAAAACGCTCGACAAGTGGCGTCCCATTTTAGACCTCAGGGGGCTAAACACCTATCTCATCTCTCTATCCTTCAGGATGGTGTCCCTCCAGGACATCTTGAAACTAATCAACCCGGGAGATTACATGGCCACACTCGATCTCGAAGATGCCTATTTTCATGTTCCGATTCACCCAGCACACAGAAGGTTTCTGCGATTCACAGTAGCCAAGAGCCATTACCAATTCAGGGTTTTACCCTTTGGACTCCGCTCGGCCCCGAGGATATTCACGAAAGTGTTGGCTCCAGTAGCGGCTTTCCTGCGGAGGCACAAGTTTCAAGTCTTCCCCTATCTGGACGACTGGCTGCTGAAGGCTCCGTCCAGAGAGGCAGCGCTACAGGCGGTTCAAGCGTGTACCAATTTATTCCGAAACCTGGGTCTCACTCTAAACGACGAGAAATCTTGCCAGATCCCGTCCAGAAGAGCCCGGTTTCTGGGAGCCATCTTGGACTCAAAGCTTTCACGAGCTTTTCCCACTCTGGAAAGGAGGCACAAGTTACAGACGATGGCCCAAGACTTACAATCAAAAAGGTCTCTTTCAGTTCGCCGCTACAAGTCTCTGCTGGGAGTAATATCGTCGTGCATTCCGCTGGTTCCCCATTGCAGACTGAGGATGCGTCCCTTGCAGGAACAACTGGACAATCAATGGCGGCAAGTCCAAGGTTCCTTCGACGACAAAGTGGCGATCACTCCGGAAATGAAGAATGCGGCCCTATGGTGGACAGACCTAGACAACTTGTCCCAAGGCCTATCCTTCGCAAGCGACCCGTCTCCACAAGTGATAACGACGGATGCGTCGTTGGAAGGCTGGGGAGCAGTGCTGCAGGACCTTCATGTCAGTGGTCATTGGTCACCCCAGGAGAAATGCCTCCACATCAACCTGTTAGAACTCAGGGCGATACGTCTGGCTCTGCAATCGTTTCTTCCTCTCTTGGAGGGTTCACAAGTGCTTATCAGGACGGACAACACCACGGCCATGCACTATGTGAACAAGGAAGGGGGGACCAGATCGCGCCCATTGTCACAAGAAGCCCAGCAGATTTGGGAATGGGCTATCCGACACGACATGTCTCTGATGGCGGAACACTTGCCGGGCGTCCTCAACGAAAACGCCGACAAACTGAGCAGGTCATCCTCGGTCACCCACGAATGGGAGTTGAATCAAGACATTTTGGAACACATCTTCAGCCGGTGGGAAAACCGGATATCGACCTGTTTGCCACCCCGACCAACAACAAATGCCGGTCTTACGCAAGCAGGTTTCCCCATCCAAATTCTCTGGGAAATGCCCTTTTGATACCCTGGTCGAAGACATTTGTCTACGCTTTTCCTCCCATTCCTCTAATACCACGACTAATCAAGAAATTCAAGATGGAACCGTGCAGGATGATCCTGATAGCCCCGGCTTGGCCGAGGCAGTTCTGGTTCACGGAGCTCCGTCTCCTGTCGATCGCTCCTCCTGTACCTCTTCAAATTCTGCCGGACCTTCTCACGATGTCCGAAGGACAGATTCTACATCCAGACCCTCAGTCGTTACACCTGACTGCATGGCTCCTGAGCAGCGAGAATTTATGAACCTGCCAATGTCTAAGGAAGTTAGGGAGGTTTTGTCCAAAGCAAGGGCCCCTTCCACTAACAAAACTTACCGCCTTAAGTGGAAAAGATTCTGTTGTTGGTGTCGAGAGCAACACATTGATCCATTCAATTCCAAACCTCATCAGGTCCTCCCATACCTACTGTCCTTGGCCAAGTCTGGTCTGGCCCACTCATCAATTAAAGTCCATTTGGCTGCTTTGTCAAGATTCAGGAGGACGGAATCTGGACCTTCATTATGGTCTTCAAGGATAATCAAACAGTTTCTTAAAGGTCTGTTCAGGGTCTATCCACCGGTGAGGCCACCTCCACCAACGTGGCATTTAAATCTGGTCCTTTCTCAACTCATGAAGGGCCCATTCGAACCAGTCCATCGTTCTGACATCAAATACCTTTCGTGGAAATTGGCTCTTCTCCTCGCTCTCACGTCGGCTCGGCGTGTAGGGGAGTTACAGGCCTTGACCATTCAGGAACCTTTCCTTCAATTCAAAAGGAACACTGTCATCATGAGGACTAATCCTAGGTTCATGCCAAAGGTCCCCTCGGACTTCCATTTGAATGAACCGGTCATTCTGAAAACGTTTTTTCCTCAGCCTTCCACACCGGCGGAAAAAGCCTTGCATTCACTGGATGTACAGCGATGCTTGAAGTTTTACTTACAGCGTACTAAGGATTTTCGAAAATCTACCCAACTGTTTGTGGCCTTCGGGGGACCAAGTAAAGGCCTTCCACTCTCCAAACAGGGTGTTTCAAGGTGGATCACAAGTGCTATATTACATTGTCACAAGGCTGCTGGTAAGCCTCTGACTGGAAAGATACGAGCGCATTCCACAAGATCTGTGGCTTCCTCAACAGCACTCTTTGCAGGGGTGCAAATTAAGGGCATCTGCAGAGCTGCAACCTGGAGCAGCGTCCACACTTTTACCAAGCACTACTGCTTGGAATCTCTGCAGCAGGAGGATGCAGCAGTTGGACAGGCTGTCCTGAGGAACCTCTTCCACTAACGGTGAGCTTTCCTATCTTCCCACCTTCCATTTTTTCACATTTTGTATCTAATGTCATGTGGTCTACTGCTATTATTTACGATGCAAAATGTGATTATCTTGCTACTCTGATACAAAGTATGGGAATCTATGAAAGTTCCAATACTGGGGTAAGAAAACAAGTTACTTACCTGTAACTTTGGTTCCCCAGTATTGGTAACTTTCATAGATTCCCATGCGCCCACCCACCTCCCCGAGGAAAGCTCAGCCTACAGCACAGATGGTGTCTCAGTACACAACGGCTACGAAAATCTGAGGCTCTGAGGTTCCTTCAGGAAGGTTCTAAGTGGTGAGGCACTTCTGATTGGCTGAGGCCAAAAGTTTGGTCTCTTTTACACAAAGAGGGTGATATGCTACAAAAGGTAATGAGGCCTAGGCCTTTTTCCATTGTCTTTTGTACCTACAGCTATGGTATTTTTGTTACCGAGACTCCCATTCCGACGACGGGGAATGATACAAAGCATGGGAATCTATGAAAGTTACCAATACTGGGGAACCAAAGTTACAGGTAAGTAACTTGTTTTCTTTTACGTTGATGAATGTACATCTGAATGTGGCTTTAAATGGCGTCACCATGTGCACGCAAACTGACACTGACTAAGCTTTTTTAAGCGAAACTCGTCTGTTAGGGGTGAGGGGTTTGCAATAAAGCAACTTGAAGACGGATACCTGCGTGCTTGCCATCTTTCAGCCCGGATTGGGAGTGAAAAAGTGTTCGAATATATATCTATACTACTATAATAAAGGAAGAACTTTCAGCCTTTGAGGCGGGTAAACTCGGGAACCACATCGCCAATCCACACACCCGATACACCGTTGGAATCGTCAGGGTGTGTAGATGGTTAAAGGCTATATACATTTTTTTTAAAACCGTTATTTAAAAAATTTACAGTAAAAAAAAAGTAGTCCCTCCAAAGTAGCGCCGGCCGCGACGTGCGTGCTCACGTCAGGAGCGCGGGGAGGAGCGGCTTCCAGGAGCGCGACGAGGAGCGGTAGACATGGCGCAGGGGAGGAGCGGTGACGTGAGGAGCAGCGGACAGGCCAGCGGCGGTGCAAGCAGCGGACAGGCTGGAGGAGCGGCGGCTGAGGTAAGGGAGCGGTGGACATGGCGCGGGGGAGGAGCGGTGATGTGAGGAGCAGAGGACAGGCCAGCGGCGGTGCGAGCAGCGGACAGGCGGGAGGAGCGGCGGCTGAGGTAAGGGGACCCATGTCTGGGCAGGCGGGGGTCGGGGCTGGCTTGGGTCAAGGCAGGCAGTGAACGGGCCGGGCGGGGGCCCGGGCTGCTGGACAATGTTGGGGCGGGCGGGGGTCGGGACGGGCTGCTAGTATGAGAAACGGACCACTTCTGTAGGCAAGATGATTTTATTTCAACCTTTCACATCCAATGCAGCATCGGCAGATGACCAGTTTCGGGCCCAAGAGCCCTTGATCACATAAAGACTGACTGAAATATTGCCATTTTTAAATGCTGCTTAACATCCCGCCCAAAGCACATGATCTGTTCAATAGTAGTCAAGCTAGAAAACAGACTTACGATGTTTTTGCTTGCAACCTTTAAGTTACAAACTTGATTGTCATTATAATTGCAACATTGAGCAGCCATACATTTATAAATATTAAATAAAATGTAACGAATGTTAAAAAGACAATGTTATTGTTCATTTTTACCAGTAAGCTAATATTGCCGCATAATGTGCTAACTTATATTTAGGTAAAAAACCTCCCAGCTAGTCTAAAATTGATTTGTTGAAAACAAACTGTCAATAACATCAAATATCAACTATAGCTGGTGACATTATAACCGGTTAAATCCGTTGCCAAAAAACATGATTAAATGTGCTTACAGCAAGGTGACTAGATACATGATATTCAAGTATAAGCAGGATGTGCAAAGCTATGCATAGCAGCAATGGAACCATGTGCAAAACGTGCTAATTTAAGATCTCCAATATAGAGAATTTTTAAAGTGCCAAAATATAATTTAAATATGAACATCTGCTAAAATAAATCTAAGCAACATCAAGTTCATATTATTTAAATGATTTAAAAAAATTATTCAAAAACTATTTAATCATATTGGCCCTAAAGTGCAAAAATAAGTTGTTTTTGTTTTTTGATTTGTAAAATTTTTTTTTAGATCTAAATAGCGTGATTGTTCTGTATTAACTGCCAAGAAATTATGATGCAGCTCACAACAAATGCATCCAACACTTCACTTATCTATACAGAGTGTAGCAGAATCAGGGTAAATGCAAAGATAGAAACAATAACGGGACCAGATTGACAAAAACATGTCGACTTTAAATACATCATCTTAGAACCGGACTGTCAGAGGAAAGTATACATGTCCTCAGAATTATTCAGTCCGTTCGGACATTTGCTGTTATATGTATATATATGTATATGTATGTATATATATATATATATATATATATATTTATATATATATATATACACATATATCATTTTTTCTCTTACCAATGCAGCTCCCAAATGGAGGGTAAACAATGTATTTGCACACATAGAAGACTGTATTTGCCAATACATAAAAACACAAGAGGGCAATTAGCACTTTAACTCTGTATTTTAATGAGTAAAGCACTCAAAAGAGTAATAACTGCAAATAAAGTAGACATTGTTAGCCTACAGGCTGCATTGTAAACCAATAGCATAGAAAATGAAAGCATTTTCAACAAAAACTGGCACCGTGCCTTTAAGGCAGCCATGACCCCTAGCTTCCCATCATGCCTCAGGGGTGACAGTTAGGTCAGTTGTTCCTACCGGCTCCTTCAGTCAGGACCCTGGATTCACAACTCCCTACTTTTTTGACTTTTCTGCCAAAATTATCTTTTTTTTTGTGGTTTTCTTTACTTCACTCGACGTCTTTTGATATTAGTGAGAGTTAAACCGTTTATGTGTGACAGAAATATCTTTTTTCTGTCAAAAATGCTTTCTTTATTCGATCCTTTCCCTGCTTGTGGCAAAAAGAAGGCCAAGACAGACACACATGATGTGTACATTTTCTGGAAATTGTCTAAAAGGACCATCAAGGACGGGGGAGAATCAGTCTTTATGGCCTCTCGGATAGAGGTAGGTCTCCTGTAAAGACCAAGAAAAGGGCGCATTCGACATCGAGGAGCAAGTTCCCGATATGTTCAGCGTCGGGCTCGATGTCGAAGGGACCGGCGGCGGGATAGTGTTAGAGGGATTTGGCGCAGGAGCGCCGCTCTTCAACTTCTAAAGCTAAGTCTCTATCGGCGTTAGAACAGCGTCCGGCGTCGAGAGAAGATCCTCCGCCGTCGACTCTTCAGCGACGATCGACGTCTTAGACATAGAACATCGATGCCGAGACGTAAGCCATCTTTGGCGTCGTTACCGAAAACCAGGTCGGCGTCTCAGCGCAGATCGCCGTCGAAGCAGATATCATCAGATGTCCTATCGTCGACGTCGAGGCAGGGGCCTCCGTCGACGTCAGCAAGACATTCGGCATCGAGGCAGCAGTCTCCATTGGTTTTGCAGCTGACGTCGAGACACAGTCCTCCGTCGAAGTAAAGGCGCTCGACGTTGAGGCACAGCCCTCCGTCGAAGTGAAGAAGATCGAAGTCTAGGCTCAGCCCTCTGTCGAAGAGGCGACTATTGATGTTGAGACCGGGATCTCCGTCAAGGCGCCACTCGACTTTGAGACAGAGTCCTTCGTCGAAGAAAGCACAATCGGCGTTGACGCAGGAGTCTCCGTTGACGCAAAACTCGCCATTGAGGCAGAAATCTCCCATGAGGCATCATTCGATGTCGAGACACAGACCTCCGTCGAAGAGCAGAAAATCAAGATCGACGTCGAGGCGTGGGTCTCCGTCGATTCAGTCGACGTTAAGACACACGCTTTCAAGATTGACGTCGAGACAAAGATCTCCATCGCATACGACGTCGAGACAGAGGTCTCCGTCGGAGTCGATTCCAGTAAGCCTCTCTCCGTCACCTTCATCGACGTTGAGAGCATGCTCCCACCGTTCCATCTCCAGGTCTGGTTACCCGGAGGTGGTTATTTAATCTGCAAGTAGCCAGGGTTCTCCCTCTGATACTCATGCAGAAAAGACTCACCAGGAAGCAAGAATATCCCCACGTCGTTTTCCTGCTAGAACGGAGGGCTCTCCATCCATTCACCTCTCACCCAGATAGATGCAGCCGTTACATCAATGGGCTGATCGTGCACATGCGGCAGTTATTAGAAGGGAACCCAGTCCAACTCACAGGTCCCCGCTATCTTGCCTAGCACAAGATGCGGATCTTTCTCCTCCAAGAGGAAGACCTCGGGCCCGCTTACCTACACCAACACCTAAGAGGAGATCAAGATCACGCAGCAGAAGACTCAGATCTCCAACTCCTTCCACCTCCTCCACATACTCAAAGTGGGACTACTCGCCCACCCTTTCTGATCGTCCACCGGAGAGATCCTCGACTTGCCAGGGGATCTTCCAAGCTGAACATCCCCATGCCTGTTCAGCAGAGTACTTCTTCGGTCCTATTTGAGACTTTGAACCAGAAGACGTCTTCTGTCCCATTACTGCCTCTTGTACTGGGTCTTCTTAAGCCAGTGATGGACATTTTTCTTGCGCCAGCCACTCTCAAGATTGCGCCGGCGAGAATTCTGAAAAAGTATCGTCCGTCGGAGGAACATCCCTCCTTTTTGAAGTCCGATCCAAAACCGGACTCTGTAATTGTGGCTGCCGCTAAAAGGACCCACTTAAGTGGCCTCCTCGTCTACATTATCACCAGACAAGGAGAGCAAGACACAAAGCTCATGGGGGTGAAAAGTATGTGGCACTTCCGCATCCCTGCTCAAAGTCTCCAGTGCTTCGGCTCTATTGGGGTGTTACAATAGGGCATTGTGGGATTCGCGACAGCGTTTTGAAGATAAGCTACCCAAGGAAGACCGCAAGGACTTTGAAGAAGTTTTGCCAGAGGGCAGATTAGTGGCGAACCAAGTCATTAGTGCTGCGGGGGATGGAGCTACACTCTCAGCACACTCCTACAACCATGGAATTTGTGCCAGAAGATCTTCATGGCTTTGCTTTACAGCTCTGAAGCCAAATGCACAGTCCCGGATTCTCAACCTGCCATTTTCTTCATCGTTGTTTGGCTCGCACACCAATGAGGAGATGGCACGGATTAAAACAGAGCTAGATACTCTGAAGGCAGTAGGGCTGGAAAAAAAGAAAGTGTCTTGTTGCCATTGCCGCAATACTGATCGCCGATCCTTCCAACAGAGGGTTCGAATCCCTCTTTGGCAAAAGAACCAAAACCGGCAGGGTCAGCAAAAATCGCATTACCAGAACCGATGGTCAAACCGAGGAAGAGGAGGGAACCATCAGTCTTCAACCTCGACGAAACATCCTGCCAAATATGAGTGTCTTCTTCCTCCAGTACCGTATACCGCTCCAGTAGAAGGAAGTGTTGCAAATCATCTGCGAGAGTGGCGAACCATCACAAAAGTTCAATGGGTGCTGGCCACGCTGAATATTGGGTACTCTCTACGTTTCCGACGTCGTCCAACCTCGATCCCTCCGACAACATCATTAAGCTACCAGATCAACATGCTGCAGAGGGAAGTGGGCATCCTTCTCCAAAAGTCAGCCATAGAGAAGGTCCTACGTCGCAAAGAGGTCGGGGAGCGTATTCCAGATACTTCCTGGTAAAGAAAAAAGGTCAGAAGTCAGAACACAGACCCATTTTGGATCTGTGAGCATGCAACAAGTCCATCAAACGAGAACAATTTTGCATGCTGGCTCTCCACCAAATATATCCTCACCTCTGCAAAGGGGATTGGATGTGTTCACTGGATCTGCAAGATGCCTATTTTCATATACCAATAAATCAGCATCACTGGCAATATCTAAGATACATAGTCAAAACAATCCCTCTATCAATTCAAAGTGCTATCCTTCGGCCTGAAATCCGCTCCTCATGTATTCACGAAGTGCATGGCAGTGGTGGCAGCTGCTCTGCGGAACAGAGGCATCTTCATCTACCCTTAACTGGATAATTGGTTGCTGAAGGGCCCCTCTCCCCAGAGTGTGAGGAACCATTTCCAGCAGTGTCTTGGGCTCTGTCTAACTCTGGGGCTACACGTGAACTACCAGAAGTAGACACAGCAACCCACTCAAACAATCCATTAACTGGGGGCTTGGATAGACTCAGAACGAGGAAAAGTGTTTCCTTCGGAGGAGACACCGTTATCATTCAGAAAGGCAGAAATATTTTAAGGAGCTGTAGGAGAGTAGGGTCTGCAATCCTATGGTCACCCCATATTTTTGCTTTTTGCTTCACTGGTTTACGACTTTCCCTGGCTGTTGGCCTGCTAATCAGACCCACAGCCTAGCTGTTCTCTCTCTAAATTGACATCCATGTACTTTAGGTGCATTTACCAATTGGTATTGGGTCACTCTTGTAAGTCCTTGTACAGTGTACCATAGGTACCCAGGGCATAAGTGAACCCAAGGCCTACCAGGGGCTGCATCATGTATTATGCCACCCCTGGCTGGCCATCCAAATATGACACAACTGGCTGATCAATCAGCTTGGGCAAGGTGGTGTAATCACCCTTTGCTTTAGATATAGTATGTGAGAAGTTGGCCTGATATGCAGTGCTCACTATTCTAGTGATCACTATGTATCAGTCCAAACGACCCTTATTGATGATTGGTTGTAAGTCAACCTTATAGACCAGCTATCCTAGTAGCATGGACAAGAGCAGTCTTTAGGCTAAACTCCAGAGGGCGTGTTAAGCCAGCTGTTATACTATCACATATACCCCTTGAACACCAAGTGAAAGGACACCACACAAGTTGTTATGAAAATAAAAGGATATTTATTTATAAAACAACAACCCTGGACTCTTTATGAGGACAGGGTGCTAAGCACAATACAAAACTCTTAAAGAAATACTGAAAGTCGCACAATTTACACTGATGCCCGAGGGGCACGAAAAACCATATACTACAAAAGTGGAATGCGAATTACTAGCAGGTAAGTAACTATTCTCAGAGGCTTTTGTCCCGCTGGGCCTACAATGCTGAACCCTTAGATTAGAAGCAGGAGGCCTAGGGACGTCGTGTGCAGAGAGGAAACTCTCACGCGTAATGCGGGACAAAGTCTATGGAGGCTAGTAAATGCAAAGTTAGTGTTCTCGGGCGAACCCGACTAGGTAGGTCAAAAACGAAAGTGGATCTAGACACTTAGAGAGTGGTCCTACTCTGGAGTACCGTGGTACTCGGTTTACCTAGCCCAGGGGCTGCGGCTGCATAGGGTTCAAGTGACGTCGGGAATCCTCGCTGACGAACCAGGAGCCTGAAGTAAAAGTTGCTGGCAGGCGACCAGTAAAGATGTTCCGGGCTGATCCAAGGATGGATCAGTGAAGGATACCTGTAAGCAGAGGGGACCGATTTCTGAATCACTAGCCAGTGATTAGGTGGGCACCAGGATGGCACCGGACGAGGTCACTCAGCCAGGTGAAGAGGTGACACTGGATTCTGCTGCTGCACGGACCAGGGCGCTGATGTCGACAGGCTGGAGGTCTGCGAGCTGTCCCACGTCGGATGTCTACTGCTGGCGATGCTTGATCTGTTGAAGGAGGCAACGAGCCTTGGCTACGGGAAGCCCACGTGGCGACACAAAATGGCGTCTGGAGTGGACCAGGAGGGTCCGAGGAAGTTCCCCTTCAAGAGGAGACAAGGGCCAGTCTAGAGGAGCTAGACCAGCGGTGAAACAAACGTAGGACGTCGTCTGGAGGGTCACTAGCCAACGGGCAAATGACCGGACAACGTGGCAAGCAACACAGAAGCAAAAGGGCCCCACGCAGATCTGGTGGATGCTGGGGGTGCTGGACTTCGGTGCTCGTGCTATTTGGGATTGGGGCTTCTCTTACCCCAGTGCACCCACTCGAGGGTCCCTCGACCGTCGTGCTGGGTCAGTGTCGTGCAGGTTCTGATGATAGCCGGTTCCTCTGGTCTCGTCGCACCCACGGGTCTCAGCTGTGCTGTAGAGGCAGGTTGAGGTCAGAGAAGGCAGGGAGTCCGGGTCTCGTTGTGCTGGTCATTCTGGTTCCGGAGGAAGGACGTGCAGCAAACCGCAAGATACTTAGTTGGTGCCTGCTGCTGCAGGGTGACTACTCCTTAGTCACAAGGGAGAAATCTTGAGAAGAAGTCGAGAGTTCCTTTCGTAGAAAGTAGTTTCAGGATTCAAAGATCTAATTTGGAAGGGTCCCCGCTCCTTCCTTTATACTAAAGAAAGGGGCTGGTACGCTACTAGGTCCTGCCCATGGGTGGGACTAGGAAGGGGGGTGGTTACACCCCTCTCCCCTGTCCGGACTTTCTACAGCTCAAGGGCTGGTGTGCCCATGGAACTGGTTCAAGCCGGCATATGCACAGTGAGCACCGGGGTGCCACTTGCAGTCACCTTCCTATTCAGCCCTGCCTACCTAGGATACACAAAACCCTGTCTGGGATGGTGCTAGCACCGCCCCTGACAGGAAACCCTTTGTCCAAGCTCTCCTCGCTGGAAGGACTCCCAGCAGCAGGAGGTCAGACTTGTGTCTGTGGTGGCAGCATCCATTTTGTGATGCTGAGGCTTGAGTTACCTTTAACCGGGGTTCACAGTTACACACATGTCGTGTCCCTCTAGAAGGGTGGAATGCTAACCCCCGTCGCCAGAATTGGCGAGGGGTTAGTATTCCAATTCGTATGACACCTTACTCGACATGTTTTGATAAAGCGATACCAGAGTTGGCATATAACCGCGAGGATTATAATGCACTTAAGAGTATATGGTATGCGTTATCATGGAACAGCTATTAGGACTTGGTTCCGCAAGCTGCAAACGGGCTCAGCTCATGCCAGAGCACCATCTCACATAATTCCAAGCACTCTGCCTTCAGGATTGATGAGGCCTGCCATAGGAGTGACTGATAGGAATATATGTGTCCATTTTAGGGTTGGATATAGGAATACTATATCTAAAGCAAAGGGTGATTACACCACCTTGCCCCAGCTGTCGTGCAGCCAGTTGTGTCAGATTTGGATGGCCAGCCAGGGGTGGCATAATACATGCTGCAGCCCCTGGTAGGCCCTGGGTACACCTATGCCCCGGGTATAGGGACTGATAAGGTGGCCCAGTACCAATTGGTAAATGCACCTAAGGTACATGCTTGTCAATTTAGAGAGAGAACATCTAGGCTGTGGGTCTGATTAGCAGGCCCACAGCCAGGGAAGTCGTAAACCAGTGAAGCAAAAAGCAAAAATCTGGGGTGATCATAGGATTGCAGACCCTACTCTCCTACAGTATACCTATATCTAAACCTAAAATGGACACATATACTCCTATAAGTCACTCCTATGGCAAGCCTTAACAATCCTGGAGGCAGAGTGCTTGGAATTATGTGAGATAGTGCTCTGGCATGAGCTGAGCCTGTCTGCAGCTTTCGGAACCAAGTCCTTTAGCTGTTTCCATGATAACGCTATACCATATACTCTTAATTGCATTATAATCCTCGCGGTTATTGCTAACTTTGGCATAGCATTATCAAAACATGTTGAGTAAGGTGTCATACGAATTGGAATACTACCCCCTCACCAGTTCTGGCGACGGGGGTAGCATTCCACCCTTTTAGAGGGACACGACATGTATAACTTTGAACCCCGGTTAAAGTTAACTTGAGCCTCAGCATCACAAAATGGATGCTGCCACCAAAGACACAAGTCTGACCTCCTGCTGCTGGGAGTCCTTCCAGCGAGGGAGGCCTGGACAAAGGGTTTCCTGCCTTGGGAGGTGCTAGCACCACCCCAGACAGGATTTTGTGTATTGGGTAGGACAGGCCTGAAAGGAATGAGACATGCCTGGGGCACACAAGGTTTCCCTGTGCATACACCGGTTAAAACCAGTTGCTGGGGCACTCCAGCCCCAGCTCTAGCACGAGACCGGACAAAGGATAGGGGGTGTAACCACCCCCCTTCCTGGTCCCACCCATAGGAGGGACCTAGTGATAGTACAGCCCCCTTTAGGAGAATAAAGGTAGGAGCTGGTCCCATTACAATTTAGATTAATCCTGACTTGAAACTTTACAAGAAGAAACTCTGGACTTCGACGTTTTACTCCACAGAAGACTGAAGTAATCTCCCTTGTGGCCAAGGAGTGACCACCCTGCACAAGCAGGCACCATCAAGCGTTCCAGCGGTTCACTTTGTCGTCTTCCCGAGTGGATCCAGACTTCAGAGCCCGACGAGAACCGGACTTTCAGACCTCTCCGACCTCAACTCACATCTGCAGCACAGCTGAGATCCGTGGGTGCGACGAGACACGTGGGACCGGCCATCTTGAAGAAACTGCACTTCGCTTCCTGCACGACTTCAGAGTCATCCTCGACGAAGTGCTTTGGGGATTGAGAAGCCCCAGCCCCGAGCAGCTCCTGCACAGAATATCAGCCCTCCAGCATCCACAAGATTTGCGTGGGGCCCTTTTGCTTGATTGCTGCTCGACACGTTGTCTGGTCACTTGCTGGCTCCTAGACGACGATCCTTGAAATCCACACCGCTGGTCTGGTTGCTCCAGACTGGCCCTTGCTTCCCTGCAAAGGAGAGGCACCCCAGACCCTCCTCGTCCGCACCAGACGCCTTTTCCACTCACCGTTTGGGTTGCCTTTGCCAAGGCCTGTTGACGCCGAATCTGGAATCAACACCGCCGACAGCGAGAGCCTGCGTGGGACAGCTCTGCGCTCCATCCTGGTCGTCGAAGACACCTCCTGGTCCACGTGGCTGCAGAGTCAAGCATCCACTCTTCACCTGATCGCGACGACTGCGTCTGGTTCCTTCCTGGTTCCACACCAGTCACTGGCTAGTGACTGTGAACATTGTCCCCTCTGCTTTCAGGTCTTAATCTTCCTTGATCCACCCTTGGATCACTCCGGACAGCTTCCTCCTGGTCGCCTGCAGTATCTTTCTTCAAGGCTCCATAGACTTCAACGCGGAAACCCGACACACTTTGACACCTATGCACCCGCAGCCTGTGGGTGAGGTAACAAGAGCATTTCGGTGCTCAAGGGTAGATTGACTCTCCTAGTGTCCAGATTGTAGGAGGGTAGATACCTGACTATGGTTACCCCCAACTTTTTGCCCGGTGTTTTGCTGGTTTTGCGACTTAGTTGACCTGGGACCCTGCTATTCAGGGCCCCAGGCCTACCGCTCTCTCTAAACTGGATTCCATGTACCTTAGGTGCATTTACCAATTGATACTGGGCCACCTTATCAGACCCTGTAACTCAGGGCATAGGTGTACCCAGGGCCTACCAGGGGGTGCAGCATGTATTATGCCACCCCTGGCTGGCCATCTAAATCTGACACAACTGGCTGCACGACAGCTGGGGCAAGGTGGTGTAATCACCCTTTGCTTTAGATATAGTATACCTATATCTAACCCTAAAATAGACACATGTATTCTTATCAGTCACTCCTATGGCAGGCCTTAACAATCCTGAAGGCAGAGTGCGTGGAATTATGTGAGATGGTGCTCTGGCATGAGCTGAGCCCGTCTGCAGCTTGCGGAACCAAGTCCTAATAGCTTTTCTATGATAACTCGTACCATATACTCTTAAGTGCATTATAATCCTCGCGGTTCTTTGCTATCTTTGGTATCGCTTTATCAAAACATGTCGAGTAAGGTGTCATACGAATTGGAATACTAACCCCTCGCCAATTCTGGTGACGGGGTTAGCATTCCACCCTTCTAGAGGGACACGACATGTATGTAACTGTGAACCCCGGTTAAAGTTAACTCGAGCCTCAGCATCACAAAATGGATGCTGCCACCACAGACACAAGTCTGACCCCCTGCAGCTGGGAGTACTTCCAGCGAGGGTAGCTTGGACAAAGGGTTTCCTGTCAGGGGCGGTGCTAGCACCATCCCAGACAGGGTTTTGTGTATCCTGGGTAGGCAGGGCTGAATAGGAAGGTGACTGCAAGTGGCACCCCGGTGCTCACTATGCATCTGCCGGCTAGAACCAGTTCCAGGGGCACACCAGCCCCTGAGCTGGGGAAAGTCCGGCATGGGAGAGGGGTTAAACCACCCCCCTTCCTGGTCCCACCCATGGGCAGGACCTAGTCCCGTACCAGCCCCTTTCTTTAGTATAAAGGTGGGAGCGGGGACCCTTCCAAATCAGATCATCTTTGAATCCTGAAACTTTCTACGAAAGGAACTCAAGACTTCTCAAGATTTCTCCATTGTGGCTAAGAAGTAGTCACCCTGCATCTGCGGGCACCAACTAAGAACACTGCGGTTTGCTGCACATCCTTCCTCCGGAATCCGACTGACCAGCACAACGAGACCCGGCTTCCCTGGCACCTCTGACCTCTACCTACATCTTCAGCTCAGCTGAGATCCGTGAGTGTGACGAGACCTCGAGGTACCGGCCATCTTCAGAACTGCACGACTCTTATCCAGCACGACCGCCGAGGGATCCTCGAGTGAGTGCTTTGGAGTTTGAGAAGCCCTAACCCTGAGCAGCTCCAGCACCGAAGTCCAGCCCCCCAGCATCCACGAGATCTGCGTGGGGCCCTTCTGCTCTATGCTGCTCACCGCGTTGTCCGGCCACTTGCCTGCTGGCTTGTAGCCCTCTTGACGACGCACCACGACGACAACACCGCTGGTCTGGTTGCTCCAGACTGGCCCTTGCTCCCCTCCAACATAGGAGCACCCCGGACCCTCCTGGTCCACTCCAGATGCCATTTTGAGTCCACCGCGTGGGCTTGCATTTGCCAAGAGTTGTTGCCCCAATCCTGGGTCCAGCGACTTCGACAGCAGATACCTTCGTGGGACAGCTCGCACCTCCATCCTGGTCGCCGACAACGCCTCCTGGTCCGAGAGACTGCAGAGCCCAGCGTCGCCCACTCACCTGGTCGAGGTGACTTCGTCCGGTGCCAACCTGGTGCCCAACTAATCACTGGCTATTGATTCAGAACTTGGTCCCCTCTGCTTACAGGTATCCTCCATCATCGATCCAGGCTTGGATCACTTCGAACTTCATCACTGGTCGCCTGCCAGCAACTTCTTCTTTCAGGCTCCATAGACTGCAACGAGGATTCCCGACGTCTTTTCTGACCTATGCAGCTGCAGCCCCTGGGCTAGGTAATCTCAGCATTTCGGTGCTCCAGCATAGCTTAACTATCCAAGGGTCCAGATCCTTTTTCGTTTCAGCTCTACCTAGTCTGATTCCTCCGATAACACTAACTTTACGAAATCTAGCATCCATAGACTTTGTCCCGCATCCCGCGTGAGAGTGCACACCCTGCACCCGATCTCCCTAGGCCTCCTGCTCGTAATCTGAAGGTTCAGTAGTTCAGTCCTAGCGATCCTAAAGCCTATTAGAGTAGTACTTACCTGCTAGTAATTTCGCATTCCACTTTTAGAGTATATGGTTTTTCGTGCCCCTCGGGCATTTGTGTAAATTGTGCGACTTTCAGTATTTTCTTAAGAGCTTTGTATTGTGCTTAGCGCCCTGTCCTCATAAAGAGTCCAGGGCTCTTGTGTTCTAAATAAATATACTTTATTTTCATAACAACTTGTGTGGTGTCCTTTCACTTGGTGTTCAAGGGGTATATGTGATGGTATAACAGCTGGCTTAACACGCCCTCTAGAGTTTAGCCAAAAGACTGCTCTTGTCCATGCTACTAGGATAGCTGGTCTAACGGTTGACTTACAACCAATCATCAATAAGGGTCGTTTGGAATGATACACAGTGATCACTAGAATAGTGAGCACTACATATCAGGCCAACTTCTCACACAGATTACCTGTCGTTTTAGTCCTAGCTAGTCGGAACTGTGTAATACTTACCTTTTCGTAATTTGTACTGTCCATTGACTTTGTTACGCATCTCGCGCGTGAGTTCACACTCTGCACACGCGTCCCGTGGGCCTCCTATTACTTACCTAAGGTTAGGTTAGGGTAGTGTAGTCCCAGCGATCCTACAGCCTCTTAACAGCTCCATTCCTTCTATCGATTTCCTTATACCACTTGTTTAGTATATGGTTTCTCGTGCCCCTAGGGCACCATTGTAATTTGTGCAACTTAAACGTATTTTTCCTAAGAGACTTGTCATGTGCTTGGCCCTCTGGCCTCATAAAGAGTTCAGAGGTGTTTGTTATTAATACATATATTGTTTATTTTCATTACAACCTGTGTGGTGTCCTTTCACTTGGTATTCAAGGGGTTATATGTGGTAAAACAGCTGGCTTCACATGCCAAAAGAGTTTATCCTAAGACTGCTTTGTCCATGCTACCATTAGGATAGCTGGTCTATAAGGTTGACTTACAACCAATCACCATAAGGGTTGTTTGGACTGATACAAGGTGATCACTAGAACTAGTGAGCATCATATATCGGGACAACTTCTCACAGGAGCAACCTGTCGTTGGTACGTCAGATCGTCTCTTTGCTCGGATCGATGGCATCCTGCATTTTTCTGGTACTCAATGCCAGATTAAAAACGCGTCCTCTGCAGCAAGATCTAGAAGGACAAATGACTTCTCAAAGGTCTTCTCGCTGGTAAGGCAAGATCTGTCTATCACATGACGCCAAAGCATCCATTCCTTGGTGGATGAAGAGGGACAACCTGGATATAGGAGTTCTGTTCCATCAAACTCCTCCCTCTCGGACTCTAATCATAGATGCATCACTTCAAGGATGGGGAGCCCACATGTGTTCTCTAAAGATGCAAGGCTTATGGTCCTCGAGAGAGCAATTGTACCATATAAACATACTGGAACTCATGGCTGTTCATCTGGCTCTCAAGGCTTTCCTCCCTTCGATTCAGACGAGTTCCATCCTAGTACAGACGGACAATACCACCACAATGTACTACCTGAACAAGCAGGGGGGAACTAGATCGAGGACTCTATACTTGGAAGCACAGTCCCTTTGGCACTGGCTACTGGCGAGGAAACTATTCATTACAGCAGTTAACCTGCCGGGAGAACAGAATTCTCAAGTGGATGCCCTCAGTCGCCACTACGAGGAACAGCAGGACTGGGTTCTCAATGACGAAGTGGTCGACGACATCTTCAAGGCTAGGGGCCGTCCAAGCATAGATCTGTTCGCAGACTAAGAAAACACAACATGCTGAGACTTCGCCTCAAGGGACTGCCGACTAAATCGAAGGGGAATGCCATTTTGATCAGCTGGTCAGGGGCATTTGTGTACGCCTTTTCACCCCTGCCTTTCATCCCGAAGGTGGTGACCAAGCTATTGCACTTGAACACCACGATCATTCTGATTGGTCCAGACTGGCCGAGTTAGTGGTGGTACCTGGACCTTCTACATATGTCAGTGAAGCCACACAAGAGGGTGCCGTGCAGACAAGATGAATGGGAGGATTCATCACCCCAACCTTCCATCACTGAACTTGGCAGCATGGCTCCTGAGGTCCTCCAGTATGGACATCTAGGTCTACCTCAATACTGCATGTCCATATTGAAAGAGGCAAGGAGACCTTCGACAAGGCACTCTTAGGCTTGCAAATGGAAGCGTTTTATATGTGTGGTGTGTGAAAAATAATTATAGTCCCACCAGAGGGCAGGAGGATGTGATCTTGCCCTATCCGCTTCACCTAACCAAAGCAGGTTTAAAGTTCTCATCCATTGAGGTACACCTGGCTGCCATCACGGTGTACAGGCGTTCTCCTTCTCAGCCCTCATTCTTTCAGTTACCAGTGGTGAAGGATTTCCTGCAGAGTCTTAAGAAAGTTTACCCTCCAGTTAGACCTCCTTTGCCTCCTTGGGAGCTGAACCTGGTATTGTCAATATTGATGGGTCCACCCTTTGAGCCGATCCACAAAGCAAACTTGCAACACCTTACGTGGAAGGCGGCTTTCTTGGTGGCTATCACCTCAGCTCGTAGGGTGAGCGAGATACAGGCCATCTCTTCCAAAGAGCCCTACCTAGTCTTCCATCTCAAAAGGGTAGTCCTTAAGAACTCATCCATCCTTCCTTCCTTCCGAAGGTGGTGTCTGATTTTAACGTAAATCAAACTATTTCTCTCCCGACCTTATTTCCCAACCCTTCCACTGCAGCGGAGAGGGCGCTACATTCATTGGACCTTTAAAGAGTATTGAAGTTTTATCTGGACAGGTCGAAGCCATTGAGAAATTCTGATCACCTTTTTATTAATTATGGTTCAGTCAGAACAGGGTTCCCTGCTACAAAATGGTATATCTCCAGATGGATAGTCTCATGCATTAAATTGGCTTACCAGTTAGCAGAGAAACCTCTCCTGCTAATGGCTCCCAAAGCTCATTCCATACGAGGAAAAGCAGCGACTACTGCTTTCCTCAATGTACCGCTCTCCGAGATCTGTAAAGCGGCAACTTGGAGATCAGTACACACATTTACAAGAGACTAATGCTTGACTCAGATACTAGAGCGGACACTCAAGTAGGCCAAGCCTCCTTGAGGAATCTATTCAACAGCAGATTTTTCCATTGTTGTTAGTTGGGTCACTTTGTTTTTCTCATTTTCCTGCAGGTGGTTGATGGGCTTGCTATTCTATTCAGTGCTTATGACTATTGATGAGGAACCTCTGGAAGAGAAGGATAAGTTACGTACCTGTTATCCTAGTTCTCTTCCAGGGGTATCCTCATCAAAGCCATAAACAACCCACCCGCCTCCCCAGGCAAATGAGATTGTTTCTGAAGTGTTAAAGAATATCTTTGTGCGCTGACTTTCAGGGTTATGCAAAGAACAACTGACCTAACTTGGGGTGGCGTGGTGAGCAAAATAACAATGGACTAAACCCATATCTGTGAATCGGGGTGAATGTTTTGCCAATGTGCAACATTTTGTCCATCATCTTGTGTGTTTTGCTGTTTGCCCTATGTGGGAAGGGTATGCCCAGATGTGGGTCCCGTGCTCACTAAGCTACTGGAGTCAGGGGTGGCATGGTGAGCAAAATAACGATGGATTAAACCCAGATCTGTGACTGGAAGTGAATGTTTTGCCAATGTACAACATACCGTCCATTATCTTGTGTGTTTTGCTGTTCGCCCTATGTGGGAAGGGTATGCCCAGACGTGGGTCCCATGCTCACTACGCCACTGGAGTCAAGCTGTCCTGGCTGATGACGGCTGATAGCCAGAAACCGGTCCTAGGATGCTTGATTCCGGTGCTGGGAAGACATGGCGTGGCAGTTCGGGCTGGACTGTTCCCATGAGCCACAGGGTCAAGACTGATTTGCATATGGCCATGTCTGAACTGGGGAGGTGTGGTAAGCAAAATAACGATGGATTAAACCCAGATCTGTGACTGGGGTGAATGTTTTGCCAATGTACAACATACCATCCATCATCTTGTGTGTCTGTCACTCCTGAGGCATGATGGGAAGCTAGGAGTCATGTCTGTCTCAAAGGCACGGTGCCAGTTTTTGTTGAAAATGCTTTAGTTTTCTATGCTATTGGTTTACAATACAGCCTGTAGGCTAACAATGTCTACTTTCTTCTGCAAGAGATTCAATGTTTCATTATTGGGATCACCAGGAAGGAAGAGTTCTACAAGGCGCTGAGGGCCTGGGTAGAGGCAAGGAATACCCCTGAGAATGAGGATGGAGGTGAGAATGCAGATATGCAGCTTGGGAAGGGCCATTGGTCCAGGAGGAAGGGAGCACCTTCCCCCGCAGGTAGCTGTGTTTCTGCCAAGAGTCTGTCTCCAAAGGTGCTGGAGGACAGAGAGAGATGTAGGAGGCATGAAATGGTGCTGGCCAAACTCAAATTGAATGAGTAACTGGAGTTAGAAAATAGGAAATTGGCCCTAATGGAAAAGAAAATGCAGTTGGATCATGAAAAAGTTTGAGGGAGTTGGACTTGAAAGCCAGGAGCTTAGCGTTTACTCCCTCTGGTGGCAGCACACGTCTGTGCCTGTGGAAGCTAGAGTTTATATTCCTAAGGATGTGGTCAAGGAATTTTATAAGAATGATGATATTGGACAGTGGTTCAGGGCCTATGAGGTAGCCATGTCTTCCCACCGGGTCCCTGAGAGAGATTGGGGAGTGGACTAGTGGGGGCGGTTCCTTAGTGAGGGGCTGGACATACTGTTAGACTTGCCTTCTGAAGTCCATAATTCTTATAGCCACATGAAGGATGCATTGATATCTAGGTGACCCCTGAACTCTATAGGCAGAGGTTCAGAAATTGCAAGAGGATAGAGAGCAGTACCTGGGTGGAATATGTCACTTTCTTTTGCAGAGCATTGAATGGTTTGGTGAAGGGCAGCAAAGTTACTGATTTTCAGGGGCTTCTTGATTTGATTGCATTGGAGCACTTGTCCAGTAATTTTT
Organism: Lissotriton vulgaris; assembly: GCF_964263255.1. Taxonomy (NCBI): domain Eukaryota; kingdom Metazoa; phylum Chordata; class Amphibia; order Caudata; family Salamandridae; genus Lissotriton; species Lissotriton vulgaris. The sequence goes on along the minus strand of NC_141685.1, from coordinate 758,298,258 downwards.
TTTCCAGAGCTGCGCCAGCACGTCATTGATAGCAGGCTGACTAATCCTTGGAAGCTTTCTGAGGAGGCGGACCACTGGGTGAGCACCCGGGTCCACAAGGGTCACATGGGAGACTCAGCCAAAGGTGGGCTGGGTCCCCAGTAGAAGAGTGGTGGAGACCAGGGTAAACAGAAGGAGTTTCATAAAGGGCCCCAAAGTAATTCCCAAGGGAACCACGTGAAAGGTTCCCAGCCTCCCCCTGACAGAAAGCAAGGGGCCCGACAGGGAATCCAGTTCACCAGGTACCCCTGAAGTGTTACAAGTGTGGGGACCTGGGTCATAAGGTGAATGACCCCAGGTGTCGCCTATTTGGAAAAGCAGCACCCCCCTGGAGCTCTACCCCGACAGATGGCAAGTGTAGCTTTGGGAGGAGATTGGTGTCCAAGGTAGGTGGGGTCCTGCAGAGATGTCCCTTGTCTCTTTAGGATACTGTGAGGTGATCCCAGGGACCCAACTGCCCAACAACACTAAGAAATATGGGCAGTGGGTGACCATCAATGGCCATAAGGTGGAGGCTCTTAGAGATACAGGCGCCATTGTGACAGCTGTCAAGTGTCACCTGGTGTCTCAAGAGAAGATTGTCCCTCATGCATTTTGCTGAGTTGTTGCCGCCAACAACATATAGAGCCCTTGTCCAATGGCTCAGGTTCCCTTTGAGTGGGGGGGAATCTCTGGTACTCTTTAGGTAGCTGAGAGGCCCGCCATGCATGTTGACTGTTTGTTGGGGAATGATTTGGAAAGCTCACCTTGGGGAAAGGTGGAGCGTAGTACTCACTTGGAGATGGTGGGTCTGCCTGACTGGGCTTGTGTGACCACCCGGTCAATGGCAGCCCGTAGGGGTGCTCAAGAAGACCTGGAGCCTGAGAAGGAGGCCCAGGAACCTGCCTTAGAAAGAAGAGGCAGGCGGTGCGGGAAACCGGCCCCTGACGTTCACGGCCCAGGAGGAGGTAGACCCTGAGGGGGATGCCCTGGAGCCTACAGGGGAACAGGTAGCTGAACTGGGGGACCTGCCTGAGCTGAACCATTGGCAGCGGGAAGGAGGCTGCTCCAGGGAAGAATTCTGCCAGGAGCAGAGATAATGCCCTTCTCTTGAGGGTTTGCGGCAACAGGCTGCAAGCCAGGCAGCAGGTGATCAGTCTGGATCACATTGGATCTACTGGGAAAACGGTCTCCTGTATAGTGAGGCTAAGGTTGCTGAGCCTGGGTCAGCCCGAGTGCTGGTGGTACCCCAGCCCTTCAGAGCATTCCTACTAGGGCTGGCTCCTGATGTGCCCTTGGCAGGACATTTGGGGCAGGACAAGACCTTTGTGAGGCTTTTCACCCACTTTCATTGGCCCCAGACACTCATTGCAGGACATGTCAGACATGCCAGGCAAGTGGAAAGAGTGGGAGGAAGCAGGAGGCTCCTCTCTAGCCATTTCCTGTGGTCAGCACCCCCTTTGAGCGGGTGGGTATTGACATTGTGGGGCCACTGGACCCCAAGACAGCCATGGGCAACAGGTTCATCCTGGTCTTGGTGGACCATGCCACCTGGTACCCGGAAGCTATACCTCTGAGGGCAGTGACGGCCCGCGTTGTGGGACGAGCACTGACGATTTTCTCCCGAGTATGGATTCCCTCGTGAGGTAGTGTCTGACCGGGGAACCAACTTCATTTCCAAGTATATGAAGTCCCTGTGGCAGGCGTGTGGGGGAACTTACAAGGTACCACTCCTTATCACCCCCAGGGAAATGTGTTGGTTGAAACGTTTAACCGAACCCTGAAAGGCATGATTATGGGTCTTGAGGAACTCATGAGGCTTAAGTGAGACGTCCTCTTACCATGCCTACTCTTTGCATACCGTGAGGTGCCACAGAGATCTCTAGGGTTCAGTCCCTTTGAGCTTCTCTATAGACACCTAGTCAGAGGACCTCTGAGTCTGGTCAAGGAAGGCTGGGAGCAATCTCCCAAGAAACCTTCCTAAGATGTATATAGCTACATGCTGGCCTTCAGGAACCAGACTAGGCGTTTCAGGCAACTCTGTGAGGCGATTTTGGAAGCCAGTCAGGAGGAGATGAAGCGGTGGTACGACCAGAATGCCACTCTGGTAGAGCTTCATCCTGGTCAGAAAGTGTGTGTGATGGCCCCAGTGGAGCCCTGCGCGTTCCAGGATAAGTGGACCGGACCATTTGAGGTTGTGGAGTGCAAAAGTCCTGTTACCTACTTGGTGGATTTGCGGTCTCTCAGGAAATCCTTCGGGTCCTGCATGTCAACTGCCTTAAGCCCCACTTGGAGAGGCCCGAAGTGGGCATGCTCCTACCAACAGATGCTGGAATGGAAGAGTAGACCAAGCCTCTTTCTGACCTCTTGTTGGCAACATGGCAAGATGGGTGGATGTTGTGAACCCCTCTTCCACCCTGACCCCTGAACAACAGAATGACTGCCGCCAGTTGCTGGGACAGTTTTTTGATCTGTTCCCCCTGGTTCCTGGTGTTACTGATTGGTGTGTTCATGATGTAGACACCGGGGATAGTCTTCCTGTGAAGCACAAATCTTACAGGGTGACTGACCGGGTGAGAGCTTGCATCAAAGAGGTCTCAAACATGCTTGCGTTAGGGGTGATTGAGTCCTCTCACGGTCCTTGGGCCAGCCGAGTTGTCTTGGTCCCAAAGGCTGCTGCATCGGGTGCCACACCAGAACTCCGGTTCTGTGTGGCTACCAAGGGCTCAATTGACTGGTGGGGCAAAGGAGAGGTCAGCATTCTGCACACCAGATGGGCACTTCCAGTTCCGGGTTATGCCCTTTGGGATGAAGAATTCCCCTGCCACTTTCCGGAGGTTGGTCAACCAGGTGTTGGTTGGACTGGACGAGTTCATTGGCGCCTACCTGGATGACATTTTAGGGTTCAGCACCAGTTGGAAGGACATCTGTGCCACCTCTGAGAAGTGTTGATGGCTCTGCAGAACGCAGGCCTCACGATCAAGGCAAGTAAGTGCCAGATCAGGCAGGTTCCGTGGTATACTTGGAACACCAGGTTAGGAGCGGATAGGTGGCGCCCCTGCAGCCCAAGATTGAAACCATCCTGGCTTGGAAGCCCCCCAAAACCGGGACAGAGGTGAGAGCCTTTTCTGATGGATACACCTGCCAGTGGATTCCTCACCTTGTGAATATCCCCTGCGTCAGCAACATTCGAAATTCTTTTGTAGCTCCACGCTGACGTGGACGAGGTCACAGAAGCATGGCATCGCGCGTAGCACTGCTGACGTCATTGACTCCATAGTAGCCCCACGTCGGCGTGATGACATCAGTTCTGTAGTAGGGGATCTTTCTGTATAGTCCTAATCTAGTGAATAGTCCCGCCCATGTGCGTGGACCCCGGAGCAATCAAAAATAATCTCTTAAAGTGTCGAAAAATGCAGCACTGCACAGACACTTAAGAGAGAATTAAAGACCGATAATGCAGCCTATAAAACCAGGCTACACTGTCCAGTACTTAAACTAGAAATTCCACCAAAAATCCACAAACAGCAAAGTCTGTCCAGATTTTCCTTGCTTCAGCAGCAAAACCCCTCTAGAATGATAGAGAGGAAGACCTGGACAGACAAGCCCCATAGGCTGCCATTATGTGGCTCAGAACAGGATACTGTGCCTTTAAGAGAACATTCCAGAACTTCACAGTATCCCAGAATGCACTGCAGGTCCCTATTACTTTCAGTTCTTTTTTCGGGCTCCTGCTAACAGGACCCTGGAGCATTGAGCACTCCCTTTTTCAATGGTTTATTGGAATTTTGTGCACTTTTGATGTTTGAAAGTGTTTCATTTTGTGTGATTGGTGTTTTTCTTCCCTTCTGTGTATTTGTTCAGGCTTTTTAGGGCTCTAAAATGCCTGCTCTCTTCGACAAGTGCCCAGAATGTTGAAGGAAGAAGTCCAAGTCGGATCCACACGACGTCTGCATCCTCTGTCTCCCTGCTACACATGCCCCTGAAGAATGTGACATCTGCCAGAACTTTTCAGCAAGGACCCTGAGGGAAAGGCTGAAAATCAGGCTTCAAGGCCTAGAGGAGAGCCGACTGCAGGCTGCAGGTGGGTCTGGGCAGGCTGGGAAGGCTCCCTCTGCCCCTGCTGAGGCCTCTGGGGGGCTCCCCAGAGGCAGGAAGCCCAGCAAAAGGTCCCGGTCTCTATCGGCGTCGATTGCATCGACGACGACGTCGAGAGGGATGACGACGGTGTGCTCCCCATCTCCCCGGGGCTCCGGGTCGAGACGGCGTGAAGGATCGACGTCGAAGGGCCTCAGTAGGCTGCCGTCGAGATCACCGTCGACGGATTCTTCGTCGTCTACGTCGGCGTCGAGCCATCGACGTCGAAGGAAGAGCGTCGGGTGTCGGCGCTCGCCATCGAGGCGATACCGCTGGTCGCTGTCGAGAAGACGGTCGGCGTCGAGGGGATTTCGGGTGCCGAAAATCACGCTGGATCTGGGGGAGGACGCCGTAGACGGCGATCACCGACTGGAGGGGCTGGTTCCCAGTCCCCTCTCCCGAAGAAGTCACCGGGCTCGGTGTACTCTGTGGTTTATACACCACCTCGGCCAAAGATGCCCCCATCTCCTCCACCTCTACCTAAGGAGGCTCCTCCCAGCAATCCTCCGCCATCACGGCCACCACCACCTCCGCCTCCTCGGTCCGTCACTCGGCCGGAGGTACCTTCTGTTGCTCCACCGAGGTCGGTGTCACTGCCTCGCCTCCCAACTCCACCTAAGGGGACGCCTATGCCGAACCCCCAGGATAGGCCACGGAAGACGCCTCCGCGGAGACCTGTGGAACATCCACGAACTGGGAGGTCGCGATCTCGTTCCAGGAGGAGGGAGCGATCGCGGAGTCACAACAGGTCATCCACGTGGTCGAGACGACGCCATAGGAGGCGCAGGTCCCGTTCGCATACAGGGTCTTCAGAGACCAGGGACTATTCACCGACGTTGTCGGGGTCGCCGGAGACAAGGGTGTCACCGGTTGATGATCTTGTGTCCTTCCATGATGTCCTGTTGAGGGGTGCAGCGAAGTTGGGCATCTCGTTGACGGTGCCTACGCCCAAGACATCCATGATCTTCGAGACGCTGCACCAGATACATCTGTCTCGGCCATTACTACCACTGGTGCCAGGCCCGGCGGTGACTTAGGCGGCCCCCTAGAGACTCCAGAAGAAATACCGTGCTCCCGACTCGGATCCGGCTTTTCTGAGGGTGGACCCTCCGCTAGACTCGGTGATAGTGACGGTAGCTTGGAAGCAGCATGCCACCACTCCGTCATCCACAGTCTTACCAGATAAGGAATCTAGATAGCTGGATTCGGCGGGGAGGAAGGTTTGTGGGACATCGGCGACTTCCATGAAAGCGGCGAGTGCCACAGCCTTGTTAGGGCGGTATGACCGAGCCCTCTGGAAATCCCTCCAGCAGTTTATAGAACACCTGCCTCGTGACAAGAGAGAAGATTTCCAAGAGGCGTTGAAGAGGGGATGTTGGTGGGGATGTTGGTGGCGTATCAGGTCATCAGTGCTGCAGCCGATTCTTCCCTCCTGGCGGCGCATGGTTCCTGCCATGGAGTTAACCAGCGAAGACACGTCTGGCTCCGCCTCACGTCGCTGAAGCCTGACGCACAGCAAAGAGTTGCTAATTTACCATTCTCTGGCGAAACTCTGTTTGGAAAACATGCAGATGACGAAATGCCCCGCATGAAGGCAGAGGCCGAAACGCTCACAGCTGTGGGTCTGGAAAAGCCCAAGGATACCAAGAAATCTTACCCCCCGTTCCAGAGACGGTTCGGTGGACAGGGCAGGGCGCGTGGCCAGGCTTCGGGACAGCAGCAACAACAGCAGCAGTTCCGAAGACCGTTCCAGAAGCGCCAGAAAGGCAGAGGCGGCCAACAGTCGGCAGCAGCGACCAAGGGCCCGGCCGGGTCTAGGCCCTGAGCGTCTACTTCCCCCACATCCGTTACCCACTCCGGTGGGGGGAAGCGTTCAATTTTTTCTGGCAGAGTGGAGAAAAATGACTCAGGACTAGTGGGTGCTGAATATTGTTTGCAATGGATACAGTTTTCGGTTCACCAGCCCGCCTCCATCAATTCCTCCGGTCAGCTCGCAGTATCAACTGCTCGAGCTCCAGGCGGAGGCCGATATCCTGTTAAGGAAAAGGGCAATAGAAGACGTACCTCTGTCTCAAAGAGGAAGAGGTCTGTACTCCCGGTTCTTCCTGGTTCGCAAGAAGGACAAGAATGAGTTCAGGCCCATTCTAGACTTGCGACAGGCAAACAAGTGGATTCGCAGAGAAAAGTTTTGCATGCTGTCGTTGCATCAGATTTATCCTCAGTTGCAACAGGGAGACTGGCTATGTGCTATAGACCTACAAGATGCGTACTTCCATGTGTCCATTGCACACAAACACAGGAAGTTCCTGCGATTCCAAGTCGGCGCCAATCATTATCAGTACACAGTACTGCCATTCAGACTGAAGTCTGCGCCAAGAACATTCTCGAAGTGCATGGCAGTGGTAGCAGCACACCTCAGGAAGAACAAGGTGTTTGTCTACCCGTACCTGGACGATTGGTTGATCAAGGCCTCCTCCTTCTCGGAAGCTCCAGCACACTTCCAGAAGAAGTGCGTTCTCTTGAACACGCTGGGGTTGCACATCAACATGTCCAAGTCTGTCCCAACTCCGGTCCAGTGCATTCAGTACTTGGGAGCCTCCATCAACACGCTGTCAGCAAGCGTGTCTCCTTCAGAGGAGCAACGATTTATCACTCCTTCGGAAGGCTCAGGCTCTTATGACTACTCCATCTACAACAGTGAGGACGGTGTCTTCTCTACTGGGATCGATGGCCTCTTGTATCTTCCTAACACGCACAACTGCACATGAGACCGTTGCATGAGTGCTTGGAGGATCAGTGGGATCAGAGGAAAGGTTCTTGGGACGACAAGATACGACTGTCTCTGCATGCTCTTCAGTCTCTGAAGTGGTGGTGTTCAGCGGAGAATCTCCTCAGAGGGGTTCGCTTCCACAAGGACATTCCCACTCAGACTATAGTGACGGATGTTTCTCTCCACGGTTGGGGGTTGCACTCCGGAGACTTACAGATTCAAGGAACGTGGTCCCAGATGGAGTCCACGTATCACATCAATTTCCTGGAACTCAGAGCTGTTCACTTGGCACTGAAGGCCTTTCATCCGACCTTCCAGACCAACTCTCTGCTTGTACAGACGGACAATACGACCACGATGTATTAACTCAACAAGCAGGGGGGCTTGAGATCACGCACTCTGTCGCAGGAGGCGCAGGCGGTCTGGCACTGGCTTCTGGCCAGAGGACTGACGATAACAGCTACCCATCTGCCAGGTGTACAGAATGTTCAGCGGGACGCATTGAGCAGACTGATTCAGGAAAACCACAAATGGGTCATAAACGACTAAGTACTAGGAGACGTCTTCGCAAGTGGGGGACTCCAGACGTAGATCTATTCGCTCTGCCAAAAACAGCAAATGCAGAGACTTCGCCTCCAGGTACTACCAGCAGGGGACGCTGGGGAATGCTCTATGGATCAACTGGTCAAACAGCTTTCTGTACGCTTTTCCACCCATTCCCCTGATTCCGGCGGTGCTCATCAAGCTGTCCCAGTCCAGGGCGCGGATGATCCGGATTGCCCCGGAATGTCCCAGGCAGTGGTAGTTCACGGACCTGCTTCACTGGTCTCTCCTTCTGCACATACGGCTGCCGTGCAGGCCGGACCTTCTCACGAAGTTCGGGGGCAGATGTTGCACCCCAACCTCTCGTCTTTGAGTTTGGCGGCATGGCTCCTGAGAGTGCAATATGGCCATTTGAATTTACCCGAAGATTGCATGGACATACTTAAGGAGGCTAAGCGACCTTCCACTCAGACTTCCTATGCTTACAAGTGGAAGAGGTTCTGTATCTGGTGCAAGTCCAAGAACTATGACCCAACGGCGTGCAAGGAAGATGTCATCCTTCCTTACCTTCTACAATTGGCGCAGTCTGGCCTTAATGTTCATTCCATTAAGGTTCATCTCGCTGCATTGACTGCCTACAGGAAATGCCCTTCACAGACTTCCTTCTTCCAGATCCCTGTGATCGAAGATTTTTTGGAAGGCTTGAAGAAAGTATTCCCTCCTGTCCGGCTTCCTTCGCCTTCATGGGAATTGAATGTGGTGCTGTCCAGATTGATGAAGGAGCCTTTTGAACCTATTCATAAGGCTTCGTTGCAGCACCTGTCCTGGAAGGCGGCGTTCCTCGTGGCCATTAAATCGGCCCGCAGGGTGAGTGAAATTCAGGCGTTGTGATGCCAAGAACCTTATACTGTATTTCATACTGCTAAGGTTGTTATACGTTCTCACCCTAAATTTTTTCCCAAAGTTATTTCTGATTTTCATGTCAACCATACCATACCATAACTTTGCCTACGTATTTTCAGAATCCTTCATCTCCAGCGGAAAGGTCTTTACATTCCCTGGATGTTAGGAGGGTGTTGAAATTTTATCTGGATAAGACCAAAGATATTCGTAGGTCAGACCAATTGTTTATCAATTATGGATCAGTCAGGACGGGTCTTGCTACCTCTAAACAGTCCATCTCTAGGTGGATTTTGTCCTGCATATAGCTGTGTTACCAAAAAGCTAATAAGACCTTAGGGGGTAAACTTAAGGCTCAATCCTCCAGGGGCAAAGCTGCCACGACAGCTTTGCTCGGTAATGTTCCAATTGCAGAAATCTGCAAGGCGGCCACTTGGAAGTCAGTCCATACCTTTGCCCTGGCATCAGTGTCCAGGCAGTAATGCTTAGCAGACACTCAGGTTGGGCAGGCTTCGCTGCGAAATCTGTTCGCACAATAGTGGTGTTATTTCTCGTTTCTCCACCGCCGCTTTGGTGTGGGGATGGGCTTGCCATTCTATTCACTAGATTATGACTATACACAGAGATCCCCTACTACAGAAGGAGTAGTTTCTGTCCTGTAACTCCAGTTCTGTAGTAGGGGTATCTCTGTTATAGTCCAAACGCCCGCCCTCCTCCCCGGTGGAGAGAGATATTCATGTAAGGAATGCTACAGGTCTGGCGTGTTACGCCTTCAAAAAGAACTGAAAGTAAAAGGGACCTGCAGTGCATTTTGGGATACTTTGAAGTACTGGAAAGTTCTCTTAAAGGCACAGTATCCTGTCCTGAGCCACATAATGGCAGCCTATGGGGCTTGTCTGTCCAGGTCTTCCCCATTATCATTCCAGAGGGGTTTTGCTGCTGAAGGAAGGGAAATCTGGACAGACGTTGCTGTTTGTGGATGTTTGGTGGAACTTCTAGTTGAAGTACTGGACAGTGTAGCCTGGTTTTATAGGCTGCATTATCTGTCTTTAATTCTCTCTTAAGTGTCTGTGCAGTGCTGCATTTTTCGACAATTTAAGAGATTATTTTTGATTGTTCTGGAGTCCACGCACATGGGCGGGACTATTCTCTAGATTTTGACTATAACAGAGATACCCCTACTACAGAACTGGAGTTACAGGACAGAAACTACTCCTCCTTTATTCCGCGTCGTCGACGCTAACGGTTTTTCTAGCGATCCTCAGTAGCTACGTGGTAACTCTGTCACTGTTGATTATTTTGATTTGTTTTATCTAGGAACCCGAATCAATATTGCCATTTTATGCCCTTGTACGGCTATAATCAATAATATCCCTATAATGGCATAAGGAATCAGATCCATATTTAAGTAAATAGCCCTTGCAGTCCAAAGCACGGCAGAAGCTACTTCCTTGGATTCCTAGAAAGCACGAGTTCTTTCGACACACCAAACCTACAGCAATCTGGGAAATCCCCGTTTGCTTTTGTTTTGATTTGTCATTGAAACTCCTGCGAACACTACAGGAACAGTCAGTTCTTAGTGACATCTTTATTGACGTCTTATGTCCAAACCTTACTTCAAACTCGGCACCTTTCAGGTATAAATATACCAATGTTGCCTTAAGCAAACACACGGTGGTTTTGGAGCAGAGCAGCTATCTACTTGCCCGAGAGCCCAGCTGATGCGAGAGCCCACGGACGCTTCCCCTCCTCTTTGACGCGCTGAGACAGACGCTGTCTTTTTCTCCAGCCGAGAAAATCCAGCTCCGGCGTTTCCAGCCTACCCTTGCGGGTTGCTGGAATATCGAGTCCTGAGGAAAGAGATACCAGACCTCCTACATCCTATTCCCAAGGTACAGTACTGACTAAACCCTTAAAGAGAATTCTTGAATCAGATTCTTGGCAAAACCAACTTAACTTAAACTGCTACTTACTCCTTCCCACGTATTAGGCTTAGGTCAGGTACACCGGGGTAGGCGTATTTTAGAAGCACCAGTTGAGTATATATGTATGTATATATTTTATCCATTTTAAAGTGTCTATGGCTAAGAAACCATATCAATGCTTTTACAGTATTATTTCATAATACTCCTTTTACTGTACGCACTTTACTTTACACTAAGTATTGCAATTGGGGCAATTAATTTCTTTTGCATGAGAAGGAAGACTGCTCAATAAATTATACCTTTTATTGAAAACGCCCGTCTCTCTCTCTCTTCTATGCACTCTGGTGAAACTAAGAACGCACAATCGACTGAGTGAAATAGCTGTCTATTGTTTTCACACGACTCTAGAGTTATTTCTGTCCACCCTACAAACGATAAAAATTGGTGCTCCCTCAGACCCAGCTCCCATGAGCAAATTAAAATTAGTCGCCTCCACGGTTGCCCCCCCCCTCATCCACCGCATCAATGCTTCCTTCAGACTGGGCTTGGTTCCGGTCAATTGGAAGAAAGCCACTGTTAGGGCTCTCTTGAAGAAACCCCACCTTGACCCCACGGACCCAACCAACTTCAGACCCATCTCCCTTCTTCCTGCTATCAGCAAAGTGGCCGAACGAACCGTCAACCACCAACTTTCCAATTTCCTTGAAACCAATAAACTCCTGCGCCAATCCCAGACAGGGTTCAGACCGGGACAGGGAACTGACACCGCTCTGCTAGCCGTGGTCGAAGAGGCAAGAACCATCATCGACGCAGGAGGATCAGTGGCAGTGATCCTCCTCGACCTAAGTGCCACCTTCGACACGGTGGATCGCGCTATCCTTATCCACCGGCTAAACACGATAGGAATCGCTGACTCCGCCCTATCCTGGATGAAATCCTTTCTGGAAGAAAGAACTTTCCAAGTGTCGGATGGCACAGCCGTGTCCAAACCCTGCCACTTCAGTGTGGGGTCCCACAGGGCTCCTCCCTGAGCCCCTCACTTTTTAACGTCTACATGTCCCCTCTAGAAGACATCATTGTCCCTTTTGGCATTAAAACAGTCATGTACGCCGATGACACCCAGTTGGTGGTTTCTATCAACCAGCAGAGCAACAGCCTAGACAACCTCGCAAATTGTCTCGCGAGTGTCTTCCACTGGATGTGTGAATCCCGATTAAAATTGAACTGAGAAAAATCCGAGATACTTCTACTGGGAAACCCTCACAAACTCCCTCCAGCCCTCTCCTGGCCGCCATGCCTGGGAACACCTCCCACCCCCAAACCTGAAGTCCAGAGTCTCGGCATCTGGCTAGATCAAGACCTCAACTTCAAGACTCAGGCCAGAAAAAGCTCGGGCACCTGTCTCGGCCTTATCCGAATGGCGCGAAAAATTCTCCACCTGATCCCCTTCCAATCAAGGAAACTGCTGATGCAGGGGTTGGTGAACTCCCGACAGGACTACGGCAACGTCCTGTACCTGGGGGCACCAGCATCTGTCACTCACAGACTACAATGCGCCCAGAACGCGGCTGCCAGACTCCTAACCGGAACTAAATCGAGATGCTCGGCTAAACCAGCTCTTAAAAGCCTACACTGGCTCCCGGTAAAAGAAAGGATTACCTTTAAGACCTTATGCATCTAGCACAAAATAATGCGAGGCCGGGGCCCCCCGATCCTGAGACCTCTCATTAAACCCCACCATTCTAACAAACATCTAAGATCAGACTCCCTCTCCCTCACCAGCGTTCCGAGAAGAAAAAAGTCCCGATCCGGGGGACGCTTGTTCTCTTACAACGCCCCAAAACTATGGAACGCCCTCCCACTCGCCATGCGGAGAGAACACAACCACCTGGCCTTTCGGAGACAATTAAAAACTTGGCTATTCCCATAAACCTGTAACTCTCTACCCTCCCCTCTGGAACAGAGGTCAAGCCAGCGCTGGGATGCCCTAGGGTAGCTACGCGCTTTATAAATCCCAACTCAACTCAACACGACTCTAGAGATACACTCTTATTCTGAGGGAGCAAAGTTGTCATGTTTTATGGTTGTCGGAAGCTTATCCCTTCTTGTCTATCCAGGGAGGTTAAACTCCTCCTCATGTTTATTAGACTTAAGGTTTGCTAGCTAGCTCAGAGGTCACTAGAAACTTTCTCGAATATAGCCAGTAGAGACCTAGTCGACCTCAGTCCTACGTCTACACTGCTGAATATATTATTTCAATGCGCAGAGCCTATTGGGAATATAGGAACTACACTACAATTTCTAGTGCTTTCTTGTTTCTTTGTTTCCTGTTGAGTTGTCTTCGAAGAAGACTGGGTTCAAGCCGTGCGGAGAGTGCGGGAAGATGATGTCCATAACGGATCTGCATGAAGACTGCGTATGGTGCCTTTCTTCTGATCATGATGTCTAAGGGTGTCCTTCCTGCAAGAAAATGAACCCTAAGGCGCTGAGAGAAAGAGAGGCGAAGCTTTTTGTAGCGAAGATGAAAGGCAAGAAAGTTCGGAAGAGTTCGAATTCGCGCCTGAGGAGGTTGAGGTCGCGTTCGAGGTCCCGCTCGAGGTCACCTTCGAGGTCGTCTTCGGGGCACGCTTCTCGATCCAAGAAGAGGAAGCATGAGTCTCGACGCCATTCTGGGAAGCATTCGGACACGAAGTCGAAGTCTCCAGGTAGAAGACTTCGGAAAGATTGTGTCTTCTTCACCTGTTGTTCCGGATCCGGAAGGTGAGACTTCTCCTGTAGAGTCTTGGAGCATTCTCCGGCTTCGGCATTGAATCCGTCTCTGTCGCCGTCCCATTCTCCACCTCTAGAAGAGGAAGAGGCTCCATTTCCAGAAGGGTCTGTGACCTAGGAGCATCAGCCATAGGATTTGGCTTACACAGTTCCTGCACCTCGGCAGGAGCAGCCTGAGGGTCAATACCCTCCATTTCCAGGCACAGGACAAGACCCTACGCATTATTTAAATGCTATGTATGGTGTCTTCTCGAGAGCCATGTACCCCTCTGGAGCACCGACTGGTCCCATGGGCCAGATAGCCTTTAACTTGGGCGTCCCTCAGGCATATGCACCAGCGCCGTTTCTGCCTTTTATGCCGACGCCGGCTCCGGCTTGGCATTTTCCGGCGCCAAGGTCGTCGACGCCGATTCCATCTTCACGGGCTCCGGTCCGACCTTGTGCACTACATACTGCTCCACCGGCTCAAAGTTGGACGCTGGCTCCGGCTCCGTTGGAGTCAGTTGTAGCTACGTCAACGCTGACCCCGAAGATGAGGTCTAGGCGGGAGGGCCAAAGGCTTTTGGAGGAGCGTAGATATAGAGCACAGGAAATTGAAGGTGAGCTGCAAGACTCCGATGACTTCTTTGAAGAACTTAAGGAGGATAGTGGTCTGGAATTATCTCCAGAGTGGGAACTTTCCTCAACTCCTGACGTCCCTTCGAAGGATGTTGCGCCATATCACATGGTGATCAGAAAGGCAGCTGAACTATTGCATCTCAATCTGCCCACTGCAGAGTTTAAGTCGAACATTTTGACTGAGGTACTCCCATTCTCCCTCTTCAGTGGTGGAACCTATGCTGCCTTTTAATGAGGCAATTACGGAGCCTGTCTTGGAAGTGTGGAAAAAGCCCTTCTCATCACCTGCTGTATCAAGGGCTGTTGCTAGGAGATATAGGGTGGCTCCTGGAGATCCCGACTTTCTCTCAACTCATCCGTCTCCAGGGAGTTTAGTTGTACAGGCAGCCTGTTCCAAGACATCAACTGGAGCTTTTCCGCAGGTACCTGCTGATAAGGAGTCTAAAAAGCTGGACCAATCAGCTAAGAAGATATTCTCTTCAGCTAGCATGGCTCTCAAGTCCTCAAACGCCACGTTCCTTCTAGGACCCTATATACACGCTTTGATGGACTCTGCAAAACAGTTGGTACCAGATACCGGAAGAGGATAGGCAGAACTTCAATGAGGTTCTTGCAGACACTCAGGCTGCTGCTCGCCAGGTGATCCAGAGCGGTTTGAATACGGCTGACTCTGTGGCAAGGGTGATGGGATCATCTGTTGCCACCAGGAGAGCTGCTTGGTTGAAGTCTTCTGAATTTTCCCCTGATGTACATGCTACTTTAATAGACATTCCATTTGATGGTTCCGGCCTGTTGGGGGAAAAAAGGCGGATGCTGCCTTTGAAAGGTTCAAGGAGAGTAGGGCGATGGCTAGGTCTTTGAGCCTTCAGACCAGAGGTACATTGGGTAAGTGATACAGAGGATTTGGGAGATCTTCCTTTCGCTCTTACAAGCAACCACAGAAGCAGCAACATCAGCAAAATCATCTGTACAAGCTGTACAGGGGTAGAAACAGAGGCTGCCCAAGAGGTCCCTCCCCGCCCCCCCTCCCCTCCTCCGCCCCCCGTCTAGCCACAGCAAAGCCGCCCTAGATCCGCCATTCCGGATCATGCTGGTCCTGTATGGGGGTCGGCGTACTCATTTTCTACGGGATTGGGAATCTGTCACATTGGACCCTTGGGTTCTCAATCTTGTGGAGAATGAGTATGCTCTTCCCTTAGAGGAATTGCCCCCAAATTACCCTCCTTGCCAAGGGTTTTGCACAGAGGACCACCTTCTCCTACAGGAGGAAGTCCTGGCGTTACTAAGGAAAGGTGTAGTAGAGGTGGTTCCGGAGCACGAAAGGGGTCAGGGATACTACTCCCGGTATTTCCTGATACCCAAGAAGGATGGCAGAATTCGTCCAATCCTGAACCTCAGGGTCTTGAATCTCTCTCTCTGAAACAGGAAAAGTTCAAGATGCTCACCCTTGTGCAGGTTCTTCAAGCGCTGCTGGAAGAAGACTGGATGGTGTCGATCGACTTGCAGGATGTGTATTTTCATATTCCCATCCTGAAGTCGCACAGGAAGAATCTCCATTTCACGGTGGGGTCGCAACATTACCAGTTTGCGGTCCTTCCTTTTGGTCTTACTACTGCCCCTCGAGTCTTCACCATGATGATGGCGGTGGTGGCAGCACATCTCAGAAGGTCAGGGATACCAGTATTCCCTTATCTGGAATATTGGCTGATCAAAGCAGAGTCTCCAGAGAAGGTGCTCCATCATCTGCAGGTCACAACTCAGTTGTTGTACAGATTGGGCTTTTCGATAAATGTACCCAAATCTCACCTGGTACCCTCCCAACGCAACCTGTTCATAGGTGCGGTACTGGATACCACTGTGTGTTGGGCATTCCCTCCTCCACAAAGGATTCTCGACATACAGGGAATGATTCCTTTATTTTACAATGGAGCTGTTGTTCCAGTCCTGAAGGTCCTTCGTCTGCTTGGTCTGATGGCTTCCTGCATTCTGTTGGTCAACTATGCACGCTGGCACATGAGGGCACTCCAGTGGTGCCTCCGCAGGCAGTGGGCTCAACACAACGGAGATCTCAGGGAGTCAGTGAGGATCTCCAGAGAAGGTGCGGCGGATCTATCTTGGTGGAGCGTGGATGGCAATCTGTCTCAAGGAAAGCCCTTTCATCTGCCTCCATCGATGGCCACAGTGATAACGGATGCATCCACCCTAGGGTGGGGTGCTCATCTGGGGGATCTGGAGATCAAGGGTATTTGGTCTCCAGAGGGAAGGTTGCTTCACATAAACCTTCCAGATTTACGGGTGATACGTTTGGCGCTCAAGGCCTTTCTCCCTTCCCTTCACGGTCAGTCAGTGCAAGTCCTGATGGACAACACTACCACGATGTGGTATGTCAACAAGCAGGGAGGAGTGGGATCGCATTGCCCTTGCAGAGAGGCTCTGCGTCTCTGGTCCTGAGTTCAGGACCATCAGATTTGTCTGATGGCAAATCATCAGGCCGGAGTTCTGAACGTACGTGCAGACAGTCTCAGTCGGCAGTTCTCGGCCGACCACAAGTGGAGGCTTCATCCGGAGGTGGTTCGTCACGTCTTTCGAACGTGAGGAACTCTTTGGGTGGACCTGTTTGCCACTCAAGAGAATGCTCACTGCCCGTCATTCTGCAGTCTCCAGTATCCGATGCATGGAACTTTGGGGGAAGCGTTTCAGTTGAGTTGGGGCTCACAACTCCTTTACGCATTTCTTCCCATACCCTTGATTCCTCGGGTTCTGAGGAAGATTCGCCAAGACCGAGCCCAAGTCATATTGATGGCCCCGTATTGGCCAAGAAGGGTGTGGTACACAGATCTTCTCCACCTCTCCTCGTGCCCACCGCTCCGTCTTCCTCTCAGGGCAGACCTCCTCTTTCAGATGGAGGGGCAGGTTCTACACCCTCACCTCCAGACCTTACACCTTCATGCCTGGAGATTGAACGGGGCAACCTGAATTCTTTTTCTCAACCACATGACGTGGTGGATGTCATTTTATCAGCCAGGCGTCATTCCACCAAGTCTATCTACTCTTATAGGTGGTCCAGGTTTGTCTCTTGGTGTGGAGAGAAGTCCATTGACCCCTTGAAGGCTCGCTTATCCGACATTCTTCAGTTTGCACTCTCTTTGGCACAGCAAGGTTTTGCTGTAGCGACAATGATGTGTTACCTTTCTGCCTTGTCGGCATTTCTTTGCCTGCCGGACCAGCTGTCCTTATTTAAGTCACCTATTGTTTTAAGGTTCTTAAAGGGCCTTACGAATACATTTCCTTCCACTCCTTTTATTGTGCCTCAATGGGACTTGAATCTTGTCCTTACTTTTTTAATGGGTTAACCTTTCGAGCCCTTGCACAGGTGTCCCTCTAGGTTATCTTTTAAACCGGTCTTTCTGATTGCGATTACCTCGGCAAGGAGGGCAAGTGAGCTTCAAGCTCTAAGTTCAAAACCCCCGTTCTTGACCATTCATGCTGAAAGAATGGTACTCAGGACCAGGGCTGCTTTTCTGCTTAAGGTGGTAACTCCCTTCCATCTGGGGCAGTCAATTACCCTCCCTACCTTCTATCCTCTCCCTCACCCTTCCAAGGAGGAGGAGCAACTTCAACGCTTGGACCCAAAGAGGGCAGTGAGCTTCTACCTTGTCCGAACCAGAGAATTAAGAGTTGATGACCAGCTCTTCGTGGGTTTTGTTGGTGCCAGAAGAGGCATAGCGGTGCACAATCGTACGCTGTCAAGATGGATTGTCTTGTGTATCAAGATATGCTACTCTCTGGCCGGTAAGGAACCTCCAGAAGGTTTGAGAGCTCATTCCACTAGAGCAAAGTTTTCTACATCTGCTTTGTCTAGAGGTGTTCCTGTAGCGGACATTTGTAGAGCGGCAACTTGGTCTTCCCTCCACACCTTTGCGAAGCATTACTGCTTAGATTCCGAGGTGAGGCGGGATGGTCATTTTGCGTGCTCTGTCCTTCAGGATTTCTTGGTATAGAAGGGTGGACACCCTCTTCCGGGACTGGGACTGCTGTGGGAATCTATTCACAAGGTGAGGAATCCACTAGCAGATGTATCCATCAGAAGGAAAAGTTACTTACCTTCTGTAACGCTTTTTCTGGTGGATACAGTATCTACCTTTGGATTCCTCACATGCCCACCCGCCTCCCCGTTGTCCACTCTTCTATACCTACTATAATGCAATGTTTTAATGTATATGTGTTACTTTCAAAAGAAGTGTGTTATTCACCTTGATTTGCTACATTGTCTTAACACGGTGTTTGTTTCCTCGATTATATTGTACTGTGTACACTGTTTATATATATTTACTGTTGTCGGTCCGTCCGTGTGCCTCGAAGGCACGGAAAAAAGGGCGGAACTGATGTCATCACGCCGACGTGCTTCTGCCACGTCGTCCACGTCTGCGTGGAGCTACAAAAGAATTTCCGAATGTTGCTGACGCAGGGGATATTCACGAGGTAAGGAATCCACAGGCAGATACTTTATCCACCAGAAAAAGCGTTACCGAAGGTAAGTAACATGTTCTTTAGGACTCACTGGGTATTACAGGAGGTTTGTCAAGGGGTATGGCAACATTGTTGCACCCTTGACAGGGCTGACTTCCAGGAAACATCCCAAGAAAGTGATTTGGACTGACACCTGTCAGAAAGCTTTTGATGCCCTAAAAGCTGCCATGTGCTCGGTGCCTGTGCTCCGGGCACCCAACCACTCCAGGGAGTTTATCATTCAGACATACATTTCAGAGCAAGGTGTAGGGGCTGTTTTGTCACAGATGAATGAGGAGGGCCTAGATAAACCTGTAGCCTTCATCAGTAGGAGGTTACTTCCACGGGAACAGAGGTGGAGTGCTATTGAATGTGAGGCATTTGCTGTGGTCGGGGCACTGAAGAAGCTGAGACCATACCCGTTTGAGACTCGATTCTGGGTTCAGACAGACCACAGGCCCCTCAGATGGCTGATGCAGATGAGGGCTGAGAATCCAAAGCTGTTGAGGTTGTCCATTTCCCTACGTGGGATGGATTTCACGGTGGAACACCGCCCTGGTACAGAACACGCCTACGCTGATGGTCTGTCCAGATTTGTCCGCCTTAGTGATGAGAACTCCCAGGAGGTAGGGTATTACTCCCCTCATTTGAGCTGGAGGGAACACCTGTCAGACCTGGCACCTTGGCGTGGGTCTCCCTTCCATTTTTGCTGTTGCTGCATGTATTTTAGCTGGTGTTAGAGCTTTGGTCACTGTGCCACTGCTGTTTAGTGCCACAGTGCAAGTGCTCCCTATTGTAAATTGATGTATGGATTAGTGATTCCATGATTGGCTGATTTGGTTTACTTGTCAGACCCTAGTACCGTGCACCAGGAGTGCCCAGGGCTGGTAATCCAAAGGCTGCTAGTGGGCTTGCAGCACTGGTTGTGCCACCCACAGAAGCAGCCTGTAAAAGTGTGTTTTAAGGCCTGCCATTGCAGAGCCTGCGTGCAGTCTGGTACTGCCTAGCTTACTGGGCAAGTGCGCCCACTTGCCAGTCCCTAAACCTTCCCTTTTCTTCATTTCAGACACCCCTATGGTAGCCCAATGGCAGGGTGCATTGTAATTATAAGGCAGGGCATACCCTGGTGTGTGTGGCATGTTGTAATAGTGAATTACAGCCATTTTCGTTTTTTACTATTGCAAGTATACCTGTTCTCCATAGTCCAGAATGGGTCGTTAGATTATTACATTTTATAATCGTAACTGACTCAGGGAACATGGTAGAAATTCGAGTTTAGTATGCCTGAACTCAGAATGATAAAGTACATCTTTTGCTGAAGTTGGTTTTAACATTCTGTGTTTGAAAATACCACTTATAGAAAGTAGATATTTTCTTGTCTAACCATCCAAGCCTGCCTCTGCTAGGTTGTGTATTCCTTGTCCGGAGTTTGAGTGACAGGGCAGGGGATTCCAGGAGACAGGGTGAGTCATCCCAGTGGTGAATAGAGAGATCTTCATCAAGATCGGAGGGAGGAGTTGCACCTGGGACCTGAATAGGGCTGTGCCTGGCTTCCACAATGCTTTCTCCACTACTTGTGGTGCGTCTGATGTCTCTGCCCTGCACTGTGAACGGAGAGGTGTCATGTCAACAGAGTTCTCCAGGGCTGTGCCTTTCCTCCACAATGTTGGCTCCACCTCCTGTGGGGCATCTGATGTTTCTGCCCTGCACTGTGTAAGAAAAGGAGTCATGCAAACAGAGTGCTCCAGAACTGTTTTGGACTAGGCAAAGGCCCCTCTGCCCTCAGAGGACAAAGGACTTTGGGGTACAAGTGTTGGGACCCTGATCCCAAGAATTTAGATCACTTTTGGACAACAAGAAGAAACGTTTGCTGTGGAGAGGAAACTGAAGAAACGGAAGAGAGACTATCCCTAAGCTGAAGTGCTGCTTGGGGGATTGGCCTGAAGCGATTGCCTGACTGCCAAAGAAAGAAGAAAGGACTTGTGTGCTTTATTCAACTTTAAGGATCTCCAACGTCTTGAGAGAAGAGCTTGCCTCCTGCTGAAGTCTCAGGGACAACAGACTTCAACCCCCAGCTCCCCAAGAGTTCTTTGGAAGTGCCTGCTGATGTTTTGGGCCTTCTGAGGGACTGCGTGTTGCCAGGAGTTGAAAGCGTGACTCGAGAGGAAAAAGCGTGTCGCCGTCGCTGCCGTCGCATCGGGGATGTCACCTCTGTAGCTGTCGCATTGCACCGTATCTCAAACGTCCCGCAACCCCGAAGAAGTGTCACAGCCACTGCCATCACATTGTGGATGTCGCCGCTGTAGCTGTCGCATTGCACCGCATCAAGAGAAGCATCTCGCATCCACAGAGAAGCGTGCCGCCGGCGGAGCTGTTCTTGTCGCATCACGGAACAAGGGTGTTGGCGCTGCAGTTGTCGCATCGAGCGGAAGCATCTTGCATCGTCGGAGAAAAGTGTCGCTGCCAAAGCCGCTGTCGTTGCATCACGGAACAAGGGTGTCATCGGTGCATCTGACTCATTGAGTTGAGACTTCTCAGAACATCGGACAAGCGTGCCGCATCAGGAAGAACTTGACGTCTTTATTTCTTTCACCAGATCTTTGCCGCATTTCCATCTCTGCAACACTTTTGTTGGACTGCGTGTTGCATCTTAAGGTAGATTGACTCAAAGTGTTGCATTTTAAGAACTAAAGAGAACTAAGCTAACCCTACCATTTTAAGTCGAGTATTATGGATTTTTGGCGTTTGTGGTCTTGTATTAAATCTATATAAAGAATACTTATTTTTAATATACAACTTGTGTGGTGTCCATCTATAGTGTTGTCACTTGATTACTGTATGTGTTCACAAATGCTTTACACACTGCCTCCGAGATAAGCCTGTCTGCTCGTGCCAAGCTACCAAGGGGGTAAGCAGGGGTTATTTTCGGAGTGTACCCCCTTACCCTGACTAGAGGCAAGGGTTCCCTATATGTCACAAGTACCTACCTGTGCCAACTAGAGACCCCCAAATCTAACATCCATGTATAATTTTTATTATTTCTGGGGTCCCCGCATATGGGCGGGAATATTCAGTGCTTATGAATTTGATGAGGATACCCCTGTAGAGAATTAGGATTACAGGTAAGTCTCTTATCCTTTTCCACCATTCCCGCTAATCCCAACTGTACTGCTGAATTGTATCCTTCTCTTCCTCCAACCTGACACTGCAGTTGGTAAACACCACTTGCCTATTGGGTCATTACTCCCGTACACTATGGGATACTGTTGCACAAGTGCTACCTATGGTCCTGGAGGAGGCCCAGGCCATACTCTCTCAGGCTATTGTCGATGGGAGCGATGAACCAAGGTTCTCCATCAGTTGGGGACTTGACTCTACCAACTTGTTGGGTTGAGTTTCCCTCATGGACATGCTCTTTGATGGCTCTCACCTCTTTAGAGAGTAGGCAAATTCAGCGCTGGATTGCTCCAATGACAGCAGGGCTAAGACCAGGTTCTTGGGCTTGTCTGTGGCGCCTCATCAACCCCAATCCGCCTTCCATCCCTTTTGTGGCTACGGACGAGGTCTTTAACTGTGCCCCTACCACCCAGCCCCCACAACCAGCATGCTTCCCAGCTTTTTGGTGGCCAAGGTTGTCCCTCGACTACTTGGGAGAGGCGGACAGCGGTCAGGTCAGTCCACCACCCAACTCTGCAGCTGCTGCATCCAAGCGTCTTTAGACCTCCCTCAGACCATCATGTGCAGTGAGACCCTGCGTCTCACTGCACATGATGGTATGCCGTCACCGCCCCCACTGGCTGTCAGTAACATCAGACAGTTGGGTTCTCCAGATAGTCCAAAGGTGCTACTCCCTCCACTTTGTAATACCCCCTACACTCATGACACCAATTCATGATTGACTGACATAGGACCATTTCTCTTTGCTCCGTTAAGAAGTGTAGACTTCTGGCCTAGGAAGCCTAAAAGAGGGTGCCTGCATCAGAAGTAGGTTGTCGTTGTTATTCCCGCTTCTTTATGGTGAAGAAGAAGGGGGAAAGAGTTTGTACTTACCCGGATCTTAACCTCTTCTTGAAAATGAAAAAAATCATAATGCTCACAAGTTTTGTCTCCCTGGATCTGGGAGACTGGATGGTAGGATGTTTATTTCCACATCCCTGTCCTTCGATCCCACTGACACTCGGCTGTTCACCTTGGGCCATGAGCAGGTTCAGTTTGCTGTGCCACCTTTGTGCCTTGCCAGCGCCCCTCTGGTGTTCACCACAGTGATGGTAGTGGTCACAGCTCATCTGCTGAGGTTGGGGATTTCAGTCTTCCCTTACCTTAACAACTGGTTGTTGAAGATGGGCTCGCCCCAGTCAGTTGTCATTCACCTTTAGACCACGGCAAACCTAGTGTACACTCTGGGGTTCACTATCAACTGGCGAAGTCACACCTGACTCCCACTCAGGTGCTTCCTTTCATGTCATCACTTCTGCTCGCTGGAGTTTCCAAGGCGGCTCTCGATTGGAGATGCAGTTCGTCTTTACTGGAGCGTAGTACTCCTACACACCTTTCCATCAATACCACTCTTGTTCAGAGTTCTCAAGAAGATCTGGACTTACCAGTCCCGTATCATTCTTGTGGCTCTGGTGTTGGTATTGAGAGTATGGTATCCCAAACTCTCTACCATGAGCATCGGTCCTCTAGTCGGGTTGCCATTTCAGCAGGATCTCTTTGTGCAACAACAGAGCAAGGTTCTCCACCAGAACCTGCATACTCTCCACCTTTATGTTCAGTGGCAGGTGACCGTTTTTGATCTTTTTGTTTTTTTTATGTTGCAAATTATTTATTAAGCAACAAAAGGTATACAGCATGAACACCTAATGACATCCAAACATAATAATTCAGAACAATGATAGACTGGATGTTGCGGTGCAGTTTACTGAAAAAGGGAAGGGTGGAGTATATGGACACTTGATAATAAACCGAATCCAAGAGAGATCGACGCCCAGTATGGCTAACCCAGTAGAGACCCACCTACCCAGTACGAGTCTGTCCCTTAGAAGTCACATGTAAAAAGGGTCTGGCTGGTCATGGGCCCTTGAGTAGGGGAGTACAGGGGGAGAGATACTGGGGGGGATGTTCCCTCTGGGGAGAAGTGATGGTGCTGGAGGGTGTGTTTCCAGGGGTTTGGGTGTTGCAGACAGCAGGGCTGGAGGGAGGCTGGAATTATGTTTAATGGGGAGAAAGCCCTCCGCTGTTTGTGTGGATGACTTCCATGTCCATTGTTAGAAGGATGGGTGGGTTCCTGGTGAAAGGTGGGACGAGCGGAACTGGGAGCAATGTCGGTCAGCCATGGGGAAGGAGGGAGTCCTGTCGCCTTTTGGACCTGTGTCCCCGGAGGGAGAAAGGGAAAGGGATGATAAAAGGAGGGGATATGGAAGATGAGAAGGGTAAAGGAGAAAAGGGATGGTGTGGTGGGAGGAAGGGATCTAAGAGAGGCTGGGGAGGGAGACATGTAGATCGCAAGGGAGGAGGAGAGAGGAAGTTGGGAGGGAGAGGAACCCAGGAAGAGGGGGAGGCAGGATGTCACTGGGTGAGGGAGGCATCATTGTTACGCAGGTAGAAAGGGGGACGGAAAGGCTGGGAGGGGATAGCGGTCGTCCAATAAGACAGCGGGAGTCAGTTGTACTATTCAAAGGGGTGGAGGGCCTGGGGCAGGGTGCCTATAAGCAGTCTCATCACGGAGGAAGGGTGCCCACGTCTGTATAAATAGCTCAGTCTGGTCCTGTAAGTTGGCTCTCTCCCTGGTTTGGGTAAAACTGCAGTCACCGCCTTGTTGGAAAGGGGTGCCTGGGAGGCAGTCTGCTCCCCCTTCCGAAAGACGGCATGCAGGATGTCAACCGTTACCTCTTCCAACCATCTGTAAAATTCCGCAGGGAAGCCGTCCTCCCCCGGGGCTTTGTGATAGGGCAGTCTGGATATTGTAAGCGCTATCTCTTTGCTGATTTCCCCCTCTAAAAGTTCCCTGCCCATGTCCGAGAGACAGGGGAGCGCTACCCACCCCCAGAAAGGCATCCACACGATCCGCACCAGCTGATTCCCCCAGAGTGTACAGTTTCTTGTAGAACGAGGCAATCTTGTTTACAATGTCCTGGGGCGAGGAGGACTCCACCCCACCGAGTTAATATGGCCGGGGTGGCCATGGTGGCCTCTGGTTGGGCTGCCAACAGTAGACCAGTGTAGGAAAGTAGGATGTGCTTTCATGGTTACCCCCACTTTTTGCTGGTGTCATTTAATTCTTTTTACTAGTGTGACTGGGATCATGCTAAACAGGACCCCAGGCACTGTGCTCTCACTAAATTAGACTATGGTAAGTACTTTGGTACCGTCCTAATCGGCAACTGGTGTACCTTTCTAAGTTCTGAGGATAATGTACCAAGGTACCCAGGGCATAGGTATACCAGGGTTCTCCCATGGGCTTGCAGCATGTATTATGCCACCCATGAGAGACCACTCAAACTGTCCCTACATGCCTGGCATTGCAGCCTGTGTAAGCTTGTGCTAGCACCTCTCACAACATATATACGTTTCCTTATATATGAGCCCATTGCACTTAAACCTATAAGTCACCCCTACGGTTGGCCTTTAACTCCTGAAGGCAGGGTGCTTGGTTATAAGTGTGAGAGTGCCGTGCATGAGTAGGACAGACACCCCCTACAAACATAAGAGTCAAGACTCTCGGCTCTGTAAGTTTGTTTAACCATTATATATATATATATATATATATATATATATATATATATATATATATATATATATATATATATATATATATATATAGTGGACATCGAGTCAATTACGAGATGTCTAACTAAATATTGGCTGCCCCATAACCGGTCATGTTTGGCATCAAACATGTTGGAATCCTACCCGAACACAGATTCCAGTCTTGGATGTAGGACCCCTTGTACTGGAGCGCTCCACAAGGCAGCCCTCCTGTATTACTGGTACCAGCCTTTCGGGGTCTAACAGCATGCTATTGTTGCTGCTGACCACAGATAATTCTGCCCTCCTGTTGCTGAGCCAGGCTTTAGCAGGTGAAGGTAGAAGAATAGGCTTTCAGTCACAGGGAGGTGTGACCATCTCGCAGACCGGACTAGGTGTATTGGGCTGGGATGGGGCTCTTTCCAGCGCCATCAGACTGCTTTGAAGGGTACATTTGGTGCCCACCTTGCATTTTCCAGTTGGAACCAGTTTAGGAAGCCGTTGACTCCCGCTCTGACGCGAAACTGGACAAAGCCCCTCCTCTTAAAGGGATCCCTGTATCCTCCCAACTCTTTCCCTAGGGTACTTCACCACTTATGTGCTTAGGACGACCCCCGGCCGTCCTACGTCACGCAGGGTGTGTGCTCAGGATGGCCGGAGGCCGTCCGAATGCCGCCGATTACCCAGCATGGAATTCCACACCTGCGCTGGAGAATTAATTAGTGGGCGGAGTTCAGACGGCTCCCGGCCGTCCTGCTCACAATCCCAGCATGACGTAGGACTGCCGGGGATACGGCCCAAATTAAATCCCCGCACCGTGGCGAAATTCGCGCTGCAGGGAAGGGATTAAGGGCTTACCTGTGGGTGACTCCAGATTTATTGTGGCACAAGATTCAGATCCGAAACTACTTAATCTTCAACCGACAGGACACTTTGGAATTTGTTGGACTTCGCTTTGGGAACCGAGACTGCATTTGGAACACTCCTGTTGTTCCTGGTCACGTCATCCTGCCAGTCCTCTGCATCGTCTGTGCCTATGCTCTATCCAGATTCTTCTCCAGGCCTGGGAAAATCAAATTTGAAGCCACTATCCCTAGTCGGAGCCACTGGAACAGAACCCCTGTGCACTGCGTTGACTTGCCGTTGCCAAGGCTTGTTGTCTCTCTTCTCCCAACATCTTCGGGCTCCAAGTAGCTCCAACCTCCAGCATGTCTTGCTACAAAGATATTTGTCTCACGGCATCCTCTGCAACGTGGGCTTGCATCATTGGTGAGCTGCTTGAGGTCATCTTGCAACTACTGAGCCTCCGCCCTGTGGGTCTTCTTGAGCGTCTTCTCTTGCTCCAGTGGGTTCCCCTGCTTGCTTGGGCCCTGCTCTAGCTGGCCTGCACTTTGTGAGTTACTTGAACCTTGCTGGCCCAATACTGCACCTTTTTCGTTTTGCATATCTGTTGCTGCAGCACGTAAACGGCTCCTGGTCTTCTGCAGTGTCGCATGGTCCTCACAACTGCAGGAACAGGGTCACTGTCAACCCTATCTGCATCTTCCGTCATCGGTGGTTTTCTGTGCCTCCTGGTCACTAACGAGTGGCATAGACTCTGCCCCCTCTGCCTGCCGGTACCTCTCTTTGAGAATCCACCCTTGGATTCTACCGGACTCTTTCACCTTCGCCAGCAGCATCTTTACGGAAGTCATCCGTTGTGGTCCATGGCGGTTTCCTACATCACTTTGCCCCTATGCACCAGGCTCCTGGGGTATACACGGGTGGGGTACCTTTCTAACCTTCCATCTTCCACTTGGTTTCTTCAAAGTCCTCTCGGAATGGTCCTTCTGCAAAACTGCAGCCGCGACTTCCACATTGAGTTGTATTGAGCACGCAGCTGTGTTTTCACTCTGCACACAGCTTCCGTGGGATTCCTGGGTACTTACCTTGGGTGGTTCCTTGGGTCCCCAGCTCTTCTAACTATTTTGCCTCCAGTCTCAACCTCGGTGCAGTTTGCTTTCAACTTTATTAGTTTATGGTTTGATCTCACCCTGCAGACCACTGTGTATTTGTGCTACTTAAATTTTCTACTATTGAAGTACTGTGTGTATTTTAAATATATCTCCGGGTAAGAGATATACCTATGTGTTAGTGAGTGTTTATAAAAAATACATATTTCTATAACTACACTGTTAGGTTCTTTTTCACTTAACCTACACTATAGGATTAGTACTTGTGAAACTAGCTGGTTTACACTCCTTCTGGACTAAGCCTGAAGGCTTCTCTCCACAGCTACCACTTACAGAGCTTTCTATGGTTGTCTAAGACTACTAAAATCACCAAAAGGGTTGTCTGGATTAGTGCAGAGTGCTTTACTTAATAATAATCCACATTTGTAAAACGCGAACAATCACCCATTAAGGTCTCCAGGCGCTGGGGGCCGTCGGGAAGGTTAAGCAGGCTAATGCCCAGAGTCACATAGTGTTGGGCTAATTTGGCGCCGGGGATCGAACCGTGATCCCCAGATTCCAGCTTCAGTTGCCCTTGCCGCGGTGCCACACCTCTCCCCTCTTACTTAAATAAGTGTGCACCATATACTAAACTAGCCTCCTACAATCAGCCTTTCCCCCCTGCTCGTAGTCTCGTCCTTTCAGATGTTACAGTGCATACGCGGCCTTAAAGGTGAAAAGACCTTAAAGGGCCATCCAGGCGTGTTCTAGTCGTCGGCAGTGGGGCAAGGTGGGATGGGTTGAGAAGAGATGGGTGAGAGAAGCAATTTCCCTCTCCTACTCCTTCTGGTGGCTAATCGCCTGTTTATTAGCCACTTTTGCATCTCTCATGAGTAGGCCTCTGATAGTGGCTTTCGCAGCGGCCCAGAGTACTCTGCAAGAGTCCACTGGGTTGTTGTTGTCTGACAGATACGTGGAGGCATGAGCTTTCATTTGGGATTTGCCCTCAGGTGTGCAGTAGCGCTGTATGTTCATGCGCCATGATTGTGTGGTAGCGTTGAATGTTCATGCGCCATGGTTTATGTACCGGGAAGACTAATCCAACTTCAAGGGACAAAAGAACCAGGGAATGACCAAACAAAGACGCCTCCAGAATCCGAGACTTCCGACCAAGTGCAACTGTTTTCTTTGTGCTGAGAAAGTAGTCCAGTCTGGAGAGCGTGCCATGGAACGGAGAGACCAAAGCATACTCCGTATCTGTTGAGTAGCTGAGGCGCTAGTGGCCCATAATTCCATTGTCCGAGGCCACAACGATCAGCGGAGCTTTGTCCAAAGGACCTGTTCAATCCTGAACTGGGCCACGTGTAGGATTCCAGTCCCCACCAATAATGTATGCTGAAAAGCCCCTACCTCTACCAGTAACTGGTTCAGATGGAGGAAAAAGGACAGTTTCAACCCAGTCAGTGCGTAGATAGAACCCATGCATAAGGAGCTGTCTCTGATGTGCGCAGTTTGGCAAATGCCATCAGGGTCGAACCATGTCTTTTCGGATAAGGATCACTACTCCAAATTTGCGCGGGGGCAGGTGTCGGAGGGTGGCTTCCTCGCTACACTGCTCTGGATCAATGTGCCTACCCAGTCCTGGCACAATTCGTCGTACTCCCTGGCATCCAGGTGGGTCTCTTGTAACAGAGCCACATCCGCCCTTTTCGTTGGAGATAAGAGCAAACTTTTTTTAATGTAGTGCTTGTGACCATTAACATTCCAAGAGAGGACAAGCAGCAGGTGGGAAGCACACATGTCTATGGCAGGCATGGTGACCCAGAGTCCAGTCTCTGTGTGGGGTTGCCCAGAGGGTATTAGATAACCGAAAGTGGGAGGGAGAGGGGGAGCAGGGGATGATACTATGACATGTACTGGGATATGGGGTGTAAGGTATACGACAAAGTAGTGCTGTCAACTGCGGGCAGAAACTATGGGACAGGAGTAGGAATGGGGTCAAGTCCGATTAGAAGTATGCGGGAAGGACAAAGGCGTGTGTGAGCAGCAAGTATCGGGGAAGGAGGAGGAAGAGAAGGTAAGTGAGCGCACAGGTTGGGAAAGAAAAGAATGTAAGGGGGAAAGAAGGGGATAGGAGTGTCCCCGGACACGTAGGGGATGGACACCCTTGGGTACCAGTCAGTTTGAGAGGGAGGATGGGCACTTGGGCCTTGTATGTGGGTATCAGGAGTGTATATAAGTGGGAAGAGGGAGGAAGGAAATCGGTGGAAACTGCTGCTGGAATGCGCAGTACAGGGAACACTGATCTGTGTACCGCGGGTCTAAGTTTGTGTCGATAGCGCACTGAGACTGCCCCATCGAGACGGCAGGACAATGGAGAGGATGAGTAAGCAGAGATAGGTCAGTGGTAGAGGGAGTCCGCAGAGGTGGTATAGGTGGGAGAGCAGGGTAGGAGAGGACCAGGCCATGATGTAGGGGAAGGATCAGGCAGCCAGGGGCCCTGTGAGATGGAGAGGCAAGCTTCTTCCTGGCCCCCTGTAATTGCGGAGTCCCAGAGGCATTGGGTCAGGTGTGTGGGGTCCAGCCTAAAATGGGCATCAGCAGGAGAAAAAAGGACCAGAGTACAGTCCAGTGATCTGCGGATGCGTCTGGATGGGGTTGCTGGGGGAAGAGAAGTAGGGGGACCTGTTTGTGTCCCTTGTCATCAACCTTGCAGGAACACAATGAAAAAGATTTTTTCTTTTCATAAAACCCTCACCCACTTGGGTTTCCCCTTGGTGGTATGCTTCATCATTGGGTCCATCCCTGCCCTCTACAGACAGGGGCATGCTACTACCAACAGATACGCGGGAGCACTTAGTTGTAAACAGGGGTGTCCCTATACACCTAACCACCTATGTTAAATCAAAAGGGAGTGGGTTTTACAAAAAAGCAAGAAAAAGGTTTAAAAAATACCAAATTAGTGGGTCCGAAAACTATTTTATTTACTACCCCAAAAATGGTATGCTAAAATCTGGGGACGTGTGGGAAAACCCTAGGTGTGAATACCTATTGTCTCCCTTATTGGTCAACTAGTTTCATGTCTTTCCCCAAGGTATTTCGTCAGGACCTTCAAAGGAGAAATGATGTTCCCACTCCAGGTGTCACAATAATAATGAAAAATGCTAAATAAATATAAAGCACCTTATTGGCCTGTGTTAAATATAAAAAAAGATCAGCACAGATATAAAGAAAAAAGAGATTAAAAAATACATGACCCTAAGGTCCATATTTTATTTCATAAGTCGTGATAATACCGTGGTTGTGGTGGTGAAGTATATTTCTCAAATCATGCCAAAAGGTGTGCGTGAATCTGTGGAATGAAGCCTCACAAGACAATACAAACATTATTCATATAACATAATGTCACCAGCATAGACGTGCTTAGGATAATTACATACTTAAAATGTTACCATCATTGGGCCCCATGAGTCATTTGAGGAGTTAAGAGAGACGCCGGTAGTCCAATCCTACACATGTGGCCTAATAGAGAAATCCGAAAATTAAGATCAAGTAAGCAGAATCTAGTTGCGGCGAAACTAGCGCGTGTCCTGAGCAGGGCTGTACGCCCCTACTTACTCCATCAAGGCTACTCCCTCTCTGGTGTTACTGGAGCTGTGGGCGGAGTGGCTATTTGAACATGTGAGTGTTACGCATGCCTCCCAATGGGAGAAAAAGGCCAGACCGGTTAACGCGGTTACTCCAGTATTGGAGCTTTCATAGATTCACTTGCCTGAATCATTCTCCGTCGTCGAGACAGGAGTTTCCGGTATACAAAAAAGCAACGCTTAGTTGGATGGCAAGCTGAAAAGAGGCCTAGTCTCATTTCCCTTTTGCAACCCATAGCCTTCTTTATGTAAAAGAGACCACATTTGTCCCTGAACCAATCCGAGCCTCTCACCCTCTAGAACCCTCCCGAGAGAACCTTTTGCTCCTCAGATTTTCTAACACACGTTGTGCTAGAGAGTCTCCTTTGAGCTCTGCTCAAATTCTGATATTACAGCTTGATTTCAGAACTTTGTTCTTAGTATTTCATCTGGATTTATACTCTTCTTGGCTGCCTTTTACTTCATTCTTCAGAGAATGTCTGGAAAGGAGAAAAAAGGTTTATGTACCGCCTGTGCCATCTGTTCCAAGAAGAGCCTCTACATGTATGACCCTCATGCTGATTGTATTTACTGTCTTTACCCGGATCATCAAGCTAAAGACTGTAAGGTATGCCGTACCTTTTCAAGTA
The DNA here is from genome assembly GCF_964263255.1 of Lissotriton vulgaris. NCBI lineage: Eukaryota > Metazoa > Chordata > Amphibia > Caudata > Salamandridae > Lissotriton > Lissotriton vulgaris. The sequence goes on along the minus strand of NC_141685.1, from coordinate 758,267,115 downwards.
AGACCCTAAGGGATCGTGAAGGGTGCCTTTTTGATATGGCTTCAAAAGCTCAAGGCAAGAAAGGAGGTTATCTCCGGTGAAAGTGATGAGGCATCCTCTACATCTAGGAGATCTCAAAAGATAAGAAAATCTCCTCATGGTCATTCCTCAGAGGAACTTTCTGAGCAGACAGTGTAGAGAAAAGGAGAGTAAGGGACATGCTTCAAGAGAAAAACCACCAAAAAAGACTAGTTCTAAGCCGTCAAAATCACCCCCTCAGTTCAAGGAACTCTTAGAAAGCCATCTTCAATGCCTCCTGAGGTAAAATCCAAAAAACCTGCATCATCAACGGGTTCGTTGACGACGAAGATTGAGGTGAAGCTGGTTTCCAAGAAGCCCTCATTGCCTGTAACAGTTGGCACTCCGGTGAAAGTGATGAGGCATCCTCCTCTACATCTAGGAGATCTCAAAAGAGAAGAAAATCTCCTCATGGTCATTCCTCAGAGGAACTTTCTGAGCAGGCTGTCTAGAGAAAAGGAGAGTAAGGGACATGCTTCAAGAGAAAAACCACCAAAAAAGACTAGTTCTAAGCCGTCAAAATCACCCCCTCAGTTCAAGGAACCCTTACAAAGCCATCTTCAATTCCTCCTGAGGTAAAATCCAAAAAACCTGCATCATCAACGGGATCGTTGACGACGAAGATTGAGGTGAAGCTGGTTTCGACGTGAACATCAACGACGGTAACTATGTCCTAGACGGCGGATACATCTGTATGCTTGGTATTGACGACGTTAGTGTAGTCGGCGATATCGTCGATGGGCTCGTCGACGAGAGAAAAAACACCAGAAAAGCTAGAAATCATCAGGAAAAGTAGGATTATGCCAAAGATTACCTCCCCAAGCAAAACTACTCCTCTTGTGCCATCACACCAACTAGAGGAACAGGATTCAGAAGAGAAGGAAGATGAGGGACCCGTTGGTTACGCCAGTAGCCCCTCGCGATTACATGTTAAATGTCAAGAGGATGACTTTGAGAAAGGATATGAGGAATATCAATATCCTCCACAACAGTATCGCCAGGGGTACCAGGAAGTGATGGTTGGCATACCATCTTCCATGATGATGGATCTGCAGTTTATGCTGGCGGACTATAGAAAAAGTTTTCTGCCAACCGCTCAAGAAATGCCTATTTCGCATTCACGCTCCATCCCTACAACTCCGATTAGAAGCAGGGAGTCACTGCCAGACCATGCAACTAGATCTCTTCAACCAGTACACCAACAGTATCCTGTCTCCACTGACAAGGATGAAAAAGAGAAGGGAGAGATAACGGATCCTAACAATGAATGGGACGATTATCATATTCCCTCAGTCATCTCCCTCACCAGTACCTATTGATTCTCTGCCGGAGGACATTGGCAGTTTCCACAATTTATTGGAGAGAGCTGCAAAGAGGTTTCAGCTTCTGATGTCTACGACACAGGCGGAGTATGATTTTAAGGAGCTATAACGCAAGTCAGTTCGGGCTACCCCTATTGTTAGCCATGTGTGGGACGAGGGCTTAAAAGTCATGGAGACACCGGCAACAGTTACACCGGTTCTCGCCAGACCAGAGAAAAAATATAAAGCTTCTTTAGACGCTCCAGTTTGTTCACTGGGCCATCCCAAGCCGGATTCGATTATCTCTCAAGCGGCACAGCAGAAATCTAAGAGTCCCTCAGCCCCTATATCAGCGCCTCATGACAGAGAGAGTAGGCGTATAGACAATGCAGGAAAAAGATTTTCGTCCATGTCTGCTCTTCTTATTAAAGCGCCTAATTCCCTTGCCGTTCTGGGCAGATACGATAGGCAGATGTGGTTTGACGTGGCACCTTACATAGACCTCATCCCGGAGGATAATCGGCAGCTGGTAAAAAAGATCCTTCAAGAGGGAGAAAGGGCTTTGGCTGAAGTCATTGACTGCGCAATGGATATCGCGACCACAGCTTTCAGGTCGCTTGGAGGAGTGGCGGTTCCACGCCGTCAGGGATGGTTGAGAGCGACTGCTTTTAGACCAGAAGTGCAAAATAAAATTCTGGATCTTCCCTTCGATGGGGAGGATTTGTTTGGAAAACAAGTGGATGAAACACTACAAAGTATCAAGAAGGATACAGACACCGCAAAGGCCCTAGGAACACTACAGTACCTCAAAGTACCCTTTAGGGGGGCCCGAGGTAGGGGCCAATCGTCATATAGAGGAGGGTACCAGCAGGGCAGATACCCCTCTTATTCCTTATCTTCTCAACCATACCGTCAACAATATGGTCAAAGACCAGCAGGGAGCTATACAAAATCTGCTCCTTACCAGTTCAAAGTGCTACCATTTGGCCTGAAATACGCCCCGAGAATTTTTACAAAATGTCTGGCTTCAGTGGTAACTTTTCTCAGGAAACAAAGACACCAGGTGTTTCTGTACCTGGACGACTGGTTAGTAAAAGCGCTATCATTAATATCATCCCAGGAGTCAACAGCAGCATGCGTACAATTGTTTGCCAAGCTGGGTCTGACTTTGAATGTGGAAAAGTAATTTTTTCAACCTTCAAGAAACATCACTTTCTTGGTGGCGATTCTGGACACCACAGTAAACAAGGCATTTCCTTCCCTAGAGAGATAACGGGGGCTAATATCTCTTTCCCAGGATTTTGTAAGAAAAAAGTATCTTTCAGTACGCCGTTACAAGTCGCTACTAGGGACAATGTACTCTTGCATTCCTCTTGTTCCTTTCTGCCAATTGAAAATGCGGCCTTTACAAGATCAACTGGGTTAACAATGGCATCAAGCAGAGGGATCCTTTAACGACATGGTGAAGATCACACAGGCCATGGTGCAGGCACTAGCGTGGTGGACCCAAAAAAGAAACATTTCAGTGGGTCTTTCCTTCCTTACCGACCCGGCTCCACTAGTGATTAGTGATTACCACTGGTGCATCCCGAGAAGGGTGGGGAGCATTCCTTCAGGACCTTAGGTCAGCGGTCGGTGGAAGTTGCAGGAACAACAACTTCACATAAACTTGCTAGAACTCCGGGCAATGGGCTTGGCATTGCTGGCTTTCCTGCCAAGGATACAAAGATCTGCTGTACTAATACGAACAGACAACACAGCAGCGATGCATCATCTCAACAAGCATGGGGGTACAAGATCATTCTCCCTGTCCCATGAAGCACAAACAATATGGGAATGGGCTGTTCAACATGGAGTGTCTCTGAAAGCGGAACATCTTCCAGGGGATCAGAATATCAAAGCAGACACTGAGCAGACTAAAGTCAACCTGCCACGAGTGGGAGATCCCCACGGATTCCGATGTTGCTGAGGCGCTTCACTAGGATGCGGTGGCAGACAGTGTCGAACGCCGCAAAGAGGTCCAGGAGGATGAGGGCCGCTGTTTCCCTGTTGTCAATCAGGGTTCTGGTGTCGTCCGTGGCTGCGATTAGGGCGGTCTCGGTGCTGTGGTTGGCCTGAAACCCGGACTGCGAGGGGTTGAGGGATCCGTTCGTCTCGAGGAAGGCGGCAAGCTGTTTGTTGACGGTCTTCTCGATGACTTTGGCCGGAAAAGGAAGGAGCGAGATGGGACGGTAGTTCTTGAGGTCGGTGGGGTCCGCCGTTGGTTTCATCAGGAGGGCGGTCAGCTCTGCGTGCTTCCAGCTCTCCGGGAAGGTGGCGGTGTGGAAGGAGTTGATGGTGTTTTGGAGATGGGGTGCGATGATGGCGTCGGCTTTGTTGAAGACTTGGTGTGGGCACGGGTCGGTTAGTGATCCGGAGTGGATGGAGTTCATCGTGCGGGTGGTGTCTTCGGTGCTGATCGGGGTCCAGTTGCAGAGGGTGGTGGTGGCGGGTGTTGGTTCGGTGGTAGGGTGCGTGGTCTGTGCGTCGAAGCTGTTGTGTACGTCGGCGATCTTGCGGTGAAAGAACGAGGCTAGTGAGTCGCAGAGGTCTTGCGAGGGAGTGATGTCGTTGTTTCCGGCGCTGGGGTTGGAGAACTCTTTGACGATGCTGAAGAGTTCCTTGCTGTCGTGGGCGTTGTTGTCCAGTCGTTCTTTGTGTGCCGTCTTCTTGGTGGCGCGGATCAGCTGATGGTGTTTGCGGGTGGCGTGCTTGAGGGCGGTCCTGTTGTCTGTGGTCTGGTCGAGCCGCCAGGCTTTCTCGAGGGTGCAGCAGTTCTTCTTGGATTCCTTGAGTTCGTTGGTGAACCAGGGGGTTTTCTTGCTGCCGGGTCTCCTGGGAGGGTTCTTTAGTGGTGCGAGGTCATCGGCGCAGGCGGTCAGCCACTTGGTTAGGTTGCTGGCTGCTTCGTTGGGGTCAGTTGTGCTGGTGGGAGTGTTCTGGCTGAGGGAGGCTGTGAGCTGCTCGGCGGTGATCTTGCTCCAGCTTCGGCGGGGGACCTGTTGCTGGTGGTGGTGGGTCGTAGTTCTACTGAAGCTGAAGTGGACGCAGCTGTGGTCGGTCCAGTGGAGTCCGGTGGCGTGGCTGAAGGAGATGTGCTTGCTGGATGAGAAGACTGGGTCAAGCGTGTGGCCGGCATAGTGGGTGGGGGTATTCACCAGTTGCTTGAGTCCGAGGTTGGCGAGGTTGTCCAGCAGGGCGGTGGTGTTTCTGTCGTCGTTGTTCTCCAGGTGGAAGTTGAGGTCCTCTAGGAGGATGTAGTCGGCGGAGGGAAGGGCGTGCGTGCTGATGAAGTCTGCGATGTCTTCGCAGAATTGTGTGCGTGGTCCCGGTGGTCTGTAGATGAGGGTGTCTCGGAGGGTGGTTTTGGGGTCAGTGTGTATCTGGAAGTGCAGGTGTTCGGCGTCGGTGAAGGTTCTGTCGGAGTTAGTCGAGATGCGGATGGTGTTATCGTGTACGATGGCGATGCCTCCTCCCGTCTGGTTGACGCGATCCTTCCGGGTGATCTTGTATCCGTCCGGGATGGCTGTGGCGATGTCGGGCGCTGAGGAGGCGTTTATCCAGGTTTCGGTGAGGAAGGCGACCTCTGGTGCTGTCGCGTCGAGCAGGTCCCTGAGTTCCACGGCGTGCCTGTGGACGGAGCCGGTGTCGAGCAGGATGCACTTCAGGTGGTTGCTGTTGGTGTTGGACTCGGGGCGGTACAGGTCTGGTAGCAGGTGAATCGGCAGGCTCTGCAGGCGAAGGGTCTGTGGGTGCGCCTCGTCGTGGCTCGGTAGCAGGCAGGGTTCTGGCCGGCATTGAGTGCGTTAAGAGTGGCGGTGTTGTAGGTCTGTTGTGTAGTCTTGCATCGGTGGTGGGGACCAGGGGTTCTGGCGCTGGGCGCGGTCCAGGCGCAGACGGGCTTGCCTTGGGCGCACAATCTGCGCGACCGCTACGCGTCAACGCTGCGCGTGCGTGAGGGCAGCATAAGTAGGGAGCCGGGTGGGAGGAACAGCTGGTTGGCGGGAGCGGGGCGGCAAATGGGCTGGCGGGGGGCGGGGCCGCAGGGAGGCAGCGGCGGGCGGGAAGAAGCTGGTGCGGGCGGGCGGCTGGGTCGCCCGACCACGAAGTAACAGGAAACGGCAGCAGGCAAACACAGGAGGCGGCAGTCAGGCAAGGCAGGAGCAGCACAGGAGCGTGGGGGCGACCAGGCCTGAGCACAGGCACTGCAGGCACTTCTTCAAATGGGGAGTACCGACAGTGGACCTCTTTGCGACAGCTCAGAACAAAAAATGCTGGTTCTTTGCAAGTTGGCATCAACGGAGATCTTGATGGAATGCGTTTTCGATGGCATGGTCAGGCGTCTTTGCCTTCGCCGTTCCGCCGATTCCCCTCCTGCCACGCATTCTTTGAAGATAAAGAAGTAACCGTGCAAGATAATACTGATAGCTCCTTGGTGGCCCAGGCAACACTGCTTCACGGAGTTGCTCCTGCTGTCGGAGGTTCATCCAATTTGTCTACAACCAATACCGTCACTTTTGACGATGTCCCAAGGAAAAGTACTTCACCCACATGTGAAATCGCTACAATTAGCGGCCTGTCTCCTTAACACTGCGAATTTCAACACCTAGACATTTCATCGGAATGCAGAAATATATTAGCGAAGGCCAGAGCGGAAAGTACAAACAGAACATATAAGATGAAATGGAAGAGATTCTGTTTATGGTGCCAAGAGCGTAAGATTCATCCTTTTAACTCAGTGGCTCAAGAGATTATACCATATATTCTAATGTTGGCAAAATCTGATTTGACCCATGCTTCTATTAAAGTGCATCTTGCTGCTATATCTCAATACAGAAGAACTTCCTCAGGACCATCATTGTGGTCCGAAAGAGTCATCAAACAGTTCATGAAAGGATTATTTCGGACTTTTCCTCCCATAAAACCTCCTCCACCTCTATGGCAGTTAAACATTGTTCTATCTCAATTGATGAAGCAGCCCTTCGAACCAATTCACAGGGCGGATTTAAAATACTTATCCTGGAAGATAGCTCTTCTCTAAGCTCTGACTTCAGCCAGGAGGTTTGGGGAGATACAGGATCTCACTATACAAGAGCCGTTCTTACAGTTTAGGGAGGACAGGATTGTTCTCCGGACTAATCCTAAATTCATTCCGAAAGTGCCAACAGTTTTTCATCTGAATGAACCGCTGATCCTTAAGAGATTTTTTCCTCAAGAGTCGACAGCAGCGGACATAGATCTTCACTCACTAGACATCCATCGCAGTCTGAAGTTCTACTTACAAAAGACAAGGCCTTTCCGCAAGTCTTCTCAATTGTTTGTGTCTTATAGTGCACCGAGGAAGGGCTTTCCTTTATCACAGAGGGGAATTGCCCAATGGATTTCAAGTGCAATACAATATTGTCATCAGGCAGCTGGAAAGCTGTTGAACGCATGTGTCCGTGCTCATTCTACAAGAGCAGTGTCCACATCCACTGCTTTATTTCCGTGAGTGCCTGTCCAAAATTTCTGCAGAGCTGCAACCTGGAAGAGTATGTATACCTTCACCAGGCATTATGCACCTGCAGAGAAGGATATGGCAGTGGGACAAGCAGTACTGAGGAACCTTTTCAGTAACGGTGAGCCCTCTTTACCATCCCTCCTCCTTTTATTGGTTACATATGCACATTTTAGTTTTATGTATTGTACTATATGCAATTCTTGAAAGATATATAATATGTGACAAAAAATGTGCTATGATTTACTGCTCGCTATTCTGATTCAGGCATGTGAATCTATGAAAGCTCCAATACTGGAGTAAGGATATACCTGTAACTGTAGTTCTCCAGTATTGGAAGCTTTCATATTTTCACATGCGACCCACCCTCCTCCCCTGAGAGGCTCACTTTGGATTTAGCACATAAGGTGTCTAAGGCACAAGTGCAGGAAAATCTGAGGAGCAAAAGGTACTCTCAGGAGGGTTCTAGAGGGTGAGAGGCTCTGATTGGTTCTGGGACAAATGTGGCTTTTTTACATAACGAAGGTTATGGGTTGCAAAAGGGAAATGGGCCTAGGCCTCTTTTCAGTTTGCTATCCAACTAAGCATTGCTTTTTTTATATACCGGAGACTCCCGTCTCGACGACTGGGAATAATTCAGGCATGTGAATCTATGAAAGCTTCCAATACTGGAGAACTACAGTTACAGGTAAGTAACTTGTTTTCTTTTCTGCATTATTTCCGGGTTGGAAATTCATGCTAAATCAGTGCAAAACAATATTATTACGAAAACGAACGTTTGAAAAGGGGGTACTGTAGGAAGGTACATCCTGACTATGGTTGCCCCCAACTTTTTGCCCTGTGATTTAGCTGGTTTTTGACAGTTGACCTGGGATCCTGCCAATCAGGACCCCAGGCCTACTGCTCTCTCTGTAAAATGGATTCCATGTACCTTAGGTACATTTCCAATTGGTACTGGGCCACCTTATCAGACCCTGTAACTCAGGGCATGGGTGTACCCAGGGCCTACCAGGTGCTGAAGCATGTATTATGCCACCCCTGGCTGGCCTCCTAAATTTGACACAACTGGCTGCATGACAGCTGGGGCAAAGTCGTGTAATAACCCTTTGCTATAGATATAGTATACCTATATCTAACCCTAAAATGGACACACAGATTCCTATCAGTCACTCCTATGGCAGGCCTTGACAATCCTGAAGGCAGAGTGCTTGGAATCGTGTGAGATGGTGCTCTGGCATGAGCTGAGCCCGTTTGCAGCTTGCGGAACCAAGTCCTAATAGCTGTTCCATGAAAACGCATACCATATACTCTTAAGTGCATTATAATCCTCGCGGTTAAATGCTATCTTTGGTATTGCTTTATCAAAACATGTCGAGTAAGGTGTCATACGAATTGGAATACTAACCCCTCGCCAATTCTGGCGACGGGGTTAGCATTCCACCCTTCTAGAGGGACACGACATGTATGTAACTGTGAACCCCGGTTAAAGTTAAGCGAAGCCTCAGCTCCACAAAATGGATGCTGCCACCACAGACACGAGTCTGACCTCCTGCTGCTGGGAGTCCTCCCAGAGAGGAGAGCTTGGACAAAGGGTTTCCTGTCAGGGGCGGTGCTAGCACCATCCCAGACAGGGTTTTGTGTATCCTGGGTAGGCAGGGCTTTACAGGAAGGTGACTGCTGAGTGGCACCCCGGTGCTCACTACGCATAGGCCAGTCAGAACCAGTTCCAGGGGCACACCAGCCCCTGGCCTGGGGAAAGTCTGGCAGGGGAGAGGGGTGTAACCACCCCCCTCCTAGTCCCACCCATAGGCAGGACCTAGTCACCGGGTCAGCCCCCTTTTTTAGTATAAAGATAGGAGCGGGCCCCCTGTTCAAATTAGATCCTTTGGAATCAAGACACGACTTTCTGCGAAAGACATCAAGATTTCCTTCTTCAAGATTCTCCCTTGTGGCTAAGGAGTAGTCACCCTGCATCAAGCGGGCACCATCCTAAAAACACTGCGGTCTGCTGCAAGTCCTTCACGAATCTGACGACCCAGCTCGACGAGACCCGGCTTCCCTGGCACCTCTGACCTCTACTCACCTCTACAGCAAAGCTGAGAACCGTGAGTGCGACGAGACCTCGAGGGACCGATGATCGCCAAGACTGCACGACTTCTTTGCAACAAGCCCACCGTGTGCTCCACTGGTGAGTGCTTTGGGGTCCGAGAAGCCCCAACCCTGAGCAGCTCCAGCACCGAAGATCAGCCCTCCAGCATCTCCACGATCTGCGTGGGGCCCTTCTGCTTTTGCGTGCTCACCGCGCTGTGTGGCTACTAGCCGGCTGGCTTATGGCCTTCTTCACGACGCCAGACGACATCACTGTTGCTGGTCTGGTTGCTCCAGACTGGCCCTTGCTTAATTCTTCAAGAGAGGCACCCCGGACCCTCCTGGTCCACTCCAGACGCCATTTTGAGTCCACCGCGTGGGCTTGAATTTGCCAAGGCTTTGTTGCCCAATCCTGGGTCCAGCGACGCCGACAGCTTCATCCATCGTGGGACAGCTCGCTCCTCCATCCTGGTCGCCGACAACGCCTCCTGGTCCGTGAGATCTGCGAGCACAGCGTCGCCCACTCACCTAGTCGAGTTGACTACCATCCGGTGCCCACCTGGTGCCACCTGACTACTGGCTAGTAGTCTCGAACTTGGTCCCCTCTGCTTTCAGGTGTCATCTTCCTTCGATCCAGGCTTGGACCCATCGAACTTTCTTCACTGGTCGCCTGCCAGCAACTTCTTTCTTCCAGGCTCCTGGTCCGTCTACGAGGATTCCCGACGTCTTTTGAGACCTATGCAGCTGCAGCCCCTGGGCTAGGTAACCTCGGCATTTCGGTGCCCCAGCATAGCCTCACTATCCAAGGGTCCGAATCCACTTTCGTTTTCCTCCTACCAGGTCGGGTTCGCCCGAGAACACTAACTTTGTCTTTACTAGCTACCATAGACTTTGTCCCGCATCACGCGTGAGAGTGCACACTCTGCACCCGAGTCCCCTGGGTCCCCTAGAAGTAATCTGAAGATTCTATAGTCAAGACCTAGCGATTCCAAAGCCTATTAGTACTGTACTTACCTGCTAGTAATTTCGCATTCCACTTTCAGAGTATATGGTTTTCCGTGCCCCTCGGGCATTTGTATATACTGTGCTAACTTAAGTATTTTCGTAAGAGTTTTGTTTTGTGCTTAGTACCCTGTCCTCATAAAGAGTACAGCGCTGTTGTGATTCTTAATAAATATCTTGTTTATTTTCATAACACTTGTGTGGTGTCCTTTCACTGGGTATTCAAGGGGTATATGTGTGGTAAACAGCTGGCTTAACACGCCCTCTCGAGTCTTTAGCCTTAGACTGCTCGTATCCATGCTACTAGGATAGCTGGTCTATAAGGTTGACTTACAACCAATCATCAATAAGGGTTGCTGGACTGATACATAGTGTTCACTAGAATAGTGAGCACTGCATATCAGGCCACCTTCTCACAGGTACTTTAATCCAAAACAGTCTTGTCTTGGGGCAAAAGTAATCATAAATCAAGCCATCGTCAAAAACATTTTTTTACTGACTTGACGGAGATAGGATCACATCCTCGTGTCTTCACTTAGCTTTCCATAAACGTAAGTACTGAGCTGATGTAAAATTGTTATAACTGGTTAATGTCACGAAAGGATGGTAAGAGTTTAATACTAGGTCAAAAACCTTTTTTGACAAGAGCGGTGGACACAGTATCACTCTTGTGTCCTCATATTCATATGTATGTGCTCTGAGCCAATATGTAAAAAAAATAGTTTAAAAACCTCATTACGGGGGCGTGGCTAGCAGCCGAGAGCAATTGCTGCCTAGTTAAGGAACTCAGTGGGTAACATAGCCCTTTAATTAATCCGTCCACTTATCCGCATATATATTGACTTCCGGAGGCTGGGGTCATGTCCGCTACAGAGCGACAGCAGCCGCTGAAATTTTGGAGGGGATCGGCAGCTGGGAAGTGCCCGACTTCTGAGGGAGCGAAGAAGTGGCCTATCCCTCTGAAGGAGACCGGGGACTAAATTTCCAGGTGGCGCTGGCTGATGATGCAGGGGAGCGGAGAATCGAGCGGCGGAGACACGCCAGCGGCCTGATTGACCAGCAAGACCCTGAATCGGACTCCGCTAAGCGGGGACGATGGTGTTGGGATGTCTAACCCCCCCCCCCCCCCCCCCCCCCCCCCCGTACACTTACAGCTACAGAATTGGTCCCGGACGACTGGCAACTCCGAAAGGGCGGTGGCGGTGAGGTGATCGCGCTGCCCGTCCCGCCCGCACCAGTGGCGATCGACCACTCTAATATCCTCCTGAGACCTATCCACGGCACCGCGGCTGCCTGTCCATGCCTGTTAAACAGCCCCGGGGCAAAACCGACTCCAGAGGCGGGTGCGACCCGTGCAGGATCCCCCGAGTTGCCACCATACGATGAGGGACGCTGCCTGCTCCCATGTCGCGCCCTGCCATCGCCGCGGGTGAGGCCCTACAGCATCTCCATACTACGGTTCGAGCCCTGATAAATGGGGCCACTGAGGACATATTTCCACCACCGGTCCCCCACTGAATGCTGAAGGTGACCGCCCCACTGCATCCCAAAGACACGGCGGACCGGTGTGAGACAGGACCCACATTGCAGCATATCCTAGGACTGGGGGCTTTTCTCTTGTGTATTTATTGGAGCACCGGACGAGAGAAGTGTCCACAGCGTGGAATGCTGGCGCACACGCATTGCGCTCGGCCGGCAAGTGGCCCCATTTTCGCCCCTGATACTGAGTGGCTAAAATACAGACCCGCTCTCCACCCCAAATCATCGACTCAGGAGGATCAGTGGCAGTGGTCCTCCTAGACCTAAGTGCGGCCTTTGATACGGTCAGCCACCAGGTTCTAATCCACCGCCTCGGGACTGTTGGAGTTAAGGGCAAAGCCCTGAAGTGGCTCTCGTCCTTTCTCTCCCGACGCTCTTATCAAGTATGGGAAGGCGAAAGCCGCTCCTCCTCCATCCCCCTCCAGTGCGGTGTGCCACAGGGCTCTTCCCTGAGCCCTACGTTATTCAACGTTTATATGGCCCCACTGGAGGAACTTGTCTCACCCTTCGGAGTCACCATCGTCAGCTACGCCGACGACACGCAACTGGTGGTCACTCTCTCCCACCCCAAACTCGAGCCCTCCAACCTCCACGACTGCCTTACCAGCGTATACCAGTGGATGAGCGACTCCGCCTTGAAGCTTAATGGCTCCAAGACAGAGATCCTGGTCCTCGGACAAAAAACTACTAACATCCCTTCCAACTTCTGGCCCGCCTGCATGGGCGAACCTCCCACTCCCAAAAAGGAGGTCAAGAGCCTTGGCGTGTGGCTGGACACCGACCTTACCTTCCGGACCCAGGCCAGAAAGACGGCCGGAACCTGCTACGGGTTACTTAAATCCTGCAGGAAAGTAATCCCTCTCCTACCCTTCCAGTCGCGCCTTATGCTGATCCGGGGCTTAATCCTATCCAGGTTGGATTATAGCAACGCCATCTACCTGGGCGCCCCGGAATCCACCTTCCAAACTCTGCAAAAGGCTCAGAACGCCGCCGCCAGACTCCTAACAAGCACCCCGGCCAGATCATCGGCCAAACCCGCTCTTAGGAAGCTACACTGGCTCCCGATCAAAGAAAGGGTCACTTTCAAGGCCCTCTGCCTGGCCCACAAGGCTCTCCATAACACCGGCCCCCCCATACTAAACAACTGGATCACCCCCTACAGACCCACGAGAGCGCTTCGCTCAGAGCACGGAAACCTTATCACGATCCCCATGGTGAAAAAGGCCCGGATAGGGGGCCGCCGCTTCTCGGTAAACACCGGACTCAAGTGGAACGCACTCCCTCTGAACCTCAGAACAGAGCCTGATCTACTTCGGTTCAGAAAAACCCTCAAAACTCTCCTCTTCCCCTAATCCGGTCTCTTACCTATCCGCTCCCCCTCATGAGTAACAAGGTTCTAGCGCTGGGATACCCTCGTGGTGACTACGCGCTCTACAAAACTCTAAATAAAAATAAATAAATACCCCGCGCACAGGACGTCATGGCTGGCAGAGGTCCCAGGAGCACCTGCGCAAGCCGAGCTGGACAAATTTGCCTATGAAAAGAGCATGGCACCGCAGCTGGAGGGTCGCACATCTACCGGCAAACATAAAGATGGAGGGGAGGCGTAGAAAATTACTCTGGAAGATATCATGAAGGCGCTTTCCAGCGTCCAAACCACGGTAGGCTCTATTTCCACCGACGTTTCACTGCTGCGAGCGGACCTACATAAAATGGCTGATCGGGTGAAGGAGGTGGAGATAGTTGCGAAATCGCTGGTAAAAGACACCTCAGACCTACAGATGGCCGTCTCCCAGCTCCAAAAAGAAAATAGACAACCGCTGAGAAGCTGGACGATCAAGAAGGGCTTGCGAGACGGAGCAACGTATCTATAATTGGCATACCGGAGTCCGAGGGCAAGCAAGCAATGGACTTGTATGTGGAAGAGCTGATACAATCGCGGCTACAACCCAAGGGCCTCTCCAACTTCTTTTCAGTGGAGCGGGCGCACAGGGTTCCCGGTGGCAGGCCGAAGCCAGGTTCGCCCCCGAGGCCAGTGCTCGCCAAACTGTTCAACTACAGGGACAGGGACTCAATTTTGCAGGCCGCACGGATTTCTCCACCCATACGAATACAGAATTCCACAATATCCTTTTTTCCAGACTACACGGCGGCGGTTTCCAGGTGCAGGAGAAGCTTCCTAGAGGTCAAAAAGCTCATGAGGGCACAGGAAATACCATACTCCATGATCTTCCCGGCAAAACTTCGAGTCGTGGATGGTATTCGGGCTTGGTTCTTTGAGACGCCGGAGGCGGTGCACGACTGGCTTGAGGGATGGTGACATGTGGAGAAGCCCAAGCGTGGGCATGGACAGCACTGCCGGAGAGAGGAGGAGGGCGACCCGGGAACACCGGAGACGAGACATTCGGACCAGGAGCAAGCGACAAGGCAAGAAGAGGAGTGAACAATGGGATGCTGTCGTTGACACTTGCGGACTGTTGGCAGGCGAAATGATCCTGTTTACATTCATGGCTGGATTGTCTGTGGTGGCGGACTGAGACGGACTCTGGAGAGCGAGAAGGGCTGAGGCTTCCACTGGACCTCCTGTCCCTGACGAGCAAGTACTTTGTGTTGGGGTGGGCAGAAGCGCTCTGCTGAGTTGGGGTGGCGGGCAGTTGTAGGATCGCTTAGCAGGGAGGGGGGAGGAACTTGGAGGGGGGACAGTTCGTAATTCTTCTGTTTTGGTTGAAATGTCCAGAGGTATTCTTGATGCGGATGGACACCGACAAATGGGATGGCGGGCAGTTGAAAGCTCGCCAAGCGTGAAGGTGGGGAAGGTGGGTGGGACCCAGGGAGGGGGGGTAATTGGGTTGCTATACTTTGTTGTTTTTCTTATTTGTATGGTTGTGAAGGCGACACACTACTTTACTGAGGGTGCATTGCAGGACAGGTTTATCTTTGACTGCACTACACAACACTCCACCATGGATGGCTACACTGGTGACATGTACACCTGAGACTCCTCAAACACACCTTCCCCTTCGACCTGCCCTAACTGTTTTGACATGGAACGTCCGAGGACTGGGAGACAAAGTGAAGCGAGGTCTGGTGCTGCAGTACTTGAAACGAAGCAGCCCAGCGGTAGTTCTGCTGCAAGAAACACATCTAGTGGGCTCTGCTACCAAGGCAATGGATAGGTGGGGGTATAAGATGGCGGCACATGCAGATTTCTCCTCGGGTTCCGGAGGAACAGGGATCCTTGTATAGAAAAATTTCCCGCTGGTAATCCAGCAGCAGCGAGTTGATGATCAAGGCCGCTTTGCGGCCATTACATGCCAATGGGAGGGGCGCCTATTTAATTTAGTTTCTGTATACATCCCACCTGCCCTACATGCCACGGCACACTCTGCATTCACAACATTTCTACTGACTTTGCCTGTCGCGACGCTGGTAATAAGGGGCGACTTTAATGATATCATTGATGGAGACACTGATAGATTCCCAGCCAGGCCTGTAGCACACGGGGGGGGGGGGGGCGACTGCTAGGACTTTTAGATGCCCTGGGGATTACGGATTGCTGGAGACACAAACACCCTAGCAACAGACAATATACCTTTTATTCTGCGGTCCATTATTGTCTCACCCGGATCGATTATTTTCTGATGTCTGCAGATGGCCTACAGGGCATAGAAGAGACGGAAATTCGCCCCAGGGGTATTTCTGATCACTCGCCACTGCTATTAAAGTATACCCCTCACCGAACGTATAGACTACGCATGTTTCCTGTTCATGCCGGTTATCTTCAGGTTGCCCCTCTGATGAAGGAGCTTACTAAAACCACTAAGCAATTTTTTCAAGAGAATACTGGCTCTGTGACCTCCAGTAACACTCTATGGGAGGCCTATAAAGTAGTCTTTCGTGGACAGGCGATGGCATCTATCACCAGCCATAAGAGAACACAGCGGACGGAACTAAACGCTCTTGAAGAGGGCCTTGCCACTGCAATAACGGAACAGGAGACTCGCCCGGGGCTGCCCAAGAGGTTCGCCTTAAACAAACCGCATATGTAACATACCTTAGGGAAATAGCGAAAAACGCAATCCAGGCGACCCGCCACAAAGTTTACGAGCTAGGGGATAAAGCAGGAAAGATGTTGGCATGGCTGGACAAAAAAAGAAAAAGCGGGTAGGGTAATCGCACAGCTGATGTCCCCCGCTGGGTCAATGACCTCAGATCCCGACGCTATAGTTGGCCTCCTGGCCGATCATTTTGAAAACATTTATGCTCCTCGGGCATCCTACACGGTGGAAGAAGCGTACAATTATATCAAGGATCTGACGATCCCTCAACTGTCACCAGAAGCGGTGCTTCTGCTGGAGGCAGACATCACCCCTGACGAAATTCAAGAAGCGACTTACTCTCTTGCGTCTGGCAAGGTACTGGGCCCTAACGGACTTCTGGTGGAATTATATAAGAAAACTGTGCAAACGACGGCCCCTTACCTCCTGAATATGTTCTCTGGTAGTCTAAAAGCTGGGGAGTTGCCTTGGGATCAACGCCTCGCCACGATTGTTCCGATCCATAAGCCAGGCAAATCTGCGACGACCTGCGCTTCCTATTTATTTATTTATTTATTGCATTTGTATGGCGCACAGCTACCCAAATAGGGTTTCCCGGCGCCGATGACGGGTCGAACAACTAGGATGAAATGTGACAAAAGAAAGGGGCCTTATTTCTGGAACAGCCAGGTTTTCAGATTCTTTCTGAAACTGGCGTAATTGACTTCCTTGCGGATGTGAAGAGGGAGTTTGTTCCATAGAGTGGGCCCTAGTACAGAGAATGATCTCCCTCCCATTCTCGCGAGTTTGAACCTCGCGATTGTAAATAGTGCGGAGGTCTGAGAACGAAGTTCTCTAGATGGAAGGTAGGGAGTTGCAAGAGATTGTAGGTACTTGGGTGCGGTGCCCGCTTTGATCCTAAACATATAGCTCAGGGCTTTGAACCTGATGCGGTTTTCCACCCTGAGCCAATGTAGGTCATTAAGATGTTCAGACACACTGGCTTTTTTAGGAATGTTGCAAAGTAGTCTTGCAGCCGCATTCTGGGCTAATTGTAGGCGTTTGATAACGGCTTGGTTGGAGCCCAGATAAAGGATGTTACCGTAGTCAAGCCGAGATGTAATAAGTGCATTGACTACGGTCTTTTGAGTGGCGAGGGGGAGCATCCATAGGATCTTTCTCAACCATTTCATGATAGTGAAGCAAAGGCCGACCACTTTATTTGCCTGTTGCTTCATTGAGAGGGTGTTGTCAATGGTAACTCCCAGATTTCTCACCTGCGCAGCCGGGGTGGGGATGTTACCAAGTTCGGGAGGCCAGTGAGTTGAGTTCCAGAGGTCTTTGTTATTCCCCAGGAGAAACCTCGGTCTTATCACCGTTTAACTTTAGTTGGTTAATTGACATCCAGTTTAAGATGTTTTGGAGACCTTGTTTGAGACAAGATGGAACCATAGGGCTTGACTCGGACAGGGAGAAGATGATTTGGGAGTCATCGGCGTATGTCATAAGAGTGAGTCCTGATTTGTCAGCTAAATCAGCCAGGGGTCTGAGGTAGAGATTGAAAAATAATGGGCTCAAAATCGAGCCCTGTGGTACTCCGTGAGGGGCATTGACTGACTCTGAACAGGCTATTGAGGATGTAATTTGGAATGTTCTATGTGACAAAAAAGATTCAATCCATTTGAGTGCGTCACCACGAATGCCGTTTCTCTTTAAAGTGACCAGAAGTTTGGAATGGGAGATGGTATCAAAGGCGCACTCTAATCTAACAAAATGAGTGCGACTGTCTGGCCCTTATCTAGGAGTTTTCTGATGTTTTCGGTTACTCCTAGTAGAGCTGTTTCAGTAGAGAACCCTGCTCTGAAGCCGGACTGTGATGGGTGGAGGAGGGAGTTCTCTTCGGTGAAGAGAGTAAGGGCAGTGTGAATATGTCTTTCAAGCAGTTTGGAAAAAATTGGGAGAAGGGATATTGGTCGGTAGTTTGCCAGAAGGTCGGGTTGGCTGTTGGTTTTTTCAAAAGTGGGCTGACCATAGCGTGTTTCCAGATTGCGGGAACTGCAGAGAGCTGAAGATAGGAGTTTAAAGTTTCAACGATGATAGTCAGAGAGGGGATGTTCAATTGCTTAAGAACAATGGCAGGTATCGGATCACAAGGGGAACCTGATTTTACAGTTCTAAGGATGGAGTTGAGGGATTCCAGGGTGACGGAAGGCCAGTGTTCAAGAGTGTTGATATTACTCAGACTAGGGGGGTTTCATCTTCAGAGTTTTGAGTAGGCAAGTTGCATTTTATGCCAGAGATGATTTTTTCAATTTTCTCATTAAAAAAGTAAGCGAGGTCTTGGCATTGTTTTTGATTCAAAGGCTGGGCCGATGCAATCGTTTTTTCCCCTGTGAGATCTTTGACTGTATTGAAAAGCGTTTTCGCTTTATTGGGCGCCGAGTTTATGGTGTTTGCCACATAAAGTGCTCGGCTTTGTTGCAAGCTGAGTGGTATTCGTTTCTGGCTTTGTGGTATATTACTTTATTTTCGTGGGCGTAGTCTTTGCGCCACTTTCTTTCGAGGGCTTTGCATTTTGACTTTTCTATTTTCAGAGGTTCAGTAAACTAAGGAGCTGGGGGACGGTGAGTATTATTTTTAATTTGAGATAAGGGGAGGCAGCTGTCGACGGCGTTTTCTAACCAGGAGTGTGTGGCTAGAGCAATACTATCTATGTCGGAGGCTGGGATTGGGGCATTGTTGGCAAGAGCTCTGTTGAGGTTTCCAATATGGAGCTGTTTCCAGTTTCTTATGGCGGATACAGGCCCGGCATTATTAGCTTTAGGTGTGAGTAGTTTCAGACTGAAGTGAATAAGATGGTGGTCTGACCAACAGATAGGGAACGTGTTGAGCCATTTCAAATCAGGAGTGTTTGAAAAAATGGGATCTAATAGATGTCCTGCCTTATGGCTGGGCCCAGAGTTAAGTAGATGAATGTTCAGAGCTGTTAGATCATCCAGTAAATTAATACATGCCGTACTCGAGGGGTCATCAAAATGCAAATTTAAGTCTCCTAGGAGGGAAAAATTTGTTGAGGCTAGATAGAAAGGTGTGATAAGGTTCGCCAGAATTGCAGCCCAGGCATTGGCATTCCCGGGAGGCCTATATATTAAGATGCCGGAGGCTGTGAAGTTGGGGTTGAGGGTTAATTTAAAAAAAGCTGCTTCACAATCAGGGATGTGGACGGATTCGAATGTACATGTAAAGTCTCTGTTGAATATGATAGCGATTCCTCCGCCAGTTTGACCGACACGATCTCTCCTGACATAGCATAGTTGGAGGGGAGAGCGGTTGCTACGTCAGGGCCAGAACTTTCGTGCAGCCATGTTTCTGTTAGGAAGAGGGCGCTAGGTTTGTAATCAAGTAGAAGGTTGAATATATCAAGCTTGTGTTGAGGCAAGGATCTGACATTTACGCTGTAAAAGTGAAAGTCGTGGGTAACAGGTTTAGCTTGTAGTTTACGTGTTGGGTTACAGATTTTGGGATCAGGGTGGGGCTGAAAATTAAAGAGAAAAACTGCAATTACCGCAAGGGGAGCATCCGGTAAGCGAAGGTTGTAAAACAGCACAATCTTTGTGTAATTTGGGACGCAAGCTGTTTAGGTACTCAGAACTCATACCTCTATTCTGCAGTGTTGGTAGGGCATTATTTTGTGCCCCCTGCCCCCTACTGTCCCGGACGGGCTGGTCTTAGGCTTGTCTTTGGCGCGGCATTGGCGCGGTCGCAGCGCATATTCGCTGCGCGTCATAGGAGGCATCAGGTTTAAGTAGAGGACGGGCTCTTGCTCAGCTCCGCCTCTGCCCGCTCGGCCAATCGGTGCCTGCCTCGGCCGGGAAGCCGGAAGAAGGTGCCTCCCTGCGCCCTCCACTCAATCAAGCCTAGCGCTTGCGGTGGACCGGGGCTGCAGGAGTGATTAACATCACAGTGGTGAGTGGGGTTTAGAACAATTGTATAATTTTACACAGTGCTAATTATAAAATCAATCGGCGCAGTGCTATTAAAATAAGGCGCGTTTTCCAAAACCTGAAATTGTTTTACAATACGCTGCTCTTAGAAACAAGTATAGCATCAGACAGTAGGCGGTGCATATCGTTTTTTATTCGCACAGCGCAGTTAGGTCAATTTCTGCAGTCACATTCATCAGTTTCCTTCGCGCATGCGAATGTCATCCTATTGCCCAACCTCCTTAATTAATGCAGAACCAAAAATCCTTGCTAAATTACTGGCGTTGCGATTCACCCCCCATCTTCCCACCCTAGTACATCCAGATCAGTGTGGCTTTATGCCACATAGCAGTACGGCACTCAACCTACGCCGCCTGCAGGCGGTTATGGCCCGCCGGGAGTATATACAGGAACCAGCTGTTCTCCTCTCCCTGGACGCAACTATGGCGTTCGATACAGTAGAATGGCCATACTTGTTCGCAGTGCTGCAGCACATGGGCTTCGGCCCTAAGTTCTGCGCCTGGGTTCGTCTGCTCTATACCAAACCCCTAGCCCACGTGGCGGACAATGGCCACATCTCAAGGTATTTCCCACTCGGCCGCGGAACAAGGCAGGGATGTCTGTTATCCCCCTTGCTATTTGCGCTGATTCTGGAACAGTTGGTGATTTGGATCCGATGGGAACCCTCTATCAAAGGACTTTGCTGGTCTGACGTATGGGAAGACCGCATATCTCTTTATGCAGACGATATACTTCTCTACCTCACTTCCCCCAAAAAATCCATTCTAGAACTGTTGAATGTTTGTGAAAAGTTTTGGAGAATGTCGGGTTATAGGATTAATTTGTCCAAATCTATTCTCTTTGTTCTTGCCGGCCTCCCGCCTGTGCTTCCCGCGAGCTGCCCTTTAAGACCTACTATGTCAGCGTTCAAGTACTATATATGTGACATCGGACCCAGATGAATTCTATACATTGAATCTGCGACCCCCATTGGACCATTTCAAACGAGATGTGAGGGTGTGGCGGGCCCTCCCCCTCACACTTCTGGGTAAAGCGGCCATATACAAAATGTCACTCCTACGCTTCCTGTATATTTTAGAAAATACGCCGTTTATGGTCCAGACCTCTTATTTCACAGCGATCGCTACGCCGGTCTCAAGTCTATTATGGGATTGCGCAAAATAAGTTGGTGAAGGACTGGTATGACGGAGGCATTGCACTCCCAAATATCGAATTATACTACTGGGCAGCCCACCTTAAACAAATTAATTACTGGTTACATGCCCCACAGACTGAACCTGCGAACATAGCGGATAGGCAGTGCCTGGAGGCTAGGGGACTGATGGGTAACCTTTACAGACGACGTGCGCCGTCGGACTTACTAGGCCCCACACACCACTCGGTGCAACTCTGGTACAAAGCACACAGGCGCTTTCGATGTTCTGATCTCATCACACAAATGATGCCATTATGGGACTCATGCAGATTAGGTTCCCTTCGCAACACTAAAGGGTTCCAAGCGTGGTACAACAAAGGTATTTTGGTGGTGGGAGACCTTTGGAAGAAGGGCAGGGTGCTGGACTTCTCCTTCCTACAAACAAATTATGATATGGCGCAGGTGGAACGGTTTAAATATACTAAAACTCGACACGCACTACAGACAGCCATTGCGGTGGGTACGGACTTGCAGGAATCCACTCCTCTTGAAGATAGGTTACTGACGGAACATATGACAGAGCGACATCCTTTACATATCGTAAACTGGTTAACAACCTTCCTGACATGACGTCCAAGCTGCGACTGACGTGGTCGCGAGACATTGACGAATTTGATGATTCCGAATGGCAGGAGGCCCTGTCCTCCCCTCGGGAAACAGCTATCCCCTCCAGGCTCAAATTAGTCCAACTTAAAATACTACATCGCACATATTACACTAGATCGATTTTATACAAGATAGGAAAGGCGTCGCATATGTACTGTCTGCGTGGATGCGGGGAAGATGGGACATTCCTTCACACTATATGGGACTGTGGTCGGGTGGCAAGATACTGGACCGCTGTGATGCGTACCATCTCTCAGACTCTAGCTATTTCCCTTCTGCCTGATTCCCGGCGCTGTTTGCTGAAATATATGGGAACCTAACGACCTAACACATCGCCAACAGGATTGGGCCATGCTGGGTATGATGATGGCAAAACGCAATATTGCTAGGTTGTGGGGCTCTGATGCGCTACCTATGTTAAAGGACTGGTGCAGAGATATGGATGACGCAATGGTGGCGGAGAAGGCAGTCTTTGTCCATCGCGGATGCCCGGGGAAGTGGGGGCACATATGGGGAGCGTGGAATGAGTTCAGGGGTAATATATGCGAGTCCCCACGAATAGACGAGGATGAGGACACCTCGGATTGAGGATTGTTGCTACGTGCATGTATGATGTCGTACTGTTGAGTCCACTCAAACTGATTTTTTACTGTCTTGCGACTGATATATAGGTTGAACCTGCCTGTAAATGTACTTTATGCGTTCTATGATGCTGAAACTGTATGTTTAGTCGCCTTCTATGTTTACTTCAATAAAAATTAAAAAATAAATAAATAAATCATTACAAGCCATATACGAAATAAGCTTGCCGCCATGCTCCATGGAAAAGGTTAGAAACGATATTGATACAGGTAACATAGTGGATAAAAACACATGCCCCATAGTGCCATCGTTGTTAATTTGTGTATTATGAGTTGACAAATGACTGGCATTAAAGAAAACCTAGGTGTAATGAATCATGAGTACACTGTCTGGGTTCTTAGTAAAGCTGGCTGGAACATACCCTCTTATCCAGTATTGGGGTATCTTTCATAGATTCACATGCCTGAATCATTCCCCGTCGCCGAGGCGGGAGCCCCACGGTAAATACAAAAGTAGTGCCAAAGGTAAATAACAGTAGTAGGCCCCAAAGAAAAAGGCTTGAGGCCTAGATCTTAGTAACCTAGCTACATCATTATGCTAAAAGAACCAAAAAAAAGGTTCCAACCAATACGCTATTGGCACCCTCTAGAACACTCTCAGCAGTGCCAGTTCTCCTCAGATTTTCACCCCACGTCGTGTGGAAGGGAGTCTCCCTTAGTGCCACTCAGTTTTTTCTTCATGATGTAAATGTAAATGTATTGCGATTTATATAGCGCACGTATCACCCGAAGGCATCAAGGCGCTTGCCTTGGAAACCCGTCCTGGTATTCCCCTGTGAGATAAACCCAGCAGGGTATCCACAAGGTGAAAGCCAGGCATCCCGCCGCGAGGGGCCGTAGTGGAGATTAAGCAAGCTATTGCCCAGAGTCGCAGAGTGTGAACCCGTGAGTCGAGTAGGCACCGGAACGAGAATTATTGAGTCCGTGGAATTATTTGAGCCCAAGATCCGCCGAGGCGGGGAATTGAACCCTGGTCCAGGACCGATCTCAGCTTCCGGGTCTGCCGCCTCTAACCCCTGAGCCACACTTCTCCGTCTGACAAGAAAACCTTGTTCAAGCCCTGCAGAACCTGCGACAAGAAGAGACTCCATGTTGATGACCATGATAAGGACTGCATCTAATGCCTCTACCCTAAACATGAGGCAAAAGATTGCAAAAGTTGCCGTACCTTCCCTCCTAAAACACTCGGGGATAGGGAGGCAAGAGTCCTGTTGTGGCTTAAATCTTCTTCGGCTGAAGATGATGATAAAGCAAAAAATCAATGGGCGAAGGGATCACTTTTCCTGGGTAACCAGGGTTTGTTTACTATTCGTTTCAGATAGCGATAAAAAAACCCTTATTCACGTACCAAGGCTCGAATGGCGGTGTATCTTGGTTTTCCGCCTTATTGTTAGCAACGTGACAGCATCATCATTAGGTTTGATCGTATGCTTCCTCCACCCGGAGGTGAACCACTGGTTAGTACAGTAGTGATTAGTGATGAAAAATATAAGCGAGAAGTATTTAATAAAAAGCTTGACTGACCAGACAGCACAAATTTTTATTAGGTCAGGAAAACAAGCCTAGTAAAAAATGTTGGCGTGCGTAGGAAGTTAAGTTATGTGACTTCCGCACTGTGTAATGTCCATAAAAAGGTTGACATGTTTCAGCCACTAACTGCCCAGTGGGGGTCAAGTTGGCTTTCTTCAGGACCTAGAATCTATAGTGAAAAATATAGTGGTAACCCTCTATTGTGGGGTAATTCATGGGATTGTTGCCCCTGATTATAAGAAGGTGAATTAGTACCTGTTGGTAAAAAAAGGCAGAGGGGGTGACAAGACAAACAATACAAACATATACAGATAGCGTCAATATTGCAATATCATGAATGGATGCTGTTTTTGTGCTTCAGTCACAGAAGGAATATAAAGAAACTAAAAAATGGCAATTCTTTGTTACAATTGACAAATTTCACTCGTTCTCCATTGGCAAAGGTCCTCTCATTGTTCATATTCTCTATGTTCAGATTCTGATGGCCTGGTACGTAAAGGTGCTATGGTAGGCAAACTCTGCTCCCAAAGCGTTGTACACAATATGTGTGTGTGAACTAAAAAATGAGTTATTGGTTTAAAACCTTTTAGTGCATATACGTGTAGTATTGCTGGTGGATTTAGAATCTGCCCTGTGTTAAGGTTTGTTAACCGTCATGGGTGATATATTTCTTTTAAGGTGATGACTCCAGTAGCTGGTATAATATTGCCTGTTAGATGGAGTAAAGTGTGTGTTGTCTGTGTAAATCGTAAGTTTCAACAATAGTCGCTATGTGAAATGTTTACCCAAACGGTGCTGCTTTACAAAGAGTGGCGTGGTGTATATTCAAGGTTGCCGACTTGACAGTCTTAGATTCAAAAGACATACAATTACTCCCCGCTATCACCCCTCAGACGCGTACCTTATTACCTCACCCACCCTGCAGTCACTCCACTTACCCTACTCTCACGCTGTCGCATACCTCTCTGTGCACTCACATGAGCACTCCTGCCACCCTCACAGCACAGAGGGTTAATGTGCCTGGTACAAAGAAGGTGTACCATGCAGACCAAAGAACTGAGGGGCATATGTTCAAGGAAGTTGTGCAGTCATGGGTTAAGGCCTCTCTCCGCCACTTCAGAAATGGAAGGCTGCACCATATTTACAACAATATGGTGCAGCCCTGCGTTTTCCCTGCGCTGGCGCTACACTTAGCAGTGTAGCGCCAACGCAGTCACCATTGCACCATAGTCCAAGGGTGTCTGGGTGCAGGAAAAAGATTGTTTATGTACAGGAGAGGGACCTTTTTGTACATAAGGAGGGGGACCTTCCTGTACATAAACAATCTTTAAATGCCATTTGTCTCACTTCCATGTGAGCTGCTTAATGCAGCACACACAGAAATCACAAAATTGATTTCTTTTTAAAGATTACAAATACAAGGCATTTTGCTTTTTCCATGTGTGCTGCACAAAGCAGCACACATGGATGAAGCAAAAATGAGGAGAAATAATGCATTTCTCCTAGTTTGGCCAGCTTAAGACCAGGTTTTCCCTGTTCTTAATTTTAACGCTGCCTCACTTTTACGCTGCCCTTGTGAATAGTATTTACAACAAGGGGTGGTGAGGGACAGAGTCTCTGAATTAAGCAGAAAGCTCTCACCCAGTCAAGAGATCAGGGCTAGATCCAACACCGTTTTTTAGCTCACTGCACCATCCCAGTTTCAGAACCTGGCTGTATGCAAATTAGTCTGTTCCTGTCCCAGTGCATGATGAGAACAGGGCAAACCAAACTACAAAAGCCAATTCTTACACTGGGAAGGAAACAAGCTCACGGGGACCGGTTTCTGGCATTACAGCCGTCTTCGGCCCGGTTTGCTTGAATCCTGATGGTGCAATGAGCAAGGGTCTCACATCTGAGAATACCCTTCCACGCTTAGGGTGGACAAAAATATTTACAACAAGGGGTGGTGAGGGACAGAGTCTCTGAATTAAGCCGAAAGCTCTCACCCAGTCAAGAGATCAGGGCTAGATCCAACACAGTTTTTTTGGCTCACTGCACCATCCCAGTTTCAGAACCTGGCTGTATGCAAATTAGTCTGTTCCTGTCCCAGTGCATGATGGGAACAGGGCAAACCAAACTACAAAAGCCAATTCTTACACTGGGAAGGAAACAAGCTCCCGGGGACTGGTTTCTGGCATTACAGCCGTCTTCGGCCCGGTTTGCTTGAATCCTGATGGTGCAATGAGCAAGGGTCTCACATCTGAGAATACCCTTCCACGCTTAGGGTGGACAAAAATATTTACAACAAGGGGTGGTGAGGGACAGAGTCTCTGAATTAAGCAGAAAGCTCTCACCCAGTCAAGAGATCAGGGCTAGATCCAACACCGTTTTTTAGCTCACTGCACCATCCCAGTTTCAGAACCTGGCTGTATGCAAATTAGTCTGTTCCTGTCCCAGTGCATGATGGGAACAGGGCAAACCAACCTACAAAAGCCAATTCTTACACTGGGAAGGAAACAAGCTCCCGGGGACCGGTTTCTGGAATGCCAGAAACCGGTCCCCGGTAGCTTGTCATCTTTCTGGTGAAGAATTGGCTTGGTAGTTTAGTCTGCCCTGTTCCCATGATGCACTGGGCCAGGGACAGACTGATTTGCATATAGCCAGGTTCTGAGCTGGGATGGTGCAGTGAGATAAATAACGGTGATGGATCAGGCCTGATCTTTGGACTGGGTAAGAGTGGTCTGCTTAATTCAGACACTCTGTTCATCACCACCCCCTTTTCTGAATCGATTTTGGCCACTATAGGTGTGGCAGGGTATACTCAGACATGAGTCCCTATCTCACTGCACCATCAGGATTCAAGCAAGCCGGGCCGAAGACGGCTGAAATGCCAGAAACCGGTCCCCGGTAGCTTGTCTCCTTTCTGGTGAAGAATTGGCTTGGTAGTTTAGTCTGCCCTGTTCCCATGATGCACTGGGCCAGGGACAGACTGATTTGCATATAGCCAGGTTCTGAGCTGGGATGGTGCAGTGAGATAAATAACGGTGATGGATCAAGCCCTGATCTTTGGACTGGGTAAGAGTGGTCTGCTTAATTCAGACACTGTTCATCACCACCCCCTTTTCTGAATCGATTTTGGCCACTATAGGTGTGGCAGGGTATACTCAGACATGAGTCCCTATCTCACTGCACCATCAGGATTCAAGCAAGCCGGGCCGAAGACGGCTGAAATGCCAGAAACCGGTCCCCGGTAGCTTGTCTCCTTTCTGGTGAAGAATTGGCTTGGTAGTTTAGTCTGCCCTGTTCCCATGATGCACTGGGCCAGGGACAGACTGATTTGCATATATCCAGGTTCTGAGCTGGGATGGTGCAGTGAGATAAATAACGGTGATGGATCAAGCCCTGATCTTTGGACTGGGTAAGAGTGGTCTGCTTAATTCAGACACTCTGTTCATCACCACCCCCTTTTCTGAATCGCCCTTGTGAATAGGGCGCATCATCAAAATCAGTGCCTGTTGCAGTGTAACGCCCACCGCAACACCCACTGCCCACCCTTTCACGCTAAGCATAGCATGAAAGGGGGCCTTATTTACAAGGCAGTGTTAAGCCAAGTTAAGTGGCTTAACTCTTCTTTATAAATAGGGCAATGCCCCTATCGCCACCACATAGTCATAAAAAGTGACGGTGTGGTGTCTATAGGGGCTTGTACATATGCCCCCGAGTATGATAAAACTATGAGTAGCACTATAAAAACAATTATATGTTTGCCAGAAAGGTGCTATAGAGAGATGAGGTGCATTGTTGGTGAGTGGTAGTGAGGGAAGTCATGGAGGAGGAAACACTCATTGTTTTGAACATTATTTGCCGGATATGGCCCGGGATATGCGGGTGGCGGTCGATTATGTAGAGTACCAGATTTCAGAAATTTCTGTCAGGTGGTGCGGGGGCCCGACATTTTAAAAAATTCAGCCGGAGGGGGCACGCTGACTCAACCTTCAAATGTTTGAAGACCTCTGCTCTAGGACCAGCAGCCTCGCGTTTCTTCAGCTAATTCAGGGCGGGCCGATGGCAGCAGCTGCCAGATTCCAAAGCTGGTCTTCGGTGGTTTTGGGCAGGGAGATGGGGCAGGCTAGGAGGCCCCTGCCATGCCTTGGAGACTACCGTCTCCGTCTGGGGCCCGTCTCACTGCAGAGCTCCGTGTTCAAACGGCCATTCCAGTTCGTGGCAGGAGCACGCCTGCGACCGTTTTTGACCTTCCAGCAGAAGTCTGTGAAATTATATTAGAAGCCAGTTATTCAGCAACAAAGACCATATGACATGGTGTGATGATAAGCAAGTTGATTCTCTTTCATCACCTTTATCCGAGGCTTTGTTGTTTATTATATCTTTGGCCCGGCAAGGCTGTGCTTTGGTAGCTGTTAAAGAGTACCTTTTGCCACTGCATCTTATGACAATCAAAACAGTATTCTTGGGGGCCATTACATTGATCAGCAGGGTTAGCAAGCTACAGGCTCTTTCTGCACACCATCCATACGCCAACTTCTTCCCAGATAATCTGATTGTCTGCACCCGTGCCTCTTTTGTCCTTAAAGTGGTAACACCTTTCCACGTAGGCTACTGCATCATGCTGCCGACATTATTTGCTCTGACTCATCCTTCTAAATAAGAATTTGTCGAATAGGTCTACAACTTCACCACGCAAGTCCTCATACGAGTTGGCATAGCTCTGGTGGAGTCTGCGTCTAGGCCATCTGTGTCTCCTTGAGTTTCCGGGAGCCTGAGTGACCCCCGGCCAGCTAAAAGAATTATATAAGGCCATGCAGCTCACATCTCGGCCGTCCAGCCCCTCTAGAATGCTCTCTTGACCCATGGGTCCAGGAGGGACTCCTACTTGTTTCCAGACGGTGGGCTTGCCCTCGCCGCCAGTCAGGCCCCGGGATCCAGTGACAGATTGAGAGCAGTACTGGTCGAGAGAGCTTGACCTTTCCCAGTGCCCACTCCACTACCAAGGCCCATCAGTGGTGCCGCCCCATCACCATTCCCAACTCTGATACGGAACCGGACAGGCATCATCCGAACCCGATTCCGTCACCCACAGGGGACAGACACATCATGTCCGAGCCAGTGCCTTATTCTTATGACAGGCCTGGATTGGGTGATGACTGGGAGGGGTCTGTGGACCCTTATTGTTATCAACCCTTACATGGCCCTGAGGACATCTGGTATGAGGATCTGGCAGATGCCCGTGGACTGGACAACTCACCAGACACTGGCCTGGACTCTCCCCTCTACTATGGCAACGGAGGAGGCTGCCACTGAGGGCAATTGACGTCTTGGATCTTCAGTTGCCCTCAGTGGCATTCAAGCCGAATGTCTTGATGCACGTGGTTCAACTGGTAGTCCACTTATCCGAGCGACTTCTCACTTCCAATGAAGCTCCCACCATCATCCTGCTTGGGCCCTGGTCCAGTCTCTGCAAAGGGGCTCCTGTGCTCAAGACAATTACCCTCCGTCATCACCCTCCTAGGGGACCCCAGTTTCCTCACCCAGTACCCCATCCCGGAAAACTTGGTGTCACAGGCTTCCACCTCCAAAATCCACTCTGTTTCATTACCTACCGACCCTATTGCCAGGGAATCCTTGAGGCTGGATTCCTTCGGAAAGAGGATGTTCTCTTCTTCTAGCGTTGCACTGCGATTGGTGAGCATCATGTGCCTCTCAAGCCGGTGCTCCCATACAATCTGGGACTCAGTTGTGTAAGTGCTGCCTATGGTCTCGGAGGAGACCCAAGCCATACCCTGAAGCAATTGCTGATGGGAGAGAGGCAGTCAAGTTTGTATCCAGCCCATATTGTATGGCAATCTACTTATTGGGCAGAGCAATTTTATCGTCGGTAGCTGTGTGGCGCCACTCCAATTTGAGAACCACTGACTTTCGGTAGGGTGTACCCGCTCATCGACATCCCCTTTGATTACCACTTCTGTGGAGAGAAGGTGGATTCAGTGCTGGCGCAATTTAAGGATTGCAGGGCTACGACTAGGTTCTTCGGGCTTGCCATGGCCCCTCGACAGCCTAAGTCTGCCTTACCACAGGCTGACGGAGGACCACCTTTACTTAATCTGTCCGCTCTCTTGGCCAAGGGAGTACCAACATGAGAAGTAGGTCCTGGGGGCTAATCTTGCTACTTTCTGGGGCCAAAGAAGGGCGAAGGCCTCTATCCTATGCTAGACCTGCGCCTTCTCAATTTATTTCTCAAGAAGGATTTGATTGATACATTTTTATTGTTTCCAGTTATTTAAAACCATCACGATATAAAACAAACTAAGTTCTTATAACTGTGAAAGTGGCGAGGACACAATATAACCTATTCACTTGATACATTTAGCAGCACATAAAACTCTCCTATAAAAGCCATGGTCAGCGAGTCTATCATTCTAAAACACAGTACACCCAATTAGGACTATGAATCGAGAAAGTGAAAAATGCAGTGTATTGCAACAAGGTGGTTAAGATGCACTTCTGCTCAGGGCTGATAAGGCCTGGGTATATTAGAGTCTAACAAAGAGCAAATGAGACGACCTATTGCGGACACTGCAGAAAAACCAGGTTAATTAGTGCATTTTCAGCTCCCAATACAGCTTTGATGTTCTCCTCAGAAGTAGCAGTACTGAAAATGGAGAATCCAGTGAATACAGTGCAAGCAGCGACCATACAGGTGAGCGGCAAGTTTATTAGGCGTCAGGGACCTTAGAGAATCTCCTTTGGACAGCAAGCATCTTATGTGCCAAGGAGTTGTTGGGGTGGCACATGGCCCAAAAACAGATTGGTATCGTAAAGTGCCTAGTGCAGTGAGAGCTGGCAGACATTCTGGGTTGAGACCAGTAACCCAAGTACAAATTGAAGTTTGGATTAAGGTAAAGTGCAAATGAAACGAGATTCGGGAAGTCCATTTTGGCTATGCTCTGATAGTCTGATTCTTTTGAGGTGAAGGGCCTGCGATCTAAAACCGACCAAAACAGATTGAAAAGGTGCCTAGTACAGTAAAAGGGATGGAGGATCTACGAGTTCCCCATTTCAGCCGCTTTCCCACTGTGGGTTCAGTAGCTTGAGTGCTTCTCTGAGAAATTTCACTTAAGTTACTCCAAGGTTGCGGAACAATGGTTTCAGCCAAGAGCACATAAAACTCTTTAAGGCTGGACACGCATATTACTTGGGCCAGACTTTCCCTGTTATAGTTGCACAAACAGCAGTTCCGTTTGACTGACCCACTTAAACGACTAAACTTGTGACCTTTTTAGGGGAGTTAAACCACATCTCAGCCTTAAGAGATCTTTTCAAAGGCCCATTTCATGGAGCTGGCTAAGTATTATTTTTTCTCCAGATCTTTGTACAGACTCTCGCATAGATTGGCATGGGCTTTTTGAGAAAGATCTTGTATTTTGACCGTTTTAACCAACAATTTTGCAGTGAGCTTCGGTATTAGATTTTTTTCAAGATGTCCTTGACATTGAATTCTTTCATTGTCTCCCTCAGATAGGGTTCCACTTGAGTTTTTCTTCATGGATAGTGTTGGAGACTGGCTTAGTATATGGTGAACACTTATTAAGTGATGCAACCTGCACTAATCCAGACCGCCATTATGGTGATTTTAGTATTAAATATCTTTTATTGAGCATGTCAACACAGAGTGATCATCAAACAAGCGTGGGCGTTTGCCAAGCAGTTCGTTACAGAGCTAGGGTTCAAGTACAGTAAAGGGAGGCCAGGATGATAGTGCATTTCCAGAAGCGAAATTATACACAGTAAGCCGCCTACAACCCGTCATGGGCCGGCCGCGTTTCAAGCGTTGTAGAACTTTGTTTGTGACCGCTGCTGTTCCCTCAGTAGACCTAAGCTCCTTTCGCCTTAGAGGCTCGGAGCCCGCCCGAAGAGCCGTATAACTCCGGTGGTCGACACACTCCTTAAACAACAAACCCCAACCCCCTCCCAAAACTCAAGAAACCAAACCCTCCCCCTCCCCGATTCCCCCAAGCCCCGTGAACCTCCCCCCCAACATTCCCGGCTCCCCCATACCCTCCCTCACCCTCCCCCTTGGTCCATGGTATCGTTCCAATTAGTGTTACAGCCTCGTCTAACAACCTAACAGACAGATTGGGTGTCCTTTCCCTCCCGGTCTGTCTCTGTCAGCCTCAACAATCTAAGATATCTCGGGCATGTTACCTCCACAAACTCCGAGGACGGAAGGGCCAGAAACGGCTGCCAAAGTTCAGCATACTTTGCCCCTTCCCCCTCTCTATTCAGAGAAAGCCTCTCCATACCCAAGACCATCCATAGTCGGTGGAGCCAGCCCTGGTGCGTGGGAGTAGTGGCCGAGCGCCAATGTGCCAAGATATTCTGCAGCGCCGAGCCCATTGCTATGGCCATCAAGCGTCCCCGTCGTGATCGTAAGAGGTAGGTCAGTGCGTTGGGGAGCCCTAGAATGACGTATGAAGGGAAGCGTGGGATTTCGGTGTCAAAGTGGGTGTCGACGTCATCCTATACTTGACGCCAATATTCCTGCACCAGTCTACACTCCCAGAGTACGTGTGCGAGGGTACCCAGTTGCCCGCATCTCCGCCAGCATAAGGGGTCCTTGCTACTGTCCATCTCGTACAGCCGCTCCGGCGTGTAGGACCAATAGGTCACCAACTTCGTGAGAGTGTCTGTGAGCCCCATATGGTAAGCTGAATGTCGCGCTCTATAATAGATCCCTTCCCACTCCTTGTGTGTGAAGGGCCTCCCCAGTTCTCTCTCCCAGCGTGCCCTGCTCGCGCTGTAAGCATACCTATGGTGGTGTGTGAGCATTTTGTACAGGTCAGAGATCAGTTGCTTGTCAGACTTGCGCGTGATCAACCAGCGTTCGAAATCCGTCAGCCGCCTGTCTGCCTCCGGTCTCACCGCCGCTCTAAGAGCCCAGTGCCTAACCTGGAAGTAGCGGTGCCTCTCGGATTCTGGGAGGCCGAATTCCTGGCGGAGCTGCGAAAAGGGAACTATACCTTCGGGGCCATACACGTGGCAAAGGGCGCGGCAACCAGCCGGTTTCCAGCGTTCGAAGGCCTTCCCGTCCAACCCCGGTTGAAAGCCAGGGTTATCAAGGATGGGGGTAAGTGGTGACGGCAAGGTGGTGAAGCCGAGTGCAACCCCAACCCGATCCCAAATCTCCAGCGGGACGCGAGTGATGAAGGACGCATAAAGGTTGTGGGGCCTATGAACCTTGTGCATGAACGGGATCCCTTGCAATGTCCTTCCAGGGACCGCTTGGTCCTGGAACAACCAGTGCTTCCCTGACTCCCATTGGACCCATTCCGCCATATAACGTAGCTGCGCCGCCTAAAAGTATGCGGCCAGGTTCGGGATCCCAATCCCTCCTTGCTCTGGGGCAAGCATCGCAATCTGGGCCTTCAGGCGTGGCTTCCTACCATTCCATATGAATTGTGAGAGCTCCGATTGCATCAGTTTGATCCAGCCTTTGGGGGGAGCGATGGGG
This sequence comes from Lissotriton vulgaris, assembly GCF_964263255.1. Taxonomy (NCBI): domain Eukaryota; kingdom Metazoa; phylum Chordata; class Amphibia; order Caudata; family Salamandridae; genus Lissotriton; species Lissotriton vulgaris. The sequence goes on along the minus strand of NC_141685.1, from coordinate 758,234,071 downwards.
ATAGTGCGAAAGATGTAGAGTATCTGGGGGAGAACAGTCATTTTGATCGCTGCCACCCTGCCCAGCCATGACAGCGGGTGATGTTTCCACTGTCCCAACTCCCGTCTGACCGTCCGCCGTAGGTGAGTGTAGTTGACTTCCACCGTGGTCTGTAAGGAGGAAGAAAGTTTGATGCCAAGATACGGAACTGCATCAGTTGCCCACTGCAAAGGGAACTTACCGTGTAGCTCAGAGCGCGTGCTCGAGGACAAAGACAGATCAAGGGCCACAGACTTTGTCATGTTGACTTTAAAGCCAGATACGTTGCCAAACCTCTCTAGGTCAACCATGCAGGCGGGGAGAGAACTCCGGGGTTCGGCAAAGGACAGCAAGACGTCATCAGCGTAGAGACTTACGACATGCTCGTCCGCTCCAAATTTGATCCCCTTGACCTCCGAGTCCGTTCGGAGCAACTGTGCTAGCGGCTCCATATAAAGGGCGAATAGTAGAGGTGATAGTGGGCACCTCTGCCTGGTGCCTCGTTCGATCTGGAATCGGGGGGAGGATAAGCCATTAACCCTGACCGTTGCGGAGGGGAACTTGTAGCAGTTCATCACTCTGGTCCGGAACTTGGGCCCTAGTCCGGCTTTCACTAACACCTTCTCAAGGTAGGGCCAATGCACCCTGTCAAAGGCCTTCTCCGCATCGATGGCCAACATCATGTACTCGCCCTGCGAGCGGGATGCTTTCTCAATGAGGTTGAAGGGCTCGTTTAGTGTTATCGGAGGTTTGACGCTCCGGTATGAAGCCCGACTGATCTGGCTGGATGAGACCCCCCATGCAAGGGCCCAGTCTGGAGGCGAGGATCCCGTTATAAAGCTTGAGGTCCACATTCAGGAGGGAAATGGGCCTCGCGGGGAAATGCCCCGCAGTCAGTGAGGTCCTTGCCTGGCTTGGGTATGACCGCGATGGATGCCTCGAGTAGTTCCCCAGGGATCCCCACGTCCTCCGCGAATGAAGTAAAGAGGGTGGCCAGCAGCGGCGCCAATTGGGCACAAAAGGTTTTATATAAGGACACCGGGAAGCCGTCAGGTCCCGGTGCCTTGCCGAGTTTCAGGCGGGAAATCGCCGAGATAACTTCTTCTACACGAATATCCTGCTCCAGCCCCTCAGATTGCTCTGGAGTAAGGGACGGTAACGGGATTGACTCCAAGAAGGCCATTTCCGCCTGTGGGTCTGGTGGAGCCGCCTCATACAGGGAAGCATAGAAGTCATGAAAAGCACCCGCTATCGCCCGGTCTCCGGTGACACGGGTACCATCTCTCCCCTTCAGTTCCTTGACCTCCCGTTTTTGGGTGACTGTGCGCAGCTTATGTGCCAGCAGTCGCCCGCACCTGTCTCCACCTGTATAGAATGCATGTTTCAACCTTAGGGCAGCATACTCTGACCTATCCATGTCCAGCGCCGCCAGCTGCTGACGAGCAGCCTTCAGTTGGCGCCAAATCCTCGGTGCACCTGTCCTTTTAATGCATTTGTTCCAGTTCCCTTGTCTTCTGGGTTAGCTCATCTCTCTTGACCTGACGTATTATGGTGATTTTAGTGGACTTTGAAACCATAGAAAGCTCTCAAAGTGATAGCTGTGGAGAGCAGCATTCAGGCTTATCTAGAAGGAGTGTTAAGCAACTCGTTTTACCAGTTTAATCATATGGTGTAGGTTAAACGAAAAAGAACCACACAGTGTTTATATAAAAATACTTCTATCTATTACTCCACACTCACTAACACATTAGTTTATCTCCTATTCGGAGATATAAACACAATACTTCAAATTAAATCAGGTAAGTAATCATGAAAATATAGTGCTCTCCAGGGGGAGACCAAACCATCTACCAAAAAAGAGGGATGTGAACTGCAACTAGGAACGGGACTTGGACCAGGAGACTCAGAGGAGCTGGGGACACAAGGACCCCAGAACCCCACGGAGGCTATCTTCAGAGTGGAAGCACTGCTGCGTGTTCTGTGTAAGTCAACCGGAAAGTTGCATTTGCAGTTTTCAAGAAGAACCCTTCCCAGAGGACACCGAAGAATTCCCTTGGAGGACGGAAGCTTGGAGAGCCACCTCACAGGCGAATGCAATGGGAACCAGGTTACCTACACCAGGGAAGGCAGGTGCATAGGTGTGAAGAGACGTCGAGACCCTCCGTAGATGACACTGGTAGACTTAGATAAAAGGACCTTTTGGAGAAGTTTAGGAAGGAGTCTGTTGGAGTTCAAGGGTGGATTCAGGAAGAAAAGAACCAGGAGGGGACAGACTCTATGCCACCCGGACGTGACCAGGAGACACAAAGACACCATGCCCCCCGATGTATGGAGCTTCTGGAGCGTCAACGGTGATCTTGTCGATGCAGCTGTGAGGAGCAGGTGACTCTTAAGGGGCCCAAGAGCCATTCATGGGCTATCCTACGATTGATGTTTGCGACCAGGGGATGGTGTCCAGCGGGAGCACAACAGGCCTTGGCAGCCGCAACTGACGTGGAGAACGAAGAAGGAGAAACGTTGGGACTCTCACGGTCCAAAGGGACGACACAACAGCAGGAGAGTCAGGGCAGGCCTCAAGCAAGCAGGAGAGACCACTGAAGCTGTAATAGACCCTCCGGAGGACCCACAGGCCGAAGGCACAGGAGTCGCAAGAGGACCTCGAGCAGCACACCAAGAACGAAGCCCCACCTTGCAGAGGATGTAGTGAGGACGCTGAACTTCGAGGGAAGAGATACTGGAGGCTGGAGCTTTTTGTAGCCTAAAGATCTCTGCAGTGCAGAGCCAACAAGCCTTGGCAATGAAAAGTCGACGCAGTGCACAGGGGTTAGGTCCTTGGTGTTCTGATGAGGGATACTGACCGTAACATTGTAGAGAGGACAGCTCAGGCCTCGGGAGTTGCAGAACTACTACCTGTGTGGCTGGGTCTCTGGAAATCCGTAGGACGACGGGAGCAACAAACTGGTCAGCTTGGTTGCAGTGCCTGCAGATGCAAGAGAGTAACTCCTACATTCCAAAGGAGATTTCTTCAGGTGTCCTTGATGCCGACAGGTCTGTTGAGGAAGCTGGCAGAAGCAGGGCACAGACAAAGAAGACTTTCAGAACAGAGAGATCAGGAGCAGCAGGAGTCTTCCTTGGTGCAGTCTCGGTTCCAGGCGAAGTCCAACGAAGTTCAAGTGTTGAGACAATCTAAGAGCGACAGTTTCATGATTTATTCTTGTCCCACGATTAATCTGAGGGCCCACACAAAGGCAAGCCCTTAAATACCCTAAGAAAAGGGTTGGGACGACTCAGCGTTTCCTCCCAGAGGAGGGACTGGACAGAGGGGAGAATACCCCCATGTCCTTTGTCCAGTTTTGTGCCGGAGCGGAGCCAAGGGCTCCCTGAAACCGGCTCAAACTGGATTATTCAAGGAGGGCACTTCAAAGCAATTTGGTGATGCTGGGAGATGGTCACACCTCCCTGTGATAGGAAACCTATTGTTTTACCTGTCCCTGCTCAAGCTTGGCCTAGCAGCAGGACAGCAGAATCGTGTCAGTGGTCGGCAGCAGCGCTAGATGTCTGTCAGACCCTTAAATGTTGTTACTGGGAGTACATGAGGGTAACCTAAGGGAGCCCTCCAGTACATGGGATCATACTTTCAATACTGGAATCGGTGTTTGTGTATGATTCCAACCTACTTGACACCAAACATGAGTGGGTTTGGTGCCGCCACTATATAGATAGACTTCTCAAAGGCTGATGTCAACTATTTGTATCAAAATGGCAGACCACACTTTTTAAGGGGGGCCTACTCATGCAGGGGCACCATCAGACTTATAACTAGGCTGTCCGGAATTCGTTTTAAACCGACTGTCCCTGATAGTACACTACCGGATTAAACCGAGTGTCACTGATTTTTATAGTTGTTGCTCCGCTTGGCCACGTGATGGAGCAAAAGGATTACAAACATTGGCCTGCCTGTGGTCGCCTGGCGCGGAGGTGTCAGGGGAAAACACTGCTTCACTGGTTCTGCACATGGGGAGCCGAGGTGTGAATGGCCCAAGGTCCAGAGCAACACCCGGCCCCCTGCTTGGTTCAGAAGGGGGGAGAGGAGCTGTAGTGGTCTGCCGTCTAACTGCAGCCGCACCGAGTACTTCACAGGTCTTTAAAAAGACCATTTACATATCCGTAAATACTATTGGGCAGCGCACCTAGCTGCTATTAATCAATGAATATACAGCAATAGCAATGACCCAGGGTACGGGATGGACAGATGGCTACTCCTCGGGGGAATTACGAGGCAGCACTCTATTCCAGACCGGGCAAACACTTGCTCACGGGGCCGACAAAACACTCGGTACAAATATGGCACATGGCTCAGCGTAAACTAGGCTGGTCCAACACTCTCACCATGGCCACTCCCCTATGGGCATCCGAAAAGTTGGGCAACCTGGGGCGAACGAAGGGATTCCGAAACTGGGACCTTATCGGTATTTCCCAAATTAAAGATCTATGGGGTCCTGAGGGGGTCAGGCCCTTCGCCTACCTAGATGAAACGTACGAGCTTGCACAAACTGAGTTCTTCAGGTATATGCAAGTACGACATTCCCTCCAAACTAATATACCACCGGGGACCACGCCCCCACAAGCCTCTCCACTTGAGGACAGACTGCTGGATGGGCACATGCCAGAATACGCCATCTCCCTCACATTTAAAAGAACTGATAAACAATTCCCCTGACTTACTTCTGCCCCTTAAGGGGAGGTGGGAAGCAGATAGTCTGAAGATTGACTAGGAGGAATGGATGCGTGTGCTGGCCTCCCCTAAGGAGGTGGCAATTTCGTCTAGACTTCGGCTCGTTCAACTTAAAATACTACACAGGGTCTATATTTCCTGCACTAGGCTACAACTGATGGGAAGAAGAGAGGATGGGCTTTGTAGGAGGGGCTGCGGTGAGACTGGCTCCTTTCTTCACATAATTTGGGAATGCCCAAGGGTGCAAAGGTACTGGAGACGTGTGGTACACTGTATGCAAGAAGTCTGGGGAGTAGAACTACGACCAGAGGCAAAGAGATGCCTCCTGAACATATGGGAGCCAACAGACCTGCCACTAAAAGGGAAGCTCTGGGTAACGCTGGGGCAGGCGGTGGCAAAAAGGAACATTGTAAGACTATGGGGTGCTCCCACGCTGCCAAAGCTAACTGAGTGGCAAACAGATATGGACTGGTGCATGCTGCAAGAAAAGACTGTATATATGGCGCGAGGATGCCCTAAAAAATGGGAAGGGGTGTGGTTGTGCTGGAATGACTTTAGAGGTAACATCTGTGAGCCTCCTCAGCCTCGACGTCCCAGCGCTGAGGCCATGGACTGAAATTGTCATTCTCTAAAAGCCTAACTTCTGATGCTGTGTGACATATCACAAATATGTATTTTCTGGTGCACGTTTCCGACTCAAACTTACAAATGTAATGACCGTCTTTGTTCTATGTAAGCTGCAAATAAAGAGTTAAAAAAAAGACCATTTACTTAACAATGGGTTAATAAAGGAGCGGGCGGGGTGGACTGGCACTGGAGAAAGAGGCGGCACCCACGTTTCTTGATTGTTTTTTTTAATGTGGTGTTTGTGTGCTATTATCTACAAATTTCGAGCTTCCAGCCTCTTTCATCATCAATGGGATCTGACATGGGGTGGCAGACCCCCGAAGTGTTTAGGGGTGGGCGCACACACGCCCCAGCCATCCCCTGCCACCACTCTCAGGGGATTTATGGCTGGAGTAGTGGCTTCAGTAGGGGCAGGGGAGAGAGTGAGCGTTGTACGGGGGAATCAGATGGAAGCTCCCCCCACCACACCCCAGCCTGCTCCGATGCCCCCTCTCCCAGGCCCCTGAGCCTGCGGGAGGGAGAGGAGAAGGTAAGCCGAGCCCTGTTAGCGCTTGGCGGCTCCGCCCTCCCCCTGACCCTGCCACCTCGAGACCACTGTCTTCCCCTCAATGATCCCCACCTCACCTGCGCCCCCCCACCCGGGCTGGCCCCACTGGCGTCGCCGCTAGTGCCATGCCGAGCATCGCGGGGGCACCATGAGGGGCGGACACCGGCTGCTCCTGCCAGCCCATGGGGCTCACCGTTTTGCACTACTCCGCTAGGGGAGTGTATCTCTAAGTGCTGCTGACCTTGGAAGCAGTGAGACCTGTTGTTTTCAGACATGGGGCATCTGGAGTTCGAACAGGAAGGGAAGCGGGAAATGGCGGGAGGCCTCTCTTCTGGGGTCAGAGCTCTGAATGAGAAGTGATGCACAGCCTCATGTCAGAGCTGGAATGGAAGAGGGTGCACGGCCTCTCAGCTGTGACGTGGCGCAGGGCCTCTCAGCTGGGAATTAGAGCTGGAGTGGGAGGTGGCGCACGGCCTCTCAGCTGTGAGGTGGCGCACGGCCTCTCAGCTGGGAATTAGAGCTGGAGTGGGAGGGGGCGCAAGGTCTCTCAGCTGTGAGGTGGCGCAGGGCCTCTCAGCTGGAAATTAGAGCTGAAATGGGAGGGGGCGCAAGGTCTCTCAGCTGTGAGGTGGCGCAGGGCCTCTCAGCTGGGAGTTAGAGAAGGAATGGGAGGGGGCGCAAGGTCTCTCAGCTGTGAGGTGGCACAGGGCCTCTCAGCTGGGAGTTAGAGAAGGAATGAGAGGTTTGCCTGGCCTCTCAGCTGGGTGTTGGAGCTGAATTGGAGGACGGGACCGGAACTGTCAGCTGGGCATCTATATATCGCCAGTGGTGATGACGTCTCTGCGCCCCATGCTCTCTTCGCCTGCCCTCTGCAGCAGACGTGCTCTCAGACGTGCTCTCAGGGCCAATTACCAGCAGACAACTTTCCCTCCTGAGGCGAAAAGCCGGGAGGTCTCTTCTCTTTACCTTGCACTTGCGCTCTTAGCGTTTTTATTATTTTTAAATCGATCGCACTTTGAACGCTTGACTCAAGAAGCGTGGAGAGACTCCCTTGCCTTACTCGTTTGCTCTCTGTACCTCTCCCCCTCCTTCGGCCCCCGGACAGCTCTCGGCTGAGTGTAGACGCCGGGGCTGGCTAGTATAACTGTGGTGGCCATATTGGGTGAGGGCTGTTGAGTGACGCGCTCTAGCAGCGCGCATAAAGGACGGTCATGACTCCGCGCAGCGGACGCGCTTTGTGGACGCGCCGGACCTGCGCCGGAGTCGTGCCAGAGTCATGCCCGTCTGCAGAGTCATGCCCGTCTGCGCCCGTCCGCGACCAGACGGGCCTAGGGCCAGCCACTCTGCCAAATTTATTTTTTTAATTTCAGATCTTTTTTATTGAGCAAAAAAAGAAAAGAAATGATAACGGCCATAAGGCATCAATAGAGTTACATTCGTATTGGAGAAACACCGTGGTCAAGCATGGATCAGTGCATATAAAACAAAACATACATACATACAAATAAATGATTAAATGAATAAATAAATGAACAAGGTAAACAATAAAATATGCCATCATTGCAATCTTTACAGTTGTGCACAGTTCCGTAGAGCTCTCCATCCAAGTCTATTCAAATAATACCAGTATACTTTGTCATCCCTGCACATTGTGTCTAAATCTGGTAAGCCCATATGGTCGGGATATAACCATTATAATTTGTGCATCGGGCAACCCCACATTTACTAAGTGTTGATCTCATTGGTGGTGTATCATGGTGGCTCAAAAGTAAAGGAGGCCTGGTCTAGAGAGGACCATAGTTTTTTGTTGGTAACCTGCCATGGTGATGAGTGAAGAGCGGGATTGTCAGTGCCCCTAATGCAGGCTAGCCATTCCCTCCAGGCATTAAAAGAGACCTCAGACGCTGATTTCCAATTACATAGGACTACCTTGCATGCTAGTGTTAGCAAGAGATCCAGGAGCTGACGGTCATGGTCCCCCTTTAGTAGTGGGTCTAAAGCCCCCAGGATAATGTAGATGAACTCCCTAGCAGGATGTATGTCAAACGTGTGCCCAATGTAGTCAAAGATTTTAGTCCAATATGTTTGGAGCATGGGGCAATCAAATAACATGTGTGGAAGGTCACCAATATCCGAGGAGCAGTTCCAGCAGGTCGGTGTGTCTCGTAGGCCAACCTTAAATAATCGTTGTGGGGTCCAGAAAGCCCTGTTGAGGATCATATATTTGGTCTGTGATAGTATCGGCGAGACCTTATGTGTGAGTGCTGATGCATGAATCTTGACCCAGTCTATGCTTATGCCAGTATTATTTGGTTCTGATTCCCATTTGGCTTCGTTACGCCTCATCGATTTGTTAGGTGTTGGTGCAAGAAGTTTATATATTTTTGAGACAAAATGTCCAGAGGATTGAAAGTGAGGGAGCATAGATTTTAGCCAAGGCATCGCTAGTTTGAACGTTCTGCTCGATAAGGCTGACTTTAGCTTCAGGAACGAGTAAAAGTCAATCGGTAATAGGGAGTGTCTAGCCTGCAGAGTTGAGAATGGCAGTGGCATGTTGTTTTCGTGTAGATCAGCAATTACATTAACACCTTTTTCAGACCAGTGGTCCCATATTATGGGCGATCCGCCAATTTTGATTGACGGGTTACGCCACAAGGAAGCAGATGAAGAATTATGGATCTGTAGACCAGTTTTGTGAGTGCGATCTAACCGCAAGAGAGCCCTCTTAGTATTGAGTATGATGTATTTAGAATTCGCAAGGTGTGAGAGATCCATTGTGAGTACAGCAGAGAGCGGGGCCTTTCCGACAATGGATTTCTCAATGTCGATCCATAAGGGCGTATAAACGGGGTTTTCGGTAAACCAGGAAGCTCCTTGTCTGCAGAGAAAGGCGGTTTGGTAGTCTCTGAAATTTGGTAGACCTAAGCCCCCTTTGAGCTTTGGCAATTGCAGTTTCCTCATGGCAATCCTCGGTTTCTTCCCTTTCCACAGGAAGTCCGTTAACGACTTCTCGACTTTATGTAGAAAATCCTCCGAGAAGGTCATGGGGAGCATGCATGCCATATAGTTTACCAAGGGACTGATCATCATTTTTAATGTTTCCGCCCTACCCCACCATGAGAGGAACTTTGGGGACCAGCCATCTAAGAGTTTTTGTATTTTTTTGTAGAGTATCTCCTCATTAATTTTTAGGGTGGTTACCAAATCCCTTTCAAATTCCATACCTAAGTATTTAAAACTCTTCGGTTGCCAGGTCAGCCCGGATTCGCCCAGGATGTTTTTATCACACAGATTGTTTAACGACTTCACCTCAGTTTTATCCTTGTTTAGGGAGTACCCAGATACACTTGAGAATTCTTCGATTGTGGAGAGTAGCGCCGGTATAGCCTTATCAGCTTTTTCACTCATGACCAATACGTCATCGGCATAGGCCGTGAGTTTGATTGTACAGCCTGCGAACTGAACTCCTGCAATTTCAGGGTTTTCCCTAATGTAGTACAAAAAGGGTTCAATTGCCAGGAGGAATAAGGACGGGGACAATGGGCAACCCTGCCTAGTGCCTTGTCCTAGACTAAAGGGGGAGGAAAAGGCGCCACCAGCCCGTACTCTAGCAGAGGGACAGGCGTAGAGGGACATGACTAACCTAGTGAATAGGGGACCCAGGTCGAATTTGTGTAGTACAGCATTTAAATAAGTCCAGTCAACTTTGTCAAACGCTTTTTCCGCGTCTAGTGTGATAGCCACGGTGGGCGTGGATAAGAATTTCGCTTTTTCAATAACGTGAGCCAGAATTCTCGTGTTGTCGCTCGAGAGCCTGTTCTTCAGGAATCCCGCTTGCGAGGGGTGTATTAGGGTCGGCAGAACCTTCTGGATGCGTTTTGCTAAAATCGATGCCAGGAGCTTACAATCTAAATTTATCAGTGAGATAGGCCTGTAATTTTTGGGGAGTTTATGATCTTTGCCTTCTTTTGGTATTACAGCAATTACGGCTTCAGCCATAGTTCCTTTTACCTCTCCTGTGGTACTAATTTCTTGAAAAACTTCTAATAGAGGAGTTGCAAGAATATGGGCAAAAGTCTTATAGAACGGAGCAGTATAGCCATCAGGACCAGGGGCTTTCCCTTTTTTAAGGCATTTGATCGCGTTAACAACCTCCGATTCAGAGATCGGTTCATTTAAAGCTTCCTTTTCTGCGGCCGTAGGTGTTGGTAGTGTGCAGTTTGAGAGATACTTCTCCATTTTTTCATTGTCAACGTGTATGTTCCTAGCATAGAGTTTCTCATAAAAGCCTTTGAAAATGTTCGCAATCTTAGTGGGATCAGAGTTAGGAGTACCATTGTCATCGATTAAGGAATTAATGGTGTTCTTCTGAATTTTAAATTTAAGATAAGCGGCTAACCCTTTCCCTGCCTTGTTTGAGTCGCAGATTTTAAAACGCTTCTTCCTGTCAAGCCAAATTCCTGCCTTCTCACTGATAAGTTTATTGTAGGTATATTTTTGATTGGACAGTTCATTTAGGATTGCAGGGTTCCTACTCATCAGGTATTTTGCTGAAGTTTCGAAATGTCCTCTTCTAACTTCAGCAAGGCCGCAGTGCGGTTTTTATTAATAGCAGAGGATATTTTTATAATAAGTCCCCTTATAGTGGATTTCAATGCCTCCCAACGGATGGTGTCTGAAGTGTCCCCTCTCCTATTGGACAGTAAAAAATCTCTAATGGCGGTGTCAAGGGTTTCTTTGTGTTTTGTGTCATTAAGAATAGTATCATTGAATCGCCACATAGACTGACGGGTAGATGGCTTAAGGTTAGACAGTGTAAGGGAGACGCATGAATGGTCAGAGACTAATCTGGGAGCGATGTCCGCGTCTTCAACTCTTGCCACTGCGTTGTTAGATATGAGTATATAGTCAATTCTCGAGAACGAGTCATGTGGCGGGGAGTAGAAGGAGTAGTCTCTACCATCAGGATGCAGTAAGCGCCACGTGTCCACCATATGGAATCTATTGCATAGTTTCATGAATGCCTTATGGGCTTTGCCTGGGCGAAAGACGCATTTAGAGTCTCTATCCAATACAGGGTCATATGGGAGATTGAAGTCGCCTGCCAAAATATGGAGTGCTGTGTCAGGAATGGAGATGATCTGCTTCGATAGGCCTACCCAGAAGGACGGATCGTGTGTATTTGGGGCATAAACAGATGTGATAAAGAACTCAGTATCATCTTTGAGTAATTTCGCCGAAATCCACCTCCCTTTCGTGTCTGTTGTAGTAGAGACTATGTCCACGTTCGCATTCTTGGCCACCAGCATCACCACCCCATTCTTTTTTAAGATTGCTTCAGAGCCTATCACTTCGGTGTAATATTTGTTACGCAGTGTATGAAATAGCTTCGCCTCTAGTTTTGTCTCCTGCAGTAAGGCTATATCTCCACGTTGTCTACGTAGATAATCCAGTACCTTTTGACGTTTAACTGGCTGGTTGAGACCTTTAACATTTAATGATAATATTCGAAGATTAGCTATAGTTGTTGTCCCTATTGGAGTGTCCATTACATGAGCCATCGATTATACAATAAGTGATACCGTCTCATGACCCATGTGTATGTGCAAAGGTTGGATCGAAAAGAGGGTCTCATCCCTTTGTTCAAGCCAGCAAAGTCATATCTCTCATTGAATACAGGGCTAGTACTTTTTGTATGAAATCGGCGGACAGAGTGTAAGTTCCGGAACACAATGTGGTGCAATGTATGCAAGTTAGGATGCAAGATGGGATGCAAGATGGACAAAACTAAACAAAACGATATACAAAATGCAAAAACAATCCCCCCCTTCTCCCCCACCAACCTCCCTCCACCCTCCTCCCTCACCCTCAACCCACCCCTCCCTCCCCAATAGTAGAAACAACAGAACATGGCGACTCGGGAATGACGACCACGAGGCCGCCTCCAAGCAGCTTACTCATAACTATTAATCTTTGGGGCTGCAATCCCGATTTAGTGAAGGAATACGGCAAGTATGTAGGCAACAATAAACTATAGACAACAATGGTGCCATGACCTTGAGCACAGGAAGGTCAATACCTTGACTTCAGTAACATAAACCAAGTATCATAAACCAAGCACAACATCATCAGTTATTATCAATGGTAGTGCCATAAAGCAACTCCACATCACAGCACAGTACTACATACTTTAGTACTTAGAGCTTCATACAGCAAGCACAACAGCAACTGTAGAAGAGTTATTGTGGGTGCACCTGACACCAATGGGAGTGCTGTAAAACAACATCACAGCACAGTACTTCTTAAGGTCCAGGAGGGACACGGGCAGTATCGTGGCAGCACAGATATAATCATTGTGAGTCAAATTCCAATCAAGGATACAAGAGATCGCTCTGAAACAGATCCAGATTCCAAAGGACACGCTGACAGGCGGCCTGAAAGATACAAGAACCATTAACGTGCCAGACAAAGTTGGCCACAACCAGAACCCATGCGGGCCCCATGCGGGCGTGCCCTTATTAGTTTCTGTCAATTACAGAGTGGTTATCACCTCTCTAGCAATACCAGACAAGAGAGCCTCATGTCAGAGCCAGTTCTGACAGACACTTCAATGTGGATTCAGGAATATGAGAATAACAGTACCGACAGCTCAATCCTGAACTCATCCTGAGCCAGCTGAAGAGGCACCTTGTTGAGCTGAAGGGGAGACCTCCATGGTACCATCGGCCTGGTCGAACAGGAGTTGTCGCAGTTTTCTCGGGTCAGAGAACACATGTGTCACCCCTTGTATGGTTACTCTAAATTTCGTCGGACCAATAAAGCCATACATGTGACCAAGTGACTTCAGTTGGGGTCTCATTGCGAGGAAGGCTTTCCTGATTTCCATAGTCTCCTTACTGAAGTCCTGTGAGATGAAGATTTTGTGACCCTTCCATAGCACATGGTTATGTTTGCGGGCGAAGGTAAGTATCTGCTCTGTGTGCTGATATCTTAGTGGTTTACACACGATCGCTCTTGGGCCCTTCTGATCTTTAGAAATTCGACCTGGTACCCTGTGTGCCCTATCGAACTCTAGTGGCTGAGTGAAGGTTAGATTTGTGGCCTGTGTGAACCACTCCTCGAGGAAGGGTATGCATGTGCCATGTGATTCCTCTGCTTTTTCCGGCATGCCAAAAATTCTTAGGTTCCCCCTTCTGTTTCTGTCTTCCAATTCCGCAACTTTTTTCACAAGGTGGTCTGAGCATAAGGAGAGGTTCTTGATCGCTCCACATGTTTTATTCTCAAAGTCTTCCAGTTTGCTTATCCTGGCCTCGGATTCTGTAATTCTTGAGTTGATGTCTTTGATATCCTGGCGAATAGCTACCACCTCTTCCTTGGTGGATTTGGCCAGGTCCCTAACCTCTTCTAGCCTGCTCAAAATTGTTGCCATGGCATCCGTCATTTCTTTATTCCCTTTGACTGGCGTCGGTGGGTTAGATTTCAGGCGTTTAGAAGTTACGCCGTTTTCTTTGTCTCCCATCCTTAAGTTGTAGCTGTTGTTGTTGTGCGTAGCGATTAGACCTGACGCTGTCTTGTTCTGAGTTCAACCAACTCACGGCGCGGGTACTGGATTGCGTTGTGTTGCGTCGTGAATTGCGCTGCGTCGTGAATAGTGAAAGACGATTTTTATTGAAGAGAGATCATAGATGCACATTCATCAGCAGGAGCCGTCGTTTGCACAATGCTCGTATTGCACCTTGTAAATATCATTTAAATCACTAAATGTTATTCATATCCTTGTAAATAGCGCTAGCAATAGTTGCTGCAGAGGTTCAACCAGCACATCATACACAGTATCACAGACTCAGTCCATATACATGCCACCAGTTTTCCCAGAATTCTTGGAGGGCTATCCAGTGCCTTGATATCAACTGCGACAGAAATTCAAGCTAGGCTCTAGGAATGATTGCGATGGTTGTTGCAATGGTTGTTCTTACATGTGCTTGCAGTATTATTTCACGGAGCGCTGTCAATTATTCTATTAATCTGCCTACAGGTCTTCATAACATAACAGAGGCCACAGTGTTCATCATGGTATTCAGGCACCAGGTCACACAGACACGATGTCAGCTTAGCAAGGGACCGCCATTTTAAACATACATCTCAGTCATTCATATAGCGTAGAGGATCCTGCTTGCAGCGTTATTTCTGAAGCACTGCATCTGAGCGTTGGTCCGAATTTATATTATATATTACATTACATCAGTTTCCTCACAGGGATATGCATTTGTCTGCAGATCGTGGTCCTGGTGCAGGGTGCTTGATTTGTGGAGACAGGCTCACTGGGTGGCCGCCATTAAGATTTGCCAGCGCGGTATTTTATAATCATCGAGCAGTCAACCGCCCCCCTGACAGCCTCGCCTCTTACTCACTGCGTCGATACATCGATGCCGTGTAGATTCTTGGCCCCTGCTGCCCAGGGAGACCCCCAACAGTCCGTAATGCGCAGCGTGGTCGAACCTCCGGGAGACCGGGGGACCACGTGGTTGTGTCCGGGGTCGGGCTCCGTTGCGGAGCGCAGCCTCCTCGGTCAGGGCAAACGGGCAGTCAGCTCCTCTCCTATCGGTCGGATCAGAGTCAAACTTTCACCGACTCTGAATCAGGTCTTCCGACGCCCAGGTACCTGTTTTCAGGCAGGATTGGAGGCGGATTGCAGCCTTCCTCAGCATTCTCATTCAGCCGCTCGGAGGAGCACAGAACTACGCCGCCATTTGCACCGGCGTCCAAGCCACGCCCCCCACTCTGCCAAATTTAGTAAGTACTGCACGTATTTATTCGCGTGCTGCATTACTTCGCTCTCGCTCTTTGACACCTTCGCACTGTACTTTGTTTCAAAGAGACACTGCACCTTTTACTCATTGTGCTTTATGTCAACCCCTTAACCAAGTAGAGGTAAATCACACACTACGCTTTGCTCTCTTGAACTGTAGATCTCTTCCCAGGCACTCTTTAGAGGTTAACCTCCTCATTTTAGAACATAAGTTAGATATTCTGTTCCTAACAGAAACATGGCTTACGCAAGGTTCAGAAGCAGATATAGTGAACACTCTTCCTCCTGATTTTCTCATCCACACCCAGGATCGACCGTTGGGTCGAGGGGGAGGCGTCGCTATTCTGTATAAGAACTCTCTGACCTGCAGAGCCCAGAAAGGGGAGGTGGAAGATTGTGAGAGCTGTAAGTTCTCCTTCCAAATCTCTCCCACCGTCGCAATGTCGGGGCTGCTAGTCTATCGCCCCCCAGGAAGTATTGGCAATTTCACTAGCTCACTTATGGAAACGGTAATGGTCTGTGCTGCTTCTGCAACTAATTTCATTACCCTGGGAGACTTCAATCTCCACTTTGACGACCAGGAAGACCGGTCGGCAACAGCCCTCCAATGTGATCTTAAGATCTGTGGGGCTGACCTCATAAATTTGGAGCCCACCCACAATAAGGGCCACTTGTTAGATCCGATTTTTTCAAATATTTCCACCATGAAAGCAGCCCCCCCGATCCCACTGCCATGGACAGATCATTTCATGATCCTTTTGCCTGGCAAACTAAGTCGGAGAGAGCCCCCCCCCCCATCCCCCCCCACTCCCCCCCCCCCTAGTGTTGGTGCACCAGAAAGACCCTGGGCCAGGCTATCAGTGGAAAATTTCTCGCGAAGCCTGGAAGCCTCACGTCCACCACTCTCGCAGGACCCTGTCCTGGCGGAAGCAGACCTCTGTCGATGGATGTCGAACACACTTGACGCCGTCCTTCCTGTAAGATCGGCAGGAAGAAAGGAGAAAAGACTGCACACTGCCCCTTGGTACACGCCTGAGTTGAGGGTAATGCGGAGGGCATGTAAAAAACTAGAACGCGCCTGGAGAAACAATTGGGAAGTAGCCTGTAAGACTGAATATCGTACGGCGATGAGGAGCTATAAGCTCTCCATCCGGCTAGCTAAAACTGTATTCTTTGAGGAGAAAATTAGCAATGCCTCCAACTCCTCCAGAGAAACTTTTCTGGTGGTTAAAGAACTCCTGAGGGTCCCCACACCTTCTGCTCCCACGGATAATTTGGAAGACAAATGCAACAATCTGGCAGAGTACTTTCATACAAAAATTGAAAAAATTCTGACCACCTTGCCCCAACTTAAGATAGGAGCTGAGCCCCTGGAGGACGAGGGTTTACTTCAGAGGACCCTGGACTCCTTTAGACCAGTGACTGAGGATGAAGCCTTTAAAGTCTTAATGTCCATTAAGAGTGAGTCTCCCCGGGATGTTGTCCCCATGAGGATCCTGGTTGCCCCTTCCATTGTGGCGCCTATTACCGAGGTTATTAATGCCTCATTAGACGCGGGTGTAGTCCCACCTAACTGGAAGGGTGCTATAGTAAAAGCCCTCCTAAAAAAACCTAGCCTAGACCCCCTAGACATGGCAAATTATAGGCCCATCTCGCTGCTCCCGGGACTCAGTAAAATCATGGAAAAATTGGTTAACCTTCAGCTATACAATTTTCTTGAGTCCAACGGTGCGCTGAGAAGCTCCCAAACAGGCTTTCGCCCGGGTCAAGGCACTGACACCGCCTTCCTGGCAGTCACGGAGGAGGCACGCTGCATTTTGGATTCAGGAGGATCAGTGGCAGTGATCCTCCTGGACCTTAGTGCAGCGTTCGACCCAGTTAACCATCGAGTGTTACTCCAGCGACTGTCAGATGCCGGTGTGAGGGGACAGCGCTGAAATGGCTCAGGTCATTTCTCAGCGAAAGATCCTTCCAGGTCTGGGAAGGGGGCGCACGATCAGCATCCACCCACCTCCACTGTGGTGTGCCTCAGGGCTCCTCCCTGAGTCCCACATTATTTAATGTGTATATGGCCCCTCTGGAGGACGTGGTGGCTCCATTTAACATCAAGATCGTGAGCTATGCCGACGACACCCAGTTGGTGTTCGCCCTCTCCCAATCTACGGACAATTCCTAGGTGTTACACTCCTGCCTTTCCAAAGTCCACTCGTGGATGGGGGATTCAGCATTAAAGCTGAATGTTTCGAAAACTGAGATAATGTTGATGGGACTGAAAAATCCCTCTCTCCCCTGTTCAGCTTGGCCCAGCTGCCTGGGATCTCCTCCGAAACCCAAGGTTGAGATCAAGAGCCTGGGTATTTGGCTGGAGCAAGATCTCTCCTTTAGGACCCAGGCCTCCAAAATAGCTGGTGTCTGTTTCAGCCTTCTCCGATTGGTACGTAAAGTGCTGCCTCTGATTCCTTTTCTATCTCGGAAGCTCTTAATCCAGGGTCTGATCATGTCCAGGTTAGATTTCAGCAATGCGATCTACCTAGGTGCCCCTGAGTTTACTCTGAACAAACTTCAGCAAGTTCAGAATGCGGCAGCTCGAATGCTTCATAACATCCCCATGTCATGATCGGCCAAACCAGCACTGAAGACGCTACACTGGCTGCCAGTACGAGAGAGGGTGAAATTCAAATCCCTCTGCCTTGCGCACAAAATCTTGCAAGGCAAAGGCCCTCCCGTCCTTCAAAAGATGGTGATCCCGTATAAAGCCAGTAGAACTTTACGCTCGGACCAACAACATCTTATCGTTGTCCCCAGTGTCAAAAAGGCCCGATCAGGAGGAAGGAGATTTTCCGTTAATGTCGCAAACCTTTGGAACTCACTTACCCTTGCTCTACGCTCGGAGCCATGTCTCCTACGTTTTCGTAAACATTTGAAAACCTTCCTCTTCTGCTAAACTTCTCTGCCTCTTTTCTGTCTGTATTATTACTCTGTTGGTGAAGCGCTGGGATGCTCTAGGGTGACCACGCGCTATACAAAACCGTTTTAATAATAATAATAATAAAGGGCAGAGCTCACTTCCTTCGGGTGACAGCCCCTGCTGCTCACAGCTTTCTCCCCGGGCTCAGAGGTTGCTGCTGCCAGCTCTGGTGGCACTCAGGGCTCAGGGCTTGTAGTGGCTCCCAGGCAATGCTACTGCTGCCAAGCAGAGAGTCAAGCCCCAGGCAGCATATTGTTGGGGCAAGTTATAAAGTAAACTACCTGCTCTTCTGTTGGGACGGCCCTCTCTCCCGGATCCAGAAAGGTATGTGGAGACAACAAAGTATGAATAAAGAGCATACCATCAACCATCAACCCTCTGCCCTCCTTTCCTCTGATCTTCTCTACGTTCTGCCTTCCTGTTCAGACTTCATGCTGAAGGAGAATACATGTTAACTTTTATAGACATATTGTGTGGAATGTATTGAGGTGTGAGTACTATTCTGTGTGAGATTTTGGAGGGCTACTACACCCCATATAGAAAGGATATGATGAATAGCACATCAAGGTTCTCACCATGTCCAGTGTGACTATGAGAAATTTATATTTTACATCCGCATGTATACTATGCCACAATGTGACCCACGCAAATAAGTAGGTCAAGATCAATATGTGAACAGTCTCTACAAATGTTTTTTTACAAAATTTGTATCCCCCCACCCCCTCCTTTTTGTCTTTACAGGGACCACAACAGGTCAACCTTTTTCACGCTTCACTGAGGGCCCACTCAAGCCCTGAAGCACCATTTAGTAGCCTATTTTTGCTACCAAGTTTAGGACTTTAGGCATACTACATTTATTTATAATTTAGTTTTGTCAGTAGGGACCATCAGAGGTCCTGAGGAGTAAGCAGGAGGGCTCTGCTTACGAAACATGTCATGTCGACTAAGTCGATAACGCATTTCGTTCTACTTCATTACCCCTTTTTACTGTTCCCAGCCAGAGAAGTCAATAAATTATTATTTTCTACTAGCCAGGGAATTTTTATTTTTATTTTTCCTTGTATCACCACCACACTTAAATAGGCCCCTACACCCCTATCACTCACCACTGTCCTCACATCACACATAGCCTATCGTCATTACATCAAGTGTTCCCGCGTAGTTCGTAGGTCGTAGCACGCCCCGCCCCGTAGAGGGACGGGAAGACCCCTATGATGAAGCATGACACTGGGATTCATAGTGTGTGAGGGGTATTTTAAAAGCACATAGTGCTCTCCTTTTGTAACCCGCAAAGAGGGCCTTTCCACTGTTCCCAAACACCAGATCTTTATAGCTTATAAATACAAATAAAATATTCACTCCCCACATTGATAGAATCTCATTGGTTACATACAACTTTTATAGACAAACACACACAGTGCTCTGCTTTAATGAGGCGCCTCCTTCACAAAGCACACCAGGCGCACGCAGTCACAAGGGTCTGCAACAAGGGAGATCTTGAGGCTGAGGTGGGCCAGGATTGCTAGAGTTCACTGCACAAACCTTGAGATAAAGTCTGCCAACATACCTGGCGAGTTGCGCCTCTAGCAAAACGTACACTCTTCAAATTTCCAGATTGCAAATTCCACACAAAGTGGCCTGCAAACTGGAGAGCGTGGGGTGTGCTTGAGTTTATTGTCCAGAGGCCTAAATACGCTCTCTAAGGGTTAGGTGTCAGAATATAATTAGCAAAAATATTGCCTCAGCCAAGTATCCTGCCATACATTTCCTTTAAAAAAAATCTTGTTACATTGGGTGCAGGTTTACTATTATTAACCACAGTTGGGGGTATTTTTGTATGATATTTAGGACACCATGTTTCTGATAGCTGTTATATGGGTTACAATATCCTGTTGCCATAGTGTCAATAAAAACACGAAAAACAGAATTTTGTGCCATTTGGCAGACTGGTTGAACATGTAACCTGGCCCTTTGAACCACCCAGTGCTTGAAATTAAAAAATAAAAGTGCTGGTACCCTGTACCAAAGTATCTGCTTGCTTCTGAGAAGTGCCGGCTCTCTCTAAACGTATTATGTCACTCTTGAGATCAGGTACTCTCCCTCTCAACAAACAAGTGTAAGAAACTCAGTCCATTTAAAGCACTGGAACCACCCCACCACTCCTGAAGAGTCACCCAACATCCCCTCATTGCTTTGACGCAGGTGGAATGCCTTACGACACCTGAAATGTCAACCAATCTGCCTCGGAGGTAGGGGTGCATGCAAGTTTCTTTATCACCCTAGCGCAGGCCTATAAAGTTTCTGACTGTTGGTCTACCTGTAGTTTGCAGTTCCTCTGCCTACACCCATGCCTAATTTGAGCTGGTGGTTGCCAGTGGGGACACTTATTCTTGGGGAACCCAAACTTATTTTTCCACATCATTTATGTACCTATTACACAGAGCAGAAAGACGGAGGAAGACGGCAAAACCGTCACAAAATGAAAATTCAAGAACCTCAAGGAGTGAGATAAAGGGGAGGGGAGTGTTTGGTAGTGGATTAAAGAGGTATGAGGTGGCATTAAAACTACCAGCCTTGGTATTCCTCGTGCCCATGTTTCACTGCACCGGCCGCGGGCTTCTGAGCAGAGTTTCAGGCTCTGACACACTCTTTCACAAATGAATCACCGGCCTACACACTTATATATTGCTTGCTCTTATGCTACTAACTCACAGGTGTTTTTTTTTTTTTAAAGTGCATACCTTGCGTAGCGTTTTATCGTGAGTACTGTGAAACTGTTGCACCAGTATTACTTGTGAGTAGGTTAAACTTTTGCAGTACCATCCTTAGATCTTTCTATGGAGTACTCTAACAGCGCCAGCAATATACCTGTATTTCATACTCTTGTGTACATCCCTTGCTTAGCTTTTCCTCATGGGTGGCTCATGACCACTCACACTACCATATAATATGCTGAAGAAAAATTGAAAAAGCAAACCTAAAAGCAAAGCGTTCCATAAACGCCGGCAAAACACCGTTTCAGTTGTTTATGTCGCAAAAATGAGTAAACACTGAAAAGCCCTGTTTTTTTAGGTATGAAAATCACTGGAAAAGACTGAAAAAACACCACCAGAATTGACCAAAAATAGAAACTAATAACAGGAAAGCCTACTTATAACCTAGCGCTCTGCCCTCGGACTAAAGAGCCTGCCATACTGGTGACTTATAGGTTTAAACTGCAGTGACCTTCGATGTAAGGAAACTTATATCTGTCATGAGAGGTGCTAGCTCCAACAACTGTGACTACAGGCCTGTCCTTGCAGCCTAAGTGAACTTTCTTGGGTGGCACAATACATGCTGCAGCCCATGGGAGTCCCTTGATGTACCTATGCCATAGGTACCTTAATACTGAATACTAGGGACTTGCAAGGGCACACCAGTAGCCAATTGTGGTTGTATATAAGTACTTATCATGGTTAATTTAGGGAGAAAGCAGAGTGACTGGGGTCCTGATTAGCAGGATTCCAGTCGCCTAAGTCAAAACAGACTGACACCAAGCAAAAAGTGGGAGTAACCATGAAAGCAGTCCCTAATTTCCTGTAGATACCTCTCCTTATCGTTTCTTTAAGGGACCCCTAAGGGGCATGCTTCAACTTCGCATAAATCCGAAGAACCAGGCTTTCAACATGTTAGTTTGTTTATAAAGACTGAATTCCAACCGTATTTTTGATGATGGTGCAGTGTCAGAAAGTTGAATAGACATCTGTAACATCTTGTCTGGGCTTTGTCCAGCCAGGAAGAGAAATTACCTTTAAAAATCAATGAGCCATACCGGAGGGTTGACATACATTTGACATTGATTACTTTACATATGCCAGTTAGATCTGTTTTATAATGTTTACCTTTACACAAGTTCTAGTGTATAGGCTTCTGATGGCTCTTAGTACATTTTTTCAGGATGCCCTAGTTAGATAGCTTCTGCCAAAGTCTCCCTTGCGACATAAAACAGGGAGGGGGGGGGGCTTTTTTATATTCGCGCCTTCAATCAAGGAAGAGAAGATCATTAGGCTGTCCTCAGTGCCTGAAGCTCAATCAAGTGATGGGGATTAGGGCCATGGATTTGGACCATTCTTCTTACTCATTGTTTAAGATTTTCGCGAAGCATTTGCCCTGGCACCTCTCTAGCTGTTCAGCACTACAATCTCCCACTTGCAGTTTGTTTTTCTGTTTTTTACTTGTGTTCTGTTAATTGCATATCAGAAAAGCAGATCATACACAGCACAATGTCAGCAGTGGTGCATAAAAACAAAAGGCAGTTTTGTCTGGATAACTACATATCTGCACAGGTTGTTACGCAGCAGTAAAACAACATCAGATATGTGTGAGATTCAGCAGGCTGCAATGATAGCATCTGACCAAGGTAAAATAATTTCCATAATGATACCTCATGACTGTGTACACAGAGAGATAAGAAAGACGAAATAGAGGCATTCACATATAACTTTAAATAGTCTGTAACGAACATATTAACTACAGGTCGGGTGTGCTGTAGAGAGGGCATGAGGAGGGGCAATGGCATCTCGCGTGGGGAGAGGGGCATGGTACTACCCTCTACATGATATTGGCCATTAAGATAAATTGAGATATGGAGGGCAATCCTAATCAGAGCTGGAGCATTCTGGAATTTCACAGGGCTACTCTATGCACATGAGACGTTGAATTAGAGGCTTCCACAAGTGTTTGAACTTTTTCTCTGTTTTAGTCAAGTTGTGTAATATCCTTTATTTGCTTAAATATGCCACAAGCGGGTAAACCATTGTGCTATTTATGGGGGGCTGTCTGCTTCCACATAAGTGCTATAAGTTGCAGCGTTGCTAAGAGCAGGTAACTGGTAAGCGTTCAATCCGCTTATGTCATTGTGGCTAAGGCCGTGGGTCTGATGGCTAAAATGACTGTGAGATACAAGGAAGGGAGCAGATAGCCTATGACCTCTTTAATATGGCCAAGAATCTCCTTCCGATATGTGATAATTACTTTACACACCCACCAAATATGCAGGAAGTTACCTGCATCCTCCTTGCAACGCCAGCAGAGGGAGGATAAATAGTGGAGAGATGGGTCTGCATGTGATAACATTGAATCATCAATTTGTATGCTGTTTCCTTAGAGAGACTGTGGTAGGTTTTGGGTATTTCTTGCCACAAGGTCTCCCATTGCTTAGGTATTCTATCTTCCTGTGAAGTTTTGCATCATGTTGACTGATAAGTATTGGTGCGTATTGGTGTAGAGTGCTGAAGCATTTGGTAATTGTTGGACTTGAGGCCTTTCAAGCTGTTTTTGTCCCAGACAAGCATTACACCCCTCGGTATACGCCACGGCAACTCGTCCCTACAATGGAGTCAGGTGTGTCTCGCCTGATCTCCTTGCGGCATGATCACAGGGACTGAGCAATCTGCCCCGCTGCCTGCTGCTCATTGCAGAGCCTGCCGGAGGAGTCGCGCGTTGGCCTTGACTCGTATTGCTAAACTTCGGACGGAGGATGTGCTGGAAGGTGAAGCATTGTGCTCCCACCCCTTTCTGTTTGAAACGGCTCCCATGAGTTATTGAGCTGACGAGCTTGTGGAGATGCACCTGCGCACCTGTGAGAGGTACTGAGACCTGAAAGGATTGTGGCTGCCTGCTCAGCAACCCCAAATTAAATTTGTTTTCATCTCTACTGACGACAGATGATATCCAGAAACACGTGCCTAGAGATTTACAGCACTAACCTGCATCAACTTTGGTGGAATACTCCAGTAAATATTCAAGTAAGCATATACCATGAACTGGATTTACCACAATGCTAAGGGGTGAACTGTGCTGGGAGGTTAAGCAGTGTGCTCCCACCCCTATCTGTTTAGCTTGGAAATGTAGTCCGTCCACTCGGCGTCTGATACAGCATACAGCACTTTCAAGGAGTTTTCACTCTGTCTTTTCTAGACAAGATCCAAAGTTTTGCAGGCTTATTGTTTTCAGGGCCTCTTACTGTTCAATCCATGCCATTTCTTTGTTGCACGAGGAGATTTCCCAGGCTTGGCATCTATAGGCCGTCTTTGCCTTCTGGATTTCGACCGTTAGTAAGGGAATATTACTTCTTCTCCATGCTGATCTGCGAAGTTGGTTTAGTTCCTGCTTAAGAGATCTCAACAGTGGTGTTAGAAATGGAGGTCTCTAGTTGGCAGTGGTAGGTACATATGTCGAAATAGGGACCCTTGCTTCTAGTCAGGGTAAGGGGGATACAACTTTAGATAACCTCTGCTCACCCCCTGGGTAGCTTGGCACAAGCAGACAGGCTTATCCCAAAAGCAATGGGTAAAATGCACAGTAATACAGTGATAACACCACAAATGGACACCGCAACAGTTTAGGAAAAATAAAGTATGTTTATCTAAACAAGACCAAAACAACCAAAATTCAACATACATGTAATAAGAATATGACTTTTGAAAGGTTTTAAGAAACTGGGTCCATAGAAAACTATGGATGCGTGATTCTACACAAAGTACCTGTAGATGCATCAACATTTACAAGGCCAAACAGCCACAGAGAAGGGAAGCGTTGAGAAACAGAGATACGTTTGTTCCTGCGTCCTAGGGGAGGAGATGCAACAGTTCTGCGGGGGGGCAGGGGGGCGGAGCTAGCCTGCGACAGAGATGGTCGCCTAAGCCGTCGGCTTCTCCGCCACGACAGCGATCCTGTAATTTATCCTGAGGGTAGCTGTACTCTTTGGGTGCCACGGAGCCAGCCATAAGTTCCGGAGCAGTGGGGGAGCAACCGATGTGAGTTTCAGGCGCCGTGGACACCGGAGAGGGCCTTTTTCTCGCCTGGCCTGCGGACAGCTGACCCACGAGGCGGTGTGGCCTGTACGGGGCTGGAGCTGGGGCGCGGCCCGGGCGGGGAGAACCTCCACCCTGAGAGCGTGCGGGACGGCCGCTGAGAGTGCCCCCTCTGCTGTGGCGGTGTGACGAGCTGCTGCATCCTAGTCACGGCGGAGTCTGGTGGGCGAGCGCTCCGCCGGAAGAGTGCACAATGCGCTAGTGGCCTGAAGCAGGGGAGGAGACTTACGAGAGTCCCAGGCTCCTGCTAGGCCTGTGGGCCTTAAATCGTGACCCGGGCTGCGGATCCCCAGCTGCACCCGCTTCGCCGCCTACTGACCCCCGCAGCTTAAGGACCTCTACCACTGTGTTGGGGGAAGATCTGAGGACGTGCTGTGGTGACGGCGGGCTGGCTGGCAGTGGGTGGCCGGGACTGTGAGCAGCGCGGACGGCCCTGAGACAGCGGTGAGTCTGATTGGGGGTGAAGGTGACGCGGTGGCGATACCCCTCTAGTGCTCTTAGTGCCTCATAGGCCGTGAAGCCTACCTACTGTGAAGCCCCCATCTCCAGTCCAAATTGATATTGGACTGGCTACTTTGCACGCATCTTGCGGTGTTCTGTTTGCGGCCTGCCCTGCTTATTGCGTCACATTTGGAGTGCGCCGGGGCCCCGTTGGCTTCCTCGTGCAGAGCTGAGAGGATATCTTACTAGCCCACTGTGATGAGTCGTTTGCTGTGGACCCGCGAGTGCTGCATTTTCTCTGGGCCTGGGGCGCTGTTGTAGGGCGTGGGGGACCCCTTGCCCGGTTCCCTTGTCTATTGCCCGGCTGACTTGCGCGCCGGCTTCCTGGGGTGACAGGGACTCACTTCGGGGCCTGCACAGCATCTCATCGGACATCCTTCTTCTCGTCGCACTGTTTGAAGGGGGCAGTCCGGTCACTGGTTGTTCCAGCTCTGTGCCGGGGGACTATTGTGTGTACCGTGTCCTCTACTCTTTGAGGCGACGCCCTGCTGAGACTACATGGGTCGCCCAGACCGCTCGCAGCCCAAACTTAACTTTGATCAGAGCAGAAAGACTAAGGCCCCAGACCTGCCATCTTGTGACACGAGCAATGGAGCGGGAAGTCCGGTGGATGGCGACTTGACGGAACCTGATTTTTGCAGCATCCTCTTGGCGATGGAAATGAACTTGCAGGGCGGTCTCACTTCCCTAGGCGCGAAAATGGACGCTCTCACATACCCCATGGACCGGATGACGGAGTGGTTGGATAAACATGCCGAGCGCCTAGATATGGTGGAACGCAGAATAGGGGAGGTGGAGGAGTCACAGAAGATACTGGACTCGGACCACAAGCAGTTGGGCAAAGTGATTCAGCTGCTGCAATACAAGGCTGAAGATTTAGAGGCGCTGTCGCGAAGATGAAACATACGCATCACTGGCCTTCCAGAGAGCACCCAAACGGGCAATATGGAGCTCTTCGTCGAGTCGCTACTTTAAAAGCTGCTGGGGGACACTGCCTTCTCAGGAATGTTCGTAATAGAGCGTGCCCATCGCACCCTTGGTCCGAGACCCAAGCCAGGGGCCCCGCCGTGACCTATCATGGCTAAAATTCTCAATTACTGGGACCGGGACACCGTTTTGAGACTGGCAAGAGCGAAACAGCCACTGCACTATGAGGGAAGCACGCTATCCCTGTTCCCTGATTTTACAGCTAGGGTTGCAGGAGGCCAGACGCCAGTTTGTTCCCATGAAACGTCAGCTACGAGAACTCGGCATAGACTATGCACTGCTGTACCCTGCCAAATTAAGGGTCAACAGGCAGGGTCGCTCTACTATTTTGACCGACCCGAATGCGCTGCTAAGGGGCATGAGGGACTGGCGCAGGGATAATCGGCAGGCACTGAGAGACGAAGGAGCGGAGGAGGCGGCAGGAGGACCCTTGGAAGAGCAGGAATGAGTCTGCTTGATCTACGGGGACTGCTCCGCTGCAGGACTGTTTGGTATTGCCACTGGTGGGTGTTGGATAAAGAGAGCCCCTGCTAACTGTCTAACTTGCATGCTAACGTTATTTCCAGACCTGATGGGGTGCACGTGTACTCTGCTTGGTGACCCCATGACTGGGTGCCTTTTTGCCTGCACCGTGTATGATTTGTTGCCTTGGTGGTTCCTTGATTTTATTTGCTCTGAGTATTTGCAGGATGTTGCTCTGAAGGGGTGTACTCAGTAATGTTGCTTCTCCTCCTGCCTTACGAGTTGTCACTGGACTTGCACACTGCCATAATCTGAGTGAGAGCATCCCAGGTTGGGGGTGTTCTGGAGGGTTGGTGAGACATGTTGAGACAATCCGCTGTTGGGAGACTATCCTGGGCTTTGCTATGGAACACGGCCCAGTACTGTCAGAGGAACTGACACCAGGCTACCTTCTTCCATGTGGAGACGGAGGGGCGGGGCCATGTGGCGTTAGTACTGTTGGATACTGTTATACATTTGCCATGTGCATGCTACCTATGCCCCGGAGTGTGAACCACAGTTCTCTGCACTACTCTTCCTTCTGGGGGACTTGTTCTTGTTATGTATTGCTTTATTTCATCCATATAGTTCTGGGAGCTGAGGGTGGGGGCGGGGGAGAAGGGGAGTGGTTGAGGATCATTGGTGGGGGGTGGAGGGAGGTGAGGAGGGGATGGAGAGGGGCGCGGCCTAGTTGGGGTAGGGCAAGCGTGGGAGGGGGTTGGTTTTTTTTTCTGCTTGATGTTTTTGTGGGAAGGAGTTTGGTTTCTGATTTTATGTTTGATTTCGAATTGTGTTGGCACGCATACATGTACGACGACACTCTGGACTGTGTCGCGCTCGATCTCAATCCATTGCATGTGCTTACCACGCCCACTGACATGACACAACGCACTCATGACAATGACACTCTCACCTTTCTGACGTGGAATGTCCGAGGTCTCAATGACCACAGAAAGGTCAGACTGATACTACAATACCTCTCGAGACATGCGATAGATGTAGCCCTGCTCCAAGAGTCTCACTTGAGACCGGACAGCCCTACATTGACTTATAGAGGTTTACACAATAACACACATGCTGCAGGCTTTACTTCTAATGCTAGGGGCGTATTGACCTGGGTAAACCAGAGGGCCTCTGTGACTCTTACACCCATAGCCACGGACTCAGAAGGTAGATACACCATCACGAAATGCGCCGGAAAGGGCATGACTTTTCATGTTGTCAACACGTACGGCCCCAACTTTTATTTCCCCTCTTTTTATATAACGCTGGCTAGCAGGGTCAGGGATTTAGGAGAAGGATATGTACTGTGGGGCGGGGATTTGAACAGGAGGAGACACCCGGCGCTAGATCGTTCAGACGGCCCTGACAGACGGCCCTCTGCCTCTGCACGAGTGTTAGAAACTGAAATGACGAGACTGGG
Source organism: Lissotriton vulgaris (assembly GCF_964263255.1). Lineage (NCBI taxonomy): Eukaryota > Metazoa > Chordata > Amphibia > Caudata > Salamandridae > Lissotriton > Lissotriton vulgaris. The sequence continues at coordinate 758,206,101 of NC_141685.1, read as the reverse complement.
ACTGCAAGATGTTTGGAGGGTCAGGCACCTGACGCAAGGGGGATATACACACTATTCAGCACAACACAATATCCATACCTGAATTGACTATTGGCTGTTGTCTTCGTCCCTACTCTCTGCGGTGCAGGCCTGCGTGACGCTACCCCGTACCTATTCGGACCACTCCCCGGTGTTGGTTACGCTTCGCGCCCCGGCACAACGTCCTCTTCCTTTTACGAGGCGTCTTTCACCGTACGCACTGTTGGATGACGCCTTCCGGGAAGAGATGGCAACGGCCATTGAAGAATTTTTTGAAAAATATAGTTTCGGTACATTCCTTTTTGACCGTTTGGGAGGCCTTTAAGGCATACATAAGAGGCGAGGCCATCTCCAAACACGCGGGTGTCCTAAAGTCCATCCGGGGGCGCTTAGCTCTTCTAGAAAATACACTTAAGGATATAGAAGCGCGTAGCCGTAGAGATACTAGCGGGGAGCTGACCCAGGAACCTGCGAAAACGCTTCAGGAGTATCACGATGAGGCAGACGCGGAGGTGAAATATCTGGGGAAATACTCCATAGCCAGATCGTATGGGGAGGGGGAACGCCCAGGGGTGGTTTTGGCTAGACTTACCAAACAGCATAGGCTAGGTACTAGGGCCCTGATATTACGATCGCCGCAAACGGATGAGGAATTGACGACAAAGCAGGTGGCAGAGCGCTTTCGGGAATATTATGCAGCACTTTATGCCACTAGGGGCTCTGCCTCAGAGGAACGGATCCTTGACTACCTAATGCATATTGCTTACCCTGGCTCACAAACTTCTTGTGCGCCCCTTTGAGAGAGATGAGGTGATCTGGGCATTGTCCTCCATGAAGGCGGGGAGCGCTCCGGGCAGTGATTGCTTCCCTGCCTCGTTCTATAAAACATTCTCGGATTTATTAATACCCAGGCTGCTTACGCTGTTTGAGCAGATGGCGGAAGGGGAGACGATGCCACCTACGATGAGGGAGGCCATTATAGTGGCTATTCTTAAACCGGGCAAGCCCCCATAGGACTGCACGTTTTACCGACCCATATCCCTGATTAACGTGGACGCAAAGATCCTTGCGAAGATAGTTGCAAACCGACTCATTCCCCTGATCCCTAGATTAGTGGCCCCCGAAGAAGCGGGCTTTGTTTCAAACCGAAATCTGACATATAACCTTCGCACAGTTTTTGGCAGCGTTCCAGCACACGCGCCCGGAGGTTCCGGCGGTTCCGGCGGTTGCCGTCTTCCTGGATATGGAAAAGGCCTTCGACTGTCGAGTGGCCATTTCTCTGCCTTGTGCTTCAACGCATGGGAGTAGGGGACCTCTTTATACAACTGCTAGACACTCTTTATACCTCCCCAGCAGCGAGAGTACGAATTGGATCACTCATTACAGAGCCCTTTGCTATAGGCCGGGGCACCCGCAGGGATGCCCTCTCTCTCCTCTCTTGTACACCTTGGTCGTGGAACACCTGGCGTGCGCACACCGTGAATATCATGAACACCGGGGAGTCCGCTTTCCGGGATACAACCTGATAGTTTCTACCTATGCGGATGACACCTTGCTTTATGTGCGGGACCCAGAGGAAAACCTCTCGAGAGTACTGCGGGAAGTGGTCTTGTTCAGTTCGCTGTCTGGGATCCATGTGAATTGGAACAAAACTGTCATGTTCCCACTCACCCCCACCACCAAGAGGTTAGAATCTGATTATCCTATACAGTGGTCCACGGACTCGGTGCGATTTTTGGGTATCCGGCTGCATACGAACCCGGAGGTGGTGATTCGGGAAAATTACGGGGTGGCGATCTCCAAACTGGAGGACACGATTGCTAAATGGATTGATCTACCCCTGTCACTGCTGGAACGCATATCATTGTTCAAAATGGTAGTCCTTTCCCGCCTGCTATTCCTGTTCAGTAACATCCCGATGGTCCTGTTGTGTGCTTTTTTTCAACAGCTACACGTACTGGTGTTGCGTCTGTTCTGGGCTGGTAAGCAGCCCAGGTTGGCGTGGAACATTCTTATCCACCCTTATGAGGAGGGTGGCCTGAACGCCCCGGATCTGGAGCTTTATTATCGTGCTGCCCAAGGCTCACATGCGTATGGTTGGATGTGTGGCCCTACGGAAGCACCGCACTTAAAGATCGAGGGAATAGTGGTAGACCCGGTGCCGCTCCCTGCTCTGCTCGCCCGCCCCAGGGATCGGCGAACGGGCCTCCTAGATTTGTTAAACGCTGTGACGCACGCCTGGTTCCACCTTATGGATGCGCAGGCTTTCTCATTGTTGTACGCCCCGGTCGCACCACTAGCTTGGTGCACTTGGCTAGGCCCTTCTAGGGACAAGGGTGTTTTATCTGCTCTTGCTAAATTGAATATCAATACCATGGGCGACCTCTTTGCTGATGGCTCAGCCCGTACCTGGGAGGACATTGACTCAGACGAAGATACGGGTGCCCAGCTTCTCCCACGCTTCCAGTTTCACAGGGTGCGACAGGCACTGCAAGCGCTTCTTGGGGATGACATGGAGGAGCCGCAGGTAGTCCTGGCGTATGAATTTATGGCTTCTGCTAAATCACCTACTCAATTAATATTGCGACTATACCGTATTACGCTAGTGGAACGGACGACGCATTATGCGAAGCCCCGATTGGCGTGGCAGGCGGACTTAAACGAAGACCTCCCTAAAGACAAATGGAGGTATTGTTGCGCAAACGTCCGGAAGGTGTCGCTCAACGGTCGACACAGCCTGTTACACTTTTTACGTTTCTTAACAGGGTTTACTATACCCCTGAGCGGCTTTGCCGTTACGGATTACAAGAGAGTCCTGGCTGTGAGAGGTGTGATGCTCAGTCTGCGGACTTCCTGCACCTTGCCTGGACTTGCCCGAGGGTGGCGGACTTCTGGCTAGCAGTGTTCAAAGAAGTGAATGACCTCACTGGTCTGACGCTAACCCCTTTACCGCTTCTCGCCCTGTTGGGCTATTCTAAAGACATTGCGCCAGCGTTGCGGAGACTGACAGATATAGCTTTTCTAATTGCTAAACGCTGTGTTACGCTGACTTGGATGCGAGGGCCGACACCGGCGATGGCTAGATGGGAGAAGGACATGCTATATTGTTATACGCAAACAGGTCAATACAGTGACCTACTTCCCCCTCGAAACCGGCCGAAAAATTACTGGGAGTTGTACTTGGAGAGGAGGGCTGCACGAGGCAGTTCCGATATTTGGGGCCGAGGCTTCAGCCATAGTCAGACGGCACACGAGACGGTGCGCCACCACCTGACGAGCCAGAGACATGTCATTAGTGGACTGTAATGTACCGAGCATACGGACGACATGTCGGAAGGAGTGACCGTTGATGACATCAGTGTTCGAAGGGGCAGTTGACTATTGTACGGGTGCTGATTGCTCGCACTGGAGCTAAGGAGCTGCTGCTGTCAACATGCAATGTGTTTGTCAATAAGCTGCTGTATAACTATGACTGTGTACGTGCTGCCATGGTGCCCTTTGTATGTGCCTTGTAAAAATGCCAATGTAAATCTAAATGTACATGTATTTATATAGCGCAAATCACCGACCCGGAATCTAAGCGCTTGCTTAGGGAACCCGTCCTGGTATTCCCCTGTGAGATAACCCCGGCAGGGTATCCACAAGGTGAAAGCCAGGCATCCCACCGCGAGGGGCCGCTGTGGAGATTAAGCAAGCTATTGCCCAGAGTCGCAGAGTGTGAACCCGTGAATCGAGTAGGCACCGGAGCGAGAATTGTCGAGTCCGTGGACATTTTAGGACTCGAGACCCCGCCGAGCCGAGAATTGAATCCTGGTCCCGGGCTGACCTCTGCTTCCAGGTCTGCCTCCTCTAACCAGTGAGCCACACTTCTCCACTAAACACAATAAAAAAAAAACAGTTCTGCTGCATCCAGGAGAAATGATACGTCGAATCCGGACTGAAGGAGGCATTGATGCGTCGACTCCAAGACTGTTCTGATCTGTGGGTGATGTGCCGGGGGAACTTGCCGCACAAGTGCAATGCGGAAATCTGGGATGCGTCGGCGGCGCTGCGTCAATTCCTTCAGCCGCAATCCTAAGTGCGCCGTCTCTGCAGTGGTGCGTGGAGATTCTTCTTGCGGTGCTGCCTTGGAAAAATTAGCCGCAAGCAGAGCGATGCGTCAATTTTCTTAGTTCTTCATGTTTTTTCCAGCTCCCAACAGCAGGAACAACCTCCATAGGCACAGAATTGTAACAGGCGCCTCTTGGCAGGTCAGGAATCTAAGCGGCAGAGTTCAGGGGAGATTGGGGTCAAGACTGTGTGTCCCTGAGACTTCGGAACAGGAGACCAGCACACACAGACCCTTGGAAATTTTTCTTCAAGCAGTTTCACAGCAAAGTTCCAGTCTTTGTCCTTTCCTTGGCAGAAACAGCAACTGCAGGCCAACCCCACACAGCAAAGGGGCAGCACTCCTCCGGGCTCTTCTGCTCTTCTCCTTGGCAAAGGTTCCTCTTGAGCCCAGAAGTGATCTAAAGTTCTGGAGTTTAAGGTCTGCTATTTATGCACTTTTTTCTTTGTTCTCTTTGTGCAAGGGTCTCTGAGCCCAGTCCAAACCAGTTCTGAAATCACTGGTGCAGTATGACTACCGGGGTGGAGACGACATTGTGCAAGGAGACCAGCCCTATTCAGGTGCACGAAAATCTCCTTCCACTACTCTAAATGCAGCCAAGCCCCATTCAGCTCAGCTCGGAGTCATCCAGGAAAAGCCCTGCACACCTCAACCCCCCAGTGGCTGTCTACAGTGAAATCACATCCTCCGCCCCGGTCACCCCAAAACCAGTCAATCCACAAACAGGCAGAGGCACACAGAATGATTAAACAAGAAAATGCCTACTTTCTAGAAGTTCCATTTTCAAACACAGAATTTAAAAACAATATTTACTAAAAGATGTGTTATTAAATTCGAGTTCAGAGAGGCTAAACGTTATTTCTCCATCTTGTCCCGATGAAAGGTTATACTTCACAGATGTTACAAAGTATCTCCAATTCTATCCTACGGGGCAGATAACATGTCAATAGCGAAAAACGTAATTGGCAGTATTTCACTATCAGGACTGTAGGAGAGTAGGGTCTGCAATCCTATGATCACCCCAGATTTTTGCTTTTTGCTTCACTGGTTTACGACTTCCCTGGCTGTGGGCCTGCTAATCAGACCCACAGCCTAGCTGTTCTCTCACTAAATTGACACGTGTACCTTAGGTGCATTTACCAATTGGTACTGGGCCACCTTATCAGACCCTGTAACTCGGGGCATAGGTGTACCCAGGGCCTACCAGGGGCTGCAGCATGTATTATGCCACCCTTTGCTGGCCATCTAAATCTGACACAACTGGCTGCACGACAGCTGGGGCAAGGTGGTGTACTCACCCTTTGCTTTAGATATAGTATACCTATATCTAACCCTAAAATGGACACATATATTCCTATCAGTCACTCCTATGGCAGGCCTTGACAATCCTGAAGGCAGAGTGCTTGGAAGTATGTGAGATGGTGCTCTGGCATGAGCTGAGCCCGTCTGCAGCTTGCGGAACCAAGTCCTAATAGCTGTTCTATGATACCGCGTACCATATACTCTTAAGTACCTTATAATCCTTGCGGTTATTTGCCAACTTTGGTATCGCTTTATCAAAACATGTCGAGTAAGGTGTCATACGAATTGGAATACTAACCCCTCGCCAATTCTGGCGACGGGGTTAGCATTCCACCCTTCTAGAGGGACACAACATGTATGTAACTGTGAACCCCGGTTAAAGTTAACTCAAGCCTCAGCATCACAAAATGGATGCTGCCACCACAGACACAAGTCTGACCTCCTGCTGCTGGGAGTCCTTCCAGCGAGGAGAGCTTGGACAAAGGGATTCCTGTCAGGGGCGGTGCTAGCACCATCCCAGACAGGGTTTTGTGTATCCTAGGTAGGCAGGGCTGAATAGGAAGGTGACTGCAAGTGGCACCCCGGTGCTCACTGTGCATATGCCGGCTTGAACCAGTTCCATGGGCACACCAGCCCTTGAGCTGTAGAAAGTCCGGACAGGGGAAAGGGGTGTAACCACCCCCCTTCCTAGTCCCACCCATGGGCAGGACCTAGTCGCGTACCAGCCCCTTTCTTTAGAATAAAGGTAGGAGCGGGGACCCTTCCAGATTAGATCATCTTTGAATCCTGAAACTACTTTCTACGAAAGGAACTCAAGACTTCTTCTCAAGATTTCTCCCTTGTGACTAAGGAGTAGGCACCCTGCAGCAGCAGGCACCACCTAAGTATTTTGCGGTTTGCTGAAACGTCCTTCCTCCGGAACCAGACTGCCCAGCTCGACGAGACCCGGACTCCCTGCCCTCTCTGACCTCAACCTGCCTCTACAGCACAGCTGAGAACCGTAGGTGCGAGGAGAAGAGAGGACCCGGCGATCATCAGAACCAGCACGACCACCGAGGGACCCTCGAGTGGGTGCACTGGGGTAAGACAAGCCCCAACCCCAAGCAGCACGAGCACCGAAGTCCAGCCCCCCAGCATCCACCAGATCTGCGTGGGGCCCTTTTGCTCCTGGGTTGCTGCTACGTTGTCCGGTCACTTGCCCGTTGGCTAGTGACCCTCCAGACGACGTCCTACGTTTGTTTCGCCGCTGGTCTAGCTCCTGTAGACTGGCCCTAGTCTCCTCCTGAAGGGGACCCTCCTGGTCCACTCAAGACGCCATTTTGTGTCGCCACGTGGGCAAGCCGTAGCCAAGGCTTGTTGCCTCCTTCCCCGGATCCAGCATCGCCAGCAGCAGACATCCGACGTGGGACAGCTCGCAGACCTCCAGCCTGGTCGACATCAGCGCCCTGGTCCGTGCAGCAGCAGAATCCAGTGTCACCTCTTCGCCTGGCTGAGTGACCTCGTCCGGTGCCATCCTGGTGCCCACCTAATCACTGGCTAGTGATTCAGATCTTGGTCCCCTCTGCTTGCAGGTACTCTTCTTCAACTGATCCAGTCCTTGGATCAGCCCGGAACATCTTCACTGGTCGCCTGCCAGCAACTTCCACTTCAGTCTCCTGGTTCGTCAACGAGGATTCCCGACGACACTTGAACCCTATGCAGCTGCAGCCCCTGGGCTAGGTAAACCGAGTACCACGGTGCTCCAGCGTAGATCCACTTTCTAATTGTCTAGATCCACTTTCGTTTTTGACCTACCTAGTCGGGTTCGCCCGAGAACACTAACTTTTGCATTTACTAGTATCCAAAGACTTTGTCCCGCATTACGCGTGAGAGTTTCCACTCTGCACACGACGTCCCTAGGCCTCCTGCTTCTAATCTAAGGGTTCAGCATTGTAGGTCCAGCGTTTCTAAAGTCTCTGAGAGTAGTACTTACCTGCTAGTAATTTCGCATTCCACTTCCAGAGTATATGGTTTTCCGTGCCCCTCGGGCATTTGTGTAAATTGTGCGACTTTCAGTATTTCTTTGAGTTTTGTATTGTGCTTAGCGCCCTGTCCTCATAAAGAGTCCAGGGCTGTTGTGTTATAAATAAATATCCTTTTATTTTCATAACAACTTGTGTGGTGTCCTTTCACTTGGTGTTCAAGGGGTATATGTGATGGTATAACAGCTGGCTTAACACGCCCTCGAGAGTTTAGCCTAAAGACTGCTCTTGTCCATGCTACTAGGATAGCTGGTCTATAAGGTTGACTTACAACCAATCATCAATAAGGGTCGTTTGGTATGATACATAGTGATCACTAGAATAGTGAGCACTGCATATCAGGCCAACTTCTCACAAGGACAAGTCACACACACCAATACATGTCCTACCTTTCAAAAACACTGCACTCTGCCGACGGGGGTACCTTGGGCCTACTATAGGGTTGCCTTACATGTAAGAAAATGGAAGGTTAGAGCCTGGCACTGGATGCACTTCACAGGTCTACATGGCAGTTTAAAACTGTGCATAGACACTGTAGTGGAAGGTCTGAGAACTTTTCAGGGCTACTCATGTGGGTGGCACAATCAGTGCTGCAGGCCCACTAGTAACACTTGATTTATAGGGCCTGTCCCACTCAGTGCACTTTACTAGCGACTTACCAGAAAATCAAATATGCTAATCAGGAATAACCAATTGTCATCATAATTTGCGCAGATGGCATATGCACTTTAGCACTGATTAGCAGTAGTAAAGTTCCCAGAGTCCTAAAGCCAACAAAAACAGGTCAGGAATAATAGGAGGCAGAAACAAAAAGCATGGGGATATCCCTGCAAAAAGTCCAACACATCCCCCTTCCAGCCCAAAGTCAGGGTAGACCAAACCATACCTTGATAGGCTTCCCTGCTAAGGGGAATAGAACATGGAACCTGGCCTGCAAAAACAGGGGTCTATTCCCGTTCTACGCCTCCCTGAACCCAGCTGGATCCCTCCATCCATACTCTCAGGGCCCCCAAGCTAACCAATCGGGACCCTTCTCCTCACCTGTGGACCCCATCTGTGCAGCACCTATACTTTGCTCACAGATGTGTCCCAGCAGGCAGTCAGTATCTAGATGGCCAACACAGTGGTGTGGCCCAGTCCACCCCTGGGGTGTGATTTCTGTCCCCCTCCCAGTGGAAACTCTGTCCCCCAGGACAGCAAGCAACAATGGCCACTGACAACAGTGAGTGAGGAGTTCAAGGCCTCATGCCTTTCAGGGCTCTCTAACCTCTGTGGCATGAGAGAGTGGGGGGTGCGAGCCCCAGGTGCCTGGCACGCTTTGTCCATTCTCCCTCCTCCCAAGTCGGGTTTAGCATCCTGACACTGCCCACCAGCCCAGATTAGCAGTGGTAAAGTGCCAAGATTCGTAAAGCCGACAAAAGCAGGTCAGGTAAAATAGGAGGAAGAAGCATAACGTTTGGGGCTATAGATGCAAAAAGGGCCAAGTCCAACAGGTGGATTGGGATTTCCAACTAGGTCTGTGGACTTCGTCGCTTTTGGGCCTTGCTAATAAATCTGTCATTTAACATTTTAAGTGACTTCGACCAGTTCACAGGTGACAGAGTAGATTTCCTGGTCTCATGTTGCAGAAGTTCTCTCCGCTCCTCCATGGGTGTAGGTGAAGGATTTGTTGACCTTTTTATTCTTAGCAGCCCACAAGTGCCCTCTTCCATACCGATTGTTTGGTTTTGTGATAGTCAGGGAATATCATTTTGGAGAGTGACGAATGATCATGCAAGGCTAAGCTGTAATGTATGGAGGTCTTGGAAGTTGTTTTCCCACGTGAAGTGCTGGGTAGAGATCCAGATATCATCTATTAGAGAAGCACAGGCGCGCGTTGTGTACATGCAGGAGGCTGGTTGATCCTCAGTCCCTCTTCCATTTAGGGTTCTAAGATCCATAGCATTCAAAGAAGAGGCACATATCTGAACAACCTTGTACTTCCTTATAGGTCAATGGTCAATCTACGGGATGCTCCACACGTTATCCCCTACTTGCTCCAGGGAGGAGGTTCTCATGTTTCAAGAAGGAACATATTGAAGTCTCCAGCTAGGACCCACATATTTGTGAGATACTGTTGCTTTAGATCGCTAATGTGAAAATTTCTCCAGAGGCTATTTTCTTTTCGGGTTGTTTGAGATTTATATCGATCTTTCCTAAAATAGGTACTGGCATCTCTTTTCTGTGGATGTTGCCTTTATCCTCACAAAAAAAAGCACTCGTGGCACTTGCAAGGACTCTTTAGATGTCTCCCTTTGGTAGACGGTATGGCCGCAGATTAAAATTTGTTATGATCCTGCCAAGTTGCTGTGGACAGTAGTATGGCAGCAACGGGGCGACCCTGTGTCTCTCAGAACCTGGGTATGTATATAATAAGCTACAATGGTTCTGTCGGGCAGGAACCAATTGCTTTGAAAAGGACAGAGAGAGTTGCTTGATCCCCATTGACAGAGTATAACAAGTATAGCATTTACATGGGTTAGATCATAAAACGTATTGCTGTATCCCCGAAAGAACCATGGTAGCTTATTTTAAGTCGTTGTGGACAGCTGGCAAGTTTCCTGTAAGCAAATTATGTCCTTATTGCAGATTTCTTCCATTGTGTCAATTTCGTTCAAAAGGTGATGTAAACCACAGATTTTCCATGAGTACATTTGCAAATTATGATTAATTTTTGGTGTATTGTTGACATTGAGGTTAGTATTATCCAGTATTGGGGTATCTTTCATGGATTCACATGCCTGAATCATACCCCGTCGCCGAGGCGGGAGTCCCACGGTAAATAAAAAAGCAGTACCAAAGGTACATAACAGTAGTAGACCCAAAAGATAGGCCTGAGGCCTAGATCTTAGTAGCCTAACTACATCATTATGCTAAAAGAACCAAGAATTTGGTCACAACCAATCAGCTATCAGCACCCTCTAGAACCCTCTCTGCAGAGCCAGTTCTCCTCAGATTTTCACCGCACGTCGTGGGTGAAGGGAGTCTCCCTGAGCTCTGCTCAGTTTTTTCTTCAGATTTACTTCTTTTTGGATTACAAGATCATACTTCATTTCTTTGACCCTATTAAGGCAGTAATATGGCAGAATGGCAGTAAACAAGGTAATAGACTATGATTTATGTCTAACCTTTTCCTCAATAACTCTCACATTCTGAGAGATGAGGCTATTATGGGTCAGAGACTACAACATGCCACTTCTGATGAGGAGAAGTCAAAGGGAGAAGTCACGCCAGGAGCCTACTGAGGGCGCGCATAAAAGCCATAAGATTCACCTTGTGTCTTTATAGGCACTCCTCGCAGAGGATACAACTCCCTTTTCATCCCTGACACTGCATCAGGGAAGTCCTCTTGACCTGACATTAGGAGTATATAACATAACTCCATGTCTACTATTACTCCTTTACCTTTATAATCCTCATCTACGATGATCGTCGACAACGGCCTCCTCTTTGATGGTCGTCGACGATGGCCTCATATACGATGGTTGTCGACGACCGCCTCATCTACAGTGGTCGTCGACGACGGCTTCGTCTACAACAGTCGTTGACGACGGCCTTAACTGTCGTCGACGATGGCCTCGTCTACGACGGTCGTCAACGAAGGACGGTCATTGACGACGGCTTTATCTAAGGTGATGGCCTCATATACGATGGTTGTCGACGACCGCCTCATCTACAGTGGTCGTCGACGACGGCTTCGTCTACAACAGTCGTTGACGACGGCCTTAACTGTCGTCGACGATGGCCTCGTCTACGACGGTCGTCAACGACGGGCCCCGTCTACGACGGTCGTCGACGACGGGCCTCGTCTACGACGGTCGTCGACGACGGGCCTAGTCTACGACGGTCGTCGTCGACGGGCCTAGTCTACGACGGTCGTCGTCGACGGGCCTCGTCTACGATGGTCGTCGACGACGGGCCTCGTCTACGACGGTCGTTGATGACGGACCTCGTCAACGACGGACCTCGTCAACGACGGACCTCGTCGACGACGGGCCTCGTCTACGACGGGCCTCGTCGATGACCTCGTCTGCGACGGTCGTCGACGACGGCCTAATTCGTCTACGACGGTCGTCAACGAAGGACGGTCATTGACGACGGCTTTATCTAAGGTGATCGTCTATGGCTGCCTGATCTTTGATAGTGTCATCTACAATGGCAATGCCTAGCTACGACGGTCGTCTATGACAGCCTTATCAAGGTAATCTCATATACGTATGGCATAATTTGTGAATGGTCTACACTACACATGGCACCATCTATGAATGGTATCATCTATGGCTGGCCATCATTCGATTGCCTCATCTAGGAGTGCCTCATCTACGGATGATATCATCTATTTTAACCTCATCTATGATGGTATTGCTATGACTGTCTTCTATGACAGCATCATTCTCTAACAATCACCTCGTATGCCAATGGCCTTGTCTACCAATGGCTCGTCTACCAATGGCCTTGTCTACCAATGGCCTCTTCTTTCAATGGCCTCTTCTTTCAATGGCCTCATCTGCCAATGGCCTGATCTACTAATGGCCTGATCTACCGATGGCCTGATCTACCAATGGCCTCATCTACCGATGGCCCGATCTACCAATGGCCTCATCTACGAAGGGCGAATGGCCTAATTTATGTAACCTCATCTACGGATATCCTCACTGATGATGGCCTCATCTTCAATGGCATTGTATATGGCGGTCGTCTATGACTGCCTCGTCTAGGATGGTTGCTCATGACTGTGAGAAGGTGGCCTGATATGCAGTGCTCACTATTCTAGTGAACACTATGTATCAGTACAGCAACCCTTATTGATGATTGGTTGTAAGTCAACCTTATAGACCAGCTATCCTAGTAGCGTGGATACGAGCAGTCTAAGGCTAAAGACTTGAGAGGGCGTGTTAAGCCAGCTGTTATACCACACATATACCCCTTGAATACCAAGTGAAAGGACACCACACAAGTGTTATGAAAATAAACAGTGTATTTATTAAAAATCACAACAGCCCTGTACTCTTTATGAGGACAGGGTACTAAGCACAAAACAAAACTCTTACGAAAATACTTAAGTTAGCACAGTATATACAAATGCCCGAGGGGCACGGAAAACCATATACTCTGAAAGTGGAATGCGAAATTACTAGCAGGTAAGTACAGTACTAATAGGCTTAGGAATCGCTAGGACTTGACTATAGAACCTTCAGATTACTTCTAGGAGGCCTAGGGGACTCGGGTGCAGAGTGTGCACTCTCACGCGTGATGCGGGACAAAGTCTATGGTAGCTAGTAATGACAAAGTTAGTGTTCTCGGGCGAACCCGACCTGGTAGGAGGAAAACGAAAGTGGATCCTGACCCTTGGATAGTGAGGCCATGCTGGGGCACCGAAATGCCGAAGTTACCTAGCCCATGGGCTGCAGCTGCATAGGTCTCAAAAGACGTCAGGAATCCTCGTAGACGGACCAGGAGCCTGGAAGAAAGAAGTTGCTGGCAGGCGACCAGTGAAGAAAGTTCGATGGATCCAAGCCTGGATCGAAGGAAGATGACACCTGAAAGCAGAGGGGACCAAGTTCGAGACTACTAGCCAGTAGTCAGGTGGCACCAGGAGGGCACCGGATGGTAGTCACCTCGACTAGGTGAGTGGGTGACGCTGTGCTCGCAGATCTCATGGACCAGGAGGCGTTGTCGGCGACCAGGATGGAGGAGCGAGCTGTCCCACGATGGATGAAGCTGTCGGCGTCGCTGGACCCAGGATTGGGCAACAAAGCCTTGGCAAATTCAAGCCCACGCGGTGGACTCAAAATGGCGTCTGGAGTGGACCAGGAGGGTCCGGGGTGCCTCTCTTGAAGAAGGAAGCAAGGGCCAGTCTGGAGCAACCAGACCAGCAGCAGTGATGTCGTCGGGCGTCGTGAAGAAGGCCACAAGCCAGCCGGCTAGTAGCCACACAGCGCGGGGAGTAGGCAAAAGCAGAAGGGCCCCACGCAGATCGTGGAGATGCTGGAGGGCTGATCTTCGGTGCTGGAGCTGCTCAGGGTTGGGGCTTCTCGGACCCCAAAGCACTCACCAGTGGAAGACACGGTGGGCTTGTTGCAAAGAAGTCGTGCAGTCTTGGCAATCGTCGGTCCCTCGAGGTCTCGTCGCACTCACAGTTCTCAGCTTTGCTGTAGAGGTGAGTAGAGGTCAGAGGTGCCAGGGAAGCCGGGTCTCGTCGAGCTGGGTCGTCGGGTTCCGGAGGAAGGACTTGCAGCAGACCGCAGTGTTCTTAGGATGGTGCCTGCTTGATGCAGGGTGACTACTCCTTAGCCACAAGGGAGAATCTTGAAGAAGGAAATCTTGATGTATTTCGCAGAAAGTCGTGTCTTGATTCCAAAGATGATCTAATTTTAACAGGGGGCCCGCTCCTATCTTTATACTAAAAAAGGGGGCTGACCCGGTGACTAGGTCCTGCCTATGAGTGGGACTAGGAGGGGGGTGGTTACACCCCTCTCCCATGCCGGACTTCCCCAGGCCAGGGGCTGGTGTGCCCCTGGAACTGGTTCTGACTGGCCTATGCGTAGTGAGCACCGGGGTGCCACTCAGCAGTCACCTTCCTGTAAAGCCCTGCCTACCCAGGATACACAAAACCATGTCTGGGACGGTGCTGGCACTGCCCCTGACAGGAAACCCTTTGTCCAGGCTCCCCTCGCTGGGAGGACTCCCAGCTGCAGGGGGTCAGACTCGTGTCTGTGGTGGCAGCATCCATTTTGTGGAGCTGAGGCTTCGTTTAACTTTAACCGGGGTTCACAGTTACATACATGTCGTGTCCCTCTAGAAGGGTGGAATGCTAACCCTGTCGCCAGAATTGGCGAGGGGTTAGTATTCCAATTCGTATGACACCTTACTCGACATGTTTTGATAAAGCAATACCAAAGATAGCATTTAACCGCGAGGATTATAATGCACTTAAGAGTATATGGTATGCGATATCATGGAACAGCTATTAGGACTTGGTTCCGCAAGCTGCAGACAGGCTCAGCTCATGCCAGAGCACCATCTCACACGGTTCCAAGCACTCTGCCTTCAGGATTGTCAAGGCCTGCCATAGGAGTGACTGATAGGAATCTGTGTGTCCATTTTAGGGTTAGATATAGGTATACTATATCTACAGCAAAGGGTGATTCTCCAGTATTAGGGGTGTCTTTCATAGATTCACATGCCTGAATCATTCCCCGTCGTCGGAGTGGGAGCCCACGGTACATAAAAAAGTAGTGAAATATACCCTTAGTACATAAGAGACAACAATATACCCAACCAGGAAGTAAAGTAGCCCTAGCTACAGTAAAAGAAACTTCCACATTAGAACCTGTCCATGTCATTATGTATGGACCAAACTGCAGCCAATCAGGCCACAGCTCCCACCAGCAAGCTCTCCCCAGAGACCCAGGCTCTCAGATTTTTTTACCGCACGTCGTGTGATAGGGAGTCCTTCTGAGCTCTGCTCAATTCTTCTCTTGGATAAAGTTTCTTCTTCAAGGAAATGTCTTCTTCAAAATCCCTTTTTAGGGCCTGCGACTCGTGTGGAAAGGCGAGACTGTTTAAGGAAGATCCACACACTCGCTGCATCTACTGTTTATACCCTGACCATCAGGTTAAGGACTGCAGCATCTGTCGAAAATTCTCTCCTAAAACCCTCAGGGACAGAGAGGGTCGCCTGTTGCTGTGGCTGCAGAAAATGAAAAATAAAGATGAGCCACTTTCTGAGGTAGGAAGTTTTGCCTCAGAATCTACCAAGGGGTCGAAAAAACGGAGAGCTGAGAGTACTGTGCCTACTCCGAAAGCTAAGGTGTCTAAACACCAGCTCGCCTCACAGGAGCCTTCTACTTCAAAGGCACAGAAATCCTCTGAGAAATCTGTGAAGGTCCCGAGCTCTAAAAGAACGGAGTCTTTGGTGTCCCCCGTGAGACCTATGACTAAGGCACCAACAACGTTGCCAAATTCCAGTCAGGCTGCCTCTGCCATGACTTCTACATTGACTTTCTCCTCACCTAAATCGACCATGGTGATGTCCTCAGCTTCCTCTCCAACTTTTGTTCATGTGCAGGTTCGACCCATCTCGTCGACGAAGGTTTTCACACCTCTCGTCGACGATCAGACATCGACGGCACTGAAGCAGTCGACGAAGAAATCCTCGTCGTCGTCGACGATTGCTCCGTCGACAAAGAAGACCTCACTGTCGTCGACACCATCGTCGATGAAGATGTCGTCGACGGACCCATCGGCGACGAAGAAGACCCCGTCGACGGACACGTCGACGAAGACGTCGTCGACGAAGGTGAGGATTGTCCCGTCGACGGCCCCGTCGACGACCTCGTCGACGATGAAGACTGCTCCGTCGACGGTTCCCTCGTCGACGACGAAATCCAACACGTCGACGAAGGTGACGCCATCTCTAACAACGAGAGAACCATCAGCTTCTTCATCAAAAGCGACGACACAGAGCTTGATTTTGCCAGGCAATCCATCTACGCCAAAATTGTCGTCTTGTACTGACCTACAGGTATGGTCGGCAAAGACCACTGCCATACCTCTTCCTTCTCCAGCCACTACTACGGCTTTGCTGCAAAAGAGGTCCTCTCAAACAACGCCATTATCGCCGCTCCAGATGCCAGATAGGCTGTTAGATTCTGAAGTAGAATCTGGAGATGAACTGTTTCAAGCGGCGGAAAGTCCCTCTGACTTATTAATACATGTAAAGGATCAGGAGGAAGACGAACAGCAAATCCAGGTACCTACATCGGTACCCACTTCTGCGACAGGAATGCAGATGCCGATGGAACTTTACGAGAATCTGCAGTATATGCTGAGCGATTATTATCGCCGATTCCCGCCTTCGGAATCGGGCGATTCGCATATTACCTCCCCTCAGCCTCGCGTGAGTAGAGGTCCAAGGCCTAATAGGCCGGAAGAGGCACAGGCTACCCGACCTGCCACGCCAGTATCTCCCCATCAACAGGAGGTTGGCGATTCTGATGAGGACACCCATGAGGAGGGGGAGTTGATTAGATCGGACTCGTCGGAGTATGAGGACTACCAGGCTGAATCGCCATCCCCAGAGGAACAACCGAAGGCTGACTCACCGCCGGTGGATATAGCGAACTTCCATAGACTTATGGACAAAGCCACTAAAAGATTTCTGGTTTCCATGGAAGCGAAACAAGATGACTGCTTTCTTTATGATTTCAAGACTTTGTCTCAGAAGCAGAGTTGGTCTATTCCCATTATAGACTTTATCTGGAAGGAAGGGCTTAAGATAATGGCCACGCCAAATTCTGCTCCCGCAGTATTGCCGAGAGTCGACAAAAAATATAGGGCGCCAGCCTCTTCACCTGCCTGTCTCATCGGCCAAGCTAAAACGGACTCAGTCATTGCGCAGGCAGCGCAAAAAAGAGCTAGGAACCCCTCAACTCAGGTCTCCATTCCAACGGACAGAGATGGCAGACGCCTCGATTCCATTGGTAAAAAGGTCTCCACTATCGCGGCCACCACGGTTAGAGCTGCTAATTCTTTAGCAATTCTTGGTAGGTATGACAGACAAATGTGGTCTGACATATCCCCATACATCCAAAAATTACCTGAGCCAGACCGCTCTGAGGCCATCAAAATCCTACAAGACGGCGAATGTGCGTCGTCGGAAATTATCGACGCTGCAGTGGACGTAGCGGCCACAGGTTTTAGACAGTTGGCAGGAGCTGCAGTGCTCAGACGAGAAGGATGGTTAAAATCTACGTCTTTTCGCCAGGAGGTACAGGCCAAAGTTTTAAATATGGCTTATGACGGCGAATTCCTGTTTGGCTCGCATGTGGACGAAGCCTTACAGTCCATTAAGAAGGATACAGAAACGGCACGTTCGTTGGGTACTCTGCAGTACCGTAAGTCTTCCTTTCGTGGGGCAAAAGGAAGGGGTAACTTCTCCAACAGAGGGGGCTATTACCAGCAACGCCCATATCAGACCAATCAAAACAACCAAAGGTACCAACCTTACAAACAACAGCCTTATGGCCAAAGGCGGAGCACCTTTACACAATCCAGAGGAAAATCCACTTATCGAGGTAGAGACAACGCCAACAAAAAGTGAGGAAAACATCCTGCCGCCACTCTGCCTATGCCAGCCACGAATTGGAGGAAGAATATCCCTGCATTACTCTCAATGGTCCAAAATTACAACAGACAGATGGGTCTTGGATGTAATCTCAAAGGGTCACGTATTGGAATTTGTAAAAGCCCCTCCAAATTCGCCCCCAAAAGGACCACCCCCAGCACATCTCAAGGAGCTGTTCCTCCAAATCAATGCAATGATTCGGAAAGGGGCAATCGAGAAGGTACCTCAACATCAGAGGGGTCAAGGGTTTTACTCTCGTTTCTTCTTGATACGCAAAAAGTCGGGGGAGTGGCGCCCCATCCTCGACTTGCGTGCCCTCAACAAATTTATCAAGCAATTGACATTCAGAATGTTGTCACTGCAGGAGATCCTCCAGTTTCTGACGGAAGGCGAACATATGGCAACCCTGGACCTACAGGATGCTTACTTCCACGTACCCATCTTCCCCAGGCACAGGAAGTTCCTAAGATTCAGAGTGGCCGGCAGGGACTTTCAGTTCAAGGTCCTTCCCTTCGGGCTACGTTCAGCCCCGAGAGTATTCACCAAGATGTTGGCACCGGTGGCGGCCCACTTACGGTTGCAAGGTATCCAGATTTATCCTTATTTGGACGACTGCCTTATCAAGGCCAATTCCTATGCCACCGCAAGCAGTCACGTCCAAACATGCCTGTCTCTATTTCAAGACTTGGGTTTTTCAATAAATTTCGAGAAATCATACCTGACACCGTCTCAGAAGACGTCTTTCCTGGGAGCGACTCTGGATTCCAGGAAAGCTCAGGTTTTCATTTCAAACGAAAGGCAAGCCAAGATCCAGGACCTGGCGAGAGCACTCCTCAGAAGAGAGTGCGTTTCAGTTCGACGATTAAAATCTTTCCTGGGGATGTTGTCATCATGCATTCTCCTGTCTCCGAACTGTCGTCTGAGAATGAGACCACTGCAAGAGGAACTCGGCCACCAGTGGGTGCAAGTATCCGGTTCCTTCGAAGATGTCATCGTCTTAACACCTCGAATGAAACACGCAATTCGGTGGTGGGCTCTGGCACGCAACCTGCAAGTCGGCCGCGCCTTTCTAGAAGAAGTCCCCAGTTTCGTCGTCACCACGGATGCCTCGCTGGAAGGTTGGGGCGCTCACCTTCAAGGGATGACAATCAGTGGCAAATGGAACGCACAACAAAGGACATGGCACATCAATTTGTTGGAGTTGAGGGCCATTTTCCTCGCCCTGAAATCATTTCAAGTGACTCTGTCAAACTCGTCCGTGTTGATCCGAACAGACAACACGACGAGCATGCACTACCTGAACAAGCAGGGGGGCACAAGATCGGCCCGTTTGTCTCAGCAAGCTCAGGAAATCTGGAATTGGGCCCTGGAACACAATATCAACCTGACGGCAGTTCATGTCCCGGGAGTAGCCAATGTCCTGGCAGACTCCCTAAGCAGATCCAAAAGCAGCACTCACGAGTGGGAACTGCATCAGCCAGCTCTGGACCACATTTTCCTGAGATGGGGTCGCCCCGAGATAGACCTATTCGCGACCTACCACAACAAGAAATGCACCCATTTCGCGAGCTGGACTCCTCACAAGGAGTCGTGTGGGGACGCTCTCTCTCTGAACTGGAAACAAATCTTTGCCTACGCCTTCCCTCCGATCCCTCTGATCCCCAAGGTCATCAACAAAATGAGGAGACAACCGTGTCGTCTGATTCTAATTGCCCCACGGTGGCCCAGACAATACTGGTTCACGCAGCTTCTTCTCCTCTCAGAGTGCGATCCAGTTCAGCTGCCTCAAATTCCGGATCTTCTGACTCTACAAGGCGGAAAAATATATCATCCAGACCCTCATTCTCTAAAATTGTCAGCTTGGCTCCTCAACACCATGAGTTCGCGCATTTGAACATTCCTCAAGACTGTCAGGAGGTCCTGGACAATGCTAGGGCGCCTTCCACGAATAAAACTTACAGGCTCAAGTGGAAGCGGTTTTGTGCTTGGTGCAGGACTGTGGGTTTACATCCTATCCATGCTGAACCAGACAAGATTTTGCCCTTCTTTTTACATCTTGCTAAATCGGGCTTGGCACACTCTACACTCAAGGTGTTCTTAGCGGCAATATCGAGATACCGACAGGACGGTCAAACTTCGCTGTACTCTGCAAGGATTGTCCAGCAATTCTTTAAGGGTTTATTCCGCATGTTTCCACCAGTCCGTAGACCGCCTCCATCCTGGCACTTGAATATTGTATTAGCTCAACTCATGCGCCATCCTTTTGAGCCAATTCATAAAGCTGATCTAAAATTCGTCACCTGGAAGGTGGCTTTGCTACTGGCCTTGACATCTGCCAGAAGGGTCAGTGACATACAGGCATTTTCCTCTAAACCACCTTTCTTGCAATTCACAAATGATTCAGTGATACTGCGCACCAACCCGAGGTACATACCCAAGGTGCCATCGGATTTCCACCTGAATGAGCCAGTCATCCTTAAAACGTTTTTTCCAAGTCCGCAATCTCCAGCGGAACGAACTCTACACACGCTGGACATCAAGCGGTGTCTCAAGTTCTATCTCTCCAGGACAGCTGCCATCAGGAAAACTGATCAGTTATTTGTTGCGCATGGCAAACCACGTCAAGGCAGTGCAGTCACTAAACAAACTATCGCTAGATGGGTCTCTTCAGCGATTGGACTCTGCCATCTACAGGCGGGTAAACCCTTGCCAACCTTGCCCAGAGCACATTCTACGAGAGCAGTTGCTTCCTCAACTGCTTTGTTTGCTGGTGTGCCTCTCCTGCATATCTGCAGAGCTGCTACCTGGTCCAGCAGGCACACATTCACGAGGCATTACTGTCTGGAAGCTTCGAGCGACACCGATGCCTCGGTGGGGAGAGCAGTCCTGCGTAATCTTTTCCAATAAGGTGAGCCTCTGCTATTTCTCTCCCACCTCCTCTTGCTCTTTTACGCCTATTTTATTATTCCTTTGTGGTTTCTGCATTACTGCTATGTGCCTTGGCGTCCAAGAGCTGTATATAATGCTATGGCTATTACTGCTCACTACTCTGATTCAGGCATGTGAATCTATGAAAGACACCCCTAATACTGGAGAAGAACAATAGTTACTTACCTGTAATCTGTGGTTCTCCAGTATTGGTGTCTTTCATAGATTCACATGCACCCACCCACCTCCCCTCAGAGGCTCACTTGGCTTTTTTCTTCTATACTTATTCCGGTACACTCCGGTGCTACAAAAATCTGAGAGCCTGGGTCTCTGGGGAGAGCTTGCTGGTGGGAGCTGTGGCCTGATTGGCTGCAGTTTGGTCCATACATAATGACATGGACAGGTTCTAATGTGGAAGTTTCTTTTACTGTAGCTAGGGCTACTTTACTTCCTGGTTGGGTATATTGTTGTCTCTTATGTACTAAGGGTATATTTCACTACTTTTTTATGTACCGTGGGCTCCCACTCCGACGACGGGGAATGATTCAGGCATGTGAATCTATGAAAGACACCAATACTGGAGAACCACAGATTACAGGTAAGTAACTATTGTTCTTACACGACTTTGCCCCAGCTGTCATGCAGCCAGTTGTGTCAAATTTAGGAGGCCAGCCAGGGGTGGCATAATACATGCTGCATCCCCTGGCAGCCCTGGGTACACCCATGCCCTGAGTTACAGGGTCTGATAGGGTGGCCCAGGACCAATTGGAAATGCACCTAGGGTACATGGAATCCATTTTACAGAGAGAGCAGTAGGCCTGGGGTCCTGATTGGCAGGGCCCCAGGTCGACTATGTCAAAAACCAGCTAAAACACAGGGCAAAAAGTTGGGGGCAACCATAGTCAGGATGTACCTTCCTACACAACCCCCCCCCCCCCAAACGAAAGGAGATAAGGCTATCCTTGTCCAGGTAAGCCTCTATTACCGAAGTGGCCATATAAGGAAGGACCAGCTCTGGCTTGGTTTCCCCCTGTGTCATGGTCCACTAGGCAACCCCTCACCCTAAGGGTATCTGAGGGTCTCCACCATAGGGAATCTCTGTCTCTGGTGTGTCTTGGGAAAGAAGAAGGCTGATGCTGGGATGGAGTACTGAAGTGAGGCTCCTCTACCTTTGGGCTCAACTTCCTCCAATCACCATTCATCATGTGTGCCTTTCTTTCTTTAGCTGAGATGCACTGAGCTCTCAGGGTCAGCCTCTGGCTACCTAAAGCTGGAGGCTGAGTCCCTCTGTTTGGCTTACTGGAGGGACAGGTCAGGTCTGGGGTTTTTAGGCCCCATGTTTGGCTGTGCCCAACAGTGTCCAGCTGTGGGGGGTCCCTAACTACTTTTAAGGGGGATCCCTCAGGAGTCTGTTTTATTTTCACTTGGCTAGGTGTACCAGCTTCAGTGATCCTAATCTGCTGATTAAGGGTTTTTTTTGGACAGGGGGCCCTTTGGGGTCCACCACTGGCCTCCCTGACCTCCACAGCCCTGGGCTGACTGAGGCAGGGTAGAGAGGTGCAGGTTACCTGCTCCAGACTGGGTCCCACCTGGGAAGGGTCCACTGCCATCAGGGGCTCTGCCAGGCTAGGCCTGACTACCTCTGGGGCAGTTCCTTCAACAGGGGTAGAGTCAGTTCCCTGAGGAGGCTGGCTCTCACCTAGTGTCTGGGAGGGGGAAGACTCTTCTTCCTCCTCAATGCTCTCTGTTTGAGTGGAGTGATCCATTGTTTCAGGCTTCACAACCTCACTATCTGTTTGAGTAGAGGCTGAGACCATTTCAACCTTGCCAACCTTTTCAGGAGGGCACTCAGTTTGTGTTTGGGCTGTGACTGTCACAGCCCTCCTATCCTGTTCTGGAAAGTCTGTCTGAGCCTGGGCAGTGGCTACCACTGCCCTTCCAACCTTTTCAGGGAGGAATGGTGCTTGGACTGGGGCTGTAGCTATTACTGCCCCACTAACCTGTCTGGATAGGCCTATCATTCTGGAGTGAGTTTCTTGCTCCACCTCAGCCCATGCTGAGAGTTCCAGGTCATTCCCCAGTAAGCAATCTACAGGTAGGTTATCTGTCACTGCCACTCTCATGGGCCCTGTGACATTACCCCAGCTGAGCTTGACTACTGCCATGGGATGCCTTCTTTTCACTCCATGAATGTCTGTCACCTGATAAGTAAAACCAGGGGTCAGTTGAGCAGAGGGGACCAGATGGTCAATCACCATGGTGATGCTGGCCCCTGTGTCTCTGAATGCCTCAACTTTCTGACCATTCACTAGGACCTCTTGTCTATACTTTCCCAAAATGTGGGGTCCAGTAGTGAAGTTGGCAAACCCCATGCCAGTCTCACAGACAAGAGTGTGGTCAGGGGACCTGGCTAGGCCATAGTCCTCCTGATTGCCCAAAGTAATGCCCACCACATTCTTGGGGGCACTCCCACCACCTGGGTGATTACCACTAGTGGTAACAGGAGGTTTAGGATTATTACCTGGGGGCATATTTCCCTTATTGCCATTTTTAGGGCAACTGGCATCACTTTTGTAATGGCCCACCTGTTTACAGGTATGGCAATAAGGTTTCTTCTGTTCTGAAGGAGTGTTCTGGGACCCACCACCCTTGTTGGAGTTTTGGGGCCCTTGGGAATTCTTCTCTGTGGATTTATCCCCACCCTTCTCTTGAGGCTTGGTTGATTCCTTCTTTTGGTCACCACCCTGGTTTTTAGGCCTGACCCTGGTTCTGACCCATGTGTCTGCCCTCTTACCCAATTCCTGTGGAGAGGTCAGATCAGAGTCTACCAGGTGCGGGTGTAATAACTGGTTCTGACAATTACTTAAGATTTGCTCCCTCATAATTAGATTGTACAATCCTTTAAAATCAGTAACCTTACTTCCCAGTAGCCAGCCTTCAAAAGCCTTAGTGGCACAATCAACAAAGTCAGTCCAATCCTGAGACTGAGTTTTCTGGGTGTCTCTGAACAGCATCCTGTATTGTTCAGTGGTTAAACCAAACCCATCAACCAGTGTATTCTTCAGGACTTGGTAATTGTTAGCATCCTCAACTCTAGTAGTGAGGAGCTTATCTCTACCTTTACCATCAAAGGAGAGCCACAAGATAGCTGCCCACTGACTTTGGGGAACACCCTGCACAGTGCAGGCCCTCTCCAAAGCAGTAATCCATTTCTGGATGTCATCCCCTTGTTTAAAGGGGGGCACTATCTTATTCAGGTGCTTTGTATCAAAACTCCTTTCCCTATTGCTAGGTATATTGCTGCCACCAGTGGGGACTACCCCACTTAACTGTTGCTCTCTAGCAAAGGCAAGTCTCTCTTTGGCCAGGGCAAGTTCTTCCCTTTCAATCCTCAGTTTGACTGCCCTTTCTTCAGCTTCATACACTCTCCTCTGAGGGGAAGTCATCCCTCTGTGAGAAGAGTTGTGAGAGCCATTGGTTCGAAGGGATCTGTTAGAGCCTCTTGATAGAGACCTAACTCGTCCATTCCCAATGTTAAGCTGACCTGAGAGTGGCCCCAGGGTTCCCCCAGTACCAATCTCATGCCTGCTTAAGTTGGACCTGGTTAGTCTGCTGACTTCTACCTGTCCCTTATCTGCCTCATCCCCAGAGGGCTCCTCTTCCTCCTCCCCCTCTTCAGTCTCAGCTAAGAGGTGGATTAGGTCAGGGTCTCCTCTGGTTCCCTCAAGGGGAGGCATGCTTCCATCTGGATGAGAAGAGCGAAGAAGTTTCTCAGCTTTTCTGGCATCATAAGTCTCTAAGAGACCAATCAGAAAGGAAGTTGTGGGGTTAGACCCCTGCTTTATCTTCCTAGAGGTACACACTTGTCGTAACTCATGGAAGCTAAGCACAGTATATCTGGAAGGGAGGACCTGTGGAGGGTCCACTGACACAAGGGGAGACTTCGAGTTTCCTCCTTTGTCTGACATACTGTTTCTAGTGTGGTGTAAGTGATGCACCTACCTACACTATGTGTTTGCCTACTGATCCCTTGCTAAGAGTTGCAGCCAAGGTGTGCTAAGCCTTGAGGAGCTGCAACAGCTGGTTCAGTAGAACTCAGAGTATTCTAAGCTAAGTTATATGTACCTAACAGTACTTATGTGATCTTTCAACAAGATATTCTTAGGATACGTGTGGTAAAACAACAGCAAGCTCAAATCCCAACCGCTGCTCACCAATGTGAGAAGGTGGCCTGATATGCAGTGCTCACTATTCTAGTGAACACTATGTATCAGTCCAGCAACCCTTATTGATGATTGGTTGTAAGTCAACCTTATAGACCAGCTATCCTAGTAGCGTGGATACGAGCAGTCTAAGGCTAAAGACTCGAGAGGGCGTGTTAAGCCAGCTGTTATACCACACATATACCCCTTGAATACCAAGTGAAAGGACACCACACAAGTGTTATGAAAATAAACAGTGTATTTATTAAGAATCACAACAGCCCTGTACTCTTTATGAGGACAGGGTACTAAGCACAAAACAAAACTCTTACGAAAATACTTAAGTTAGCACAGTATATACAAATGCCCGAGGGGCACGGAAAACCATATACTCTGAAAGTGGAATGCGAAATTACAAGCAGGTAAGTACAGTACTAATAGGCTTAGGAATCGCTAGGACTTGACTATAGAACCTTCAGATTACTTCTAGGAGGCCTAGGGGACTCGGGTGCAGAGTGTGCACTCTCACGCGTGATGCGGGACAAAGTCTATGGTAGCTAGTAATGACAAAGTTAGTGTTCTCGGGCGAACCCGACCTGGTAGGAGGAAAACGAAAGTGGATCCTGACCCTTGGATAGTGAGGCTATGCTGGGGCACCGAAATGCCGAAGTTACCTAGCCCAGGGGCTGCAGCTGCATAGGTCTCAAAAGACGTCGGGAATCCTCGTAGACGGACCAGGAGCCTGGAAGAAAGAAGTTGCTGGCAGGCGACCAGTGAAGAAAGTTCGATGGATCCAAGCCAGGATCGAAGGAAGATGACACCTGAAAGCAGAGGGGACCAAGTTCGAGACTACTAGCCAGTAGTCAGGTGGCACCAGGAGGGCACCGGATGGTAGTCACCTCGACTAGGTGAGTGGGTGACGCTGTGCTCGCAGATCTCACGGACCAGGAGGCGTTGTCGGCGACCAGGATGGAGGAGCGAGCTGTCCCACGATGGATGAAGCTGTCGGCGTCGCTGGACCCAGGATTGGGCAACAAAGCCTTGGCAAATTCAAGCCCACGCGGTGGACTCAAAATGGCGTCTGGAGTGGACCAGGAGGGTCCGGGGTGCCTCTCTTGAAGAAGGAAGCAAGGGCCAGTCTGGAGCAACCAGACCAGCAGCAGTGATGTCGTCGGGCGTCGTGAAGAAGGCCACAAGCCAGCCGGCTAGTAGCCACACAGCGCGGTGAGTAGGCAAAAGCAGAAGGGCCCCACGCAGATCGTGGAGATGCTGGAGGGCTGATCTTCGGTGCTGGAGCTGCTCAGGGTTGGGGCTTCTCGGACCCCAAAGCACTCACCAGTGGAAGACACGGTGGGCTTGTTGCAAAGAAGTCGTGCAGTCTTGGCGATCGTCGGTCCCTCGAGGTCTCGTCGCACTCACAGTTCTCAGCTTTGCTGTAGAGGTGAGTAGAGGTCAGAGGTGCCAGGGAAGCCGGGTCTCGTCGAGCTGGGTCGTCGGGTTCCGGAGGAAGGACTTGCAGCAGACCGCAGTGTTGTGGTAAATAAATATTTACCGTATACTGAATTTCTATGCGGTATAAGTTCAAACAAATAGCTCAATCAAATGAGAGGCAGAGTCCGTGGCATCTGAGTTTATAAGGGTTTTATTCCATATAATGGAATGGTTCGAACCATGGTATCGTGTTCCTTTACCACGAAGGTTCAGGAAGGGATAGACAATGCTTTATTAACAGTGCACAATATATATAGTGAATGCATACAATGGTGATGGATACAGAAGGCGTAACAGCTGAAAGAAACGAGATAAGAACACATGTGCGTAACAGAAGGCGTGCACGAGGGCGTACACGAAGGTGTGTGCTAGAAACGTCACATGAAAGTGTCACAAGTAGGTGGATTCATAGAGGACTCCTGCAGTGTCAGCAGAAATATTGGGCTGGATGCGCGCGCAGGCAACATGACGTGTGCTTGACGTGGAACTGGAGGGTGAAGGGGACTTGACATTTAGCATTATAAGGGGAGACAGAAGTCTGGCGTGTCAGAACAACCTAAACCCAAATCATATCTGATATCTTGTGTTTGGAGAACTGTTTTATCTAGAGGGAAAGGTCTGTCGGGTAGAGGCTATTCTATGCTGACTGCTAGTGCGTGCATATGTGTCTACGTATCCACGTAATGCGAGGGGCCATGGGCCTACCATGGTAACGGGAGCTATGAATTACTTGCACGGAGACAGAAAGGCCGGGCCCTTTGCTCTGCAGCTGGGGAGGTGTTTACCTAAATCTCTAGACAGGAATGTATTTCGAGGAGCGGAGCAGATAACTTGAAGGCTGAATACTGTCTTGATAGGCAAGCAGGCCGAGCCGGGCACCGCTCGCCACGCAGGGAGTAAGGCAAGGGTCATGGATGCAGATCCAGGCTGCAGCTTTCAGAGGCAGAAGGCAGAAAGGGCTTGATGGCAGAAATCAGGGCCTAGCTCGCTAGAGCCAGGAAAACGTGAAAGTGCACCATGTAGAGACGGTGGCACGGCATACTTAGGAACTGAATTATCGACCCATTCATGGTGGATCTGAAAGAGGACATGTTAACGTTGGACGCAAATGTATTTGCGTCTTCATATCTGGTCATGGAGGGAAATTACATGTACTTGAAGCACGTACACGGAGCCGTTGGGGTACATAGTAGGGGACACAATTGACCATAAAAATTCCAATTACCTCGGTGTTCTTAGGATGGTGCCTGCTTGATGCAGGGTGACTACTCCTTAGCCACAAGGGAGAATCCTGAAGAAGGAAATCTTGATGTCTTTCGCAGAAAGTCGTGTCTTGATTCCAAAGATGATCTAATTTTAACAGGGGGCCCGCTCCTATCTTTATACTAAAAAAGGGGGCTGACCCGGTGACTAGGTCCTGCCTATGGGTGGGACTAGGAGGGGGGTGGTTACACCCCTCTCCCATGCCGGACTTCCCCAGGCCAGGGGCTGGTGTGCCCCTGGAACTGGTTCTGACTGGCCTATGCGTAGTGAGCACCGGGGTGCCACTCAGCAGTCACCTTCCTGTAAAGCCCTGCCTACCCAGGATACACAAAACCATGTCTGGGACGGTGCTGGCACCGCCCCTGACAGGAAACCCTTTGTCCAGGCTCCCCTCGCTGGGAGGACTCCCAGCTGCAGGGGGTCAGACTCGTGTCTGTGGTGGCAGCATCCATTTTGTGGAGCTGAGGCTTCGTTTAACTTTAACCGGGGTTCACAGTTACATACATGTCGTGTCCCTCTAGAAGGGTGGAATGCTAACCCCGTCGCCAGAATTGGCGAGGGGTTAGTATTCCAATTCGTATGACACCTTACTCGACATGTTTTGATAAAGCAATACCAAAGATAGCATTTAACCGCGAGGATTATAATGCACTTAAGAGTATATGGTATGCGATATCATGGAACAGCTATTAGGACTTGCTTCCGCAAGCTGCAGACAGGCTCAGCTCATGCCAGAGCACCATCTCACACGATTCCAAGCACTCTGCCTTCAGGATTGTTAAGGCCTGCCATAGGAGTGACTGATAGGAATCTGTGTGTCCATTTTAGGGTTAGATATAGGTATACTATATCTACAGCAAAGGGTGATTACACGACTTTGCCCCAGCTGTCATGCAGCCAGTTGTGTCAAATTTAGGAGGCCAGCCAGGGGTGGCATAATACATGCTGCATCCCCTGGCAGCCCTGGGTACACCCATGCCCTGAGTTACAGGGTCTGATAGGGTGGCCCAGTACCAATTGGAAATGCACCTAGGGTACATGGAATGTATTTTACAGAGAGAGCAGTAGGCCTGGGGTCCTGATTGGCAGGGCCCCAGGTCGACTATGTCAAAAACCAGCTAAAACACAGGGCAAAAAGTTGGGGGCAACCATAGTCAGGATGTACCTTCCTACAATGACGGTTATCTATGACGTTGTTCTAGTCTGAAATAACCTCGCCTACATAACCATGTCTAAGACAAAGTCTATGATGAAATTGGCTGCGATGGCTTCAGCGGTAACAGCATCATATATATTTTTAATGTAGTGGGCAGCAGCTAGATTTTGACTGCCAGCTACAGGCGAGCAAACAGAATATCTCCTTCATGGTTTCGAGGAGGTATGCAGGAAGATCACGAGAGTGGTACCTGTAATAGACTAAGTCTATTCCAGCAGTGTTTCTGCGCATAGAACAGAAATGATGTGTACCTACTAGCAGCCCATCCGGTCTGATAGGCCAACGTTCGACCAGATTCAGTAATTTCACAGACCGCTCAACAGCAATCTAATCCTGCAGTGCCTATCGCCACACCGCCTGACAAAGAAGGATGTCGTCTGGACCTTATGGGGTAAAATTCTCTACTTTGGCAGCGGCCTCTAGTAGAGCTGGCAATCCTTTATCCATGATCGGTTTTTATGACTGTCAAATATGGTTGGACATAGCGAGTTTCAATGACCTCATTACTGAGGACCGAAGGCGGGATGCCGGAAAGATTCTGTTGGAAGGTGAACATGCTGCATCAAAACTTTAGATAGCGCCTTGAACATCGGGAACACCAACCTCAGTCGCTTAGCATCGGAGACAGGGCTTAGACGCCAGGGATGGCTTAAAGCTGCTGCCGTCAGCTCTGAGCAAAGATTCTAGGCATGGCTTATGATGAAGAGTTTTTGGTTTGGTGAACATTTTAATGACGCCCTCTTAGTTATAAAACCTGGCACTGATACTGCACGATCATTAAGCACCCTTCAATATGGGCTTGGATCTTTCAGAGGAGCGAGATTAAGGAGTTTTTTCATCAAGAGGAGGATACCAAAACCAAACGAATAAACAGTATCAATCTCAGTACAGCCTTGCAGCCAGGCATCTTGCCGTAGATAGTCTGTCTAGTTTTTCCCGTCAGGGTGGTTGAAAGATTTAAGTATCAAGGCTGAGACACGAACAGGAAGCCATGATCCCCCCAGGGCTCCAATCATTTTACCCTTTTCTCGCGTGGGCCAGAAGATTTCAGGTTTTTGTTTACATGTGACAGGAAACTATGTCAGACCAATGGGTTCTAAACCGAGTAACCAATGGCCACTCCTTGGAATTCTTCAAACAGCCATATATTACTCCGCCCAGGGGTCCCCTTCATCCTCGTTTTCACAACAATTAAGTTATTTAATCGAAGGATATTTTATGAAGAGGATGCAAATTTCTACATACCTGTCCACCCCAAACAGCACAAATATTTTTGCTTTCCCTTGACTGATGCCCATTATAGGTGCGAAGTGCTCCCTTTTGGGCTGAGATAGTCACCAAGAGCCTTTCACAAAGTACTTGGTACCAGTGGCAGCAGTATTGAGATCTTGAGGAAGGCAAGTATTCCCCTGTCTAGACGATTGGCTGCTCAAAGGTCCTTCAGAACACGAAACCAAGATTGCCACAGTAGATGTACCCATCTCGTATTTTTTCTGGGGCTGATTCTCAATGACAGCGAATTGCAGTTAGGTCCTCTCCAAGTGAATGTACTTTCTCGGAGCAGGATTAGACAAAACCCAGAACAAAGCATTCTTGTCACACGACCGCCAGTTGCGTTTTCAAAATTGGCAAGGTTGACCTCAAACGGTCAGTTTCAGTTCAAATGTTTGCTGCGTTTCTGAAGATGTGCTCTTCAGCGATACATCTTATACACTTAGCATGGCTCAAAATGAGACCTTTTCAGGAAGAACTACAGTTTCAAGAACAATAAACAATGGGTGCAAACCATTCCAGGGTTAGTTTTTACGATTGATGCCTCCATAAAGGAGGTCATTGGCAGGATTTGCAGAATTCAAGGAAAATGGTCTCAAAGACAACTGCAGAACAACAGGCTTGAGCTCCGCAATGCTGTTCTGTCCCCCCCAAGCATTCCTCCTGAGGATTGAGGGTTCCTCTGTGCTAGTCCAGACCGACAATACCATCAGCATGTATTATATCAATAAACAAGGAGGAACTAAATCAGCTACACTCTCGCAAGAGGTTCAGGAATTGTGAGGTGTCGCATTTCACAAGATGTCTTGAGAGCTGAACACGTCAGGGCTCTCCACAATGCTCTTAGCATGCCTCAGTCAGACTGTCACGAGTGGAAGCCGGAGAAGGGACAGGTGAACCCAGTGTTCCAAGTTTGGGTTAAGCCGGCACAGGATCTATTTGCATTCAGAGAGAACAAGGAAGGCCAATATTATGCCAGCAGGTTCTCTTAACAGGGATCAAGAGGGAATGCCCTGTCCATGCTATGGTCAGGGGTTTGTGCGTACGCTTTTCCCCCAATACCATTGGTTCCGAAGGTGTTCTGCAAGATGAAGCTGGAAGGTTACCATCTGATTCCGATTGCACCCCGTTGGCCAATGTTGGTTCTCGGAACTTCTGCTATTGTTTACAGGCAAGCTCATTCGGCTACGGCCTGAGCCTAAGATGCTGTCAGGGGACGGAGGCCAAGTGGTTCGTCCGGACCCACAGTCATTACACTTGCACGCTCAGCTTATCATTTGTTAGAGTTCAAGGGCATCAACGATTCAAAGAACTGTTGTGAAATTTTGGCCAAATCTCGTGCCCAAGGCACAATCAAGGCTTATGGCCTCAAATGGAAGCGATTTTTCGGTTGGAGTGAGGTGAATGCTATTCACTCAATTACAGTTACTGCAGAACAAGTTCTCCATTATCTGCTCTTCTAGCCAAGTCTGGGCTTAGTTTTTCATCGAACAAAATGCGTCTTGCGCACTTTACGGATTTAGGAAATGTTAAAAAAAAATATATATATATATTTTTTCTGCTCTTCGGCACTTGCCAAACAGTTAATGAAAGGGCTTTTCCGAGCCTTCTTTTCAGTGCGAGCACCCTCCCAGAGTGGGAACTCAGCATTGCTAGCGCAGTTAATGCAGTGTACTTTTGAGCTGATCCATAAACCAGATATCAAATTCCTCACCTGGAAGGTGACCCATTTACTGGCTCTTACCTCGGAAAAAGGAATCCCTAATTTTTACATTTTCCTCGGAACTATGTAACCCTTTGGACAAATCCCAGGCCAATTCCTAGGGTACCAACACAATTTCACTCTAACGAACCGTTAAGATTAAAAACATTCTTGCCGGTTCCATCTGCTCCAGCTGAAAGAGTAATACACTCGCTCGATGTTTAACGCTGTTTTAGATTCTAACTACAGAAAACTAAGGATATCAGATGATCCAGCCAGCTGTTCGTGGCTTATGGTCAAGCAACTCTTAGAACGGCTGTGACAAAGGCAAGAATAGCCAGATGATTAGCATCTTTTCTGCCATGACAAGGCTAACAAACCTTTGCAGAGGAAAGTCAAAGCTCTTTCCGACTAGAACAGAATCAACATTCACAGCTTTGTAGGCTGAAGTAATTCCAGAAGATGTGTGGAGCTGTGACATAGAAAAATGTCCACACGTTCATGAGACATTATTGCCTTTAGTCTACATGACAAGAGGGTTCGGCATTGGACAGGTCGTCCTACGCTACCTTTTTTCGTTAATACCAGTTTCTGTTACCCTTTGGCTTTTTAAATATTATCTATGCTTGCCTTTATTCATGATATGCATGAGGTTATGCGATTTTAACATGTTATATTTATATGTACTTTAGTAGATATATTGAATGTGTATGAGGTTTACATATCCATGTTTGGACTTTACTATGCATGTCTCTTTAGGTTTTAAAACTCATGTTTTAACTTTGAAGGTTTGCATTATCAAGCCTCAGGTAACAAATAATGGATGCAACTGGGAGTTTATCAGCACAAGTCTCCCACCATCCGCAACCGACTGTATACTTGGTATACTGCTTGCTATTCTGATTCAGGCATGTGAATCTATGAAAAATACCCCAATACTGGATAAGAAAACCAGTTACTTACCTGTAACTTCAGTTATCCAGTATTGGTATCTTTCATAGTTTCACATGCACCCACCCTCCTCCCCAGAGAGTCAGTTCTCTAAGTTTGAGATACTTGTTCCCACTGTAGGAAGGTAGATACCCGACTATGGTTACCCCCGACTTTTTGCCTGGTGTTTTGCTGGTTTTCCGACTTAGTTGACCTGGGGCCCTGCCAATCAGGACCCCAGGCCTACTGCTCTCTCTCTAAAATGGATTCCATGTACTTTAGGTACATTTCCAATTGGTACTGGGCCACCTTATCAGACCCTGTAACTCAGGGCATGGGCGTACCCAGGGCCTACCAGGGGCTGCAGCATGTATTATGCCACCCCTGGATGGCCATCTAAATCTGACACAACTGGCTGCACGACAGCTGGGGCAAGGTGGTGTAATCACCCTTTGCTTTAGATATAGTATCCCTATATCTAACCCCGAAAATGGACACACGGATTCCTATCAGCCACTCCTATGGCAGGCCTTGACAATCCTGAAGGCAGAGTGCGTGGAATCGTGTGAATTGGCGCTCTGGCATGAGCCGAGCCCGGTTGCAGCTTGTGGAACCAAGTCCCAATGGCTGTTCCATGATAACGCGTACCATATACTCTTTTATGCTAACTTCGGTATCGCGTTATCAAAACATGTTGAGTAAGGTGTCATACGAATCGGGATACTGACCCCTCACCAATGCTGGCGACGGGGTTAGCATTCCACCCTTCTAGAGGGACACGACATGTACGTAACTGTGAACCCCGGTTAAAGTCAACTGAAGCCTCAGCTCCACAAAATGGATGCTGCCACCACAGACACGAGTCTGACCTCCTGCTGCTGGGAGTCCTTCCAGCGAGGAGAGCTTGGACAAAGGGTTTCCTGTCCGGGGCGGTGCTCGCACCATCCCAGACAGGGTTTTGTGTATCCTGGGTAGGCAGGGCTTTACAGGAAGGTGACTGCGGAGTGGCACCGCGGTGCTCACTACGCATCCGCCGGCTAGAACCAGTTCCAGGGGCACACCAGCCCCTGACCTGGGGAAAGTCCGGCATGGGAAAGGGGTGTAACCACCCCCTTCCTGCTCCCACCCCTAGGGCAGGACCTAGTCGCGTACCCACCCCTTTCTTTAGGATAAAGGCAGGAGCGGGGACCCTTCCAAATTAGATCATCTTTGAATCAAGAAACTACTTTCTACGAAAGGAACTCTCGACTCTTCTCAAGATTTCTCCCTTGTGGCTAAGGAATAGTCACCCTGCATCCGCAGGCACCATCTAAGAACTCTGCGGTTTGCTGCACGTCTTTCCTCAGGAATCCGACTGCCCAGCTCGACAGAACCGGCTTCCCTGGCACCTCTGACCTCTACCCACATCCAGCTCAGCTGAGATCCGTGGGTGCGACGAGACCTCGAGGGACCGACCATCATCAGAACCTGCACGACTTCTAAACCAGCACGACCGCCGAGGGATCCTCTGGTGAGTGCTTTGGGGTCCAAGAAGCCCGACCCTGAGCAGCTCCAGCACCAAAGTTCAGCCTCCCAGCATCTCCACGATCTGCGTGGGGCCCTTCTGCTTTCTGCCGCTCATCACGTTGTCTGGCTACTAGCCGCTGGCTTGTGGCCTTCTCGATGACGCCCGACACAGCGATGCTGGTCTGGTTGCTCCAGACTGGCCTTTGCTCTCTTCTGAGAGAGGAGCACCCCGGACCCTCCTGGTCCACTCACGACGCCATTTTAGGTCCACCACGTGGCCCTGAATTTGCCAAGGCTTGTTGCCTCAATCCTGGGCCCAGCGACGCCGACAGCATCAACCATCGTGGGACAGCTCGCACCTCCATCCTGGTCGCCGACAACGACTCCTGGTCCGTGAGACTGCATAGCCCAGCGTCGCCCACTCACCTAGTCGAGGTGACGATCATCCGGTGCCCTCCTGGTACCCTCTGACTACTGGCTAGTAGTTACGAACTTGGTCCCCTCTGCTTTAAGGTGTCATCCATCTCTGATCCAGGCTTGGATCTCTACAAACTATCTTCACTGGTCGCCGGTCAGCAACTCCTTCCTTCCGGCTCCTGGTTCGTCAGCGTGGATTCCCGACGTCTGTAAAGACCTATGCAGCCGCAGCCCCTGGGCTAGGTAACTTCGGCATTTCGGTGCCCGCATAGCCTCATTATCTAAGGGTCCAGAGTCACTGTCGCTTCCGACTTACCTTATCGGGTTCGCCCGAGAACACTAAACTTTCCGTGCCCTCGGGCATTTGTGTAGATTGTGCACTTGAAGTATTTTCCTAAGAGTTTTGTTGTGTGCTTAGTACCCTGTCCTCATAAAGAGTACAGGGCTGTTGTGATCTAAATAAATACACTGTTTATTTTCATAACACTTGTGTGGTGCCCTTTCACTTGGTGTTCAAGGGGTATATGTGATGGTATAACAGCTGGCTTAACACGCCCTCTAGAGTTTAGCCCGAAGACTGCTCGTATCCACGCTACTAGGATAGCTGGTCTAAGGTTGACTTACAACCAATCACCATAAGGGTCGTTTGGACTGATGCATAGTGATCACTAGAATAGTGAGCACTGCATATCAGGCCAACTTCTCACATTGGTGAGCAGCGGTTGGGATTTGAGCTTGCTGTTGTTTTACCACGCGTATCCTAAGAATATCTTGTGAAAGATCGCATAAGTACTCCAGGTACATATAACTTAGCTTAGAATACTCTGAGTTCTACTGAACCAGCTGTTGTAGCTCCTCAAGGCTTAGCACACCTTGGCTACAACTCTTAGCATGGGATCAGTAGGTAAACATATAGTGTAGGTAGGTGCATCACTTACACCACACTAGAAGCAGCATGTCAGACAAAGGAGGAAACTCTGAGTCTCCCTTGTGTCAGTCGACCCTCCACAGGTCATGTCCAGATATGCTGCACTTAGCTTCCAAGAGATGCGACAAATCTGTACATCCAGGAAGCTAAAACAGGGTGCAAACCCTACCATTCCGTTTCTGATTGGTGTCTTAGAGACTTATGATGCTAGGAGGGCTGGTAACACAGACCCTTCTCATCCAGAAGGGAATATGCCCCACCTCGAGGGAACCTTGGGTGACCCTGACCTTATCCATCTCTCCGCAGAAGGTGAAGAGGAGGAGGAGGATCCAGAGCCATCTGAGGACGAGGCAGACAAAGGTCCAGAAGTGGTTAGCCAGCTAACTAGGGACAACTTAAGCAGGCACGAGAATGGTACTAGGAGACCCCTGGGGCCCCTCTCAGGCCAGCTTAACATTGGGAATGGACGAGTTAGGTCTCTATCGAGAGGCTCTAACAGATCCGTTCGAACCGATGGCTCTCAGGGCTCTTCTCAAAGAGGGATGACATCCCCTCAGAGGAGAGTGTACGAAGCCAAAGTGAGGGAAGTCAATCTGCTGATTGAAAGGGAAGAACTTGCCCTGGCCAAAGAAAGACTTGCCTTCGCTAGAGAGCAAGAATTGAGTGGACTAGATTCCACTGGTGGCAGCATTCCCCCAAGGGAAAACAGGAGTTATGACACTAGACACCTGAGTAAGATAGTGCCCCCCTTTAAGCAAGGGGATGAAATCCACAAATGGATTACTGCTTTGGAGAGGGCTTGCACTGTACAGTGCGTCCCCCCGAGTCAGTGGGCAGCTATCTTGTGGCTCTCCTTTGAAGGTAAAGGTAGAGATAAGCTCCTCACTACTAGAGCTTGGGATTCTAACAATTATCAAGTCCTGAAGAATACACTGATTGATGGGTTTGGTTTAACCACTGAACAGTACAGGTTGATGTTCAGAGATACCCAGAAAACTCAGTCTCAGGATTGGACTGACTTTGTTGATTGTGCCACTAAGGCTTTTGAAGGCTGGCTACTGGGAAGTAAGGTTACTGATTTTAAAGGATTGTATAATCTAATTATGAGAGAGCAAATCTTAAGTAATTGTCAGAACCAGTTATTACACCAACACCTGGTAGACTCTGATCTGACCTCTCCACAAGAATTGGGTAAGAGGGCAGACAAATGGGTCAGAACCAGGGTTAAGCCTAAGAACCAGGGTGGTGACCAAAAGAAGGAATCAACCAAGCCTCAAGAGAAGGGTGGGAATAAATCTTCTGATCAAACCACAGGGCCCCAAAATTCCTCTGAAAAGGGTGGGTCCCAAACTTCTCCCAAAATCCAAAAGAAACCTTATTGTCATACCTGCAAACAGGTAGGCCATTACAAAACTGAGAGCAGTTGTCCCAAGGCCAACAACAATAAGGAGAACATACCCCCAAATAAAGCTTCCCAGCCTCCTGTTACTACTAGTAGTAATCCTCCAGGTGGTGGGAGTGCCCCCAAGAACCTGGGTGCATTTTCTTTGGGAGTGCCTGGGGACTCTGGCCTAACCAGGTCCCCTGACTTAGATACTCTTGTCTGTGAGACTGGCATGGGGTTTGCCAACTTCACCACCTGTCCCAACACTTTGGGTAGGTACAGACAGGAGCCCCTCATCAATGGTTCAAAAGTTGAGGCCTACAGAGACACAGGGGCTAGCATCACCATGGTGGCTGAGAGCCTAGTCCCCTCAAGGCAACTTATGCCTGGTGCCACATACCAGGTAGTGAACATTGATGGAGTGCAGAGAGATCATCCCATAGCCGTGGTAAATCTCAGCTGGGGAGGTGTCACTGGTCACAAGAGAGTGGCAGTGTCACCAAACTTGCCTACTGGGGAATGATTTAGAGACCTCAGCCTGGGCTGAGGTAGAGCAAGAACCCCATTTTAAAATGGTAAACCTCCATGGTAAGGTTAGTGGGGCAGTGATAGCCACAGCCCCAGTCCCAGAAGTTCTCCCTGAACAGGTCAGGAGGGCTGTGCCAGTCACAGCCCTATCCCAGAAAGATGCCTTTCCTGAACAGGTTGGCAACGCTGTGATGGTCACAGCCCAAACCCAAACTGAGTCCCTTCCTGAAAAGGTTGGTGGAATTGTGATGGCCACAGCTCAAACTCAGACCGATAATAGTGTTGTGAAGCCTGAAACAATGGATCACTCCACTCAAACAGAGAGCATTGAGGAGGAAGAAAAGTCTTCCCCCTCCCAGACACTAGGTGAGAGCCAGCCTCCTCAGGGAACTGACTCTACCCCTGGTGAAGGAACTGCCCCAGAGGTAGTCAGGCCTAGCCTGGCAGAGCCCCTGATGGCAGTGGAACCTTCCCAGGTGGGACCCAGTCTGGAGCAGGTAACCTGCCCCTCTCTACCCTGCCTCAGTCAGCCCAGGGCTGTAGAGGTCAGGGAGGCCAGTTTTGGACCCCAAAGGGCCCCCTGTCCAATAGAACTTCCCAATCAGCAGATTAGGATCACTGAAGCTAGTAGTCCTAGCCAAGTGAAAATAAAACACACTCCTGAGGGATCCCCCTTAAACTTAGTTAGGGAACTCCCACAGCTGGACACTGCTGGGCACAGCCAAACCTGGGGCCTAAAAACCCCAAACCTGACCTGTCCCTCCAGTAAGCCAAAAAGAGGGACTCAGCCTCCGGCTTTAGGTAGCCAGAGGTTGACCCTGAGAGCTCATAGCAACTCAGTATTGGAAAGAAAGGCACATATGGTGGATAGTGATTGGAGGAAGTTGAGCCCAACCGTAGTGGAGTCTCACTTCAGTACTCCATTCCCACACCAGCCTTTTACTTTGCCAAAGCACCCCACAGGTAGTAATTCCCTATGGTGGAGACCCTCAGATACCCTTAGGGCAGGGGTCTTCAAACTGTGGGGCGCGACCCCCAGGGGGGCCGTGGAGCGATGCAAAGGGGGTCGCGCCTTCACAGTTTCACTTCTGCCCTGGCCTCCAGGGCTTCAGCCCCCCTCCTCCCCCATCCTGTGTCTCAGCCCGGGCTGCTGCAGTGCAGCTCGCGCTCCTGGGGCCTCAGCTGGGCAGTGTCTGGAGTCTTATCTCCAGCCAGAGTTTTTCACAGGTCTTTAAAGACCATTAGCATATTTACATGCCTTTGTTAACTGATTACTGAAGCTTAGTTTCTTTATGGTTCCAGTACCCCCTGGGCCCCCACTCTGCCTA
This sequence comes from Lissotriton vulgaris, assembly GCF_964263255.1. Classification (NCBI taxonomy): domain Eukaryota; kingdom Metazoa; phylum Chordata; class Amphibia; order Caudata; family Salamandridae; genus Lissotriton; species Lissotriton vulgaris. Next base: position 758,167,389 of record NC_141685.1, on the reverse strand, counting down.
TTCCTTACATTTGTATTTTTACACTTACTGCTGTAGTGTGAGAATGCATTTAATGAAAAGAAATATAAAGTTGGGTTGCCAAAAGAAACATGCATGCTATGTGTTGTTTAAAGATCCTGCAGAGACCTGCTCGACACTAAATTGAGTTATAAATAAAAAAGTATGTATTAATTAGTTATGTGACTTTTCTGTCTGTATTCTCTTTAATTATTAGCAGGGCTTTAAGTGGGATGAAAAAACTGGGGGGTCTCTCAAAGGGGCGTGGCCAGTGTAATTAGGGGCGTGGCTTTAAATCACTTTCGCAAAAAATCTGTGCTTATCATAGTGTGCCGCCCGACTTGTATTTTACTGTTTCCGTCATTGCATCCAGATATTTGATACAAGTAACATCATACCTACAATAAGTAAGGGATATTGGCTTTGTCTATGGTTATTACTTGCAGAAGATAAATAAGCTGCAACTATGACTTGTTAATAATATTGACAAAGCTTCTAATTAAATCCTTGGTGACCCTACCACAATGTTGATGCTCCTGAGTTTCAGAAAGAGAAGGGAATCCAGAAAGAAAATTACTCTTAAAGGATTTCCCTTCCCCCACAACGCTCCCCTGGCATGACGTCATGCTGTAACTTCTCTACTACTGAGAAGTGAGCAGTGTGAGCACGTACACATCCATGTGCCTGGTGCTGTCTCGAAACGGGTCTCTATCAGGCTTTGTTTTGCGCCATGGCACTTTTTTCCGGACTGCAGTGACAGCAAACAGCTGTCATTGCAATCTGGGAAAAAAACGGGCTGCCTGTGTCAGGCCTCAAAACAGAGCCCGAAAGAGACCCGTTTCGAAGCCCCCTGAAAAAAACTGCTGGTGCTCAGACCCCTTGAGACCCGGCCCACTTAAAGCCCTGATTATTAGTCATGGATCATTGAGGCTTCCCTAGAACACATTTAAAGTGCTTTCTATGTATATTTGCTGTTCTTAAGTATTCACAGATAAGTGCAAAAAATACAGCTGTAAGTGACTGCTTATTTCTGGGCCATCAAAATAATGAGCTGGTAACCCTAATCATTAGTCTGGACGTTTGTTGCAGGATCAGCACAATATTTATTTCCTCCGCCCTCGAAACCTGATTAATGCCATTATAGCAATAGTTTAACTTATATCTGAAACCCTACGCTTCACGTTTCTGGGAATGCACCCTGCTTTCAGACTACTCACTTCTCATTCTCGCCTTCACTTTCACATTCACCCTGCACTCCCAGCGATCACAATGCACTCATAGCGTTCACCATGCACTCACAGCGATCACCATGCACTCACACTGATCACCATGCACTCACACTGATCACCATGCACTCACACCATTCACCCGCTCACCCTGCACTCATAGCGTTCATCATGCACTCGCACTGATCACCATGCACTCACACTGATCACGATGCACTCACAACATTCACCCACTCACCCTGCACCTACAGTGATCACAATGCACTCACACTGATCACAATGCACTCACATCATTCACCCGCTCGCCCTGCACTCTCAGTGATCACCATGCACTCACACCATTCACCCGCTCACCCTGCACTCAAAGTGATCACAATGCACTCACACTGATCACAATGCACTCACACTGATCACAATGTACTCACACTGATCACAATGCACTCACACTGATCACAATGCACTCACACTGATCACAATGCACTCACACCATTCACCCGCTCACCCTGCACTCACAGTGATCATAATGCACTCACAGTGATCACAATGCACTCACACTGATCACAATGCACTCACACTGATCACAATGCACTCACAAGGATCACCATGCACTCAGAACATTCACCCACTCACCCTGCACTCACAGTGATCATAATGTACTCACAGTGATCACAATGCACTCACACTAATCACCATGCACTCACAACATTCACCCGCTCACCCTGCTCTCACAGTGATCACTCTGCCCTAAAAATTCGCTTGCATTGTTCACTCTGTACCTCACCCTGCAGTCACACGAGCACACTTCTCACCCTGCACTCATGTGACACTTCACTCACCTGTCCCCCCCCTTACTGCTCAATCTGTAGCTCACTCAAACAAGGCCATCACTAACCATGCACTAATTCGTCCCACTCTGCACTTACAGCCGAACCCAAATTCATATGGTCACCTCACTCACCCTGCAGTCACTCCTTTTACCCTACTCTCACACTGTTGCATTGCTCACCGTGCAGTCACATGGGCACTCTTGTCACCCACACAGTGCAGAAGGTTAAAGTGCCTGGTACAAAGAAGATGTACCATGCACATCACAGAACTGAGTGAGAGTAAACTATGAGTAGCGCTATAAAAAAAATGAAATGTTTGTCAGACAGGTGCTATAGAGAGATGAGGTGTATTGTTGGTGAGTGGTAGTGAGAGAATTCATGGAGAAGGTGGAAAGACTGTTGCACCGTGTGCGACCAGTGCTTGGACAAGCCCTGGCTGGGAGTGTTAACCCCCCCCCCCCCCCCCCCCCCCCCCGAAGTTCGGGTCTAGTGGATCCCCTGCTTCTGCCTATTATTTACCTTTGTAGTACGCTACTGTTACCAAAAGGAGTCCTTGGGCTAATAACCATCTGCCTGCAATGGGAGAGAGGGATCTGGGGCTGGGAGAGGAGAGAAGAGAGGGATGGAAGGAAGGGGGTAAGAGGAAAGGGGCATGGGTAAACTGCTTAACTCTGCACAAGACCGCCACTGTTTGAATGCCCCCTTGCTGCTCCCGGCCATGGCCAGGTGAGCTTCTAATGTGGCAGCGTATATTCCAGCGGATTGGGAGGCCCTTCACAGAGGTTGACTAGACATCTTTCTGAGGTTAATTGCTGTACTTTGGTTATATGGGGTGACATCTTTCCTCAGTATTACTGTGTTTAAAAAAATTCTAAATATTAAAGCAATGCTACCCCAAAATACGCAGCATCACAGAACATTATTTACATTTTCTACTCGCACAATTTAGTCAAGCCTGTCGCATAATTTGGTCCTCACCTTCCTCATAACCTAGAGGTTTAGAAATGTTTGTCAGGAGGGGGTCCTTACGCTTGAAAATGTTGACAGGGGGGTCTCGACATCCAAAAGTTTGAAGACCTCTGCCTTAGGGTGAGGTGTTGCTTAGTGGACCATGATACAGGGGGTAACCATGCCAGTGCATGTACCACCTCATATGGCCACTCAGGCAATATAGGCTTACCTGGTCAAGGATAGCCTTATCTCCTTTCGTTTGGGGGGGGGGGGGGTTGTGTAGGAAGGTAGATACCTGACTATGGTTACCCCGACTTTTTGCCTGGTGTTTTGCTGGTTTTCCGACTTAGTTGACCTGGGGCCCTGCCAATCAGGACCCCAGGCCTACTGCTCTCTCTCTAAAATGGATTCCATGTACATTAGGTACATTTCCAATTGGTACTGGGCCACCTTATCAGACCCTGTAACTCAGGGCATCGGCGTACCCAGGGCCTACCAGGGGCTGCAGCATGTATTATGCCACCCCTGGATGGCCATCTAAATCTGACACAACTGGCTGCACGACAGCTGGGGCAAGGTGGTGTAATCACCCTTTGCTTTAGATATAGTATCCCTATATCTAACCCCGAAAATGGACACACGGATTCCTATCAGCCACTCCTATGGCAGGCCTTGACAATCCTGAAGGCAGAGTGCGTGGAATCGTGTGAATTGGCGCTCTGGCATGAGCCGAGCCCGGTTGCAGCTTGCGGAACCAAGTCCCAATGGCCGTTCCATGATAACGCGTACCATAAACTCTTTTATGCTAACTTCGGTATCGCGTTATCAAAACATGTCGAGTAAGGTGTCATACGAATCGGGATACTGACCCCTCACCAATGCTGGCGAACGGGGTTAGCATTCCACCCTTCTAGAGGGACACAACATGTACGTAACTCTGAACCCCGGTTAAAGTCAACTGAAGCCTCAGCTCCACAAAATGGATGCTGCCACCACAGACACGAGTCTGACCTCCTGCTGCTGGGAGTCCTTCCAGCAAGGAGAGCTTGGACAAAGGGTTTCCTGTCCGGGGCGGTGCTCGCACCATCCCAGACAGGGTTTTGTGTATCCTGGGTAGAGAGGGCTTTACAGGAAGGTGACTGCGGAGTGGCACCCCGGTGCTCACTACGCATCCGCCGGCTAGAACCAGTTCCAGGGGCACACCAGCCCCTGACCTGGGGAAAGTCCGGCATGGGAGAGGGGTGTAACCCCTAGGGCAGGACCTAGTCACGTAACCACCCCTTTCTTTAGGATAAAGGCAGGAGCGGGGACCCTTCCAAATTAGATCATCTTTGAATCAAGAAACTACTTTCTACGAAAGGAACTCTCGACTCTTCTCAAGATTTCTCCCTTGTGGCTAAGGAGTAGTCACCCTGCATCCGCAGGCACCATCTAAGAACTCTGCGGTTTGCTGCACGTCTTTCCTCAGGAATCCGACTGCCCAGCTCGACGAGAACCGGCTTCCCTGGCACCTCTGACCTCTACCCACATCGTCAGCTCAGCTGAGATCCGTGGGTGCGACGAGACCTCGAGGGACCGGCCATCATCAGAACCTGCATGACTTCTAAACCAGCACGACCACCGAGGGATCCTCTGGTGAGTGCTTTGGGGTCCGAGAAGCCCCGACCCTGAGCAGCTCCAGCACCGAAGTTCAGCCTCCCAGCATCTCCACGATCTGCGTGGGGCCCTTCTGCTTACTGCCGCTCATCACGTTGTCTGGCTACTAGCCGCTGGCTGGTGGCCTTCTCGACGACGCCCGACAACAGCGCTGCTGGTCTGGTTGCTCCAGAGTCTCGCCGGCGATGGATCTGAAAGTTTTTTTTAAAGCAGCCAAGGGTATTTTGGTTTAGACAGTGTACTTATGGTAATTCTCCTCATAACAAAATTTGGTGGTCAAATAAAAGAAGAGAGCAAGGAAACACACCAATCTTACTGTGAGAAGTTGCCTGATATATGATGCTCACAAGTTCTAGTGATCACCTTGTATCAGTCCAAACAACCCTTATGGTGATTGGTTGTAAGTCAACCTTATAGACCAGCTATCCTAATGGTAGCATGGACAAAGCAGTCTTAGGCTAAACTCTATTGGCATGTAAAGCCAGCTGTTTTACCACATATAACCCCTTGAATACCAAGTGAAAGGACACCACACAGGTTGTTATGAAAATAAACAAGTATTTATTAACTGACATACACCTCTGAACTCTTTATGAGGTCAGAGGGCTAAGCACATGACAAACTCTTAGGAAAAATACGTTTAAGTTGCACGATTTACAATGGTGCCCTAGGGGCACGACAAACCATATACTAAGTAAGTGGAATGTGAAAGTCAATCAAAGGAATGGAGCTGTCCAGAGGTTGTAGGATCGCTGGGACCACGCTATACTAACTTGGGGTAAGTACTAGGAGGCCCACGGAGCGCGTGTGCAGAGTGTGAACTCACACGCGAGATGCGTACAAACGTCTATGGACAGTACAGTTTAAAGAAAAGGTGAGTACGGATGTCCCTGACTAGATAGGACTAGAATGACTGTGGAACTGGACACTAGGAGAGCCAAGCTATCCTTGAGCACCGAAATGCTCGTGTTACCTCACCCACAGGCTGCGGGTGCATAGGTGCCAAGTCGTGTCGGGTTCCGGCGTTGAAGTCTATGGAGCCTGGAGGAAAAGATACTGCAGGCGGTCAGGAGGAAGATGTCCGGTGTGATCCAAGGGTGGATCAATGAAGAGAAGAACCTGAAAGCAGAGGGGACAATGTTCAAAGTCACTAGCCAGTGACTGGAGTGGAACCAGGAGTGGAACCAGAGGTCGTCGTCGCGATCAGGTGAAGGTGGACGCTTGTCTCTGCAGCCACGTGGACCAGGTGGTGTCTTCGACGACCAGGATGGAGGCACGAGCTGTCCCACGCAGGCTCTCGCTGTGGGCGGTGTCGTCTCCGGATTCGGGTTCAACAGGCCTTGGCAAAGGCAACCCACGCGGTGAGAGGAAACGGCATCTGGAGTGGACCAGGAGGGTCCGGGGTGCTCCTCTTTTGGAAGGGAGCAAGGGCCAGTCTGGAGCAACCAGACCAGCAGCAAAGATGTCGGAGTTTGTCGTCTAGGTCACAAGCCAGCCGGCAAGTGACCAGACAACGTGTCGAGCAGCAAACAGGCAGAAGGGCCCCACACAGATCTCGTGGATGCTGTAGGGCTGATCTTCGATGCAGGAGCTGCTCGGGGTCGGGGCTTCTCAGTCCCCAAATCACTTGGACGAGGATGCCTCTGAAGTCGTGCTGGAGCGAAGTGCGGCTTCTTTCAAGATGGCCGGTCCCACGTGTCTCGTCGCACCCACGGGTCTCAGCTGTGCTGCAGATGTGGGTAGAGGTCGGAGAGGTCTGGGAGTCCGGGTCTCGTCGGGCTCTGAAGTCTGAATCCGTGCAGGAAGACGACAAAGTGAAGCCGCTGTACGCTGATGGTGCCTGCTTGTGCAGGGTGGACACTCCTTGCCCACAAGGGAGATTTTCTTCAGTCTTCTGTGGAGCAGAACGTCGAATTCCAGAGTTTCTTCTTGTAGAGTTGATCAGGATAATCTAATTTGGAATGGGACCAGCGCCTACCTTTATCCAGCTAAAGGGGGGCTGCACTACGACTAGGTCCCTCCCCTGGGTGGGACCAGGAAGGGGGGTGGTTACACCCCCTATCCTTTGTCCGGTCATGCGACAGCTCTGGGGCTGGAGTGCCCCAGGAACTGGTTCAGACCGGTGTATGCACAGGGACACCTTGTGTGCCCCAGGCATGTCTCATTCCTTTCAGCCCTGTCCTACCTAATACACAAAATCCTGTCTGGGGTGGTGCTAGCACCTCCCAAAGCAGGAAACCCTTTGTCCGAGCCTCCCTCGCTGGAACGACTCCCAGCAGCAGGAGGTCAGACTTGTGTCTGTGGTGGCAGCATCCATTATGTGATGCTGAAGCTCGAGTTAACTTTAACCGGGGTTCACAGTTACGTACATGTCGTGTCCCTCTAGAAGGGTGGAATGCTACCCCCGTCGCCAGAATTGGCGAGGGGGTAGTATTCCAATTCGTATGACACCTTACTCGACATGTAGCGTTATCATGGAACAGCTATTAGGACTTGGTTCCGCAAGCTGCAAACGGGCTCAGCTCATGCCAGAGCACCATCTCACATAATTCCAAGCACTCTGCCTTCAGGATTGATAAGGCCTGCCATAGGAGTGACTGATAGGAATATATGTGTCCATTTTAGGTTTAGATTTAGGGAACTATATCTAAAGCAAAGGGTTATTACACCACCTTGCCCCAGCTGTCGTGCAGCCAGTCGTGTCTTTTTAGATGGCCAGCCAGGGGTGGCATAATACATGTTTCAGTTACAGTTAGTTACATGTTACATGTTTCAGCCCCTGGTAGGCCCTGGGTACACCTATGCCCTGGATACCTAAGGTATGCTGTACAAGAACTGATAAGGTGGCCCAGTACCAATTGGTAAATGCACCTAAGGTACATGGTTGGTAATTTAGAGAGAGAACAGCTAGGCTGTGGGTCTGATTAGCAGGCCCACAGCCAGGGAAAGTCGTAAACCAGTGAAGCAAAAAGCAAAAAATCGGGGGTGACCATAGGATTGCAGACCCTACTCTCCTACACTTACCACAACTAAACAATAAAAAACCATTAAGAGGTGACCTCAATAGGGAAAAGTCGTATTTCCATCAACTGCCATGAGAGACCAGTGTCATCATTTGAATATTCTACCAGCACCTCTCTTGATGATCGCAAAAGAAAAGAGGTGTAGAAAAAGAGTTACAAGAAAATGACCCATGTAGTTATTAGATATATCAGATAGGATATGTGTATAGTTCAGTGATGGAAAATGTTTGTGCAGCGCAAAGTGAGTGAAAGTTAAAAGGAATTTGGAAGAAAAAAACTTCCTTTTCCATTAAAAACGTGTCAGATAGCGGCTTTGAACAAATAGGCCGTTTATCGGGTGATGGTCAACTAGTTTACCCCAGTATTGGAACTTTTATAGATTCCCATACTTTGTATCATTCCCCGTCTTCGGAATGGGAGTCGCGGTAACAAAAATACCATAGCTGTAGGTGCAAAAGACAATGAAAAAAGGCCTAGGCCTCATTCCCTTTTGTAGTATATCACCCTCTTTGTATAAAAGAGACCAAACTTTGGCATCAGCCAGTCAGAAGTGCCTCACCACTTAGAACCTTCCTGAAGGAACCTCAGAGCCTCGGATTTTCTACCGCACGTTGTGCTTAGGGAGTCTCCTTTGAGCTCTGCTCAACTTCTACTCTTCAAAAGGATTTACTTCAGCGCTATTCCACCACAGGCTCAGGTTCCCAGCAATACCGTCAGCCTTATCAACAGCGGCAGGGCCAGTCTACCAACTATTCCAGGCCTTACAATAAAGGAAAGCAGGCTGGACGAGGACGGGATTCGTCCAAGCGCCAATAGCGGCCTCCTGGCTCTTCCTACTGGACACTCCTTCAGGAAATCATCAGTTGGAGGCAGGGTCAACAAATACCTTCAAAACTGGTCCAGGATAACAACGGACCGTTGGGTGCTCAACATCATTCGGAAAGGGCATACCTTGGAATTCACGCAAGTCCCTCCACCCAAGCCCCCGGCAGCCACTCCATCGAAACACCAGCGTACCCTTCGGCTCGAAGTTCAACAAATGCTCCGGAAGGGAGCGATAGAGCCGGTTCCCTCAAACCAAAGGGGTCAAGGATTTTATTCCAGGTTCTTCTTGGTGAGGAAGACGCTAGAGAAGTGGCACCCCATTTTAGATCTCAGGGAGCTAAACACCTATCTCATCTCTCTGTCCTTCCGGATGGTGTCTCTCCAGGACATCTTGAAGCTTATCAGCCCGGGGGATTTCATGGCCACGCTCGATCTCGAGGATGCCTATTTCCACGTTCCGATTCACCCAGCGCACAGGTTTCTGCGATTCACAGTAGCCAAGAGCCATTACCAGTTCCGGGTTTTGCCCTTTGGACTCCGCTCAGCCCCGAAAATTTTCACAAAGGTGCTGGCGCCAGTAGCAGCTTTCCTGCGAAAAAAACATTTTCAGGTCTTCCCCTATCTGGACGACTGGTTACTGAAAGCTCCGTCCAGAGAAGCAGCGCTGAAGGCTGTTCAAGCTTGTACCAATTTATTTCAGATCTTGGGACTCATTCTGAACAACGAGAAGTCTTTCCTGGTCCCGTCTAGAAGAGCTCGTTTTCTGGGAGCCATCTTGGATTCGAAGCTCTCAAGAGCCTTCCCTACTCCGGAAAGGAGGCAGAAATTACAAACCATGGCCCAAGACTTACAAACAAGAAAGCGTCTTTCAGTACGCCGCTACAAGTCTCTACTGGGAGTGATCTCGTCGTGTATCCCGCTAATTCCCCATTGCAGACTAAAGATGCGTCCTTTGCAGGAGCAACTAGACAATCAGTGGAAACAGGCCCACGGTTCATTCGAGGACAGGGTGACGGTCACTCCAGAGATGAAGGAAGCGGCCTTATGGTGGACAGATTAAAACAACTTGTCCCACGGTCTGTCCTTCGCAAGCGACCCATCCCCACAAGTGGTAACAACGTACGCGTCATTGGAGGGTTGGGGAGCATTGATGCAAGACCTACATGTCAGCGGTCATTGGTCACCCCAGGAAAAACGCCTCCACATCAACCTGTTGGAACTCAGGGCGATACGGCTGGCTCTACAAGCTTTTCTTCCTCGCCTTGAAGGTTCACAAGTGCTTATCAGGACGGACAACACCACGGCCATGCACTATGTGAACAAGGAAGGAGGAACCAGATCGCGCCCATTGACGCAAGAAGCTCAGCAGGTCTGGGAATGGGCGATCCTTCACAGGATGTCACTGAAGGCAGAACACTTGCCGGGCGTCCTAAACGAAAACGCCGACAGACTGAGCAGGTCATCCTCAGTCAGCCACGAATGGGAATTGAATCAGAGAGTCTTGGAGCAGGTCTTCAGCCTGTGGGGCAGGCCGGACATCGATCTTTTTGCCACTCTGACCAACAAGAAATGCCGGTCTTACGCAAGCAGGCTTCCCCATCGAGATTCACTGGGAAATGCGCTTTCGATAGCTTGGTCAAAGACACTTGGTCAAGACGCTTTTCCTCCCATTCCACTGACAACACGACTGATCAGGAAAATCAAGGTGGAACCGTGCAGGATGATCCTGATAGCCCCGGCTTGGCCGAGGCAGTTCTGGTACACGGAGCTCCATCTGTTGTCGATAGCTCCTCCCTTACCTTTGAGGATTCTGCCGGATCTTCTCACGATGTCCGGCGGACAAATTTGGCACCCAGATCCACAGTCGTTACACCTGATGGCATGGCTCCTGAGCAGCGAGAGTTTATGAACCTGCCCTTGTCAAGGGAGATTAAGGAAGTTCTGTCCCAAGCAAGGGCTCCTTCAACGAACAGGACTTACCGCCTTAAGTGGAAAAGATTTTGCTGTTGGTGTAGAAAACAAAGCATTGATCCTTTCAATTCCAAGCCTCATCAGATCCTACCTTACCTGCTATCCTTGGCCAAGTTGGGACTAGCTCATTCATCAATTAAGGTCCACTTGGCTGCTTTGTCACGGTTCAGAAGGACAGGATCCGGTCCTTCCTTGTGGTCTTCCAGGATAATCAAGCAATTTCTTAAGGGCTTGTTCAGGGTCTATCCACCGGTGAGACCGCCCCCTCCTACATGGCATTTGAATCTGGTCCTTTCTCAACTCATGAAGGGTCCATTTGAACCAGTCCATCGTTCTGACTTGAAATATCTTTCGTGCAAATTGGCTCTCCTTCTTGCTCTCACTTCGGCAAGACGTGTTGGAGAATTACAGGCTTTGACCATCCAAGAGCCTTTCCTTCAATTCAAGAGAAACACTGTGGTCATGAGGACTAATCCTAGGTTCATGCCAATGGTTCCCTCGGATTTCCACTTGAATGAACCGTCATTCTGAAGGCGTTCTTCCCTCAACCTTCTACGCCAGCAGAGAAAGCATTGCATTAGTTGGATGTGCAGCGATGCTTGAAATTCTATTTGGAACGTACTAAAGGTTTTCGAAAATCTTCTCAACTATTTGTAGCCTTCGGGGGTCCTAGTAAGGGCTTTCCGCTATCCAAACTGGGTGTTTCGAGATGGATTACGAGTGCCATTCTACATTTTCACAAGGCTGCAGAAAAACCTCTGACTGGAAAGATCCGAGCACATTCCACAAGATCTGGGGCTTCTTCAACAGCCCTCTTCGCGGGGGTGCAAATTAAGGACATTTGCAGAGCTGCTACCTGGAGCAGCGTTCACACCTTTACCAAGCATTACTGCTTGGAATCTCTGCAACAATAGGATGCAGCAGTAGGACAGGCTGTCCTGAGGAACCTCTTCCACTAAGGGTGAGCTTTCCTTTCTTCCCACCTTCCGTCTTTCACATTTTGTATCTAATGTCATGTTGTCTATTGCTATAATTTACGATGCAAAATGTGATTATCTTGCCAACTGCTTGCTACTCTGATACAAAGCATGGGAATCTATGAAAGTTCCAATACTGGGGTAAGAAAACAAGTTGCCCCAGTATTGGAACTTTCATAGATTCCCATGCTTTGTATCATTCCCCGTCGTCGGAATGGGAGCCTCGGTAAATAGAAAATACCTTAGTAAGCACAAAGTGAAAAAATAGGCCTAGGCCTCATCTCATTTTGTAGCTTATCCACCTCTTTTTGTAAAAGAGACCAAACTTTTGCAGTAGCCAATCAGAGCAGCCTCACCCCATAGAACCTTCCTGAAAGAAGCTCAGAGCCTCAGATTTTCTACCGCACGTTGTGCAAGGTAGTCTCCATTGAGCTCTGCTCAGTTTCTTCAATTCTAAACTACTTTTTTCAACAACTTGGTTTTCTTTCAGTCATGTCTGACAAGGAGAAAAAAGCCTGTGCTACTTGCTCCAAGAAGAGGTTGTTTGTCGAAGACAAACATATGGACTGTATATACTGCCTGTATCCGGACCATAAAGCCACGGACTGCAAGATTTGCAGAACCTTCTCCACGAAGACCTTGAGGGACAGGGAAGGACGTCTCCTCACATGGCTTCAGAAGATGAAGGACCGTAAAGACATTGTGTCTTCAGACAGTGAGGGCTCCTCGTCGATGGTGTCATCAAGAAGTCTCTGAAGAGGGGTAGGTCTCCCCCTTCTACTTCAGGCGAGTCCCTTCACAAGGCCTTACCAGGGACCTCTGATAGGTCTGACAGGCCTGCTTCCCAAAAATCTCCTCACCACGGTGAAAAGGAGAGGCAGGGTAAGCCTGAGGAGTCACAACCCTCAAAAAAGGTGAAAAAGGTTACTACTATCACTTCACCTCCCTCTGAGAAGGATAGAGGGGTCAAGAAGCCTTCAACTTCAACACAGGAGGTCATTTCGGACAAAAAACAGCGGTCGTCGACGGTAAAAACCACAGGTACGTCAACGACTTCTGTAAAAAAGGATGTCTCTGTGAAAGTAGCCTCGTCGACGACGGCGCCTGCCCCGTCGACGGTATTCAAGACACCTGATGCCTGTTCGTCGTCGACGAAGATCACCTTCTCCACGTCGACGGCGATGACAACAAAGATGGCTTCGACGGCGATGATGACGACGAGGACGACGTCGACGACGAGCGTGTCGACGACTCCTGTATCCATGATGCTGACGACGAGTTCGTCGACGATCCCGGCGACGCTTCTTCCATCGTCGACGATGAGTTTCTGCTCGTCGACGACGAAATTCCTCGACGACGAGGGCAGTATCTTCGTCGGCGCTTCCGTCGACGACACAGTCCTTTAAAGAGTTACCGTCGACGACGACCTTGTCGACTATGTCGTCGACGACGGACTCATCTGAAAAACCTGTTTTTTCGCGCAGAAGGAAGCAGATAACACCAGAGATGACGTCTCCGTGACAGGTTCAAAAACTTCCACCTAGTCTTCTATTGGATGACGACTCTGATGAAGAGACTTTTAGCGAATTTGGACAAGCGTATAGCCCTTCTGACCTACAAGTTAAGGTTCAGGATGTTAGTTCTGAGGAAGGAGAGATGGAACACCAACACTATGTTCCTGAACATTACTATGGGGAAGAGGACACAACTACCAGGCAAATGCCCTTGCAGAAGCCTTCTCGTCAGTCGCAAGAAGGGATGGTGGCGATGCCATCCAGTCTGATCACGGATCTACATCTTATGTTGCAGGACTACCGGAAGCGTTTCCCTACTCCCCAAGAAGCTCAACGAGTGCGCCCTCCGCCTCAATCGTTACAGCCTGTGGCAGAACACTCTTTGCCTCCAAAAGAGCGTACCACTGTGCCTGAAGAGCACCCACAAGAAGTAGTGCAGGTGCATGATACGGATGATGATACTGCCTCGTCTGATGCGGACCAACAGGTGGATCCTGACCAAGACCAGCAAGTGGATTGGAATCCAAATGACCCTCGTGATCCAGACGTCGCTGATCCAGATAACGCTACCTCACCTCCAGCGGACGTTGGAGGTTTTCACAACCTGATGGAACGGGCTTCCAAGAGGTTTGGTCTCCCAGTGACCACGGTTCAGTCCGAATGTTTCTTATGATTTCAAGGAACCATTCAGGAAATCAGTACGTTCCATACCAATCATTGAACATGTTTGGTCTGAGGGCCTGAAGGCTATGCATAACCCGGCCACAGTCCTCCCGGTGCTACCAAGACTGGAGAAAAAGTACAAAGCACCAGATGGCAGTCCGGCGTGTCTGCTGGGTCAACCAAAACCGGACTCAGTCATTTCTCAGGCCGCCCAGAGCAAATCTAAAAATCCATCCACGCCGCTAACTACACCACCAGATAAGGAGGGCAGGCGCCTTGACAATGTGGGTAAAAGATTCTCCACAATGGCCAGTCTTCTTGTTAGGGCAGCTAATGCTTTAGCATTTCTGGGACGTTACGATCGTCAGATGTGGTGCGACCTTTCTCCGTTTGTGGAGGAATTACAGGATTCCTCTAAAGAAGAAGTGAAGGAGATATTGCTAGAGGGGGAGAGGCCTCTTCGGAGGTCATTGACTGTGCTATGGATATAGCAACCCCAGCATTTCGAGCACTAGCCGGTTCGGCTGTTCTGAGACGCCAAGGATGGTTAAGGGCCACATGGTTCAGACAGGAGGTGCAGAATAAAATTTTGGATCTGCCATACGACGGAGAAATGCAGTTTGGCAAACACGTTGATGACGCCCTACAGGGCATAAAAAAGGACACTGATACAGCCAAGTTCTTAGGAACATTGCAATATCGCAAAGTACCCTTCAGAGGAGCAAGAGGTAGAGGATTCTCCACCTATAGAGGAGGCAATCAGAATCGCTACTCTTCCGGCTCACAATCTAGCCAGACATATAAACCTCAATACACTCAGAGGGGTTCTTTCTCTCGCCAACAGCCAAGAGGACGACAAGGGCAGCAAAGGAGAGACAAAACCAGGAAACAATAGCGGCCAGGTGGCTCTTTCCACTGTTCCTGTTCCCTCATTAACACCAGTGGGGGGCAGGATTGCCCATTGCCTCAACAACTGGATGGTCATTACATCAGACCAGTGGGTCCTACAGATCATTAAAGAAGGACACACGTTGGAGTTTCAAGACCTTCCTCCAACAAGAGCTCCAGACGCCTTTCCTCCCAAACATCTCAAACTCCTTCATCTCGAAGCTGACCAACTCTTCACCAAGGGGGCGGTAGAGCCTGTACCCCTCTCCCAGAAGGGGAAAGGGTTCTATTCCAGGTTCTTCCTGGTTCGGAAGACAAAGGACAAGTGGCGTCCAATTTTAGATCTACGGCAGCTCAACACTTATCTCGTCAAGTTGTCCTTCAGGATGGTCACTCTTCAGGACATCCTCCGCCTTCTCAATCCAGGGGACTACATGGCGACCCTAGATTTGGAAGACGCTTACTTCCACGTTCCTATTCATCCAGCTCACAGGCAATATCTTCGATTTACAGTGGGCAAGAGCCACTTTCAATTCAAAGTACTGCCGTTTGGTCTCCGGTCTGCTCCGCGGATCTTTACAAAGGTTCTGGCTCCGGTAGCAGCCTTTCTCAGGAGACAGGCTATACAAGTCTTTCCATATCTGGACGATTGGCTGCTGAAGGCTCCGTCTTCCCAGGAAGCGTCCAGGGCAGTCACGTCCTGCAGAGAACTGTTCGAGCAACTAGGTCTTCGGCTCAACAAAGAAAAATCAGTTCTACGCCTCTCCAAGACAGCGAGGTTTCTTGGGGCCATCCTGAACACAGAGTGTTGCCTAGCCTTTCCTTCGGAGGAACGCCAAAGCAAGCTGATTTGTTCAGCCCGCCTTCTTCAAACTCGAAAGTCGCTGACAGTTCGCAAGTACAAATCGCTTCTCGGATCGATTTCATCCTGCATACCATTGGTTCCACACTGCAGGCTCAGAATGCGTCCACTGCAGGAACAGTTGGACAAACAATGGCGTCAGGTCACAGGCTCCTTCGACGACAGGATTGTCATTACCCCAGAAAGGAGAAAGGCAAGCGGCTGGTGGTTCCTGAAAGACCATCTTTCCAGGGGTTTATCGTTCCAACTTCCACCATCTCCCATAATTTTGACAACGGATGCTTCCATGGAGGGATGGGGAGCGGTCCTCCAGGAGCTGAAGGTCAGTGGCCATTGGAGTCAAGTCCAAGTCAAGTTCTGCATCAATCTCCTGGAACTTCTCGCTATCCGTCTGGCTCTACAAGCTTTCCATCCGAGGATCCACGACCGTGCAGTGGTGGTTCGTACAGACAACACCACAGCCATGCACTACATAAACAAGCAAGGCGGAACGAGATCCTCCACCCTCTCGAGGGAAGCCCAGACACTTTGGAATTGGGTAATCCAGAACAATATCACCCTTTCAGCGGAACATCTAGCGGGGACACTCAATGTCAGGGCGGACGCTTTGAGTCGCCAAAGGACTATCTCACACGAGTGGGAACTGGACCAGACCATTCTGGAGGAACTCTTTGCACGCTGGGGGACACCATCCATCGACCTGTTTGCAACTCCCCAGAACGCCAAATGCCAGTCCTTCGCAAGCAGGGTTCACCATCGGGAATCCCTGGAGAATACGCTTTTGATTGCTTGGTCCGGCGCCTTTGTTTACGCCTTTCCTCCCATTCCGCTGATCCTGAGATTGATCAGCAAGCTCAAGGTAGAACCGTGCAGGATGATTCTGATCGCACCAGCATGGCCCAGACAGTTTTGGTACTCAGAACTTCTCCTCCTCTCCCAGGATCAGCCAGTTCTCCTGCATCCTGTTCCAACACTGTTGACAATGGCTCACGGACAGGTTCTACATTCGGACTTGAAGTCTCTGCGATTGACAGCGTGGCTACTGAGTTCCTAGAGTTCCAAGGTTTAAATCTCTCAGGAGAATGTAGGGACATTTTGGCCCAGGCCCGAGCGCCTAGTACCAACAAGACCTATCGGGCTAAGTGGAAAAGATTCTGTGTTTGCTGTCGGAAGGAAGGTCTACATCCATATACTTCTGCACCGCACCAACTCTTACCTTACATCCTTTCTCTGGCAAAATCTGGATTGGCTCCGTCTTCTGTAAAGTTACATCTAGCGGCCATTTCTAGATTCAGACGTTCATCATCGGGTCCTTCCCTGTGGTCGGCAAGGATTATCAAACAATTCCTGAAGGGTTTATTCAGGGTCTTTCCTCCAGTCTAACCTCCACCACCAGCCTGGCATTTGAATTTAGTCTTGTCATATCTCATGAAAGCCCCTTTTGAGCCTATTCATAAGGCTGACCTTAAGTTTCTCTCGTGGAAACTGGCTCTTCTCTTGGCCCTGACATCGGCTAGAAGAGTTAGTGAACTCCAGGCTTTCACAATTGAGGAACCTTTTCTACAGTTCAAGAATAATGTTCTCATCCTAAGGACAAATCCTAAATTTGTCCCGAAGGTACCCTCAGAATTTCATCTAAATGAGCCAGTGGTCTTAAAATCTTTCTTTCCACAGCCTTCCACACCAGCGGAGAGAACTTTGCACTCTTTGGACATTCACAGATGCCTGAAATTCTACTTGGAGCGAACAAAACAGTTCAGAAAATCTTCACAGCTTTTTGTTTCATTCAGTGCTCCTCGAAAGGGGTGTCCAGTTTCTAAACCCTGTATTTCCCGCTGGATTTCCAGTGCTATACATTTTTGCCACCAGGCAAGTGGGAAAACAACTTCAGCGAGCAGTTCGTGCTCACTCTACAAGATCAATGGCTTCATCGACGGCTCTATTCGCAGGTGTCCCAATCAAGGACATATGTAGAGCGGCGACATGGAGCAGTGTCCACACCTTCACTCGCCACTACTGCTTGGATTCTTCTGTGAAAGAGGATGCGGCAGTGGGCCAGGCGGTTTCGAGGAACCTTTTCCAATAAGTCGGTGAGCTTTCCTTACTATCCCGCCTTCCTGTTTGCATATTTTGTATTACTTGTTATTATTGTGCTTTATGATTCTAATGTGTATCTGGTTTTCTTATCAGAATTATGTATGACATTTTCAGGTACACAAATTACAAAATATGCTTTTTTTCTATTTACTGCTGGTTATTCTGATACAAAGCATCGGAATCTATGAAAGTTCCAATACTGGGGCAAGAAAACAAGTTACTTACCTGTAACTTTGGTTCCCCAGTATTGGTAACTTTCATAGATTCCCATGCGCCCACCCGCCTCCCCTAGGAAAGCTCAGTCTTATTGTCTTGTGAGATAGCTGTTCACAACGGCTACGAAAATCTGAGGCTCTGAGCTTCTCTCAGCAAGGTTCTATGGGGTGAGGCTGCTCTGTTTGGCTACTGCAAAAGTTTGGTCTCTTTTACAAAAAGAGGTGGATAAGCTACAAAATGAGATGAGGCCTAGGCCTATTTTTTCACTTTGTGCTTACTACTAAGGTATTTTCTATTTTCCGAGGCTCCCATTCCGACGACGGGGAATGATACAAAGCATGGGAATCAAATTCTTTCATATTTCCTGTCCTTGGCCAAAAGAGGACTGTCTCATTCATCAATAAAGGTTCACTTGGCGACAGTCTCTCGCTATAGACGCACAGCTTCTGGACCTTCTCTATCGTCGGCCACGATTGTCAAACAGTTTCTAAAAGGCCTCTTTAGAGTTTCTCCTCCAGTGAGGCTCCGTCTCCTACGTGGCATTAGAATTTTGGTTCCCGCACAGCTGGTGAAAGATCCATTTGAACCGATTCATCGAACAGATCTGAAATTCCTCTCTTAGAAGGTGGCGCTCCTTTTAGCTCTCAATTCTGCAAGAATTGGTGAGCTTCGAGCTTCAAGCTCTGACGATCCAGGAATCCTTCCTTAAATTCAAGAGAAATACAGTGTGCCCTCTGACTTTCATTTAAATTAGCTGGTGATACTGAAGGCTTTTTTCCCTCAACCCTCTACGCCGGCGGAAAGGGCACTCCATTCTCTGGATGTGCAAAGATGTTTGAAATTGTATTTGGACCATACTAAAGTATTCCGGACATCTTCTCAACTGTATATTTCGTTCACCACTCCCCGCAAGGGATTGCTACTGTCCAAACAGGGTA
This sequence comes from Lissotriton vulgaris, assembly GCF_964263255.1. Lineage (NCBI taxonomy): Eukaryota > Metazoa > Chordata > Amphibia > Caudata > Salamandridae > Lissotriton > Lissotriton vulgaris. Next base: position 758,148,758 of record NC_141685.1, on the reverse strand, counting down.
TTGCTCGGTGCATCTCCAGTGCTATAGGTTTTTGTTATTCAGCAGTGGGCAAACCCCAGGAGGGTAGAGTCCGAGCACATTTTACAAGGTCCATGGCCTCTTCTACGGCACTCTTTGCTGGGATTCAGATCAAAGATATCTGCAGGGCTGCAACTTGGATCAGCGTGCACACCTTCACAAGACTACTGCCTGGAGGCCTCGACGCAGGAAGATACGGCGGTCGGCCAGGCGGTCCTGAAGAACCTCTTCTATTGAGTGGTGAGCTTTCCTTTCTTCCCTCCTCCTTGCTTTCTTAGCACATTTTGATTTTGGGTTATATATGCATTGATATTTCTTCTGAGTATTGCTGCATAACTTGTTAATGTTTTTCGCTTGATGCTTTAAAAAAAAAAGGAGTAAGGAGAGGGTGAAACAACGATGAGAGTGCAAAATGTGCTTCTGACTGCAAGCTACTCTAATACAAGCTATGGTAGTCTATGAAAGTTTCAATACTGGAGTATGAAAACAAGTTACTTACCTGTAACTTTGGTTCTCCAGTATTGGTAACTTTCATAGATTCCCATGCGCCCACCCGCCTCCCCGGGGAAAGCTCAGCCTACAACAGATATGGTGTCTAAGTACACAACGGCTACGAAAATCTGGGGCTCTGAGGTTCCTTCAGTGGTGAGGCACTTCTGATTGGCTGATGCCAACGTTTGATCTCTTTTATACAAAGAAGGTGATATGCTACAAAAGGGAATGAGGCCTAGGCCTTTTTACATTGTCTTTTGTACCTACAGCTATGGTATTTTTGTTACCGAGACTCCCATTCCGGCGACGGGGAATGATACAAAGCATGGGAATCTATGAAAGTTACCAATACTGGGGAACTAAAGTTACAGGTAAGTAACTTGTTTTCTTCAGCCTCTCCGGCCACTTGCCCAGGCTTTCTTCAGGACCTAATAGTACATTAGCTACTGCATAATTATTATTTGTGCAAGTGTGCATACTCTTATTATATACAAAAATACCTCAGTACCAGTGTAGTGTAGTTCCTATATTCCCAATAGGCTCTGCGCATTGGAATAACATAAACTGTAGTTTAGACGTAGGACTGAGGTCGACTAGGTCTCTACTGAATATGTTAGACTTAATTAGGTATGCCAGCTAGCTCAGAGGTCACTAGAAACTTTCTCGAATGAACAGGGAGACGTTAACTTCCCTGATTAGACAAGGTGACAACCGCATAAACATGACCACTTTGCTCCCTCCAGAATAAAGAGTATATCTCCAGAGTCGTGTGAAAACAATAGATAGCTATTTCACTCAGTCAATCGTGCATGCTTAGTTTCACCAGAGTGCAGAGAAATAGAGAGACGGGCGTTTTCAATAAAAGGTGTTATTTTATTGAGCAGTCTTCTTTCTCATGCAAGAGAAATGAATTGCCACAATTGCAATACTTATCATAAAGTAAAGTGCGTACAGTAAAAGAATTATTATGAAATAATACTGTAAAAGCATTGATATGGTTTCTGAACCATATGATGCTTAAAACTGATAAAATATATACAATTACATGCAATGATGAAAGTTGACTAAACGTACTCAACTGGTGCTTCTAAAATACGCCAACCCCGGTGTACCTAACCTAAGCCTAGTACATGGGAAGGAGTAAGTGAGCTGCAGTTTAAGTTAAGTTAGTTTTGCCAAGAATCTGAATCGGCTCCGTACCTTGGTTTTAGAATGATGGAGGTCTTGTATCTCGTTTTCAGGACTCGATCTCCCAGCAACCCGCAAGGGTGACTAGAAACACTAGAGCTGGATTTTCTCGGCAGGAGAAAAGACAGTGTCTCTCGCAGTGCGTCAAATGGGAGGGTCAGCTTCCTTCGGCACTTCGGCACTCGCATCTGCTGGGCTCGCATCTGCTGGGCTTTGGGTAAGTAGATGGCCGCTCTGCTCCAAACCACTGTGTGTTGCTTAAGGCAAATGCTGGTATATTTATACCTGGAAGGTGCCGTGTTTGATGTAAGGTTGGACATAAGACGTCACTAAGACCTGTCACTAAGAACTGGCAGTTCTTTCAGGACTCGCAGGAGTTCTAGGACAAATCAAAACAAAAGCAGGGGGAATTACCGGGCTGCTGGAGGTTGTTTAAAGAACGCATTGTACTTTCTAGGAGTCCGAGGAAGTAGCCTTGCCGTATTTGGACTGCATTGGCTATGACTAAATATGGATATGATTCTTATGCCTTTATAAGGATATGATTTGTTATAACCACATAAGGGCATAAATCGGGAATATTTAATTAGGGTCCTAGATACGTTCACAACACCAACAGGGTGATCTTCACACCTGTAGGAGAGAATAACCTAAATATAAGTTGTGAGATATTCTTCTCATTGCACTCGAATATTCGCCATCTCCATCTCAAGTTGTCTATCTTGAAAAAAAACAGTCACACTCACCTGCTTTGTATGAGGTCTAGGCCTCACCTGAACTGGTAACTACTCAGAGATTAGAGACCCCGCCGGGTTCTACTCTGTTTCAAAAATTAATATTCACAATACAAATCTGTATGTACTTTCTTCTTCCAAAAACACATATATGTAGACCAATATTACTACTCATTGCTGTTGACAATTCAGCCGGTGAAATTGTATAGATGTGTAAATACAAATAAGTAAACCTCTCTATGGTACCACAAAACATCACTTATTAAGGACACCTAGAAGGATTATATCTACAACACTTTTTGTCTTGAGTGGAGCTCTAGCCTCATGTACTCCTTTCTGCCAATGCCACTCCTTCCCAGAGTTCTCAAGAAGATCAGTAATGACCGGGCCCACATGATTGTTGTGGCTCCGTAATGGGCACGGATAATCTGATATACCGAGCTCTAGCGCATGAGCGTCTATCTTCAGATAAGTCTGCTTCTTTAGGGGTATCCTCTGTCATAGCAAAAGGGCTCGATTTTGCACCCGAACCTGAAAACTCTTTGCCTTCATGCGTGGAGATAATAATTTGTTCGCAGGGTGGGAGAGGATCCGTAAGGAACCTGCTGCTAGATAGTCTCTACCAGATAAGGTATTACCAAAGGTGATGTAGGAGGCTGGCTTAGTGTATGGTGCTCACCTTTGTAAGTGAAACACCCTGCATTAATCCAGACAACCCATATGGTGATTTTAGTGGTCTTAGACAACCTTAGAGAGCTCTCTAAGTGGTGACTGAGCAGAGCAGCCTTCAGGCGTAGTCCAGAAGGAGTGTAAAGTAGCTTTTTTTTTACCAGTACTTAAACTTATGGTATGGGTTAAGTGAAAAAGAATCACACAGTGTAGTTATAAAAATGTTTTTTTTTTAAATTCACTAACACATTGCAATATCTCCTACCCGGAGATATAAACACAAGACACACAATATTTAGGAAATAGAGTAGGTAAGTAGCACAAATACACAGTGGTCTCCAGGGGGAGATCCAATTATATACTAAAATAGTGGAATGCGAACCATGACTCATGTTAAGAATGGACCCAGAAGACGTAGAGGAACCGGGGACCCAAGGAACCACCCAAGGTGAGTATCTAGGAACCCCACGGAGGTTGTGTGCAGAGTGGGAACACGACCATGTGCTCAATGTTAGTCAATGGGTAAGTTGCGGTTACAATTTTAAAGAAGGACCCTTCCCAGTGGACAATGAAGAAACCCAGTGGAAGATAGAAGTTTAGTGAGTGATCCTACCCGTGGATACTTCAGGAACCAGGATACCTACACCAGGGAAGCTGAGAGTTTAGGTGTGACTCACTGGTTAGAGGCGGCAGACCCGGGAGCAGAGGACGGCCCAGGACCAGGGTTCAATTTCCGACGCGGCAGGGTCGTGGACCAGGGTCAGCGGACTCGATAATTCTCACCTCGGTGCCTACTCTAACCAGGGGTCACACTCGGCAACTCTGGGCATTAGCTTGCCTCATCTCCACAACGGTCCCCCACATACGCCGGGGATGCCTGGTTTCACCTTGGAGATACCCAGTAAGGACCATCTCACAGGGAAAGCCAGGACGGGTTCCCCAGCGGTCTATTGCGCAGAGATACTCCTTCGGGAGTGGATTCTAGCGCGTTAGAAACCCACAAATAATGAATTAATTAATTGACGTGGGAAACTGTCGGAAACCACAATGAAGGACTTCAGAAAAGATGCCGCTGGAGAAGAAGACGAAGGAGCTCGTGGAACCCAAAGGTGGATTGGAGATGAGAAGTACCTGCAAGCAGAGGGGACAGTCAATGCCACTCGGGAGTGACCAGGAGACATGGAAGACATGTGACCACCGATGACGGAAGATGCAGGAGAATTGACGGTGGACTTGTTGCTGCAGCTGTAATGACCAGGCGATGCTGTGGAAAGGCACAGGAGTCACAAGAGCACCTCGAGCAGCTCACCAAGGAAACAGCCCACGGTGCTGGGGATGGGGTGAGGACGAAGATCTTGGTAGCAAGAGATGCTGGAGGCTGGAGCTTTTTATAGCACGAAGGTCTCTGGAGGGCAGAGTCAACAAGACTTGGCAACGGCAAGTTGACGTGGTGCAAAGGGGTTCTGTTTTGAAAAGGTCTATAACTAGTAAGTAAATCTAAATGGATAAATACCTCTATATCATAAGCCCACTAACTCCATACTAATCACCAAATACATGGGTGTATTCTATTTCAATTTTATTTTTCACATATATATACATATTTTTTATACATTTTTGTAGTTGATTTGAAGGAAATAAATATACATTTAATAGATAATCAATACATTTGATGATCAGATAATATTTCTATAGTGTTCACAATCAAATCTAACAATTACATGACAAACACAATCTTTAAGATCATTTACTCTCGCATGTAAGTACCATAGGATCCCCTTGTCCTTTCTGCCTTTTAAGATCATTTACTCTTAGTGGAAGACTTGGTGGTGTCTGTGTTTTCAACCATACAGAAAGGTGTCATTTGTGATGGTACTTCTCATATGCTTATATGCCTTTTACCCTGTAGAAATGTATTATTCATCGTGTTATATTTCACATGCATTTTCTATCTATTTACGCTGTTCACTTTAGTACTATGAAATGAATATCTTGTAAAATATGTACATAGGTACAGGTTGGGGTATATATAGGTCTATTGAAATAACTGCAATGTAGTACTATGAATAAGACTATCTTGTAAAATATGTACACAGGTCAGACTGTTCGGTATATACATCTATTTATTTATTTTTATTTATTTTCTTATATAGCGCAGGATTCGATCCCCATGTATATGATATACCAATCAATATGCTTTTATTGTATATAAGTAAATAACACTTGTTAGAGTTAGGAAGATAAATAATTATTATATATATATATATATATATATTCCCACTATAGCTATGCCCACTCACTTGTTAGTTTGATTGTAAATATGTGTGTCCTTTTTTATAGTGCCAAAGATGGGTCACCTGATGAAGGCTTAGAAAGCCGAAACGCGCGTAGTGTCACCCACCGCTTTGCCTGTGTGCTACCTACCAGGTTGCCTCCATCACTCCTTGTCGTACGCTCATTCATGTTTGTCATGTAATTTTTAGATTTGATTGTGAACACTATAGAAATATTATCTGATCATCAAATTTATTGAAATTTATCTATAAAATGTATATTTATTTCCTTCAAAATAACAACAAAAATGTATAAAAAATATTTATATATTTGTTAAAAATAAAATTGAAATAGAATACAACCATGTATTTGGTGATTAGTATGGAGTTAGTGGGCTTATGATATAGAGGTATTCATCTATTTAGATTTACTTACTAGTTATAGACCTTTTCAAAATAGAAATTTGTTCCCTATGTATAGCTAGTGTATCGTTATATAGGGGTCCCCTACTTTCTAAACTGCAAAGGGGTTCTGTTCCAGTGGTTTTGACGAAGGATACTGGAAATAAACTTGCTGAAAAGACAGTGCAGGCCTCAAGGGAGTTGCAGAACCACCATCTGTGTTGCTGAGCCTTTTCGGAGTCCGTGGGATTTTAGGAAAAGCAGACAAGTCAGCTTTGTTGCGGTGCTTCAGATGCAGGGGAGTGACTCCTTCGCACAAAGGAAGATTACTTCTGATGTCTTGGATTCCCACAGCCCTGGAGTAGAACCTGGATGAAGGGCCGGCACAGACAACGCAGAAGACTGGCAGGACAATGAGACTAGGAGTCTTTCTTGATGCAGTTTTGGTTTCAGGCAAAAGTTCAAGGTGCCAGACGGTTGAAGTTGAAGTAGTTTTGGATCTGAATCTTGTCCCATGACGAATCCTGAAGAGCCACCCAAAGGTAAGCCCTTAAGTACCGGCAGGAAAGGGTTGGTACAATTCAGGTATCCCTCCCAGAAGAGGGGCTGGACTGAGGGGAGGATACTCCCATTTCCTTTGTCCAGTTTCATGCCAGAGTGGGAGTCAATGGCTCCCTGAACTAGTTCCTAAGGGACTTTGCAAGGAGGGCACTAAATGTGCGTTTCAAAGCAGTCTGGTGGTGCTGGCAAGCGCCCCCTGCCCAATACACCAAGTCCTGTCTGGGAAATGGTAACGCCTTCCCTGTAATAGGAAACCTATTGTCCCACCTTCCCCTGCTCGAGCCTGGCTCAGCAGCTGGAGGGCAGAATCGTGTCTCTGGTCGGCAGCAGCACTAGCTTGCTGTTAGACCCTGAAAGGCTGGTACTTGGAGTACATGGGAGCGCCTTAGGGGAGCCCCCCCAGTACATGGGATCCTACATTCAACACTTGAAATGGTGTTGAGGTAGGATTACAACATGTTTGATACCAAACATGGCCGAGTTCGGTGCAGCCAATATATAGTTAGACACCTCATAATTTACTTGATGTCCACTATAGGTATTATATGGCTGACTGCACTTACAAAGCCTGGATAATCAACTTCTGGGTTTGTAGGGGGTGTCCTGCTTATGCAGGGCACCTCACATTAAGCAGGGCACCTCACACTCATAACTTAACACCCTGCCTTCAGGATTGAAAGGCCTGCCTTAGGGGTGACACAGGTTTTAAGTGCAGTGACCCCAGATATAAGGAAACATATGTCTGTTGTGAGTGGTGCTGGCACCAACTCACACAGGCTGCAATGGAATGCCTGTAGTCACAGATTGAGTGGTCTCTCATGGGTGGCATAAGACATGCTGCAGCCCATGGGAGACCCCTGGTGTACCTATGTCCTGGGTCCTGATTAACAGGATCCCAGTCAGACCAGTCAGAAAACAGTACAACACTATTCAAAAGTGGGGTAAACCATGAAAGCAGATCCTACTTTCCTACAGTTATGAACTGACAGAGTTTCTCTGAATGTGTCAATGCCTTTGCGGTTTAAATATTTGTATATGCACTAATCTTTTGTTTTTCATACTGCTTATTACTTTACATTTATATAACTTGGTTTGAAACCAATCGTTTGTTATTGTTAATGGTAAGATGATGTAGTGTTGAGTTTCTTTTTTCTTGGCTTTTGTCCTACCTTTGTGTTATACATAGTTATATGCATGGGCTTGCACCATATTCACTTGTGTAAATGGCTCACTGTTCTGCATTCCTCCTCCATGGTTTCTAACTCTAGCTGAGTTATTTGGAGTTTGGAATTCATGGGAGCAGGACCTGCAGGATTTAGGCTCTTTTATTTCGAATAAACTTGAACTTTGATAATTACTTGCTGTCTCACTGCCTCGTAAATACGCCACTTTACAGGTTGTGAACAGGTACTTTACTGAGTTGCATCTGCCAATTTCGGCGGTTGGCCGCTCACACTCAGTCGGTAGGATTTCTCAAACTGCGAAACAGAGCCCTATCCCATTGTTAACCCAGGTATCTCCTGTCTTCTGAAATAAGATAAAAACAAAACTACAGAGACTACCAGTACATTCTCTTTTACTCCAGTATTGGAGTTTTCTTAGAGTCCCATGCTTGAATCGGTAGCTCCCATCTCGACAACGGAAATGATTCAAGCATGGAAATCTATGAAAGTGTCCAATACTGGAGAACTAAAGTTACAGGTAAGTAACTTGTTTTCTTACTCCAGTATTGGAACTTTTATATATTCCCATGCTTGAATCATTCCCCATTGTCGAAATGGGAGCTACCAATTCAAGCATATGAATCTATGAAAGTTTCCAATACTGGAGAACTAAAGTTACAGGTAAGTAACTTGTTTTCTTATTTGCAGCCTAGGCTATCAGCAGCAGTTCAAGGTCAGGGGTGGGAAATGCATCTTTTTGTGAATCAGAACTATTGCAACAAGGGTTCCTATCTTCTGAGGCGGGGACACCTTAAAATAGGATGAAAAAATGCATAAAAATGTACTGCAACTGTAGAGCATCGGTGAGCGATGTGCTTGCCAGATTTTCAGAATGACCACTAATTACGCAAACAGTTCACATTTAGGTTGGTTGTCTTTAAATATGTATTGGGGTTATCCTTATTATCTGATGTGTATATCCCTCCAAACCTAAGTTTGAATCCTTAGCTGTAGAGCCTATTCTTAAGTGGAGAGCTAACTTGACAAGCAGGTACTACTTTCTTCTCTTAATCCAAATCACTCTTCCAGTGACTTTTTATGAACCTTCCCCCCACCTGTTAAACTGGCTTTGTAGGCGTGTGTACTGTGATGGATTTAACATGCATTTACTTCAGTTGATGTCTCTGGTTACATTTTCAGATGATATTTGATCTCTGTATGTTTGTCACAGGTTGCTTGTAAACCACGTCAAAACTCCTCAACTCATTTAAAGGCTACTGTAGCTGTCGCAGAACCCTTTTCCTCCAACATTGCAAATCTTCCACGAGAGCTCATTGATGAGGTGTTAGAAGAGTTAGATCACTGTGTACCCCTGCTTGAGGTATATCCAGTCGAAGGACAGGATGAAGTTATATGTGGTATTGCTCACTTTTTGGAAGTTGTGAGGTATGTAATATCTATGATGTTTGGACTGTGAGAGCCTTTGTAGATTTAAACATCACTCTAAAAATGTTAATATGGAACAAAGGGAAAATGTGTTGATTATTGAACAAAGTATCAATGTGTTAAATGCATAACAAAATTCTGTAGTGTCTTTGCTAGTATTTGCCCTGGGGCCGACCAAACAGTAGCACCCATAACATTGGGCTAGCCACTCCTCCCCGACCACATGCCCGCCCCCATCCAGGCATACCCTTATTTATACCATTTTGGGTTTCTGCTTCTTTAACTGTGAGAAAGCAGTGGGGCGATGCTCCGACGCCCAGGTGGAGGAGCTGCCCCTGATGAGATGGAAGAGGATAGTTTTATTGACTTGGGTGTGTTGGGTCAGTTGGTGGTATATCAGAGATAAAAGATTCAAATAATATTCCAGTGTGTTTCTTTCTGCCTCATTATCGAAGGCAAACAACCTTTGTGCAAACCAATGATGGGAAGACAAACACTGTAGATGCAAAAACACCATCATAGGAATCCACACTGCTGGTAAATCATGCAGGTCAATTAACAATTGTACCATCAGTAATGAGCATTATGACTATAGAGGCCCTGTCAACGAGCTCTCCACCGTAAATTGAAAAGTCAATCCCATAGATGATGAGTACACTGTCCACGATCGCCTTGGCACTGACCGTGTAACAACTTCTTCATCAACAGCAGTTTTACCAAAAACAGTGGCCACATTGCTATCTTAGGTCCTTCGCTAAACTTCAATTTTGGCAACTGCACTATTACTATCTTTTGTCTCTTTGATAATGATAACACTAAAGCCTACTATGCAGCTGTTCTTTATCTTTCAAGTGAAATCTAATTGATGTCCACACAATCGAAGGTGGCAATCTAATCTCTTCAGATGAGGATGATAGACAATCTGATGATGCTTCGTAAGTAGAAGATCTAGATGATTTGGAGTTACAATTATGGGAAAGAGGATACATTACGGGCAAGGGGCGTTTGTGGAGGAAGAATTTGTTGGTATAGAACTCCTGCATTATGCTAGACTTCAATCTCATAGATACTCCAGCTTCCCATGGTGTTAAAGGGATTACATTTAGTTTCCATTTTAGTTTTCCCTTTTGGCTTTGCATCTTTTTAAGATGGGGGTTGGAACATATATTTCGGGTAAATGACCAACACTCATTTATTTATTTATTTTTTAAAGACCTTTATTGTACATTTCTAATCTTACACCGCATGTAGCCTACAACCCCAGGGGCCGGCCTGAACACGATCAAATGCAGTTCAAAACTGTCTGAGTAACACAGCCCATTTGCCAACAACCCAGGGGTCCGGCGGCGTGATAGAACAATGTTTGTACATAACTCGCATGTTTACACCCGATAATTATAGGTCCGCGTTTTCTGTTTTATAGCAACAACCTAACTTGAATGTGAGACTAACAAAATACAAACCGAAAGGCAGACAATTTATTAAGAGCACAACACCTGTCCCGTCCTGTATGTGACATTTGCAATCTGTGGGTGAACATCTAGCGCCAGGACGCCCCTTTGCTGAGGCATCTGTGCGCTCAATAAATTCGGATAACATAACATAACAAAGACCTCTACCCGTAGCTCGTTTAGTGTAATGCTCCCCTTTGGGTGGGTGACTCAATGTAGGTGCTGTTCTGGTTCGGGCTAACCAGTCTACCACTCCCTCCCCTTTAGTGTTGTGTATCATCATGAAACTCAACGGTCTCTATGCCTGCACACCCCTCCCCAGCTCCTCTTACTCATCCTCTTCCTCTTCCTCTTCGTCGGATGTTATTTGCTCGTCCTCCTGCAGGGGTTTGCAAATCTCCCCCCTGAATACATTCCACGGGGTCCATATCTTGTTCCATTTACGTGGGCAGGCCCTGGCTGTGTAGACTGCCCTCTCCGTAATCATCACCCTATCCATGTTTGTACACCATTGTGTCAGCGTGTGGGCCTCTACCGCACACCACTTCTGTGCTATATCACGTTTCGCTATCATCATACCTATCGTGGACCACAACTCTTTTCCCTAGAAGATGTTATTACTCCAGTAGGAAACTTATATAGATTTCCATGCTTGAATCATTACTGCTCGACGAGATGGGAGTACCCAGTATATAAAAATAATTACAAATCAGAAAAAACTAGGCCTAGGCCCATTCTAGTTTTGTAACATATCCACCTATTTTTGTAAAAGAGACCAAATAAAATCAACAACCGATCAGATTAGCCTCACCCTGTACAACGTACCTGAGAGTAACTCAGACCTTCAGATTTTCTACCGCACTTTGTGCTGGGGAGTCTCCACTGAGCTCTGCTCAGTTTTTTCCTTGTTACATTTATTTCTAGAGTTTTTTCAAGAGCTTTTCTTCAACTTTTTTCTTCACCTGTACTCAACATGTCAGAGAAGGAGAAAAAAGGCCTTTTTAGAGCTTGTGCTACCTGCTCTAAAAAGATGCTTTATGTGGCTGACCCTCACAAGGACTGCATTTATTGCCTGTATACTGATCATAAGGCTAAGGATTGCAAGGTATGCCGTACTTTTTCTACCAAAACCTTGAGGGACCGTGAGGGTCGTCTCCTGACCTGGCTCCAGAAGTTAAAATCCAGGAGGGAGCTTATCTCCAGTAACGACGGTGATGGGGCCTCATTAGCTGCCTCTTCTAGAAGATCTCTCAAAAGGGGGAAATCTGACCCCTCGTCTTCTGAAGACCGTCCTCGGAAAGCTTCTAAAAAGACCTCTCATGGCAAAGTTCCAACAAATCTCACCGAGGTGTAAAGGAGAGGGAAGGACTTTCTACAGGAGAGACTGCAGTGAGGAAGTTGCTCCATCTTCTCTTCCTCGCAAAAAAAAGAAAATTCTGCCATCTACAACGCAGCCGACGACAGCGTCGACGAAGAGACTGTCATTGTTGACACGCAGTGAAAAGGTAACATCTCCACAGTTTTCTGTGACTCCGACGACGAGATCGTCAACAAGTCTGCTAATCTTCACCAACGATGCAGTCTACATCATCGACGGTGGTGAAGTCTGATGCAGCGTCATCAGTCATGGCGAAGATGACGACGACGAGGATGTCCACGGCCACAGTACAACGACGACCGCGGTTACGACTACCATGACGACAGTATCGTCGACTGGGCCGACGATGACAACATCTCCATCGTCGACAATACCGTGGACGACCTCGTCGACGACGGTTCCAATTTCTGCTGTAACCATCAGAAAACGTCACATTACTCCTGGGATCACGTCCCCAAGCAAAGTGACACCTCTGCTGCCTACTCACCTCCTAGAGGAGGAGGATTCGGAAGAAGGAGGTCCGTATGGCTATGCACATAGCCCTTCTGAACTGCACATTAAGTGCCAGGACTTGGGTTCTGAGGATGTGTATGATGACGAACAGGAGTAGGAACCTCCCCAAGACTATCATGGAGGTTATGAGGAGGAGATGGTCTGTATGCCATCCTCCTTGATTTCGGACTTACAGGTCATGATTTCTGACTATAAAAAGAGGTTTCCAACACCATCTCCGGTGTAGTAGCTTGTTTAATTTCAAACTCTTCCGCCAGCTTGGCCTTTCATGCATCGGCTACCGCCACTTCCACTGCAATTGATAGTGTATCCACCTCCTACAGTTCCTCCAGCCCAGGATGATACCTCGAATGAGGACCAGGATCAGACTGATCTCCCGGATCTTGTTAGGGAATGGGTTGATTACATTATCCCTACTCCTGCTTCCCCTTCTCCGGTGCCAGTGGATTCTCCGCCTGGGGACATTGGTGGTTTCCATAATTTGTTGGAGAGGGCAACTAAAAAGTTCGATCTGCCTATGCCATTGGTGCGGTCGGAATGTTTCTTTTTCTATTTTATTTTATTTATTTATTTTTACACAGAACGTAGTGTGTTGTTTACAGAACAGACTAAGTCCCGATCACGTGTAGTATACAACGAATCGGGTTCCATTTTATGAACCAAAGCATTTGCTCATGCGCCATTTGATTGGCTAAACTTCCGATCACGTGTGTGTTCATTCAATACAACTCTATCTCTTCTATACAAAATACAGAGCAATAAAGTAATTTGTACGTCTTTAAGTTGTTCTGCTATCAGATTTAAGATTATCATTGTATGAAAACAGTTTTACTACATGTGAACCAACAGAGTACAACCCGATCACGTGATCGCCACCACCAATCACCATGCCCAATAAATAAATAAAATAATACTCATCCGAAGTCCCGATACGTGAACCGACTGGATTATCGAGGGAAACTTTAGGAAATTGACTCAAAGTAAGTGGGCTTAATTTCAGGCATCTTGCAGGGCTCAGTGAGAATAGGGTATTTTATTGAACGAGTAGCACGTGGAACTTGTATTTGTAATGATTGATTTCAATGTGATTGTTTTGGGAACTGTTGTTAACATTTTTTTAATAGTTTCAGAGCGTTAGAAGAGATTAGCTCAATGTTTCCTTTTTCTTTATTTCTTTTTCTATAGACCCTGAGGAAGGGTCGCACATAAGACCCTAAATGCATTGGGTTAAGGTCAATGTGATTTTCCATTAAAAGAATTATCATGGAATATGAAAAATGAAAACCAAAGGAGTTGATATGGAATAAAAAGTTATTTGAAAAATTAATCATATTAAATTGGTTACTATTTGAAAGAAAAACATGACTCTTTAGTTCTTGGTAAAGTGCACTCATCCTATTGGAACAGAAATTTTCTGTACCACATACTAATGAAATTATTGAGGGCTTCTTGAGACAAGAAGCAAGGAAGGAGTAGCACCACGTTTTGAACAAGGAATACGGTTTGAAATAAGATTACTGAGTGCACGGAAGGATTTTCTTTTCTTTTCATTTCCAGCAGATTATCTCACATTTTCACCACACGTCATGTGGAAGGGAGTCTCCCTGAGTGCTACTCAGTTTTCCTTAGCTTCTGGCATTTCTACCTTCTTGACACAATGTCTGACAAGAGAGGCCTTTTCCTCCCATGTAAGACCTGTGGCAGGAAAAGAGACCATGTGGATGATCCACATAAAAAGTGCGCATATCTCCTCCAACCTATGCAGGAATTGAAGAAATGCAAGATCTGCTGCAGCTTTTCGTCTAAAATCCTCAAGGATAGAGAGGGAAGGTTGTTGCTGTGGCTCCAGACCACTAAGCACCAGGCAGGTTCATCAGATGAAGCATGAGAGGTCCTCCACATCTCACAAGAGGGCCAGGTCAAGGGACATTTCCCCTGTAAAACATGAGAAACATCATAATCCTTTTCGTGACACCACAGACTCTTAAGAAGAAGGGAGAGAAAGATTCCTCAGAGCCTGCATTGTCTGCCCTCCACACCATCCAGAGATGGCAAAGATCGCCCAAGAGCCTCCCCTAAGACACTCTGAGGCAGAAATCTCACTAAAAAGCATTGCCGATGACGTTTCCACACTCGCCGAGTGTGCACCGTCGACTGCAACTGTGACGACAACGGCAATCTTGGTTCCTGTGTTGTCTACAAGAGTCTTGCTCTACAAGACCCTGTCGACGTCAAAAGCTCCCTCCTCGCTGAAGATTGTCTACCCTCGATTTGTTGACGATCACCATGTCATTGACATTTCCGTCGACGATGAAACTGACAATGACAGTCGACGATGGAATCTAACCTTCCGGCTAGATATGCACGTCAATGCCCCCGTTGACGATGGTTACTCAGATCACAAAGGTCACCAAGACTTTTTAACATCCAATCATATCTGAATACAGGAAGGTGTCTTTGTTAATCCCTTTATATCTCTTAGACATTCAGGACTATGAAGATGATTGTGTTTATAGTGAAGCTCCTAGTCCATCAAAGATACAGTTGAAATGTCTAGACAACGAGGATGATGAGGATGAAGATTACCACAATGAAACTCAAAACTATCAGCAGGGCTATGCGGCTCCACATAATCATTACCATCCATATGGTTTTCAACGGAAACCACATCCCAGAAACATGGCCCATCTTCCACTCTCTGATCCAGGATCTTCAGGCGATGTTGGTGGATTACAAGCAATAGTTTCTGCTGCAAGGGAATCAACCCGACAGACTAATACCTCAGGCTGATTCACTGGGTACGCCAGTTTTGCAGACTCCAGCCACACCTACTATTACTCCTCTCCCCTTACCAACAGACCCTGACCCAGGGGATACGTCTGCTTTAGTGGAAGAGCGAGAGGAGAGTGAGTTACTGGACCCTATCTGCACCAAATCCTTGAGAGGATTATTTCATACCAACACTCTAACCTCCTCCGCACCTACCATCAGATTTTCTCACAGAGGACATTTTAGGATTTCATAATTTATTGGAGAGAGCAGCCACCAGGTTTCACTTGCCTCTGATGGTCAAGCAGGGAGACTGCTTCTTGTACAATTTTAAAGAGGACACCAGGAAGTCGGCATGCTCCATACCATTTATTGTTTACATAGGGCAGGAAAGCCAGAACACCTGCGACCATACCTCTGTTACTCCCACGCATTGAGAAAAAGTATAGGCCTCTAGAGGATTCTCCATATAGCCTCATAGGACACTCCAAGCCGCATTGGGTAGTCTCTCAAGTAACTCAAAGATTATCCAAGAACCCTGCCACCCCAATCACTATTCTACCTGATAAGGAGGGGAACAGGATGGACATCCTTGGAAAGCGTTCGCCTCTGACCAAAGTCATGATCAGGGCAGCAAAATCATTGGCAATCATCAGCCGCTATGACCGCCAAATGTGGCTGGATATGGCAGCGTTAGTGGAGCTTATACCAAAGACAGAAGGCAGGAAGGAGGGAAGATCCTGTTAGAAGAAGAAAAGGAGAACGTGCAGGGTCGGAAACCGTTGACTGCGCCCTCGACCTATCCAACACAAGCTTGAGGCAATTGGCTGGTGCCGCTGTGCTCAGAAGAAAAGGACAGCTGAAGGTGGCCACTTTTAGACCACAGGGCAGACCAAGATGTTGGATATGGCTTCCTATGGGGATTCCCTCTTTAAAAAGCATATAGATGAGGCGTGTTAGCGATCAAGACTGATATGGACACTGCAGAATCATTTGGCACGTTACAATATCTAAAAGTGCCATTTAGAGCGGCTAATGGACGAGGCTTTACATCATAGAAGGGAGTTTGCAGGTGAGCCCAACAGTATCAGCATTGTCAGCCACAATACCGACAGAGTTATAACCCTTCAGCTTACCAAACGTCTTCCACAGCTGATTTCTCTGGCAAACGGGGCCGCAGAAGAACAGTCACAAGTCCATGGCTCTAACAGTAAACAATTATCAGGTCTGTGTACCAGCTTCCCTCCCCTCCCATCCTGTGGGCGTGAAGATTTCCAACTATGCGTACAATAAAATAACGGATCAGTAGGTGTTGGACCTCGTCACCTTTGGACACACCCTAGAGTTCACCCGGCACCCGACAAATACTTCACCCTGAGGAGCCCCTCCCTCTTCACTTACTTGAAAAGAAGCTCAGGTCATGCTCTCCAAGGGAGCAATAGAAGAGGTCTGTTTATCTCAAAGAGGAAGAAGTTTCCCGTCCCATTTTTTCTTGATAAAGAGGAAACCAGGGTAATGGAGACCAATATTGGACATCAGGAATCCCTGCAGTTTTTCAGAAAACAAACGTTCAGTATAGTAACAATCTCTGAGATTCTACGTTGTCTCAACAAAGGAGACTTCTCCAGTATTGAAACTTTTATAGATTCACATGCTTGTATCTTCCCTGTCGTCATGGTGGGAGTTTCGCGGTAGTTACAAAAGCAGTACTATAAAAGTACATTGGAAACCATCAAAAGGAAAGAAAAACTTGAACATTCGTCAGCATCATTATGTAGGTCTAAACTTTGACCAACTAGAGATAAGCCCTAGACCTCCTATTCCCAGCAGAGCCACCATATCTCCGATTTCTAACCACACATCATTTGTAAGGGAGTCTCTCAAAATTCTGCTCAGTTTGTCAGTGATTGAACTTTTAACCCTGCTGGAATTCACCCCAAGGTACTGTTTTTCTACCTATTTTGCTTCTAAAATGTCAGAGGGATCTAAGAAGAGGCTTTTTAGACCATGCAGATCTTGTAGGAAGGCAAGATTTTTCTCTGAGAACCCCCACAAGGACGGTCTCTAATGCCTTTATCCCAAACATACAGCTATGGACTGTAGAACTTTTTCAGCCAAAACTCTGAAGGACAGGGAGGCCAGATTATTATTATGGCTCCAAAAGAAAAAATCTAGATCGGATTCTGGATCTTACATTGAAGAAAGTCCTGAGCCATCCTCCGCTGAGAAGAAACGTAAAAAAGAGTGCGCTACCTCATTAAAGGCTGATCCTAAGAAAATAAAGGCAGATAAATCCTCCTCTGCCAAAAAAGCAACCCTGAAACAAAGACTCTGGTCCTCTCTGCCTCTCACACCTCTAAAACAGGCTTCGTCGATGATAAAAGCTATGTTGATGTACCCATTGTCGAAAACAGCCAAATCTCCCTTGACTTATTTAGCTACGACCAGGTCGACAACGGCGGTGGTGATGTCTTTGTCGACGAATACTGTGACGACGATCAACTCGTTGATGGCATCGTCGACGGCATTGATGATGACCATTGTGTCGAAAGTCGCGTCTACAGCTACGACGATGGGAACTCCGTCGACGACATTGTCTGCGGCCCCGTTGACGACCGTGTTTAAATACCCTTCTAGACTGCTGATATTGTTGACGATCACTTTCAGACACCTCCCTCCGTCAACGGAACAAAAACGGGACATTAAAAGTCTCCAATTGATCCAAAAGTCTCCAGGTCTGATATCTATAACCAAGATAGCACCTCTACCTTCCTCTCACTTTCTTGATATGGAGGAATCGGGAGAAGAAAGTTTGTTCGGTCCAGCTTACAGCCCATCACAGCTCAGGGTTAAATGCCAGGACACGGATGAGGAAGAGGAGACACATATGCAGGACACGTCCGAGTATATGGAAAGGGATTACTCCTTCACGGGTCTTCCACGGGTGCAACAACACAACTCTTTCCCGGAGCACTATCCATATGAGGAACAACAGGAGGTACGGAGTGATTCTATCCTGGTGACAACCATCCTGGTCACCGACCTTAGTCCTATGCTCCATGATTATTACAAAAGATTTCTGGACTCTCACGCTTCAGTACCGCTGATGCCAGGAGTGGGTGCTCAGGTTCAATCGCCACCACCAGTGGTTACTCCACTGCCCGCTTCTCAAGAAGAGAGACAAGCACCTCAGTGCATTATAATATAAGGTGACTACATTGAGAGTGAAGCAGACCATCAGCCTGAGGAGGGTGAGCTCATTCAGGATTCAAACTTGGTTGGCAGAGATTAGGATGATTATATTGCCCTATCTTCTCACCGTCTTCTTCCCCCCAATACCCCCCCCACCCCTCCAGCGAGTTTGCCTCGTGGAGATATTGGAAGCTTTCATGAGTTAATGGAAAGGGCCTCTAAAAGATTTTATTTCCCCCTGCGTATAGTACAAACCAAATGCTTCTATGATTTTTAAGGATCTGGCTATACAATCCGTACAATCCATACCAATTGTGGATTATATTTGGAATGAAGGTTTGAAGCTAATGAAAAATCCGACCTCCGTTCCAGCTGTTTTGTCGAGGTAGGAAACGAAAAACAAAGCACCCGATTCTGCTCCTGCGTATTTGATTCACCATCCTTGACCTGATTCAGTAATAATACAAGCCGCACAGAGGCGCTCCAGGAATCTGCAATCTCCTTATTCTGTGCCTCCAGACTGCCGATGCTGTATAGGCATTTACGCTCTCAGACGCTTTGCTACCATGGCTGCTACTTCCATCAAGGCCTCCAATGCCTTAACGATCTTGGGGTGGTACAACCGCCAGTTGTGGTCGGGTCTCGCACCTCTTCTTGAACACCTTCCTGAGGATAAGAGGAAGGACGTGAAAGACTTCCTGCAGGAGGGTGCTAGAGCTTCTTCTGAAGTCATTGATTCAGCAATGGATCTGTCTTCAGTTGCTTTCAGACAAATGGCAGGAGCCGCTGTTCTCCGTAGGCAGAGCTGGCAGAGGATGACGTCTTTCCGCCCTGAAGTTCAATCAAAGATGGGGAAAATCTGTTTGGAAAACATGTTGATGAGGAGTTACAGGGTATCAAGAAGGATACAGAGACCTCTTCTTGACTTCACCCTCAGCAGCTTCATCATCCTTCTCCCTTTTTGTGCCAATGGGAAGCCATTACAAAGGACAAATGGGTACTGGGCATCATCTATTGGGGCCACACCCTAGAATTTGTTCACAAGCCTCCTTGAAATTCGCACTCGAGGAGAACGCATCTAAACCTTCTTTTGTTAAAGCAAGAAATCTCGACCTTACTGTTAAAAGGAGTAATAGAGAAAGTTCATTTCAGCCAACAAGGAAAAGGCTTCTATTCCAACTTTTTCCTTATACGGTAAAAATGCAGGAAACAGAGACGAGTCATGGACCTCAGACAGCTGAATAAATGTATTAAGAAACAATCATTCAGAATGTTGTCCCTACTAGAGGTTCCCTTATTGTTGAACAAGGGATATTTCTTAGTGTCCCTCGATCTCTTGAATGCATACTTCCACATCCCCATTCATGCGAAGCACCGTCAATTCCTGAGGTTTGAGGTGGCACTTTGTCACTATCAGTTCTAAGTTCTACCCTTCAGTCTTCGCTCAGTTCCCAGAGGTTTCACGAAATGTATGGCTCTGGTAGCGGCACCTACCTGGACGATTAGCTGGTAAAAGTGCCCACGTTCCACTCTGCAAGAAGATCTACATGGGCTTGTCAACGACAGTTCAAGTCTTACAACTCAATGTAGAGAAGTAATGTCTGTTCCCAAGCCAGAAACGTATATTTCTCAGAGCGGTACTGGACACCAGGATGATGAAAGCTTTTCCCCACTCCAGAACGAAAGCACAAGATAATGCACTTGGCAGCCCTTCTGCGCGCAAAAGAATCCACTTCTGTGAGACTATACAAATCTTCGCTGGGGATGCTGTCATCATGCATCCCGTTGATACCAAATTGCCCTTTACACATGAGACCTCTCCAAGAGCAGCTAGACATGCAGTGGACACTGAGACAGGCCTTGTCATGATGGGAGAAAGAACGCTAAATCTCTCCAGGCCTCATTTCAGACAACACAGCCAAGTTATATTATGACTTTGGATGCCTCGATGGAAGGTTGGGGAGCGCAACTCCAATTGCAAACCCATTGAAAATGGTCAGGGCAGGAAACGCAAATTCACATCAGTTTCCTGGAACTGAGGGCAGTTTTTCTGGGACTGCAGGCAATCCTTCCAATAATCCAAGGCGCTTCTGTTCCGGTAAGAACAGACGACACTGCAACCATGTTCTACCTGCCCAAACAAGGGGGGCACCAGGTCTTGCACCTTATCAGATCAAGCACAAGAAATCTGGAGATGGATAATTCGGCACCACATAAAGTTGCAAATATAGCATGTTCCAGGCGTGGATAACGAGTGAGTAGATTCTTTAAGCAGAACCAATTCTCAATGTCACGAATGGGAATTAAACTGGAAGCAGCTACGGCAAATTTTCAAACTGTGGGCTACTCCGAAACTTGATCTCTTTGCAGCCGTAAAAAGTTCGCCAGCGGATTTCCTCAGGTTAACTCTTGGGGGAACGCTCTGCATATGCAGTGAACTGGAATGTTCGCCTATGCTTTTCCGCCGTTCCCTCTCATCCCAGGGGTGCTGAGCAAAATGAAGAAGGAACCATGCCATCTCATTCTCATAGCTCCGGCATGGCAGAGACAGTTTTGGTACCCAGAACTTCTGCTGTGCTTGTTAATCTTATTTTCGACATTCTAAGATGACGCTGATATATTTTGCCTGGGCTGTGGCGATCTGCTGTTGTCCCTCGTTGATTTTGTTTAACAAATGAGTGTTTAAATACTTGTCTATGGGGCGCTTCGGTAAACATAGAAGAAGGTTTATACCGAAACGCGTCTGTTGTTGCTGTGTTTGTTTTCTGTCAATAAAAGATCCAAACGGCCCCGGGAGTGCTTTTTTCCTTATGGATGGAAATCCGGAGTAAAGGAGAGTGAAGCAGCAATTGATTTGCAGGAGCACCCCTGCATTTAAAGCACCCACCTGAGAGTGCATCGCTCTGGTGTTGTTGGGGCTGTGATATATATATATATATATATATATATCAATATCAACACAAGTTGCCTGCTGTAATGGAGCCAGCCCAAGTCGTCTGCTTTTCGCTATCAATTTATTGCGGGAAACAATGTTCAAAACAGCAGAACTACCTCGTACAAAGTGGATGCTGCCGACGCGTTTTGTACTGTCCGTACTTCTTCATGGGCTGCAAGCAGGTAGCAGATGAGTGTCGTGGAAGTTTTTGGGGCACCAATTAAATGTTCTAATCCCCGCCCGGTTGGGCGTGGTCACTCGCGTGGCCTTATGGAACTGTAGTGCCTCCTGTCTTACTCTGGTGAGCTGCCACACACTTGCTGTCTAATATAGAAATAAAATCCCCAGGCAGTTCTGCTGTTTTGAACATGGTTTCCTGCAATAAATTGATAGCGAAAAGCAGACGACTTGGGGTGGCTCCCTTACAGCAGGCAACTTGTGTTGATATATATAGATATATATATCTAGATCTTCTCCAAAACTTCTGTCCATTCACAGATAGCCAAACTGGAGCCCAAATTCTTAAAGCGTGAAATTATTTATTATACATGAAGCAAGCAAAACGCCCAACAGGTTTCGGTGCAGCCGTACCTTGGTCACGGGTCAAGGGAACGTTTGTCCAATCACTATACATATAGTGCACATGCCATCAAAATAAATGTAGTACTACTTATCTACATGTCTTGGAAAACTAGTATGGAAAGATTTGCCTTTTGTCGATCCCCTGTGTTACCTTTATGACATCAGGATTGTATTTAGTCCCAGGCTAGATGTAGCGCGCCCTTTTCACGGATGACAGAATGATTAATAACATACTTGAACTATTTCCTAAGGATAACATACTTGAACTATTTCCTAAGGAACATGCAAGTTATATTCACCTACACACTGACTGGGTGTGTGACTGTTTTGGAAACTGAATGTTGATAAAGTTTTTGATACGAAAAAATAATGATTGCGATTGAGCAATGGAGGTGTGTTAGAGGGTTTTTTCCAGGTAACCTATCTGCACCTCTGTGTCTCCTGATAGGATTATCTTTACGACTACCAACCAATCCACTTCGCCCTCACTGGTCGTCCTAAACAGCAGATCATGTGATCGATGTTGGATTCCACACGCCCAAAAACACTGCAGGAACGATGCATGTCCAAAACCCACCACCCTGACTCAAACACCTCCCATGGAACAAAAAACCATGAGAGAATACCCGAGCCCAGGGCAGGGGGCAGGAATTCAAACGAAGGGACTTCAGGTCAATAAAGGCTTCACCCCTGGACTGGACTGGACAATGAGACTCAACCACCACCTCCTCGCCTCTGCACCTATGGAACAATGTAAATACAATTACTTCTGTGTCCCACTTCAATATATACCCCTCAGTCTCCCAATCCCATAACCACACTCCACCATGCAATCACATAACACCTCCTTACTTGTGTACTGTACAGGATCTGCCTCGGGAGGTCCTTGACGATAGAATGATAGAACCCCACTATCGTTATGGCCTCGAGTCCAGTCAGGGGGAGGGGAGTAGGGAAAAAACAATCAGAAACGCCCCCTGCCAATACGGGGTTATTCAGGGGAAAAAGCCATCGTACTCGGCATAAAAAACCCCCAGGAAACGTCCTTATCAATGTACAATCCGTAGAACTGCGGGCAACACACAATTGGATCCTTCCTCCGGGATCTGTCTCTCCTCCGGGACTCAGCGCGGCTGAAAGCGCCCAAGCGCCACACAATGAGGTGGATAGACTACGCAAAACGCGGAAGTCCGGGGGCGCGACTCAGGAAACACAAACCAACCAGCCGGCTGATCACTCGGCAACGTGATGGATAGTCCTGCCGAGAAACCGGAATACGAGGGGGCTGGAGCCCCAGTACCCTCGAGAGACAACACTAACAAATCTAAGGGCAGTGACAGAAACAGAGGAAAGGTGAGAGTGACGGGGGCGGGATAAGCAAATGAAGTAGCCTAAGGAAAACACACGGAGGGACCTGGGGAAGGGAGGGGATGGGGGCTAACAAGGCAACACAAGTGACAGATACACAGGGAAATCAAATAAAACAGGTACACGAGCCCGTGAACCTGTCTCTGCAACAACCCAGATAGCAAAACCCAGAACCTGGAACCCAAAACAAAAAGATACCAAGCACTGAATTCAGGAAAGGGCAGATCTTAAATACCCATTCATGTGTCATGTGATCAATGGAGTATGGTCATGGAAGACAGACTAACCCGTTTCCTAACAGTATCTCCCCCCAATGGTCCTCCCCACCGGACGGGGTTTGAAAGGGTGCTGTCTATGGAACAAACGAACCAGCCGTGGTGCATGTACACTACCCGCTGGCTCCCATGACCTATCTTCTGGTGCATAACCTTTCCAATCTACCAAGTAGAATAGGTGGCCTCTCCTCCGCCTAGAATCCACTATAGCCTGAACCTCAAACTCCTCTTCTCCATCAATCAGCAAGGGAGGGGGTGGTGGCAGGACCTGCGTTGTTGGTATGTAGGGTTTCAACAAGGACGTATGAAAAACCGGATGGACCCTGTACTCATCAGGCAAACCTAGCTTCATGGCGACAGGATTAATGACCTGTATAATTGCAAAGGGTCCCACAAACCTTGGCTGCAATTTACGAGATCCCTGCAACCTCAAATTACGCGAAGCTAGCCACACTTGATCACCCACCTTATAGGATGGAGCGGGGACTCTGTGTTTATCGGCCTGAGCCTTCATGGTGATTTTAGTTGCCTGCAGTTGTTCACGGGCTCTGTCCCATATTCCACCCAAGGACCCACATATATCGTCTATGGCTGGCACATGCCCTGTAGGCTGGATGGCTAAGGCCCTAGGATGGTACCCCAACGAACAAAAAAAAGGAGTCATACCCAATGCGGAATGCAGGCTGTTGTTATAGGCGAACTCCGCAATAGGAAGAGCCACCATCCAGTCACAAGACAACGACGACACAAGACACCTCAAATACTGCTCCATAGTCTGGTTTGTCCTTTCAGTCTGACCATCTGATTGTGGGTGGTACGCAGATGACAAACGTACCTCCACCTTCAACACTGAACACAGTTCAGTCCAAAAATGTGACACAAATTGCGCCCCCCTGTCCGAAACAATAGCAGAAGGCAATCCATGTATCCTGACTATAGATGACATAAAAACCAAAGCCATCTCCCTGGCAGTAGGTATCTTCAGTAGTGGAACAAAATGTGCCATCTTTGTAAACAGGTCCACTACCACCATTATGGCGGTATGTCCTGACGCAGGAGGTAGATCCGTCACAAAATCCATGCTGATGGTATGCCACGGGGTAGGAGGAACCTCTAAGGGCCGCAACAGACCTGACGGCATACTATGTGTAGGTTTGCTAATGGCACAAATGGGACAAGCGGTCACATAACTCTGTATATCCGTGCTCAACGAGTCCCACCAAAACCAACGCAAACACAGCTCCCTCGTCTTATTTATTCCTGGATGTGCTACCAGTGCTGAAGAATGACACCCTTCCAAAACCATCTGTCTCAAGGAAGGGGGAATAAACAAACGGTCCCCCTGTTACAACAACCCGTCTCGCATAGATACCTGGGGTAAAGCCTTCCAAGGGGCTAAATCCAAAAGTCTTAACTGCCTTTTCACTAGGGTGGGTAAATCCTCAGTACATGTCACCCCTACAATCTTCTCTTCGCTGATCATAGGTCTATCTTCCTTCACTCGTCCCTGTTCCTTCCCCTCCACGTGTATCCTAGAAAGGGCATCAGATTTTACCTGTTGGGCGGCGGGTCGATAGGTGATAATAAAATCATACTCGTTAAAAAACAAGACCCACCGCATCTGGCGAGGTGTTAACGCCCGAGCAGAGCGAAAGAACTCAAGGTTCTTATGATCAGTGTAGATCGTGATTGTGTGTCTAGCACCCCAGAGATAATGCCGCCACTCCTCAAAGGACAGTTTGACCGCCAACAGTTCCCTCTCAGCCACCGTATAGTTGCGCTCCGCGGGCAACAAGGTTTTAGAAAAAAAGGCAATGGGGTGCATCAGACCCGTTACCACATCCCTTTGGGACAAAACCCCACCCACAGCACACAATGAGGCATCTGTTTCCACAAAAAATGGTAAAGCAGTATCGGGATGCACCAGAACCGGAGCGGAGGTAAAAGATCGCAGCAACAGCTGAAAGGCATCCTGGACTTCAGAGGACCAGATAAAGGGAACCCCCTTCCTTAGCAGCCGAGTCAATGGGGATACAACATCAGAAAAGTGGGAAATGAAGCGCCGATAAAAATTGGCGAACCCTAGAAGGGCCTGGATCTGTTTAACAGTCGATGGTATAGGCCAGGTGATTATAGCCTCTATTTTTCTAGGGTCCATTCGAATACCCTCTGCTGTGATGACAAACCCCAGGAATTCTACCCTCTGTGTACCGAACTGGCATTTCTCCAGTTTGGCGTACAGATGATAATCCTGTAATTTCTGCAAAACCTGGGATACATGGGTATGATGTTCCACCTCCGTCTCTGAGAAAATCAAAATATCGTCCAAATAGACAATGACACTCCTGTCAAGATATTCCCGGAGCACCTCATTAATAAAGTATTGGAATGCCGCCGGCGCATTACACAGGCCGAACGGCATCACACAATACTCATATAGGCCAAATTTGGTCTTAAAGGCCGTCTTCCACTCATCCCCGGGTCGGACTCGAATGAGATGGTAAGCACCCCGCAAATCCAGTTTGGTAAAGATGGTTGCTTTGCGGAGCTGGTCCAATAACACGGGGATGAGAGGAAGAGGGTACCTATTCTTCACGGTGGCCTTATTCAGTGCCCTGTAGTCCACACATGCCCTCAACGTCCCTTCCTTCTTCGGAATGAAAAAGATCGCCGAGGACACAGGTGAACAAGAAGGGCGAATAAATCCCATCCCCAGCATCTCCTCCAAATATTCCTTTAGATGTATCTCCTCAGGTTCGGAGAGCGCATATATGCGACAAGAAGGCAAAGGGATGTCAGGTATCAAATCAATTTTACAGTCAAAGGACCGATGAGGAGGGAGACCCTGTGCCTTAGTCTTATCAAAAACACCCCGAAAGGCGGAATACTGAGAAGGAACCGATGTCGCCTCCACACTTGCGCAAGACAAGGGAGGAACCCGTTCGACAGCCTCCCTGTAACAATGTGTAAGGCAATGCTTGGAGTCCAGAGTCACCAAGCGCTGCACCCAGTCGATCTTGGGGTTATGCTCCTGAAGCCAGGGAACTCCTAACACCAACCCAAACGAGGGAGCATCAATAAGATCAAAGACCACTGACTCTGAGTGCCCATTCTCACACAACAATGTCAGTGGTTCTGTCTGGCGTGTAATGGACCCCGAGGTTAATTCGGTCCCATCAATGGCCCTCACAGGTTCTGGTTGTCTCTTAAATTGACATGGGATTTCTAACTTTTCCGCCAAAGTGATGTCAATAAAATTCCCAGTTGCCCCTGAGTCCAACAAAACAGACACCGGTACACGCCTATTCCCTGCCAGCAATAGATGCACCGAAATGATGAAATGTCTTGGCACCTGATCAATCACACCCAGCACCTGATAAGTTCCTCCTACTCTGCTGCTCATGGCTTGTCTTCGTTCCACCTGTACACAAGCTACCTTCTTATGGAATGCCTGTCCAGAGGGCTTAACAGGACACTCTCGGGCAAAGTGCCCCCCCTGTCCGCAATACAGACATAAGTTCAATTCCCTCCTCCTTCTCTTCTCCTCCATAGTTAATGGGCCTCTCACGCCTCCTATCTCCATGGGTTCTGGAGCAGGCTTATTATCCCCTGTGGGTCTTACTTCTGGTTTCGCATAATTCCTCCAGGGTCCCTGAACTCGGCTGCGATCACCACGCCTCTCAGTCAATCTGTGGTTTAACTTTACCACCAGATCAATAAAGGCAGCGCAGTCATCTGGAGGATCAACCACCTGAGACACTACATCTTTTAGGTCGTCGCACAAACCCTGGTAAAACAAGGAGGTTCTCTTTTCGGTGGGCCAATGTGTCTCTGAAACTAACCTATTAAATGTTGACACATAGGTTAGCAAGTCCTGTTTACCCTGTCTTAAATGGAGGAGCTCCGCATCACTCGCCTGCATAAAAGCATGCTTAGCAAATAGGCCCCTCATTAATTCTTTAAAGGCCGGATAATCCTGTAATACCGGAGCATTATTTTCTACCAGAGGGATAGCCCATTGTGCCGCTGTGCCAGCCAAATACGATATAGTAAATGCCACCTTCGCTGTGTCATCCGGGAACGCAGTCGGCCTGCACATGAAGTGCAGTTGACATTGAGTCATAAAGGTCCCATACTTGTTATTGTCTCCCGTGAACCTCTCAGGGGGGGCCAATGGAACAGAAACAGGTGTTGTAACAGTGACTGCCACAGGTGTTCCCCCCTCCGATCTCTGACCCACCCCGCCCCCATACTGGAAGGCAGCTGGTTGAATGATGGGAGTCTGTGTCCTATCTCTCTGCTGTTCCCTGGCCTTAACAGCCCCCAATTCCTGTTTAAGTCCTAGGTTCTCCTGCTGTAGGCCTTGGACCTGAGCCTGGAGGGCCGCCACCGCCCCCACTATATCCTGCATCGTAGGTGCCCGTTCAGCACCCCCCACATCCTCGTCCATACCTCGTCCGGGCAGTGTATATTATCGTGGGCTTGGTATTCTGTTGGATTCCACACGCCCAAAAACACTGCAGGAACGATGCATGTCCAAAACCCACCACCCTGACTCAAACACCTCCCATGGAACAAAAAACCATGAGAGAATACCCGAGCCCAGGGCAGGGGGCAGGAATTCAAACGAAGGGACTTCAGGTCAATAAAGGCTTCACCCCTGGACTGGACTGGACAATGAGACTCAACCACCACCTCCTCGCCTCTGCACCTATGGAACAATGTAAATACAATTACTTCTGTGTCCCACTTCAATATATACCCCTCAGTCTCCCAATCCCATAACCACACTCCACCATGCAATCACATAACACCTCCTTACTTGTGTACTGTACAGGATCTGCCTCGGGAGGTCCTTGACGATAGAATGATAGAACCCCACTATCGTTATGGCCTCGAGTCCAGTCAGGGGGAGGGGAGTAGGGAAAAAACAATCAGAAACGCCCCCTGCCAATACGGGGTTATTCAGGGGAAAAAGCCATCGTACTCGGCATAAAAAACCCCCAGGAAACGTCCTTATCAATGTACAATCCGTAGAACTGCGGGCAACACACAATTGGATCCTTCCTCCGGGATCTGTCTCTCCTCCGGGACTCAGCGCGGCTGAAAGCGCCCAAGCGCCACACAATGAGGTGGATAGACTACGCAAAACGCGGAAGTCCGGGGGCGCGACTCAGGAAACACAAACCAACCAGCCGGCTGATCACTCGGCAACGTGATGGATAGTCCTGCCGAGAAACCGGAATACGAGGGGGCTGGAGCCCCAGTACCCTCGAGAGACAACACTAACAAATCTAAGGGCAGTGACAGAAACAGAGGAAAGGTGAGAGTGACGGGGGCGGGATAAGCAAATGAAGTAGCCTAAGGAAAACACACGGAGGGACCTGGGGAAGGGAGGGGATGGGGGCTAACAAGGCAACACAAGTGACAGATACACAGGGAAATCAAATAAAACAGGTACACGAGCCCGTGAACCTGTCTCTGCAACAACCCAGATAGCAAAACCCAGAACCTGGAACCCAAAACAAAAAGATACCAAGCACTGAATTCAGGAAAGGGCAGATCTTAAATACCCATTCATGTGTCATGTGATCAATGGAGTATGGTCATGGAAGACAGACTAACCCGTTTCCTAACAATCGACTACGAGCCAATTACACATGGCGTCATATACCAGAGCCTATGGACGGTTCGGTACCTCCCCAATCGGCTTGGATGCCGTTTCGAAGTACCGACAGACAGGCGTATGGATGCAATGGCGTTCGGTGGCGGATAAAAAGTTTAATGCTTGTTAATATTGGCATTTTTATGTAACAACTTTGCGATATGTTACGCATTACTGTTCCTAAACCTGTACAATAGTGCTCGAGAGGCATTTCTAATGCAACAACTTTTGTGATATGTTAAGTACCCATGCGTGGGACTTTGACTGAGGAACATTTGCGGGCTATTGTCATGGCTTAAGTTGAGGTTATGTAGTAGAGGTCTTAATGTTCAGCGCGGAGCGGATTATTCTGAGATATGAAGAAGGGCTCGTTTTCATATTGTTTGTACACGTGTTCCTCTTCTTTTCAATAGAGCGGTGCTTCCCTCTTTTCCTGAGCCGTGGCCAGGTGGGGTGAGGTCTGTACCTCTTACGACTGACTCTGGTAAGATGGTCTTCGCTTTTTTTATCCTGGAATCTAAAACATTGATCCAATGATGAACTATCAGCATGTATTGTTACAGTGAGCCTGATGTACACTTAAATGGTACACAATACTATGGTTTATGAATATGAACCCTGTATTTCTGTGATGTGAACGCTATGGTGACCGACGGACGCCAATATTGATCTTCATTCTTGTTTTTTATTGTTTTCTATAGTGATTACACATGATCTAAAAGACGAGAAACGATGTGGACACCTAGTGGATTCAGGTGATCTCTGTATTCGTTTCTTTATTCATTCATTAACACTTTTTCACTATTTTAGTTCAACAACAGCACGTTGCAGTAGCTATCAGTTTATTGGGTCCTGAAGAAAGCAAAGACATATTCTGTCGATAATTGCTGAAACATTTTGAACTTTTAGTACATCTGGACAGTTAAAAATTCTTTTGATACTGTCTCTGACTACATTTTAACATTGGAAGAGTGGGTAGCATCAGAATAAAACTTTCAGTACCCCCTCATCAAATTTTATTACACTTTTTTCCTTGTTTCACACATTCACTTTTTCTTGCACTGCGACATCAGTCACTCATGTGTGAAGATTCTCACCATTGAGTTATAGTACCATCATGAGACCCGTCTGACCGGATGAGGGCGTCCGTTACCATCTGGGCCCTCTTCCGTGAAAGTGAGTGGCTCTCCTTATGGTGGTCATGATGGAATCCCAAATGATGTAGTTTGGTTCCGTATGGTGACTGATGGGCATCCTTTCCTGACCATTATTTGGGTTTGCTAAAGATGACCTTAGACTAAGATACATGTGATGGGGACATTAGACGGTCTTGTTAGTTCACACATCGTGTACACACCGTTTTTTTCCTTAGACCCTCTAACATTTTTTGTGTAGTTTGATTGGAAAACTAGTATCCATTTTGAAATGGTTGAATGTAATGCAGTTTTGACAAAAATAACCACATAACTTCCTGAGACTGAAAGGTATCATGGTGAATAGTATGAACGTTTGAGACATAAATAACCATTCAATACATGGCAAACAAATTTCACATATAAAGCAAATATATATAATGTCCAATAATAACGAAGTGGTTTTAACAACTGTTTTTCTCATGATTGAAAAAAAATTGCCATCTCAGTTCTTATAGAATTCTGCCCCAGTGGGCATAGATCCAAAAGCTTCTTCTATTAAATCACATTCTTAAGTTGATTCAGTCTAATTAAGGAAAAATCACATATGTTTCATTCGCATCATTTCTGGCGACTTAACTTTCCATAGTGGTATTAAACGCTCTGATGCATTTCTTCAACCAGACATCTTGACAATTCCTACAAAGAAATAAAAAAAAATAGTGCAATCAATATTACAAAATGTGAGTTAAAAACACAAACATAGCTTCCATTCTACTTGTTGCCTATATAGTAGATTAGATCTGGTTTACATGGCAATAAATTGGAGAA
The DNA here is from genome assembly GCF_964263255.1 of Lissotriton vulgaris. Lineage (NCBI taxonomy): Eukaryota > Metazoa > Chordata > Amphibia > Caudata > Salamandridae > Lissotriton > Lissotriton vulgaris. Next base: position 758,117,720 of record NC_141685.1, on the reverse strand, counting down.
TCTTAACCCAAATAAACCCACATCTCCTCATCCTTGTTCAATCCCTTCGGATGTACTGTGTCGTATTTTATGATTATTTTGGATTCAAGACACCTCAGTTCTTTCACTCTGTTCCCTCCTCTTTCTGATTTCGGAAATCTGTCTAGGCCACAGAATTGCAGCAGATTTGTATTATTATTGTGGAACTCTTTAAAGTGTCTTGCAACAGGGTATTTTGTCCTCATTAACTATTACCCTGGCATGTTCCAAAATGCGTTTTTTTACTTGATGAATAGTACTTCCTATTTATACAAGTGAGCATGGACCGCTCAGTGCATATACACAATAATCTGATTTACAGGAAAGGAGTTATGTTATAACAAATGGTTTCTGATCTTTGGATAGTTTAATTTCCTGGCTTTTGGACCTATGTCTACAGGCTTTACAAGAGTTGCAAAGAAAAAAGTCTTGTACAGGATTGCGGTCTACCTCATCTTGCAGTGTATTGCTACACAATATGTTTTTTAGTGCAGTACAGTTCTCGTACGTAATGTTTGGTTGAGTACCTACAAATTTTCTCAGTGTTGTCTATTTAAGGCGTGCCAGTACTTTCTTAAACTTTTTCTGACCTCCCACGTTTGATTATTGTAGGAGGTTATAAATCTCAAGGGTTCGTCCTCATTTTTGTTTGTCAACTTAACTTGTAATGTTTCTGTTCTATCAATGGTCATTATTTTACTACATGCTTGCTTGACTGTTTTCCTAGAATACCCTCTTTCCAGGAATCTTTCTGTCATATTTTGTCTTTCCAATTGGAAGGCTTGATCTGAGCTACAATTTCTTTTGGCCCATAAGAGCTCACCGTAGGGATACTGGTAATCAGATTCTTCGTATGACAGTTCCTGGCGTAGAGCAGACTATTCCCTGTGGTCAATTTTCTAAACAGTCTGCTAATCAATTTGCCATCTTGTGCCTTGATTTCTACATCCAGGAATTCAATGCTTTCCTGGTGTATTATGCTGGTAAATTTCAAATTGTATTGATAGTCATTTAGTGCTGCCACAAATTGTGCTGCATCTGCTTTTGTTCCCTGCCAGACACAGAAAACGTAATCTATATACCTCACCCAAAGGACCAAGTTCTGGGTAAAGGCTGTGATTTTACTTGCCACCTGCTCCTCCCACCAGCCAAGTTAGAGACCTGCATAGCTGGGGTCGAAGCAGGTTCCCATCGCGGTCCCCCGGGTAGATGACGTGGTTAAATAGAAAATAGTTATTAGCTAAGCAAGTGTTCATCATATCGAGCAACATTTCAGTGTGTTTAAAATAAGCTGAATCTTTGTTTAAAAATATGATGATTGGCCTTGATCCCTAGGGTATGTGGTATACAAGTATATAAGCTGTTGACATCCAATGTCATCAGCAACATTCCCTCAGCCCATTTGACTTTCTCGATCACATTCAGGAAATCCCTGGTGTCTTTCATAAAAGACGGAAGTGCCTGTACATATGGGCGTAGAAAAAAATCTATATATTTTGATGTGTTCTGGTATGTGCTACCAATTGAGTACATGATTGGATGCCCTGGTGGTATTTGGTTGTCTTTATGTATTTTAGGCAATAAATACATTACCGGCAACTTAGAATGTTCACAATTAAGATATTTATATTCATCATTTGATAAGTTTTTCATTTTTCCATCTTAACAATTGAGTGAAAAACCTCATTACTTTTCTCGTAACTGTTTCTGTTGCTCACTTGCTACCTTTCTACGTCCTCCAATTGTCGCTTGCCCTCGTCCAGATACATCTGCCTAGGCCAAATAACGACGTCCCCCCCCCTTTTCAGATTGTTTTATAACTATTGTTCTGTTTTCTTGCAGTTCTTTAACTTTTTAAGGGTTAGATTTTCATGTGCCTTAAAGGCAACTCTTCCTAGTTTTTTAATTTCAGAAATCACTCCTTTCTCAAAAACTTCCATGGCCTAGTGTATCTGGGGCAGAAATTTCCATTGAGGCTTGAAGTGACTCCCACTCATACAGTCAATATCCAACATTTCATCTGTTGCCAACTCAAACATTATCAACATTTACCTCCCCACTTTCCAATACCTTCATAGTTTTTAAAAGCTCAATATCACCAATGGTTATGTGGCAGCTGGTAATGGAAAGAGTGCCATTTCTAATTTTACTTTTAGTATCAAACTTTTTTTTCAACTTAAATTTCCTGATAAAATGGAATAAGTTAATTCTTGCTTGTGTATAATTAAACTTGCCAGTAGGGCAAAATGGCAGTCCTAGTGATAAAACATCTATGTGATCTAAAGTTAACTGAATGTTGGAAAGATTTACCACTGTGAGGGTGTCCTTCATTTTGTAGCCGTCTTGCCCCTTGTTGTCATTCCCACATAGGCGTCTAGTACTCCCTGCTTCTTTACACCTCTTCTGTTTCCTCCACTGGTGCCTCAACCTCGATTTGGCGTGTCTTGTGGTCCTGGGCTTGCTGTACCTTGTCTACCTTGGACCATTAGTGAAAACTCCTTTAAAATTTTAGTTTTCACTCCTTCGCTTCTTGTTGGACTACTGTGGATACCACCTCTTCTTCCGACCCCGTATTGGTGTCAGGGTTGTCATTTTCCATCCTGGCATCATCTGACGCATTATTCATATTCTCGCTTGTTGAGGGCCCAGATGTTCCTTTTGTTTGATTAAGTTCCCTCAAATGGTCAAATTTTCGGCCAAAGATAAAGAACTGTCCCAGTTCGTAAGCTAGTTGGTCTGGGTAAAATTTTCTTTGCTTTTGTAGTTTAATTTCTTCTTCGGCTTTTTCAAGCCTCAATGTTAGTTTCTTTAATAGCTTCAATTTCACTGTCAGAGTGCACTGACTTGAGTTTGGTAGTTATTTTCTCGATTTCTTCAGCTAGTTTCACTGAATCTTTAATTAGTAGTTTTAACATAACTGTCGAACATTGATGATTCTTTTCGACCCATCCCTCAATTAGATCCGGATCGGTAAAAGTGGGTGTTGTAAAAATGTGCAAATCGCGCTGTACCTGTCCACAATCCACATATTTTTGGAGTGCAGTGGCTTTCCTTCACTTCACCTGCTCCATTTTGGCGCTTTTCCAAACTTTGTCCCAAATTTTTTTTTTTGTTAAATGAATCCTTGACTGTTGTGTTACCAGATCTGTCTATATGCATAGTTTTTTTGTTAAGCGGGACGAACAGCATGCCTGCTGCTTCCCTCCTGGAAGCTTCCCTGCTTGCTGAAATCATGTTAATCTGTCCTCAAAAAATATAGACTCCCACACTGAATCCCTTCTATCTAAGGGTCTCTCCTTTGTCCCCCATTCCCAACTTATTATCTTTGAATTTCAGAGAGACATTATTTCATTTTTTCGCAAAATCAGACTCAAAAAATTCTTCTCTTCACAAACAGATAACAATGAGTCAACTCAGGAAACCAGACAACTATCTCTGCCATCCACCTTCAACCCTTCATTAGACCAATTAGGCCCTGAGGTCGCCACTTTTGAGTTAGTTGTTCTACAGCAACTTGAGAGCTCTTCGCTTTATACCAAAACCTATTTATAATCTCAGTAGAGAGGAATCAGACTCACTTAAAAACTTGAGACAGGACAATACTCTAGTCATTAAGAGCTGTGACAAAGGTGGTGGCATTGTCCTGATAGATACTAACAGCTATGAACTTAAAATGAAGACTATGCTCTGATACCACCACTTACGTTCAAGTAAGAAGTAACCCACTCATTTCTATCTCCAAAAAAATCCGCAATCTTACCACCACAGCACTAACCGCGGGCGACATTAGTCAAAAAGAATTTGAATTTTTGAATCATCACCAACATAAAACAGCATGCATCTATGGCATGCCGAAAATTCATAAAAACATCATAGACCCGCCCTATAGACCTATTGTATCCACGATAGGTACGAACACTGAACCTCTCTCCAAATTTGTTGACTAATTTTTACGTCCTCACATACCAAAAATTACTTCATATATCAAGGACACAGGCTCCATGATATCTAAAATAGAAAACGTACCCTTTGATCCATGCACAGACTTGCTAGTCACTATGGACATCGAAGCGCTGTATAGCAACATCCCCCAGCAGGAAGCTTTGTCAGCCACTAGTTGGTTTATTGACAATTTCGACATTCCATGCCCCAAAGATTTTCTTCTGGACCTCCTACATATTGTACTGTCTGAAAATATTGTAGAATTTGGTAATGCGCTCTATCGCCAAATCAAGGGCGTTAGTATGGGGGCTTCAGTTGCCCCATCGATTGCCAACATATACATGGCAGCCTTCGAAACCAAAGCTATCCATAACGAAATAGCCCCTTTCTTCGAGTCCATTTCCCATTGGTCCAGATATATCGATGACATTTTCTTTATCTGGACCAATAGGAAAGACTCTCTCTGTGATTTTCTAGAGTGGATCAATTTAGTAGACGAAAATCTTAAATTCACAGCCCATTTCAATAATAATCAAGTTGAATTTTTGGATATAATCATCAAACATCAGAATAACAAATTGGCTGTCGATCTCTTTGTTAAGCCCACCGCGAGGAATACCCTCTTACATTTCAAAAGCTTTCATCCTCGATGCCAAAGAGAAAGCATTCCTTTCTCCCAGTTCCTTCGAGTCAGAAGGAACTGCTCCAACCTAGCGGACTATGACTTTCAAGCAAACATCATGCGCCAAAAATTTCTCAGTAGAGGCTACCCGCACAGACTAGTCCGAGACTCATACAAACGAGCAAGATATTACGATCGAGACTCACTACTTAAATCAAAGCCACCCTCAGAGAATAACAAATTGGTCTGTATTACCAAACACTCTACCTTAGACAATACTGTCCGCCACATTGTGAACTCCAATTGGCACATTCTGAACTCTAATCCAACTAATTGTAAACTGGAAAAACCTATGTTTGCACATAAAAGGAACAAAAATCTTAAAGATCTTATTGTGCATTCTCGTTTTACTTCTAAAGATGTTGGTTCAGAATTTGTCCAAAGGTCAATCGATAACAACTTCCCAGTTAAAGGAACTGTCAGATGCTCATCCTGTAAATCATGTAATAATATTATATCAGGAGAGTCCTTTGAACACAATGGGTGTCATTTCAATGCCACCGATATGTGGAACTGCAAAACAGCAAATTGTATTTATCTGATCCTTTGCCCCTGCCAACTCGGGTATGTTGGCGAGACCTCTAGACCAATACAGACTAGACTTACGGAACACCGTTCAGCCATCCGCACCAACAAGATTTTGGCACCTTTGGTCAAACATTTTATGGAGAACCAACATGGCCCGGAGGATTTCAAATGGTGCATTTTAGAAAAGATCAGGCTCCCAGATAGCAAAGGCGGCGACAAAGTTAGAAAGAAAAGGGAAGTTTTCTGGATTTTCTCTCTGGGAACTTTCAAAAAAGGATTAAATGCCGAGATTCCATGGGAAAATGCCATTATTTAACCTTGTTTAGTTTTGGAGTTACAGTTTCTGTCTATACGTTTTCTATTAGTTTTCTGAACCGGTATTAATTTACTAATGGATCCGCCTTAATAGACACTATACTTGACTCTGCCCCTCACAAAAATATTTTGAATCCATACTATAGTAATACACCAGCGTTTATTTTAATTAGAAATATTCTTTGAATGCAGTAGCCATATAATTTTATTGTTCACTCGCCTTTCAGTATTCATTCTCTTTTTTATATCGATTTATATGTGAGCCATGAGCACTATCCAGAACGTCCTCCCTTCATGTAAAAAACCCCTCCCTATTTTGTGTAGCTTTGTAACTATAACAGATTTTGTGCGCTGTTATTCATCATTTTAAGCGCCATCTTGTAATGGTGTTTTCCGTCTCAAGATCACTGTGATTATGGTCCGTTTTCACTTTCCCTAATGCATCTATCGGACGTAACTTTTTCGCGCCATTTATCAGCTTTAAAGAGCTGTCACCACTATTGCGTTCACCCCTTTGACCGGCGAGGCTTATTTACTACTCTGTAGCTCCTGGAACTGCACCATCCTGCAGCCCACGAGACGTTTCTCATTCATAGGTAAGAGCACACCCATCTTGATCGTTAACAGTCACACATACATACTATGTGTTGGCATCCACTGAATTTCTTTTTACCTTCTTATTGTCTCTAGCTACCATTTAATGCTCGGAACAGCACCACTTTATGTCCGGCAACTATTTGCAACTATTTGCCAATTTTTAAACACGTGGAACAGCACCATCTTGCTGTCGGCATCTACTTGCTTCCTTGAAGGTAAGAACGCCTAAATACGCACTAATAGTCCCGGCCGCCATATCACTTATTTTTGCACTGGCGTCCGTAAAGCCACTCGTAGCTTGTTTTCATTACGTGGCATCTCTTGTCTGTAATATCCCTTGCCGCGTCACCTATTTTCTGCGCGCTGGCGTTCATAGAGCTATGTTCGGCCTGCTTTTAAGTACGTGGCGTTTCTTGATTCTTTCAGCCACTAAAGTTCTCCCGGCATTCCGACCCGTTTTTGGATCAAAGAATTGAAATGAATTGCGATCGAAGAAGTATCAGCTATATGCTCCAAGGTACACGCCATGCCTTTTTAGGTTTAACAATACTTGCATAATTCCTTCATGAGCTCATCTTTAGTGAGTGTTCTTTAACATAATCTATCGAGCACTGCAAGTGACCTTAGATTTGTTTATATCCTTTTTATATATTTCTTTGCAGTCATGACTATATGCTAACATTTGGACGCCTATACCAAGTGAAATATCCCGATACACTGGGCCCCAAAATCCACGTTGTGAAGATATTAGGTAACTTTCTTTCGAATCCAAAACTATTAGGTTAATCACTAGGGGTGTCGACCTATTTATGTTGGATCCTAAACAATATATATGCCGACAGTTTTCCTTGATGAGTTTCTTTCTCCATGTTCTTCTTAGCCACAGTGACATTCAGCCGATATTTATACAAACAATACTGAACCTCTTTTGAGTAATCTATTTTCTTTATATAGCACATTATGACATGCATGTGAAGAATTAGTTGGAATAGGTGAAGAAGTAGCTGTAACAGGTAGTTCAGTGACCATGTAACTATATCATCTTCTGCGCTATACTTACCAGTCCCAGAAATCCTTATATCTTCTTCATTAAATACAACCTTGACCGCATCTAGTTCATACATTGAATGGCTCATTGTGTTCAAAGTGTCTTCATTCATTTACAACCATGTTGTTGATTATTATATATTTTGTTTGTTCAGGTATTAGCCTTTATCAAGTGGCCCTGTGTATTTTTTTAAAGAAGTTATCATCGATCCCTTTAAACTAGTGAATTGAAAGACAACACTGCAAATGTAAGTTGATTGATTTATAACATGTTTCACAGTAAGATCTCAATACGTTATTCTCTATCAGCTCCTTTGTTGAAGAATCTACTCAGAAACACCCTTTAATATACTAAAGATATCCAATCTTGACCTATATAAGTAATGAACCCTACATGACTTGTTGACTATTTATCCTCCGTCTAGCTAAGTACTGCACTGACATTGTATACTTACCTGTCTATCATATGACAATAAGTGACCACATTTTATGTCTAGACCTGCTAGGTAGAATAAGTGTTTTCGAATTCTGATTGTGTAAAAAATAAATGTTTATGCAGTTAGTAATATGTATTAACTATGTGAAATAATATATGTATTGTGATTTATAATATTCTTCCTATAATGTTCTTTCAGAGTTTCACCTATGACTCCTGAGGAAGGCGTCTTTTTTCTCTGCCGAAACGCGCGTCGAGTCTTTATAATTAATTTCGCAGTATTTCTTATGTCATTTTTGGATTCTGAATGTATAATCATTTGCAATTCGTTGTGATTTATAATGTTAATATGATGTATATGTTTTTTACTTATTGTCTTTGAATTTTGTTCAAGATTTTTATATGTTACTATTTTACTGTATCATATAGTTTGACTTATATGTTTGAGTCTCTATATGATTTTTATCTATGTTAAATTAAATATATATTTTTTAATATACACACCTTTTTTCGATAATTCTTTTCTCCACTGGTCCTAGACTCTCTGGTCACTTACTCTGCGGATGGCCTAGGATTTTCTACCCACATTGGTTATTACCCTGCCCTAGGAGTCTGTGTATTACTGAAACCCTTGTTCTCCAGTATTGGGGTGTCTTTCATAGATTCACATGCTTGAATATTCCCCGTCGTCGGAGTGGGAGTCCCACGGTAAATAAAATAGCAATAAATGCTAAATATATATAATATACAATAAATATATATATACATAATAAGGAAAAACCCAAAAAATGCATACAATAACCATCTGGTACCTAACCAAGAGTTTCCACATAGGAATGCATGGGGAAAAAGAAGTTCCAATGCAGCCTATCCTTGTCATTATGTTAGTCCAAACTGCAGCCAATCAGGCGCTAGCAGCCCTCTAGAACCTTCTCCTCAGAGCTCAAGCCCTCAGATTTTCTACCGCACGTCGTGTGTAAGGGAGTCTCCCTGAGCTCTGCTCAGTTTTCTTCTTCAAGTGTTCCAGTTTCTTCCAAAATGTCTTCAAGTAAGAAATCTCTCTTCAGAGCGTGTTCCTCTTGTGGAAAGCTGAGATTATATCATGATGACCCACACAGTAAGTGTATTTACTGCCTTTACCCGGACCATGAAGTGGGTACCTGTAAACTCTGTAGAAAATTCTCAGAGAAAACTCAAAAGGACAGAGAAGGCCGTTTACTTGTCTGGCTTCAAAGGCTTAAAGACAAAGATAATGTAATTTCTGACGCTGAAAGTCTGGGGTCAGGCCGTTCTCAAGCAGCTTCTAAACGTGGTAGTGTGCAGGAGGTGCCTTCACCATTTCTTAAAAAGAGGAAAGTTTCCCTCACAATGGCCCCTGCGGTGTCTTCACCTTTGCCTACCACGTCTGGGCCCACGAGACAAAGCTCTCAGGCTCCTTCTGCTTCAAGGTCCAGTATTTCTGTGAGGAAAACGGATTTGCCGTCGACGACGGGAGTTTCTACTCCGTCGACGAGAATGGCTGTCTCTGGTTCCAAATCGACAACGACAGTCACAACGACGATGGCCTCTGGATCGTCGTCGGCCTTAGCGTCGACGTCTTCATCGTCGATGAGAGTGGTTCTCAGCTCTAAGACTGTGCCTTCTGTGATTCCTATTTCATCGTCATCGACGAAAAGAGCTCACTCGTCGACGACCCGGTCGTCGTCGACTAGAAGTGTGAAGACTTTGACTCCGTCTACGCTCTCGTCGACGAGCGCACCGTCGACGGCTATCCCGTCGACGAGGGGACCTATTCCATCTGCTCCGTCGACGACCGTTCCGTCGTCGAACGTTCCGTCGACGACCGCTTCGTCGACGATGATGCCGTCGACGATGACTCCGTCGACGATGACTCCGTCGACGAAGACATTGAAAGTAAAGGTTCCGTCGACGATGACTCCATCTATACCGTTGAAGACTGCTCCGTCGACGGTCTCCTCGTCGACGATGGCATCCAAATCGATCCCATCGCAGAAGTCAATTGATGTCATGCCGTCAACGCGTACGCAGGACACTATTTCAACGCCGGCCTCTTCTTTTGCTACTATGCCTCTTTTGCCCTTGCAGTCCAGCAAACCACAGTTCGAGACTCTTACAGAGCAAGAGATGATTAATCCTCCATCTCCGCTGTTTGCGACTGATTCTGATCAAGAGTCTGATGGCCAAGCTCACAGTCTTTCGGACCTAAATATTAAGTGCCAGGAATTCAGTAATGACGAGGAAGATGTTTATGGCCAACATCAAACAACTCGCACTCAGATTCCAACTGCGATGTTGCCTATCTCCATGATATCAAACCTCCAAAGTATGTTGGAAGACTACAATCGGCGTTTCCCTCCAACGCCACAGCTTACAACGGTCCCATCAGTCATAAATCCGGTTTCTAACCCGGTTCTGGCTCCTCCTCAACCAGCGTCTCCTGTAACTGTTCACCGAACTACATCGGTTCGTGTTCACACTACCATCTATCCAGAGGATGATGATGACGAGAATCCTCCAGAGCGTGAAGATGGTGAAGTTTCTGAAGTAGATGAGGATGGTGAAGAACAATTGGCGGAGTGGGATGACTATCGTGCTCAAACACCATCTCCTTCTCAGGTGCCTGCAGCGGATTCTCCTCCAGTGGACATCGCAAGCTTCCACCAGTTAATGGATAGGGCAGCACAGCGTTTCAAATTGCCACGAGCACACCGAGAGGAAGATTGCTTCCTATACGATTTCAAAAACCAGCCCTTGAAACAGATCCACACAGTCCCGATTATAGATTTCATCTGGTCTGAAGGGGAGAAGATAATGAAGACGCCAAACTCTCTACCAGCGCAGCTGCCAAGGTTAGAGAAGAAATACAAAGCTCCTATAGGATCTCCAGCATGCCTTACAGGCCAACCTAAGCCCGACTCTGTCGTCACGCAGGCAGCTCAACGGGGTTCAAAGAATCCGGCATCTACGATCACTGCTCCTCCGGACCGTGAGGGCCGTCGCCTGGATGCTATTGGACGAAAATTTTCCTCCATGTCCTCTACAACAGTTCGAGTGGCCAACGCCATGGCCATTTTAGGCCGTTATGATCGTCAGGCTTGGGCTGATCTAGCCGCCTACATAGCGTTACTTCCAGATGTTTCCAAGGCAGAAGCACAGAAAATTCTGCAAGAAGGAGAGAGGACGGCAGAAGAACTTATCGATTGTGCAGTGGATGTAGCCTGCACCGGTTTTCGTCAGCTCGCTGGAGCAGCTGTTCTGCGTCGCCAGGGTTGGTTACGCTCGACTTCGTTTCGGCAGGAAGTTCAGGCACGAATCCTAGATATGCCATATGACGGTGAGTCATTATTTGGAGCGCATATTGATGAGGCGCTACAATCCATTAAAAAGGACACGGACACTGCACGTGCTTTGGGTACCCTTCAGTTTAGGAAACAGCCCTTTCGGGGTGCTCGAGGACGTGCCACTACGTCCACTTTTCGTGGAGGAAGCAGTCAATACCGGTCCTTCAACCAAGGTAACCAGCGTTACACCGGTAACCGCCAGCAGTCTTCCCGTCAGCAGCCTGCCAGGACTTACAGAGGGAAGTCTAATTTCAGAGGTCAATCCAACAAACGCCAATGACTCCTCTGTCGAACGGAGGATTGGAGGTCAAATCTCTCTGTTTGGTTCTCAATGGTCCTCCATTACTACGGACCGTTGGGCACTCGACATTGTGAAGAGAGGCCATGCATTGGAATTTGTCGAGGTACCTCCTCCAACGCCACCTTCCGGACCACCACCTCCGCACCTCAAAGAACTATTTCATCAGGTTCGCCTTCTCCTTCAAAAGGGTGCGGTGGAAGTTGTGCCAAAGTCGCAGAGAGGGAAGGGGTTTTATTCCCGTTTTTTCCTCGTCATCAAAAAGAACGGAGAATGGAGACCAATACTGGACTTGAGAGCACTCAATCATTATCTCAAGGACCAGACCTTCCGTATGCTCACGCTTACAGAGATCTTGCGTTTGCTCTCAGTCGGAGATTTCATGACTACCATCGATCTCCGGGACGCCTACTTCCATGTCCCAATTCTAGCGGCGCATCGCAAGTTCCTGCGTTTCAAGGTGGGGCACCTTCATTTCCAATTCCGGGTCCTTCCATTTGGCCTCCGTTCAGCCCCCCGAGTCTTTACAAAAATGTTGGCTCCGGTCATGGCTTTTCTTCGTCTTCAAGGCATCCAGATATTCCCATATCTCGACGACTGCCTTCTGAAATCACAATCCCGTGCACAACTTCTACATCATACTGCAATCTGCCAGACAGTATTCCGTTCCTTGGGTTTGTCCATCAATCTGGAGAAATCTCAATTGCAGCCAACAACTTGCAAAGATTTTCTAGGGGCAACGTTGGACACCACCCTGGCCAAAGCATTTGTCTCCCGGGAACGTCAACAGAAGATCCTCCGGCTAGTATCGCTACTTCTCGCAAAGAAGTCCGTTTCAGTCCGCTTGTTGAAGTCTTTTTTGGGGATGGCTTCGTCATGCATCGCTCTTGTCCCTCATTGCCGACTACGAGCGCGACCTATCCAACAGGCTCTGGACAAGCAGTGGCGTCAGGTCACCGGTTCCTTCAACGATCAGGTCTCCATCACCATTCCCATGAAAAAGGCGCTCAAATGGTGGGCACAACCACACCAACTAGCAGCAGGCACGTCTTTTCTGTCCAACACCCCAGATCTAACACTGACGACGGATGCCTCCCTGGAGGGCTGGGGAGCTCACCTCCAAGACCTGTCCGTGAAAGGGAAATGGACCTTCCATCAAAAGACCTGGCACATCAACAAGTTGGAGCTGATGGCTATCTTTCTAGCCCTGAAATCATTTCAACCAGTGCTGCAGGGAGAGTCAGTTCTAATACAAACGGACAACACGACCTGCATGCATTATATAAACAAGCAGGGCGGAACGAAGTCTCCGGTGTTGTCCCGCCTGGCAGAAGCGATTTGGGACTGGTCCATCAATCATCAAATCCAAATCACGGCAGTACATCTTCCGGGGTTGTCCAACCTCCTGGCGGACTCCCTCAGCAGATCTCGATCATCCAACCACGAGTGGGAACTCCACCAGCCAACACTCGATATTGTCTTTCACCGTTGGGGATGCCCTGCAATCGACCTCTTTGCGACTCCAGAGAACCGCAAATGCCCCGCTTACGCAAGCTGGCATCCCCACAAAGGGTCCCAAGGCAATGCCCTTCTGATGGATTGGTCGAATCTCTTCGCCTATGCTTTTCCTCCGATCCCTCTAGTGCCTCGCGTACTTTGGAAGATGCGGAGAGAGCCTTGTCACATCCTTCTGATTGCCCCCAGGTGGCCACGACAGGCGTGGTTCTCAGAGCTGCTACTCCTGTCTCAATGCAAACCCATTCTTCTTCATCCTCGAATGGATCTTCTCTCCATGAACAGGGGTCAAATCTACCATCCGGACCCCTCTTCCCTGAGCTTGTCAGCCTGGAACCTGAGCACTGTGAATTTGCACATCTAAGCATCCCTCAAGAGTGTCGTAACATCCTCGCTCAGGCCAGGGCTCCATCAACTATAAAAACCTATAAGTTGAAGTGGAAACGCTTTTGCCACTGGTGTGCAGACGCCGGGGTACATCCTTTGCGTGCCACGCCCGCTGAGCTCCTCCCTTTCTTTCTCCATCTGGCTCAGTCGGGTTTGTCACATGCAACTTTAAGAGTTTTTCTGGCGGCAATCTCACGCTTCCGCCACGATGGCTCCGCCTCCTTATGCTCATCCAGATTGATACGTCAGTTCTTCAAAGGACTTCTTCGGACTTTTCCACCAGTTCGGCGTCCTCCTCCAGAGTGGCGCCTCAACATTGTCCTCTCACAATTAATGACTGCTCCGTTTGAGCCAATTCATAGCGCAGATCTCAAGTATGTCACCTGGAAGGTTGCGCTTTTACTCGCACTGACGTCCTCACGTCGAGTGAGTGATATGCATGCTTTCACAATTAAACAGCCATTTCTACAGTTCAAACCGGATTCTGTGCTTTTACGCACTAATCCTACTTTCCTTCCAAAAGTGCCGTCAGACTTCCATATTAATGAGCCTGTTATACTGAAGTCTTTCTTTGCCAATCCGCAATCACCTGCGGAACAACGCCTGCACTCTTTGGACATTAAAAGATGTTTAAAGTTCTACATCAGCAGAACGGCCCAGTTCCGAAAATCAGATCAGCTCTTCGTGGCCTATGGCCGTTTTCAAAAAGGGCGACCAGTCACCAAACCTACAGTAGCCCGCTGGGTGGCTTCGGCGATTGCTTTCTGCCATCAGAAAGCGGGAAAGCCTTTACAGTCTGCAGTGAGAGCCCACTCTA